>NC_091675.1:7512500-8762500 GCF_042453785.1 Malus domestica | reverse complement strand
AATTACATAAGGTTCTTCTTTCAATCAATTGCAGATTCATGACTATGCGTAGGTTTACCACTACACATAAGGATTTGTTTGAGTCATTCTTACACATGAGTTTCACATTGCTTTTTGTTCGTCAATTCACCAATCAATCATTTTCATAAACCTTATTGTAAAATTTTTCATTTTCTTTAAATCTGGTTAGACCTTGCATTTGAAGGGGTTTGATGCATCGTGCTTAGTTGCTTTTTGTTCTTCTCTTATTCACTATTATACCTATTTAAATTGTTGGAGATCGTGTTTTCACCATTACTTCATATGTTGGTGTTTTCACCGATTTCGTCTCTCTTGCGGTGCGTTTGATGACAACATTGTTTCGTGTATCGGTCATAAACCTCATTATGCTTGCTTGGAATTTCACTTTCGTGCATGTAACTTTATTCCTTCATTTTTGTACTTGTAGTTGTATTTCATCAACAATACTAGTCCAACTTTTTAACTTGGGACGAAACTTATTTCGACATTTTCAAATGAGAATGTGTTTACATAAAATTAAGAAAAAGAATAAAGTTAGCCGCCAAATTGGACTAAGGTGAAAAATTACGAAATTACAAGGATGAAAATATAAAAAGAATTATAATTAGAAGAACGTAAGTGAAAATTGGAGTAAATTACAACTTGTAATTCAGCCTCTAGCAAATGCAAAACCACTGTTCTAAAAATCCCCGCCTAGCGCCGCCTAGGTCCCAGCCCACCGTCCCGATTAATGCCTAGGCCCCAGCCCACCACCTAGACCACCTAGGCACCCGCCTAGCCCGCCTAGGCACCCGCTTAGACTCGCTTCGGTTGCAACTCACTTAGACAGAAAATACATAACTTTCATTTTGCATTTTGTTTTTTTCCAATAAATTGTAAGAGACTTGTTGCATACTTGAATGAACAAACATTATATCCTTATTTCACATGTTTTCATTATGTTCCAATACTTCATGATATATATGCATTCTATTTTGTAATTTATGATGAAATTATATATATTTTAAGTAGAAGCAGACACTTATTTACCTAAAATATGATAGATTTACGCCTAGCAACGTTTAGAACCTGCGCAAAACAAAATCGTCATTGCTTGTACATTCTCATCGGAGAACAAACGGCATGTCGTTTGCGCTTGAAAGCTTATAACGTATTAACAGTTGAGGTCTTTCAACCCGCAGGACGACGCTAATGGCGAAGGGTTTAGAGCAGCAGGAACTGGAAGAGCAGCCATGGCGGGTCCTCGAGTTCTACAGCGGCATTGGCGGCATGGTAATAGAAAACCCAATACCCCAAATACACCATTTTTTTTCTTTCAGTTTTTGCTTCCAGTTTTTGAATTCTTCAACGCTTTTTGCTCAAGTTTGCATCTTTCCGATTATCAGAGGTACTCGCTCATGAAGGCAGGAGTGAACGCCGAAGTCGTGGAAGCGTTCGACATCAACGACACCGCCAATGACGTTTACGAGCACAATTTCGGCCACCGTCCCTATCAGGTTCTTCCCAGTTTTTAGTTCAATTTTGTAATTTTATCCAAATTCAAGCTCCATTTTGTACATTGTGCACAGCTAAGTACAAAATTTTGTTGCTTGATTACTTGACGATCAAAAGTTTGAAATTTATGGCTAGCCAATTTGAGTTTCTTGCACTTAGGGCCCGTTTTGTATTAAGCACTTTTTATAGAAGTGCTTTTATCCGTTGAAATTGTTATTGAAAATCCAAGTGCTTAGTGCTTCCCACGCTTCTATGACCCAGTAAAAGCTTTTCTTCCAAACGTAGTTAGAAGCGCTTTTGGTTATCAAAAATCACGTTCAGTCGCTCCATAAGCAGTTCCCAAAAGGCGCCTTATCTCTTAGATGCTGTATGTTTTGGATGCTTTACAATTTGTTTAAGGTATTTGGTGTAAATTGCTTTTCAAGTGGTTCTGTATTGGGTCATTTTGAATTTATACCATTTGTTCCGGTGTTATTTTAAGCTGCTTTTATATTTGTTCCATTACTAGTGTTTGGCTTTTCAACTGCTCAGACATGATTTTTACTTGAGCTCATCGTGTACTGAAGTTTGAATATTCTTGTTTTTATAGGGTAATATTCAGAGTCTTACTGCTGCTGATCTCGACCGTTATCAGGCAGATGCATGGCTTCTTTCTCCTCCTTGCCAACCTTACACTCGACAAGGTAAGTTTGTCATCATTGTTCTATAAAAAGATGCGTGACATTAATTTGCATAGATTTTCACTAGCTACTTATGGATAGGTCTTCAGAAGCAATCCGGTGATGCTCGGGCATTTTCATTTCTCAACATTCTTGAGTTGATACCACACACATCTCGACCTCCAATGATGTTATTTGTGGAAAATGTTGTCGGATTTGAGGTCTAGTTCTGGAATTTTTAGCTTAATTGTAGGTAAAATATTGATTTATTTTTATTCCAATTCCTTTGTTTTATCTCCTGGCTGCAGACATCTGATACGCATACAAAAATGATAGAGATATTGGGAAGAACAAATTTTGTTACACAGGAGTTCATATTGAGTCCGTTACAGTTTGATGTACCGTATTCCAGGCCACGCTATTTTTGCCTGGTAGCCCTCCTCTCTCACTGGTTCTCTAGGTCATTCAGAAACTCTTGGAAATCTCTTGAGTTTTAACACATATATTCATTTTTCTTGCAGGCAAAGAGGAAACCTTCAACCTTTCATAATCAAGTTTTCGATAATCAGCTTCTTCACTCGCTAGGGCCATTATTTGGGGATACAAATGCCGATGAGACAGTGCTCTGTGAACTTGATAAACCACAAAAGAGCCAGGATAAGTTACTTGAATCTTGTGAGCCTATAGAAAGCTTTCTTGAATTCAAGAATTGTAGTGACCAATCGGATTCCAATTTTGTGGACACCACTACTAGTTCTACAGATACTGATGGAATATTGGAGAAAGATGAAGGGAATGGATATTGTAGCGGCATCGTTGATCAGTACATTGTTCCATTAAGCTTGATAGAGAGGTGGGGAAGTGCCATGGGTATCCTTTTTCGTTATTGATAAATTCTTAGCATGAATATCGTCAGTCTGGGGGTCCACCTTAAGAAACTCTCTAAGAGTGAAAAATCAGAAATTTTATGCATAATGGATGTTAATGCAATGAGGCTATAATAAGGAAAATCTCTAATTCTTTATGTTATTTTCATTGAATAGCTCTCTCTCTCTCTCTCTCTCTCTCTCTCTCTCTCAAGCAATCCTTAATGCAGCTTAGATATTGTCTATCCTGATTCAAAACGATGTTGTTGTTTTACAAAAAGTTACCATCGATATGTGAAGGGTACAGGCTCCCTTTTGGCAACTCTGCAGGTAAGATTACACATTTGGATTACTATTGGAACACGTTAGGTTTTGATACTTAAGAACTCCCGCACTTATTAGGTTGGAACACTATTTCGAGTTCATGTACTTCACAGTTCTGTTCCTGGTCATAATATGACTCATCAAGAAACAATATCCAATGACTTTTGTGCTGCTTGACATTTACAAAATTGCGACATATATGCAGCCAAAGAATAAGGATAAAACATCTTCATTGAAGGAGCAGCACCTTAGATACTTTTCCCCAAGGGAGGTATGCTGATATCATTATACATATCTTTTGTAGATTTCTCCATTTATTGGTTTCTTGTTTTCATGTTTTCGGTGTGTCAATTGATAATTTTCCCTTGACCTACTTAGGTTGCTAATTTGCATTCTCTCCCGGAAGAATTTCAGTTTCCACAACAGATAAGCCTCAGGCAGCGGTATGCCATTATTTTATCCACTGGTTCAGCTTGATTTGTATTTTAGCAGAAAATAAACAATGCCGTGCCTTTTATTTGATGAAAATTATTCGCTGTGTGTCAAGTCAATAAGTGAAAAATACAAACTCTTCAGCTTCTCATTTTGTTGGATTCTACAGTTAAGCATGACAGTGGTTGTTCGGCAAGACTGACGTTTTCTGTCCGTTTATTTTATGCTGCAGTTATGCATTACTGGGGAACAGTTTGAGTATAGCAGTGGTTGCTCCTTTACTCAAATACTTATTTGCCGGATCATCATGATTATTCTAAGACACCCCAATTTAGTAACTGCAGCTCTCACCTTCAGCTATACGTTTGGCTCACTATATCAACCAATAAGCTTAAACTTCTCTTTGGCTCACTGTATCAACCAATAAGCTTAAACTTCTCTTCCCGGATATCTCTGCGAACTCTAACATGTGAGGCATGGACTCTGTGGATTCGAGATAAACAACTTGAACTTATCGATAAGAGGTTTTCTGAAGCTGTAAGGTGCTTGTATGTGGGGCTTTTACGTGTGCAAAGAGTAACTCAACCAAGCATGTCATCTGTAGTTCTACACTGAGCGAAGTGTCCCTGAATCACAATCAAGGATGCATCAATGTTCAGCAAATACTTTCAGCACTACGTTGATGGAACCTTCGTAGATCATCACTCCGGTGCTCGTTAATCCTTCCGCCTACGGTCCACCATCACAAAACATGTTCGGCAGTAGGTTGACATGAACCTTGTAATCTTATTTGGGAAACAGACATGAGATTATAAGTTTGCAAGAAAGATAGTTTTGAATTATAGTTTTGAATTATAAGTTTGCTTGGAGCAGTTCCTAAAGCACAACAAACAAAGGATCTGTGGGGATCGAAGAAAATGTAAGATAAAATATCATGCATAAACACATGTAGGGTCAATTTGGAATTGCTTTTAAAACGGCTTAAGTGTTTTATGTGAAAATGTTTTTGAAACCAATCATTAGTTAAAATGTGAGTGAATCTTGGAAAACACATGAAGTGTCTCGTACATGAAGCACATAACTGGTGCTTCTTGTAGAAAAATCTTAAATGCTTTTGGAATAAAAAAATATTTTATCTAAAAGCGTCTTTCAGTCATTTTAAAAGTATTTCCAAACGAATCCATAAGAGGTTGGAGAAGCAAGACGAATGAGTTCATGCACTCTTACTTCATGTCTCATTGATGCATCCATGGAAAGATGAATAAGAACCCGAATGACGTAGAGCTAAGGCGATCTAAATGAGTAAAAGGGTAACACAAATACTAAATTTTGACATGTCATTTGTTTGGATAATTGATGAACTTAATTATATATATATATATATATATATATATATATATATATATTTGACAAAACTAATTAAGTTCTTAAATCGTAATATTATTAAAATATGACCGTAGTGGAAGTTCAAGTTAATCAGAGTTTTTTCTTGTATGCAAACCTTCGATACTAAAAAATATATTTTAAAGTGAAACATATCAAATTTATCAATCACTTATATTATAACATGTGTATCGACTTGTGATCCACACAAACTAGTGGGGAAAAACATTATTAGATGAATTATCCATAATTTGTAAAACAAAAAAATATCATTATTTTGTCTCATTTAATGATTGAAATTAAAGACACGTGACCATCACGTGATTGGGAGCCACCGACTTTATTTGAATTTGCACGATGCACTTGACCGGGAGTGTCTTTATATTGATTTCCAACCGTTAGGGTGGGTCGCGTAAAGTCGGCACGCAGAGCAACGACGAAGTGGAAGGTCTTCAATCTGGAAGGAAGACGAAGTTGGAAAGATGCGCGTCTTTCTCCATGGTACCGGGCCGGTGGTTTTGCGAGATCGATTGTGCCTATCACCTCAGGTAAACCATTCTAGGGTTTTGATTTGATTGGGAAACCTATCAATTTCGTTTTTTTTTTTTTTGTCGTGCAATTGAGGGTTTTGATTTCATTGGGAAGCTTATCAGTTTTAGGGTTTTGATTTCATTATTTCATGGTTGTGTGGAAAAGTGCCCCTTCGTATTTTATTTTGACCAAATTTTCACAAGTTGAGTAGCGTTGTGTGTATCCTCTGTTTATTTTGTTTTCGTATACAATTTGTAGGTGTGGAATTTGAATTGATAAATGCTGGCTTTGATTTTGGTTGCTTCATTTCATGATTGTGGTTGATAGTTGCCTTAATTCATGATACCTCGGTGTACTATTAACCTTTAATGTTTTTCTTGGTTATTGTTGCCTCAATACATTCTTGCCTTTGATTTTTCGCAATTTTTTTCTCAATATTTTGTTGCTCAGTTATCCTGATACCAGGATTCAGTGTTGGCTCAATATATGTTGCCACAATTCATGGTTTTCATTGATCATTGTTGCGTCAGTATATTTTTGTGGAAGTTCATAGTTGCCTCAATTATCTTGATGCCTCATCCATGGTTGTCTCGGTTTATTGTTGGTTTCGGTTATGGTTTCCTCATTTGTATTGATGCCTCAGTTTGTTGTTGGTTTTGGTTGTGTTTGCCTCAGTTTATTGTTTCGGTTATGGTTGCCTCTGTTGTATTGATGCCTCAATTAGTGGTTGCCTCGGTTTGTTGTTGGTTTCAGTTATGGTTGCCTCGATTAGTGGTTGCGTCGGTTTATTGTTGGTTTCGGTTATGGTTGTCTCGGTTGTATTGATGCCTCGATTAGTGCTTGCCTCAGTTTATTGTTTGTTTCGGTTATGGTTGACTCGATTTATTGTTGGTTTCGTTTATGGTTGCCTTGGTTGTATTGATGCTTTGATTAGTGGTTGCCTCAGTTTATTGTTTGTTTCGGTTACGGTTGCCTCAGTTTATTGTTGGTTTTGGTTTTGGCTGCCTCGGTTGTATTGATGCCTCGATTTACTGTTGGTTTCGGTTATGGGTGCCTCAGGTGTATTGATGCCTCGTCATGGTTGTTTCAGTTAAAGGTTACCTAACTTTATTCTTGAATAATATTGTTGCCTTGATTAATGGCTACTACAGTTTATTATGGGCATAATACATTGCTTCTTTGGTTTATTGTTGCCTCAGTTTCTTCAGTGCGTTGTTACCTTAGTTCATCTTTGCCTCACCAAACTTCTTTTTCTTTTACCTATAAAAGAGAAAGAAATTTGGTGACTGTTACCCAGAAAGGATTAACTATTGGTTGTATAGCATTTTAACTTGCAACTTCTTATCCTTGTTTATGAGATTGTTTACCCCCGGTGAGTTTCTAACAATCTCAATTTATGTGGAACTTACAGATTGATCTTGAATTAGAATAAGTTGTTGTTTGAAATGGTCTCAATAGAATGGAGGAAGTTTTACAGTTTACTAGAGTGTCATTACCATAAATCTTGATTGATCTGATGCTTCATTTTTAGGTTTTTCTGTATGTTGACATGTATCTTAATGATCTTTTTTCACTTCACTTTTGTTCACTTCGGTTCAATTTAATGAGTGACTGATGAGATGGCTAAATTCTGGAATATTTTATTGTGTCATTTGTGTTCCCTTCTGGAACTCCGCCTATGTACTTACATTGCCGGTCCCAAGCCCGGATAAAGGAGGAGGGGGAGGGCGTCAGGTAGTCGACAGCCGGCACTCCATGATCACGTCGAATCCTTATGAAAATGAATTCAGAACAAAATTGCGCTAAAGCTAGGGCGTCACCCGTAAGTGGCGCGCTGTGTGGCCTGAGCACAATGATAAGTGAGCAAGGGTCGCTATATCTCCATCGGCACCCGGATGCAGTGTT
Source organism: Malus domestica (assembly GCF_042453785.1). Taxonomy (NCBI): domain Eukaryota; kingdom Viridiplantae; phylum Streptophyta; class Magnoliopsida; order Rosales; family Rosaceae; genus Malus; species Malus domestica. The sequence goes on along the minus strand of NC_091675.1, from coordinate 8,754,885 downwards.
AAATGAGCAAGGGGGCCATAGAAACTTCTTTTCGAACGACTCCACTCAAAGTTGTTTACTAGATACCAAAGAAGGAGAGTTGGATATCTATAAACTAGCTAGAGCAAGGGAAAAGAAGACAAGGGACCTAAACCAAGTGAGGTGCATCAAGGATGAGGATGGAAAGGTTCTTGCTACAGAGAACGCGGTTAAAGACAGATGGAGAGGTTATTTTCATAATCTTTTCAATGAAGGACATGAAAGGAGTGCTTCTTTAGGGGAGTTGAGTAACTCAGAAGAGTGTAGAAACTACTCTTTTTATCGTCGAATCCGGAAGGAAGAAGTGGTTGTAGCTTTGAAGAAGATGAAGCATAGAAAAGCAATAGGCCCAGACGATATACCAATCGAAGTGTGGAAAGTTTTGGGAGAGATAGGTATAACATGGCTCACTGACCTTTTCAATAGGATTTTGAAAACGAAGAAGATGCCAAATGAGTGGCGAACGAGCACTTTGGTGCCTATCTACAAGAATAAGGGCGACGTACAAAATTGCATGAACTATAGGGGTATTAAGCTAATGAGTCATACAATGAAGCTCTGGGAGAGAGTCATTGAGCATAGATTGAGGCAAGAGACACGGGTTTCGGACAACCAATTCGGGTTCATGCCAGGGCGCTCAACCATGGAGGCAATCTATCTCTTACGAAGATTGATGGAAAGATATAGAGATGGGAAAAAGGATTTACACATGGTCTTTATAGATTTGGAGAAAGCGTATGATAGGGTCCCAAGAGACATTCTTTGGAGGATTTTAGAGAAGAAAGAAGTACGAGTAGCATATATCCAAGCTATAAAGGATATGTATGAAGGAGCAAAGACTGCCGTAAGAACTCATGAAGGACAAACTGAAAGCTTTCCCATAACTGTAGGATTACATCAAGGCTCATCCTTAAGTCCTTACCTTTTTGCGTTGGTAATGGATGAGTTAACAGGACATATTTAAGATGATATTCCTTGGTGTATGCTTTTCGCAGACGATATAGTGTTGATAGATGAAACTCAGGAAGGGGTAAATGCAAAGCTTAACCTTTGGAGAGAAGAGTTGGAATCTAAAGGTCTTCGCCTAAGCCGATCAAAGACAGAATATATGGAGTGCAAGTTCAGTGCAAATGGAGGTCAAAACGAGTTAGGGGTGAGGATCGGAGATCAAGAAATACCTAAGAGCGATCGTTTTCGTTACCTAGGATCTATCTTGCAAAAGAACGGAGAATTAGATGGAGATCTCAACCATAGAATACAAGCTGGATGGATGAAGTGGAAGAGTGCATCCGGCGTGTTGTGTGACCGCCGTATGCCATTGAAGCTCAAGGGAAAATTTTATAGGACGGCAATAAGGCCGGCGATGCTGTATGGCACAGAATGTGCATCAACACGTACACAAAATGGGTGTAGCGGAGATGAGGATGCTTCGTTGGATGTGTGGGCACACGAGAAAGGATAAGATTAGGAATGAGGATATCCGGGGTAAAGTAGGAGCAGCCGAAATTGAAGGAAAGATGAGAGAAAATCGGTTACGGTGGTTTGGACATGTGCAAAGAAGGCCTACTGACGCTCCGATTAGAAGATGCGACTATGGGACAGAGGTTCAGGGCCGAAAGGGTAGAGGAAGACCTAGGAAAACTTTGGAAGAGACTCTAAGAAAAGACTTAGATTACTTGGATCTAACGAAGGACATGACACAGGACCGAGCACAATGGCGTTCTAAGATTCATATAGCCGATCTCACTCAGTGACTTGGATTTTTCAAGTCTCCAACCAGAAGTTTTCCTCACTCAGGAAATTAAGGGAACACTACCTCAACCTACATGCTCCACTCACAAAGCTTCAACAAAAGAAAATTCAAAGAACTTAGCGAAGAAGGCTTTGGTGTATTTAACACAATACGTTGAAATGAAGGAAAGCTTATTTATTGATATCCCCGATAAGTTACAAATATGTACATATACATAAGTCAAAATAAACAAACAAGAGGGAGCCTTCACAAAGGTTGCTTAGAAGAAGTCTCAGCAGTCGGTAGAGCCCCAGAAAGAGAAGGCACCGGAGGGGGATCATTCGGAGCCTCAGTACTGGACAGAACCCTAGAAGGAGGAGGCATCAGAGGTTGATCATTTGGAGCTTCATTACGCGGTACAGCCCCAGAAGACGAAGGCAATAAATGCCTTTGGAATAAACCCACAAATCTCTGATGATCAAGTAAAACCTGACCATCAGATTCCTTCATCTGGTCAAGCTTCCTCTTCATGTTTGTAGCATAGTCATGTGCGAGCCGGTGCAACTGTTTATTCTCATGCTTGAGCCCTTTAATCTCCTGTTTGAGACTCATCACTTCAGCTGCCAATGATTCAACTTGGCGGGTTCGAGCAAATAGGCGTTGGGCCATATTAGACACAGAACCTGCACACTGAACACTGAGAGCCAGAGAATCCTTAACAGCTAACTCATCAGACCGTTTGGAAAGTAGTCTGTTATCTTTGGGAGTGAGAAGGTTCCTGGCCACCACCGCAGCGGTCATATCATTCTTCATCACGGAATCCCCAACGGTAAGAGGACCAGTAGGGGAGACGAAGGATGGACGCCATATGTTGTCAGGAGAAGGCGGGGCTGCCTCTTCAACAAGGTTCAAGTCAAAACGACGGTCGGAGGGGCCAGACATTTTCAAAGGTGTTGAAGAGAGAAGAGGTCGGACAAATCAAGATCTTGGAAGTGCAAGAATGGAGCTTCTACTGGTGGAGATTCAAGTGTGCTTTGGAACTTAATGCCAGCCCCTATAAAAATCTGCACTCGACGGAGCTTCAGAAATCGAAGAGGTGCCTGCTCAGAAATCGAAGAGGCGTTTGCTTTCTCAAAAGCAAGGCTGCTCAGATACCACGAGGGTCGATCTCAGAAATTGAAGAGGCGTTTGCTTTCTCAAAAGCTGGGCTGCGCAAAGACCACGAAGGCCGATCTCAGAAATCGAAGAGGCGCTTGCTTTCTCAAAAGCTGGGATGCTCAGAGACCACGAGGGCCGATCTCAGAAATCGAAGAGGCACCTACTTTTCCAGCCTTGTCAGCACCTGTCACACGCACACTCAGCTTTGCGGAAATTATGGGCATTCGGTCGAAGACTTCTGGTGAAGTAGAAAGCACATGAGTCTTACTGTTCAATCACCCACTTCCCACACGCAACAGTAGCTCATGGGTACCACAGATAACTTTGCCAAAGTTCTCTGCCAAAGTTGAACACGTGAAGCTTGCAGCTCTCACTACATCGCTCTGACCAAGAAGGGTAAAAGAATAGCAAAGAAACAACACTAACAAAGTTTAGACACATAAATTTTGAAGGTCTAGCTACCATATTATTACCCACAAGGGTAAAGGAACAGTACCACTTCTGGATAATTGGAAAGTCCCTGTGTGTCAACCTCTGTGCTTCGTGGCAAGGTAGATTAGCAAACATGCCCAACCTTTAATCACATTCGAGAAAACACTCCCAACAAGATTGCTTGCTCCAAAATCGAAGAGCCATTGTCCTCCGAATCTCGAGAGCCAGACTCCCAACATGACTACTTTCTCAAAAATCGAAGAGGGTAAAGGAACAGTACCATTGTTGGATAATTGGAAAGTCCCTGTGTGTCAACCTCTGTGCTTCGTGGCAAGGTAGACTAGCAAACATGCCCAACCTTTACTCACATTCGAGAAAACACTCCCAACAAGATTGCTTGCTCCAAAATCGAAGAGGCACCGCCCTGCGAATCTCGAGAGCCAGACTCCCAACATGATTACTTTCTCAAAAATCGAAGAGACATCGCTCTCCGAATCTCGAGAGCCAGACCCCCAGCATGATTGCTTTCTCAAAAATCGAAGAGGCATAGTTCTCCGAATCTCGAGAGCCAGATCCCCGATAGGATTGCTTGTTCCAAAACCGAAGAGGCAACACTTTCCCCACTTCAAGAGCTGGATCTCCTTGGATAAAGCTGTCTGTAATCTTCACACGCAACATCAGCTTTCCAGATACCACAAACCACTTTTTCAAAGTGCTCTGACAGCGTTAAAACATGTGAAGCTGGCAGCTCTCACTACCGTGCTATGACCAAGTAGGGTAAAGGAATAGCATTACTACTTGTTGTTAAGGAGACTCCTATATATGTCGACCTCCATCCCCAACAGACAGGCAGACCTCCAAAAATGTTCAACCCTTCCTCATATCTGAGAGGGCACTCCGAACGAAGCCTTTCGAAATATTCAGCTTTCTTTCCCCCTGATAATACCTCTGCAAACAAGCTATACTAGAGCAAGAATATCTCATATCATCAGGGTTAAAAGCAAGAGTATCCCATATCATGCTTTTTCCCTGTCTTTTCCTTTGACCTTGTTCTTACCTGCAAGACAAGGAGAAAGAGAGCAATCAGTCAGTACTTGGAATCAAGCTTCCAGCCAGGAACTGACTGCTTGGAACCCCTTACCTGATTACTTACCTGACATTGCTCTCGAGTACTCATCTTCAATATCTTATGCTTCCAGGGAAGATACCGCATCTGCCTGAGGAACAGATAGGGCAAGGGAGAAGGATACAAGGAAGCATGTGGAGACAAGCGTAACAGCACACGTGCCGATACATTCATTACTCTGTCAAAGCAAAAGTATCCCATATCAGCAGGGTCGAACGTACTCTAGATTTGATGGACTTGTTTTGACCCTCAAATTCTTCAGTCGGCCTTATACTCTGGAGGAAACCAGAAAACCCTCAAGCTCAGTTCAAGAATAAGCCTGTGGAAAGTTACTTCTTCAAAAGCAAAAGTATCCCATATCATCTCTTCTCATTTTCTTCTCTTTATCCTTCATGCTGCCTGCAAGATAGGGAGACTGTGAACAATCAGCTGGAGCTATGATTGCTTACCTTGTCTGTCACCTCTTTCAGCAGATCCCCTAGCTCGGCGACTTGGGGGACTCCTACTACATGGTTTGTATCGCGCTTGACCAAGCCTGAAACTACAAGTAAGCTTCAAGTGAAATTGTTACATTACCTTGTGCATCTCCACCAGACCCTGCGTAAAGCGGGAGCCTTGTGCACTGGGTACGACGACCTTGTGCATCTCCACCAGTTAAAGATACCACCCCTGGATGGAGGAAGAGTACTTCCAGAGAAGATGCCCCATCTACCTATGAGACAGATAAGGCACGTCAAGACGATACCACACTCCGATACTTAGAAGTTTCGTGATTACGAGATCATTCTCCCACAATATTTCCTAATGTCATTTGTACTAAATCATTCACTTGTACTCACTAAAGGAGAGCTTGAACCTATGTACTTGTGTAAACCCTTCACAATTAATGAGAACTCCTCTATTCCGTGGACGTAGCCAATCTGGGTGAACCACGTACATCTTGTGTTCGCTTTCCTATCTCTATCCATTTATATACTTATCCATACTAATGACCGGAGCAATCTAGCGAAGATCACAAAAAGCGACCGTTTTCGCTACCTAAGATCTATCGTGCAAGAGAACGGAGAATTAGATGGAGATCTCAACCATAGAATACAAGCTGGATGGATGAAGTGTAAGAGTGCATCCGGCGTGTTGTGTGACCGTCATAGGTCACTGAAGCTCAAGGGAAAATTTTATAGGACGGCAATAAGGCCAGCGATGTTGTATGGCACAGAATGTTGGGCGGTGAAGCATCAACACGTACAAAAAATGGGTGTGGCGGAGATGAGGATGCTTCGTGGGATGTGTGGGCACACGAGAAAGGATAAGATTGGAAATGAGGATATCCGAGGTAAAGTAGGAGTAGCCGAAATTGAAGGAAAGATGAGAGAAAATCGGTTCCGGTGATTTGGACATGTGCAAAGAAGGCCTACTGACGCTCCGGTTCGAAGATGTCACTACTGGACAGAGGTTCAGGGCCGAAGGGGTAGAGGAAGACCTAGGAAAACTTTGGAAGAGACTCTAAGAAAAGACTTAGAGTACTTGGATCTAACGGAGGACATGACATAAAACCGAGCGCAATGGCGTTCTAGGATTCATATAGCCGACCCCACTTAGTGGGAAAAGGCTTTGTTGTTGTTGTTGTTGTTGTTGTATTTGTGTTCCCTTCTGGGAGATTTCTTCGTTAACTGGACTAATTGTTTAAATGTTTTTCTTATATGTAATTTCAATGTAACCTAGTATCATGATGTTGGATAAGTTATTTATACAAACTGTGAGAGATGAGCATGACCATTTTTACTTATTTTGAAGTCTCTGGGGGATTTATGTGTAAAAATAAAAGGATCTATGTGGGGAGAATCTTACAAAAGACATTTTATGATTTATTAAGGGAGCATTGGTTGGAGAGTAGTGATTTGGTCATCAAACTTGTTTAAATGATGATGCTTCATGCTTGTGCAGGATTTTCTAAAGATATATGAAAAGACCAAAAATGTGATGCTATCCTTTAAAGAAGTAAGAAAGGCGAGCAAATGATCTCACATACTGGTGTATGTTTTGAGTGAGCCTCTTCTCTTCTTTGCTGTCTCCACCATGGTTTCAACACCCCCACCTCTTCCAAAAAAAAAAAAGATTAGCCTTTTAAGGTACCTTCCTTTTCTGTATTTTTTCATTCAAACACCGCCCACCCATTGTTTGAGTTATAGTTTTATCCAAGTTCAATTTTGCGAGTTTGGTTTTAATCGGTTTCCGTGGTTGATCTAATTTTTGTATTACTTTGATTTGGTTCCTTTTGAGGGTTTTTAATTTCTCTGAATCTGACATTTTGGTTGATGTATCTTTGATCATACCTACATTCTTATATTTCAATCTTTCTCATATATTTTGAGCTAGCATTTCTGATTTATGGTAGGCTACTAGGCTCATTTGTTATCAGGACTGCTTTTACCTGTGTTCCTATTGGGTTTATGAGTTAATTGTCCATTTCCTTTTGAAACTTGTAGATTGTACAAACAAATTCAGTGGCAAAATAATATATGCTCTTTGGTATAAGATTCAAAACTGAATTATATGCTCTTTTGGGAGGAACATTTGCCGATCTGCCCAGCTGTGTGAAATGTGGGAGGAACATTTGCCGATCTGCCCAGCTGTGTGAAATGTTTAATATTAGTAGAAAAATGCACTTTTTAAAGCAAGTAACAAATTCAGTTAAAACTACATTATGTAGATATCAGGAGGGAGGAAGTGGCTGTTTTCTTTGGTTTGGTAACCTCACCGACGTAAAAGAATTCACTCCTGGCGGCGGTGGCAGCTTCGGAATGAGGCTAGTCTTAGGCCTTTGTCTGCAGTTATGCAAAGTAGTGTTAAAATACATGAAAAGCTTGTTTTAATATGGATATTTGAGATCATGTTGAGAAAAAGAGCTTCTTCTACAAGAAAAAGCTACACTACCTGCAATTCTCATCAGCTCTGCAGTGTTAATCCTGGGAATGCTAATTGCTGGACTGACATTGTATATACAGAAAAAACTAAGAAATCAATGTATTTATCTTAGACATGGTCTAATTAATCAGATACATGATGAGAAGATTATAGTACAAATATCTAAATCAAATTATCTTGACTACAAAAAGTGCATCAGATAAGGAAGTGATCAGTATAAAATTTCAACAGTGTGACTAGCTGTTCACTTACATTTCAGGTGTCAGAAAAAAGGATTGCGGAAAAGAGTACCTTGGAGAAGCAGGGAAAACATGGAGTTACCACTATTTGACTTGACCACTGTAGCCAAGCCACTAGCGACCTCGCAAGCAGCAACAAGCTGGGAGAAGGTGGCCTTGGACCTGTGTACAAGGTAATATAAATTCATGCAACTAAGATGAGTTACTTTGTGAAACAAAATTTTGGGACCTGCTAAAATGATGATCCATATATTGGGCACATTGATAGGAGGGACGATATTGTAGTCAAGAGGCTATCGAAGAATTCTGGACAAGAAATGAGAGTTCAAAAATGACAATCTTGTAAAACTTTTGGGTTGTTGCATTTGGCAGCGTGTGAAGCTTTTTGTGGTGGTAGATCCCTCAAAAGCATCCTGGTTTCTACACTGAACAAAGTGTCACCGAATTACCATCAAGAACGCACCCGTGTCCAGCAAATAATTTCTTCATTCGGCAGGTTGACGTGACCCTTGGCAGTCTCAGCTGGGAAACAATGACATGAAATCATAAGTTTGCAGTAACGGTATTCAATTTATTTTTCCAATTAACAAGAAAAATGCTTGAATTGTGAATATTGTAAGAGATTTAACCCATGTCGCGTGCAGGCTGATAATAGTAAGGTCCGGTTCAGGACGTTTGGTGGTCTGCTTTGAAAGCATGTGCCGTTATTTGTAGGAACACTTATCAGTCGAGCTCGGCTCCGCATGACGGTTTTGACACTTTTGGGGCTGTAAAGGTCAAATACGTTAGGCCACAAGATGAACTACAAATAAATATTCATTCTCTTTATCATCGTTTAAAGTTTAGTCATTAATGTGTTAAAACAAATTGATAGTTATGGTAAAAAATGATGAATGGTAAACTTCGTTTCATATAGATGATCTTGTTTTATATAGATGACTAAACTGTCTTCAAATCAAATAATTTTTTTTTAAATATGATTTTTTAGATGATTATAAGAGAATAAATAATTTCGATTATGACATTTGTACAGTAAAATGATGTCACACTAGCGGGAAGGAAGGAAGTATTATCCTTTGGCAATTTGGATCATGTGGCCGTCTATGCTGCACACAAACTATAGTAAAATATCTATAAAGTTATATAGTTGGGATCAAACCAATTTTATAACTTTAGGGAGGTTATTACTTAACAAAGTTGTTCTAGCGCTACAATTTAGAGTCTAGACAGTGAATTAACATTGTTGAGTTTTTTCTCTCAAATGTCAACTTAGTTTAGCCTTTCACAAAGCCAAAACTAACAAAATACCTGATAAAACGAAGAATCTTGAAAGAGAGCTAAACGTCTTGTGCTTCCATTTTTTGCTTCCCTGTAGAAAAGATGCCAATGCAATCCTTGAGAAGCCTTTTTGTGTGTTTGTTCTTATTCTCCTTCCCTTCCTAGGTATCTCATCTGCAGCTACTCCATGCACAATCACCCCAGCTCGATATACTAGAGACGTCGAAACTCTGGTTTCAGCGGGTGGAAGCTTTCAAATGGGATTCTATTGATGCAGTTGTGTGGGTAGCCAACAGAGAAACATCACTTGGTGATTCTTCAGGACTTTTGAAGCTCACTGAGTAAGGAGTTCTCGTCCTCCTTATCAATAGCTCAAACAGCATTGTGTGATCATCGAATTCATCAAGAATCGCGGGGAATCCAGTATCGCAACTCTTGGATTCTGGAGATCTTGTGGTGCAAGTTGGGAACGAAACTAACCCGGATAACTTCTTGTGGCAGAGTTTTGATTATCCTTGTGGCACATTCCTACAGGGAATGAAGATCGGTTGGGACTTGGTTACAGGTTTAGCTAGGTATGTATCGTCTTGGAAGAGCACAGAAGATCCTGCTCTAGGAGAGTTTTCGATACAAATGAATCATCGTGGTTTACCACAAGTTGTTTAATGAAGGAGCTAAAATACAGGCTAGAGGAGGCTAGAGGAGGATCATCGTGGCAAATAATCTCTATGGCAAAATGTCGGCAACCCTAGGGTCCTTTATGAACAAGTGCGAAAGAAGGATGATGGAAGAGATGCAGAAGAAATGTAGGTGAAATATAGAAGATAAATATAGGGAGATGAGAAAGTTTAGCGTTTTATGAAACTAATTATGCGGAAACTGTGTTGGCTCGGATGGGTAACAATGTTGTCTTCGTTGCATCTTGGACTTCTAATTTTCCTTTTAATTGTCTCACCAGCTCTATTTTGACTTTTTCTCTGTCTTAGTTGTCTTTTTCAGTTAATTTTGTCAAGAAAAAAAAGTGTAACACTTCGGATTGTGTGAACACGTATATCGATAATGCTGAATGATTTTGATTACTGTAAGACTCACTTGCATCGACAATGAAAAATAATGTAAACACGTGTGAGCTATTGTTGTGTCTAGAATTTCAAAAAACTTTTGAAGACTCTTTAATGTTTGGTTTTTTACACCTACACTTTTTATTATCTCACCACCACTCTTGAATTGATATAAAAAAGCATGCCTAACTTCTATTTTCATGAATAATTAACTTTATTTTCCAAAAAAAAAAATATTTCAAATATTATTAGTGTATTGGATACAAACTATTTTTTTTTTCCGATTACGAGAACACTTGAACTTTAATAAAAATTATTGCTAACTAATTGTGAGGCTAAGTTCACATCTTTCTTTAAAGTCTAGATAATATCGTTTATTCAAAGAAAAAAAAACAGTAATTAAAAATATTAAAAATCCACCCACTTCATGAAAAATAAATTTAAAAAAAAATTAGAAAAATCAAAGTGATATAATCTCCTAAAAATTGGGTGAAAATTACCCAGTTATGCGCATTACGCACTCTCCCTTCTGGCCGAGGCAAAACTTCAGACAGACGCAAAAAAGGAAAAAATAATATAAAAAAAACAAAATATAAATTCATAAACAACTTTATTTTCTTCATATTCTCACACAAATAGAAAAGTGCAAACCTTAACATTATGATTAGATGAAGAAATTTAAGATTACTAAAAAAATTTTAAAATGACAACCACTAACTGGTAGCCTAGTGGTAAATGACGGATTACGAGGTTTCCTTAAAACTAAAAACCCTATGCTGGTGTGGAAGCTAGCTGGCGTGTAAGTCAGACTTATGGCCAGAGAGAGGTTGAAAATGTCTCTGTGAGTCTTTCCCACCCCGGAAGCTCTTTTTTTTAAAAAAAAAATTTAAATGACGGAAATTGAAATTAATGCACCACCAGAAAAAATTTAAAACGACAGAAATTTAAGTTCAACTAATGCATCAAAGTGACAACACGATTATTGCTGTAATCCATTTTGCGGAAGTAGGCAGTGAATTCAAACAAAACAAAGGTAGAAGGCAATTTGAATAAAACCCCAATTCTAAAACTACCTTAAACTAGCCACTCAGTATTACGGTCTATTGATATTCCTCGACACTTATAAATGAAAGGCTTAGGTTTGATTCTCGCCAAAAGTGAATTTGAACCATATTATTGCTAGTTCATTGTGAGTAAAACGATTTTGTATACTTTTTTGGCTTAAATGTTAAAATGGTCTCTATGTTTACTCTATTGGTTAATTTGGTCCCCGTGTTTAACAGATTGTCTAAGATTGGTTAATAGAGATAAACACGGAGATAAATTGACCGATAAGATGAAACACAGGGACCCATTTGACATTTAAGCCTTTTTTTTTGTTGAGAAAATTTAATTGATCAACTTCTTATAACATAATTGAATTGTTATGCAATTCTTCTCTGCCAGATTGAAGTTAGAGGATCCATGTTACACGCGCAAAAAAAAAAGAGCATAAGTAAGAAGACAAACCCAACAAACTCACTATGAAAATTTCTATATTTGTATTTGAAAGTTTGAAAACAATCTAAATCATGTAATTGATACAAAAGCACAATCTAAATTAAATCTCATCCAAGTCATTTCCTGACAGCGAGCGATTTACAATTATTTGAAATCCAATTATTGTCTTCCTTTACTTGTTCAATTTTTAGCATGCAAGAATTTAATAGTCTAATCCCCACATTGTCATTGGTTTTCCTTATTGGAAGGCAAATCTTTCTACTTTTATCGTTTTTATGTTAGGAAAAATAGATGCATCCACTTTTCTGCTTCAATGACACTCATTCAAATTTAAATGCTTTAAAAATGGTTTAAGAATATGCGGAGATTTCTTGCTCATATTGCAGTAGAGCACCTCCACACGCAAAGGTAAGTACCTATTCGATGCTCCCGGCCCCTCTATGAATTAAAATATGGTTTAAGAATATTATTAACTTTCTCGCCATTATGTAAGAGTGCCTGCGTCGCTATATGATAATATATAACTTGCAAGCCTCAAATTCTGCCAACTGAGGAGGTCTTGAATTTCTGGTAAGCTTTTCTTGCACATATTTGTTTATTATTAAAGTCTTGATTTGTTGAAAACACTAAGACTTGCACATATTTGTTTATAATTAACCCTATAGACTTGCTTGTTTTCAGGTATACAAAGCAGGTGCGAATTCAAATTCTTTTTTTTTTCTGAAGGGGAGTACTGTTAACACTCTTAAAAAAAAATTCACATCAAAACGTGTTGGATGACTTATTTCTAGTTTCAATGAAAACTCAATTTTCAATTTAAAAACTTTCATCTGGCTTTGTTTCTTCTTCATATCCACTGTGAAGCTTTTAGTTTCATATTTACTGGTTGAGGGCTGCAGCTTTCTTCTTAATATCTTTTAGTTGAATAATTTGGCTGTGTATATATGTTTCAGTTTTCAAGTGTCCACTATTAAGTAACCATGCACCGATATTGTCTTCAATAGCCACTTTGGCCTAATATAGGATGGTAATGCTTATGGTGTGATTGTTTGTTGCAGGCTTCAGACCCGTGGAGGAGTAATGGATTCGGGAGAACATAGACCAGCTAGACAAAAAAGGGCTGCAATGGTAAGTGAAGGAGATGGTGGAGAAGATGATTTAAGTGATTCTCATCTCCTAGATAGTAAACATAGTTGGGTTTGGGAGCACTTGAAACCGTATAAGGTTAAGACCCTAGTAAGTGTCATGAGAAAGAAAAATCTTTGTACACTATAGAACATGTAGATGTTGCGGATTTTAAAACGGTATAAAACATTTAGAAAGTTCTAGATATATATGACAGGAACTGTTTACATACGTGTAGAAATTTATTTACAACTCTACAATATAAATTTCACATCAAACGTGTTAGATCACTTAATTTTTAGTACCAATAACAACTTAGATGACATTTTTAGTACCAATAACAGCTCACTTTTCAATTTATAATATTTCATCTGGCTTGTTTATTCTCCATTCTTGTCCACTGTCTTGAAGCTTTTAGTTTCATATTTACTGGTTAAGGGAATGCTGCAGCTTTCTTCTTAATATCATTTAGTTGAATAGTTTGGTTGTGTATATATGTTTCAGTTTTATAATTGTGAACAATAATGCACTGATATTGTCTTCAATTAACCACTTAAGCCTAATATATGGATGGTATCAAGCTTATGGTGTGATTGTTTGCTGCAGGCCCCAGTGGAGGAGCCAATGGATTTGAATTTATTTGAATTGGAAACCAAAAGAAATGGTGAAATTGAAAGTGAAGGAGATGGTGAAGAAGATCATGTAAGTGATTCTCATCTCCTAGACGACAAATGTAGTTAGGTTTGGGAGCACTTCAAATCATATGAGGTTAAAACCCTAGTAAATGTCATGAGAAAGAGAAATCTTTGTACATTATAGAACATGTGGGTGTTGCGGGTCTTAAAACAGTATAAAACATGTAGAAAGTTATAGATAGGAACTATTTACATACATGTAGAAAAATAAGTTTTGTTGTGCCTTGGCCCGTTCTTTAGTGCAGAAACGAGATTCAAATTACAACCTCACCAAATCACACTCAGTTGAACAGAATAAAATACAAGAAATAAAGACACTGAGAAATTTACGAGGTTCGGCAAAAACCTGCCTACGTCCTCGGAGAGATAGTGCTCTTCATTATGAGAATAACTAGTACAAGATACACTTGAGTTAAATCGACATAACCCAAACCCCAATCCCTTGTACCCTCACAGAATTTGCCCAAAAGCATCACTCTCCCCAAGAGTTTCTCACTCTCACTCTATAATTTTTCTCACATGTTCTCCTCCGAATGCCCTCTCAATATAAGGTCACTCACCCTCATATTTTATTCCCCAACATCATAATTTCTGCATAATCATTAAAGAAAAAAGCAACCACTTTTTTTCTATTTTCTTACAATGATGATGTCTTTACTCATGATGATGTCTACTTCTTTGTTTAGTTTACTAGCCGAAAGACATTTGGCTTATGGTAGTCACCATGTCTTCAATTGTTGTCAACACATGACTTATAATTACTTACAAATGTATGAGCCAAACACAACAATCTTCACCTTGGCGAATATACCATGCAAAAATCCTTGCACCCATCACCAAAGCTCATTGGCCTTACGTACCAGCATACACACCCTGAATCAACCTCGTTGGTCCTATTCCGATTCAGTCACTGCCAATGCATGTGCAGCTGCTGCAAGCTAAAAATCACCATTTAGCTTCAGACAGGATCTTGACATATCCTCGTCTCCTCTAGCAGGGTTTTCTCATCTTCATTGTCTGCAACCTGGAAACTCTTCAGCGCGCCCGTTTCCAACAACAACCCATCGAGCCAGACAAAATTCACACACTTCCTCCTACCTTAGGACCATCTCATCACCTGTGAATCCCATAGCTCCACCTGTTGCAAAACCCCTGCAACACTTGAGACTAAACATCACTAGGAAAATTGTTGCTTCAAGTACCTATAGGGCATACTCGAAGCCTTATGCCACAAACTTGCTACCACCCGGCCTTGCACCGTAGCAAGGTGGACCCTTGCCTCCGGAACTAGATCTGAACCTGTTGTCTCTCTCAGATCCTCTTTCCAATTTTCTTCCACGATTCCAACCTTGAATAGCTTAAGCAGTCTCGTGCCCACCATCATTAATGGTATCCTTTGTGTATCATTCCACACCAAAGAAGCTTGCACCTGCTCCAAACTTACTGTATCTTTCCATGCAGTAAAGTTTCACAAGGTTCTCGTACGAATCTGAAAGTGAGGTAAGAAGAAAGAGGCCCTTGTCTTCTTCCTTAACATCAACTTTCGCAGATGATCTAAGCATCCCTGAACACGACTTCCATTTCTTCAGTCTTCCATTACTCTCATTTACCAAGAGTAAAACTGCCTCTCCCATTAAACTGCTCAACTGAAAAATCCATGGCGAACAACAAATCTGGACCTCCAACGAACCAAGCGTCCAACGATGCTCTGATACCAATTGTTGTGCCTTGACCCGTTCGTTAGTGCGGAAACGAGATTTAGATTACAACCTCATCAAATCACACTCAACTGAACATAATAAAATACAAGAAATAAAGACACTGAGAAATTTACGAGGTTCAGCAAAAACCTGCCTACGTCATCGGAGAGATATTGCTCTTCATTATGAGAATAACTAGTACAAGATACACTTGAGTTAAATTGACATAACCCAAACCCCAATCCCTTGTACCCTCACAGAATTTTCCCAAGAATCTCACTCTTCCCAAGAGTTTCTCACTCTCACTCTATAATTTTTCTCACATGTTCTCCTCCGAATGCCCTTTCAATATAAGGTCACTCACACTCATATTTTATTCCCCAACATCATAATTTATGCATAATCATTAAAGAAAAAAGCAACCACTTTTTTTCTATTTTCTTACAATGATGATGTCCACTTCTTTGTTTAGTTTACTAGCCGAAAGACATTTGGCTTGTGGTAGTTACCATGTCTTCAATTGTTGTCAACACATGACTTATAATTACTCACAAATGTATGAGCCAAACACAAGTTTCACATCAAAACATGTTAGATGACTTATTTTTAGTACCAAAAACAACTCACCTTTCAATATATAATCTTTCATCTGCCTTGTTTCTTCTCCATTCATATCCACTGTTTTGAAGCTTTTAGTTTCATATTTACTGGTTAAGGGAATGCTGCAGCTTTCTTCTTAATATCTTTTAGTTGATTACTTTGGCTGTGTATATATGTTTCAGTTTTATAAGTGTCCACTATTAAGTACAATAATGCACTAATATTGTCTTCAGTCAACCACTTAGGCCTAATATATGAATGGAATCAAGCCCATGGTGTGATTGTTTGTTGCAGGCTTCAGAACCTTGTTTGAAGGCTCCAGCAGGTCCAGTAGATGCTCCTTTTTTGTCGACTTTTAACCCCAAGGCGCCAATGCTTTTGAATGTATCTAACTTGGCAACCGAAAAAAAGGCTGAAATTGAAAGTGAAAGAGAGGGTAAAGAAGATGATGTAAGTGATTCTCATCTCCTAGATGATAAATGTAGTTGGGTTTGGGAACACTTCAAACCATATGAGGTTAAAACCCTAGTAAGCGTCATGCGAAAGAGAAATCTTTGTACAATACAGAACATGTAGATGTTGCGGGTTTTAAAACGGTGTAAAATATGTAAAACATTGTAGATATATATATACTATAGGAACTATTTACATACATGTAGAAATTTATTTACAACTCTATTTACAATAAAGAACAAAATAGGTGTTCAAGAGCTGAGTTCATAATGTTTTGCAAGTTTAGGGTAGTGTCGAACTTATGATTCCATTATCAAAGTAAAATTACATCCTAAGCTAATTATAATTACTAAAGCACACATGGAGTTTGGTGTAGATGAGTTGGAAAGCAATGAAATTCCAGTTGCATTAGTGGAAGGGTTTAAACAAAAATGTACATCTGAAGGCTAAATTAATCAAGCATAGTAAGTAGCGGAAGGGTTTAAACAAAAATGTATAGCTAAAGGCTAAATTAATCAAGCATAGTAAGTAGCGGATGGGTTTAAACAAAAATGTATAGCTAAAGGCTAAATTAATCAAGCACAGTAAGTGAGATCATTTTGGCTAGCACAATATCGAGACTCTTTAAAATCCAAGTTCTGTCAGAATGTTGTACATGAATTGGAGAATTAGTATCAAACACATATTTTAATAATTCAATCATCAACAATCATAACATATAACTTACAAAATATAGTTTAAATAGATGATCTCCCTAACATGGTCACACAAATAAAGTGGGTAGCTACATGCGTCTGAGACATTAATTTAGTATGGCCAATTAAACACATTCTGCAAAAACATACTGAAGAAAAAATGGTTATTATGTAGCTCGCCTATCATTGTGCTACTGTTAAAGAAAATTTATTTTTCATTTACTAGATGAGTAAGTAATATGTATTGATTTTTTTTTAAGATCTGTTTGGTATTCTATTTTTATTTTTTATTTTTTGTCAAAATGTTTAGTATTCTATTTGAGTTCTACTTTTTTAGCTCAAAAATAAGTTTTAATTTGCAAGTCAAAAATTCTTATTTGGCAGACTTCTAAAAAAAACTCAACAAAAAAAAACACAAATACAAAGCCTATTTGTTTTTTTTTAACAAACGATATTATCTACGTTAAAGGGGAGCGAGTGCGGTTAGCTTCACAATGGGCTAACAATAATGTATTTCAAATTCACTTTTGGCAAGAACTGAACCTAATACAACTAGGTTATAGTACTAAGTAAGGAGGAATACTATTAGGCCGTAGTACTAAATGGCTACAAAGCTTATTTGTTTAAAACACAAAAAAATCTGTTTTTGAAATTTTTAGATCCAGCTTCTCTCTCTCTCTCTCTCTCCCCCCTTGCCCCTGTCCCGATCTTCTTCACCTCTCTCTCCCTCTCTTTCTCTCCCCTCACTTAAACCTCCAGCCTTCTCCTCCCAAGGGCCGGGATAAATCGACAAGAAGAAGCAGTGAGAGAGAAGATTCGCAAATTCGATTTCTCTCTCTCTTAGAGGTCCTTACAAAAGTTTGTTTGAAGTTGTTGAGAATGAGTCTCGCGGTGATGGGAAAAGAGACTTTGCATGAGCTTATAAGAAGTTGGGCTATTCTTCATATTGTCAATTAGTTTTATAGTGAAACCTCTCTATAAGTGGAATGTGAACCTAATGAAATATTTGAATCAATGCAGAAAATGAGAGGAATCGATGAAGCTCCACATGACATAGAAAACCCCAAGGATCCATTACTCGAGGAGTTGCATAACTTGTTTCGCCTGTCCCCTTTGCGTTGTATCTATAGAGTTCCTGAGCGACTACGGCGGGGAAATGAGAATGCATATACACCTCAAGTAGTCTCTATAGGCCCACTTCACCATGGAAAGCCACAGCTAAAAGCCATGGAAGAGCACAAAAAAAGGTACCTGCGACATTTTCTAAGCCGAACCAGGGAAAGGGTAAGCTTCTCTGATTATATAAAAAAGATAAAGGGCCAAGAGAGAAGGTTGCGGCATTTTTATGCAGAACCCATTGAGTTTGGCAGCGATGAATTTGTAAGAATTGTTTTAGTGGATGCCGCCTTCGTCATTGAGTTCTTATTGCGCTACTGTTCCAAAAATTGTGAAGATGATTACATATTTAACAAGCCTGAGATGTTGTGGGATGTGCGTCCAGACTTGCGGTTGCTTGAAAATCAGCTGCCATTCTTCATTGTTCAGGATCTTTTCAACACACTTCTTCCTTCTTCACATCAGCTGCCTTCGTTACTTGAAATTTCCTACAATTTTTTCAAAAGCGAAATCGATAGCAAGGGAAAAGAAGAGAAATTTAAACAAATATGTTCTTTTGGAGATGTACAACATTTTGTTGATCTGCTAAGAATTCTATATCTACCGTTGAAATAAAAAACTACAGAGAAAGAAAATACCACACCCACACACAACGTGACAGAGCTATGCCAGGCTGGAGTCGAGTTTGCGGGAGGAACAGGCAGCGATTTATTTGACATAAAATTCTCGAGAGCGAATGGGATCCTCGAAATTCCAAAGTTAACAGTAAACGATACGACAGATCTGACACTCAGAAATCTCCTTGCTTTTGAACAATGCCATCACAGTGAGGAGAATTACCTAACTAATTATGTTTTCCTTATGATGTGCCTTGTGAAAACCCCAGAGGATGTGGAATTGCTTGTTGAGAAGGGAATTGTTGAAAATTGGCTAGGTGATACCCAGAAGATCTCTACTTTGCTTCATGACCTTGGCAATGGGATGATGGTTAGCAACCACTATTATGCCCCTCTTTGTGAAGAACTTCACAACTACTGCAACAAACGCAGGCACAAATGGATGGCAAATTTGAGACAAAAATATTTTACCACGCCTTGGTCCACTATTTCTGTTGTTGCAGCTGTAATTCTCCTCATACTCACTGTCATACAAACTGTGTGCTCTATTTTATCTGTTGCTTAAGCATCAACCACCGCAAGTCTCTCCTTCTCCGGAGGATCCGCAATTCTCTCCTTCGCCATATATCCTCTAGAAGTCTAGCCTACGGAGTTTGCATTAGCATCAGGTTTCGTAGAATAGAGTGTAATATATGTTCCAACAAAATAAAGGTTTGAAGAGTGATTTTATATTTGGTAGGGAAAGAGTGGCAGCTTGTAATGACTTTAATGCAAGTGTGTGTTGTAAATAAAGGGAAGTGATTTCTGCAGACGTTTTTGTCCTCTGCACTTCTATATTTCTGCCTTAGATTCAATAAATCGTGCTTAAATCACCTTCTTAAATTAATGCGTACCTAGCTTCTTATGTCGTACCAATTTGATGTTCTTGGGCCTATGCTTGTGTCTTTGCATGTGCTTTTTTTGCCACAAGAAGTGAAGATTTCAATTAAAATGTTGCTTTAAGCATCACTCCCGAGGATATGGAATTGCTTGTTCAAAAATGTAATTGTTCAAACTCAATGCTTGACAGGGGGACGAGGTTGACAAACCTTATTAATCCGAGGAAGTAATTGTTACAAAGAAATATCTTTACTGATCTTAGTAAACACATCAATGCATAACGAAGTGGTGGAAGGAAATGTTGAAACAAAACCTCTTTCAATCTCCATGCTCTCTACTTTTTATTGTTGTGGTTGCTGCAGTCCTCGTGATCACTTCCATTCAAACAGTGTGTCTATTCTTCGGAACAATTTTATAACTTTAGGGAGGTTATTACTTAACAAAGTTGTTTTAGCGCTACAATTTAGAGTCTAGACAGTGAATTAACATTGTTGAGTTTTTTCTCTCAAATGTCAACTTAGTTTAGCCTTTCACAAAGCCAAAACTAACACAATATCTGATAAAACGAAGAATAATCTTGAAAGAGAGCTAAACGTCTTGTGCTTCCACTTTTTGCTTCCCTGTAGACAAGATGCCAATGCAATCCTTGAGAAGCCTTTTTGTGTGTTTGTTCTTTATTCTCCTTCCCTTCCTAGGTATCTCATCTGCAGCTACTCCATGCACAATCACCCCAGTTCGATATATTAGAGACGTCGAAACTCTGGTTTCAGATGGTGGAAGCTTTCAAATGGGATTCTACTGATGCAGTTGTGTTGGTAGCCAACAGAGAAACATCACTTGATGATTCTTCAGGACTTTTGAAGCTCACTGAGTAAGGAGTTCTCGTCCTCCTTACCAATAGCTCAAACAGCATTTTGTGATCATCAAATTCATCAAGAATCGCGGGGAATCCAGTATCGCAACTCTTGGATTCTGGAGATTTTGTGGTGCAAATTGGGAACGAAACTAACCCGGATAACTTATTGTGGCAGAGTTTTGATTATCCTTGTGCCACATTCCTACCGGAAATGAAGATTGGTTGGGACTTGGATACTGGTTTAGCTAGGTATGTATGTATCGTCTTGGAAAAGCACATAAGATCCTGCTCTAGGAGAGTTTTCGATACATATGGATCATCGTGGCTTACCACAAATTGTTTAATGAAAGGAGCTAAGATGCAGGCTAGAGGAGGCTAGAAGAGGATCATCGTGCCAAATAATCTCTATGGGTCCGTAATGAAGAAATGCGAAAGAAGGATGACGGAAGAGATGTGGAAGAAATGTCATGAAATATATAAGATAAATATAGGGAGATGAGAAAGTTTAGCGTTTAATGAAACTAATTATGCAGAAAATGTGTTGGCTCGGATGGGTAACAATGTTGTCTTTGTTACATCTTGGACTTCTAATTTTCCTTTTTAATTATCTCAACGGCTTTAGTTTGACTCTTTCTCTGTCTTAGTTGTCATTTTTAAGTTAATTTTGTCAAGGAAAAAAAGTGTAACTTTTCGGACTATATTGGTAATGTCAAATGATTTTGATTATTGTGAGACTCACTTGCACCAACGATAAAAAAATAATGTAAGCGCGCGTGAGCTACTATCGCGTCTAGAGTTAAAAAAAACTTTTAAAGACTCTTTAATGTTTGGTTTATTACACCAACACTTTTTATTATCACACCACCACCCTTGAATTGATATAAAAAAGCATGCCTAACTTCTATTTTTATGAATAATTAACTTTATTTTCCAAAAAAAAAAAAGAATAACATTTTATTTCAAATATTATTAGTGTATTGGATACGAACTATTTTTTGTTTTTCCGGTTACAAGAACACTTGAATTTTTTATAAAAATTTCAATTTGTTTCTAATAATGTTTTAATAGAACCGCTTGTGAGCGTAAATATTTTCTATAAAAACAATCTCAAACAAGTCCAAAGGAACTTCATCTCGCAAAACTTGTTCACCAAGTCCTGCTTTTAGATTGTCATTTTCATTAAAAGAAATTTGTTGGACACTTTTTTTTTGTTTGGGAAAAGATGCTTAAAAATGTTGGACACTTGAGAAGCAAGTTAACACTCAAATACTTCTAAATCAACATTAATTAAAAAATAGTAAAAATCCACCAACTTCGTGAAAAATAAATTTAAAAAAATTAGAAAAATCAAAGTGATATAATCTCCTAAAAATTAGGTGAAAATTACCCAGTTATGCGCATTGCGCACTCTCCCTTCTGGCCGAGGGCAAAAACTTCAAGCGGACGCCAAAAAGGAAAAAATAATAAAAAATCAAAATATAAATTCGTAAACAACTTTATTTTCTTCATATTCTCACACAAACAGAAAATTGCAAACCCTAACTTTCTAAATTTCCTCCCAATTCCAAGTGCGCAATTCTCAACCCTACAGACTGGAAATCTCCAATTGAAGCCGAAACACAGAGGATCTAGGGCAGTATTTTTCGTGAATTGATCGAATTTCGCAAAATTTCAAGCAAGGTGAGTCGAATCTGTTTCAATTTTGATTTCTAGGGTTTGGAATTTACGCTCTCAATGCTTTGTTCGTTTACTTTTTATGTGAAATTGAGTACGTTTGGATTGTTTTGCGAAAGATTTTGGTGTTATTTGCTTGCCTAAGAACTCCGATTCTGATTTTCTATTAAAATTTGGGGCTTTTCATTAACTTGGTTCAGTTTGATATGTTGGGGCTTTTGATTGATTGTATTTACTCTAGTCCAAATTATTCGGTTTTGTAAACTGTTTCACTACAATCTGGAAAAGTTGTCCCCTTTCTAAGTTTTACAAATGTTTATCTGCTGATTCATCGTCGTTTTTTCGTGTAGTTATTGATTTTACGGAACTCTTAGGCTTCGCTTCTGATTCGAAGATTTGATTTCTTGGTTGTTACAGGTTTTGACGTAATAGTAGGCATCATGAGATTCAAGCAGGGAAGCAAAGTGGAGGTACTTAGCCAAAAGGAGGTGCCTGGGGGAGCATGGCGCTGTGCTGTGATTGTCTCTGGTAATGGGCACACATATAGTGTTAGCTATGATTGGTCTGGCAAGGACAGTCAGGCAATTGTGCAGAGAGTCTCAAGGAAGGATATTAGGCCTTGCCCTCCGCCTGTTCAAAGAATGGAGATTTGGGCAGTTGGTGATGTTGCGGAGGTGTTTGATGTTGGTTTCTGGAAAATGGCCACGGTGCTAAAGGTCTTGGATGAAAATTATTACTTGGCTAGGGTACTTGGATCTTTTGAGGAGTTTAGAGTCCACAAATATAGGATCAGGGCGCGTCAATTATGGAATGATGACAAATGGGTTGGGATCGGAAAGGTAAACATCTTTCTGGCTCATCTTTGTTTTATGTATTTGTATCATTTCTATGCTTGTTGAATATATTGATAACAGTTTCAGGCCTTTCTTTTTATTTTGTTTGCTTACTAATATTCCTTTTGACAGGGTCCGGACAATCGGATGAGCTTGCAAGTCCGACAAATGAATGCAAAAATAAAGCTACCTGCCAGGAATAATCGTTTACCTTCTCTGTACAACATCAGCTGTCAGGATTCCCATAGTGTTTCATCTGGATCTTTGAAGAGAGCTTCTCCATATAGCTCTTCTGTTGAGGGATATTCTCAAAAGATGAGGGCAATTGAGAAGGGGTGTGAGCATCAACGCGTTTTTTCTGGGTCCCCATCTTACTTGCTCAAAAAGGTAGATGCTGTTGCTTACCCGCGAGAAAATCTGGGTGAAAAAGACATGCATACATCCTTTATTAATCGCACAACTGGATGTGTTGAAAAGGAGAGGGAAAAGTTAAATGGTGTTATTTCTTGTTTTGTTGAAAGAAGCTCAGAACTTAATGATACCGATAGTGATGCATGTTCTGTTGGTAGTTGTAGTGTTATTAGTAGCAGTTCAAATAAGTTGTTCGGTCATAATGTAGCAGGTACTAGTCAAGATGCAGATACCCTTTCTAGTGATGCAGAGTCCTTTTGTTGCTGTAAAGATGCACAAGAAAATCTTTCCCTTCCTCTAAAAGAGGATGTAGCAGCAGGAATCCATAGATTAGAGTTGAACGCTTATCGCAGTACTCTGGTGGCAATGCATGCTTCTGGGTCCTTAAGCTGGGAACAAGAAGCGTTATTGACAAATCTCCGTATTTCACTTCACATTTCAAATGATGAACATTTGATGGAAGTAAGGAACTTACTTTCTGCAGGAACAAAACTTCAATATTAGATAACTTTTGATCTTACGATGTTCAGTAGCTTTAGTGCCTTTCATACTTTGTAAGAATCAGAGAAATAATTGCTACAATTTATCCTGCTTATCTTGATTGTTCAATCTGTACTGATTTAAACTTGGGAAATTTGTACTTTGGAAGTTATGTACTTGATTTTGTAGAAGTGAATATTCCAGGTTTACCGTGGTCCTGTCTTTTCATCTGTTTTTAATAATCTCGTTACCTGTTTTTTCTCCATTGTAAGAAACAAGGATATATTGCTACATTTTGTTGTGATTATTTTAGTTTCCAATGTCCAGTTATATAAGTATGTAAAATTTGTAATTAGGAAGCTATGTACTTTGTCTTATAAGGAAGTGAATACTTGTACCCTTTTTTGTCCCTTTTGGAAGGTTTGTGCTTTGTAGCTCTTATGTGCAGTATTTTGTGAGTATTAAACCAGAGAGGATTTGTACCTATCCATGATCTAGTCTCTTGGGACCCATTTACGTTTGTTTCGTTCTATGATGATGACAAGGATGAACACTTGTCTCCATATGGTTTTGGTTTATATTAAGGACTTCTCTGTCTGAACTCTAGATTTTTTACAAGGTAAAATGAAAAACCAAGTTTCTGTTCCGGGAACAAGGATCACCATATTTCTGTTCTATCATTAATGATTAGTTGAGTGAGATGCTATCATTAAGTATGTGGAAGATTGGTTCATTCTGCATTACACATGGAATATGAAGTGTGTTGTGATGCCATATTATCTTTTTACTTGTCGAATTGTGCTTGGTTTCCTTGTTACCATGTGAATGCATACAGAGTTCCATTTCATGATTCTTATTTCGAATCCCTGCATTTTCAGGGCCAAGGTTGGAGCCTTGCTTGGCTTACCTTGCTTCCAAAGGCCAAGATGATCCTGGGATTTATCATCTTAGCGTGTACAGTGGGACTATCTATTTCCAATTTTCTTGGTGTATGACTATGTCACTAGCAAGTGGTACAATGGTTTCCTCTGTTTTTTAGAGGTGGTTTGTTTCGGCTCTGCTGGGAACTGGAACACATCTTGTACAAAGCAGAACATGAACTTTGAAAGGTTCCCAGTTTGCTTGATGCAGTTTACCTTTATCTTTTGCTCTATATGATATATCTCTATATTTTCTATCAATTTTTCATTTTTACAGTAGAAATATAGGACGTATTATATTGCTTGACTTAAAAAGCTATGTTAGTTTAGCACCATCTCCATGCAGTTTTTGAATTTGCCCAGTAAATTTTCTGTTTTTTTCTTTCTGTTTTATCTTTTGAACTCTGGAACGTTTTACATGTTCCATATCCATCTGTTTATTCAATACTCCTTATCCGTCAGTACCTTGTGCATTAGTACGACAACCTAAATGGCTTTGAATTTACTGTTTAAAACCCCTGTTTGGCATGCATTTATTTCCGTATTAGTTTATGTACTTTGATGATAGTAATCTGAAGGCGTTGATGTTTCTGTTTTGATTATGACATGAAATTATCATGTGAAATATTTGTGATGCTATTAATTGAAGTTTTTGATGGTATGCTATTTTTATTTTGAAACAATAATTTCTGATGCTATTAATCGAAGCTTTTGATGTTTTGAAATTGTCATATATTTGAAAGTTAAAACAATATAAGTGGACGGTTGGCTACAAGAGGTAATTCCCACAAGTAGAGAGAAGTGGAAGGAAAGAACTAAACTACTTTCTGCCAAGAGCTTTCTCGGAACGAGGAGGTATGCTCAGTTACTTATTGAGACAAGTGATATCTAACACTTAATTGTAGGCACATGTGAACTGTTGTGAACTATTGATTGAATTAGGATTTGTGTAAGTGATTAAAGCAATGTGTGGTGATCTCATTTGTAAAAGAAGCATTGAATCGAACTTGATTGCACTATGTACTGTTAGTCTGTTTCTATACTTGGATGTGGTCATGGGATTTGTTGGAAATTTTCAAGGAATTTCACATGTTATTAGATGATGATAAGACACTGATTGCTGGTTTTGGAGCTCAGATAAAAGAATCAATTCAGATCGACAAGCATTTGTCCCAACTACGTATTATCATTCGTTGACAAGGTAATGCGCACATTTCTTTGTATATAATTCTCAATCCTCCGTTAACTAGATCATGCAGTATAAGGTTAAATTTTGAGGGCTCGGCTTGTTGTACAAATAGACCTGCTTTGTATCCCATTGAAATTTTGGCAGTTTGCATGATGTTTATGATTCGAGTAATGAAATAGGTTCGATGTGGGCGCGAAAAACCTCTTTAGATGGCAGTCTCATGAACGTATACTGCGGGATAGTGTGATATACGTGGTACGCCATCCCAGCTGCCATTTTAGTTTGTAACATTATATTTTGCATTTCTTTTTCTTGATGTATGTGGGGTGCCGTATCACTGGTAAATTTTGCTACTAGGGAGTATGAAAACCTGAAGATACATTTTACATTCTTTTGTCTCCCAAAAAGTTCACTATTAACTACTGCAAATTCTTTTTACATGCGTTTTTAAGCGGACTAGATGTTACAGTCGAGCGTTCGAAATTCGGATTTGTCACATTGATCTTGAGGACAGTTGAGCTTTCTTTTGCAGTTCTAATAATGTACGAGGTTCCTTCAGAAAATTGCTCAAGCATTGCTGTTAAAGAGTTGATGACTAGAAAATGCTGTCATGGATTTTCAGTTCTGATCGAACAATTTTCCTTTTTCTTTAGATAATGAGCATTTTGTAATCAGACTACTGTTATGCAGTTGTTTATATGAAATATGATCATTGTAATTGTGTATTTATTTGAAATGAGCAAGGAAATTACTCGACTCGAATACACAAACACAAGTATTGGTACAGTTTATATCTAATAATTAACAAAATTCAACAATAATAGCATAAAACTTTCGCAAACATGGACGTAGTCAAGTTAGTTATAGCATTGCACTTTTCCTCTGCAGGCGTCCTTATAACTTTCTCTTGAATGATGGCATAAAGCATGTTCACAATGTTATTTTGGAATCGACAAAACCTAGTGCTCCATGGGATGTTCAACAATAACGAGCCAAGAATACCCCAAAAACCAAATGCAAACCCTAGTCCCAAACTCATATCGAACCAACCGTCTTCAAGTAAATGAACAATTGCTCCCTCTTTCTTATCGCCTGGTGAACCTAAACTTCCAACATGGTTTGTGCTGCATTCCTCCAGTGGAGGTCCACAAAGTTTATTTCCAAGGAAACTGGATGGATCAAAACTCTGAAGCTTACCAAAATCTGTCCTAACAGATTGTTATCGGACAAGTTCAAGTAACTTGGAAACGTTAACTTTGACATGCTTGGAGAAATCTGACCAGTAAGATGGTTGATCAAAAAATCAAGAGATTCTAACCATTTCATATCACCAATCCTTGAAGGGATTTTTCCAACCAAACGATTGTTTGATAAGTTGAGTGATTGCAAGCAGATGAGGCTGGTCAGCTTTTCAAGGATATTCCAGTATAACATTGTCTGAAAGGTCCAGGCTTGTCACCAAAGCAAGCTTATTGGTATACTTCATTTTTCTACCTTTCCTCACCAAGATTGCATTCTGTATGTAGTCATCCTCGAAAAAACCATAACCGCCAAGTGAATCAGTGTAGAACAAAATGGGACCTCCCGAGTTTGAAAAATTTGTCATGGCCGTGAAATTGTTGAAACATGTTGGTATTGCTCCAGAGAGGTTGTTGTCCACGAGGTTCAGGATCTAGAGCTTTCAGAGACTACACAGTTCATGAGGAATGTTGCCACGAAGCATGTTCGAACGGAGGCTGGACTCCCAAACGTGAAAGGCTTTTACCAATCCATGTTGGTAAGCTTCCAACAAACTGATTATTGTGAAGGTCAAGAAGGAACAAGGACACACATTTTCATAGGGAAGTAGATACTTCTCCACATAAGCGATTATTATGCAAGTGCAACGATCGGAGGAGTCATTAGTGCCCAATGGATGCTGGAATGTTCCCACTCAAATTGTTGTTTTCTAAGTTGAGAAGTTCCAAGTTTTACAAATTGTCCAAACGGCCAGGAATTTTTCCTGTGAGAGAATTGTCGTGAAGACGAAGAATTTGAAGTTGTTTTGACCCATCAGTCTTGTCACACAAGAAATGAAACAAAGTTCCAAAAAACGATGAATTGGAAAGATCTAGTGAAGACACATTGGAAGAAAACAGAGGTAATGAACCATTGAACTAGTTAGAACCTAGGTTAATTACTGATGTACAGCTGGAATCTATATTTGCAACAAAAATATTTGGAACCTTGTTGTACAATTGATTGTATGAGAGATCCACAAATAGTAATCCAACAGAAGAAAAGTTCAAAACCAAGTTGGAATGGTTCCTAAAATTGCTGTATTCGACATGTTAAGAGCAAGGAGTTGCGTTTGAGTTTGAAGCCATGCAGGCAACTCTGATGGCTCCAGATGCCAAGAATTTAGAAACAAGGTGGATAGTTGGAAGGGAGGAAGCCAATCCGGACTAGTTTTTAGAGTCAGCAAATTTTGGCTAACGTAAAAGTCTCTCAATCTTGTCAGATTAGTGAAATGAACTTCAGAGACAACACCCTCTAATTGATTGTTATAAATGTTCAAATGTTCTAAGCATGACAGATTTCCCAAGGACACTGGAATCGAACCTAATATTAAATTACACGAAAAGTCAAGCAAGCGTAAATTTTTGAAGTTACCAAGCTGGTATGACAGATGACCTGAAAGATTATTATCTGATAGAGCCAATAACACCATGCGACCTGGATTGCACCTAGACAAGCTTTCAAATATTTCTGAAACGCCTCCGCTGAAATTGTTTTTTGACAAATCTAGAACCATCAGCTTACAGAGGTTTCCCAATGAGTTTGGGACTTTCCCATCAAGTTGATTGTCAGATATATATGTCAAGATTGACAAGGGCTTTCAAGTTTCCAATGGAACTCGAAATTTCGCCATGAAAGTTATTTTTGGAATGAACTAGTGTTTCGAGATATCTAAAAGTTTACAACCAGTTAGGAATGGTAGAACTGATAGAGTTCTAATCGAGATTAAGAACTCTAAGACTAGTCATGTTTGAAATTCCACCTGGTAGCAGATGCAAAAAACATTCAGACATATGTAGTTCTACCAGCAGAGAGGAGAGTGTGCTTTTACCCTGCAACCAATGTGATACTTTGCTAAGATCTATAGCAGCAATGTTCAGGTGTTGCAAAAGAGAGAGGCTAGAAATCCATTGAAGGTTCTCAACTACAAAATCATTATCAAACAGACCAAGAGCACGAAGACTCGAGAGGTTTCCTAGTTGAGGAGGAATTGTACCTCCAAATCCCCGCTTCCAAAAGGTTGAGATATCTTAAACTTTTCAAAGAACCTAAGAAGCTAGGAATTAATTTCTATGCCGTCAAAATCATTGTTGTGTAGGTCCAAGTAGCTAAGATGCTTTAAATTGAGTAGGGAAAGATTTAACTTACCACCCAAAATCTTGTACCTAGACAAACTCTCACTCGAAAATTCCTCATCTGAATAATAACTTCCGAGGTGGAGCTCTCGGACATGGCCGGTTTTTTTATCACAGACAACTCCAGTCCAGTTACAACAGTCTCTTTCGCCACCAACCCGCAATAAAAGCGGGTTTGAAGGATCCTTGAGGTCTTGCTTGAACACCAGAAGTGCTTCTCTCTCATATTCTTTGCAAGGCGCACTGATGAGAATTCCATTGCATAAGCAAATGCTAATTGTTATAGCAATGCTTAGAAATCTGAGAAGTGAAAAAACCTTCACGGGGTTATCCATAAGGTTGTATTGACTATGTATTTAGTGCTTGAGGTGAGTGAAGAGCGATCCATGAGATCCAGTTATATAAACATATTATTGAGGAGAGTGGTCCAAATTGGCCTGCTCAATAAATTATTTGAAAGATTATGCTATTCCTGCTTTATAAATTATTTGAAAGATCACGCTCAAGAGTAGAGCCAGGAAATTTCATAAGGGTAGGCCATAGTTTTTTATTTAATTTTTAATTTTTGTTAAAATTATTTTTATATCTCCATAGAAGGTCTATTACACCATTATCACCACTAACAATATCGTCACCATAACTATCTATAGCCACCATTATACGTTGAACTCATTAGGTATCTATTAACAACCCAATGAATTTTATTTGTCAGATTTAGGTGGAGTAGACTAATTCTTTTCAAAGATGGGGCGGGCTAAACTAGAACTAAATTTCTACAATTCTAAGTTTTTTCACTAAGCTAGAACACAATCTAGCATAACAGTAGCTCCGCTTTAATTGTGATAGTTCAGTCGTTGATGCATGTAGTACTCATCGCATAATTGAATTTGCATGTAGTACTCATCGCATAATTGAACTTGTAGTTGCAAGACTTATTCCTTGTAGGTCAAGCAACAGGCAAGTCGTGATTGCTATAGCCTCTCTATTTTCTACGTCCATCCCCTCATCGACATCGACATCATGGTAGACAGTCATCATGGACTTGTTTTCAGGTCAGTCAAGAGAAAAAAGACAATTGAAAAAATACCGCAAAACTAGGTTTTAATTAGGGCAGAAATGTTAGTTTGGTTAATGTCTTCTCAAAATCTCTCTAGCCTCCGAAATCAGGCTAAGTAGTTTCGGGGTAATATTATCCTTAATGGTTGTGCGAGCACGAAACGGATAAGACTGCAACGAGCTTAACAGAATAAATGAAACTTGATTCAGATCCTGTGCACAAATTAATTTCTAATCAAGTCATTGTACATCAACTGGGTAATTGGCTGAATATTGGTTCTTTTGACAAAAATCATCTTACCTTCTTGCAGTTGCAGACGTGGGTGTTGGTTAGAGTGAATGTGATTCCTCGGTGCACGCAACTGCGAATTTCATCCCAATATTTTAGATTACTTCAAAGAAGAATTTGCTTGTATTAAAAACATCAGCTCATCTTCTTTCATTACCATAAGATAAAAGGGCAACATAGAGCCAATGTGGCTGTTGCTGGCATAACTATTGCTAAAAAGTCAAAAAGTGTGACAAAAACGTCTTACAGCCACACATTTAGCAATATATATTAATTTCTAAGTGTTCCTCTTTTTTTTAGCAACTTCTCTTATTTTCTGTTTAATCAATGTTATAATTCTGAAATTTTTAACAACATCACAAAGTCAATTCCATAAAGCTTTGCTTGTATTTGCTGGTAACTCATGAAGATTTCTGTAAAGAAAATGTACCGATAAGAAGTTCATTTTTGGTCTATTCTATTGAATGAGAAGTTAAACTACTATGTATAAAGGGAGAAAAAAGAACTTTGACATTTTTTTAATCCTCAACATTTCTACAATAATCCCTGCGAAATCAGCATAAAATGTCCAACTTAACTTGCAAAAAGTTAAATAGTTTAGGTCACATTGATAACATATTCAAAAGTACACCACACTGCCTTTTCCTCTACTACAAAATGGAGAATCATATAGTAGATCACGAATCAATCAGATCATCATCGTCATCAGGAAGTGGTTGTGCAGCTGCATCTTTCAATTCTTGTTCATGCCTGTTAACACCACCACACCAGTTTGTGTTAGCAAGAATTTCTCATCAAAACTAGAACATCAATGATGTGCTATCGCACCAAACCGTCCTAACAATTGCTTTTGAAAAATCCCATGTTTGTTAATCATATTAGGGTTGATCATGAAACCTTTTGTTAAAATTTTTTGAATCGAAGTGGGGGTCTATCACTTACTTTGCTTGTACAGCCATGTCAATATGAACCTCCGGAGGAGCAAGAGCAGGAGATTCAACAAAGTGAAGATCATTGTTTCTGCAGGGACCAACGGAACGTATTTCAGCACATGAGAAAGTTAAACAACGCAGGGAGAGGAAACGATCCAAACCATAAAGGAATATGGCAAATTCATTGAAATAAATGATGTATAAATTACCCTGCAAGCTTCCTGGCCAGGTATAAGAAAGGTTTCTCAAAGTTGTAATTGCTCTTGGCAGAAATCTCATAGTACTGGAGATTCTTCTTCCTGTGAAAGGTAACCTGCTTTGCTTTCACCTGCCTATTTTTCACATCTACCTTGTTTCCGCACAGAACAATAGGTATGTTCTCACAAACCCTGGACGACAATAGAGAAGGTGGTTAGAACTTAGAAGATCTTCAAGTTAAGAAAACTGGAAAGGAGGAACACCTGAAGGAAACAGAAAAAAGGGTAGAAGGGAGACAACACTGGAAAATCAGAATATTAAGAAAACAGTAAATAAATCACAACATACCTGCAGAGATCGCGGTGCCATGTCGGGACATTTTTGTATGTCAAACGAGCAGTAACATCAAACATGATGATGGCACACTGTCCATGAATACTGAAAATCAAGAAAAATAGCAGCTCATGTAAGTATTAAGTGCAGTAACAATAGACATCAACCTATTCAAACAGTGGAGAAAAGAAGATTCAAAGATAAGGGCAGATCCACACACTAGACAATGAAAGACAAACAATGGCTACAAAACCATTAACTGTACTGTACTTTGGTGTACAAGGAATAAAGATGTATATAATTCCTAGATGATTTGATTTGGCTTTGTATCAAGATTCCTAGGAACTAGCTAATTAACCGACATGATGTTCCAAACAAACCAGGTTGCAAAAAGAGAATGTGTCGAAATAAAGAAAAGGAAAATAATACCATCAATTTGGAGAATATATGCTAAAAATTCCCCACGTTATGAAAAATAACAAAGTAACAGAAGCAAGGGAAACATGATGAATTCGATGGTTAGGCATAACATATATCAAAAGCACTAACAAAACGCACAACATTGCAAATTAGATGAATACAATATCGCATGACTACAATGAAATATAGATTACAGTTAATCATGAACAGGATGCAATTAAAATAGAGGTTTGTGGTAAGACGACATACTAATAACCATCTCGGAGTCCACCAAACTTCTCCTGACCAGCTGTGTCCCAGGAGTAGAACCTGATCTTCCCAAAATTTGTGAAGAAGTCCAACGGATGAACCTCAACACCGATCGTTGCTGCAATTCGCCAAGCCACACAGTAAAATTCCAAATTTCACACACAAAAAAACCCAAAAGTCACTGGCAATCACGCAGAGATAATAAAAGGAATTTAATTTCCTTACGTTCATATTTCTTTTCAAACTCTCCGGTCAGATGGCGTTTCACGAAAGTGGTCTTCCCTGCACCCAACCAAATACAGCAAAAGTTAGGATTTGACAAAATCTTATATCAGAATGAACAAAAAAAGGAAAAAGACGATATTGAAGCTTAACAAAGAGAAAAGCGAAAAACGTGTACCTGTTCCACCATCGCCGACGATGACAAGCTTGAAGCTAGGGTAATCTACAGTTGGCTGATTCGGAAGAGCCTGTAATCAAATACAACAATGATCGTTTTCGATCAGAACAAAACCCTAGCGAGCGAACTGCCTAGAGAGAAGAGAGAGATTGCTTACCATAGCAAGAGAGCTGCAGAATGTGACTTGATTTAGGGGTTTGGAGGAGAGGGAAGGGTTTGAATTCCGCGGAGAACAGTAGTACTGAAGAAGGTGAAGGACTTGCGGGTTTTATATCGGACGGACGCGGAACAAGCACGCCAGAGGTTCGGCTTTGATTCAAAGCTATTTTTCCACCGTTGGATTCCAGTCCCGCTTAAATTCTCCGCTTGAATTTTATTCGTACACGTGGCACCTACTTCCCCAATGGGCCAATATGCTTAACAAATCAATTCGTTTAATTTTTTTTTTTCCTCTTAGTAAATCGATATTTTACACTAAAATGAGAGGGAATTCGACTAAGCCACATAATGCGCAGCGTAATTTAGTGTCGAATTCGACATCTACGAGATTCGAACTTAAAATTTTCCTTTTTTATTTTGATACGTTGAAAGGTTACAAATTAATTCAACATCTATTATCAAACTTAACACAAATTTTAGGGTAAAAGACTGTTTACTACCCTCATGTTTTGTAGTTTTCAACATTTAGTACATCAAGTTTTTTTCGTCCTAGAGTCATACCTAAAGTATTAATTTTGGGACAGTCTCATACATCTGTTAGTCAAACTGTTAATTCTCCCGTTAACTATGATGTGGCACCCATGTGGACAATGATTGGGCGCCACGTGTCATTCACATGGAAATTAAAAATAAATTATTTATAAAATAAATAAATAAATATAATAAAAATTTATACAAAAAATTAAAATTAAAAAAAAAAAAAAAAAAAACCTTCATCTTCCCCAAATGCCCATCTTCCCATCACCCACACTGAAAATCCCAAAAATATGGAGTTCATGGTCTGGGTTCGCGTTCACAGTCGTTGGGCGAGGGGGGGGGGGGGAGGAACTGTGTTTGGGCTGCTGTTTTCTTCCTCCTCCTTCTTCTTCTTCTGGGTTGCAGATTCGGTTTTTTTTTTTCTTCTTCTTCGTCCTCCTTCTGGGTTGCAAATTTTTTTTTCCTTCTTCTCCTTCTTCCTTCTTCTTCTTCCTCCTTCTGGGTTGCAGATTTTTTTTTTTTCCTTCTTCTTCTTCTTCTTCTTCCTCCTTCTTCCTCTTCTTCTTCTAGGTTACAGATTCGATTTTTTTCTTTCTCATCTTCTTCTTCTTCCTCCTTCTTCTTCCTCTTCTTCTTCTGGGTTGCAGATTCGATTTTTTTTCCTTCTTCTTCTTCTTCTGGGTTGCAGATTCGGTTTTTTTTTTCCTCCTCCTTCTTCTTCTTTTGGGTTGGGGGTGCGGGGGGAGGGGGGAGAAGGGATGTTTTTTTTTAATTTTTTTTTATAACTTTTATTTAATTAATTATTTTAATATTTTTAATGACACGTGGTGCCCAATCATTGTCTACATGGGAGTTACGTCATCACTTAACAGGAGAATTAACAGTTTGACTAACGGATGTATAAGATTGTTCCAAAATTAACACTTTAGGTATGACTCTGGGACGAAAAAAACTTGATGTACTAAATGTTGAAAACCACGAAACATAAGGGTAGTAAACAGTATTTTACCCAAAAAATTCATCACCATCATCTATATCAACCAAACATGAAAAACTTCAAAAACAAAAAAAAATGGCAAATGTGTCTCCTAGAAATCAACACCAATTTTTATCCTAAAACCTGAAACCTAAACAAGCGGTGACCACATCAAACAGCCTACAAAATGCAGAAACAAGCACACTAATACTCAAGTCTCAAAACAGCTCGTTGTCGTCGGCAGGAAGTGGTTGTGTTTGTGTAGCTGCATCTATCAATTCTTGTTCATGCCTGAAAAAACACCACCACAACGGTGTCTTAGCAAGACTTTGCCAATCAAGAACTCAGAGTATAAGCACAAAGCAAAGAACAATTTGGTGTACTATCGAAAGCAGACGGTGAAATTTTTTATTTTTTATTTTTACAGTTAATGGGGTCTATCACTTACTTTGCCTGTACAGCCATGTCAATTTGAACCTCTGGAGGGGCAAGAGCAGGTGATTCACCAAAATGCAGCTCGGTGTTTCTGCAGAGACAAACGGAAGTGACGGAATATTAGCTTTCAGCCCACGAGAAGGTAAATAAAACCGAGAGAAAAACGATCCAAACCTAAAGGAAAAAGTTGAAAATTCATTGAAATAAATGATGCAGAAATTATCCTGCAAGCTTCCTGGCCAGAAACTACTAAACCAGAAACACAGAATATTAATAAAGGGGATAAATAAATCTCAAGTAACAAACCTGCAGATATCACGGCGCCATGTGGGAACATTTTTGTGCGTATGGCACACTGTCCTTGATACTGAAAGTCCAGAAAAGGAACATTGCGTAAGTGTCAAATACAACGGCAAAGGAGATGCAATATACAATGTCAGCAATTTGAAACACGTACATTACGGATGGAAGAATCCTCTGGTTTACAGAAGTTGAACAAAACAAATAATTCCGAGATAATTATGATTTGGTTTTTATGTTCAAGATTCTAATTAACCATAGAACATGATGCTTCTATATATTGAAACACGTACATTACGGATGGAAGAATAATCATGCCAGCAATTTGAGGAATATATGCAACAACAACAAAAATCCTAAGTTCTAAAACAACAAAATAAGAGAATCTCGAAACAGAAAAATGTTCAAAGCTTCGTAGTCGCTCCAATGGCGCTTTACTAATTCTCATAGATGTTGCTTTGCATGTGCAATTCATTATTCATAGGTGTGGTGTCTTCTAAAAAGGCCTCGATAGAATAGTGGTAGAACCCTAACCCTAGTTTTGCCTGCACATGTGAAAGTAGGCAACATTGCCTACTTTTGGGGAGTAGGAAAAGTTTGCCTATTCAATTGACTGTTCAATTGACTACTCCATTGAAGCTTGATTTTACCTATGTAGCTCATGAAAAGGAGTTTGGTTACTCATTTGCCTATTCCATTGAATATGCTCTTACTAGAATTAAGTCTTGTTTCGAGGTGCTATGCTTTTACTAGAAACAGGTTTTAAGAAGCACAAACCCCAATCAAAACCTCGTCAAAGCCTGTCGAAGGACTTTTTACTTTGTCAAAGGCCCTGAACCGTAAGTTGAAACTTTCTTTTGCAACTTAATACTACAGTTTAATGATATTTCTGTTTTTTTTTCGTAAGTGTGAAGTCTTAAAGCATCTTCAATGGTATAGACAACCAAAGCAGGCAAGATTGTACTGTAAAGACTGACGTGAAATATTGCTTACTCATTTGCCTCATGGAAAAAAGTGTCATATGCATACCAAGTAGGCAAATTATACTTGATTATAACGGTATTAGTTCAATTTGGATTTGACAAGATCCCTCATAGAAACCGAACTGTACCAAACCATACCATTATTTAACATTTGGTTCGGGCTCTTGGGCCTAAACCAAACGGTTACGAATCCTACAGCATCTTCCACAGAAGTTTCCTGAAAAGATTGGCTACATAGCAATAGAACGGCATTGCATAATATAGATTGAACAAATTGTCGGAAGATGGCTGATACGAAGCCAATTCAACATCAAAAGAACTTGGCATTCTCCAATTCACATCCTCAATTGACCAGGAAAATCAACACTTACAAACAACAATACCAGCAGTTTGAGAAAAAAAAAACAAAACAAATGGTCCGAGGACCACGAACAATAATAAGGGAACTCTCAACCAGACGACAACTTCCACATCTACTCGAATGCTTCATCATCATCATCCGGAAGGGGCTGACTAGCAGCTGCAGCAAGTTCAGCCTCGTGCCTGTATTATCAATTACAAAATCAAACGTAAGCTCCTGTTTGCAACAACTCATCAAAAAGTACCAACACCAATGCGTTGAGTCCAATCATAAACCGTTAGCCTTTTTTCCAAATCTCTATATTCCTAGTCACTACATTAGACGTGTGTGCGCAAGTGTGGGTTGTGTGTGTGTGTGAGAGAGAATTTGGTTACGAAATAAGACTTACTGTTGCTGTGCAGCAAGATCAATGTGCACTTCTGGAGGAGCCAAGGCAGGGGATTCAACAAAATGCAAGTTAGGATCCCTACAAGAAGCCGCACTTTCAGTAACTTAAACCGCACTTCCAAAAGTCACAAGAAAAATACATTTATCTACAACTCAAAGATTTTACCCTGCAAGCTTTCTGGCAAGGTACAAGAAAGGCTTCTCGAAGTTATAATTGCTCTTAGCTGATATCTCATAGTACTGCAGATTCTTCTTCCTGTGGAAAGTAACTTGCTTTGCCTTGACCTGCCTGTTCTTCACATCAACCTTGTTTCCACAAAGAACAATGGGTATGTTTTCACAGACCCTGGAATTCAAAACACGATAACCCCAAAAAAAAGTTAATATCAAACCCAAAACCTCATTGGGTGAAATCCATGCGATAACAAATAATGAAAATTTTGCATGCAAACCTGCAAAGATCCCTGTGCCATGTAGGGACATTCTTGTATGTCAACCGAGCAGTAACATCAAACATGATTATAGCGCATTGCCCATGGATGCTGTACAACAATGTAATTCAAAACCCCAGTAAGAAAATGTCACATTTTGGGGGATAACAATCAAACATGCATGGTGACTAATAACTACAAAATGTTCATGCATCCACCAGGAACAAAAACTACAGATAATGACATGAATGCATAGAGTATAAAGCATCATAATCAATAAAACAAAGGTTTCGTCATCACGATTTGCATACCACATCTCAATGAAGCATGTAATCATTCGACTAAAAAAACAACATTGAATTAGCACTATACAAGAATAAGCACCAACTTTAGACTTGGCAAATCCAACAAACCAAATCTCGAGTAACAATTAATGCTGATAAGAATTTAGAAAGCAGAATACTTGTACTCAAAACACAGCCAAAAAACAAAAGCAAACAAGCTTGATAACAAACTTCAGCCAGAAATTTAAAAAAATCTAAAAAATACTCACTAGTATCCATCTCTGAGACCTCCAAACTTCTCCTGCCCGGCTGTATCCCAGCAGTAGAATCGAATTTTTCCACAGTTGGTGAAAAAGTCCAATGGATGAACCTCCACACCAATAGTTGCTGTCCATTAAACAAGAATGTGAATGAGTTACATAGATCACAGAATGGCAAGGGAACAGTCAAAAAAGAAAAGACCAACTCAAAAGGGAAAAGTGGTACGCAAGATACTTACGTTCATATTTCTTCTCAAATTCACCAGTAAGATGTCTCTTCACAAAGGTTGTCTTTCCTGCATCGCCAGAAAAGTTTCAATTAGGGAAAAACCACAATTACAAACAAACTACTCAATCCATATTGTCATAGTTACAAACTTAAACCACAGTTTGAAAAAGAAAATGTCCACAATCACAAATAACAAAAACCTTATTACACCGAGACAGTATCAAACCACCAAACATAATATTTAAGCCGCATTTGCATTTGAATCATTATAACAAAGTTCAAGAACCGAAACCCCAGTAAACAATTTCTAGAGAAGCAAGAGGTTTAGATGTACTCTTAGTTCATTTCCACTGCTATTATCGATTTGCAATAATGTGATCAATATCAAGAGGAATCACCCTACAACTATATAATCACTAAAAAATCCAAACTTCACATTTACCATTTCGCTACAACTACTCAAAAAATTAAAATCTTTAACCAAATTTAAAAATCAAACTCCATATTTTCCAAGCCACAAAGTTCGCATCTGGCTCATCTGAGCTCAGAAACCAATCCATTTTGTCCAAAAAAAAATTCAGAAAACGAAAGTTTTCTGAGAAACCAAACAGATCATGAATCGGAAGAGAAAATGAAGGGCATACCTGTTCCACCATCGCCGACGATGACGAGCTTGAAGCTCGGGTAATCCACGGTCTGCTGATTTGGCAAAGCCTGCAAAATTTCACCCAAAAATTTCAAACAAATTAGTAAAAAATCGGTTTTCTCAGCAGCCAAACAGAAAACACAAAGATCAAAAGAATCGGACAGAAATCTTCCCGAGAAAAAAAAGCGAGGACTTACCATTTGAGTCTAACGCTGTGAGTGGCGCGGAGAGCAGGGCGAGTGGGAGAGAGAGAGGGAACGAGTTGAGATTTGTTTAGGGTTTACGTAGTCACAGTCTTTTCAGAGACCGTAGCACTTCATTATGTTAGCTTCAATGTGACGCAGGGATGTGGGCCGTCCGATTGTGACAGCAGGGATGATCTTGATTGACACGTAGCAGAGTCGGTTTGACGTTTTGGACTGTGCCTGGTTTCGTCGGACCCGGTTTGAAAGATTTAGTCGGGCTCTTGGGCTTGGGCTTTGGGCTGGCGTAAGCCGTTTTTATCATTAAAAATGCTTTCGAACTCTCATTTATTTGTTCACTTTTTTTTCTGGTTTCTGGCATAGATTCATGAGTTGATGCATTTGACATGTGGATTTGATCTAGTGATATTTTTCTTATGATGTTGTT
The DNA here is from genome assembly GCF_042453785.1 of Malus domestica. Classification (NCBI taxonomy): domain Eukaryota; kingdom Viridiplantae; phylum Streptophyta; class Magnoliopsida; order Rosales; family Rosaceae; genus Malus; species Malus domestica. Next base: position 8,715,265 of record NC_091675.1, on the reverse strand, counting down.
AGAGGGCATTGAAAGTTTTCTCACGTTGAAAAGAAAGCTTTGCGTAAATAGTTTGTATAATTTGGGTTTCTCTTTTATTGTCAGTTGATTTTAAGTTGGATGTTCACATTCTGACGAATGTCAAATTTTCCTTATATGGTCTAATTGCGTCACTTACATTAATTTTCAACTGTTTGAGATCTTATGCATCACGATATAACGCAAAGAATTAAGATTATAGGAAGTTAAGCTTTTGGCATGTTTACTCAAGGAAGTCATGAATAAGAATGAGAAGGAACAGGTATCAAACCAACTCCTCCCCAATTATGGTGCCTTTTGGACTCACCAAAGCCTAGCAAATCACCTTGACGAAGCACAAAACAGTTAAGAAACATGCTCTCTAAAATGGTTTCTTTATTATAAATGATATTATCATCTAAACTACACGACGAGAAGGGTTTATTCGAAACGCAATGACGTTGAATGGATCAAAGATGAATAAGCTATTTACGAGGACAATCTATCACTTGCAATTTTCTGCAATGATTTTAAGTCCTTTTTGTTTTGGAAATAACTAATATCATGTATTCCCATTTATTTTGCTCATGAAAGTACATAACCATTGATAAAAATCAAACTATTATTATACACTATTATTCCCCATTAGTATACATACATATATGTTTAAACTCACACTAATCCCGCCTCTTCTCTTCTTTAAAAAGCACTCATAAAATGAACCAAAAGTTCATCATCATCTTCATAACATAACCCAAATTAAGCGACCTCATTGTATATCATAAATATACGGTCTCATTTCCTCACGTTCATAAACTGAATTCAAACCCTAGCTCCAAGCCAATTTGCATTTACCAAATTTGCCCTCACTGTCTAGGGTTTCCGAAGGCTCAACAGCTTCACGTCATCAACCACAGGTCCACACAGAGAAGAGAAGTCATCACTCCTCATGGTGTAATATGTGCTTAGAAACATGACACGTGTCCGGGTCGAAGCCGCCACGAATTTGAGCACCGCCCGCTTGAACCCGCCTTTGCCTTTGGACTCGTAAGGCACTTTCACCGTGTTCTTGTCTGCAAATGCCTCCACAATCATGGAGCCTTCGCATGAGTTGCTTGCATCTCCTACGGAGAATGAGAGCACATAGGTCTTGCCGGGGATGGTTCGAACGACTTGGGCGATCGCGCTTTCTTTTCCGGCCACAAGTTCGACCGCTCTTTTGCCTTCTGGGACTGAGAAGTGGTCTGAGTCTATGTACTTCACTGCTTTGAGGGACTCCACCATCCAGCCTGGTAACGGGGAGTGATCATCTTCTATGTTTGGTGGGATCAAGACTCCCCAAGATGTGTTGGGGAACACGTATGGTCCTTCTTCAAATCCAGCGTTTTTTAACAAGTTCTCTGCATTAGGGTATATAATTAGGCAATTATCGACGTAAATCTAGATCATTGATCAAGTTGATTTTACATGTAATGTACCTATAACATAAATTTACAATATGGTAACATTCTAACAACAAAACGTTACCCTAAGTTTTCAGTAAGTCCGACAATAGAGTGTTACCCTAAAGTTTCAATTTGGTACACTTCAATTATGCATGCATCAATGTACGAAGGGGAGAGACATGATATACCCTACAATTTTAATACAGAATGGGAAAGAAGGTCATGGCAAGCTGTGATGTCCAAGACAATGTGGCCTAAAAATTAGGCACTGCACGAGCCTATATTGATGAGATTTGCTTTCAACACCAACAATTGATGCATGTATGTGTACACTTTATTGTGAGACTCGTACAAATAAACAATCCATGTGAACTCACCATTCATGTTTTTATGAAGTTTAAATTACCGGCCTCAATTTATACAACGGAAACTATGATAGTGTTGCCTAATTAGCACAACTTTCATCCGAAATGAATGAGATATACGGTCAAGTGAGACCAAACTATAAAATTTCATACTTTTGTGAAAGTTGTCCTACAAATGACATGATCGATAGAGTGCTTGTACACAAGTTTTTCTCAACTTATAGCCTCAGAGTCATGATTAGAGCCAACTAATAAAGGAGCATTGTCTATGGGGGATGACTGAGAAATTAAACGGAAATATGAGATCTATGGAATTATCGAGAATAGCAAAGATTTACCTAAATTGATATATTTGTTCTCCCCTCAAGGAACCACTATAGTTTCTGTGGTATTAAAACTTTTACTATTGATGTCACGCATGTCAAAAACCTAGGCAGAGGGACCCAAAAAGGACATTTGCCATCTAATAATTGCACCCACAGCCCTGAATTATTTAGCTTTTCTGATGGAGGTGAAACAATTGCTCCATACAGCTATACAAAATGTGTGGTCCTTCCTTATAGGAGGACCCCATTTTTACCTTAAGACAGACATCAGAATATCTCATTGCATGTAACTAGGTCACCTATATTAAGCAATTATAGTATCAAATTCAAAATATGCTCGTGTTATATTATCATACTGTCAATTCAAATATAACATGTTAGGTATCTGATAAGAGAACTTACTGTTGGTTGCTCGAGGAGGGTACAAAGTTCGGATGGCGACCGAATCGATCAGAGGCCCGCAAGCCGGATCCTCCTCGACTCCGGGGTTATGCAAAACAAGCTCAACTGTTTCATAATCCGCCTGAAACGCCCAAGCATATGAATCCCACCCGTTGCTGCTATACACTGTTTGGATAGGCAGCACTCCGGAGTCCGGTGCCACAGAAACGTTCAAACGTTCCTCTTGAGCACAAGTCCTCGCTGCACTAAAAGTGATTGAGTAGTACAACCCCTTAGTCACTTTAATGCTCTGCTTAATCGAGGCCTCATTTCCGAGCCTAACTGCGTAGGCTCCCTCGGGGACAACCAGCAACATGTCCCCTTGCTTTTGGCCTGACTTAATGTATTCCACAAACCCAGAAATCTCCCACTTTGGTATGGCATATCGGCCGATCACTTCTGAACCCTTTATGTCTGAGGGCTTAGGGGGTAGCTCAAAATTGCCATTTTCTAAGTAACCTGCATTAGTGTATGACATTGTTTTAGGAAAGGAATAATTTTTTATCGCAATAATCATTAATAACAGCACGACAGATATGCAGAATTAATTCAATAAAAATACAAAATAAAAAAGGCATATACACATGTTAAACTGCAATTGGCGTGTAAAAGTAAGTAGGCATGGCCTACTTCTCAGCGAACAAACATAAAACGTAGTACAAGAATGTGGTCCATGTGACATATAAGTAATGAGTAATGCGTGTACATGAAACTATGCGATAAAACTATAATCAAACGAACGTAGAAAATCTTGTTGGGCACAAAATTATGACAATTGAACTCGAAAAAGTCGACCACAAGAAGAAATACTCTTAACCAATTCAGTTACAAACATTTTTAATTCAGATGTTTGCTTTATCTTATGAGATGATAATTAACTAAACAATAATTGTAATTCTAGACCAAGTTATGCATGGTTGAAAATGAATTGGCCTTTTTACTGTAAATGGTAATAAATTTGATGTTATACAAATGTAGTGGATTGGATTTTGGTGCGCTTGTAAAGAGATTTTTAAATATGTCGAAAGATAAGGGATGCCACGTGTTATTATATAGTTGTGAAATGTTTATGTTAAAAAATTAACTGAAATTTTTTCTTCATTAAATTTACTTATATAATGACCAGTAGTTATCATTCAGATTTTCAAAATAAATTTAGGCACCCATGTGAGGTTTCTGACACTCTGCGAAGCTAGTAAATAGATTGGTACCGCCACAGAATAATATTAATCACAACCGTCCAAACATTTACTCTAAAAGATCTGAAGGGATAAGGAAATGGAAATCCAAAAAGATAAAACCAGGAGACTTAATTTAAAGAATAAATTTTAAAAATTAAAAGATATTGGTATATTTTGATAAACGTACTTAGTACATATTTTAATTTGTAAATTTAATCTTCAAATTTAATCTCTCTAACATTATCCATTAAAAAAAACCTTTGGATAAGGCAAAAGATGCAGTTACAACTCAGAAAATAAGAAGAGATTGGTGAGACCTAAATGACAAATTTACCCCTCAAGGAATTCAAAATTTTCGAAAACTAGAAAAAACTTAGGTGAACAGAAACCTCAATTCCGGTCACCCTTCTTCCTCTATGACCATGAGTAGACGAAGAAGACCCTCCACCCATGTATCCAAGAGATGAACCTATGCTTAAGTATGAGGCTATTTTGGTCTTTTTCACACAAACTTCATACATAACCTTGACAAATTAAGCTAGTAAAAGGTGATATACTAATAAAATTTGTGTAGTAGTCCCTGAATTTAGGCCAATTGAAGCTTTGATCGCTGGAAGTAATAATCTGTGAGTACTTGTCTCTAAATGCATCACAATGTGAAGTAACGATCATTTTAAATAACCTATTAGAATTTTCGTCGCTTATTTGTTCTTAAAACTCATTTATTTTGAAGAGAATTTTTATAAAAAAAAAACCATTTGCTTCATTTTGTAACAAGTTCGGAGATCAATACTTACGAAATTTTAATTTCGACCAAATTTCAAGAAATACTACTCCTATTTCATCAACTATACTAGCAAGATATACGGCAACCTGAAGTAAAGTATGAAGCATAACGGCCAAATACCTAAGGAGCAAGATGAAGAACTGAAAAGGACCAAATAAAAATGCTTGAATAAATAATAAAATGAAAATATTATTTGTGTTAATTAATTAGTGTGATATAAAAAGCTTTACCATCGATGAGGGAGAAGGCTGAGTGGCAAGTGGCAAACAACAGCACCGACAACAAAACGGCTACCCCTCTCATAATTTTGATCAATCAAATTCAAACTCTTTCTGCAAATTTTTGAGGTGTAAGCTGGTGAGCAATGCTGAGTGGAAGGAAAAGAGGGAGAGAGGAAGGGTTTATATGCATGTCAGCGTCCAAAGTTGCCCTTAGGTTTACCGAATATAACGAGTTTGCCATTCGAATTTTTGACTATCTTCGCGCGGCCTGTGAAATGACGTGTTTAGGCTTGAGTTCTTTTGTTTTTTGTAAGGGGGTGAAGTGCATATGTCGACATGTGATCCGAATCTGTATGTGTTGTGGCGGATTTGAACCTGAAGACAAAAGCTGTTTTAAGGTCACATGGTTTCGTTCAACCTTGGTTGTTGCGAAGCATGCATGCCCACGACACCCTTGTATCCTCGCACATTTGAATACATGTTTGAAATCCAAGTTCACGTTAAAAAAGTGGTATTCTTGGGAATGTTTGAGATTACGTTCGAAAGGGATGGCGTTTTCTGACAATCAAAAGTATCTTTGTTTCTGTTTGATAGAAAAATTTAAAAGTGTTTCTGAGTCGTAAAATTATATTCTATTTTTTTTTTAATGAAATACGTATGAGCATAAGCGCTTTTTTTTTTTTTTTTTTTACAGAAAACAATCTCGAACGTGACGTTAAGTACTCTAACTTTGTAGGAGCCAATTCAAATGTATGTGAAAAGAAATGGTCGCGTTGTTTCGACCAACTGACTCGATTAACTAAGGAATGTACAATTTTGTCTTTTAGAAATGGAAATGAAGTTTGTTAAACAATTAACCATAGTGAATGGAATTTGACAATAAGTGGGGAATGTTTTATGTGTTAATGACATATTTGACCTTATACTATTTGGTGAGGCACTGAGGCCAAAGCACATGCCATTTATTAATGTTTGTTTGGTACACTAGTATTCTTGCCGGTGAGGTCGTATGAGATAAATGACCTCAAGAGAGGCAGCCACACACGGTCTTATAATGCTCACTTCTTAATTAGCTCGATATGTTATATTAACGTATTACTAATTTGATTTAAATCTTAATAACAAAATAAGATGTACAAATGAAGATTTGAAAGTGATAGTTCGAGAGTGGAGTAATGATTTTTTTAGACGACATGAAACCGATATGTAGTTAGCAAGTTCATATTTTTTTGAATCAAATACAAATATGAGACAACCAACTAAACAGGGATAATAAAATCATAAGGTTACCGTTGTATGAATAAAAAAAAGATGCATTTTTCTATTTATTCTGTATATTTCATGTGAGAAGTTGTATGTTTGTTTTTTCATACATAATACGAGATTGGAGAATTGAACTTCGAACCTCATATGCAAACAAAAAAATATTTGTAATCACTTGAATTACAACCCTTTTTGCATTGACAATAAATGAAATTATTATTTCTAGCTCATGATATAAGTGGAATTTAAAAAATACAATTATGAACAGATTGAATAAAATTGAGCCTCTTAAGACGGGCATGCACACTTCTCATGAGTAATGTGGTAACATATGCTAAAATATAGCAAATTAACATTTTTATTTAAAAAGACCATTAAGCAAAATATCCAGTAAAATAAAGGATTTGAATTGGAAATGCTTAATATCGGAAAAGATCATCTTCAGATCTCTTCCACTAAATTCATCCCATCAATCAATCTGGGTTCTTGAAATTTGATCCAACGGTTAAAAATAGGATCCTCCTTTAAAAGTTATAATCATTTTAACCGTTGAATCAAATTTTAAAAATCCAAATTGATTGATGGTATGAATTTGATGGAAAAAATCTGGGGAGGATCACTAATATCCATTAAAATTACAAAGGTTCAAGGTTCAAAAGACCAAAGTACCCCTAACCCGAAAAAACACATCACGAGGAATGTAGGGGAAGTGATTGGGGGTGATGTTGGGGGGACCCATATTTTCATCCCGAAAAATCTGAATTGATCGTAATCTGAATTTGTGTAGGATCGTAGCACCCCATGATTCTGGCCGGGTTCTGGGCTTGACATACGAGCAATATGTGGGCCTTTTTTACCATTTAAAAAAAATTATTAAAAATAAAAGGAAACGAAGTGGGCCGGTTTTGATCCAGAGCCTCAACCCCCAGGATCGGCTGCATGTGGACGACCAGCGTAGGCCAGAAATCTAGGGACTTGTCCCCTTACTTTTTGGACTCTTCTTGATACTCACTGGCCCAAAGTTATGATTGACCACCTACCATCTACCATCTAAATCAATATTAATTTCTCTTAAGTATTTGTACATGGATAAACAAATCATTTTATGGGTATCCCTTTGGATAAAGGGTATGTATATATATATATTTGAATGTAGAAGTTATAAGGTGTCGTAGAAAAGAGAAAACTTAGGAAATTAATTATTAAAACTTTTCATTTCAAACGATATCAACATGTATGTCAGTTTCTGTGTCTAAACAAAATGATCATTTTTCTTTAAAAAAATGAAGTATTACCTCTCTAGTGATTCATGTCCAAGGGCGAGGGTACATAGGAATGAGAATGGCAAGTCCATAGGGAGAATTTTTTTAAAGAAATTAGTTGTATACAATTGGTGATAGAAATGTCGGCTTTCTCACGAAATTGAAAAGTTACTACACACGAAATTATCTTAATTTAATTAAATTGTATAATTAGTGTATAAATTAAGATGTGTTAGAAAAGTTTTTCTCGTCAAAGAAAAATGTGACAATCTTTATTCCAATTGCTGCCTAATGCAAATGATGAAATTTTAAACTTAGATTAGATATCCTTAAATTTCTGAACAATCACAACAGTGAAGATTAGCCAATAATTAAACAATGTGAACTTGGAACTAAAAATACTTAATGGGTCCAAAAATCTCAATAAAATTTTTTTTGGTTGTTTGCTTAGATATGCGACAAGCATGGAAGTAGCCAAAGAATTTCAACCCTAGGATAAAATGCCAAAACCGATTGACATGAAATATACAGCATCACCATTTTCTCCACTTTCCAATTGATCCCACCACAAGAAAACAAGCACCCCTTTTCTTTTCCCAAAACGACTGTTCCTATGTCTTTTGGGCACGGGACCAAATGCATGCATGATCAAGTGTCATCGTCAAAATTGTCAGACCTCAGCCATTTGCATGAATTCATCGCTGCATAACGTTTAGTTCAGTAATATTATATTATATGAAGAAAAATTTAGCATAATAACATGTCAGTAGACTTAGATCGAGACATCACAATGACAATTAATCTGTTTCTATATAAGTTTTTCTCTTTTTGATTACAATTATTCAGTACCTAATAACTCTTTGCAATAATCTTTGAGTAATCTCAATAAGATAATACTTATCTTATTTCATCTATAATTTGGAAATCAAGCCAGGAAATAGCGCAAGAAAACGAAGGCTCGACTTTTAGGGTTCATGCATGGTTGCACACTTGCACGTGAAGTTGAAGTGCCATGCATGTTATATTATGATAACATTAACGACACTGCATATATGCCATCTAGATCTCTTTCCAAGTTGGATATATAGGCTCAATAGAAACGTAATATTGTGGCAAAAATTTGGAGAAACGAATTCACAGTTGCATTACCAATATTGACATGAATGAATTTCATATATACAACTATACAAGCATATATTATCCTTTATCCAATGAAAGCCATCACTCATTCGGATAATACCACAAAATTTGAAAAATAATTGTTATGGTTTTCAGAGAATGATAACCATGGATGGTTTGATCTTGAGCTTGTTTCTGAAATCAACTTCGAACCAAATAGCTGCACTTTCTTTAGCTATACATGGAAAATGACATGCTAACCTATGCACTTTAATTGGACAGATCGGACGGTGGCTGTACTCTCCATGTGGCAGCATTTAATTAAGTTGTCTCAAGATAAGATAATGATGTAGATCACTTCTTTTGCAAACAGCAAAATTTAAAACTTAAACTAGAGGGGAAATGTTTTTTTTATTTTTTTATTTTTTATTTTATTTTACAAATGGTAGCACAAGTGAGTCAGATAACTATATATATTAGGGGGAATGAAATTAGTGGAGATCGAACTAAGCTATGAGATTATTTGCAGGAACCCTTTTGGCACCTTTCTCCAAATCACAAGTTGACATTTATATTATTAAGGTGATATATAAGAAAATATAAACCGAAACATTAGATGGGTACGTTAGAGTCTAGTATTTTTCTATTTGCATACCACTCTCGGGTGACACCGTCAGCACTCATGCATATCTCCAGCAATTGAAGAAAAGGGACATGAAATATCCTGCCTATCCTGAATTTAATTCACCTAAAGCAACCTCACATTTGAAGTGAATCTTCAAGATTGGATAGCATATCTCAATCTCAGATGGTTGTTTTCAACTAACAATTATAAGCTTTCAGATGTAACACAACCCAACTTTGTGTTCAATGATTTGAATAATAATTTGACCTCCCAATTTTCTTGATACACAGGTTCGTGTGTTTGGGTTCTTAATCCTTTAGGTACCGTTTGGTACACATACATGATAGAACGGGACGGAAGAGAGGTTTCATGCTACGTTTGGTGTATGCTCAGATCGGAATGGAACAAAGGATTAAATGACAATCGTACCCATCCACTCCGACGAGTTCGACCTTACCTGAGCCACCACCGACAAGTTCAATGTCATCCCTCACATCTTCCGCCTAATCCTCGTCGTCCCATCCCTCGAGCGACGGCGTCGGCACGTCTTGCGAGTGGGTGGTCTTGAGGTTTTTGTGGTGGAGGGCTACGGTCTTGTCGTGGGACTAGCAGGGAGGAGGGAGGCGTCGGGAGGAAGGTTAGGTTGGGTTCATATGGGTTTACTGGGATTGGGTTAGCCTGAGTTGCTGAGTTTGTGGTGGAGGAGGAGGAGGCTACATGAGAGAAGGAGGCTAAGGGAGAGAGAGGGTAGATAGTGAAATTAATGAAAAAGAGGATGGGTATTGTTGTCCAACAAGTTATTATTTTGTGTTCCATGGGGAAGGGTGACACAAAAAATTAACTAAAATCCGTTCCATGAGACAACGCATCCTAGGTAAATTGGGGCACCAAACGGTAGAGAGAGAGAGAGAGAGAGAGAGAGAGAGAGAGAGATCCTGGTGAAGAATCATAATCCTAGGGAGACAATGTGGAAGATGGTTTAAAGCATGGGGCTCATGGTACATGGAATGCTCGGTGGTAAATTCCAATTCGTGCGAGTACGATTGTTTACAATTGCATGTATACACTAGTTTTTCATTTTTCGCAATGGTTGTGTGAAATAAAAATTTAGGATGAACAGATAGTCCGATGCATTTCTATTTTACAACTATTGTGAGAATTTTTAAACAATAATACTAGCGTCACAAAAAATTTTGTCAAGTTTTAGTTACTTATTGATGTAACAATTTCTTATTTGTTATGAGTAAAAAAATTAAATGATCTCATACATGCACAAACAAATGAGACCCACTACTAAATTATTTTGGCTAATGAATCGTGCATACGACTTACACCAGTTCCCATAACCATCACATCACCAACACTGCTAACATATGCAGACAATTTCACTAAAAAATTTCATGGATTCATGAATGTGCATAATAAATTTGAAAACAAGCATGCCAAGTGAAAATTAGGTAACATGCATGCTCAGTTAGGAACAAGAAAGAATGTCGGCAATGTACTTATTTATGAAGAGGAATGCATATAAGATTGCATGATAAATGAGTGGAAGATCAACCTTGTTGTAAGGAGATGAGAATTTTGATCGACTATGACAGTGAAGACTGAACTCACTGAACCATGCATCGCATCCATCTAGGTTTTCAAGTACAGGAGCCACCTAAAATTACAATACATGCACATGATGCTGATGGAGGTCGATCTTCTCCCTTTCTTTGTTGTTTATCCACATTTAAATTTTGGATCTTGAACTTCACTTTTTCCACTAGACCAATCATTAACGTTTCTCCTCATTCTTCGTAATGCTATAACTGTGTTACGTTTCATCCCATTCAAAATTATTTGACGTTTTTTTAAAACTAACTGTAATTAATTTATGCATTTAATTATTTTAAAATGAGCTCATACATGCATGAACAAATGAAACACGCTATCATTTAAACGTCTCGTTAGAGCATCTTCAATAAAAAATGTTAAATGCCTTAAAATGGGCATTTTTATTTTCTTTCTCAGCCATATACCTCTCTGATAGCAGAAATTCTAAATTTTCATCTCTCAGAAATATAAAATTCTATATCCAGTTTTTACATCTCAATTTGCATCTCTTTCGAGATGCTCTTAAATAATATATGGGGGATCTTTAATACCTAGCTCATTCTCCTCCAATCGGTTAAAGCACCTAGTCCCTTTAGATCAATCAATTTTTTTTAGGAAAACTAATGAAAATGACTTGAAAATTTTGAGATTTAATGATAAGGACAAAATAAAATATAAAGTGAATAGTACCATATTTGACTTTTTAGTGTAAAAATGTGGTTTTTCGTTAAAATGAACAGTACTGTGAACTTTTCGTTAAAACTTCCAATTTTTTTCGATAAGAAATTCCTTTAATCCATAGATTGACCATGGTCAGTCTTTTGGAGACGTAGAATAATTCTGCAGGAGGTGAGAGGGACATTGCTGGACTCCCAAACACAAACTGAACTTCCCAGTCACCGGTCTTTTGCCTTGCCTTGGCTTGAGGCAATTTCCATTCCTAAAGTCCTAATGTTAGAATTGGAAACCCTGGATCACTTTTAGACCTATACTTTGGGGAAGAGCGCAAAGAAAGACATTGTGCTTTAGCCAACTTGATTAAATCAAATTGCATTTATATGCATCACTAAGAGACCTTTTATAACCATTTCATTTTTAGTTTTCACTTTTTTATTAAACTGTAAGCTGAAAACATGTTTGGTACCTTTTTTTCAATTAAAAATAAATAAATAAAACTAATAAAAAACTAAAAATTGAAAATCAAAAAGTGAAAACTAATTCCTTTTTAAAGTATATAACAGCTAATGTAGTTTATATTGTTTATGGTTTTGTATTGTGTACAATTGACCAATTTGAATTCAAACATCGCCTCTCTTACTTTTAATCCACAACCACAACAACAAACTCCAAAACATTCTTAAGCTTCTAGTTCACATTCAATGACTTCTCATCCATTAGTTTCACTTTCACAAGGACTTCGCAAGTATCACGTTCCCAAGCTCAAATGCCTTCTCAAGCTCTTCCACGAGCTCAATGGTCTTTTAAAGCGATGTACGATTCAAAATTTCAAAGTTTTCAAAGTAGCGACTTGAAACACCAAAATTTTTTCGTTGGTGATTTGCTACAAGTGAGGCACAAACTTAAACCAAAACTGTGTGAAACCCAACTGAACCAAAACCAATTAATTTGTTTCCATTTCCGTTCTTAACCCAAAACCGTACCAAACCTAAATAAATTTTAATTTCATTTTCAGTTTTACCCTAAAACCATACTGAACCAAATCATGCCCACCCTAGCTGAGACGCCGTGAAGCGAACTTTTGTTTCACCAAGTCCAAATAAATCGTAGGTATGCTTAGGCCTACGGTCGAATAGTTTCCAGTGGCTCACAGAAAGAAAATCTTAAATTTTGTTTTTCGGCGCTGAAAACATCTATAATATTATACAATTTACAAACCGAAATACTCATGACGAAAATATAATAACTGTAACTGAAAAAAAATTATTTAATTACAAAACTATCATTCTTGGCAAATTAAAGTTAAATGTATTACACAGTTTTAAACTATAAAATTTTAAGGAATCCACATCCACATCCACATTTCACAACCGCTCTAGTACAGAGCAACTTACATAACGCAAGTATACCATCATCATGACCCTGTGCCATGTAAGTCGTCCTTCCACTACATCTCATAGCCAACAATAACCTTGCAAGAACATATTTCTACAGGCTTCACAAATAATATAGGACAACAAAAGGTAGGCAACCATTCTTGGTGCCCATAAAGATCCAAAACACAAGTACTGTGAGAAATTGCAGAACTCAAATCGATTTTTGATCCAATCATAGAGATTTTACTCGGAACATGAATAGAAGGTAACAAACGAGCAGCATAGAAAGAATTCAAGAACACTTGTAGAGAAAGCAGCTTATTGCAATCAAACGTATTAAAGTTGAAAGTTGGATCGCACATTATTATTGGAAAACAGACTTCCAGAATATGATAACCATCAAGGAAGTTCCAACTTCGAATCTCAAATGGCAACAATTTGGAAAAGCTTCTAGAACAGAACACAATCTCCGTTCAGGTGTGGAAACATATACCAGAAACAATGCTATCATTTCATCCCAAGATTCATTCCAACAAAAAAAAAAATAGTTAAAGAGGCAATAGCATGCTTATGGAATGGTGCGCTGATAGAGTGGCAAAGCTCCCAAAGACTCACGCTCTGCGCTTTCCTTCTTCACCTGCAAACATAAGCATAATTTAGCAGTTAATGACAAATTATGTACCCAACATGTCATACGTGTGCAAAATCATAGATTGTTTTTTCTAATTCGGTAGAACATCCAAAGCCTCACGCTCTTCTCTATATTGGTTATTCTATATCTTCTGTTCACGGATTGCCAGAGAACAGAGACCATAACAAAAAGGAAAATTGACGTTTTTCCCATCCCAAATTACACACATGTAGCAAATTAGCAATAAAGATATTCCAAAAAACCTTACATGTAAACATATCTTCCCATAAACTGTTCTAAAAAATAAACAGTCACCGGAAATCTTCAATGTTTTAGTTAAAAACTCAAACAGGTTGGTATATAGAAGCTTCATAGTTGACGACACAAACACAAACTGAAACACCCAAGAAACAACCGTAGTAAAGAAGAAAACAAACGTTACTTACCAGAGTCAGCATTTCCTGAAGGTAGCTCCTGAATGGTGTTTGCTGTGCCTGCAAATAGCAAAACAAAGGCAAGTGTTTACAATGCCATTTTAATATTACATAAATATATGCGTGGTTACAATATGCTGAATATCGGCGCCAACAATACGAACAACACATTCAAACTCAATTTTCTGCTACAATATGCACCGAACAACACATTCAAACACAACATTCTACACATGCTACTACGATTTCACAAAAAATCTTGTAGAATTGTATGACATATGAATTAGAAAGGCAAAACCTGTTGTGCCTTGGCCCGTTCGTCAGTGCGGAAACGAGATTCAGATTACAACCTCACCAAAATCACACTCAGTTGAACAGAATAAAATACAAGAAATAGAGACACCGAGAAATTTACGAGGTTCGGCAAAAACCTGCCTACGTCCCCGGAGAGATATTGCTCTTCACTATGAGAATAACAGTACAAGTACACATGAGTTAAATCGACATAACCCAATCCCAAATCCCTTGTACACCCACTCATAGAATTTTCCCAAGAGCCTCACTCTACCCCAAGAGTTCTTTCACTAGAATACTTTTCACTCTAGCTGTCTTGATTTTCTCTCAACCCATGTTCAACCTTTCCCATGGAAGAGCCGAATGCTCTGTCCACCTTGGATGTTTTTCTGATGCCTTCTCAGGAGAGAGCCGAATGCTCTCTGCCTCTCTAATGCCCTGCTTCTGCCTTTAAACAAAGAAAAAAAAATAAACTTTCCTTCCTTTACAAACATAATCATGATGCATCATGATGCTCCTACTTTCTGCTTTGCCTTTTGACCAAACTCAAAGCCACTCACGTGGCATTCCAATGGGAAACCAAAACAAGGACAAAGTGGAAAGAATCCCAAACATGTCTTCCACTATTTATCCGAAAGTGCACCACATTATTTTTCCACTAAATGCAAAGCATGCACAATTGCACAAATCATCCACTGCTGAAAACACATGGGTCACTTCATTGTTGCCAGCTTAAAATATGAGCCAATCACAACATTCTACACATGCTACTACGATTTCACAAAAAATCTTGTAGAATTGTATGACATATGAATTAGAAAGGCAAAACCTTTGATTCCAATTAACATTATATCATTCATGATTAAGTTCTCAGTCATACTAATCCAATATCAATCATAAAATGCAAAATTGTAGTCAAATTCCACACACCACAAATCCCTATGAATTAAATCAGGGATTAGATTTGGAAAGCAAAGTGATACAGAAATGATATGAGGTAAAAGAAAAAGGCACCTGAAGATGGTCGGGGAGGTACTCGTGCTTCATGGAGAGGTCCATGGCGCGCTTGAGACGCTGGTTACGAGCGTCCACAATCTCCCTCGGCAGACGACTCAGAGCCTCCTTGATGTCCAAATCGTAGTAGGGATCGTACAGATCATCGTATCGAAGCCCTAATTTCCATTACCAATTTTAGCACAAATCAAATCAAATGAAACCAAATCGGCCTATACATACACCGAGATACATATACATACAGAGAGAGAGAGATTAGGGTTTGGGAAAGAGGAGGTGTACCGTAATGGCGGAGGCGCTGGGAGACGGCCTTCATGTGCTGGCGGGCGAACCAGTTCGTCCTTGGATCCACCAAAGATTTCAGCAACGACGCCATTTTTGCCTTCTCTCTCTCAAGACTGAGTTTCGGAAATAATGGTTTGAGTTTTTTGACGGCAGCGATGCTGTTGGTGGCTATGGCTATGATGACTCCAGAGCCGACACGTCGTTTTAAATCGGGGCACCGTGAGAGGAAAGGGCTTCTGGATCTGGTCGTTATTTTTGGGCCACCAAATTAAAGCTATTGTGATGTTAGGATGTGGATCTCTAGAAAACGGAGGCCCTATAGCAAAAAATATAAAATAAAATAAAAAGAGGTAAAAGTAGCCAGTTATCTCATTGAATTTTGCTTTTAGCCAATCGTCCATTTGAGTTTTTAAAAATAGCCAATTATGTTCCCTCGGTCAGATTTTCAAAATTTCTTTATCCATTCTTCTATTCATGTTTGTACACTTCCAAGGATAACAAAAAAATCATTTCGTTGAACTCAGATGAGTTGTTGTAATGCAGAGGTTTATAGATCAAACTTGCTTGAGGAAATGTATTTTAGAAAGACAAAAAGTCATATTTACCTTTGATTGAGAGAGAATTGGGCTCGGGTATTTGACTAATTTGCACAGGATTTGAATGTAACGTTGAAATAAAAAATTAAGGAGAAAAACAAGAAAGTCTGGGTTTAAGTAATGTCTTTAAATGGTTGGAATTATTGGTACATTCGTAACCTTGGTCAATTTTTTTTTTTTGATGATCTTGTGCGTGTACTGTTTCAAATAATATCTCTAAGGAGGCAGATTGTCTGCCCTTCTGTTTGGGTGCCCTTCCCATCCCCTCATATTTGTGCTGTCACTGTTAAACCACGTCAGCATTTTATATTATTATTATTTTTTGTCTTATTATTTCTATAAAAAAAATTAATATAAATATTGACGTGGCTTAATCGTGACAGCACAAAATAGAAGGGGATGGGAAGGGCACCCAAATAGGAGGGCAGACAATCTGCCTCATCATAACCTATATATGTATGTTTTAATACCCAAAGATCATTTTTGTCTTCGAGTCTCTATAAATTACACATTCTCTCAAACAATTCAACGCAACAAGTGAAAGAGCAATACACAAGAGAAGTGAAAATTTACAAGGAAAAGATGAATAAGTTTACAATCACATCTTTCCTCCTTGTGTTGGTGCTTTTGTCAAGCTCCACAGGTCTGTTTCAATTATCTTGAATCATATTTATTTTTGGGTAGCCTTTTTGCTTTCTATGACTAAAATAACCTACAATATATTTCTGTTTCATATGGTCTAAACATCCATGCAAGCTTTTGGCATCTTTTTTTTTAATGTTTTTTTCCTAATCTTGTATCAATAGTACTAGGTTTTGCAGTAATTGATTTCTAAGATTTTTTTAAATTTTGGTTTTTATTTGCTCGTGTCACTTTCTTGCATTTTCCATGTTTTTTCAATAATTAATCAATTTTTAATTAATTAGTAATTTGATTGTGATTTCAGTTTGCAAGATTTCAATTGCTCAAGCTTCAAGGTGCTGTGATAATCACCCCGAGCTAGGAAAATGTGTGCCTGGTGAAGATGACAACGTTGAAAAATATGGAAAGTGCTGGAAATTCTGCGTTGCAGATTGTGAGAAAGGAGGTTTCTGCAAAAATATTAGCTCTGGCCCCGTATGCCATTGCTACTGTTTAGCTTTTTTCAACACAAGGATATTGATTCATTTCATATTATATTTTGAATAAACATTGTGAGCATGTACTGGAGGAGGTTGTTCCTTGTTTGGAGTTTCATCTCCAACATGCATCTGTGTAACACAATAATTTGTTGAATAATATTGCTTTGGTTTTAAAAATACAAGGTTTATTGAATCTAAACGCCCGAAAATATAAAAGTGCAGATGAGAAAAAAGCCTGCGGAAATCACTTCCCTTTATTTACAACACATACTTCAATGAAAGTCATTACAATTAGCCACTTCCCTATCAAGTATAAAATCACACTCTTCAAACCTTTATTTTGTTGGAACATCTATTACACTCACTTCAAGGAAACCTGAGATTGCTAATGCAAACTCTGTACCGTCTCAAAGACTAGGCTAGACTTCTAAGGGTGCGGAGGATACGGCAAAGGAGAGACTTCCGGATCCTCCGGAGAAGCAGAGACTTGTGGATCCTCCGGAGAAGGAGAGACTTGCGGTCGTTTATGCTTAAGCAACAGATATAACAGTGCACACAGTTTGTATGAAAGTGAGTAAGAGGAGAATAACAGCTGCAACAACAGAAATAATGGACCAAGGCGTGTTAAAATAATTTTGTCTCAAATTTGCCATCCATTTGTGCCTGCGAGTTCTGCAGTAGCTGTTGAGGTTTTCACAAAGAGGGGCATAACAGTAGTGGTCTAATATCATCCCAGTGCCAAGGTCATGAAGCAAAGTAGATATCTTCTTGGTACTGCCTAGCCAATTTTCAATAATTCCATGCTCAACAAGCAATTCCACATCCTTTGGGGTTTTCGCAAGACGCTTCATGAGGAAAACATAACTAGTTAGGCAATCCTCCCCTCTCTTATGGCATTGTTCAAAAGCAAGGAGATTTCTGATTGCCAGATCTGTGGTATCGGCTACTATTAACGTCGGAATTTCGAGGATACCATCCGAGAATTTTATGTCAAATATATTGCTGCCTTTTCCGACCGTAAACTTGACTCCAGCCTGGAGTAGCTCTGCCGCATTGGGTACGGCTGTCGTTTTAAGCTCCCTTCTAGTTTTTGATTTCAACGGTCGGTATAGAATTCTTATCAGATCAACAAAATGTTGTACTTCTACTTCAGTATAATATTTTTCATAAAAAGCCTCTTCTTTTCCCTTTCTAACAACTTGGCTTACAAAAAAGTAGTAGGAAATTTCGAGTAACGAAGGCCGTGGATGTGCAGAAGAAGAAAGTGTGTTAAAAAGAACCTGAAGAATGAAGAATGGCAGCTGGTTTTCAAGCAACCCCAAATCTGGACGCACATCCCATCTCATCATAGGGTTGTTAAATATGTAATCATCACCTTCACAATGTGAGTCACGGCACCTCAATAAGAACTCAATGACGAAGGCGGCATCCACTAAAACAATTCTTACGAATTGCTCACTGCCAAACTCAATGGGTTCTGCATAAGAACCTCGCAACCTTCCCTCTTGGTCCTTTATCATTTGTATATAATCAGAGAAGCTTACCCTTTCCCTGGTTCGGCTTAGAAAATGTCGCAGGTACCTTTTTTTGTGTTCTTCCATGGCTTTTAAATGTTCCTTGCCATGGTGAAGTGGGCCTATAGAGACTACTTGAGGTGTATATGCTTTCTCATTTACCCGCCGCAGTCGATTAGGAACTCTATAGATACACCGCGAAGGGGACAGGGTTGACAAGTTATCCAACTCCTCTTGTAATGGATCCTTGGGGTTTTCTATGTAATGTGGAGCTTCATGGACTCCTTCCATTTTACCTCCTGAGATCGTTATCTGCATTGATTCAAATATTTCATTAGGCACACATTCAACTAAGATACTTGGAGCAAACTTTTGTAAGAAAGAAACAAAAAAAACCCCATCAGATGCCTTCGGAGTTCTTGTCGAATATGTAAGAATATGAGTATGAGGTAGAGTAGTTTTGGGATCGGCTATATGTATTCAGTTTGATAGAAAAGTCTTGTTAATAAGAGGAATGCTGATCCTTGACAAAGAAGGATTTTGTACTGCATTGAGATCAGTTCTTATGGAACAAAGAAACAAGTATTTGTTTCCTATAGGGATTTTAATAGGGAATCCTATCTGTTATGGAAAAGACTATATGTATATATATGGTGGCATCTCTTCTCATAGAACACACGCTCATATTGGGACTTAAACCTATTTGTAAGTCGAGTTCTTGATCATCTGCGAGAGAAGAGAAGGTTCACTGAAAGTTCGGCACCATGGCTTCTAGTTCAGGGACTTCTACAGGTATGCCATTCTTCTTAAGTTATCTCATAGACAATATTGGTTGGTTCTTATATTAGATTGTGCTTCATGTTTAATCTTGTTTAGTTAATTAAGTCTAACATGTGGTATCAGAGCCACAAGACATATAAACATGAGTTTAGATCAAACGTTTGTGTTTTCATTCTAATAAAAAAAAAAATTAACTCTTGCCCTCGTGGAGAATCGAAGTCTGGTTCTGGTGATTGTAAAAGAAACAGTGGAGGAAAACGACAAAATAACGGCTTTATAAGATTAAACTGAAAATTTGACCCTTGGAACCCCTAAACCATTGCCGAATGAGGGTTTTCGCATATTAGAGTTAGTTTTAATTCTCTTCATGAATAACGATCTGGGTTTTTCCTTTAAGCAATAAAACCTTCTGTTTTCAAATTCTAAATCGCTTCCGCTATTCTCTTCGTGAAATTGAAATCAGTGATTAAAAGGTATGTTAATTGCTTTTGATTTTCTCAAATACCTGTGTATGTTTTAGTGCATATGAAAATGCTTTGCTGCTGCAGTTTGTATTAATAAATTGCTACAGAGAATTGCTGCAGTGAGAAACATATTAAGGATATCAGTTTTGAATACAAATTTTGGATTTTGATTTAACTTTGATAACTTTTGAATCTGTTCATTATATATCACATGTATGAGACACCATTAATTCATCCGGTGTCTGAGGATACATGATTACTGCAGCATGTTGACTGAGTTCTTGTTATATCATTTATTCTATATATGCTTATCAACAAATTGTTGTTAAGACTATATGAGTTTGTGATTAAAGTCATGATGTGCAAAAGGATGTTGAAATGAAATCAGGAACTAATAAGTTCATTTTTGTGATTTCATGACTTCTACAGCATTTGCAATATCATTAAGAACTATGAACTTGGCTAACATTTCCATTCTCACAGGGGGAAGCAACTACAAGAAGTGGAGACGAGAGATTGGTCTCTTGTTGATACTTAATGAATTTGACATAGCACTTGACATTCCCAAGCCAGTTTTGACTGATCAAAGCACTAGGGCTGAGAAAGCTGATGCAGAGAGATGGATCAGAGCTAACAAAGTGGCACTTTCCATACTTGAAAGTGCCATGATTGATATTGTTCGAGGTGGGATCAAGAAGCATGAATTGGCTATTGACCATTTGAAAGCAATTGAGAAGAAGTTCAAAGAGTCTCAAAAGGCAGAAATCAGTCAATACATGGCAATGCTTACCATATACAAAATTGAAGGCACTGGTTCCATCAGAGACCACATCATGAGAATGACTAATGCAACTGAGAAGTTGAATTCTCTAGATGTCAACATTGGTGAGAAACAAATGGTATCCTTCAAGCTTTTCCAAGCAAATACAGTCAGTTAAAGGTGTCGTATAATACTCAAGACAATAAATGAGATGTCAATGAGCTAATAGCACAATGTGTTCAAGAGGAGACTAGACAAAAGCAAGAAAGAGGAAAGGATGCAGAAACGGTGAATTTTGTGCAACCAGATAAGGGGAAAAAGGCAATCAATTCATTCTCTGAACACTCTGGTAAAAATTCCAATACCAAGCTGACCTTTTTAAGTCAAATGTATCTGCTAAAGTAAATGACTCTATTAAGGGATCTAACAATCTTAGGGTTAAAACGAAAAATATTGCTAAACTTAGATGTTTTTTCGCAAAACTAGAAGACACTGAAGGAAAGATTATCAAGTTTTCCAGGACTATCTTAAAAGTAAGGGTGCAGAACAAGTTAATGTTTGTGTCGAGTCAAATTTGATTGAAATTCCTGTGAATTCTTGGTGGTTTGATACTGGTTGCTCAGTCCACATTACAAATTCTTTAGAGGTTTTATGACATCAAAACAAACTGGTTTTAAGAACTATAATATCTTTGTAGGTGAAGGAACTAAGGTTGCAGTAGAAGCTATTGGAATGGTAAGCTTAAGATTGTCTTCTGGTTTTATACTAAAATTAAATGATGTGCTTTATGTGGCAAAGATGAGGAGTAATTTGATCTCTGCTTCTAAAATTGCCAAAAATGGTTTTGTTTTTCTAGGTGATGTTGAGTGTTTAAATTTTTTTGAAAAGAACCGCCAAGATTGTGTTTTGGGAACTGCATACTTGAGTGACAACTTGTGGTGTTTAAATTGTACTTTGGAGTCTAATAACCAACAAGTTTTAAACATAAGCACTAAGAGGATGCACTGCAATGGTGATTCCTTCATACTTTGACACAAAAGGTTAGGACACATATTCAAAGAAAGAGTTTTAAAGCTGTCCAAAGCTAAGTTAATTCCTGAATTGAATTTTGCTACTGCAACTGAGTGTGTTGATTGTGTCAAGGGAAAAATGACTAATTTTAGGAAATTGGATGCTAAAAGAAGTCATGATTTGCTGGAAATTATACACACTGACATTTATCGTCCTTTTTCAATTAAAACCATGTGGTAAATCTTATTTTGTTAACTTCATTGATGACTTCTCAAGATTTTGTTACACTTATTTAATTAGTGAGAAGTCATATGTCCTTGATTGTTTCAAAATTTATAAAACTGAAGTAAAAAAACAATTAGGAAAGATCATTAAGATTGTTAGATCGGATAAAGGAGGGGAGTACTTTGGCAGGTACACTGAGGTTGGACAACACAAGGGTCTTTTTGCTCTTTATCTTGAATAACAATGCATTGTGGCTCAATACACCACACCTGGAACACCACAACAAAATGGAGTTTTAGGGAGGAGAATTAGAACCTTGATTGGAATGGTAAGGAGTATGATGACAAGGTCAAAATTGCCTAGATTTATATGGGGAGAAGCATTGAAGACAACAACTTATATACTGAATCGAGTTCCTTGTAAAGCAGTTTCATTAACACCTTTCAAAATCTGGAGTGAAAGAAAGCCTAGCTTTGATCATTTTTATGTTTGGGGATGTAAAGCTGGGGCTTGAATTTATAATCCAAATGAGAAGAAACTGTATCCAATAAATGTTTCATGCTACTTATGATATTGATGAAGTTCACAATGTTAAAGATACAAATTGAATGTATGTAATTCTTGAAAGATGTTTTGCATTATGGTTGCAATAAAGTTACAGAGTTCTACATTTTGAGATGTATATGAATTGATTGTGATTGGGCACTTTTGTTAATAGACTTAGTGATCACTTCTATCTAAAAACAATTGAATAAGCTGAGTACTTGAAACTATTCTCATACTCAAGTGGGAGAATGTAAGAATATGAGTATGAGGTATATTAGTTTTGGGATCGGCTATATATATTCAGTTTGAAGAAAAGTCTTGTTAATAAGAAGAATGATGATCCCTGACAAAGAAGGATTTTGTATAGCATTGAGGGCACATTTACTAATCCGTAATCAGATTGAGAGGAATTGAATTGAGAATGAATTGAATTGAGGAGGAATTGGAATGAGGTGGAATCAGAATCAGATTACTGTTGAAGTTGTTTACTAAAACTGTCTGGAATCGAAGTAAGAATGACATTGATCTATATAAACTGTTTACTAATTCACTTGAAACGGAATGAAACTAATGTGATTACTAAAATACCCCTAGTTTAACTAATCTATTTTCTATGCTAATTATTTTTAAACTTTTATCTTTCATTTATTTATTTATTAGTATTTCTTCTTCTCATTCACGCTTTCAAAAACCCTCTAGAAACTCTACAACTTCAATTTCCCAGAAACTCTTCTTCTCATTCTTTCATTTTTCCAATTTTTTTTGTGATCCTCCATCTCTCCCTCTCTTCCCCATCTTTCCCAATCTACCCATTTCTAAAATTTCCCCATCGTTCTCTGCTGCCGACGTATTGCCGACCTACCCCTTTCTAAAATATCTTTCTCTGCTGCCAACCCACCCCACGTTTGCGAAGAACCTTTCATGCTCCCTCCCTCCATGTCCCAGCCTTAATTTTTTTACCCCAAATTTGAGTTTCCTAGTTGCGGCAATGAATGAGTTTTTAACCATGGAGTCAGCGAATCGAAGAGTTGAAATGAGAATATATAAGAATAGGGACATGAATCGGGTTTGGGATAAACAATAGTTGATTGAAGGCAAGGAGGAAGATGGACCTTGAAAGCTCCAGTCCCAAGTCACGGAACGAAGAGAAATTGGAGAAGAAGTTGCAAGGAGTCCACTGAGAGAGAAGTAAGTGTGTTGAAGCTGCATGGGTGTTTTGGGATATAAAAAGAAGTACAAGGGCACTTTAGGAAGAAAAGTTTGATTACTGATGGACCCTTTCTTATGGAATTCAATTACCACCTATATCTTGGTAATTGGATTCCAGGCAAATCTGGAATTGAATTCTCCATTTTGGGTGGACCCCACCTTTGTTTTCATTCCCTATATACAAGTAAACACATGAATGCATTTGAAGGAATGCAATTCCGATTCCACTTACCTCATTCTCGTTTCGTAAACATGCCATGAGATCAGTTCTTATGGAACAAGGAGACAAGTATTTATTTCCTATAGGGATTTTAATAGGGAATCCTATCTGTTATGGAAAATACTATATGTGTGTGTATGTGTGTGTGTGTGTGTGTGTGTGTGTATATATATATATATATATGATGACCTCTCTTCTCACATAACACACGCTCATATTGGGGCTTAAACCTATTTGTAAGTCGAGTTCTTGATCATTTGCGAGAGAAGAGAAAGTTCAGCACCATGGTTTCTAGATCAGGGACTTCTGCAGGTATGCCATTCTTGTTAAGTTATCTCATAGACAATATTGGTTGGTTCTTATTAGATTGTGATTCATGTTTAATCTTGTTTAGTTAATTAAGTCTAACAGAATATTGCTACTAAATATTCATATGAAACCGCCTACAGTTTGAAGTGCTCCGAAACCCTACGTTTACTGTCTAGGAGATAAGAATCACTTACATCATATTCTTCACCATTTCCTACTGATTCAATTTCTTCCAGATCCATTGGCTCCTCCACGGGGTCCGAAGCCTGCAACAAACAATCACATGGAGCAAACTTTTGCAAGAATAAAAAAACCTCGCCAGATGCCTTCGGAGGTGGTGTGGTTTTCCTATGGAGCTGAACGTTAGAAAATATGACTGCAGATCATTCTGATCCTCTGATAGATGAAGTAGAAACTTTTTTTTTCTCTTGGGTGTATTTAACTTGACAAAAACTTGCGTAAAAATCATTCTTATTCACACCGTAACTGAATCAAGCTATCAATTCCATAAAATTGTAAAATTCCAACGATCCATAGTAATGTTATGCACCACGCATCATGACAGCAAACAAAACAAATGCTCAATCAATATGATTTAGGAATGACTTGGCTTAATAGAATTGAAAATCCCAACTCACAAATTGCAATTTGATGTCAGCAGATGAAGGCTTTAGCTAGTGCGAGTAGGCATGAACAAATTCTTATTTACGGAGAGGGTTGTTGTCAACAAAAGGACAAATGGAATCCCAAATGTCAACTTACTAACATGTGAGGGGAAGGTAATTTTCAATAAAAATGTTGATAAAGTTAACCAATAGCCATTCAAATCAGTTCAACTAATGCATCAAAGTGGCAACACGATTATTGTTGTAATCCATTTTGCAGAAGTAGGCAGTGAATTCAAACAAAACAAAGGTAAAAAGCAATTTGAATAAAACCCCAATTCTAAAATTACCTTAAACTTAATTATATGAACACAACAATTCAAACCAAAGCATCAAAGGGAATTTATTCAATCTACATCCAAAGTCTAAGGAAAATAGTAAAACGATTTTGTATATTTTTTTGGCTTAAATGTTAAATTGGTCCATGTGTTTACTCTATCAGTCAATTTGGTCCCCATGTTTTCAATTTAGCCAAATTGGTCCCCATGTTTAACAAATTGTCCATAAATGGTTAACAGAGATAAACACGGAGACAAATTGACCGATAAGATGAAATATAAGGACCATTTTGACATTTAAGCCTTTTTTGAAGAGAACCTAATTGATCAACTTCTTATAACGTAATTGAATTGTTATGCAATTCTTCTCTGCCAGGCTGAAGTTAGAGGATCCATGTATACACACACAAAAAATGAGCAGAAGCAAGAAGACAAACCCCACAAACTCACAATGAAAATTCCTATATTTGTATTTGAATGTTCGAAAACAATCTAAATCATGTAATTGATACAAAAACACAATTTAAATTAAATCTCACCCAAGTCATCTCCTAACGACGAGCAATTCACAATTATTTGAAATCCAATTATTGTCTTCCTTTACTTGTTCAATTTTTAGCATGCAAGAATTTAATAGTCTAAACAAATAATTATACCTTATAACATCGTCTAAAGTCCTAGTTTTCCTCATAATCAAGACTTTAATAATAAACAAATATGTGCAAGGAAAGCTTACCAGATATTCAAGACTTCCTCTGTTGGCAGAATTTGAGGCTTGCAAGTTATATATTATCATATAGTGACACAGGCACTCTTATATAATGGGGAGAAAGTTAATTATATTCTTGAACCATATATAGTTTAATTCAGAGGGGCCGGGAGCATCGAATGGTTACTTCCCTTTGGTTGGGGAGTTGAGAATCACTTACATCATATTCTTCACCATCTCCTTCACTTTTAATTTCAGCCTCACTTTCCACTACTACCCATTCAATTTCTTCCAAATCCATTGGCTCCTCCGCGAGGTCCGAAGCCTGCAACAAACAATCACAATGGAGCAAACTTTTGTAAGAATAATGCCAGATGCCTTCGGTGGTGTTGTGGTTTACCTTTGGAGCTGGACTGCAGATCATTTTGATCCTCTGATAGATGAAGTGGTAGCTTTTTTTTTTTTTGTTTTTTTTTTTGTAGGTTGTTTTTTTCGAAAATTCCATACCGTTGGAGCAACTTCACATCCTTCGAAAAGCTCTTTTACAAAAAAAGTTTACCAAACACTCGACAACTTTATTTTATAGCTGTTTATTCTCACATCACATTAAAAACAATTTATTCAAGTAGAGGTGGTTTTCACTCACTAAAAATTTGATAGCTCAATCTTTCAGGTGCCTCTCCACATATCCCAGTTACACATATAAATGAAATGAAGAGATGTGAGATAAAGCTTGACTATGTTTTGGTAACTTGGTGGAGTGCGAATCTCTCGTTGGGAAATTAGGAAACCTTTCGTGTTCTATAACTGATGAGAAAGTTTGTCTACATATATAGTTGTGTCTTTTGCAATGGGCTACATGCAGGTGAAATTCTTACAGCTCTTTTGACATTATACTTCCAAGAAATCAAGCAGAGGTGAGGGCAATCAATATAGATAGTTGGGTAGACATGCAAGCACAAATCATAATACAATCGGGACAGCTCTCAGTAGCAACAGGGTTTACAAGTATCTACAACACAAACAGGAATCCCACTGTAGAACAACCAGACAAACAATGTAGGATGTAGTGACAGAAAGTGGATTCGGAAGTCTCCACATTGACCAGTGTACATAAAGACCCCACGGAGACCTTCCATTATCTGTAATTCTAAAGATTTTAGATCCAGTGTCACATCCGAAAAAAGAAAAAAAAAAAAAAACCCCCTCCACATGTTTTAATTTCTATACAAGACGTTGTAGATAGATCTACAATATTGTTACCTTAACGAATATGTTTCACGTAAGTCGAAACAAGAGATAGGCGGCTATAGAGTTTTTAAATCCAGGGTTTTGATATGGAAGGGAGAGAACGGCTATGTGTGCCCCATCTTAGATCTGAAGCTTCCAGTCAAAACATCCAAAAGACAAAACAAAATTCTACTAAAAGTTAAAATAAGGCGTGTTTCCATCTCCCCCTCACTCTCCTCATTAGGGGAGGCCAATTCTTAGGCCATGGGAAGAGCTCCCTCACCCTCAGAAGCTCTCACCCTCTCATCATCTCACAAACAGAGAAATACAATATCAGTATGGACGTAGCCCAAACATTGGGGTGAACCACGATACATTTTGTGTTATTTACTTTCTTGCAGATTCACGGTCGGATTTACGTTGTTCCAAAACCTCCGGTTTTGTGCATCAACATTTGGCGTCGTCTGTGGGAAACGATACGAAAAGTTGTGTCGGTTCTCTTTCATTTTTTCACCTCCGCCGTGAATCTGCAAGATCACAAAAACCCAAGAAACCAGTCACATCTCCCCCTCTTTCTGTCTTCCAAAATTAGCAAGGATTCATCAGAGAAAAAACTAAACAGAAAATAAAAAGGCGTGACAGAGAGAGAAATTCAGTGGGATTCCCTGCTCTTAAACTCTCTCTCTCCTCTTTCTCTCTCATCACACATTTTCTCACTCCAATTTCATATAAAATCCCCAGAAACAAAAATCAAATCCCAAATTCCCCAATTTTTGAATTCAGCAACCCCAAATATGAATCCCGAATTTTGTTCCTTCCAAATACTTGGGGGACTTAGCCCATTATTTATGTATTGAGGAGCGAACCCTTATTTTATAAAAGGGACTCTCTCACTTTCATTAGAGAGCATCCATTATTCATGTACTGAGGAGCGAACCCTTATTTTATAAAATGGACTCCTTCACCTTTATTAGAGAGCATCGCCGCCAGCTGAGCAACTGCCTCGCCGCGAGCATCACTCATAACCTATTATTCATGTACTGGGGAGCGAGCCCTTATTCTATAAAAGGGACTCCCTTACCATCATTAGAGAGTATCGCTGCCTATTGAGCAACCGCCTCACCGCGAGCATCAACTCTAGCCCATCATTTATGTATTGAGGAGCGAGCCCTTATTTTATAAAAGGGACTCCCTCACCTTCAACGCCACAAGCCGAGCCATCCAAGGCAACATAAGCCACAAGCAGAGCAGCCTCGCAACATGTGCTACTACTAGTTGAGTATCATTTCAGATTGAGCCCCACCTCATATCGAGTATCAGTTCTAGACGACATCTAGTTACTTTGGCCCACACATGGACTGAATTTCAATTCTCCAGCCAAAAGACTCTCTTGACTGAAGACTTTGGGGACTACTGTTTATACCATACTTAGGGCATCCGTATTTAGACCTTGTATAAATACTCGGGGGACTCAAATGTAATTATGTAATAAATGAAGGCGCAAATATGTAATAAATGAGGAACCCTTATTCTATAAAATGACTTCTCACTCTCCTCATTAGGGGAGGCCAATTCTTTGGCCATGGGAATAACTTTCTCACCCTCAGAAGCTCTCACCCTCTCATCCTCTCACAAACATACAATATTAGTGTGGACGTAGCCCAAACATTGGGGTGAACCACGATACATCTTGTGTTATTTACTTTCTTGCAGATTCACGGTCGGATTTACGTTGTTCCAAGACCTCCGGTTTGTGCATCAACACCTTTCCTTATAAATTCCTATATCCAACGACCATTCAAACATAAAAACTAAAATCATCAAGAAACAAAAAAAATACATAAATTGAAATGACAAAAACAATAAAGAAAATGTAGGTTTGTATATAAGAAGTAGATTTTTGTTTCCCAAAAATAAACAAGTAGATTTTGTTTCCAAAAATAAGAGTGAATTGTAGTAATGGTCCTTTAATTTTAATCAAATTGGAGTAATGATCATTCAATTAAAAATCGGAAAAATTAGTATCCGGTCCCTAATTTTTACTGTTCATTGACTAAGACCTTATTAGTTATCAAATTTTGATTCAAGTCCTTATCATTAATGTGATACTGAATTTACATGTTTATTATATAATTTTTAATATAAAAATTAGTAATTAATTTAGGGTTTAATACTGACACCTCTATTAAACTTCTAATTAATTTTCAATTCAAACATTTCCAAAATAAAAAAAAATTAAATTAAATTAAGTTTGTACCTATTAGTTTTTTTTTATATATAAAAAGATTCTCAAATTTTTAATCTTAAATGTACCCATTCATATAATTTTTCAATTTTTTAAATCTTAAATGTATCCTTTTTTAAATATAAAATCCATTCAAATTTTTTAATCCATGTTTAAACTTATATGGGTACATTCTTTTTCGTTGATTTGAGAATGTATCCATGTTTTGGTTAATGTACCCATACATATATGTACACACACACACACAATATAATAGAGAGTATAATTTATATTTTATTATTTTTAATCCCATAAATTATGGGTTTTATTTAAAATCTCATTAATATAAACAATTACAAATTTCAATTTTTAATTTTTAATTTAAAAATATAGTAACTTACATTATTATATTAATGTCAGGGACCTCAATAAAAAACTAAAAACTAACAAGGTTTCAATAAAAGAATATTGAAAGTTAGGGACCACATCAAAAATGTCCCATAAAAATCTATTATCATTGATCCCTCAAATAATGATTGAGTTTTTTACGGCAGCGATGTTGTTGGTGGCTATGGCTATGATGACTCCAGAGCCAACACGTCGTTTTAAATCAGGGCACCGTGAGAGGAAAGGGCTTCTGGATCGGGTCGTTATTTTTGGGCCACCAAATTAAAGTTATTGCGATGTTAGGATGTGGATCTCTAGAAAACGGAGGCCCTATAGCAAAAAATATAAAATAAAATAAAATAAAAATGTGGTAAAAGTAGCCAGTTATCTCATTGAATTTTGCTTTTAGCCAATCGTCCATTTGAATTTTTAAAAATAGCCAATTATGTTCCCTCGGTCAGATTTTCAAATTTTCTTTATCCATTCTTCTATTCATGTTTGTACACTTCCAAGGATAACAAAAAAATCATTTCGTTGCGTTCAGATGAGTCGTTGTAATGCAGAGGTTTATATATAAACTTGCTTGAGGAAATGTATTTTAGAAAGACAAAAAGTCATATTTACCTTTGATTGAGAGCACTTGACTAATTTGCATAGAATTTGAATGTAACGTTGAAATAAAAATTTAAGGCAAAAAACAAAGAAAGTCTGGGTTTAAAAGAGAAAAGGCTTTCGTTGGAGGGAGTAAGGTTTAGGCAGCCATTCCTAGGGTTAGAGTTTCAGTGAAATGGAATGGAGAAGAATAGGGGAGTATTTAAAATTTTGTGGTAGGATGGGAGTATTTAAAATTCTTTTTTTTTTTTTAGCAAACAATAAATTTTTTGTTGAAACATAGATACTTTTAAATACTCCCATCTTAGCATTTTATGTAATGCTCAATGTTTCAGCCTAACCTTGAGTTCGATATTTTATGCTCGGATAGGAGTATTTAAAATTCTCATTTTTTTCATTGAAATACAGAGACGCATACTATTTATTTTTATTTTTATTTTTGTCAACCAAATAATTTTGTTGATCACAACCACAGTAAGTGGTCTAGTGGTAAGGGCGCAGACTGCAGCTCCCAAATAAACAAAAAAATGTGGGAGGTCCCAGGTTCGATGCTTTGAGCTGGTGAGTCTGCTTGACCCTGGCCAAGGGCAGGGTAAAATTCCCCATAGCCTCTACGGGTCAGGAAATGATGAATAATTGTGACTTACCACAAGTTGTCCTCCTTTTTAGAAAAAAATAAAATAAAATAATTTTGTTGATCATGAAAACCTTCGTGCATGTGTTGTTTCAAATAATGTCATTAAATGGTTGGATTTATTTCCAAGAAAAATAAATGATTGGAATTATTGATACATTCGTAACCTAGCTTGTTCAAAAAATTTTGATGATCTTGTGCGCGTACTGTTTCAAATAATATCTCCAAATCTTGGGATTTATTTCCAATAAAATACAATGCCCGGATACTTTGCTATATTCATAACCTATATATGTACCAACGATCAGACTTTCCTATTTCTTGGACTCGCAATTTTAATTATGCTTTAATACCCAAAGATCATTCTTGTCTTCGAGTCTCTATAAATTACACATTCTCTCAAACCTTTCAACGCAACAAGTGAAAAAGCAATACACAAGGGAAGTGAAAATTTACAAAGAAAAGATGAATAAGTTTACAATCACATCTTTCCTCCTTGTGTTGGTGCTTTTGTCAAGCTCCACAGGTCTGTTTCAGTTATCTTGAATCATATTTATTTTTGGGTAGCCTTTTTGCTTTCTATGACTAAAATAAGATTCGTTTATATGTGCTTTTAAAATGACTAAAAATGTTTTTAGAGAAAAAAAAATTTGGTCTCAAAAGCATTAAAGTGTTTTATGTAAGAACTAAGAAGCACCAGTTATGTGTTTCTTCTAGGAAACAATTTAAGTGTTTTTTTTCATGATTTACTTGGCATTTTTACTATAATGATTGGTTCTAAAAATATTTTCACAAAAAACGCTTTCAATTATTTTCAAAGCACTACCAAACAAACACATATTTCAAAGCACTACCAAACAAACACATAACCTACTATATATTTCAGTTTCATATGGTCTAAACATCCATGCAAGCTTTTGGGATGGTTTTTTTTTAGTTTATTTTCCTAACATTTTATCGATAGTACTAGGTTTTGCAGTAATTGATTTCTAATATTATTTTTTTTAATTTTGGTTTTTATTTGCTCGTGTCACCTCCTTGCATTTTCCATGTTTTTTCAATAATTAATCAATTTTTAATTAATTAGTAATTTGATTGTGATTTCAGTTTGCAAGATTTCAATTGCTCAAGCTTCAAGGTGCTGTAATAATCACCCCGAGCAAGGAAAAGAAAAAGGAAAATGTGAGGATGGAAAGTGCAGGGAATTCTGCATTGCAGATTGTGAGAAAGGAGGTTTCTGCAAAAAGATTAGCTCTGGCCCTGTATGCCATTGCTACTGTTGAGCTTCTTTCAACACAAGGATATTGATTTATTTCATATTATATTTTGAATAAAAATTGTTAGCATGTGATGGAGGAGGTTGTTCCTTGTTTGGAGTTTCATCTCCAACATGCATATGTGTAACACATTAATTTGTTGAATAATATTGCCTTGGGTTTAAAAATACAAGCTATGTTTATAGAATGTAAAACCTAAGAAACTTTAATTTAGATGGGCTAGGATCAAAATCAAAACTAACGAGCAAATCCAAATAATTAAATAACCATAAAATACTAATATTTTTCAACACAAATGATAACCAAAAAATCATTTCGTTGTACTGAGATGGATCGTTGTTATGCACAGGTTTATAGATCAAACTTGCTCGAGAAAATGGATTTTAAAAAGGTAAAAAGTCATATTTACCCTTAATTGGGGGAGAATCGGGCTCACACGCTTGACCAATTTGGATACAATCTTGAATGTAATGTTGAATTGTTGTAAAATCGACGGTGGGTGCAGTGGAATAAATGAAACAAGACACAAAATTTACGAGGTTCCTCTACAGTCAGTGTGACTGGAGTACGTCCTCGGGGCAGCAGTGGTGCTTTCATTATAATCTGAAATAATAGGAGTACAAAGATAACTCTCTTTAATCTGCCCCTCATTTTCCTCTTCTTCCTCTCTTCCTCTTCTTTCCTCTCTCTCTCTTCTCTCTTCCTCTTCCGTAAATCGCCCACCTCTTCTTCTCTTCTTCAAATATATAAACAAAAGAGATCACTATTCACTTTACAAATTTTCCACAAATGAATAATGAAAATACTGTGCATAAATAGTAACAAACTATTCATGTGGTCCATCCACATATTATCACAACACTCCCCCTTGGATGGCCATAAGTCTTCCATTGATTCGTTAAAATCTTGATCTGTTTTGGATGTTCCCCCTGATGAGTATCTCCTCCTGATTTCAAATCATTTAGGCTGATCACTGATCATTCTGCTTCAGTCTCTTAGCGGGGAGAGTTGCCGAAAGAGGTGCTTTACTTGTTGTTAACTTTCCACAGGCTTTTTCTTGAACTGGGCTAGAGGACTTTCTGCTAGACTTGCATCCAAAGGTCTGAATTTACTCCTTTGATCTGGAGCAGATTTGTTTTAAGTGTGGTGGACACTTGATCTTGAATCGGACTTGTAATTTCTTTAAAGACCTTCGAAGCTTGATCTTGAATGAAATTGGACCATGAGGAGCTTCACGTGACAAGTGTTCTTCGGCTTAGTTGGGGATGAATCAACACGTGTTCATTGCACTTGTCTCCACATGCTTCAATGTATCATTTTCACTTTCCTTACTTGCTCCCCTGGCTTCAGTAGTATTTTCCCTGGTTTTCCCCCATGCATATGTGGCATCTTCTCTTGTAGGATTTGTCCCCTGATGCAGGAGTGGAATGCAAACCCTTGCATTTGAATGGTTCATCACTTCTTGGTGACTGGGGACCCAGCTCCAACAACAGTTGAAGATGACTACTCGAGAGCAATACTAGGTAAGCAATCAGAAAAGGTTCCAGGCAGTAGGTTCCTTACCGGGAGTTTGAGTGGAGGTTCCGACATATTGCTTTCTTGATCCTTGTCTTTGCAGGCAAGAACAAGGACAAAGGAAAGGACAGGGAGATTGCATGATATGAGATAATCTTGCTCTGGTCCCTGAAGATATGTGATAATCTTGCTCTGGTGTGACATGTTTGAAGAGGTATTCTCGAAGAGGAAGAAAACTGAGTATTTCGAGATGCTATGTTGAAGATGCATTCTCGGAAATGAGGAAGAGTTAGGTATTCTTGCAGAGTTGCGAGTCTGCCTTGTTATGAAGAACAGAGGTCGACATATATAGAGATTTCCCAATAGCAAGTGGTGGTGCTGTGCTTTTACTCTTGTCAGCAACTGTGGTGTAAATAGAACAGTAAGATTTACGCGTTTTCAACTTTGTCAGAGATCTTTGACAAAATTGCACGCGACATCTGAAAAAGCTGGGATTACGTCTGAAAAATACCAACGAACTTTATTCAGGAAAATCTGGCTTTTGAAATTCGGAGAGCGGTGCCTCTTCGATCTTTGAACAAGTGGCTCTGCTGCCTCTTCTTTTATAGAGACATCAATTGTGTTCAAGGGTATGCTCAGAAAGTTACTGCCTGTAGAAATTTTCTCTATCTTGCACTTCTGAAATTTTATTTGACCTCTGTTTTTCCTTCATCATTTCTGAAAAATGACTTGCCCATCTAACATTTGCTTAGATTTGAGTCTTAGGAGTGATACAGACGAGCAGCGTCAGGATAATATATGGCGCCCGTCCTTCTTATCTTCTAATGGTCCTCTTACGGTTGGGGACTCTATGATGAAGAATAACATAACCGCTACTGTGGTAGCTAGGAATCTTCTCACTCCAAGGGATAACAAGATCCTTTCAGAACGGTCTGAAGAGTCGGCCGTTCAAGACTCCTTGGCTCTCAGTGTTCAGTGTGCTGGCTCTGTTTCCAATATGGACCAACGCCTACTTGCTCAAACTTGCCAAATTAAATCATTGATGGTGGAGGTGGCAAGTCTTAAACAAGAGATCAGAGGGCTCAAGCACGAGAATAGGGTGTTACACGTGCTTGCAAATAGTTACTCTACGAGCATGAAAAGAAAGCTCGACCAACTGCAGGAATCTGAAAGTCGAATTCAAAGTGATCACCAGAGGTTTGTTGCTAGATTCCGAAAGCAACTGATGCCTTCCCCTTCTGGTGTTTTGCTAAGTACTGGGGTGCCACATGATCAATCTCCAGTGCCTCCCCCTTCTGGGGTACTTCCGAGTACTGAGGCTTCACATGAGCAACCTTTGTGAAGGCTCCATCCTGTTTGTTTGTTTTAACTCATGTGTATGTATATATCTGTAATTTCTTGGAGATATTAATAAATAAGCTTTATTTCATTCAATGTATTGTGCCAAATACAATAAAGCATATACTTCACTAAGATGTGGTACTTCTGGACCAAGTATTAATTTATCTTTACCCTCACGAAGATAAATGATTATTCTTAGTGTCTTCATCATATGAGTATTCAACTCATAATCTTCAATCCATATGGTTCTTTTAATATCATAAATATCATGGATAAGATTCGTGTTGGTAGATTGTTCGATCTGCAGCTCGAGACAATAATTCCTTCAACACTTTATAATTTTTCTAGACTCTTCAGGAGTCCCAATTTAATATCATCAACTCTTCAAGAGTTATAATTTACTGTCATTGACTCTTGCAAGAGATTTTAGTATGTTGCAACAATATCATAATGATAGTACTCACTAAGGCAATTTATATCATCCATTGATATTGAGTACATAATTTATGCTTTACCCTTCGGGGGCTTACTTCAAGCAATTTGAATCCTTCAGGGATTTTCTACACTTCATGACACATTTTCCTTTGAAATTTATACAGAGCAATTTGCTCCCATGTATATTTGAGGGATTTACTTATGGAGATATGATGTGGGTGACTCACAACCCTTCATATATAATTCTCCATTTATATGAACTCGTTTACAACCTTGTGTCATATCATGTAAGTGTATTACACTGTATTACAAATGCCCATATATAATCTCCTTGGTTCAACATCTTTTGGCTATTTGTATTGTATTCAAATATATATAGGTTCATTTGCCCACGTTCTTACAAAATTGTAATGGAATTGCCTTTCTCCATTTTGGCCAATAATTTTCCTTTTGTCGATGAACAAAAGAACGTGACTCAATATTAACACAGCTCATTGATGAATTTAGTAGCTACTTGTAAAAACCAAAATTACCATTGGTTATCATCAATCCGTGATCCCATATTCTCATGTGCATGCGCATGCATAAAAGCTTTTCATTTTTTTTTTGGATATCCATTGCCTCTTCAAGGGCATTACACTATCTCTTCCAGGATAGTCATAGTTTAGAGAATGCGGATCATAACCTCTTCTTGAGCGTTATAGAGCTTGGATTTTAATCTCCACTTCCAAGAGTTGAGTCATTTAGAACCTATACGTCAATCATGCTTCATGCATGAGACATCAATATTCCCATGTCTGTGGATTGTCATATCTGGGACGTGTATCCATACGGCGACTGTCATGCTTCTGGCATGCAACAGTTATGCTTCGGGAATGCAATAGTTCAGTAGTGCCATATTATTCTTCTTTCGAATAACTGAACCTTTTGAGTCTAAAAATCTGCCACGTTTCAGGCGTGCAACAGATAAATCATTTACTGTCTCATTATTTTATCCAACAGAGACATCAATTCTTGTAGGCACATTTGCAGTAAGTATATATGATTTCATCACTTTCGTTGCATCATTCAATTATTCATATTTCATTTTCTCATTGATTGCTTCGTGAATCAAAATAAGACAAATTCTCTTCGTTCTTCTGGAACGGTATTTTCTCATTATTCTTTTGGAATGATATTTTCTCATCGTTCTTCTGGAACGATATTATTTTCTCCCCCTAATGGCAGGAAAATTGTCTTATCAAAATGACAGTCCGCAAACCATGCGGTAAACATATCCCCAATCAAGAATTCCAAATATTGAATGATAGATGGTGTTCAACATCAATGCCTAATCTGCAATGATGCCTCATTTCAGTACGTTGTGGCAGTCTTACAGGCACATAGACAACACAACCAAAAACTCGTAAATGTATAATGTTTGGTTGGTTCCAAACCCGAGTTGTACTGAGAAGTATTGATGGTCGGTAACATGTCTCAACCGAATTAATAATGCATCATGTAAAGTTTACATGTCCCCATGTAGAAAATTGGCAATTTCGTTTTCATGAGCAGAGCGCGGGAAATCAATTTAATTCGCTTAATAAAGGCTTCTGCTAAACCATTTTGAGTATGGACATAAGGAACTTCTGGTCCTTATTTAATAGTCTGTAAATTAAGACTCTTATGGCTTTTATTACAATTAAGTTAAGGCACTGCGGCACTTCAAACTTACGGTACTCATCTAGGAACTTCATGTGTAGATCTTCAGGATCAAGGGACTTCATGCCAGATCCTTTTGTATGATGGAACTTCGGGTCCAATCATTTTATATGATGAGGATCAAGAAACTGCAGGTTCTGATCTGATCAAGGAACTTCAGGTCCTGTATATACTCATAGTAACAAAAGATAAGTACAATAAATAAATTAAAGCACTAGGCGGTAATTCCAACCATAGTAAATAAATTGCATTTAAGTAAATAAAGCTTGTGACAAGGGCTTTAATTCAGCACCATTCACATAAATCAAAACTTAAAGCAGTAGGTGATAAAACCGTCCATGATAAATAAATTGCTTTAAAGTAAATAGAACTTGTGACATGGGCTTTAAACCAACACCATGCACATAAATATCAAAGTTTTAAAGCAAAGGGTAATAATGCTACCCACTGTAAATAAATTGCTTTAAATAAATAGAGCTTGTGAAAGTGTTTTAAGCCAACATCATTCACATAAATAAATATATATTTTCGTTTCTTATTCATTCACATGGTGCCGTGTACCATCCAATAATATTTGTTCTTTTCTCCTTTTGTGACAACATCATGCACCAAAAATCTACCTTTCCAATTTTTTTTATTTATTTATTTTTTTTCAGAATGGTGCAACTCACTTCCAAAACCATTTTGTTTTCTTTAAATAGTCCAACCGACACACCATCCATTTGCTCCCTTTTTCAATTTATATATGTATATTTTTCTTTCTTTCCAACTACCCAAAATAATCACACTTTTCTTTGTCTGCCACTTATAAGAAGATCAAACCGTTAGATTTAACTCAAAATTTAGTATGATATGGATAAGAAGATACCAAACAACTTTCGTGAAGAAACAGTTTCGAGCTGAGCTTCTAAAAATGAAGGTTTGGTACTCATAAGATGGCTGTCCAGTTTTCTGCGGAAATGGAAGCTGAGTTGAAGTTTCAGTCATCTACGACGATCGCACCGTTGACAATTTCTGAAATTTGGATATGTTCTAGGTACGAGGCGGGCAAACAACTTTCAAGAAGAAAGTATTTCAATCGGATGTCAGGAAGTTGGAGTTCAGTGGCTATTTACATGGCTGCCAAATTTTCTGCGGATTTTGAGTCTGTAGTATTCTAAGATCTGGAATGATTTAACCGTTGGATGGTTCTGGAATTTTGGTATGTTATGGGAGAGAGGATAATGAACAACTTTTATGAAGGAATGGTTTCTGTATGAGCACTGGAAGTTGAAGTTTCAAAGCTCATATGACTGTCGGATTTTCTGCCAATAATAATGACAATACTTATATAAACACATGTATATTTACTTTAAGAAAATTAGTCATTTAGAGATATGAGAATGAAATGAAAAGATTTTCTTATCTGTGAGATTCCAGCCGATAGATGTGAGAGGTAAGTAGTGCTTTCCACCGACATGAGAGCTTCTCGTGCTGATAACGTGTTGTAAAATCGACGGTGGGTGTAGTGGAATAAATGAAACAAGACACAAAATTTACGAGGTTCCTCTACAGTCAGTGTGACTGGAGTACGTCCTCGGGGCAGCAGTGGTGCTTTCATTATAATCTGAAATAATAGGAGTACAAAGATAACTCTCTTTAATCTCCCCCTCATTTTCCTCTTCTTCCTCTCTTCCTCTTCTTTCCTCTCTCTCTCTCTTCTCTCTTCCTCTTCCGTAAATCGCCCACCTCTTCTTCTCTTCTTCAAATATATAAACAAAAGAGATCACTATTCACTTTACAAATTTTCCACAAATGAATAATGAAAATACTGTGCATAAATAGTAACAAACTATTCATGTGGGCCATCCACATATTATCACAACATGAATAAACATTTAAGGTGAAAATTGGCTAAGTAATACAAGTTGAGGAGATAAATCGGCGAATTTTTTTATATATAATAATTAACTTGATTCTATAGAGATAGAGTAGTGCTAAAGATATCAAATTTGGAGACTAAACTTGCAAATTAAATGACGTGACATTAATAGGAATAAGTACGTTTATCAACACTTAAGTAACAAACCAACCATCAACTTCCATATCTTTTGGTCTCCAAAATTTGATCTACAAATTTAGTTTGCCTAAAATTACCCATAGATTAATATTAGGCAGACGAAAGAGTTTGAACTTGGATGGAATTGGATCCTCTCTGAGGCAATGCCTCGTGATCCTACTGATCGGACAACATGGCTTGTTGAAAGACTGTTCAAAGTGAGAAAAAAATGTAATTCCATGTAAACTCATTAAATGCACTTGAGATCAAATGATCAACGACGAAGCCTCAAAATAATTTCACTCCAAACAAAGGATTTAAAATATTACCGGAGGTGGAGTTGACAGGGTTAATGGCATTACATTTTTGTCCTCTCACTTGCGGAGTAGGATTGTCTCCCCTCCTAATCTCCCTCCCCTCCCCTCTTATTTGACGGTTACGGTTAAACCACGTCAACATTTTGTGTTAATTGTTTAATAGCCAGAAGAAGACAAAAAAATAATTTGCAAGAGGAGGGGAAGGAAGAGGATAAGAATAGGAGGGGAGAGAATCCTACTCCATCATGTGTAAGACACATGTCAATTTTAACGGTCATTTTTTTCATTGAAAAACGGAGAGACGCATACTTTTTATTTTTATTTTTGTCAACCAAATAATTTTGTTGATCACAACCACAACAAGTGCCCCATTGGTAAGGGCGTAGACTGCAACTCCCCATAAACAAAAAAATGTGAGAGGTCCCATGTTCGATGCTCCCAGCTGGTGAGTTTGCTTGACCCTAGCCAAGGGCAGAGTGAAATTCCCCATAGCCTCTTCAGGTCCAGACAAAATGAATAACCGTGATTTGACACTAGCTGTCATTCGGCCTAGAAAGCCTTTGGATACTCTTGACTTAGTAAAAAAAAAAAAAACAAAAGAGAAGCATGGACAAACAAAAACAAAGAATCTTCATCTTTTTTGTGGTGGAATGAAGTGGCGGAGTTGAGTGGACATCCACTTACTTTATAACATGTTTGGATTTGTTATGCTTTAAAAAAAAAAAAAAAAGTTTTAACGAAATATTTTCGATATTGTTCACTTTTAACGAAAAAACATATTTTTACCTTTTTCTGGTACTATTCACTATACCTTTATTTGTCATTTTTCATTAAAATTAAAGTTTTTTGAACTTTTTGTTAGTTTTCCTTTAAAAAAAAGTAACTTATTTTATTAAAAAAAAAGGTGGCTTATTAAAAAAAAATCTGAAATATCATATATGTTTGGTAAAACAAAAAAACAATATTTTCTTTAAAAACTACTGTTAGTGACGGTAGAAAAACAGAAGCAAGGTCTACCATACTTTTAAAAAGGTGTTTTTTTTTCTTCAAAACATAGTAATCAGTACTCATTTTACAATATTTGTATTAATGAATACCCCCACATATTTTACAATATTTGTTCATACATTATCGTCTTTGGCAATTATTATATCATATTAAGTACCATATATTTTTTAGTTATTTAACATATTCACAGCAATTTATATAAAAGTTTACCAAACACTCAAATACTGTTTTTTTTTTTTTTTGTTAAAAGCTCTTTTACAAAAAAAAAGTTTACCAAACACTCGACAACTTTATTTTATTGCTATTTATTCTCACATCACAGTATAAATAATTTATTCAAGTACAGGTGGTTTTCATTCACTAAAAATTTGATAACTCAATCTTTCAGGTGCCTCTCCACATATTCCAGTTACACATATAAATGAAATGAAGAGATGTGAGATAAAGCTTGACTATGTTTTGGTAACTTGGTGGAGTGTGAATCTCTCATTGGGAAATTAGGAAAACTTTCGTGTTATATAACTGATGAGAAAGTTTGTCTACATATATAGTTGTGTCTTTTGCAATGGGCTACATGCAGGTGAAATTCTTACAACTCTTTTGACATTATACTTCCAAGAAATCAAGCAGAGATGAGGGCAATCAGTATAGATGGTTGGGTAGACAGCTCTCAGTAGCTACAGGGTTTACAAATATCTACAACACAAACAGGAATCCCACTGTAGAACAACCAGACAAACAATGTAGGATCTAGTGACAGAAGGTGGATTCGGAAGTTTCCACATTGACCAGTGTACATAAAGACCCCACAGAGACCGGACAAGGATTGTCTGCCCTCCCACTTCCGGTGTCCTTCCGTGCCCTCTGTTTGTATGGTCACGGTTAAGCCACGTCAACATTTTATATTACTATTCATTTTTGTCTTATTATCTCTATAAAAAAACAATATAAAATGTTAACTTGACTTAACCGTAACCACATAAAACAGGAGGGCACGGGAGGGCACCAGAAGTGGGAGGGTAAACAATCCTTGTCCACGGAGACCTTCCATTATCTGTAATTCTAAAGATTTTAGATCCAGTGTCACATCCGAAAAAGAAAAAGAAAAAAATCCCCCGCCACATGTTTTTATTTCTATACAAGACGGTGTAGATAGATTTACAACATTGTTACCTTAACGAATATGTTTCATGTAAGTCGAAACAAGAGATAGGCGACTATAGAGTTTTTAAATCTAGGGCTTTGATATGGAAGGGAGAGAACGGCTATGTGTGCCCCTTCTTAGATTTGAAGCTTTCAGTCAAAACATCCAAGAGACAAAACAAAATTCTACTAAAAGTTAAAATAAGACGTGTTTCCATAACCTATACATTTCCTTATAAATTCCAATATCCAACGACCATTCAAACATAAAAACTAAAATCATTAAGAAACAAAAAAAAATACATAAATTGAAAGGACAAAAACAATAAAGAAAATGTAGGTTTGTATATAAGAAGTATATTTTTGTTATCCAAAAATAAACAAGTAGATTTTGTTTCAAAAAATAAGAATGAATTGTAGTAATGGTCCTTTAACTTTAATCAAATTGGAGTAATGATCCCTTAATTAAAAATTCATTATTATTGATCTCTCAAATAATAATTGAGTTTTTGACGGCAACGATGTTGTTGGTGGCTATGTCTATGATGACTCCAGAGCCAACACGTCGTTTTAAATCGGGGCACCGTGAGAGGAAAGGGCTTCTGGATCGGGTCGTTATTTTTGGGCCACCAAATTAAAGTTATTGTGATGTTAGGATGTGGATCTCTAGAAAACGGAAGCCCTATAGCAAAAAAAAAATAATAATAAAAGGAGGTAAAAGTAGCCAATTATCTCATTGAATTTTGCTTTTAGCCATTTGAGTTTTTAAAAATAGCCAATTATTTTCCCTCGGTCAGATTTTCAAATTTTCTTTATCCATTCTTTTATAGGAGTTTTAACGAAAAGTCCGCGGTACTGTTCACTTTAACGAAAAACCACATTTTTACACTAAAAAGTCAATTCTGTTACTATTCACTTTACCCTTTATTTTGTCATTATCGTTAAAACTCAAAGTTTTCAAGCCATTTTCATTAGTTTTCCTTTATTCTATTCATGTTTGTACACTTCCAAGGATAACAAAAAAATCATTTCGTTGCACTCAGATGAGTCATTGTAATGCAGAGGTTTATATATAAACTTACTTGAGGAAATGTATTTTAGAAAGACAAAAAGTCATATTCACCTTTGATTGAGGGAGGAGGATTGTCTGCCCTCCAAGTTACCGTGCCCTCCCATGCCCTCCTGATTGTGTGGTCACGGTTAAACCACGTTAATATTTTATATTATTATTTATTTTTGTTTTATTATCTTTATAAAAAAATAATATAAAATATTAACGTGACTTAACCGTGACCACACAAAACAGGAGGGCATGGAAGGGCACCGAAACTTGGAGGGCAGACAATCCTCCTCCTTGATTGAGAGCACTTGACTAATTTGCACAGAATTTGAATTTAACGTTAAAATAAAAATTTAAGGCAAAAAACAAGAAAGTCTGGGTTTAAAAGAGAAAAGGCTTTCGTTGGAGGGAGGAAGGTTTAGGCAGCCATTCCTAGGGTTAGAGTTTCAGTGAAACGGAATGGAGAAGAATAGGGGAGTATTTAAAATTTTGTGGTAGGATGGGAGTATTTAAAATTCTTTTTTTTTTTTAGCAAACAATAAATTTTTTGTTGAAACATAGATACTTTTAAGGGACACTTTGGATGCGGTCCCTAGCTATCAACATTCTTTAATTGAAACCTTGTTAGTTTTTGGTTTTTGATTGAGGTCCCTGACATTAATGTAATAATGTAAGTTACTATATTTTTTTAATTCAAAATTCAAAATTGAAATTTGTAATTGTTTATATTAATGAGATTTTAAATAAAACCCATAATTTATGGGATTAAAAATAATAAATAGAAATTATACTCTCTATTATATTGTGTGTGTGTGTATACATATATGTATGGGTACATTAACCAAAATTAACAAAAAAAGTTATTGTACCAAAACATGGATACATTCTCAAATCAACGAAAAAGAATGTACCCATATGAGTTTAAACATGAATTAAAAATTTTGAATGGATTTTATATTAAAAAAAGGGTACATTTTACATATAACAAATTGATATATTTGAGAATGGGTACATTTAAGATTTAAAAAATTGAAAAATTATATGAATGGGTACATTTAAGATTAAAAAATTGAGAATCTTTTTATATATAAAAAAAAACTAATAGGTACAAACTTAATTTAATTTAATTTTTTATTATTTTGGAAATGTTTGAATTGAAAATTTATTAGAAGTTTAATAGAGGTGTGAGTATTAAACCCTAAATTAATTACTAATTTTTATATTAAAAAATTATATAATAAACATGTAAATTCATTATCACATTAATGCTAGGGACTTGAATCAAAATTTGAGAACTAATAAGGTCTTAGTCAATGAACAGTAAAAACTAGGGACCGGATACTAATTTTTCCTACTTTTAAATACTCTCATCCTAGCATTTTATGTAATACTCACTGTTTCAGCCTAACCTTGAGTTCGATATTTTATGCTAGGATATGAGTATTTAAAATTCTCATTCTTTTCATTGAAAAATGGAGAGACGCATACTTTATTTATTTATTTCTGTCAACCAAATAATTTTGTTGATCACAACCACAGTAAGTGGTCTAGTGGTAAGGGCGCAGACTGCAGCTCCCCAATAAATAAAAAAATGTGGGAGGTCCCAGGTTCGATGCTCTGACCTGGTGAGTCTTTTTGACCCTGACCAAGGGCAGGTGAAACTCCTCATAGCCTCTATGGGTCCGGAAGGGATGAATAATTGTGACTTGCCACAAGTTGTCCTCTTTTTAAGGAAAAAATAAAATAAAATAATTTTGTTGATCATGAAAACCTTCGTGCATGTATTGTTTCAAATAATGTCATTAAATGGTTGGATTTATTTCCAAGAAAAATAAATGATTGGAATTATTGATACATTCGTAACCTAGCTTGTTCAAAAAAATTTTGATGATCTTGTGCGCGTACTGTTTCAAATAATATCTCCAAATCTTGGGATTTATTTCCAATAAAATACAATGCCCGGATACTTTGCTATATTCATAACCTATATATGTACCAACGATCAGACTTTCCTATTTCTTGGACTCGCAATTTTAATTATGCTTTAATACCCAAAGATCATTCTTGTCTTCGAGTCTCTATAAATTACACATTCTCTCAGACCTTTCAACGCAACAAGTGAAAGAGCAATACACAAGGGAAGTGAAAATTTACAAAGAAAAGATGAATAGGTTTACAATCACATCTTTCCTCCTTGTGTTGGTGCTTTTGTCAAGCTCCACAGGTCTGTTTCAGTTATCTTGAATCATATTTATTTTTGGGTAGCCTTTTTGCTTTCTAGGACTAAAATAAGACTCGTTTATATGTGCTTTTAAAA
The DNA here is from genome assembly GCF_042453785.1 of Malus domestica. Classification (NCBI taxonomy): domain Eukaryota; kingdom Viridiplantae; phylum Streptophyta; class Magnoliopsida; order Rosales; family Rosaceae; genus Malus; species Malus domestica. The sequence continues at coordinate 8,670,276 of NC_091675.1, read as the reverse complement.
TGACTAAAAACGTTTTTAGAGAAAAAAAATTTTGGTCTCAAAAGCATTAAAGTGTTTTATGTAAGAACTAAGAAGCACCAGTTATATGTTTCTTCTAGGAAACACTTTAAGTGTTTTTTCATGATTTACTTGCATTTTTACTATAAGGATTGGTTCTAAAAATATTTTCACAAAAAACGCTTTCAATTATTTTCAAAGCACTACCAAACAAACACATATTTCAAAGCACTATCAAACAAACACATAACCTACTATATATTTCAGTTTCATATGGTCTAAACATCCATGCAAGCTTTTGGGATGGTTTTTTTTTAGTTTATTTTCCTAACATTTTATCGATAGTACTAGGTTTTGCAGTAATTGATTTCTAATATTATTTTTTTTAATTTTGGTTTTTATTTGCTCGTGTCACCTCCTTGCATTTTCCATGTTTTTTCAATAATTAATCAATTTTTAATTAATTAGTAATTTGATTGTGATTTCAGTTTGCAAGATTTCAATTGCTCAAGCTTCAAGGTGCTGTAATAATCACCCCGAGCAAGGAAAAGAAAAAGGAAAATGTGAGGATGGAAAGTGCAGGGAATTCTGCATTGCAGATTGTGAGAAAGGAGGTTTCTGCAAAAAGATTAGCTCTGGCCCTGTATGCCATTGCTACTGTTGAGCTTCTTTCAACACAAGGATATTGATTTATTTCATATTATATTTTGAAAAAAAATTGTTAGCATGTGATGGAGGAGGTTGTTCCTTGTTTGGAGTTTCATCTCCAACATGCATATGTGTAACACATTAATTTGTTGAATAATATTGCCTTGGGTTTAAAAATATAATCTATGTTTATAGAGTGTAAAACCTAAGAAACTTTAATTTAGATGGGCTAGGATCAAAATCAAAACTAACGAGCAAATCTAAATAATTAAATAACCATAAAATACTAATATTTTTCAACACAAATGATAACCAAAAAATCATTTCGTTGCATTGAGATGGATCGTTGTTATGAACAGGTTTATAGATCAAACTTGCTCAAGAAAATGGATTTTAAAAAGGTAAAAAGTCATATTTACCCTTAATTGGGGGAGAATCGGGCTCACACACTTGACCAATTTGGATACAATCTTGAATGTAATGTTGAATAAACATTTAAGGTGAAAATTGGCTAAGTAATACAAGTTGAGGGGATAAATCGGCAAATTTTTTTTTATATAATAATTAACTTGATTCTATAGAGATAGAGTAGTGCTAAAAATATCAAATTTGGAGACTAAACTTGCAAATTAAATGACGTGACATTAATAGAAATAAGTACGTTTATCAACACTTAAGTAACAAACCAACCATCAACTTCCATATCTTTTGGTCTCCAAAATTTGATCTACAAATTTAGTTTGCCTAAAATTACCCGTAGTATATTAGGCAGACGAAAGAGTTTGAACTTGGATGGAATTGGATCCTCTCTGAGGCAATGCCTCGTGATCCTACTGATCAGACAACATGGCTTGTTGAAAGACTGTTCAAAGTGAGACAAAAATGTAATTCCATGTAAACTCATTAAATGCACTTGAGATCAGATGATCAACGACGAAGCCTCAAAATAATTTCACTCCAAACAAAGGATTTAAAATATTACCGGAGGTGGAGTTGACAGGGTTAAGGGCATTACATTTTTGTCCTCTCACTTGCGGAGTAGAATTGTCTACCCTCCTAATCTCCCTCCCCTCCCTCTTATTTGACGGTTACGGTTAAACCACGTCAACATTTTGTGTTAATTTTTTAATAGCCAGAAGAAGACAAAAAAATAATTTGCAAGAGGAGGGGAATGAAGAGGATAAGAATAGGAGGGGAGAAAATCCTACTCCATCATGTGTAAGACACATGTCAATTTTAACGGTCATTTTTTTCATTGAAAAACGGAGAGACGCATACTTTTTATTTTTATTTTTGTCAACCAAATAATTTTGTTGATCACAACCACAACAAGTGCCCCATTGGTAAGGGCGTAGACTGCAACTCCCCATAAACAAAAAAATGTGAGAGGTCCCATGTTCAATGCTCCCAGCTAGTGAGTTTGCTTGATCCTAGCCAAAGGCAGAGTGAAATTCCCCATAGCCTCTTCATGTCTGACAAAATGAATAACCGTGATTTGCCACTAGCTGTCATTCGGCCTAGAAAGCCTTTGGATAGTCTTGACTTAGTAAAAAAAAAAACAAAAGAGAAGCATGGACAAACAAAAACAAAGAATCTTCATCTTTTTTGTGGTGGAATGAAGTGGCGGAGTTGAGTGGACATCCACTTACTTTATAACATGTTTGGATTTGTTATGCTTTAAAAAAAAAAAGTTTTAACGAAATATTTTCGATATTGTTCACTTTTAACGAAAAAATATATTTTTACCTTTCTCTGGTACTATGCACTATACCTTTATTTGTCATTTTTATTAAAATTAAAGTTTTTTGAATTTTTTGTTAGTTTTCCTTTAAAAAAAACTAACTTATTTTATTAAAAAAAAGGTAGCTTATTAAAAAAAAATCTGAAATATCATATATGTTTGGTAAAACAAAAAAAACAATATTTTCTTTAAAAACTACTGTTAGTGACGGTAGAAAAACAGAAGCAAGGTCTACCATACTTTTAAAAAGGTGCTTTTTTTTTCTTCAAAACATAGTAATCAGTACTCATTTTACAATATTTGTATTAATGAATACCCCCGCATATTTTACAATATTTGTTCATACATTATCGTCTTTGGCAATTATTATATCATATTAAGTACCATATATTTTTTAGTTATTTAACATATTCACATCAATTTATATAAAAGTTTACCAAACACTCAAATACTGTTTTTTTTTTGTTAAAAGCTCTTTTACAAAAAAAAAGTTTACCAAACACTCGACAACTTTATTTTATTGCTATTTATTCTCACATCACAGTATAAATAATTTATTCAAGTAGAGGTGGTTTTCATTCACTAAAAATTTGATAACTCAATCTTTCAGGTGCCTCTCCACGTATCCCAGTTACACATATAAATGAAATGAAGAGATGTGAGATAAAGCTTGACTATGTTTTGGTAACTTGGTGGAGTGTGAATCTCTCGTTGGGAAATTAGGAAACCTTTCGTGTTATATAACTGATGAGAAAGTTTGTCTACATATATAGTTGTGTCTTTTGCAATGGGCTACATGCAGGTGAAATTCTTACAACTCTTTTGACATTATACTTCCAAGAAATCAAGCAGAGATGAGGGCAATCAGTATAGATGGTTGGGTAGACAGCTCTCAGTAGCTACAGGGTTTACAAATATTTACAACACAAACAGGAATCCCACTGCAGAACAACCAGACAAACAATGTAGGATGTAGTGACAGAAGGTGGATTCGGAAGTCTCCACATTGACCAGTGTACATAAAGACCCCCACGGAGACCGGACAAGGATTGTCTGCCCTCCCACTTCCGGTGTCCTTCCGTGCCCTCTGTTTGTATGGTCACGGTTAAGCCACGTCAACATTTTATATTACTATTCATTTTTGTCTTATTATCTCTATAAAAAAATAATATAAAATGTTAACTTGACTTAACCGTAACCACATAAAACAGGAGGGCATGGGAGGGCACCAGAAGTGGGAGGGTAGACAATCTTTGTCCACGGAGACCTTCCATTATCAGTAATTCTAAAGATTTTAGATCCAGTGTCACATCCGAAAAAGAAAAAGAAAAAATCCCCTGCCACATGTTTTTATTTCTATACAAGACGGTGTAGATAGATTTACAACATTGTTACCTTAACGAATATGTTTCACGTAAGTCGAAACAAGAGATAGGCGACTATAGAGTTTTTAAATCTAAGGCTTTGATATGGAAGGGAGAGAACGGCTATGTGTGCCCCTTCTTAGATTTGAAGCTTTCAGTCAAAACATCCAAGAGACAAAACAAAATTCTACTAAAAGTTAAAATAAGACGTGTTTCCATAACCTATACATTTCCTTATAAATTCCAATATCCAACGACCATTCAAACATAAAAACTAAAATCATTAAGAAACAAAAAAATACATAAATTGAAAAGACAAAAACAATAAAGAAAATGTAGGTTTGTATATAAGAAGTATATTTTTGTTATCCAAAAATAAACAAGTAGATTTTGTTTCAAAAAATAAGAATGAATTGTAGTAATGGTCCTTTAACTTTAATAAAATTGGAGTAATGATCCCTTAATTAAAAATCCATTATTATTGATCTCTCAAATAATAATTGAGTTTTTGATGGCAGCGATGTTGTTGGTGGCTATGTCTATGATGACTCCAGAGCCAACACGTCGTTTTAAATCGGGGCACCGTGAGAGGAAAGGGCTTCTGGATCGGGTCGTTATTTTTGGGCCACCAAATTAAAGTTATTGTGATGTTAGGATGTGGATCTCTAGAAAACGGAAGCACTATAGCAAAAAAAAATAATAATAATAAAAGGAGGTAAAAGTAGCCAATTATCTCATTGAATTTTGCTTTTAACCATTTGAGTTTTTAAAAATAGCCAATTATTTTCCCTCGGTCAGATTTTCAAATTTTCTTTATCCATTTTTTTATAGGAGTTTTAACAAAAAGTCCGCAGTACTGTTCACTTTAACGAAAAACCACATTTTTACACTAAAAAGTCAATTCTGTTACTATTCACTTTACCCTTTATTTTGTCATTATCGTTAAAACTCAAAGTTTTCAAGCCATTTTCATTAGTTTTCCTTTATTCTATTCATGTTTGTACACTTCCAAGGATAACAAAAAAATCATTTCGTTGCACTCAGATGAGTCATTGTAATGCAGAGGTTTATATATAAACTTACTTGAGGAAATGTATTTTAGAAAGACAAAAATTCATATTCACCTTTGATTGAGAGCACTTGACTAATTTGCACAGAATTTGAATTTAACGTTGAAATAAAAATTTAAGGCAAAAAACAAGAAAGTCTGGGTTTAAAAGAGAAAAGGCTTTCGTTGGAGGGAGTAAGGTTTAGGCAGCCATTCCTAGGGTTAGAGTTTCAGTGAAACGGAATGGAGAAGAATAGGGGAGTATTTAAAATTTTGTGGTAGGATGGGAGTATTTAAAATTCTTTTTTTTTTTTAGCAAACAATAAATTTTTTGTTGAAACATAGATACTTTTAAATACTATCACCTAGCATTTTATGTAATACTCACTGTTTCAGCCTAACCTTGAGTTCGATATTTTATGCTAGGATATGAGTATTTAAAATTCTCATTCTTTTCATTGAAAAATGGAGAGACGCATACTTTATTTATTTATTTCTGTCAACCAAATAATTTTGTTGATCACAACCACAGTAAGTGGTCCAGTGGTAAGGGCGCAGACTGCAGCTCTCCAATAAATAAAAAAATGTGAGAGGTCCCAGGTTCGATGCTCTGACCTGGTGAGTCTTTTTGACCCTGACCAAGGGCAGGTGAAACTCCCCATAGCCTCTACGGGTCCGGAATGGATGAATAATTGTGAGTTGCCACAAGTTGTCCTCTTTTTAAGGAAAAAATAAAATAAAATAATTTTGTTGATCATGAAAACCTTCGTGCATGTATTGTTTCAAATAATGTCATTAAATGGTTGGATTTATTTCCAAGAAAAATAAATGATTGGAATTATTGATACATTCGTAACCTAGCTTGTTCAAAAAAATTTTGATGATCTTGTGCGCGTACTGTTTCAAATAATATCTCCAAATCTTGGGATTTATTTCCAATAAAATACAATGCCCGGATACTTTGCTATATTCATAACCTATATATGTACCAACGATCAGACTTTCCTATTTCTTGGACTCGCAATTTTAATTATGCTTTAATACCCAAAGATCATTCTTGTCTTCGAGTCTCTATAAATTACACATTCTCTCAGACCTTTCAACGCAACAAGTGAAAGAGCAATACACAAGGGAAGTGAAAATTTACAAAGAAAAGATGAATAGGTTTACAATCACATCTTTCCTCCTTGTGTTGGCGCTTTTGTCAAGCTCCACAGGTCTGTTTCAGTTATCTTCAATCATATTTATTTTTGGGTAGCCTTTTTGCTTTCTAGGACTAAAATAAGACTCGTTTATATGTGCTTTTAAAATGACTAAAAACGTTTTTAGAGAAAAAAAATTTTGGTCTCAAAAGCATTAAAGTGTTTTATGTAAGAACTAAGAAGCACCAGTTATATGTTTCTTCTAGGAAACACTTTAAGTGTTTTTTTCATGATTTATTTGCATTTTTACTATAAGGATTGGTTCTAAAAATATTTTCACAAAAAAACGCTTTCAATTATTTTCAAAGCACTACCAAACAAACACATATTTCAAAGCACTACCAAACAAACACATAACCTACTATATATTTCAGTTTCATATGGTCTAAACATCCATGCAAGCTTTTGGGATGGTTTTTTTTAGTTTATTTTCCTAACATTTTATCGATAGTACTAGGTTTTGCAGTAATTGATTTCTAATATTATTTTTTTTTAATTTTGGTTTTATTTGCTCGTGTCACCTCCTTGCATTTTCCATGTTTTTTCAATAATTAATCAATTTTTAATTAATTAGTAATTTGATTGTGATTTCAATTTGCAAGATTTCAATTGCTCAAGCTTCAAGGTGCTGTAATAATCACCCCGAGCAAGGAAAAGAAAAAGGAAAATGTGAGGATGGAAAGTGCAGGGAATTCTGCATTGCAGATTGTGAGAAAGGAGGTTTCTGCAAAAAGATTAGCTCTGGCCCTGTATGCCATTGCTACTGTTGAGCTTCTTTCAACACAAGGATATTGATTTATTTCATATTATATTTTGAATAAAAATTGTTAGCATGTGATGGAGGAGGTTGTTCCTTGTTTGGAGTTTCATCTCCAACATGCATATGTGTAACACATTAATTTGTTGAATAATATTGCCTTGGGTTTAAAAATACAAGCTATGTTTATAGAATGTAAAACCTAAGAAACTTTAATTTAGATGGGCTAGGATCAAAATCAAAACTAACGAGCAAATCCAAATAATTAAATAACCATAAAATACAAATATTTTTCAACACAAATGATAACCAAAAAATCATTTCGTTGTACTGAGATGGATCGTTGTTATGCACAGGTTTATAGATCAAACTTGCTCGAGAAAATAGATTTTAAAAAGGTAAAAAGTCATATTTACCCTTAATTGGGGGAGAATCGGGCTCACAAGCTTGACCAATTTGGATACAATCTTGAATGTAATGTTGAATAAACATTTAAGTTGAAAATTGGTATCCCTCAAAAAAAAAAAAAAAAAGTTGAAAATTGGCAAAGTAATACAAGTTGAGGAGGTAAATCGGCGATTTTTTTTATATAATAATTAATTTGATTCTATAGAGATAGAGTAGTGCTAAATATATCAAATTTGGAGACTAAACTTGCAAATTAAATGGCGTGACATTAATAGGAGTAAGTACGTTTATCAACACTTAAGTAACAAATCAATCATCAATTTCCATATCTTTTGGTCTCCAAAATTTGCTCGACAAATTTAGTTTGTCTAACATTACCCATAGATTAATATTAGGCAGGTGAAAGAGTTTGAACTTGGATGGAATGGCTCATTGGATTTTGATCTGACGGCTAAAATTATTATAACTTTTAGAGAAACCCTCTTTTTATAGCCGTTAAATCAAAATCTAACGATCCATGTTATTCGGTCAATAGGATCCCGAGGCATTGCCTCGGAGAGGAACAATTCCAACTTGGATGACAAAACTTCAGCTTACAGTAATTCTAACGTTGAGAGTATTATCGTTAATTCCAAACTCCGACATGGATTTGCAAATGGCTTTTCTTACATGCATTGTAATGCTCGTGTAATGCATCTCTAAAGATTTCTGTACCCAACAAAAAGATTAGGGGGAAGGTTTCCATGTCATCCTCTTTACCCTCGTTATTCGCGATTAAACAATCTCGAATGGTTGATTGTTTAAGTCTTATGTGAAGACAAGAAACTTGCTCGCCATCTGTTTGATGTATTGTCTCAATCAAGTCATGGTCCTCTTCTTGTTGCATTTTTAGTTTCCGAGTGCCGAATTGAAGAGTAAATTTGGAGGGATTTTTTTATTTTTATTTTCCCTAGCGAACAATGCCCCGTAGACATATAGACAAGGTTATATACGGCGCAAAGCTTCTAATGGCTAAGCGAAACGGAGCTTAGTATTTGAATGCGCTGCTGTATCATTGCTTTGAAGAAGTTTGGTGAAGAGCCTTTTGACACCACAGTGACATCAGAATGCATTCCGGAAGTTGACGAAATTAACCCAATTGTTGAAAAATGTCGGTTTGATCGATGGAAGGTTTGTTAATTTCAGTGATGGTTCGATTATCATCGACGACCGTCGACCATGTTGAACGCAGAATGCTTACTTTCAAGTCACTTGCCAGGGTCTTTACTGGAGCTCCATTGGTACAGAAAGTGCTGAAGAATCATGTGGCGGCATTGTCAGGAGGTATAATCTATAACCCGTTTGTGTGTTTCGGTACACCTAGTGAAAGGGAGCCCGTGATTGTGAAATCACTCTCCCCAGTAGGACAGTGCGTGTCAAAATATCCCCACAGGTCGCACAACCCCACATAAGGACTGTCGCGCTTGGGGAGGTACTCAATGGATTGAAATCCGAGCTGGACTATTTAGATTATCGTTGCCCAAGCAAAGGGACAAAGAGGACAGCAGATAGTTTCTAGCGGTCTAAAGTTCTTGGCTGACACATCCACGTCCGTTTCATGTGAGCACGACTTCTCTTCATGGACAAGCCTTTCGCCTGCAAAAGTTATTGACTCTTCTGGTTTGCAAAAATGGGAAGATGTTCTTGAAATGTTCAACGACCTCATTGATTGGTTGAAAAATGAAAGGGAGTTGCTCGTTTACGTAGCAAAGCTTGAGGTCACGAAAGAGGGGCTTTCTCAAGTCAAGGATGTGCTGACTGATACAAGTACAGGACACAAGGAAGTTCGGCATCAAGAAAGCCTAGTGCAGAAGAAGTTGACGAAGACACTGGGTTATTCATCCAAGTGCTTGTTCGCACTTATGTTATATTACCTCTATGGGCATGTTAGAGATATTGAAGTGGATGTACGCGGTGGGGTTTATAGCTGTGGTAGTGAGAATGATTTCTGCTTGTGCATGGGAAGGATTGTGACTTCGGATGTGGTATGGAGTGAGGTGAGGCAGTTGGACAGGGCTCTTGGGATTTTCAAGTTTGTGTGGGAAACAGCAGGGGTGAAAGGAGCTTTGCAACTGCAAGGCCATATATGGTGTGTAGGGGCTGAGGCCAGAGTGGTTACGTATAGAGGAAACTCATTTTTTGGTACACGGATTTCGTGTTTAAGCAATGATTGTCTTACAATGTGAGCTCAAATCTCAGAGGCTATTTATGTGATACATTGACCAGTGAAGAATTCATCGAAGTTGGGACTGCTGTAGAGAGACTAGCAAGAATTGGAGAAGTTGCTGCAGCAACTACGATGGGTTTAACTCAGTAAGTTCTAGGAGTTCTTAACATCACTCGACAATAGACAGATGATTGCTTGAATATGTGAAATTGGTCATCTGCAAATGTCAAGGGTTGTGCACAGATGAAACGATGAACAGTTATCATTTCCGTGGTCATGAACAAACTAGAATCCATTAATGATAACAGGTGATGTCAAAAGAAGGCGATTAGACACACTGTTTGAATGGAAGTGATCACAAGGACTGCAGCAACCGCAACAATAGAAAGTAGAGAGCATGGAGATTGAAAGAGTGTTGTTTCAACCATTGCCTACCACATCTGCGTTATGCATTGATGTGTTTACCAAGATCAGTAAAGGGATTTCTTCGGAACAATTACTTCCTCGGATTAATAAGGTTTGTTAACCTCGTCCCTGTCAAGCTTTGAGTTTCAACAGTTACATTTTTGAACAAGCAATTCCATATCCTTGCGAGTGATGCTTAAAGCAACATTTTAATGGAAATGTTCACTTGGTGTGGCAAAAAAACAGCAAACATGATACAATTACTCTTCTTTTTCTTTAAACATACAAAGACATAACATAGGTCCAAGAACATCAAATTGGTAAACATCAGAAGCTACGTACGCATTAATTTAGGAAAGTGATTATTGATTGAATCTAAGGCCTGATGAAAATATAGAAGTGCAGAGGACAAAAGGGTCTGCAGAAATCACCTCCCTTTATTTACAACGCACGCTTCAATGAAAATCATTACAAATAGCCACTGCTTCCCTATCAATTATAAAATCACACTCTTGAATACTTTATATTTTGTTGGAACATTTATTACACTCACTTGAAGGAAACTTGAGATTGCTAAGGCAAACTCTGTACTCTCTCAAAGACTAGGCTAGACTTGTAAGGATACAGCGGAGGAGAGCCTTGCGGTCGTTGATGCTTAAGCAGTAGATTTAACAGAGCACAGAGTTTGTATGAAAGTGAGTACGAGGAGAATAACAGCAGCAACAACAGAAATAATGGACCAAGGCGAGTCAAAATAATATTTTCTCAAAGTTGTCTTCCCTTTGTACCATCGAAATTTGCTAACAAAAACCCCAGTCGTAAGGGATTTACAATGACCATCAATATAGTACTTGTTCAGATCTTCACAAACAAGATATCTTCTTGTTGGATAGTGGCCAAATTAGTGGTCAAGTGGCCAAAAGCATATAATAAAAAATGAAGGACATAATGATATGAGAACATCATTATGAGAAGACCAATGATGATGTTTGTTGAAAAGAAAAAAAAATGTCATGATTATGTTTGTAAAGGAATGATTATTTCTTTACTTTGGATTTTTTATTGAATGCTTTTGTATGGATTAAGGTTTCGGCCGAATGTGGGAGAAGGATGGGGAGAGCTGCAAATGAGAGAAACCAGGGAGAGCATTCGGCTCTCCCATTTGAATATGAGCTGCTCCTTCCCACCATTTGTAATAATCCCATTTTGTTAGTAATCACTCAATCAAATATGTTGGTGCTACTTGTGTAGCTTTTGGGAGAGAAGGATTTTGATATGTGTTTCTTCTTCTCCATTTGTTTCTTAGTTTGAGTGAGAGCTATTTGGTGTATGTGGGATTTGGGTTTGAGAGTTAAAACTCAATTTGTAATCTCCTTTTGATATTAGTGGAATTTCCTCGCCGTCTCGGAACTAGACGTAGGCTTACGCCGAACCAGTATAAATCCTTGTGTTCTTTGGATTATTTGTCTTGTCATATTTTACCGTATTAGCTTATTGGTTTCATATTTGACGCTTCCGCACAACAAGTGGTATCAGAGCTCCGGGTTTCGACTTGGAGGCTTTGTACTAGTTTGTCTATGAAATCTTCGAATGACGGTGAAATATGTTTTTTTGAAAAAATTCGACAGGAGGAATGACTTTGGCATTTGGTCAATTGGAGATGCAGGTGTAGTGTACTGCTTTTGGTGGGTTTTCCGTTGGTCATCGTTGCACCGGAGGTGTTTGTGAGCTATTGTCGACGAGTTGAGTGGAAAGGAGAAAAAGTAGAAGCTGTTGAGAATTGAAAAGAAAATGTTGGTTCCTTTTCTTTTGGCATTTGTTTTGGCAGAAGGACATCATGATGACAAATGATGTTGTTGGCTGGAAGAAAAGGGAAAAAGGCTAAGGCTAAGTTTTCTTTTCTTTGGCATTTTTTTTCAATGGCAGAAATTGTTTGGTTGTTTTTCACTCCCACTAGTTGCCTTTGGAGCAAGTTGATGGAAACATTGGAGGAGTTTGTGAGGGCCAATTTGTTGAGTTCTGCAAGTTTGGATAGTGAGACACCACACTATTTTGGAGACACCTAATGCGGAACATTTGTGTGGAACCCTCTTGTAGAAGGCAAGTTATATGCTTTCTAACTTTGTTTGGTCTATGGATATTTGGTTGGATTTGTTTGCCACTGCTATTTGGTCTGTTGGTCTCCATCATCTGCAATTAGTTTTCTTGAAGACTCCAGTTGAGGTATAGTTTTGGATCTCCTGCTGATTATTTGAATTTAAAATTTTGGTTGTCCTGTTGGTGCTCATGTGATGATGGTAAACTTGAGTGAAGGGCATATTTTTTGTATGTGGTATGTTAGACCTTGTTGCCAAATTTGTAATCAGTTTTGACTTGGAGAATGTGTCATGCTATGTGAATGAGTCTATTGGTGTAGTTTAAGACCATGGTGTTTGTGAGCAGGTGGAGTTCGTTGTATGTCCAACTTTGGTATGGTGTGCTTGATCTTTTGTCGGTGATATTGAAGAATTTCAGTTCTTCGTTTGAATCACTTTTGTTTTGATCAAGGCACTTATGGTTTGCAAATTTGGAGAAGACGGTAGAGAAATGCTCTACTTTTGTTGGCTTTGGTAAAATTTGAGTCGAGGTGGAGATCATTATGAGTACCGAAAGTTTGGAGAATTTGATTTAGTTCCCGTTGTCTTTAGTTTGTACTTTGGGTGCTTATGGTGATTGTTGATTCGATTCTCTGTGATGTTTTCAGAATTTGGCCAAGGTGGAGATTGTTGGATAGTGGCCAAATTAGTGGTCAAGTGGCCAAAAGCATATAATAAAAAATGAAGGACATAATGATATGAGAACATCATTATGAGAAGACCAATGATGATGTTTGTTGAAAAGAAAAAAAAATGTCATGATTATGTTTGTAAAGGAATGATTATTTCTTTACTTTGGATTTTTTATTGAATGCTTTTGTATGGATTAAGGTTTCGGCCGAATGTGGGAGAAGGATGGGGGGAGCTGCAAATGAGAGAAACCAGGGAGAGCATTCGGCTCTCCCATTTGAATATGAGCTGCTCCTTCCCACCATTTGTAATAATCTCATTTTGTTAGTAATCACTCAATCAAATATGTTGGTGCTACTTGTGTAGCTTTTGGGAGAGAAGGATTTTGATATGTGTTTCTTCTTCTCCATTTGTTTCTTAGTTTGAGTGAGAGCTATTTGGTGTATGTGGGATTTGGGTTTGAGAGTTAAAACTCAATTTGTAATCTCCTTTTGATATTAGTGGAATTTCCTCGCCGTCTCGGAACTAGACGTAGGCTTACGCCGAACCAGTATAAATCCTTGTGTTCTTTGGATTATTTGTCTTGTCATATTTTACCGTATTAGCTTATTGGTTTCATATTTGACGCTTCCGCACAACACTTCTTGGTATCGCCTCTGGGGTTTTCATCAGACGCTTCATGAGGAAAATATAATTAGATAGGTAATTCTCCTCTTTGCAATGGCATTGTTCAAAAGCAACGAGATTTCTGAGTTTCCTATCTGTGGTATCGTCTATTGTTAACCTTGGAATTTCTAGGATCCCGTTGGAGAATTTTATGTCAAATAAATCGCTGCTGTCTTTTCGTACCCTAAACTTGACTTCAACCTGGAGTACTGTCACGTTGGGTACGGCTATGGCTTGAGGTACAACTGTGGCTGTGGCGTTGGGTATGGCAGTGGCTTTAGGTACGGCTGTGGTTTTAGGTACCTCTCTAGGTTTTGATTTCAACGGTAGGTAGAGATTTCTTATCAGATCAACAAAATGTTGTACTTCTACCCCAGAAGAACATATTTTGTCAAACTTCTTTTCCCTTGCTATCGATTTCGCTTACAAAAGAAAGGTAGGAGATTTCAAGTAATGAAGGCAGATGACGTAAAGACGAAAAAGCTGTGTTGAAAAGTGTAAGATGTGGCCATGGCAGTGAGGTTCTTGGCGGGGATCCTTCCTTCATACGCCGCATTTATTCTCTGGTAGCAATCTAGAGCAGGATGCCCTTGTTTTCCACAAATTTGGCATGTAATCCTTTCACCTGCACTATTGAACTTTTCACCATTGCATGCAAAATTAGGTCTCACATTGTTGTTGTAATGATTGTTGCGGGGATTAACACCTCGCTGGTTTCCAGCAGCACGACCACGATCAGCCGGAACCATTCCTCGTCCATTTCCACGAAGTTGTCCACCACGACCTCTGGCCGTGACAAACGCATTAACAGGAGCAGCCTCCATGAGTGGAGCAGCTTGCTCAGTCATCCTTCTCTCTGTTGTCAGTAAGAGCGCCTCAAGCGTAGGGTACGTGATTGGAGTATCATGTGCCTGAGCAGCGTTCACTGTTATCTCATAAGCAAGCCCAAGATTGTTCAAAATAATCTGGACAAGTTCATCATCATCCACAGGTTTGCCAGCTAGGACAAGGTTATCAGAAATAGCATTCATCTTATCAAGATAATCAGCAATCGACAAATCACTTTTTTTTGTTTGTATAAGTTCATTCCGTAGAAACAAGATGCGATTCTGAGACGTAGAGGCATAACGTTGCTTGAGAGCCTCCCAGGTAGCACGAGAGGTCCTCTTGCTAGCCATGACCGAGAGCACAGACGGCGTGAGAGAGCCATTAATCCAGCTGAGTATCATTTGGTCGTACTGCACCCATGTTGTGTACGCAGGATTGGTATTTGTACTTCCAGGAAGCTGCTTGGGAGGGAAAATAATGGTCCCATCGACGTAACCCATCAGTTCCTGACTCTTGAGAACAGGTAAAATCTGAGCCAACCATAGAGGATAATTGGTACGATCCAGCTTAATATTCACAACTGAGGTCAAGGAAGCGAAGGGGTTCATGGTGGAATTTGTGGGGTTGGAAGTGGTGGTTTGGGTTGCAGCCCCGTTGCTAGAATCGGCCATGGAAAAAAAAAAGGGATCTGTGTCGTTAGACTGCTAGGGCTCGTATACCATGTAAATCTTAAGAACACTCAAGGTTTCTCTTCAATTGCATAACCCAATTAGTGATGGGCTGCATGTATTTATACTGCATTCCAGATTACATCAGGGAATCGAAATCCCTATTTACAAGGCAATTTGAAATTCAAAAATACAACAGAAAGATCAAACTTTGATTTACACGGAAATAAATATTTGAAAGAGTTTTAAACTAAACTAACTCTTGTTGGATAACAGTTTGACTTGATCACGAACACTTGAAACCGTACGCAGACTAAAACTTGGTCTAACAGAAAAGAACCTGAAGAAGGAAGAATGGCAGCTGATTTTCAAGCAACACCAATTCTGGACGCACATCCCACACCATCATTGGCTTGTTAAATATGCACTCAGCTTCACCTTGTAATTCTACGAAATAGTACCTCAATAAGAACTCAATGACGAAAGCGGCATCCACTAAAACAATTCTTACAAAGTCATAACTGTCAAACTCAATGGGTTCTGCATAAGAAGCTCGCAACCTTCCCTCTTGGTCCTCTATCATTTGTATATAATCAAAGAAGCTTACCCTGGTTCTACTTAGAAAATCTCGCAGGTACCTTATTCTGTGCTCTTCCATGGCTTTTAATAAGTGTCCCAGGCCATGGTGAAGTGGGCCTATAGAGACTACCCTAGGTGTGTAATGCTTTCTCATTTCCCTCCCGTAGTCGCTCAGGAACTCTACAGATACACAGGAAAGGGGACAGGGGAGAAAAGTTACACAACGCCTCGAGGAATGGATCGTTGGGGTTGAAAAGGCACAGGGGAGACGAGTTACGCAACGCCTCGAGGACTGGATCGTAGGGGTTTTCTATGTCATTTTGAGCTTCATCGATTCCTAATATTTTACCGCCTGAGATCATCATCTGCATTAATTCAAATATTTCACTAAGCACACATTCCACTGATACTTGGAGCAAACTTTAGCAAGAAAAATTAAAAAAAAAAGAGACTTTGGATGCGGTCCCTAACTATGAATATTCTTTGACTAAAACCTTATTGGTTTTCAATTTTTGATCAAAATCCCTGAAATTAATGTGATAATTTATTTCTATGTACGTTACTATATTTTTTAAATTAAAAATTTATATTTATATTTGTTTATATTAATGAGATTTTAAATAAAAAAACCATAATTTGTGGGATTAAAAATATTAAAATAAAAATATACTATTGTGTGTGTGTATATATATAAACATGGGTACATTCATCAAAATTAATCAAAAAATTATTGTATCAAAATATGAGTACATTCTTCAAAATCACAAAAAAGAAAGAAAGAGATATTAGGCTTAATAATATTAGTAAATTTTTTCGATTAAACTTAACATGGATACATTCTCAAATCAAAGAAAAAAGAATGTACCCATATATGTTTAAAAATGGATTAGAAAAAAATTGAATAGATTTTATATATAAAAAAGTGGTACATTTTACATATAACAAATTGGTATATTTAAGAATTAGTACATTTTAAGATTAAAAATTTGAAAAAATTACATGAATGGGTACATATAATTAGCATGGGTACATTTAGCAAAAATAAAAATGGGTACAAATAAATAAAAAAACATGGGTACAAATACAAATAAAACTTTAAAAAATATGGGCACAAAAAGAAATTAATATATGGGTACAAATTAAAACTAATAAGAAAATTGGTACAAATTAAAAATGGGTACAAACTAAAAATAAAAATATATGATAAAAATATACTAATGGTAACATTTTTAACATTAAATGAATATATTTAGAAATAAAAATATTTTATTATTGAAATAATTAATGATGTTATTAATACCAAGGACCTTGATAAAAAATTGAAAAGGAATAAGGTTTTAATCAATGGAGTAACAAAAGTAAGGATGAAAACCTAATTTCTCCTAAAAAAAAATCCCGCCAGATGACTTCGGAGATGAGAATCACTTACGTCATCTTCTTCACCATCTCCGACCAATTCAATTTTTTCCAAATCCATTGGCTCCTCCACGGGTCCGAAGCCTGCAACACACAATCACACCATAAGCTTGATACCATCCATATATTTGGCCAAAGTGGTTAATTGAAAACAAACAAGTTTGCACGGTTAACTTGCCTCTTGTAGACGACTAAGAAAACTCAATACATATTACTTGCTCTCCTCTGATAGACGAAAAGTAAATTTTCTTTGACGATAGCACAATGATAGGCTGGTTATATATAACCATTTTTACTTCAATATGATTTTGCAGAACGTTTTTAATTGGCCATGTTAAATTAATGTCATGATTCACATGTACCTACCCTTATATTTCCTTGACTAAAAAAAAAAGTAGCTGATACTTTTTTTGTTTTTTTTGTTTTATCAGAAAACCATCTTCATTAAACAACCAGAGGGAGAGGCCCCTACAAAAAACAAGAGACAAGGCACAGGTGCAAAGTCCCCCAGTAATACATGTAAAAAAAAAGTTTAAAGAGAAAAAAGGTTTAAACAACTCAAACTATACATGCAAGAAATCTCCGCATATTCTAAAAATTAGATAACTTTCATTTTTTATTTTATTTATTTTTAATAAATTGTAAGAGACTTGTTAAATACTTAGATGAGCATACATTATATGTCATTATATGCTTATTCCTCATGTTTTCATTATGTTATATTGCTTCATAACCGCCTAAGTGTTAGGTCCCAGCCCACCTCCCGACTAGCACCTAGCGTCTTTTAGAACCTTACTGTCATCCTATTTTGGAGTAATTATATTCTTAAGATGATGCAATAACTACTTCTAGCTATCATCTGAAATTTTCCCGGTTTAATACGAATTTCATATGCTGAAAGGTCTCCATTCTAAAGGTCTCTATCTCTCGGTGGTATGGGATCATAGCCCTCATGACTGCATGAGACAAGGAGGGGGCGGTCAAGTTTTGGGAAGAAAAAGACATGTCAAACGCCACATCATGCAACCTGGGCTGGGGACTGGCGTGTCTCAACTGCTTGAGCAACTTGAAGTCGCAACTTCTGCAATTTAGGGATTTGGAATCCCGTCATTTTTTTTATAGTCTCACACATATTCATCAACATATAAAATGAACATTAAGCAGAATCATAATTATAGTATTAATGATATAAATTAAATTGAAACCAAACAGATTATGGTTGTGAATTACTTGGATGTTGCTGAAAAAGGTGAAAAGCTTTTGCGGGGTTTCCTTCAGGGATCCTCTCCTTCTCGCACGGATACATTGTGCTGGTGACGTCCTATGAATCTATTTTAGAAGTGGGTTAGAGAGAGGAGACAACAGAGAGAAAAAATGGCTCAGGTATATGAGAATTCTGTCCTCACCGTTGGCTTTATACCTTTATTTTTACTAATCATGGGTTTTCTTGCCTTGCAAGTAACGCAAACCTATGAAAATTTGATCTTCAAATCCTATTGAGATTTACTTTAAGTTTACACAATCGCATTCCTAATGAATAATTCTATTCACAACAGTATTAACTATTTTATGGTTTTATTTCATGTAGTTGAATCCAGGATTCAAATTTTTAATTGATTTGTAATATTTTTTTAATCTTGGGTTTTATTTTGCTCGGGTCATTTTCCTAACTCGTGTCTTTTTTGTGTGTGTATGTATTGAAGGTGCCGTGATATATAATATCCCGAGCTAGTAAAATGTGCGCCTGGTGAAGATGACAACCCTAAAAAAGATAGAAAGTGCTGGAAATTCTGCATTGCAGATCGCGAGAAAAGAGGCTTTTGCAAAAAAATTAGCTCTGGTCATGTATGCCATTGCTACTATTGAGCTTTTTCCGGCACAAGTACATTGATTTTCTTTCATAATAAATTTTGAATAAATATTGTTAGCATGTGATGGAGGACAGGAGAAAGTTGTTCTTTGTTTGTAGTTTCATCTCCAACATGCATATGTGTTAACACATTATTTTGTTGAATAATATTGCTTTGGTTTCAAAAATAAAAATATTATTGTTATTTGATTGTTGGATTACGCATGCAGGTCTTAAATTCAATCTCCATAATATTAAGGGTGCGCCGTAGCAAAGTTATCTGAACTTTACTCCATGTTTAATTTTCATCTCTACACTCTTATATTAGTTTCTCTCATCTTCCAACTTAACTCTGTATTGCACAAATGATCATTTCGTCAAATCTATTATCTTTTCCCTTAAATCTAAGGGTATAATGGTCTTTTTAGTTATGAATTGTAGGATTCCCAGTATGTGAATGATACCTTTTTCTAAGATTAATTTTCCAGCTAAAAAATGGGGGCCAATTGTGATATGCAATTCCCCCCCCCCCCAAAGTGCAACAGGGATATGTAATTTTCTTGTATAATTTAATTGTTTATCATGCAACAGGGATATGTAATTTTCTTGTATAATTTAATTGTTTATCATGTGAGTTAGTAACTTGGCAGGCCAATTGTGATATGCAATTCCCTCCCCCCCCCCCCAAAGTGCAACAGGGATATGTAATTTTCTTGTATAATTTAATTGTTTATCATGTGAGTTAGTAACTTAGTGTTGCCTTCAAATTAAGGAGTCTTGTCTTTTATTGATCTATAATCTAGCTAGTTGTTGATACCTGCACAACTCAACAATTATTGAGTTTAATAATAATATATTAGTACCAAAATAAGATCACCAAAAGTTTCAAATAACATAACAACTTCATCAAAAGTACCACCCTTACCAAAATACAAAGTTTACCCCACAAAATGGGGTACCAACTCTACAACCACACAAGACATGATTCATGTTACAAAAATGAAGTCCGAAAAACAACAGCAATGATCCCCTTGATCATGCCCATTTTTTATCCCGATCATGGTTTCCGTTGTTTTTTCTTTCTTATAAAGGTGGATGTGAAGATGATTTCCCTGCTTCCTTACCTTTTGCAATCGAAGACGGGATATCTTTCTCAGTTGAAACTTAGACATCACATACATAACAAATTTTTCTATGGTCACCAATACATCCCAAATTCAAATTTAAAGCACACGCGCTGGTTTTTGTGTTGCTTGTTTACCTTTCCCTTTTGTTATACCATGACCTCTTGTTTCCCTCTCCCTGTAGATGGGAAAATTTAAAATAAACAACAAAAAGAGGATTATGAGACATAATCCACTCCGTTTCCCCCTTAGTATAGAAAGTCACTTAAGGTTGTCGTCATGTGAATAATCAATCACGAAGGTGCATTCCCAATCAATAAATAATCTCATAGTGAATTTCTTATTCAAATTTCTAAAACCCTAGAAATTGAGCTCTCAATCCCCTGTCGAAACCATTGCTCGTAACTTTTCGAGTTCTCCATCCTATAACACGTGAGATTCCTTAGAGACAGCAAAAGGTCACGTGCAAGGCATGTGATCGTTTTTAACAGAAAATGTAACAGACATTACAGAAAGGACGACCCATGCAACATGAACTTCAGTTGAAGAATGACGAAAACTAATAAAACAGTTCCGGCGACGAAACTAAACTTGTGGTAAATATGCACAAAGACCTACTAAGGAACTAACAAAGAAGTCCTTTCCGTGGTGGCCCTGGCCCGTAACCGAACTATATAAAACAAAAAACGGCACCAAAGCAACATAAAGCCAGAAGAACGAGAAAGATTTAAAGATTTCCATCCTTACACTTTGTCACCACGCAATCAAATTATTACTGTGTTTTACTGTTGTAATCTATAATTTTGAAGGGAAGTATTATTACGCTCCAAAAATCTCATTCTACACTCTTCGTGTAGTTTTTCTTTCCAAATATATAAAGTTTGGAGTATAGAATAAGATTTTTGGAGTGCCAATAACAATTATCTTTTTTATTTACTCATTTTGTTTTCTTATCCACAAGATGTGACCCGGTGAAGCATTCAAACTTGTTATCATTTCTAATTTTGAGAGGAGAAACATCACTGGACTAATATGCTACTTGGTAATGATCACTTAGATGCTGGTTTTATGCAAGTCTAAGATTATGTCATTTTTTAACAGATTAAATTACGTCATTTTGGGCTTTCATTTGTTTATTATTAACATTAAATTTTCCAAACGACGGCCTTTGAAACACTAACACAAGATGAACCAAAGGCTGATGATCTTGTACTTTTTTCTTTCTTTTTTATTTTTTTTTATTTTATACTTTCAAACCACCAAGACTTATTCACATTCTTCTCTTTCAGACCAAGCCACTTGTTTGGATTCTATGTGTTTTCTCTTTAGTACTTGAATTGAAAAGTTGAAATCAACCATTCTTTAGATCTGTTAAACTTAAATCCAATTTCTTATTTGAAATCGTTCATATTCGATGTCTGCCTGGCTCATGTAATTAAGATCACTGGATGTAATTAAGATCACTGCTTTAAACCAAAAAGAACGGTGAAATTGACATACCATCGTTGCATTGGTTCACATTCAAAATTCAGATTCTTATTCCTTTACATGTAGAGCAACTATATGTATTATTTATATACTTCTCCAATCGCATTTAAGAATTTTTTTTTTTTTTAGTGTGATGATTATATCGCCACGTAATATTGCTAATTCATGCAAGTATTATAATTTTTAAAAATAACCATAATCTTGACCGTAAATGAATACATTTCAGAAAAAATAAAATAAATATGTATATGAAAGTAAA
The DNA here is from genome assembly GCF_042453785.1 of Malus domestica. Taxonomy (NCBI): domain Eukaryota; kingdom Viridiplantae; phylum Streptophyta; class Magnoliopsida; order Rosales; family Rosaceae; genus Malus; species Malus domestica. The sequence continues at coordinate 8,648,858 of NC_091675.1, read as the reverse complement.
TATGATTTTAAATTATGGAGATCTTTGTTAAATGTATAAGTCGTTTTTGTATGAATTTCTTCTCGGTGCTTGATTATCCGCAAACTAAATCAAAATTCATGAAATTTACAACCATTATCTAGCCTTGGAAGGGTCAACTACATTTCGTATACTCTATGTTTTGGCGTTGTAACTTTTTTTTTTCAAAAAAAAAAAAATTGGCAAGAAGCCACGGCCGAAACCATGAACCAAAATAAGGGGGCCACAAATTGTACCACAAAGTATGAAATAACATGAAATTGTGCCAATTGCATAATAGTTTTTAAGAAGAATAGTGTTATCCACACATTCATTTTTACCTTTTATACAATCATGTTAATTTTCTGTTATTGATCTTCTTCAATTCATTCGATTCGACAGTCGAAAATTGAGAGGAGTGTGTGAGAAGTAAAAATTAATGTGTAGATAGCACTACCCGTTTAGAAATAGGAGGCAAAGCGCAGGCCCAAACTAGGGTAACTATAAAGAATATATGTTTTAGAATGTAATTTGTTTACACATAATCTCCATATTGATGAGAGGACCATTCGTTCACTGTCACTCCATATATCTAAAACTAAGATGTTAAGGTTTTCTTTCAAAAAGTTTTTAGTTGTTATCAAATGAAAGCTTAGACTTGGAGCTTCAATTGAGAGGTCATATAATGTTATTAAGCCACGTGTTATAATATAGATTCACGACAAAATTATATCATAATATTACATATAATACATGTGGCACTATAGCGTTCACATCAAAAAATTACCCATTCGTTATAGACAATGACAAAGAAACATGTGAAACATAGTAGTGGTATGTAAATCAGTAAATGTACGATGAATTAGTTTAGATTCAATCCATAATTACGGTTAGTACTACGGAATAGTCTAATAATAATTAGGATATGAATTTGAAAATGGACTTGGATTGTCTGCCCTCCTAGTTCTGGTGCCCTTCCATGCCCTCCTATTTTGTGCGGTTACGGTTAAGCCACGTTAATATTTTATATTATTTTTTTATAAAAATAATAAAACAAAAAGAAATAGTAATATAAAATGTTGGCGTGGCTTAACCGTGATCACAAAAACAGGAGGGCACGGAGAGGGTACCAAAATTGGAGGGCAAACAATCCAAGTCGTTTGAAAATTCCTAATTAGGGTTGAGTAGTTAGGTTTTGTCTCACACTGTTTCACGCACCACCACATCATCAAAGTTGGCCTTTGATCTGTATTGGTCCTTGAGCCGGCGTAGTGTAACGTTTGTACACACTACAACACACAAGAGTCTCTCCCTTCACGTAACGTCCGGGAAAAAGAGAATACAAATCACAGAGAAAGCGAGAGAGAGAGAGAGAGGGGCAGGGAGAGTGAGCTAGCAGCTTCCTTCCTTTGCTTCTCTCTTTTTCTTTCGGTGGTGGGTCTTCACTTTTGTCCAACATTGCTGACACCAAGGAGGAGAACTTTTGCGTTAAATCTTAGAGAGAGAGAGAGAGAGAGAGAGAGAGAGAGAGAGAGAGAGAGAGAGAGAGAAAGACAGAGGAAAAGTGAGTTTCTAGAGAGAGAAACATGGAAGATGATGCCTGCTGATCGGAGTGGTAATGATGAGGAAGGGATCAATGTCAATGTCGATGTTAATATGCGGGCAGGGGTATGGCGGAGTAGAACAGGAGAAGGCGGAACAAATGTCGAGGGAAGACAGCAGCCATGCCAGCCAGTTTAGCCTCAGTAATGGCATTTTGCCGTCTCTTGGTGCCACTGCTCGAAACCGTCCCAAACACAAGCTCCACCGCTTTATCATCTCCCCATTTAATTATTATTACAAGTGATAATCAATCTCTCGAGAAATTTGTCGATTTTTTCTGGTTGGTTTTGCATGTCAGTGCGTGTTCTCAATTGGGGTGATTTATTTTGATTCGATATGAATTGCATGTGGCAAGTTTTAAATTTAGAATGTATTTGAATATCTTTGGTGGTGTTTGTGCACATGTATGGCGGCATAAGATCACAAACAATTTATTGCCCAGTTTGGTTCTTCTTTTAATGATGTTTCAATCGTTCATGGGTATTTTTTGTTTTGTTTTATTTTGGGGACTTTAATTTTCTAATTGTAGCTCCATTATTGGTTTAATTAATAATTGCGTAATGTGAGTTACGTCAGTTGATCAAGCTATATACTTTGCACTTGAGTTTGATCCCTTCTCAATTTAGAATATCGTCCTACCAAAAAAACAAAAAAAAACATAATTCAAGTATAACATTTGGTCTTGGTTTTTAATTAATTTGCAGACTTTGGCAGTCATTTCTTATATTGCTGGTTTTCTACACTGCTTGGGTGTGTCCCTTTGAATTTGGATTCTTGGACAGAGCAAAAGGACCTCTTGCCATAGCTGATAACGTTGTCAATGCACTTTTCGCTATCGACATTGTATTGACATTCTTTATAGCCTACCTTGATAAAACTACTTATCTCCTCATTGACAACCACAAGATCATTGCTCTGAGATATGCCAAAACCTGGCTGGCCTTTGACATCATCTCCACAATCCCTTGGGAACTTGCTCAGCGTGTTCTGCCTCCTCCTCTGGAGACTTATGGATACTTCAATATCCTCCGCTTTTGGCGTCTCCGAAGATTCAGTGCAATGATTTCCAGGTACAAATTACATAAATGGAAGTTCCCTTCACAGCAGTCTTATTATATATATGCATTTATTTATGAATTCTGAACTGAATTCATCATTGGTTTATGCATGTTCGAAGTCAGCTTAATCCAAAGGCAATGCAGATTATATTTTTCATGTTCATTACAGGATCTGATCATTAAGCTCTCATGTTATTTTACATTTTCTCTGATATTCTAGATTGGAGAAGGACAGGAACTATAGCTACTTTTGGGTTCGATACTGCAAACTTATTTTCGTGAGTACTTTTCGACTAATATCTGGTCATTTTTTTTTAATAGAGAGAGCTGAATGTCTAATATAACTGATGTGTATAATCATGATCATCAGGCTTTTGATGTGCTTATAGGTTACTCTCCTCACAGTTCATTGCGCCGGCTGCTTCTTCTATTTCCTTGCTGTGCATTATCCTAACCCAAGAAGGACATGGTTTGGGCTTATCGTAGAAAACTTTCAACAATTGAGTTTATGGGACCGGTACGTGACCTCAATGTACTGGTCCATAATCACCCTAACAACCACCGGCTATGGTGATTTTCATCCTGTAAATTCACAGGAGATGACATTCAATATCTTCTATATGCTCTTCAATGTTGGGTTGCAAGCTTACCTGATCGGAAACATGACCAACTTGATTGTCCATGGAACTGCTCGAACTAGACAATTTGTAAGTTCAATTCTTTGTTTTCACACTAATATTATAATTCTTACTACTAAATTATGTAAATTTTAACTTAAGAATTGTAGCTATTAACTTCGTTGTTCTGACAAGTGTGCAAGTAATAGTGGTTTTCATGTTTTGGTTTCCTGTTTTTTTGGGCTTGTTTTTTGGACTGTAGAGAGATAGTATTCAAGCTGCGACAAGTTTTGCACATAGGAACCAAATACCTGATCACCTGCACGAGCAGATGCTTGCTCATTTGTGTTTGAAGTACAGAACGAATTCAGAAGGGCTGCAGCAGCAAGAGGCTCTCGATGCGCTCCCTAAAGCCATTCGATGTAGCATCTCTCACTATCTCTTCTATCCACTCGTTGATAGTGTCTACTTGTTCCAGGGTGTATCAAGAGACCTCCTTTTCCAATTGGTAATTATTAAGATAACACTATTTTGTACTAATTGGCGGTGTTTGATACACCGCAATGTCATTCTAGTTTCTTCTGCAATCTTATATGTAAGAAGCCAATTTTGTTTAACTTCTATTTTCGTGGTTGAATTTTAAGGTCTCCGAGATGAAGGCTGAATATTTTCCTCCAAAAGAAGATGTAATCTTGCAGAATGAAGCACCCACTGACATGTATATCGTGGCTACTGGCTCTGTGGTAAGAATCAGAAACACAGCATTCACGCGACTCACTCTTTGCGCTTGAATCACAAGGCACCTATTGCCTTTCTTTTACTCTTCGGTTTTTTATTTGGAAAACTAGCTTCTGATTCCTGCAACTTGCTAACAGGAACTTATTATGCATAGGAATGGAGCAACACCGGCAAGTTTAAGGATAATCTTTGTTCAACGTGTCTTCTAAAACATAAACTTGGTGCTTTGTCTATGACTAATGGACTTCTTGTTGAATGACTGCAGGTTGTTCATGAAGCAAAGACAGGAGACGTTGTTGGTGAAATAGGTGTGCTTTGTTACAGGCCTCAAATGGTCACAGTTAGGACGAAAGGACTCTCCCAGCTTCTGCGTTTGAACCGTACAGCTTTCTTAAATCTTGTTCAAGCAAATGTTGGAGATGGAACGATAATCATGAACAATTTTCTTAAGGTATGTAAGTTACTTTAGTCATTTTTTGGTAGTCTTTAATATTTGGGAATCAGCATTTCGATAACAGTTTTTTGCAGTCTTTCTTATGCATGTGCATATATGTTGTTGATGCAGCATTTGAAAGAAATGAAGAATCCGCTGGCAGAAGGAATTTTGAGGGACATAGAGCATGTGCTGGCTAGCGGTAAAATGGATCTGCCTCTTAGTTTATGCTTTGCTGCACAGAGAGGTGATGATTTGTTGCTGCATCGGTTGCTCAGGAGGGGTTCAGATCCAAACGAGATGGACAATAATGGACGAACAGCTATGGTGCGCATACCCTATCTTTATATGCGCAAACAGACACCATTTTGTCCCCTATAGCCTTTGAATTTGCGACTTTGGTGCTTACTTTGTGTGTGTTTTTTAACTTTTTGTTTCAACAGCACATTGCAGCATCTAATGGAAATGAACACTGCGCCCTTTTACTCCTAGAGTATGAAGCAGATCCCAATATACAAGGTATGGACATGTTCTCTTGTCAGACAGTCTGGTGTGCTATGCTTCTATTTAGGTGAACTTTTATATGAAATATGGTGTGAGAACATTACGCTGAACCAATTGTTCATTACTTTGCATGCAGATTCGGAAGGAAATGTTCCTATATGGGAAGCAATATCAGGGAAGCATGAGTCTTTGATTAAACTTCTCTTAGACAACGGAGCGAAGATAAATTCTGGCAATGTGGGAAATTTTGCTTGTGCTGCTGTTGAGCAAAACAACTTGGAGCTGCTTAAAGACATTGTCACGTATAACGGTGATGTAACACTGCCCAAGAGCAATGGGACTGCAGCGCTTCACACGGCGGTATGTGAAGGAAATGTAGAGATGGTTAAGTTCCTCTTGGAACAAGGAGCTGAGGCTGACAAGCCGGATGGCTATGGATGGACTCCTAGGGCTTTGGCAGAGCATCAGGGACATGAAGAAATAATGGAACTGTTTCAGCACAAATGGGAGAGTAATAAACCAACCAAGAAACCAACTGTTGTTCCTATGCCAAAGGATCTGATACCATCACGCCCTGGGAAGTTCAGGAGTGAGCCTACATTACCTCCCTACGCACGGGATGGCAGGCCATCTTACTCAGATATGACATCAGAAAATACTCGTAGAATGGATAAAATCTTTCGCAATTCACTGTTTGGTTTCATGTCAGCTGCCAATACTAATACTGGTAAGCATATATCTTCAATTTTCTCTGTAAATTCTTAGTAAGATGCTATAATTTCCTGTTCTTATTTTTCTATTCGAAAAGCACTCACATACTGTTTCATAGGGATCCCCAGAAAATCATGAGTAAAAAAGCCCCGAGTGCATCATTACTCGACCTACTAGAAATGGAGGCCTTTCACCGTACATTAATTTTTCGAACACTAGGTGATGAACAGTTTTGACAAGGTGAATTTGAAAACATGCAGGTGAGAAAGATAGAGACATTGTCGCATCTACAGGCAGTTTGGCAAGGAGCACGAGTAGGAACAGCTATCCGGCCAGAGTGACACTTAGCTGCCCGAAAAAAGGCCAAACTGCTGCAAAGCTTGTGCTTCTGCCTGACTCCCTTCAACAACTACTTGACCTTGGTGCCAAGAAATTCCAGTTTACAGCCACCAAAGTTTTAACCGAAGACGGAGCTGAAGTAGAAGATGTAGAGCTTGTTAGAGACGGTGATCATCTTGTTCTTGCTGGTGATTCTGAGAAATAACGATGCAGAAGGCCAGAAAATTATACCCCAGATGGCATGTCTATAACTATTATCATAATTGTCGTACCCAGTGCACAAGGCTCCCGCTTTACGCAGGGTCTGGGAGAGGTGAATGTCGGCTAGCCTTACCCCCATTTATTATCATAATTATGTAACAAAAATTATTAATAATTAAGTATACAGTCATTTGAAAAGAAAAAAAAATTCACCAGGTTCAGTTCACTTGAAGGAAATTTAAATAGGGAATCCCAAACATAAAGAAAAAAGAAGAAGATAACATAAATGATTTCACCTTATCTGATTCTACAAGCTTGTGTAAAAATTGAAAACCAAGAAAAAGTGAAAATCTAAAAGAAAAAGGGAAAAAATTACATTCCTCGGTGAAATTTTACAAGAGTTACAACTGCTCCTGAATCCCCCTCAACTCTTCCAGTTAACTTTTACATATCCCCCTCCTCTTCCCTACCCTTTGTCCCTTAATTGCCCAAAAAACATCGCGGAATCCGCACATGATTTTCTCTATATATTACTTGTTTTCCAAGCTAGGCATAATCCTTAGTCCTCTTTTCTGTAATTTAACAATCCTCTGCTGAGGACATCAATCAGATCATGATAAGGACAAGCTCAGGTGTCAATCTATCCATACTCTGATCGTAATAGACTGTTTCGTCAAATTCGGGCAACATCTTCGGGGTGCACCTGCACAAATTTGCGTTGAAATGCATCATTGAACTGATTGGAAAAGTGTATAATGATCGAAAAGTGATTAAAATAAAGACGGATGACATGAATTGGCTTTTTTTTCTTACATGTGAAAACCTTTCTTCACTACTGAAGCTGGTTCTGAGCTTCAACTCTCCTCTGCTTGTTGTCATCTCATCCAATATCTCAGCATCATAGAAATCATCTGTACCATCATCGTTTCCAGGTTCGGGTGGTACTTTTTCCTGCTCACACATTTCAATGCCATGAATTGGAATCCTTTAAACGCATTCATACAAGCCGGAAGAAAGTACAAGAGACTTACATGTGGAGCACCGGAAACTTCTTCCCACTCACAAGAATCGAGTTCTTGAAGATGGGCAGGATGAAAGAACTTAGGTAGCAGATGTTCCCTTATGCTGATGAGAAGGAAGAATGGCAGTGGGAACAATATTCCGGCTATAGGTATCCATGTCACCCCGAAACATATCAGGAAGTATACGAGTTGGAAGAGTGTAAATGCAACTATGTACTTGAACGGTACTAACTCCACGAACGAAGCATGAGAAGCTTCCAAAACCCTGTCCAAGAAAATGACAGAATTAGAAGATGAATCGAGATCCTGATAAGCTACTACATAAACATTCATGGCAATTTATTGAAACTTTTAGAATGACTTACTTGTAACGTCGTTTAGGGCTGATGAAGAGTAGCAAGAGCCTCTCCCAGAACTGATTACCTGGGAGACTATCAATCGCCATGTAGGCAAAGTATCCCCAAAGAACTGAGGTAGGAATCTTTTTTATTACGAAGATTGCGAATACTGAGCCTCCCACAAGGAGTGACTGCAGCAGGTTACTCACTCTTTGCTCATTAACCCGAACAGGCAAATGAGCATCAATGTGTTTCTCTGGATCAAATTTGCCCTTCAAATCTCCTCCATCATCAGATTTCATCACAGCCTCCCTTAAGTTCTCCAACTCCTTGGACTGCAAGGATAGAAAAACTATGATTTGACAATGGAATAGAACAAATGACGGAGGAAAGCTTTGAGCACTTACATTTGGAGGAGATCCCCTGTCCATTTCTATGAACACAGCTTCCATCCTTCCAAACATCTCAGAGTTGGTTGCATTTAGTTTCATGCATTCCTTGGCACTCTTTACCATCTTCTTTCGGATCACCTGACGCCTTAGAACAGCAAGACTCTTAGTGTGCATGGGGGACTGCGGAAGAACCCCATTTGAAGGAGGAAGTCCAAGCAACCCACAAACCAATGTCTGCAGCATTGAAAATGTAGCAGCAGAGTTATAAACATATAGATTACAAACGAAAAGGAAAAGGAAAAGAAGATTTGAAGTTGGAAAACATACTGTTACTCCCAAGAGAAACATGTCATAGTGGTATGCAGATGGTTTCTGAAGATTAAACTCCTTCTGTTGTGCAAGCTGTGAAGCTACACTGTGATCAAAAAAGTATAGACCTGCTATCATCACAGCCGGTATGAAGGCAGCGAAAATATACATGACAGGGACATTTGGCATATCCTGCAATTTAAACATGGGAAATGGATTATTATTCCGGTATCGAGCCTTTGATTCCAGCTAAAGGTCAAAGGCAAAAACTAAAAACGAAATGATTACCAGACATGCGCTAAATCTAATAATACCTTGACGACTGTCCAATGGTAGAGTGATTTAGAGTCCCAGGGAAACGGACAAACAAGCCTCCTGGGAACTCCATGTGGAACTTTACCAGGTAAAGCATAAGACAGTGCTGTCCACACCAAGACCATAAGAGGAACCCCATAATCTGCAATAAAACTTCGGAGCCACCCTGCATCCATCGCCCAAAAAAGGACAGGATAAGAATAACCAAAACCATTTAAGTACAATGATCTTTCACAAAATGATCGAATCGCAAACTCCCATTTCATTACCTGAGCCATACCACCATGACCTCGCTTTTCTGCTCTTAAGGGCAGTGAAAGTCAGACCGAAGCAGAAAATCACTGCTAGCAACCCGTTGGCATAGAGCCATTGGAATTGAAACTCCTCCAGCTTTGGATCTTCACCTTTCGGAATACTGAACTCAGAAATCACTCCCTGCCAAATAAGCATTTACTTGGGGTTAAAGTCAACTCAAAAGATCCGAAACTTGTTATGTTTTTCCAAGAAACTCAACGCCACAAACCTTGATGGCCTCTTGGATAAAAAGAACGGAGATCAACATCCCGAAAAGTTCCCCGGCAATCCTAGTAAATCTAGTAACGATGGTACATGCATTGAAAATGGCCAGAAGAATCAGCAATAATGCTGTCCAGACACAAACCCTGTGACATAAGAGTAAGCAAACAAGAGATCAAAAATCTATTTCCGGACACATAGCGAAAAGGCACATCGAAAATCTTGGAAAAATAGATAAGGACAGCTGTTCACGTACCAACCAGTCCAAGCTAGAAAGAGCTTGGTCCCCAACTCCGGCCGTCCTTTACTGAAGGTGTACAGATAGTTATACATTATGACGGTTGGTTCTGCAACTCCTAAGACCAGCAAAGGCTGCCCGCCGAATAGTGATTGGATGATACCGCATAAAGCAGTAGAAGCCAATGTCTCCACTGTGCTTAGGGTTCCATCTACAATCACACAAACATAAATTTCAGGCTCCCTCCATTAAAAACCTCAACTAGCTAGAAAACAAAAAATTATAAACACATAATGCTATATTATTGAGTTCTTATCAGCAAATGTTATACCTGTATCCCTACTCAATTGCTCCCCAAAGGCAATGACCGGAAGTGCGGAGGCAAAAAAAATGTAGAAAGTTGGAGCCAATATCCTGCAATGCATGGAGAAGACTGAACCAAACGAAATGGAAAATAAAAAACTCGAACTAAAAACTAAAACTAAAATGGTTACCAGACGGGGCAATAAACTTATGAAAATTACAGAATTTTTACCTGACACCGGAACAAAGTCCTTCAATCCAATCTTCCTTGTAGCATGCTGCTCTTCCTTTGACATCTTGGATTATTCCCTTGAATGGACTTCTGATGTTCGCCATTTCTGCTGCAAGTTTTGTTTGATTGGCAAGCAATGAGTAATGGCCAGTCAAATTGTTATAGAGTGTGTGAGAGAGACACAAATGTGAAAGAAAACAAAAAAGAGAATTTTCAAAAACACCTTCCAAAGCATTGTATAAAGAGGAAGGCCAGGACAAATGATGATGTCAAAGTAAACAATAAAACTGAACTTCCAAATAAGCTTCAAAAGTGTTGTATAAAGAGTAAGGCTGGCATAAATGACGATTGGATTCACTAATATCATATGGTATCTAAATATTAATTTGGCATTAATAAATATACACTGTAGATTGTAGATTGGTATGCGGTAAAAAAAAATCTTCTCTCTTTTCATAATACAAACACAAACATCAAAATCAACAACAAAAACAACATGGGATTGGAATGCAAATGATGAGTTGATCATGCGAAATTAAGCAAATGCATGCATGGGAAGAAAAAAAACAACATGAACATGAAACAAGAGGGAATGGTGGGGCCCACGAACCCGAGTCCTACAACCGATGAAGAGGATATGATAAAAGACAGGAATGCCGGAAGCGACAGGCTCCGGAAGAGAGAGTTATTCCGGCAGGGGAGGTTGCCGGAGGTCACAGACTCTGATTAGGGGTCAGGGACAATCTCGCCCTTCTACCTCTCAATCTCTCTTAAATTTTCGTTTTTATTATTAGCCTCTTATCTGTTTCTCTCTCTCTCTCTCTCTCTCTCTCTCTCTACCCCTTTCTCTCTCTACCCCTTTCTCTCTCTACCCCTTAGAACAACAACCTGTCTGGTTTCTCCTCCGATGCAGCGGGAGAGAATTGCGGAGGGAGAAGCAGCGCATCACACTTAAATATCAGACGCCGGAGGGTTCCGCGGGGCCCGGTCTAAAGTTGTAGGATGCGAGTACGTGGAGAAACCTAATTGGCTGAGGACCGACGAGTTCGGAGCGCCTGATTCGTTGTTTATGCAATTTAATTTACATTCGACATTTTGTCTGTGTTCTGTACTTTTGCTGTCTCACTCGTCCCTTTGTTTCGTTTTTGCTTTGGGAGATTATATTCACACATCTCAAATTAATTCTCTCATATTTTTTTAATTTATAAATATTTTTCTATCAAGTGTTAGTGGAGTGTAGATGTTAAAAAATAAAAAGGTATAGGAAAAATAATTTGGGATGTGTGAATATAATCTCTCTTTGCTTTTTGTTGTGGATGTCTCACGCGTCCTAGGGTTTGAGTTAACTGTGTACTCTGTACACCGACTTTCAGTGAGGGAGTTGGCTAATAATTTGGATCAATCTTGTTATTTTCGATATTCAAATTTAAGATTTTTAATAAAGAACGATATTATAGTACCAATAGCCAAGTCGTCTCAACTTAAATGTTTGTGTTACTATTACAAATATGACTATACCGTAACCGGTTAATATTACAAATATCCCTTATGGTTTTTTGAATTTTTCACAAAATCCTTCACGTTCTGGAAATTACATTAACACCCATGAAGTTTTAATTTATTTTCACATAGCCCCTTGAGTTTTGTGAAAACACGAAAAACCTCAAGTGTTTATGGTACTAAACTAACCTACTTACATTTGTATATAGGAAGTTTGGAATAATAAATCACTTTAAATGCCCAACAAAAGAAGAAAAAACGATGTCAATATAGGAAAGTTTTGGATTTTTAATGAGTTGTTACTTATAACAACTCTACAACTAGAGAAAAACTTGTGTAAAGTTTGGCTTGGCACTGGATTATAGGCCATCTCCAACCGAAAGGTTCAGATGACCGAAAATAGGCCTAAAACCATCTCCAACCAAGGGCCAGGCCAAAGGGCTCGTGGACCCCACTAGACAAAAAAAAAGCCAAATGGCCAACCGACCGGCCCATATGAGCCAGCCAGGCAACCCCGGGCCGGGCTAAAAATTTTGAATCTCAATAGCTAGCTGACGTCAACTAGTCGTTATTTTTGAATTTTTTTATTTTATTTTTTTTTATTTTTTCAATTTTTTTTTTGGCCAAAAATTTAAAAAGAATATTTAATTAAGGCCCAGAAAGGTGATTGGTTCTATATGGAGATGTTGCTTTTATAAGCATATTTGATTGCTCAAACCTCTCCCACAACTGATGTGGGACAAATATAATGGGTGCCACACATGCAAGCTTTTGCTTGCTCAATTCTCGCCTAATGTGGGACAAATCTAAGCTTCCTATTAGAGATGGTAAACGTGCATTTATAAATGTAAGTTTGGGACAAATCTCAAACTAAGTTGTACTAGTGATTGGACACTTAAATTAAAAAATTAATTTAATATACAACTGTTAATCACGGTAAGTAGACATGAAAGCGGCGCCAATTACTACAACGAAGTAAGTGTTTTCACAATTTATTTTAAATATTTAATTATATTACATTTAATTTAAGTTGTTGTAGTTTTTAAATTTAAATAATAAATTATATAGAAAACTTCATTTTAATCCTTAAAAAAGATGAGTTTTAGATTATAACCATATGTAAGATTAAAATCCAATTTTAGTCCCTAGCACATTTAATCATATCATTTATTAGTTGTATTTTGATGTTTTGTTTTATCCTTTTATTTTTATTTTAATGTATTAATTACATTTAAATTTAATTTTTATTTCATTCATCATAATATATTTTAATGTCTACATTTAGGCAACTAATTTTTTTATAATATATATTCCGATAACAATTTTGTATGTTCTTTATTTAGGTACATTAATACATTTGAATATTTTGGTATATCCATGGTACAAACATGTAGTTACATTGATTCAATATAATGCATTTCGGTCAATATAATGCATTTCGTTACGTACACTTTGGTACACACATTTGAATATCGACTTTTAGGAACATTAATTCAATTATTATATTTCGGTAAATACATTTAGGTACATACATTTTCGGTATTGACATTTAGGTACATACATTTTCGGTATTGACATTTAGGTACATACATTTCGGTATTGACATTTAAGTACATTAATTCAATATAATACATTTCGGTACATACATTTAGGTTCATTATAATATATTTCGGTACAATCATGTAGGTACAAATATTTCGGTACAAAAAAGTCAATTTTATATATTTGGCACAATCATTTCTGAACACTTATGTATTTAAATATTTTTGTATCACAAATTTTTTTTAATATTTTCTCATTTACATTCATTTCTAATTAAAAAAAAACTAAATATGTGCATATTAATAAAATTAAAATTTAATATGGAGAGATTAAATAAAAATACACATTAAATAAAAAAAAAATGTAAATTTTGATAAAAGTACACTCAAAGGATTAAATTGAATATTTAATCTAGCACCAGGTTTTTTTTTAAATTTTAATCTTTTGCAAGGATTAATGTTTATATTTTGCCATATGACCTTTTGGTCCTCGGTTGGAGATGATTTTTTGTGACAAGGCTAAAACGAGCCTTATAGCCCTTTGACCCTCGATTGGAGATGGTAAGAAATATAGTCATGCACAGTTCATTAAAATATTAATTTCTTAAAGGGCCAGAAGGCTAAAACGATCCCTCTGGCCAGTCTTGGATTGGAGATGACCTTACTGAGTGACACTACGATTCACTCAAAACTCATCTAAATCTTTTATCATTATTTTATATTTAAGATTCTCATCATTATTTTTCTTACTAATTAATATACAATCAATTAAATGGTTAACTTTTTATTATTTTCCCCTTTTTTCTTCCCAAATATTCCATCCGTTTGTGTTTTGCTGGACTCTTCACTTCTTTCTCTCTGCCCTTTTTTTTTGTTCATTTCCCCATCTTTATTCACTAGCTGAAGTAAGGCGGCTTAAAGTGTAGGGATATTCACACTTTGTTCAGTTGCTAAATGAGGATTTCTACGTATCACGCTATCAGATGCTACTGCTTTAAACTGCGCAGGCCATGCTTTCCTTAACGTGCAGAGCTCTTGAACCAACCAAGAGAGGGGGAATTGGGACTAATGGGTAACATATGAACCCTAATATTAGACTAACATATTAACTAAAACAAATAAAAAATTAACCCTAATATGCCTGTATATATATATATGGGTTACTTATGTTAAGTTCACATGATCAAATCAACTATTGTATAAGTAAATAAATAAACTTACAGATTCTTAATTGCTTCCTATGATAAAAGTTGGAGAAAGTGATTTTTTTTAGGGTTCAGAATTTCTTTTTAAGAAAAGCCGGAGGAAAAACTGGGAGAGAGGAAGAAGTGGGAGATCAGAGAAAGTGAAGAGTTCAGCAAAACACACACCAGGGAATATTAGGGCAGAAAAAAAAAGGGGAAAACAGGTAAAAGTTAACCGTTAGATTGATCTCATGGTGTATATTAATTAGTGGGAAAAATAATTATGAGTCTTAAATATAAAAAATGATAAAGATTATATTTAAGACTTGCCACTTGGTGAGTTTTGAGTGGATTAGTGTCACTCAGCAAAATTCAGTGGCAAACCAAGCCCCACACAAGTTTTTCTCCTACAACTGTATTGAGATTTGTGTTTATTTTTGGTGCAATTTTAATATTTTTTTTATCAAGAGTATAATTTCATGATTACAAATGCACCAGAAATATAATACAAAACATAACCTCACATAAGCACATTGAACCAAACGGAAAGATACACTTACGAGGACAAAAGCTTGCATTGATAAACTTGCAAAAGACAGCTCATTCGGCAAAGAAGCCCTATTATGAGACATAACGAAGATGTCCTCATAGCCATTTGTCAAGTAAACAGACAACGAAACCACAACAACAACAACAACAACAAAGTTCACTCTCCTGCTATGAGTCACCTCCAACAAACATTGAGCTTCCTCCGCATATTCATTACCAAGCGCATAAATCACGAAATCACCACCTTTGATTTGAACAAAAGTTGTCTCTCTAAAATCCGGGGTTAAGCAGTAAGTCAAAACCGCTACAAAAGCTCTCCTCTCTAAAAGAGAGAGTGACCACAATCATAACCACAAACGCTCTCCTCGACAAAACGAGATAGCCACCTTACTAAAAACATGAAAGAAAAAAGAAGGATCGAGAAAGATTGCCGCCAATCCTAAGAACAAAAGCTGAAATCAACAAAAAAAAAATCTCTCTAACGGCTAGGATTTTTTTTCTTGCCGTTTGAATTATAGAATTTTTATACTTAAGAAAAGGGATATTAGGCCAAACTCAATTTGTTCATAAATGATATGTTAATTTTTTTGTGCTAGGATAATTACATCGGCTAAATTTATGAATAAGATGATATGTTAGTATATGTTCGGATTTGCTCATTTAGTTCATCAAAGTTGGTGAAAAAGTTCGATAGCATAGTAGTATACTTTGTCATGAATACACTATCTATGTTAAAAGAGTTTCTTTTAATGTTAAGGAGGACATTATTTCACAAAAATGGAAACACATCCTTTCTAAAACTATCGTCTAAAAGAGAGAGAGAAAGATAGGAAAGCTGCCAATTACGTGAACAAAGTTGTCGTGTCCGAGTGTCGACCACACAATATGGTACAATGGATCTATCTCGTGTTCCAAATATGTGAAAAAAGTTGGAGGTAGAGGGAGTGAAAAGAGCCGATGAAGAACCTAAAACAACAACACTGGGATTGGAGATAAATACGCAGTGCTAGCTTATTTACTACTAAATAATTTTTGAACTGGCATATGTTCACCAAATTGGTGGTAGTGCGAAGGTGTTCAATCATTCGCAGGGCTACCCTAGAATATGCAGTTTTATTGTTGAAATTGTCTATGTTTTAGTCTTTAGGAGTCACATCTACAAGAAATCATTCAGTTCTAAAACTTGTTAACTTATTTAAAATTCGCAAAACAACAAATGTTGTTAGAGGAAATTTGTAACGAAAAATGTTAATAATCACAATACTCAAAGTCAAAGTAGAACATAAAACCTCAACAAATCTCATTATTATATTATCCTATTACATTCAGTGCCTTTCTTTTTCTTAAATATAGACATCCTAGCTAGTGACGAAGCCTCAATGCTCTAAATATAGCACGGCTCAGCTTTAACTTTATACAAAATGGCAACCACTCAGTGGGTGTGACGATTGATATGAACATGCAAGTTCACTTTCAACACCCCTATAAAAAAGAAATCAATATAAACAAGAGAATCAACAAAAATACATGTTGTAGTTGGATTCAATAATTTTGAGGTGAGCCTAAATTAAAAACATGATAATATTGGTACGTAGCAATGAATGGTACGTAAAATGAAAGATTGATATTCAAAATAAAAAATTAAATAGTTGCGGAAGTCAAATTAACGGCTAACATACCAGTGTCATTGAGTAACTTTTAAAGTTATTCTCTAAAAAAACTTCGGTCGGGACCACGTGTCCAGTCTGCCCACACACATATAAAGCATTCTCACTGCTTATATTATATCTCACTCATTGACTCATGGCTCCAGCCTTTATATTTATTAGTTAATGTGACGGTCGCACCGAATACTCTCTTGTCATTCATTCACCGGCTTAAATAATCACGGTTTGAGTAACGGGGCTTTTGTCATTTTCTTTCCTTTCTACCTAACAATCTGCAACCTGTGACGCTTTCACTTATGAAATCTGTTATTATATTACCAAAAAGAAAACACGGCCCATGGGGTTGATCTTCGCCACTAAACATGTCACACAGCTTTGCCTCAGCAAATCGGTTGAGTCATGACTCATTGCCACGTGGCTGAGCTCGTCTATTGGGTTCAGTTTACTAGAAAGAGATTCTCTTCGGATTTCTTACACTAAGACCACTGGATCAAATGATCCAGATCTTTGAAATTTCATTCAACAACCTATTTGTTTTGATTCTTTAAAAGTTATAATAATTTTTTATCGTTAGATAAGATTTCAAATGTCCGAATCACTTGATCTGGTAACCTTGGTGGAAGAGATCAAAAGAGGATCTCTTTCCTAGTTTACTAACTCTAATAACAATTCCACTCGTTTGAGAATTGCAAGAGTAAGGGGAAAGACAAGGCAATTCTTATTATTCATTTTGAAAAGTAATTGTCATTTGGCACTCTAAATTTTCTATAATTAGAAAAAAAAATACATTTGTAAATAAGTGTAAAATGAGATTTTTGAAGTGTTAATAACAGTTTTCTTAAAAAATATATTTTTTTAATTTTTTTATGCTTTGTTAGCCTTATTCTCCACCTGCATCAAGTAGATGTTTGCACCTATTAAATAAAGATTGTTCGTTTCAGAATGTGCTTTGAATAACGAGTCGTGGTGTAGGGAACAAAGAAATAAACTCATTTTTTTAAATAAAGTAGATGTTTGCACCTATTAAATAGATGTTTGCACCTATTAGATAAAGTTGCGTACCTATTAAGTAGATGTTTGCACCTATTAAATAAAGTTGTGTACTTATTAAATAAATAAATAAACTCATTTTTTTATTTTATATTTTATATTTTTTTAGCTGGATTATTACTGATTGTTGATCTTCATATTCTTTGAAAATCAAATGCATCAAGTGGCACAACGATCAAATTTCAGTATTTGTTTACCGTAGGAAATTCAACGGTCCAACGAGCTTAGTGGAGCCCAGCAATTGCCTTCTGTTTTTTGGGCCGCTAGAGCCACATTTAGTGTGTTTTGGGCAATTTTCTTGTCCCTACCCTTGCCTTTGTCTTCTTTGGATGGATGGAAATTCTTTAAGTGCCTACTCGATTGGCACAACTTGTGTTACGTCTAACAGCTATTGTTTCCAATTTAACTAATATTTTTATATTAGGCAACTTGAATCAACCGTTTGTCAAATTTAATGATTAAACAGATTTAGGTTTGAGCGTGATTTAGATTCATGTCATGATACAATGATTTTACAATAACTTTAATAGTTATATTTAATTTACAACTCCTAAGAGATTAGAAGTCCAGACCTAGGAGATTTGCAATTGAAGTAATGGGTTGTGAATCGGTTGAGTTGTGATCATGGCCATGTGGGTGAGGTGAGCTGAGTTGGTGTTTTGAATTTACTTTTTACTGACTGTATGAGCAATATAAGCATGCCAATCTACGAAGACTCTTCCTACCCAACTGACAGTTTGTGTAACGTTGCTTGAATATTGTCTCAACTTAACCAATATTTGTTTAGTACATGATGCATATATTTACAGTTTTGTTAAATTGTGAACTTAAGCCAATGAACAAGTAGATTTTTATTAGAATGTGTGGTTGGAATTCATAATCTGACACAATAATGCTCCCTAACTTATACAAAGTGGAACTACTATATTTTAAGCCAATTCCTAATAGTAATTGGTTTCGGAATCTTGTGGTCCTTGATTTTTCGGGTGTATTGCTTAATATAGTAATTAGTCATGGTGGATGTGTCACTCACTTAACCTAATTTTTGAAGAATATACTTGATTAGTGTTAGATGTTCTACACTACAGCATTTTGGGTAATTTAATTTAAGTGGGAAGGGGTGGTTTATATCAAAGGATGCAACTGCAGCCAATGGACTAGGCTATGGTGCAATGATACCATAAAGACTTTATATTCCCCCACCCCTTATACAAATTGATAAATAAATATATGTTATGATAAGCCACTTAGACTTCGTTTTGTATGTCAAAATTGTACTAGATATTTTAATCGAATGGACCAATCTATGCATTGGATAGTACTGAGTCTACTGACTACATAGTCAAGCATGACTAATCCTACCTAATATTTGGGGTTGAGACATTGATTGAACAATGGAGACCGCGAGAGGTGAGAGAGGGACGAGGAAAGAGAGGGAAGGAGATTTGCGAACGATGTCCAAGCCAGATTCGCAAGAAAAGGATAGAGAGAGCGAGTGAGCGTGTTTCTATTGGCTTGTTTCCTACCGATTAATTGTACCAATGTTTTGGAGAGGATAAGTAAGTGGGTGTGAGGTGTATTAAATTGATGGGGCCGAATTGTTTTATCCAATTGATGTTTCACACATAAGGGCACCAAACAATCGAGTCCGTATTATTCATACTATCCAGTCCCTTATGCAAGCTGTCAAATGAGGCCCATACCACTAGTATTACAGTCTAGAAGTAGTCACCTTCATTGTTAAGTGACAGGTTGTAGGTTCGACTTTCGTGAATGATAAGTATGATACCAATTTATTCACTTACCTCTTATTGTAAATATATCGTTGTATAAAAAAATTAAAAAAAAAACCATATATGCTGTGATATAGTTTGGACAAATGATGACTTAGACGAGATTCAGCAATTTTGAATTTCGAAACGCTCAATTTTCATTTCGGTTGTAGGTATAAGCAACCTATTGTTAAGGATAAAAAAAGTTAGAAAGATAAAGAGTTCATTACAAATAGGCTCTTACAACTCACTTATGTGTGAACATCCAACAAAAATCCAAAATTCAAATAAACCGCCAAAAAAATTAATTCTTACGTGGCAGTTTACAACTTATGCCACATTCCTTCTAAACTGTTTCTTACCCACACATGAATTGGCTCCAAAGAAGGCATTGAAAGCAAACTAATGATGTTAACGTTTTTTCAGTATTTGTTTTTTAATTTTCCCAACATACTAATGCATTGCCATATACAACATGAAATTTTTTAAAAATGTCATATGAATTTATACATATTTTTTTAATTTGTTATAAGACTAAAATTTTAAGGAAAACTAATGAAAATGGTTTGAAAACTTTGAGTTTTAACGAAAATGACAAAAATGTGTTGTAATTGAATAATACCAAGATTGACTTTTTAGAGTAAAAAATCATTAGTTTGTTATCTCACTCTAACTCTGTTAAGTTTTTCATTCAAAATAAGTCATTTGCAAGGCCCTTGACTTATTTTCATGGTTTATTTTGGACATTTCAACTCCCCTTTTTTTAATGAACATGATTGACCATGTTGAATTCTCAAAGCTTGTAATTAGTTTAACTCCATGTTAGTGATCTTTTTTTTTTGTTTTGTCAAACAATACATTTTGTTATATTAGATGTTAGATTAGTCATCAACGGGGTTTGAACTATCGGCATCATCTAAGGGCTCAACACCCTTCCACCACTATTGTAAAGGGTCACTTGCTCCATGTTAGTGATCTTAATGTAATTTTTTTAGTAGTTCACCATAAGTTTATGAAACGCACATGGCATATTTTTTCCATACCAAAAGATAAGTATAGAACTTATAAAAAGGAAGTCAAAAGTTGAAAACCAATTTATCACCCACCCCAAGTGTACATATATCTTTGTACTAAAATAATAAGAGTATTGTTAAGCCCACCCCGATATCTTATTTCCCCACCCACTTTGAAATTATAATTTTATTGCCAAATTTATCCTAATATAAAATGACCTTCAAAGACTTAAAGACCAACCAATCATGTTTTGGCACATAATTATTAGATATCTTAACAAATAAAAACCTAAAATATCATAAATATGAAAAAGGAAATACATATCATAAACCCCACCTCCACAAGCTTTCCTGGGTAAGGAAGTTCGAAAATTTATCAGGAGGAGGGGGAATTCGAACATGACAGAGCAAAGCCTCGAGACTCACAATAAAGTGCATGTTGTGGAAGATGTGATGAAGCTTCACACGAGGAGGGGTGCAGGGTGTTGGGGTGTGGTGGTGCATTGGCTGGGGATTTGGGGGTGTCGGGGTATTTATGGTTGTGGGATTACTTTGGGGATGGGGTTGCTGGTGGTGGTGATATTTGGAGTTCTTGGTAATGATGTTTTTTTTTTAATTATAATAATTTTTCAAAGCAAGGAAAATTTGAAGAAGAAATACGTAGGGTTATTTTGGAAATAATAGTGGGTGGAAAAAGAGTTTATGTATTTTTTAATTTTTTATGATAGGTGTAAATATAAGGTGGGTGGGGAAATAAGACATTGGGGTGGATATAACACTACTCAATAATAAATAAATAAATGAAAAAACTTGTGAAAAATGAGATCAAAAGTCGAAAATAACATTCTTTTAGATAGAAAACTTAACATAGTTACGGTAAGACAAATTAATGGTGTCAAAAAATTCATACGATAACTACTTAATACTACGATTTAATAGTATTCATCTTCATTCAATATTGTTTAATGGAATCGTTTTTCATATAAATTAATTTACCCACTACAGGAATTTACTTACTCATTATATATGTAAGTAGGTAAACTAAAATAATTTACCTACTCCTTATTATATATGTTCTTACGACTAATCAAATGTCAAGTATATAATATATATATATATATATATAATAATTTGCACAGTTTATTTGTAATGAAAAATTCAACAACAGCTACGATATATCAAAATATAAACACTTAATGAAATTGCATATAAAATCACAAATCACTAACTTGTTCTTTGAAGATAGAGGCTTGCAGAAGCAATCTCCTAAGACAGAAATTCGTCCCTACACCAGTGCAGCAGTTCAATGGACGTTTATCTTGCAGGATACAACTATCTAACCCAAGTTCTTGCACTCGAACTTGGATTCTTGGCGAATTGGTTGTTCTGTGAAGTATGAAAATGAAGCAATGGAATTGTTGTTTGGTTTATGATATGACTGCCATATATAATGGCGTAATGGAGCAGTTAAAGCCGTTCATGTTTATCTTTAAGAACGATTGTAACTGTTCACATTATTAGTTTTATCCTTTCGGAAAAAACTGAATGCAAAAATCAAAAACTTAAAAATGATATTTGTGTTTTTTGTCTATCCGAACCCCAAGATTCATTTAATATAAGGAAAACTAATGAAAATGGCTTGAAAACTTTGAGTTTTAATGATAAGGACAAAATAAAGGGTAAAGTGAATAGTACCAGGATTGACTTTTTAGTGTAAAAATGTGGTTTTTCGTTAAAGTGAACAGCACCAGGAGCTTTTCGTTAAAGTTCCCTTTAATATATGCACCCAATTCCCTCTAAGTCTAAGACGCAAGGTCGATGGCTTTGTATTACAATATTCTATGGAAAAACATCAATGAAATGGTATAGATGTGGAAGGCTAAGAGTAAAATGCATGGGGTAGTTAAAGTAGCCTTACTAATACTAGCTTATTTTTAGGGAACTTTAATGAAAAACTTTCGGTACTGTTCTTTTGAACGAAAAACCACGTTTTTATACTAAAAAGTTAATCTTGGTACTATTCACTTTACCCTTTATTTTGTCCTTATTGTTAAAACTCAAAGTTTTCAAACTCTTTTCATTAGTTTTGCTTAAATTTTATGCGAAGACCAATAGCATTAATACCCATTTTCATTAGTTTTGCTTAAATTTTATGTGAAGACTAGAATCGTTAATTTCATGTTTTTCTTTCATTTTTTTTAAAGGGAGACAACTGGTGGCAAATTACTGTTATCCACCCCTTCCGAGGGGCCATGAAGACTCACAGAGGCATTTCATGTTTCAATTTGCATAGTTTGAAAAATATTTCATGACATTAATTCACATAATATCCATATAATTAATTGTAGATAACAAATAAGTAATTAGGGGTATTTTAGGCATCTAGAAAATACAAATTGTGTAAAGTCCAACTTAATTAAGAAATTTTCCTGGGTGGAGCCTAATCACTGGATATTAGTCAAAAAATTAAAGGCTTAAATGTCAAAATGGCCCATATGTTATAGTTATTTGGCCAATTTTATCCTTGTGTTGGTCTCCTTTAACCAATTAAGAACATTTCATTCAATTGCTCTTAAAAAATTCATAAAAATATTATAACCTATTATAGACAAATATTTTTTAAATTAAAATAGAAAGAAATATAATTTCAAAATGAAATTTAAACAAACCCACCATGACGTCTGCCTTGTTCCTAGATGAAATTGTGAAATTAGCGCGGTGACAAGTGGGGTTGAGGTGGATTTATTATCCCTTCTCTTTATTTAAATTTAAATTTACAGAAAAAACAAATTAATGAGAAATAGCACATATAAGAGATAAACTTTTAATCTGAAAAATTATTAAGGTTGTGACATAGAACATAAAGAGGGGGGGGGGGGCAAGAAAATAGGGAGTGGAGAGAACGTTAGGGAGGGGGTCGGGGAGTTGGGAAGAGACTAATTTTTCTTTTAATTTTTATTTTATTTTATTTTAAAATCAAATAGATAGTTTTTTTGAATAAGTTTATAATGAATTATGAAATTGTTAGTAGAGATTAGATGAAATGTTCTTATTTGGTTAACAGAGATAAACACAATGACCGAATTGACCAAATTGAAACACGGAGACTAAATTGACCTAAGGACTAAAACACAAGGACCATTTTGACATTTAAGCCAAAATCAAATTATGTTGGATTTTAAGTAAAGAAAATTGAATTTCAAGAACTAACGTCTTATTTTCATAAAAATAAAAGCATGACACGTGTTAGGTCTACCTTCTTTACCAATACGTTTGCAGGCAGACGTTACCACATTCATGGAACTCTTAAAATGCTTGTGAATCGCTCATTTCGATTCTTCCTTTGTAACAAACGCGTCTAAAATAGCTCTTTTTTGGGACAATTTGATCACACTTTCTTAAGTTTCGTTGACCTATATTCTGTGATCTTGTTACTAGAAATGGCTTTACCGACTGAGATCAAGTGGAACATCCTGTTGTGCGGAAGCGGCATTCGACTGTAAGTGAATAGCAAGACAGAACAGAATAAAAACAACACCAACAAGAACACCAAGATTTATACTGGTTCGGCAATGCCTACATCCAGTTTGGAGACGACGGAGTATTCCACTATAATCAATGAGAACATACAATAGTGTTTATCACTCAATTTCCCAAAGACCCAAATAACCCCAAGCTCTCACACTTACAATAGGAAGAGAAAACCAAAAATACAAAGCAAGACAATTTGAGAAAATTCTTCTCTATGCCAAATGGCTTCTTGCTATTTTTCTCTCTTCCTTGTTCTTCTCTACTTCTCCATTCTTATGAGCTACACCTTGCTCTCCTTTTATAGCCAAAGAAAAGCTTCTCAAAGACATCAATGGCCAAAGGCCTACCATTAAGTCAAAAAGAATTAGGCACAAATTAGGCATAAGTGCATCCAATTTTGGTTTCCC
This sequence comes from Malus domestica, assembly GCF_042453785.1. NCBI lineage: Eukaryota > Viridiplantae > Streptophyta > Magnoliopsida > Rosales > Rosaceae > Malus > Malus domestica. Next base: position 8,624,779 of record NC_091675.1, on the reverse strand, counting down.
ACATGTAGCATGCCATCCAACAATTTTGACCACAAAAGTAGCCCAAAGATTTGGACTTTGTCTACATGTTTGAGTCAATAATCAACAATCTCCACCTTGACTCAAACCCTCTAAGTAGAACTCCAAATAGTCATCTCCCAATCCCCCATGGGGCAATCAACAAATTTTACAAATGCCAATCAAGTCTAAGCAGTGCTTAAACTTGTGCAACGAAACTGGCTTCGTTAACATATCCGCAGGATTGTCAGCGGTCCCAATCTTCTGAAGAAGAATATCTCCCTCGTCAATAACCTCACGAACAAAATGGAACCTCACGTCAATGTGTTTCGTACGTGCATGATGAACTTGATTCTTTGCTAAATGAATAGCACTCTGACTGTCGCAATAAACATCCACATGGTCTTGTTGAACCCCTAAGTCATCAAGCAACCCTTGAAGCCAGATGGCTTCCTTTATAACTTCTGTCACAGCCATGTATTCTGCCTCAGTAGTCGACAAAGCAACTGTAGATTGCAGAATCGACCTCCAACTTACTGGACCTCCAGCAATAGAGAATACAAAACCAGTAGTGGATCTACGCTTGTCCAAATCACCTGCGTAATCAGAATCCACATATCCAACAACACATTTACCAGTAACTTTATCCTGCTGGAACAATAAACCAATATCCACAGTACCCAGAATATACCGTAGAATCCATTTCACAGCTTGGCAATGCCCTTTTCCTGGATTATGCATATATCTACTACCAATGCCCTTCCCAGCAACCTTAAAACCTTCTGGTTGAGACATATAAATCTCTTCCTCCAAATCACCATGTAAGAATGCAGTCTTGATATCAAGTTGGGCCAACTCAAGGTCAAACTGCACAACCAAAGCTAACAGAATACGAATAGAAGAATGTTTTACTACAGGAGAAAATACCTCATTGTAGTCAATGCCTTCCTTCTGAGCGTAGCCTTTAGCTACCAATCTGGCTTTGAATCTTACATTGTCTTTTCCCAAAGATTCCATCTTTTTGGCATACACCCATTTACAACCAATTGCTTTCTTCCCCTTTGGTAACTGAACCAGCTTCCAAGTTTCATTTTTATGAAGAGATTTCATCTCCTCATCCATAGATTTCTTCCACAACTCGCAGTCTGAACTCATGACAGCTTCTTTGTAGGCGGATGGAATATCATCTTCAATAACGGGAAGTGCATATGCCACAATATCAGTAAATCGAGCAGGCTTTCGGATTTCCCTTCTCGATCTTCTGGTTGCAATATAGTCTTGTTGCTGTGGAGGCTCTTGGGTAGGTGCCTCCTCTTCATCATCCTCGTCCTCATCATCAGAATTAACTGTAGGACTAATGTTTGAAACATCAGACCTTACTGGAACAACTGGAGTCTTCAGTAACTCCACCTGCTTTGAGCTCCTCATGGTTTTGGTCGCTTCAGTTTCACCTTCATGCTTGTTCTGATTAACCATAGCAGCCTCATCAAAAGTCACATCTCTGCTTACAACAAATTTCTTCTCATCTGGACACCAGAGTCGGTATCCCTTCACGCCAGTGCTAAAGCCCATAAATAGAGCTTTCTTTGCTCTTGGATCCAACTTGCTTTCTCTGACATAATAGTAAGCAGAACAACCAAATATGTGTAAAAACTTGTAATCAGTACAAGGTTTACCAGACCATACCTCCATGGGCGTTTTGCCCTCGTTCGCAGCAGCTGGCAATCGATTAATGAGATGGCTTGCATAAGTGAGTGCCTCAGCCCAAAACGCCTTGCCTAATCCAGCATTAGACAACATACACCGAACTTTCTCAAGCAAAGTACGGTTCATGCGCTCTGCCACCCCATTCTGTTGCGGTGTCTCCCTAACCATGAAGTGCCTCACAATACCCTCATCTTGACAAACTTTCAAGAAAGGATCAGACTTATATTCACCCCCATTGTCTGATCTGAGAGTCTTGATCTTTCGACCGCTTTGCGTTTCAATCATCTTTTTCCACTTCAGGAATATCTTCAAGACTTCATCTTTATGCTTCATGGTGTACACCCATATTCTTCTAGAGAAGTCATCAACAAAGGAGACAAAATAATGGCTACCTCCCCAAGATGCATTCTTGGAAGGTCCCCAAACATCAGTGTGAACATAATCAAGAATGCCCTTAGTGTGGTGAATAGCAGTGCCAAATTTTACTCTAGTTTGCTTACCCAACACACAATGCTCACAAAATTCCAATTTGCATGCCTTTGCACCTTTCAATAAGCCTTGCTTCACCAATCCTTGCAACGCTTTTTCACCAGCATGCCCAAGACGCATATGCCATAACCTCGTGGTGTCTGTGCTATCTGCGTCAGCAGCTTCGGTGACAGCTGCTCCACCAATAACTGTACTCCCCTGCAAGAAATACAAGTTATTTCGTCTTGTACCTTTCATCACCACCAGTGCCCCGTACACAGCTTTAAGAACTCCACCCTCCATGGTGATCTTGAGACCCTTGGATTCCAATGCACCTAGTGAGATGAGATTTTTCTTCATATCCGGTACATACCGAACATCACTTAATTCTCTGACTGTTCCATCATGCATCTTCAAACAGATTTTGCCTATCCCTTGTGTTTTGCAGGCATTATTATTACCCATCAAAACAACTCCACCATCCAGCTCCTTGAAATTAGAAAACCATTCTCGAATGGGACACATATGATAGGTGCAACCTGAATCCAAAATCCACTCATTTGAGTGACCATCAGCATATGAACTAGCCAAAGCAAACTCGAAATCATCATCTCCAGATTTTGCAATATTTGCTTCAGAACCCGCTTTCTCCTTCTCTTTGTTCTTCAATTTGGGGCAGTCTTTCTTCCAATGCCCCTTTTGGCGACAAAAAGCACATTCATCTTTAGCAGGAAACTTCCCTCGTGACTTTGAACGAGATTTTCCCCGCTTCCCAGATTTTCTTTCCTCTGTTCGACCCCTTGCAACAAATGCCTCGGTTTGTGAATTGTGAGTCTTCAGTTCCTTCTTACGACACTCATGATTCACCAATGCCGCAGACACCTCATCAAGTTTCACCTCGGATTTTCCATACAACAGAGTAGTTGTCAAATGATCATAATCATCAGGCAATGAATTTAACAAACATAGTGCCTTGTCCTCGTCAGGAATTTTCACATCAAGGTTTGCTAAATCAGCAAGTATTTTATTATAATCATTGAGGTGTTCGTGCATAGAGATACCTGGACGATACTGAAATCGGAAGAGTCGCTTCTTCAAGAAGAGACGATTTTCTGCGCTCTTGGTCATATACTTCTCCTCCAATTTTGTCCATAACTCCTTAGCAGAAGTTTCCTTCATATACGGGTATTTCAACTCCTTATCAAGGAACGATCGAATAGCAGCACAAGCATGAAGATTAATTCGCGTCCACTGCTTGTCATCAATATCTTCTGGTTTATCTTCCAGAACCATATCCAACTCTTGTTGATACAACACATCCATAACTTCACATTGCCACATACCAAAATTATTAGAGCCATTGAATTTATCAACCTCTAACCTTGTAGTAGTGGTTGGATGTCTATTGGATGAAGACGATGTTGACCCCTTCTTTACAGATTCATCTTTATCTCCAGCCATCTACTCAGCACTATTCACAAATACAGCACTGTTCACAGGTACAATACTGTTCACAGATACTGTAGCAGTTCACTGTTCACGGAACTGTAGCGCCAACACTATTCATGGAACTGGGCTCTGGTACCACTTGTTGTGCGGAAGCGGCATTCGACTGTAAGTGAATAGCAAGACAGAACAGAATAAAAACAACACCAACAAGAACACCAAGATTTATACTGGTTCGGCAATGCCTACATCCAGTTTGGAGACGACGGAGTATTCCACTATAATCAATGAGAACATACAATAGTGTTTATCACTCAATTTCCCAAAGACCCAAATAACCCCAAGCTCTCACACTTACAATAGGAAGAGAAAACCAAAAATACAAAGCAAGACAATTTGAGAAAATTCTTCTCTATGCCAAATGGCTTCTTGCTATTTTTCTCTCTTCCTTGTTCTTCTCTACTTCTCCATTCTTATGAGCTACACCTTGCTCTCCTTTTATAGCCAAAGAAAAGCTTCTCAAAGACATCAATGGCCAAAGGCCTACCATTAAGTCAAAAAGAATTAGGCACAAATTAGGCATAAGTGCATCCAATTTTGGTTTCCCACATGTAGCATGCCATCCAACAATTTTGACCACAAAAGTAGCCCAAAGATTTGGACTTTGTCTACATGTTTGAGTCAATAATCAACACATCCTCGCTATACACTAATCCGCATGTAAGATTGTTTATGGACGAGTTTAAGTGAAACACCCTCATCGTACCCACATGTTATAAGAGGGATTGGTTGTTAACCGGTTTAAGTGGAATATCTTCGGTACCCTAATCAACATGTTATAAAATAAAGGAAAAATTAGTATCAGATTCCTAATTTCTAATGTTTATTGACTAAAACCTTATTATTTTTTAGATTTTGATCAAAGTCCTTATCACTAATATATTAATGAATTACATGTAAGTTACATAATTTTTTTATAATAAAAATTAGTAATTGATTTAGAGTTTTAATACTCACACTCTTATTAAACTCCTAATTAATTTTCAATTCAAACATTTCCAAAATATAAAAAAATAAAATTAGAATAAGTTTGTACCCATTAAATTTTTACAAAAAAATTTCAATTTTTTAATCTTATATGTACCCATTCTTAAATATACCAATTTGTTATATGAAAAATGTACCCTTTTTTTTAATATAAAATGCACCCATGTTTTATATAAAATTCATTCAATCTTTTCTCTAGTCCGGTTTTTAAACTTATATGAGTATATTCTATTTCATTGATTTGAAAATGTATCAATGTCAAGTTTAATAAAAGAAATTTAATAATGTTATTAAGCTTAATATTTTTTTTGTGTGTTTTTGAAAAATATACTCATGTTTTGGTACAATAATTGTTTGGTTAATTTTGATGAACGTGCCCATGTGTGTGTATATACACACACACAATACATTGGAGAATATAATTCATCTTTAATATTTTTAATCCCATAAATTACGGTTTTTATTTAAAATCTCATTAATATAAATAATTACAAATTTCATTTTTAATTTAAAAATGTATATAACCTACATAGAAATACATTATTCTATTAATGTTAAGAATTTTGATCAAAAACTAAAAATGTTTAAATCAAAGAATATTGATAATTAAAGAACGCATTCAAATTGGATGGAGACGCCGAAAACAAAAATAGACTGATAACACCACATGTAGTGTTACGGTAACACCCAAAACGTTTCACCATTATATTCCCTCAGATATGTTAAAATGTAAATTCAAATCTTTAATTTACTGCACTATATATAACAACATGGTATTAAAAATTTAAATTTCTGGTTAAAATATTTAGCAGGGCGGAAGAACTTTTTAACTTTTAAAATTTCTATTGTGCTGCTGTACATTAATGATCATATACTTGCATACAAGCACCCTCTATACAAATTGATACGGTTATATTTTCGGTACGTTTCGGTCGAATTAATGCTACTTGAGCTTTGATCTGTATTCATTTTTCCGCTCAGAAACGTAGCCTCGGTGAAAGGGCAGAGAATAGCAGATGCCTAGCACATTAACTGAAGGGCATCACGAATTCGGCCAAGCAGAGTTAACGCCGTTGCTGCTATGTGGTGTCCGGTTAGTCCAGCAATAGCTAGCTGCTCATTTGGGGATGCATGCTCAATGTAGTTGTCCGGTAAAACAATTGGTCGCCACTGGAATGTCGATTTCAGGCAGAGAAAACAAAATGAGGAACAATGTCTGAACATATAATGTGCCATTGACAATCAACATTGAACTGAAAAAAAGAAAGATTACCTTGATGTTTCCATCAAGCTGTCCGTCGAGACAAATGAACTGTGCAACATGGGATCCAAATCCTCCAATAGATCCTTCCTCAACTGTGATCAGATATGAATGGTTCCGACAAAGCTGCCTAAGAAGCTTGACATCTAAGGGCTTGCAGAACCTTGCATCAGCAACTGTTACATCAATGCCCAGCGTTGAAAGAAGAGACCGAGCCTTGAGGCAGTTCTGAACCATTGATCCGTATCCAAGCAATGCCACATCTTTCCCCTCCGCAAGAATTTTCCCTTTTCCAATCTGCTCAGCAGCACAAAGAAGTCAAATTAAACGCATAAGAAATTAAATCCCTCTCTATTAAATGGTACCAAGTTTATATACTTATCCGTAATGATTAATGACGGTAAATACTTATTTTTAAGCAATGAAGCAGAATTACCTCAATGGGGGTTCCACTGCATACGGAATGGTCCATCCCAACAATGGCGCCCCTTGGATATCGGAAGCAAACTGGACGATCATCGATGTAGGCTGCAGTGGCCACCATGTTGGCAAGCTCATCCTCATCAGATGGTGCCATGACGATCATGTTTGGTAAGCATGACATAAATGTTATATCAAACGCTCCACACTGCATGGGACCATCAGATCCTACCAACCCTGCACTTGTAATGACAAAACGCACTGGAATTCTTTGCCGATCTACGTCATGAACTACCTAAACAGGCCATGAGAAGATAAACTTCAGATACATTATCATCGTATTGTTATTATATCATTAAATTATTTATTCCACAATTAATTAAAATATAATTACTACCTGATCATAAGCTCTTTGTAGAAATGCAGACGGGATTATGCAAAATGGCTTTAGTCCTCCACATGCCAAACCAGCAGAAAAAGTAACTGCATGTTGCTCAGCCATTCCCACATCAAAAAATTTGTCAGGAAATCTTTCACGAAACAGTTGAAATGCTGTTTCCATATGCATTCCTGCATGAACAGTCACAATATCTTTGTCCTCCTCTGCCTCCATCACTAAAGCCTCCACAAAGCAGTCGCTATAAGTTCTATGGTGAATTTTGGACGGTAAATCATCAGAATTACTCAAACCTGCAGGTTTGGGAAGTGTAAAATAACATATATGTCAGACCAAATTACACATGGCTTTTCACCCTCTGCCAAATGAGAAATGATCTTTGTAGTCGGCAACTTCTTATACTCGCTAAAGGCCTGAACCAAGGCCAAGCCTCAGATGAGATATATAAAACCAAAGTATATTGGGCTGAGTTTGCCCACTTGCAAGTCAACTCATGAATCCTTAAATTTACGGCAAAATTTTGCACAGAATATTGAATGAACATCAGAGGAGGAGATGAGAGGTAACATACCTTGTACCCCACTCTTTGGGTTGTTTTCAACTTCCCGATTTTCCTCTGTTAGCACATGAACCAAAACAGGACCCATTGAATTCAGAGATGCCACTTCTTGTAGAACGCAAATCAAGTCTTCAATATTGTGTCCATCAACAGGGCCAATGTAATACAATCCGAGCTCTTCGAAAAGAGTTGATCCTGGTGGACCGACCATACCACGTGCATACTCATCAACTTTAGCTGCCAATTCATGCATGCCTCCTCCAATTCTTTTAGTAACGCCCTGAAAAAAAGGGGGAAGAAAAATAAATACTTCATAGAACAAAAGGCACAAGGCACAAAATCTTGATAATGCTCATAGCAACAGAAAATGTTTGATATTCTCCAAATACCCAAAGCCCACTACGTCCTCTCAGATGAATGCCACACAAAACCGAATAAATTTTCTATACTCAGATTGTCTAAAAAATTGCCGAAAGTTATATAAATTCTTCTATAAAGATGTCTCTCATTTAAACAAATCCAGTATATCTAAGTTCTAAGAAAATACTTGAACAAATTTTAATGTCTCGAAATCTTCCAGTCCTAGAGGTAGGATAATAAAAACCACGGAAATACCTTAGCAGCTTCTCTAAACCTGCGAAAGGATTTACTTGACTGGAGCTTGCTTAGGGTACTCGACAGAGCACTAATAGCTGTCTTCGGGCCCTCCTCAGTCTTTGGGTGTAAAGAGTGCCGGCTGTCATTTAAAATAACTACCATATTTGAGTCCAAATAACCTGCATTACCCATCGCCTCATAGACCTGACCGGCCATCGTTGTCCCATTGCTGATGACTGAAACAATACGTTCCCGCTTTCCTTTAATATCCCGTGCAACTGCCATGCCTGTAAATATTATAATAGCAGTCCAGTTAAAAAAGATACTGTTTTAAATCCAATTTAGCTGGCCAAACTTGAATCAATTGCTTTTACATCATAATAAAGAATGCTCAGAGGAAAGACCATATACTATTACTAGCAGCATGCCATCGGCTCTAAAGCAGCATATAAGGTTACAAATATCCAGAGAAGGGTGTTGCAAGTCATGTTGAATAAAAACATGAACTTTTTTCCGAAGACAGTGATTTCATCACAGGAGAAATGAAAAAGAAGCATACTGGAAGTAGACATTACCCAGTCCAGCAGAAACGCTACTGCACCCATGCCCAGGCCCGAATGGATCATATTTACTCTCAGGTCGAGATGAAGGACTAGAAAAACCATTATTTCGTCGAGCTGTATGTACGAGGCCCCGCCTTCCTGTAAGTATTTTATGTGCATATGTCTGCCAGAATATGAGAAATCTTTCAAAATTTATATCATACAATGACAATGTATAAATGTGCAGCGAAACTACCCATGAATGATTTCTTTGAGTTCTGTTTATATGTGTTTATTCTGGTATGAACTATGAACAGCCTAATGTAAACAGTATCAAAAGTTATCCATAACCTCAACCGCCACTCTTAGAATTAACCATTACTTCAAAGAGAAAGGTATGTATTTATGATCTTACTTGTTCTACGACATCCCAAATTATCTTGTCCAAGGGAGCATGAAAAACACGGTGTATTGCAATCGTCAACTCCACCACTGCCAAACTGGCTCTGAAAGACTTTCGTGTTCTCAACATTATAGATGATAACTCTGAACGGATTTCATCAGATAACTGTTTCAGTTCCTGCACTGATCGTTCTGCGATGAGTAAAGAAGTTGGGAACTGAAGTGTAAGCACACAAAGATAAGTATTTAAATGCCTCGGAACTAACTTCAACAGACAAGTTCTTCAGGTGGATAGGATTTTCAACTGAATCAAGAATTGGGGTTAAGACTTCTTCCAAGAACCACTCATCATCATCAGGTAGAGAACATATCCGACTTGCAAATTCCTGCATTGAGAAAACAACACACATTGCTGCCTATGTAACTGCGGACAAAATAAAATTCCATCTTTTTAATAGATTCATCAATTCAGATCAAGCTGTGCATGTGCTTAGTGTGAAAATACGAAATCATATGCCTCATAATCTAGACTTTAAATTAACCTAAAAAGCAGGAGAAATGCTAATGGGACCCTCCATGGAATGTCTGTCACCTCATGTTTTTGGCACAATGATTTATAATGTTAGCACAAGAATTGACGATAAACTGTGAGGTGGCTGAGATCAAAACACTTGATAATAATTGTGATAATAAGATTCAGGTTTTCGGGTAATCAATACTTTAGAATTGCCATTTTAACTCCAAACCATTTCAAACTACTTAGTATTAATCACTACTTTGCCGTATCTGTCTCTCAGCATCCTAGAAACAAGTTCTCATTCACCAATAAACCATTTTCTATTTTCAAAACAAATATTTTCTAAAATTATTGACAAATTAAAAATAATAAAAAAGTCGTAGTCGTACTAGTGCACAAGGTTCCTGCTTTACGCAGGGTCCGCAGGGTCTGGGAGAGTGAATATAAACTTCCACTCACTCAACTCAAGAAAAATCTCTAATTACTAAAATCAATAAATTTACAAGCACCTTACAAATTTACACAAAATTTAACAATTCAACAAATCATAGATTTGCTTATTCTGCAACCACAAATACAGTCTTCAATTTCTAACCTTTTTTCTTCCTGTTTTATCCTCAGTTTCTGCAGCATGTAAACTAGATAAGAAGGGAGGTGACTGAGATTACCTTGGATGCAGGGGCAAAAACGGAACTTGGGTACAATTTATGTCCTGGAAATTCCACATGCAGTGGAAAATTAGAGCCAAAGAACCCCGCTTTGTGAGGAAAAGCCCCAAACTTTCCATGGCAATGGGATGTGATTCCAAAAGGGTACCCAACAGAAGCAGCACCCATCTGAAAAAACGCAAATCCAGTTACCCAAATTCAATGAATTTCAAGAAACGAGCTGAATCCGAGAGCTCACTTGCAGAACAACTCAAACCCAGCTACCCAAATTCAAAGCATCTAAGGGTTGAGTTTGTAAAAAGAAAGGATTTTGAAGGGTAAACATTGTCGGAATGCGTCACATAAGACACGAGAAAAGTTGCAGAAGAACAGGGCGGGGACGGGAGAAGAAGAAGAAGAAGCTGGTGGAATGGAAGTAAAAATCAACAAGAAGTGAACAGAGGATTCGGAGGAGACACAAGAAGCATATGTTTGGAGAGTATCTTTCTGGAAAAGTCCAAAACATATGGAATATTTGTACCACGTGGTGGAAAAGTCCAAAATATAAGGAATAAATATTTATTATTACATGTAAATTTAAATTTTAAGATTTATGTGTTTGTTTTTAAAAATAAAAAAATAAAAATCTTAATTTTAAACTTTTACGTTATAGGCAATAGTATAGTAGCGGCAAAACTACACCACAAAATATAAGTGGGGCCAAAACATAATATCCTAAAAAATTAGAAAGGTTTTTAATTAATAATAATTAATTGGCCCTCCAACAACTTAGGTCATCTCTAACCGATGGCTGGCCAGATGGCTCGTTTTAGCCCTCTGGCCCTCCAAGATTCTCCAATATATTAATATTTTAATGAACAGTACAGGGCCATATTTGCCTCCGTCTCCAACCGAGGGCCAGAGGGCTCGTTTTAGCCCTGTCACAAAAAACCGTCTCCAACCGAGGGCCAAACATAATTTATTATTTAAAAGCTACAACTTAATTTTATTTAAAAATCATGTTGGTTAGTGTTGTATAATTTTTATGTTGGTTAATGTTATTTAATGTTGTTTCATATTGTTTAATGTTGTTTCATGTTACTTAATTTAATTTAATGTTGTATAATGGCTTAGGAAGTTATAGGAAAAAAATAGAATTTAAAAAAAATATGAAACAAATTTTGTGAAATAGAAGTTATAGGAAAAAAATAGAATTTAAAAAAAAATATGAAACAAATTTTGTAAAATAGAAGTTATATGAAAAAAATATGAACCAAATTTTGTAAAATATAAGTTATAGGAAAAAATAGAATTAAAAAAAAATTGAAACAAATTTTGTAAAATAGAAGTTATAGGAAGTTATAGAAAAAAATAAGGAAAAAAAAAAGTTTAAATTCATAAAAAAAAAAAAAGGATTTACAATGGCTAGTGGCGCTAGCCGTTGGAAGTTTGAATTCAAATTGTTATTTCTGTCGGTTATAACTGACAGAAATGAGAAACATTAAAAAAAAAATAGCCAGCCCTCCAGCCCTCTCCGATCCCGTGGGGCCCTCCCAGATTCCCGAGCCCTCTGGCCTAGCCCTCGGTTGGAGACGGTTTTAGGGCTATTTTCGGCCATCTGGCCCTCTGGACCATTCAGTTGGAGATGGCCTTAATCTCATTACTCTGAAGATATCATGATCAAATTTAAAATATAAAATTTAAATTTAAAAGCTGGTACGTTGGTATTGTTAAAGTTTTGTTCTTATATGTCAATTATTTGTTATTATTCTTTTCATAATTATAATAAATAATTTTAGAGCAAAAAACTTAATAAAATGATAAAAAGTGTTTATTAATTCATTAAAAATAGATTTGTAGTTGCTGTCAAATTTGACAGCCACCACCTTTACTGCTAATTTACGTTATACTACATAAGAATTTGTATTTCCGTTGAAAAACACTAATATTGTCCTCTTTTATTGTTATTGCTGATGTAGACGTTGGTTTTATTAATCTAAACACAATTTTTGGGTGTTTTGTCAACTAACTAGGAGTTGGGAATATTTATGTAGGGGTGGCTTGGTATGGGATCCCAACCGAAAATGGATCCCGAATCTCAAACCAAAAATTTTCAGGACGGGAATTTGAAGACCAATCCACCAATCTCGAACCAAAATTTCATTATTCCCAACTTTCAGGATTCCCGAAATGTTTTGGGTATTTCTGGATTGCATTTTGGGTTTTGGGTTTTGGGCTTTTCGGCATAAATTTGAGAGTTTTGGGTTGTGGGATAAAATTTGGGCATTTGGCTTAAATTTTTGTTACCAAACTTCATATCAATTGAAATTTAAGCTTTTTAGCTATTACCAATTTGAAATTTCTTAACAATTGAAATACCAAATCATTCTTTCCAAGTCAAATTGACGTTCTAAAGTTCCAAACTACTTAATTTTATACTTCTATTTTTAATACAGTATACTCTCAAATTACCTAAATTCAACATTTAACACGCATGCAACCAAAATAAATATACACATTGGTTCGGTTCGGGATTCCCGAACCATTGAATATGTAATTCCAATTCCCATACCAAAAGGTTCGGGATCGGTTCAGTATGGATCCAAAATTTTCAGTATTATCGGTTTGAGAATTTTTTGGTATGGGATCACGATTTTTTTTGTTTGGTTTGGGATTTTCGGGAAAAATTTCCAGCCTTATATTTATGTGTTCTTTTGGTTAAATTTGATTGTGAAATTGGGACACAATTATATCAATGATGTTCCATCGTTAGAGGTAAGTACGTTGGGAACAAACCGTTCTTGTTAGTTTTTTGTTCGTTTGTAATAGTGCTTTGTGTTAGATATAAGTCGTTTGATTAGTATGCATGTAATTAATGTAAAATGTCTATTTCAAAGTATTTTATATCTTTCATGGTAGAATGTAAAATTGTGAATTAGAAGGAAGAAGTTTAGAGTTAGGAGACAGCCTTTCTTCATTTAAATGAGTAAGAAGGATTGTATGTGATTGACATCTTATAGAGTCGTGATTAGGAGTTCCATTTTACTTATACAATTTAATCTAACTAAATCTTCAATTGGCTCTTCTCCTTGTGCAAATAAGTAAAAGCTACTATGGTGTCTGGTTGATGAGGTTGGTGGGGAGACACTAATTTTTATTTTCATTTTAAGCTTAAAATATCATGATAAAAAAGAAGCTTAAAAATAGTTGAGATTTGGTATTGATGTGCTTTGAAAAAAAAAACCGATATGCTGTGCTGTAAGAATAAACAGCTGTGAAATAAAGCAGCATAGGGTTTTGTAAATTTTTTTGTAAAAGTGCTTTTGAAAAAAAAACAATATTATAGTGTTTAATAAACTTTTATGTAAAACGGATGTGAAAAAAAAAGCTGGTTTTTCAAAGCTGGGTTTTACAGCTTTGTGTTTTTTGTTTTTTTTTTTCTTCACCAAAAACTAAGAAAAAAATTGAAGCTGAATTTGGAGCTTTTTTTTATAGCCACTTTTTTTTCAGAATCACCTCAGTATCAAACTATGACTTACTTAGAAGCATGCATATGTAAGTATTGACACGAAGAGTAAAAAAATTTGGAATATAAATGATAGCTTTATTAAGATGAACTCACTTAGGTAAATGAGTTTTGGACGAGAACATGATACCAGGAGGATTTTTAAACCAAACTAATTGTTACTAACTAATTAAAAAGGTAAACTTTGCTAAATACTGTCAACAACACCACAAAGACGCGGCATATAACTAAACCTTACGTATCTCACAATTACAGATAGACTCTTGATGTCATAGGCAATTAATCCCAGCAGCGAACCATGCTCAGGACAGCAGCAATTGCTTGCGTAGGATCATGATGAGTAAAAAATTAAGTCCATTTGTTATATCGGGAGAAAATATCTCTATAAATATTTTTACAATACAAGCGTTATTATTAATAAGTGAGGGACATAAAATATGGAGAACTGGAATTGGATTTAGACGCGTACAAATTAGAAAGGAATTAATTAGTAAGTTACGTTTTAATGGGGAAACTTAACGTCGATGTTAACTCCCTTGCAAGGGAAACGTTTCATGTGGAATTCAAATTAATTGCCTTTGCTTGTCGGCAACAAGTATATATGATCATATCACTATTATACATATGTATTTCCGTCCTCCATCTTCTAATTGTATTAGTCGACCAGTTTTGTTAATTTGTCCTGCACTCGATCATTCTTCAGTGCCCTATTCTTCTCGCCGATCACATAATTACCAGGTAATGCTACCACCATCTTTTACATATAGGCATCCTCTTTACGACAGAGATTACAATAAAACCGGTTCACCAGTTCCCCATGACGTCTTTCTCCCTCTCTACAAATCCCTCAATGTTGAGTAAGTAGTGAGTAGGGAATGGATGGCTGAGATTTCTAATTTTCTAGTATTATTTTTATGTGATTGAGAGCCTGAGATTGGGTTCTTGTCTCACCTCTTGGACTCTTCCACAGAAGGTTAACAACTGTAAAGTTAAAATCCTACTTGCTGCACTTTTTTATTTATAATTAATCCCAACCAAACCATTAAACTCCGGTCCTTCTCTGCCCTCCTCAAGTACTATAGCAAACTAATTAGTTGAAACTAATTCGATTTTAATCATTAACTATTCAGTATTTCTTGCTTTCTGCCATTTTTGTTTTTACCAGTGTTTATGCTTTCACTTTCTGCTGTATTTACTTGCTTAATTGGTGTCCTACGCTGAGCTAACAAAAAAACTACACAAACAAATAATTTTCAAACTTTGACTTTGAATGAGTCCTTTCAAATTACTATATAAAAATAATAATTCGTGATTAACTATATGAGAGGATCTCTTTCACTAAGATCACCGGATTAAGTGATCCGGGCCTTTAAAATTTCATCCAACGGTTAAAAATTATTATAGCTTTTAAGGGCCCAAAACAGGGGTCGTTGAATGAAATTTTAAAAGCTCGGATCATTTGATTTGGTGGTTTTGATGAAAGAGATCCGGAAATGATCTCTTTCCCTACCTAAGCAGCATTATTCTCACCAGAACATATAATATTGTTAATTTATAATAATTATGTCTTATATTTAACTAGTCCCCTCACGTTAGTTTTCCTTAATTTATTGAACAGGAATGTCTAAGCCTCAGAGTTCTCTTCCATACCTGCTTCTGTTCTTCTTCTCAGCAGCGCTCATTCATTCCTCTCAAGCTGATGTTGGCACTGCTGCTCAGTACAGGCCCCCTTATTTACGTAAGTTCTGCATGAGTTTTACTATTATACGCTACAAAAGAAACTATACGAAAGAAGGGCAAAATAAGGTCGTCGCACGAACGTTTGCCCGACGACTATTCAAATTCCGTCGGGCAAATAATGTTTATCCGACAGCATATGCAGCCATAATCTGGAATTTTTATATCATCACAATATTTTCCTAAAAAAATGGTTTCCGGAAATCCATAAGTTCATTTGCTCATAATTTTTGAGATATTCTCTTTAGCATTTCATTACTTTCAGAATTTAGACCCTCGACAATTCTATTAGAGTAATGCCATTAACACATGCATATACAAAAGCTTATTCACTCTCTTATACAGTGGATCCTAAATAGAATGCTAAGACACACTATTAGATAGTCTATCAAATTTGTGTGTCTAAATAACAATTTTGTCTCTGTTAACATATCGATATTAATAATTAATACCTTCCATGCATACAGCTACCGCCTGCGGTGGAAGCGACCAGGGACAGTTTCCTCCGGGCAATCTGTTCGCGTCCGTTGGCGAGGGAATTTGGGACAACGGTGCAGCTTGTGGAAGGCAATATCAGGTGAGGTGCATAAGCGCTCCCGTGCGAGGAACCTGCGTTCCAGGGAACACGATTCAGGTAAAGATTGTGGATCGTGCACTCTCTTCGGTGTCCCGACCTTCAAGAAGTGATGCTACCATAGTTCTCTCTACTACTGCATTTGCTGCAATCGCCAACTCTTCCGCTACATTCGTTAACATCGAATTTCAACAGTAAGTAGTGAATACATCTAATGATCTTATTTTCTTTTCTGCCTTTTTCTTTGTACCACCATTGACATTTAACTTTATGACTTTCGTTTGGGGTCGTGAGCTTGTTTTGAACACGTAATTATGATAATTAGACAGGGGATTAATTAGTAGGGAAACGAGTAGGTGGTCTGTTGAGGATCTAATTAATTGTTGCAGAAGGCACAAGAATATAAAGCTCAGTCCTAATGCATGCATGATATGTAGTATCTTTTGCATCTTAGTTTGTCCAGTACGTATATAGATCGAGTCACCAAGTTCTAAGTCAATGTAGGTGCCAATACCTTACTTCTAGTAATATAAAATTGGGTTAGTTATAACAAATCTGGAGTTCTTAACCCTAATCAAATTGCAGTCAAATTGATATATCGATTCACAAAACTAACAAACTGAGAATTATAATTGTGATCCGCTGCCATGGAAGAGAGAGAGAGAGAGAGAGAGAGAGAGAGAGAGAGAGAAGTGGGACTTTGGGTTTGAATTTCTTGGTGAAAGTTAACGATCAATTCAAAATTTTCCATTTGGACGGAATCCCTTGATTTTCTAGAAGAGGATGGAAGGTCATTTGGTTTGTTTGCTTTGCGTGTGGGTACACTTTTCATCTTGTGGTTAGTGTGTAGTTGAACTTTACTTCTAATGGTGTCTTTCTAGAGAGTCTGAAGACTTGGATAATTTTGTCATATACAAATTGGAGAAAATGATAATTATCATTAGATCCTTCTATTATTTGCTTTGCGCCTACTCTCAGGTTAATTAATTAGATATTACATAATTCAAATGTAACAAGATGTCCGCGTTGTAACAACCAACATTATTAGTGTAATAAAAATCGCATAATCAATATTTAAGTAATAATTTAATTATCAACAATCAAGTCATATGATTTACAAAATTTGATTTAAATAGTTGGTATCTCTAGTATTACTCATAGGAAAACTAGCAGGTGATTTTAAAGCTGCTGTCATTTATATATCACTTTTCAATTTTCTATCCCTTAGCAATTTTGCCATTTTTCTCTTGTCATTTAGTTTGGTTTTGTGTTTATTCATGACAGTAATTAATGATCAAAGCGTAATTTTTCCATTGCAGGATTTAACTGAAAGGGAAATTCTACGGTATCTTAAAAAAAACAAAAGCATTGATGCCATTTATTGTAATAAAATTATCAGTAGATGCCATGAAATTATCTGTTAATGATTTATTTTGCGCTCTTTACCTTCATGTTAAATGGTATTACATTATGACGTTGACATGTAGGACCTAAATTACAAGAAAAAGAGAGGTAACACTATAATCGTCAGAAGCTATCTCCAATCTAACATGCAAAAGTTAACCGTTATAAAGTTATTTGACTCCGAATGTGGTGGTGTATGTTTTAACATTTCCAACGCAAACAAAATCAAATTTGATTTTTAACTTTTAACTCTTATATACTATAGATGGATTACGTCAATTTAGAGGATCTCCAATAAAAGATAAAATGCCTTGAAAACTTGAGATGTGTATTTTACATTTTTAGTTGGTCGAAAAACTTCCAATGAAGGAATGTAAAATATTCATCTTAAACATCAAATTTACATTTTTTAAACAAATCCTTTGGTAGTATGTTTCACTACGCTATTGATTATCGTTTGATTTAATTTATCTAATATATAAATCTCAAAATTTAAAATTATTTAACGATATTTAATTACTTGGGGGGCAACAAAATTGCAATCTATAATTTATATGCATCGGTCGCGCTGGGGTTAGAATCCGATCATCACTGGATTTTTTTGTGAGAATTTCAAAAATTCGTAAATCATGTCCGTTTATCGTACATTTTGTAATAAGATATTATTTTAAATATTTTTATTTAAAATTAAATACAAACAATACTTGACAAAAACGAACAATACGATGTACAATAAAAAAACACAATTCACAAATTCTCATTATCTCATAAAAAAAAAATAGAGAAGATCCTGTTGGCTGGGGATACTAGTGGATATTTTGAAACTCGAATTAACCAACGTAACATAACTTCCAAAAGACAAAAAGACCCAATCCAAATCCAAATCCAAATCCAAATACAATCAAGCTAAAGAACCATTAAGCGAAGTGGTTTTTTCCGTAATTAACAAAAATTCGGCGGGTATTTAAGCGGCAACGCCTACCTATTCTCCCTCTCAAAACCAAGAAAGATTCGACCTTTCTGGACGCCCCTCTGCAAATTCTCTCTGCGGTTGCGTTTCGCCGAGTCGAAAGCAAAACTTTGGCGATTTTCTCAGTTGGATTCAATTTTCCCGAGAAAATGTCGGGTAAAGGAGCAAAGGGTTTGATAATGGGAAAAGGCCCCGCAGCAATCAACAAGGATAAAGACAAGGACAAGAAGAAACCCATCTCTCGTTCCTCTCGTGCTGGCCTTCAGGTGCGTTTTCACCTCGATTTCTTTCGTTTTTTTCGTTTTTTTCTTCGTGGCTAAATTTCCTTTTATCGAATTTTAGGGGGTACGGTTCTTTATTTTCGGTGAATTTTAAATCTTTCTGCGTTTTGATTCATGGGGTTTGCTTGTAAAGACCAATATTTTTTTATTTTTGGATTGTTACTTTAGGGGCGTTTGATAGCCATTTTGTTTCAGTCCTTAGAATTTAAATTTTGGATCGGAAAATCTAAATTAATTGAGATTTTATATGTGGGTCATGGAGATTTTCGTAATTTTAGAGCTCACTAGTTCAAAGACCTCTCTGCTAAGTGCGCTTGATGGGATATATGGTTAATGTGATCAAATTGATTTGTTTGTTTGGTGTTAAAGTAATTGTTGTTTCTATAGTTTAGAATACACCGACTATGTAGGCAGATAAACATCAAATGTTCTCCGTTCTTCATAATCCACGTTGTTACGTGGAATGAGCTATGCAGTCTTTTGGTATAACGATTTAAGATATATGCTGTCTTCTTCGGAATATGGATTGTCTGTCTCAAGCTTGTTTTTCGTTCGATCGTTTTGTGCGTTGAGATGTCTCACGGACAATTTACAGTACTATTTCTTGGAGTGAGTTAGTTTAGTTTTCTGTTAAGCAACAGGGCATGGCATGCAATGCAGTTGTTTCAGAAATTTGCAGTCCTACAATGAGTTCAAGATAGGTTCTTCCGACTTGATCTCTACAATTGGAACATTGGTCCATTGTGTTGTTTCTTACTTTCCTGTAATTTGCTTTGACGTCGTAATATGCTGGTGAGGCATGACAACAGGCAGAGCTGTTGGCATAATACCCCCAATGGAACAGAACCTAATAAATTGTGACTACTTGCTTGGAATCTGCCTTTAAAGGTCTGCCTAAATAATTATGTCAAAGGAAGAGTCCCATAAATTGTTTTTGCGAACGATTCCAATCTTATTTTGCTGAGGTTATTAGTGTGGTAATAGATAGTTTCAGACCCTGGTTGAGATGCATAAATAGTCAGTTGAGATGGCTGTTCGTTCTCCTTGTTCTCCAATGGCAGATGGCAGTTTGCATTCTTTCACTTAATAATTAATGACTGCAATATGATTAGATGATAATTTGGGTTCAAGTATAGGCTCGTGAAATTCTTCGAGGCGTGAGTATATCATGGACGTTTGCCCACATGTTGATGATTTATGTTGTTTTTTAGATGTTTTTGTAGTTCTTAAAGTGTTCCGGTTGACAGTGGATTTTATTTGGTTTCTTGGTATACATATACCCATTGTATTCCTGTTGCTCATTCATGAATGCATATTCCTGCAGTTCCCTGTTGGTCGAATTCACCGTCTCTTGAAGACAAGGGTTCAAGCGAATGGAAGAGTTGGTGCAACAGCTGCTGTGTACTCTGCCGCTATCTTGGAATATCTAACCGCAGAAGTCTTGGAGCTGGCAGGCAATGCAAGCAAAGATTTAAAGGTGAAGCGTATTACACCCAGGCACTTGCAGCTTGCAATTCGGGGTGATGAAGAACTCGACACCCTGATCAAAGGTACAATAGCCGGTGGTGGCGTGATCCCTCACATTCACAAGTCTCTCATAAACAAGTCCACCAAGGATTAGTATCCTTGTGGGTTTGCGCTTTCGTCAACTGCTCGCAGAAAAAATGGAACTCCTGTACATTTCGAGATTCATTTTGTTCATTGATAATGTCCTTTGCGGATTGACAGATTGTTCGATTTGGAACAATCAGAGAATGTATTTTTTCCATTCTTTTCTTCTGTAGTGGAACCACTCTGAACTGTAATGGCGAGTGTCCTTAAGTTGAGGTTCTGAGCTTTTGTAAACCGGCTTCAACTTAACTTTTTTCCTAATGTTTTTTATGAGGCATTTCATCGAGCAGATCTATACCATTGTGTGTTTAAGCGTATATCTCCCTAATTAGTGTTTTTTTAGCTATGTTTTAGGTCAATATTGTTGTACTGAATCAAACAAAGAGTTAAATCATGTATATATGGCTTGGAGCTCAAATTTATAAGACGATTGGAATGAGGGAGAGTTAATGGGGCTTTTATTATTTTAAGAAAATAAATAAATAAACTCTACATTTGTGTCATTTTGCCAAAAACATTCGCGTTTTCCTTTTGTGGTATTGGATGAGGATCGTGTGATAGAGTTGTACCGAAGAGATGTCGATGCTGTTTAGCTTTTGTTGAACTCATCTGCTTCAAAAAAATGAATTGAAAAAAAGATATTATGAAGGTAATTTTGTCAAATTACTTAAAACGATTACAAACCCAAAGCTCCATTAATTAAGGACACAAGCACATTAGTTAAGTCAACGATCCCACTGTAAATCACCAGTCTAACAGCATCCATCTCATAACTAAAGCCAAACACTTCACTACAACAAAAACCATACTAGAGAAAACATGATGAAATACATAGAAAACGATTTGGAACAAGAAAACCAACTACCCTAACAGATTTCTTGAGGAACAGGGAAAAGTCGACGGGAATCAGATAGCTGAGACCTTTGGAACATCCACCGGGAACTGGTGGATCTCATCCATCCATGGATTCTTCTCCTTTGCTGGATTCACAGTTCTCAAAGCCTTCCAAACTGCACTGTTGCACTTGAACCCGGACCCGAACGCTATCTGCCAAGTTCGGTCTCCTTTCTTCATCCTCCCCTTGGCTTCTGTATAAGCAAGTTCGTACCAAAGAGAGCTACTTGAAGTGTTGCCAAATCTGTAAAGTGTCATTCTCGAAGGCTCCATGTGGTGGTCCGAAAGCTGCAAGTTTTTCTCCAATTCATCTAGCACAGCTCTTCCTCCCGCATGAATGCAGAAATGCTCAAAAGCCAACTTGAAATCCGGGATGTAAGGCTTCACTTTCATCTTCAAAAGTTTTCTCCCAACAAGCGTGGCAAAGAAGAGCAACTGTTCGGACATAGGTAATACAAGAGGACCCAAGGTAGTGATGTTGGTCTTCAAAGCATCCCCAGCAACCGCCATGAGATCCTTTGACAAAGAAACTCCAATTTTCCCGGCGAAATCCTCTTGTTGGGTAACACAAGAGAAGCACTTGTCATCCGAACCTTTGTGGGTCCGAACAGTGTGCACCAACTGATACTTGGATCGACGTCTGTCTGACCATTTGTTCGAAAGCAAAATTGCAGCTCCTCCCATTCTAAACAAGCAGTTTGAGACAAGCATCGATCTATCATTCCCGAAATACCAATTCAATGTGATGTTTTCCATGCTAATGACCAAAGCATAGGTATTCGGGTGGACTCGAAGAAGATCTTTAGCAAGATCAATTGAGATCAAACCGGCACTACATCCCATCCCACCAAGGTTATAACTAATAATATTCCCTCGCAGCCTGTAATGATTGATAATCATAGCTGACAAAGACGGTGTTGGATTAAACAAGCTACAATTCACAATCAAAATACCAATATCTTTCGGTTTAATGCGAGTTTTTTCAAATAGCTGATCAAGGGCACCAAACATTACCATCTCAGCTTCTTTTCTCGCCTCTGCCATACATGGATTGGGAGGCACCTGTATAACAGCTTCAGGGAGGTAGGTTGACTCCCCAAGACCCGACCTCTCAAGAATTTTGCGTTGAAACGCGAGGTTTTCCTCAGTGAATGTTCCTATCGAATGGGAACAGTTCATGAATATCTGCCTCGTGACCTTTCGCGCATCCTCCGGCTTGTAGCACGAGAAATCAACAAGATAAACAGGCCGTGGACGAGTAAAGAAAAAAAGGGTCAATAAGAAGACCAAAAGAGTCGAGCAAAGGACAACGGATATGAGATTGAACCTGAGGTGATCCCAAAGGTCATGGAGGTCTTGGAGTGAGAATGTAGACAGCTGTGCCACGGTGAGAACAAAAAGAGGGGATAAAAACAGGTACATTCCATGGGTGATAAGGTAATGGTATCCGAGCTTTACATACTTCAATTTCACGGACTGTTTGAAATCGGGAAGCTTCAATGAGGCCGAGGACACCGATGATGAAGGGATTAAAGGTGCGTTTAGATTGGAAGGTGACATTTTTCCAAAAATTCGAAGAGATATGGGACCCCTGATCTCAATGGAACAGTAGCTTTAAAGAAGTATGAATCCTCTTTCCTCAAAACCGAATTCAAACAACATTTCGGGTAGAGGAGTCAAAGATTCTAGGGACTGGATATTCCTAGGGACATTCTGGTATATTTGGGGGTTTCAGGAATTAGATTTTCTCAGGATTATCAATCTTACAAGAAATTTAACGACAGAAAACAGCAAATGCAGCTCAAAGGACTTAAAAACCCCTGCAAAATAACCAGAAAGCACACACCTTTTTTATGATTCTGTACAAAAAGCAGGCATTTTTTACAATTTATACAAAAGATGAAGCTAAAAACGAATAGATTGAAAGCATTGCATGCGACCCAGATGAGAAAATTGAATTCTGAGAAAACCCAGATGAGAAAACTGACCTGAAATTGCAAATCTGATGAGAAGTGTTGGATTTTTGCCTGAGAAAACCAAATGGTTTCTTCTGCTTTCGGAGTCACGTGAGTTTATGAGCGAGGAGGAGGCAGAGTCGGGACAAAGAAAATGATTTTTAAATGTTGTTGCGTGTCTTGTGTTTGGGTTGACTCGTTGGTTTGCAACTAAAATAATATGATTCAGAATCACACAGTTAAAAACTTAAATGTTTCTTCAAAACTTAAAATTTTAAATAAAATTAAATAATAATAATAATAAATAAATAAATAAATATAAAAAACAAGAAGTAGATTGAGACTTTAAACAAACAAACAAACAATATGATAGGTTACCAAATGCAAATAGGTTACCAAATGCAAACTACTTCGAAGGCTTGACCTGTTTAACATTTGCGAAGAACTAGGCCTGCTCACAAGAAAGGTCACATCACGTGATAATATGTGTTCGAGCATGATTAAATATGCGGTCAAAGATATAATGAATTAAGTTTATTGATAAAAGATCTTGGTGCATAGTATGACTATATACACCAATACACTGATATATATTAAAATATCATTTATAAGTTTTCGAACATGTTTGTCTCACTGCAACGTGTTGTTACGAATTCATATTTTTGTTATAAAAAAATTATGGTGTATAATATATTACAAGTCAGACACAACTGATATGTTAATGACATAAATTATGATATTAAATAAATAAATACATGTGCTATGATTGTCTGGCTAAATTGAGTCATTATTTTGCTAAAACATAAATACACGTTAATACATAATAAATTGATAATGTTGATGTACAAAACCGGAGGGTCTTGGAACAACGTAAATCCAACCGTGAATCTGCAAGAAAGTAAAGAACACAAAATGTATCGTGATTCATTCCAATGTTTGGGCTACGTCCACACTGATGTTGATTGTATTTCTCTGTAACTGTATTTATGTATTACAAGTGTGAGGGGGAGTCCCCTAGAGAAATAGAGAGTTTGAGAAAGCTTTACTCTGAATATGAAAGCCTCTGTTTGGGGATGTGAGGTTTGATGATTGTGAGGGTGAGGAGTCCTTTTTTATAGACTAAGGGCTCCTCCCCTTTTACATAGATCATGGGCTTAATGTCTGGAAGCTCAAGTAACGAGGCCCAATATAATATGGTACTAACAATAGTCCCCCAAGTCTTCAATCAAAATAGTCTTTTAGCTGGAGACTTGAAATTCAATCCATGTGTGGGCCGAAGTAACTAGATGTCGTCTAGAACTGATACTCGATATGAGGCGGTGTTCAATGTGAAATGATGCTCAACTAGAAGTAACACATGTTGCGAGGCTGCTCGGCTTGTGGCTTATGTTGCCTTGGTTGGCTTGACTTGTGGCGTTGAAGGTGAGGGAGTTCATTTTATATAATAAGGGTTTGCTCCTCAATACATGAATGATGGGCTAGAGTTGATGCTCTCGGCGAGGCGGTTGCTTAGCAGGCGGCGATACTCTCTAATGATGGTGATGGAGTCCCTTTTGTAGAATAAGGGCTCGCTCCTCAGTACATAAATAATGGGCTAAGTCCCCCAAGTATTTTTTATGAGTGCTCTCTAATAAAAGTGAGGGAGTCTTTTTTATAGAATAAGGGTTCGCTCCTCAGTACATAAATAATGGGCTAAGTCCCCCAAGTATTTTTCATGAGGCCCAGTTGCGGAAGCCCAATATTTGGTACACAGTGTAGTCCCCTAAGTCTTTAGTCAATAGAGTATATTGGCTGAAGACTTCAAATTCAATCCATGTATGGGCTGAAGTGGCGGTTGTTCGAAGGCGGTCTTTGTATACCATGCATTGAAGCTTTGTACGTGAAGCTTTCGAAGCTGGAGCCCTGTAAATGAAGCTTTCAAAGCTGATTGACATGAGTGATGCTCGTGGATGTTGACATGAGTGATGCTCATGAATGTTGACATGAATGATACTCATGCATGTTGACATGAGAGATGTTCATGAATGTTTATGTATGATTGACATGAGTAATGCTCATGAATGTTTATGCATGATTGACATGAGTGATGCTCATGTATAATTTTGGAGTACTGGACGTACTTTTGATCACCTAGTGGGTGATAATTGTGGCAGGCTGCCGAATAATTTTGGAGTACTGGACGTACTGTTGATCACCTGGTTGGTGATAATAGCGGCAGGCTGCCGAATAATTTTTTAGTACTAGATGTACTTTTGATTATCTGGTTGGTGGTAATAGAGGGTGAACCTTAAGTGGAGGGATGAAGTTTGGAATTTAAAGCCATAGGGTATGGCTCTTTTGGGCATATGGGCCTACGCCCTCCACATAACAATCCAGTCCATTAATTTGGGCTTGACCTTTTTTTTTTTATTGGCATGCTGCCTTCTTTCTTTATTTATGATTACACTCTGGTGGATTTATACAAATGTCTACAAAAGATAAGAAAGGTAAATCACAACATTCAAAAAAGCTGCTGCAAAAGGTGGGTATGACAGATGGTTAGATAAAGGTAAATCACAACATTCAAAAAAGCTGCTGCAGAAGGTGGGTATGGCAGATGGTTGGATAGTGGGATAGCATCTGCACAATTAAAGGGAATTTAAGCTTTTGCTTTTGCTTTTACTTTCTCTTTTCCACCGCACCTCTCTCTATCTCTCCACCTCCAGACATACTCACTTGTAGACTTGCTTTTGATTTTTGTTTTCACTTTTGTAGGAGTGGTTGAGCTGTTTGAGGGCCTTTCTTTTTATTTTGTTGGACAAATGCGACAACCTGGAGAATAAATGCATGATTGAGAATGGGATTTAGCTTCCATTGGTCTTACCCCTTATCAGCCTCTCCGTGTCAGTAAACGCCACGTAAGACGGCATCGTCCGGTTGATCGATTTGCGACCGCATCGAAGAGCGAGCTTCGTATATTTATGCAGTGCAGGAACTATAGCACGTCACCGTCTGCGCCATATTTCACCGTTTGCTAGAATGAGACCAGTCCCCCTGACAAATTCTAGAATTTCAGCCAAGATTCCTTTTGAATAAGCCTTTGAATTCTCCCTTAATATATGTTTGGCAATCGCCAGATCAGAAACTATCAAAAAGGACTTTGGTCCAAATTTCAGCCTATAAATTCCACCATATGTGAGGTAAAGCTCAAATAGTGGGATGAAAAAGGCCTCACTTCGAATGGCACTGATAGCTCCTTTTGCCTCTGGAATTTTTTTTGTATAGTTTTCAAGTGCATTAGCCCAACTGAACAAGAAATCTAATATCCCCGTAGGAACACCAACCTTCGACAAACCGCTCTTCAATTGAGATGGAAAACTAGATTTCTCCACAGTGAATTCTCCTGAGGCAATCCCAGTAAAAATCTCGACGCGCCGCTTCTCTTCCAGCAAACACTCCACGCTCTTCACACCGATGTCGACAGACTCAGGCTCTCTGCCATTAGAAGAGGAGCATGTAATCGTAGACAGCCCAAACCTTCCTTTCTGTTTGATGGGTCGGAGTCTGTTGGAGTGGAGCTTGGCTTGGAAGGTTTTGGCA
The DNA here is from genome assembly GCF_042453785.1 of Malus domestica. NCBI lineage: Eukaryota > Viridiplantae > Streptophyta > Magnoliopsida > Rosales > Rosaceae > Malus > Malus domestica. Next base: position 8,598,241 of record NC_091675.1, on the reverse strand, counting down.
AGGACGAATTGCAGCAAAGGAATAGTGGCGGCAGCGGCCATTGACGGTGTCCCTTCAGCAGTCGAGATTGGAGGAGGAGGAAGAGAGGAATGGAGGAGGAGGAAGAAGAAGATGATAATACAGAGGCCAAACGTGGCCGTCTTCAAGCGCAACAAGAAGTTGGCAAGAGAGTATTTTTTCGAATTCTCTAGAAAGGGATAGTGGCTGATGAGAGAGAGATATGCGAAGGTTTTTCTGGAACAACCCAATGGGGGAGGTTCTGGGTTTCTGCAGATTCACGGTGGATATTGTGGTGAGGTTTCACGGTGGTGAGATGAAAAAAATGAAAGAGAGCCGACATAGCTTTTCGTGTTGATTCCCACAGACGGCGCCAAATGTTAATGCACAAAACCGGAGGGTCTTGGAATAACGTAAATCCAACCGTGAATCTGCAAGAAAGTAAAGAACACAAAATGTATCGTGGTTCACCCCAATGTTTGGGCTACGTCCACACTGATGTTGATTGTATTTCTCTGTAACTGTATGTATGGATTACAAGTGTGATGGGAGTCCCCCAGAGAAAGAGAGAGTTTGAGAGAGCTTTGCTCTGAATATGAGAGCCTCTGTTTGGGGATGTGAGGCTTGAGGATTGTGAGGGTGAGGAGTCCCTTTTATAGACTAAGGGCTCCTCCCCTTTTACATAGATCATGACTCAATGTCTAGAAGCCTAAGTAACGAGACCCAATATAATATGGTACTAACAGATAACATCACGTGATCTTGTACTTTAGTCCTATCAAAAAATTAATTGTCACTTGATAAAATCACAAAACTAATTTTGCTTTTATTTATATTCTAAAGTACAATAAATAGGTAAGAGAGATTTTAGGTGTTTTGAATTATGAAAAACAATTTCTCCCTTGTTTTTTTATGATTTTTTTTTGGTAGTAATTCTCTTGTTCTTAGAGATTCACATAACACAGGGATTGTTACTAAATTATGATCAAAATCTGTCCCCTTTTCTTGGAATTTTTTCGTGTTTTTAACCAAATTCCTTGTTGTATGGTAGATCGAAGCAAAACCCGAATTTGACCAAGAAAAAAAACAAAACCAAACCCTGGTTATTACTTCATGAAAAGTTACTCGCATGTGAACTGGTAAAAGTCTCTGTCATCGAATGATTGTTGTACTTTTTACGATATACAACGACCACCTTGCTTTTTTACCACACGTCCACGGTACACTAGTAGCATAACGTTTTGTTACATGCAAGTCTCTTTCCAAAAGCAAGAACGTATTCAAAGGAAAATATGAACATGTCCAAAGTACGAATTCTTTCAAGGCTTTTTGACTCATGATCGACTCTTGAAATTTAGTTGCTTAAATGATCCATTTTTAGCATGTTACCATTATGTCGTTGATATATGGACAATATGTCATTGATATCTCAATATTTGATTTCGTTCATCTCAGCAACCAAATGTCAAAGTGAATTATTTAGCTAATTGCCCTACTTTCAAACTTTTACAAATTAACTTACAATAAAAAATAACAAACACTAAGGGCGGAGTTAAGAATTTTCACATAAACGGTAAAAATTATTTTCTTCCTCGTGTCTAATGTGACGGGCATAACCAATTTTTAGGGTGAGCCGGTGAGGTGAGGTGAATTTTAAAACAATTGGCAACAAATTTCACCCATCTCTCATCCGAACCGTTGATACAGGTGACGAGTGCCGAGTGACAAGTGCCGAGGGCCGAGTGACGAGTGCCGAGTGCCAGACGGTTCAATTCTAATTTCCTAGATAGCAACTGTAGAACTGAGTACCATCCAGATCAAAAGTATATACAGGAGGTTGCTGCAGAACCTGTGACTAGAAGCTCAACGAGTTTGACAGCCGTTCCCGCAATTTCTCCGATTGCAATCCCCTGTTGTCGAGGGCTATACTGCGGCGGACTTCTGTGTTGCTCTTATGATGATTGGTCAGAATTGTTGATGAATGCCAACTCAGAAGCCAATGCAATATGATCACTACCCCATTTCTGCAAAACCGTCCCGAAAAATTATGCCTCAGAAATATGTCTCTCAAGTTCTTTCATTCAACCAGGATTAATCAATGTCGTTTATCATACATTGCTTCAGTGAAAAGTCTACTCTCATAATCATAATTTAATTCATTCCATTTTGCTTTCCCTAAACTAGTAAATAGATATCGCTCTCTGTTCAGTAGAAAACCCGTACCTTGGTTGGGAACCCTGAAGTCCACTGCATAGCTTGCTTCGGAATAGGAGCAAGCACCCTGACAGTCTGCAGACCTTCGGAACACCTGATATTTAAGAAAGAAAATTACAAGAAGCATTAATAGGTCTCGACCTATTCCGCAGGCTCAGAATAAGAAAATAAATTATCAGACAAGAGAGTGGCAGACGAACTTTATTAAAACAGATGTGTAATTACTAAATGAGTTCTCAACTTAAAATCTGATAAGCAGAATAGGATGACAGGAAATGCACAAGGAAAATCAGAACCATAGAAAATTTACCAGATGTAATCAACCGTGCCCAAGAATAATTTATTATAACTGGTCACCAGGGGCTCCCCACTTGAATCTCTGGTGCCAGAACAATCCTGCAAAGATGAAACCAAAATGAGTAAACCCCCAATTTGCAGATCAAACAGCAATGCTCTAGATAACCTTCGATAAGGATATTAGACGATATGACTACCTCAACTTCAGTATATGTGCTCTTAAGCTTCAGAGGATGTTCTAAAAGAGTGTGTTCCGCATTGCCTGTGGCAGTTTCTATTTCCATTGGAGTCCATAGTGATGGATCATAATAGGTTCTCTCCGCATTGGGTGATGCTGAAAATGCTGAGTTGGGAGGAGTAACAGAAGTAAAATCAGATGGAAAGGCATCTTCCGTATCGTGTAATGCAGATATAAACGTTTTATCATCTTCAGCTATATTTTCATCTGCCGGAATGGCTTCATCTAGCACACTAAGAGATAACTTTTCCATATTTTTCTGCAATTCAAGGTCAGCACTAGCAGATGGACATGATATGTCCACTTGATATGAGGCTGAAGGCCTTTCCTCCTCGACACCAGAAACTGGATTGGAAGACATATGCCCTAAGTTTTCCAATGAAGAGCCTTTAGTAGCATCGGTAATGGAAGCCTGGTTAGATAGCTTAGATAAAGGAACTTCTGAGTCGATAGGAACCACAGAATCTGGATCAATCCCTTCCCTAATAGAATCATTGTCCCTCGTAGAGAGATGTTTATGGATATCACAGTTCATCCTTTCTTTCTCTAGGGAAACATCTGAATTCAAATGTCTGCTTGATAATCCAAGATTTGAATTAGAGGTGAAATTCACTTTTTCTTTGTATCCCATCTCAGTCACATGGAATGCTGATCCAGTTTCAACCTCAGAGACATCTAAAGAGTTCTGCTTAGTTTCTTGGTTCACATCAACATCTTTGGAACCGTCATCTTTTCCAAAATGCACATTGGGGCAAGACTTATCAAAAACGTCTGAGATGTCAGTACTTTGAGGCTGAGACAAGTTGTTCACTAATGGAACACTCTCTGCACTACTTTCTGGATTATTTGGGTTCTGGATATCCAATGACTGATTGCCCGAGTTCAGTCCAGCTTCCCTCCCATCTACAATTGGTGGACCTTGAGCTATATGACTAGCAGGCCCAGCCCTACAATATTTTGTCACGTTTTCAAATCAAAATACAAGCAGTACTCTCAAATATAATTGTACCCGCTAGTCAACTCCTACAAACCTTACCCATAATTATGATCATATAACCTTGGTGCATAAATTTGAGCTGAAGCTTGTCCAGATACCTTATCTCTGTCAACTCCAGACAAATCTAACTGCAAAGTATGATGCAAGATATATTTGTAATTTACAACTGCAAGGAGGTCCAAAATTGAGAAGAAATGAGCTTACCTTCTGTTCTGAAATAAAGTTGTATAACGGACTCTGACAAAAAATAAATAAATAAAAAAGTGTTACTGCCACGATAAAACAAAAAAGAGAACTCCAACAGTGCAATAAATATCCTTCAAGTGGTAAATGCAAACCTTAGGTGTACAATTGAAATCCCCACAAAGAACAATTGGAGCATCATTCCAGATTTTGGAAACAGAATGAGCCCTATCCAAAAGAACCCTGACCTGTTCAAAGGAAAGATACAGGAAAACGGCTGAATGAAAACTTTAGCATCACAGAAGTTAAAGTTTGTGATGGATTCCACACCACTCAGGCAGTTAGTTCTATATATCGGCCAAACACTTTTTATCACCGGTCCTTATATACAGGGAGAGGGGGAGAGAGAGAGAGAGAGAGTACAATGGTCCACTACCTGGCCAAGCTTAATTTCTCCCCGTCTAGGATTGTAAAGCACATGAATGTTACAAATGACAACTTTATTAGTACCTGTTGAGCTACAGATATGAAAGCAATTCAGTTATAAAATCTTCATAGAAAAGACAGAACTGTCTTCTACTGTTAAAACTAGTACGTTCATCCAAATATTAATCAAACCTGTATGAGGCATCCTAATGACAGCATGCGTGCGGGGTGTGTGTGTGTATGATGAATGAAGGTAAGTTCTTTAAAGATTCTTACTTTACCTTGTTGGTAGAGCTGCAACATTTTTGGTGCTATTCTGACGCATTGACTGTTAACAAAGAAACTAATAATATTTGTACGAAAGCATATCAAACAAAAGAAAAAATGACAAACCGATTTTGAACAATCAGAATTAGTGCTGGTTATTACATGGAAGTTTCAAGATATAAATATTCAGAGTACCTCCAGCACGCATATTTGAGCAACATTATCCCGAAGTCCAAGCTTATTGAACTCGATGGATTCCTCATGGACCAACTTGAATCTATAAAGGTAATTAAGGTAGACATCAGTACCAAATCAATTTGCTCAACACATAAGATACCAGCAGGTTAAGTCTGAAAAGATGAATACATGTTAAAACAAATTAGTAACAAAGAAATCCCGAACAAAATACTTAAAGTAGTGCAAAAAGGGGTTAAATCAAAGAATGGGGTAAGATAAGAACTGAAATATCAGCGCAAACTACTTTTTATTTTTAGCTAGTACAGACGCATATTCACCTATACAGATGATATTCATAGTAAGTAAATAAACTTCTTCCCGAGCATAAGCAGCATAGTAAAGGGGTGTGCTATCCACACACCCTTTGATAATTTATGCACGTTGATCTTTTTCAATTCATCCGATCCAACGGCCCAAAATTAAAAAGGTGTGTGAGAAGTAAAATGGGGTGTTTGGGTATCACACCCCCATAGTAAATTGGATGAATGACTGCTCAGTGTTCATAAATCAAGGATATCTAAAACGTAAAAACTAGACATATTCTACCTTGATGATCGCCAAAAAATTGCACATCCATCAACTGGATTACCAGTCCTCATCTGTATAAACCAAAACATTGTTACCGTTCCACCATCCATGAACAAGTATTTTTTTCTTTTGGCAAATAAACAACTTGATGAACTGACATTATCAAACAGAGAACTTTTTGAGTTGCTGAAAGTTGGCCCAACTAATCTCATTTCCTGGCCTTTACTAGTATAGCAAACCTATCTGCATGCAATGAGAAAACGAAAAAATGGCATCCTTCCCCTAATAACATGCACCCTCTCTTATTTGGTAGAATTAAGGGTAACACGCATCCTCTTACAGTTACTGTTTATGAGCTAATTTGAAGTAATAACAGTTAACGGTATTTCTCGCACAATATAACCACCCATTGGATGTTATCCATCTACCAATCTCCTTAAGACCCTGTCTTTTTTCTGGACAGTTCATGTTCTTTAATCTTTGTTTCTATCCTATCTAGTCAACTGCACTAAAAATATTTTCTATTGATGCTCAAAAAGGTGTCGGTTACACAATCGAGCCTCTATATAATACCAAAACATGTAAACAGGGAAATATTAACATATGATGTGAATGTTCTTGCGTTAGCAAAACAGCAACATAAGCATTTCTTAGCACACCTTCCAAATGCCGATGTACCCTTTAAGCTTAAACTCCTCCTCAAGGTCCTCAAATTTATCAACTTCCTGCAATCAAAAGGTCGGTCAAGCGCATAAAAAAGCAAGGCACAAAATAAAGACATTTCAAACACAACCGCCCCAACATTCGATATCCTCCCTGAACTATACAAAATTAACAGAATGTTACTGCATATTGCACATAAAAATCAAGACCTGAAGGCACATTATGTCGGGTGACCACAACCCGAGCTCGAAAATCAAATTTCGCTTTCTCCACTGCCAGTCCATCATATGATGAGGTATGTGATAGTATAGCTTACTCCGGTGATCGTTTGCCAAGTAATCAGCCAGTATATTATATGACAACACCGTAAACCTCTCTGCCAACACGAAAACCATAAATTCAAATACTAAGCTTAAACCAAATAACCTCCGATTAATTTGTGAATATGGTCGATTACCACAAGTAGGGGACGGCGTCGCTTTGGCAAATTCCCAGTTCCGATAGTCCAAGGGTTTCGGCCGAGGCCGGAATTGCTGAGGCGGCCGAAACTGATGGGGAGGCCGAAATTGCTGATTCGGCCGGTACGGTTGATTGTGATCGAGCTGCGGAGGACCGCGGAAGTAGTTGAGATCGAAAGACGGCGGCGGAGTCCGACGATAGGAGGTTTGGTTGGGGAAGGGTCCGGAATCGCCTTGCCGGGACCCTAGATTGGCGTCGCGGACTGATCGGAAGTGGGAGTCTCCGGTAACGTAGTTGCTTCTACCGCCGCCTGAGTAGGGGCGGTTGGAGAAGCCTCTCTGCCACGGGTTTCGACCACCTCGGTACTGTGAAAGAGAGAGCAATGGTTAGTTGAAAGTTTCAGAGCCATTTTTTAAATTAAAGAGAGGGAGAGAGAGAGAGTACAGGAGGGCGCGAAGACATGGCGGTGACGGCGGAGTTGGTGGCGGCAGCGGCGAGGAATTGGAGGGAAGGAGGAGGAGCGTGTCTCATTTTGTCGGGAAGGAAGGTAACGGTTTCCCGGATGGCAGTCACCGGGTCCCTAGTCACAAACATCGGCGTGACCCACACGTGGCTAGGGAAAAAATTGGATTAGAAATTTCAATTCGAATCGAAATTTTTTGTTCGAGTCCGAACAATTTCGAAGGCCTTGGGTGTAAATTGTAATGCACCATTCGATTGAAATTTTTATTAAATTTGTTTTCTCATGTTTATTGTTATATTTAAATATAATTTTATTTCATTTTTTCTATATTTAATCATACTATTTGTATTTAAAATGTTGTCTAATAAAGCTTTAGGATAATGCGAAGGAAATTAAATATTTTAAACTAAATTTGTAAATTAAATAATATGATTGTTGATATTTAGATTACTTAAACGTTGATTAACGTGCTTATTTTATATTGGTGACCCATTATTTGATTAGCAAATTTGGTTTAAGATTTTGGTTTTCCTAGCATTACCCATAAGTTTATGTCATACACTCAAGTAAGATCCTACAAATATCACAAAATTCCAATAAAATATTGAATGGTAAAAACATAAAAGTTTAAAAGTTTTCAAAGTCTTGCAAAATGTAGTAGATCCAAAGTATGCTCATAAAAATTTTGAGATAAAACCGATTTAGAAATTTTCGATAAATTACAATAATCCAAAATTTCTAAATTGAAACTAATAATTTATTCCAAAACCTTTTTGAATTGGCATTGGAATGCTTGTTTCCGATCCGATCTGACCGAAAATCGCTCTTACCTTTGCTCATCCATTCCTACTTAATTGAATTTTGTTCTGATTTCATTAATTACCTTTTTTTTTAGCTTAGAATGTGATTCATCATTGAGAAATGGGCTTTATTGGACATGAATTGTAGGCCATGACAGACCAACCCAATACTCGTATATTTGTGAATTGTTTTTTAAGACGAAAATAAAAGTAACAAGGAGAAGACGCAAGGGCAACAAAAGAAAGCCAAGCCCCAAAGCCATCAAGATCTCGCCTGAGATGGAAAACAACAATGGAACCATAGCTGATTGTCAGGAACCGAATGCCCTGCCACCGCCAAAGCTTCTGTTGAATTTTTGATGTGTATTTCATATCAAAACAATTACAAGATGAAACATTATATAGGAAAAGAAAGATAACATAAGCCTAACTTGCCTAACTTGCCTAATTTCCTAACTTGCCTAACTTGCCTAATTTACACAAAGAAGGTTGACTAGCCTAACTTCACTAGTCATCCAACATGTTTATTTCATGCATGCATTTTAACAAAAGATATGACTTGCATGCATTCCAACAGCTTCCGCAATAACGTTTGCTTCACGGAAGATGTGGCGGAAGGAAAGTGTTGTGGAAAGCATAAGCAAGCTTCTAAAAATTAGACACCAATGTTACTAGCATTCTAAAATATGTTACAATGCACTTCCTCTTATACTTATTTTTCGTATCATAAATGAGTCAATGATAATTTTTTTAGAGTGTTAATGATAGTTCATCGGACATTCCAAAAAAGAAATGTCATAATCAAGCCGTTGGGTACGGTTCCCTGACTTCTTTAGAAATATTCCCATCTCTAATCTTTTTCCGCATCTTTGCTGTTTGCGATTTTGAAAGAACTAAATTCATTCCGTCTTCATTAACAATATCACAAATTTTAGCACCTTCTTGAAGATCGAAAGAATTAGGAGAGGAATGCTGGCAAACATTAGTAACCAAATCGCCATAATTAACTTCAAAACGTTGAGAAGGAGGGGTGATAGCCCCGTCAGACTCCGAATCATCCCCAACTACATTTTTGTGTTGCTTATTCTGCATTTCTCTTCCAGTTGGCTCACTCATCAAAAAGCACCTTCAGTTGGCTTAGTCACTTCCATTGGCTTCTGAGTCAATTGTTTCATTTGCTATAACTGTGAGTTGATTGTCCGGCTGCTGAACACTCCATTGGGGAGGTTGAAGGGACACGATTTACATCCAAGTTCAAACTCTATTGCCTGCCTTCTATACCAGTGAAGTTAAATTCATTATTAGATAAAAAGATTTTCGCTGATTTATCTCCTCAACTTGTATTACTTTGCCAATTTTCACCCTTAATTTTTTTTTCAACATTACATTCACAATTCTATTCAAATTGGTCAAGTGCGTTAGCCCATTTCTCCCTCAATCAAGGGTAAATATGACTTTTTACCTCTCTAACATCCATTTCTTTGGGCAAGTTTTTATCTATAAACCTCCGCATAACAACTACTCATGTAAGTATTTTTTAGTTATTTAATTATTTTGGTTTTTGGCGTAGCCTATATGAATTAAATTTTATTAGGTTTTCCGTTCTATAAATATAGTTTGTAATTTAGTAAGAAAGATAAGTCAGGGGAATGAGACCTCAAGTAGTCTCTATAGGCCCACTTCACCATGGCAAGGAACACTTAAAAGCCATTGAAGAGCACAAAATAATGTACCTGCGAGATTTTCTAAGCCGGACCGAGGCAAGCTTCTATGATTATATATAAATGATAAATAGCAAGGGAAACGAAGACAGTTTTACTGGAAGCAGCGGCCTTAGTTACTTGAAACTTCCTCTTTTTTTTTTCTTTTTTTTTTTTTTTTTTTTTTTTGTTTAACAAGCGAAATCAATAGCAAGAGAAAAGACGACAATTTTGATGGAAACATAAATTTAAACGACGATAGCATCGATTACCTAGGTACACCAGGGAGATAAAGATTGGGTCGAAACCGTATCATGTGTAAAAGAGTGAAAAAACTCATACAGTCCAGAATTTCAAGGCAGACTTTAGGCTGAAGAAAGAAAGAAAAGTGACTTCTACGCATCCCTTTTCTTTCATTGCCTGTTTATGTTTATTATTCTAATCTTTGGACGAATCAGAAGAGGAGAAACAAAATTAAAAAAAAAATGTGCAGAAAAAAAAAAAGTTCCAAAATCATTTATATAAAAAATATATATATTTATGTATTGGAGGTCCACATGATAATAGTTTTCCATGTTCAGATACTGCATTAAAGTCATGCATTACTTTTCTGCTGCAAATATGTTTATAGCCATGGAAAAATATAAGGTCAGACAGAAAAAATTAATTCAATTTGACTAAACGCTCTCCTCATAAATATATAAAACAAAATCTACTTGTTTATTTTTTACTTCTTATATACCAACCTACATCTTTTTGGTTTTTGTCTTTTCAATTTATGTATTTTTCATTTCTTGAAGATTTTAGTTTTTTATTAGCAAGAGTGCCCGCGCGATGCTACGGAGAAACTGTATAAAATATGTCGCAAATTATATATATATATATATATATATATATATGATAATCCATACTACGTTTATATATGTGGAAATCTAATTACAACCCTATCTACAATAAGAAACAATGAGTAGAGTTGAACTTCCTTTAATCTAATGGGTTTGTTTCTTCACTTTGTTCCTCCTTCTTTCTTCTCACATGGAGCTTTTTCATTTATCTGTTATAAATTGGAAAAATAGAAGTTAATGTGAACAAATGACAGTTGGATTTATTAGAAGGATCCTCTTGCTAAACATCAGAACAATAAAAGGAGTAACAGAAAGTTAGAAAAATGACTCACGCAGTTGAAAACTGTTGGCGCACCAAGTCCTACATTGACGAAAACATTAGGCATTATTAATCAAACATGTAAAGTTTATGTCAAATTTTATATTATTTGTGGTTTGAACTATGGATGATAACAATGAGATAACTGAACATATGTGTGGTTTGAGTTGTGTGGCCTTAAACCTAAAATACCATATGAATCCAAGTTTTACAAATTATTTATATTCAAACCAATCAATTGAATTATGCTTAAACAAATTTGGTCTAAAGTGGTTAAAAAGTGAAATATAAACCCTCATTTTGCAGAATTGTTAACTTGAAAAAACAAATGCATAAATGGACAAACGGTGTTTCAAATAAAAGTTTCTCTATCTAAAATTGAGAACAAAACAACAGAGTCATTAGGCTTAGAAAAATGGATTCAAGTAGATAACAGATTAAAATTGAGAACAAAACAACAAAGTTGGAGTCAGTCGTTGGAAAATGAAAGTTGATTCCATTGTTCCTCTACGTTCCTATTATAAAAAGTAACAACCCTTTTTTGTGATCAGTCCCAAATTTTAGATAATGGACATTGCTTATCAAATTCGTATATATAGATAGCTTGCACGTTGTCGTGGGAATGTGGAATGGATTATAAGTATTGTATATAAATATTAGAATAAGGGACTAAATGTGTTGTAAGCTTTGTGCATATATATGTAAAAATATTTACACAAAACATGTACAACTCAGAAATGCTGATTGTGAAAACATGATTACCTATAGGACAAACAAATATGACATCGAATGCGTAAAAAAAAAGAATCACATACTTATTCTCAATATACTCAGAGAGCTTGACCTGAAATCCAAAACCAAATCTTCAATTGCAATGAAACAAAGGGCTTATGAGTCATTTGAAAGCTCTTCTGTAAAAAGCACTTATACATTTAAGCGTTTTTGCTAGAAATGTTTTTATTTAAAACATGTTTGAAGTTTTTATCAAAGTCCAAATGCTCCCTTAAAAAAATATAGAAGTGCTTCTTTAAGTGACACACCCCGTCCCGAAGGAGGGCATGCTGGCCGTCACGTGAGAGTGACGTGACCATTTGCACAGTACGGAAGCTTTAAGATACAATTTATAAGTTGATACACCCGAAGGTGAGTCCTAATTTTGTCCAATCTGTCAGAACACCGCTGAATTCCTCGTAGCCACCACACCTTTGTGATTCCTGAACCTGGAGGGGCGCAAAACCAAAATTGAGTGGGTCAGTAAAACAATTCTTTTTCCAAATCCAAACATTTCTCAAAACGTTGTAACCCCTCTCCGTAAAACCTGTATACTTTCCCAGAAATGTAAAATATAAATATACATATATATTCTCAAACTTCATTTTTACTATCTCAACATTTTTCTTTATCAATCATGCCATGCCATGTCTAATTCAACAGTTAAGTATGGATGCATCAACAATAATCATATCAGGTGCAAGAAAGTAATCAACCGGAGGCCCTCTAATAGCCATGTACGGTTGAACCTAGAGCTCAAAATCTATCACTCTCACTCTGCCGGAGTCACCTCTGTGACCTGTCCGGCCTTCTGCACACAAGTTACGCTCTAGTGCTTTCTCATCAATCATCTGTGCACATAATCTAAGGTCACCCACCAGTCGAAATCTCACTAACACTCTTCGACTGGCCCGTCGCACCCACTCCGCGTGGACTGTGCGACCAGCATCTACTTGGATCCAAGGCGAGCGTGCGATGCGGTGAATACTATAAGCACTAAACCATGGTGCAGGATTTGAGCTCAATATACATTAACATCATCATATCAGTATTTAAATACTCACCTGATACTCACCTGTGCGTCCGCCGCACCATTCATTCATATGCATCATATCTCAATTTCATACTTTTCATATCATTTCATGCATGGCAATTCGATTCACATTTCTATATACTTTTCATATACTTTTATGCATGGCATCTCAATTCACATTTCAATATACTTTTCATATAATTTTATACATTGCATTTAAAGCATACTTTCATTCAATTTCAATTTCTGGGAAAACGTCAAGTATATATATATACGGAAAACAAAACTGCCCACTCACCTGGAGTTCGCCCTACAACTCCCTAGCACAATACGCCAAGGCGTCATGACGATCGGCGCCTAAAACAATAATCAATTCCAACCTCATAATTCATATCGATAGAATATATAACTTATATAAAATACGTCACTACGTAGATCGATCCGGAAGAGCTGCCACTCAGATTTTAAATCCATAACTTCCAGAGGTCCACAATATATCTCTAGGACAACATCCTAAAATTTCATCACCATCCAACGGTCGGATCTCCGTCAATTTCCAAAATTAAGTGACGGTTAACATTTTATTTTATGAACTTACAACTCCAATTCCAGAAGATCCGTAACTCGGATTCCCAATCCGTAAGTTCCAATAATCCTCAAACATTACGTATTGCAACGTATTAAAGTTTGGTAACGATCCAACGGTCGGATCATCAATTCACATTTTCACCTAATGCGAAAACTATAAAACGTTATTCGAACACCTAACCAACAATCCTTAATAACTTTCTTATACGGTGCTCAATTTGGGTATATGAATATACCACAGTGATCTACTCGACGTCACGGACGTCGAAATATTTTTAAAATAATTTTTTACTGTAGCACGCGCCCCCACGCGCCAAGGAAGGCACGGGTCCACGCGCGCCCACGCGCACCTTCTTCCTCGCGGGTTCGCCGGACTGGTTTTTTCCGGTGGCCGGAAAACTGGGGAATTTTCAAATGCTTCGTTCTCCTTCGTTTCTCAACCATTTTCTTCGTATAATATATCAATTTAAAGCCCTCAACATGTAGAATCACAATATACTACTTTAAAGCTCTAAAAACCAGGAAATCTCACCGGAAAAATTCCAAGAAAACCGGCCAAAGATGAACCACGTGATCCCGGCGTCCAAATCCTTCAAACGAAGTACTCCGAGCTTCGTGGGAACCTCCTAGAGCTCCCTGTGAGCTTAGATTTCCCTAAAACACAACATATTCAAAGATCATGAACAGTGCTCTTCACGGGAACTTTAAAAACTACGTTTTCCGAAGTAGAACTTACCTGAAATGGGTACCATTGTGTTCGTGTGGTCTTCAGGAGCACGATGGTGGTTTCAAATTGAACGATGGTAGAAGTTTTATATGGTTTTGGAGCTTGCCCGTGTGAGTTCGAAGGAGAGAGAGACAGAACTGAGAGAAATCGTGAGGGAGGAGAGAGAGAGGGACAATGTTACGGGTTATGGGGAGGGTTTTGAGGTGTGGGGATCCCACATGTCCAACCCAATCCCAATTTCATAAATTCCAACATAAAAATCCAAACTTAAGCCTAGTTTAAGTTCCTAAAACCAAATAACTTAGGAACTTTAAGTAAAACCAATTGTTAAATTTTCGCCCCTTAGTCCCGTTTAAGGGCATTTTCGTCTTTTCATGTCCTCGGAATTAAAATTCCTGGACGGGATGTGACATTAAGCATCTAACATGAACAAACACAAACTGAAAAAATGAAAAGCAAGTGACTTGTACATGAAATTATTTTCACTCCAAAAACTACACTTTTCAACTTTAAAACGCAAGAAAAATGAATATCTTGATAGAAATTTCAAAGAGGATAATTAAACCACAAAATATAAGTACAATGCATGCATCCGTACCTGTCAATCAAGAAGGCAAGAAAAAAGTTGTTGCAAAGTAGGTAATTGACTTAGTAAATCTGTGCTAGCAACACACAAAAATCAAATCATACTATACTTTTTTGTGCATTCATCGGTTCATTGTTAAAAAAAAATTTGCAGAGAAGATAGATTTTTACCTAATTGTTCAGAAATGATGGCAGAGCTGCAACTACTGCAATCTTATTTTGTGGAGTTTTTCATGTTATAATCTCGAGTAGAATAAACTTACATACAGTTGTTATAAAACAACACTTGTATAACACTCATACCAAAATTTACTCACATTCTTAGTTGTAACTTAAGTTATTTATTTGGTAAAAGTTGATGACTCATATGTATTGATACATTCATAGTTTTTTAATCAATTTTTACATACAATTAATAATATAAGTTGTAGATTGACACTCGTTGTTATTTCCTAAATTTCTGCGCTCAGTTTTTTATTTATTATTAATTCACCCAAATATTTTTTTTTTAAATAATATTAAGGCCGAGAATGTAGTAAATAACATATTCACCGGCATAGGAAAACTAAAATCAAATAAGCTACTCAATGCATCAACAAATATAGAAAAGCTAATTATCTATGAGTTCCAAAAAAACTGAAGCATGTAATAATGTTGAAAAGCATACTATGCATTTAATCAGTCTCACAATATCATGAGCGCATAAACACATACAATTATCAAGAAGAATACAAAACCATTAACCCACTCCTCCACCGCCTTGACCCCTTTGATCTACAAAACCAAATAACAATTTTCAACAAAAAAACTAATTTAACAAAGCAAATACAGTATACAAAAACAGATATTCAATTTAGCTTTATTTAGATTATAGGAAGTCCATTCAAAAGACCTAAAGGACATAAATACAAATATTCAAGAAGCAACCTTTTTCAAAGATCACTCATGATATTTTAAGGTTTTTCTTATTCTTGGAAAAAAAAACTATGGTTAAGAGTAAATTCATTATATTTTAATTTTCATTTAATTCATGTAACCGTCTTCAGCTTTTTGGTTTGAACGTTGGGAGATGAGAAAGAGTGACAGTGTTGGGAAATTGGAGAGTCCGAGTTGGGTAGAGAGAGAAGTGAACGTTGAGTGAATGAGGCGTGGGAGGGAGGTGTGTAATGGTGAGTCAGATAGATTGGATGGGTGATAGAAACCAAAGGAAAATTCCAGAGATCCAGTTGGAGGGCATGCACGACTAAAGCAAAAGGAAAACTAGACGCGTGGAATGAAAGGGTAAAATGGTAAAAAAAAAATCAGAGTACAAAAGAATCAAAGGGTATTTCTTGTTGAAAATTGTTAGTGTAAGGATAAATTGGTAAAAAAAAATCAGAACACTAAGGAATAGAAGGGCATTTCCGCCCGTGCACTGTTAATGAACAATGTTTTTTTGCTTGGGTTTTAGTATAGAGATAATGTTTGAATGGTCGTTGGAAATTGGAATTTATAATGAAAGGTATATTAGATGGTTAGAGTAATGCTAGAGAGATTAAATTTGCAGACAAAATTTCAGAAACTAAAAAACATGAAAGTTGATGATTGATTTATTACTTTTTTTTTTAACAAACGATATTATTTACACTAAGGGGGAGGGATGAGTTTAGCCTCACAATGGACTAGCAATAATGTGGTTTAAATTGGCTTTTGGCGAGAATCGAACCTAAGGCCTCTCATTTATAAGTGAAGAGGAATACCACTAGACCGTAGTACCAAATGACAATTGGTTTATTACTTAAGCGTTGATAAACGTACTCATTCTTATTGATGACATTATTTAATTTGCAAATTTAGTCTTCAAATTTAGTCTTCCTAAGACCATCTCAAAAAGAAATGTCAAATTGCAATTGAGGGCTAATGTAGCAATATGAAGCCTTATGTCAATTTTTGTACATTTCCAACTGAATTGTGAAATATTATTTTATTATTTAAATAGAACTTTAAATGATTGTAATTATTAAAAAAATATTGACGCAAAATTTGTATTGGTTGAATGCTAATGGAATAAGGGACCCATCATTAAACTAAATTTGACATTGGTGTCACATTTGACTCCAAATCACAAAGTCTTCAAATTTAGTCAGCAAATAACATTTTGGTTGGAGAGACTTTTGACGTCAAATGTGAACGGTGACATTCCACCTAAGATTTTGACATCTCCTTTAAAGATGCTCTAACATTACCTGTTATTTTAACTTTCAGTAGAATTTTATTTTGTCTATTGCATATTTTGATTGGAAGCTTCAAATCTAAGAAGGAGCACACATAGCCGTTCTCTCCCTTCATTATCAAAACCCTAGATTTAAAAACTCCATAGCCGCCCGCTTATCTCTTGTTTCGACTTACATGAAATATATAATGTCGTAAATCTATATACTCGACATCCTGTAGAGAAGTTAAAACATGTGGCAGGGTCATAAATACAAAAACTATATTTACATTTTATTTTTCTATATTTTCATTTCATTTTTTACAGTTTCGGAAATGTAAGTGTGAGTTCTACTCAAGGAAAGAAGTTTGGATCCCACTAAAGATGATCTCACATGGGGTGCGGGATTTTTTTTTCTTTTCAGATGAGACACTGGATCTAAAATCTTTAGAATTACAAATAATGGAAGGTCTCCGTGGGGTCTTTATGTACACAAATAATGTGGAGACTCTTCCAAATCCACTTTCTGTCACTACATCCTACATTGTTTGTCTGGTTGTTCTACAGTGGGATATGTTTGTGTTGTAGATATTTGTAAACCATGTCGCTACTAAGAGCTGTACGGTTTGTTTTATGATTTGTGCATGCATGTCTATCCAACTATATTGATTGCCCTGGTCTCTGCTTGATTTCTTGGGAGTATAATGTCAAAAGAGTTGTTTAAATTTCACTGCAGGTAGCCCATTGCAAAAGACAACTGTATATGTGGACAAACTTTTCTCATAAGTATATATAACACGAAAGGTTTCTTAATTTTCCGACGTGAGGTTAACACTCTACCTAGTTACCAAAACATAGTCGAGTTTTATCGCACATCTCTTCATTTCATTTGTATATGTAATTGGGATATGCAGAGGGGCACCTGAAAGATTGAGTTATCAAATTTTTAGTGAGTGAAAACCACCTCTCTGAAAACAAAGTGGTTTAGTTAGGGCTAATTTGGTATTGTTGTGTTTAAAATAAAAAAAAAAATTTGATTCTGATGTGCTATGAGAAAAAACAGTTGTAAAATAAAGTTGTTGGGTATTTGATAAACTTTTTTTTTGTAAAAGTGCTTTAAAAAAAAAAACAATGTCTTAGTATTTGGTAAACTTTTATATAAAATGTTGTTAATACGTTAAATGGCTTAAAAAGATATGGTACTTAGAGCATCTCCAATGGAAATCCCAAATGGAGTCCCTACAACCGTATAGTCCCTAAATATAGGGTCATTCCAATGGGGCGAAATTGAAGTCCTCAAAGTATCTCAATATATAGGGACTCGCTAGATACCTTCAAAGAATTCTCAAATATGAGAACTACATATAAGGACTCAAATAATGGACCCTATATTAATTTTGAGTGGGAATGGTGTTGTTTTTAATATTTTTTACCTTGTTTTTTGAACTCACCCAAGTGGGGCAACTTCTCATTTGCCTTTTTTTTTAATTCTTGAAAAATCAATGGTAGAGATGGTTTTTTATTTTTATCAATGGTTACAAAATTTCAATGAAATGAATAATAATTTGTTAATATTTTAGTCCCTATATTTAGGGATTATACTATAAGGAATTTTCATTGTAGAAAATATTCTTTTAGGAACTCGAATATTCCTCTAAAGCTCCTAAATGAGTCCTCAAGGGTATTGGTGGGAGTTCCTACTTAGGAACTCCCATTGGAGATGCTCTTAATGTGATATAATAATTGCCAAAGACAATAATGTATTTGCAAATATTGCAATTTTGTAAAATATGTGGGGGTCTCCTTGTCATTTGAAAAGTTTATTAAATGAGCACTGATTACTATGTTTAGAAAAATGATTAATTGGATAAAAGCGCTCCAATTCTACATCTTATTAATTAAACATTTGTGGGTTTTCAACTTTTTATTAAAACGCTTTGTATTTTGATTAAGGTGCTTCCATCTTTATCCATGTCATTTTTTAATTTCCAACTCATCATTTTAAGTAAATTTTAAAGAAAACAAAAAAAATGAAAATAAGAGTTATTTATATTGAAACTGATCAAATATAAAATCCCTAAATTCGTGGAAAGAAAATAAGTTTGAAAATTTTGATTGAGTCATTATCCTAATAATTAATTGTTAAGAATTTGATATAAGTAATTTTCAGTACAAAGTTTTAATATGAAAAATTCTCTATTTTTTTAAGGGTCATAACGTACCACTAGATTGTACGTACCAAAGTTAGGTTAACACATTGTATCAATACCTTGGTACATACTAAAACAAGAATCACATAACGTACCAAAATTAGTCATCTGCAATGTACCAAAATATTAATACGTACCAAACTTAAGATTATATAATGTACCAGTTATGTACCAAGTTATTGGTACGTTATGTTTAATACATATGTGCATTTATATATCATGTCCATAATTGGTACGTTATGTTTAATAGGATGTTAGTTGTATTTTTATAATTTTAATGATCTTTTTTATTTGAGTAATGAAAAGTATCGTTTGAAATGAATTATCGGATAATATATCTCCTAGATTTTAGGATTTAGGTGATATTGATTTGTCATTTGATTGGTAAACCAAATATATGTAATTTTGGTATTAAAAATTAGATAATAATGTTTGATTAAAAGTCTAAAAGATATGGATGTTAAATCTAAGAATTTCAAAACTGAGATGCCTATATTAAAACACCCATTTGAAGAAAAAATTTTTTTTAGAATCATGGTAGATCCTGTTTTTGCTTTTATATGATTTTCTACTATCATTGAAAGTATTTTTTCATAAAAAACAATATATAAAAAAAATATATATATATATATATTTTAATTTTACCAAGCACATGATGTTTCAAAATTTTTAATAAGCTACTTTTTTTTTTAAAGCATAACAATTCCAAACAAGTAAACATTCATTAATACAAATACTATTTTATACACATGCATTTGTCTTATAAGTTTCATGAATTTTCATGTTTACACCACAATATACTCAATTTAATTCATCGTTGTAAATTGGGAAAGGAAAAATCTAGAACGATCCTATTAGTCTGCCGTATTGGGTGACCGATATGATGGAAAGCAAAACCTCAAGTCTAGAGGATCTGACATGGGCAACAAGTTGGTTAGGCTTAAAAGAATGAAAGTGCGCTCTCCGATAAGAGGAGACCGATCGGCTCTATCGAGCTGCCGGTCGGATTCGTCTGCACGTATTTATGTTTATTCACATTCAAGTTCTGATATTCTATACAATATCAACATGACAAAAGTCTAGAAACTATTTAGTTTCTAAACATACGTGTATATATCTGTCTCTCTCTTTTTGTGTTTGGTTTAACTTTGATAGTTTCAGATTTTATTGTATCCAAAAAACTTATTTGCACTTGCACATTGTGCACAAATATGGGGCAAATAAAGTCTAAAAACAAATAGTTTCCATGTACGTTGAAGCATTCTTTCTTCCTCCTGAAGCATTTCAACTTTCGTACCTAAGCCAGTAAGCCTTAACCCACAAACTAAATATTCAACAACTCACTGATGGTGCAGTATACTGTATGCCTCTGTTCTACAATTATTGGCCTCATGGCCCCCAATTATTTATGTCCGTTAAATGAAAGTTCATCCATTTCCACGTGAAGAGACCATTATTACCGGATGACGTAACCTTGGTGATGTCACTCTGTTATTGATTGTAGTCACGACTCACCAGCCAAAGGTTAAGAAGGAAGGATTTTTCAGTGTGTCCGTCATACGAGATCGTACATCACGTGTTCCTATATAAATAGTGGAATATGTGTGTTAAAAGGTTAATAACTTAAAAATTAAAAAATTTCACCATTTAGATAAAAACACGTAATGTATCATCCGTATTCCTGTCACAACTGAAAATTTCTCGTTAAGAAGACTCATGTTTATAGATTGTTATACCCCAAACCAAAAATCTTCCAACACGTATAATTTTCCAGCCACTCAAAAAACTTCACGGATTGATTGCTTGAATGAATATCACATTCCATCAATTTGTGGACAACTTAGATATACTGATTTATTCAAACTGGTTGATTGTTTTTATTAAAATAATCTAACAGTGCTACGCTAAAAATTATTGGAAAATTAGCTATAAGAAAATTAATTTCTATGATTTAAATATTTTCAATTTATTCAATCTGACGATTATAAATTGAGAAGAACGTGTGATAGATAAAAAAATGTGTAAATAGCACCAGCGCTTCATTATTTAGTTGCTGAAATAGAAAGAAAGATATGAATGATTGAATGAAAGAGGCGGATGATATAAAATACCTAAAGTACCCTTGCTTAATTATATAGTTGTCTTTGCAAGTCAAATTGAGGTTGGTCATTCATTCCACTTCAAGCATTGTCTGGGGAAAATTCTTTCTGATTGGATTTTCTCTCATCGCCCAGGCCAGTAACCCACCTCACGGCAATTATTATTGCGCTTTTAAGTGAGTGAATTTTTTATTTTATTTTTTTTTATACTTTTAGTCGTTTAAACATTTCTCTCGTGAACATTATAAGTTATGAGGAAGTTAAAGTAATCAAGCACTGTGAGATAAATCTGACTAGAACAATATCGAGACTTTTCCAAATCCACGTTCTATGAGACTGTCACTGCTACATTAGTTTGAGAATTAGTATCAACCATTTATGTTTTTAGTCGAGGAAAGATAAAGGGTAGGTAGATACACGAGTGTCGACATTAATTTAATATGGCCAATTAAACACGTTCTGCAAAAGCATATTGAAGAAGAAATGGTTATATATATAGCCAGCCTATCATTGTGCTATTGTTAAAAAAATATTTATTTTTCATCTACCAGAGGAGAGCAAGTAATATGTATTGAGTTTTCTTAGTCATCTACAAGAGGCAACTTGACCGTACAAAATTGCTTGTTTTCCTGTACACAAAGTAGGTGCAAACTCACCTCAATTTTTTTTCTTCCCATTTTCGATGAAAAGTATTGTCATTGATACTTTAAAAAATTATCATGCACTCATTCTAAAAATAATAAATTTCACTTCAAAACGTGGTAGACGACTTATTTAACCAATAACAACTCACTTTTCAATTTATAATCTTAATTTCATCTGGCTTGTTTCTTCTTCATTGCTATGTTTGCACAGATCCACAGTTTTGAAGCTTTTCGTTTCATATTTACCAGTTAAGGGAATGTTGCAGCTTTCTTCTTAATGTCTTTTAGTTGAATAGTTTGGCTGTTTTAATATGTTTCAGTTTTATAAGTGTCCATTATTAAGTACAAGTACGCACCAATATTGTCTTCAGTTAAACACTTAGGCCTAATATATGGATGGTATGAAGCTTATGCTGTATTGTTGTTGCAGGCTTCGGACCCCGTGGAGGAGCCAATGGATATGGAACAAATAGTGATGCCAGCCAAAAGTGAGGCTGAACTTAAAAGTGAAGAAGATGGTGAAAAAGATGATGTAAGTGATTCTCCTCTCCTAGACGGTAAAAGTAGTTGGGTTTGGCATCACTTCAATTCAATCCCTATAAGGTTAAGATCCTAGCAAGCGTCATGAGAAAGAGAAATCTTTGTACACTATAAAATATGTAAATGCTGTGGGTTTTAAAATGGTATAAAATATGTAGAAATTTCTAGATATATATACGGTAGGAACTATTTGCATACATGTAGAAATTATTTACAACTCTATTTACAATAAAGAACAAAATAGCTGTCCAAGAGCGGGGTTCATAACGTTTTGCATAGGTGAGACGTTTCATGGATAGCCCTGTCTAGGCGAAAGCCTTGAGGCGTGAGGTAAAGCCTCACGGGACCTAAATTTTTTTAATATATGTAAAAAATACAAAAAAATTCATTTTAATCCTTGGCAAAGATGACTTTTAGATTAAAACCATGAGTAAGATCAAAATCTAATTTTAGTCCCTTGATACATTAATAACGTCATTTATTAATTATTTCTCTTTTTCTTCCTAATTTTTAATGTATTAATTTTATTTCATTATAATTTTCATTTTCATTTCATTTATTGTAATATATTTTGTTGTAAACATTTAGATAAACTAATTTTTGTTATACAATATATTTCGATGTACTTTGTCTTCTTCATTTAGGTACATTAAATTCATTATAATACATTTCGGTGCATACATTTAGGTACACACATTTCGGTATATACATTTCGATACAAACATTTGGGTACATTAATTCAATATAATACATTTCGGTACTAACATTTCGGTGCATACATTTCGGTACACACATTTAGGTACATTAATTTAATATAATACATTTTGGTGCATATATTTTGGTACATACATTTCGGTACTAACATTTAAATACATTAGTTCAATATAATAAATTTCGGTACACATATTTCGGTACTAACATTTAGGTACATTAATTGAGTTTTTCAAGTTTGAAGAATGTTAAATAAAATTAATAAATTAAAAAACTCTTTTTTGGTCAAAAGTTAAATTAAATTTGTATATTAATAAATTTAAATATTTAATGGGAGACATTAAATAAAATGCTCATTAATTATTTTGAATTAAGGACACATCAAGGGATTATAATCAATATGTAATATAACACCATAATTATTTTAAATTACAATCTTCTTGAAGGATTAAAGTTAAAAAAAAAAAACCCTAAAAATATATAATGCTTTGTAAAACAAATTAATCAGCAATAAAACAAGCAATCAAAATGACCAGACCAAATTGAGATTAGAGTACTAAAAAGCTTACATGATTCTGAAACAAATTATGGTGGTGGGAAAAATTTTGAAACAAATTGAGGTATGAGATTGAGATTGAGAATTTAAGGTTTGAGGAATTAGGGATTGGGTGAAATATAGCAGAGAGAATCATGTGTTGGGTACGGAAGAAGGAGGGGAACTGCTATGATTATAAATAAAATAAAATAAAAAATAAAAAGACTTGGCCAAAACGACATCGTCTTGGGTCAAGTCATTTAAAAAAAAAGAAAGATTTGGAGCTGTCATTTTGGGCCAAGTCTTTATAAATAAATAAATTAATTAAAAAACCCTTCTTTATCTTCGCGCGGTCGTCTTCTTGCGAAGACGCTTCTGCAAACAGAACCAGAGAAGACGTTTCCCAGAAAATTTCAAATTTCAAGCAAGATTTTGGATCACTGAAGGGTCCTGAGAACGCCCAGTCAAATGCCTCAAGCACTCCTCGGCCGCTTAGGCGTGCCCTAACGAAGCCTAGGTGAGTTTCCGCATACTCCCACAAAACAAAGGCAAAACTGTTGCCGCCCCGCCTCTAAGGCCGCCCAGGCATGCCTTGTGGGAATACAATTAATTTCTATCATTTAATCATTTTCAATTCATTAATTCAACGGTTAAAAATTCAGAAGAATGCGTGATAGATTAAAAAATATGTGTGAATAGCACCACCCTTTCATTATTTGGTTGCTAAAATAGAAAGAGAGATATGAACAATTGAATGATAGAGGCGGAGGATAGAAAATGTCTAAAATACCTTGCTTAATTATATAGTTGTCTTTGCAAGCCAAATTGCTCGTTCATCCCACCACAAACATTGTCTAGTGCAAATTCTTTTGACTGGATTTTCTCTCATCGCTCTCATCTCCACACGCCAGTAAGTGCATCTCATAGCAATTATTATTGCACTATAAGTGAGAGAAAATTTTCTCTTGTATAGTTTGGGTCGTTTAAACGTTTCTCTCATTAACATTATAAATAATCAAAAGCACAATAAGCGAGGTAAATCTTGCTAGCACAATATCTGAGCCTTTTCCAAATCCACCTTCTGTCAGATTGTCACTACATTAATTTGAGAATTAGATCATCTCTAATGTCAAATCTTAAGTGGAAAATCATGTAATCAAATTTGAAGTCAGGGGTAACCTTCAACAGATATGTCAATCCTATATGGATTGACATATGAGAAAATGTGATGTCAAATAATTTTTAATTTTTTATTGTATGGATCTCATTTATGCACCAATTATAGAACTTAAAAGTTTATTTTAATTGATTTATTTTTAAAATAGGTCCAACAAATATCATTTATAACAAAAAAAATATATCGATTGGAAAAAGAGAAAAACTGACATTGCCATGTTACCATCAAATTAACATTTGACATTTATTTTTTGACATCTCTATTGGAGATGCTCTTAGACCATCTCCAAAGAAGATGTCAAATATGCCAAATAGGATTAAAAGACATTAAAGTGTTCTCCAAGGGATATGTCATATATGATGTGGCATGTGAGTCATTTGACTTCTTAGAGCAGCTCCAAAGAAGATGTCAATTATGTCAAATAGGATTAAAATGCATTCAAGTGTTCTCCGAGAGATATGCCATATATGATGTGGCATGTGAGTCATTTGACTTCTTAGAGCATCTCCAAAGGAGATGTCAAATATAATATGTCAAAATTTTATTTTATGGCTAATGTGGCAAATTGAATACAAGTGCTAAATCCTCTTCTTCTTTTTTTCCAATGAATATGTCAAATATTTATTTTATTATTTTATTGGGCTTAGAGTTACATTAACTATTAAAAAATAATCAAAATTAGTTTTAGTTTTTATTCTATTAGTTGTTAATGAGACCCATGCATTAAAAAAAAAAATTAAATATATTTGACTTTTTCTTTGTTTGCTGTCAAAAAAGGCAGTTAGACCATCTCCAAAGGAGATGTCAAATCTTAGGTGGAATTCCATGTAATCAAATTTAAAGGTAGGAGTGAGTTCCAACCGATATATGTCAATCCTATGAGAAAAGGTGATGTCAATTTTTTATTTTATTTTATTGTGTGGGTTCTATTAATGCACAAATTATAGATATTGAAAAATATATTATAATTGATTTCTTTTTAAAATGGGTCATACAAATATCATTTATAACAAAAAAACATATCGATTGGAAAAAGAGAAAATCTAATATTGCCATATCAGCCATCAAATTAACATTTGACATTTATCTTTTAACATCTCATTTGGAGATGCTTTTATAAAGTAAGGAGTCAAATGACTCACATGTCACATCATATATGGCATATCCATTGGAAAACACTTGAATGTCTTTTTTTTTTATTTGACATATTTGACATCTCTTTTAGAGATGGTCTTACTTTCTAGCTGTTTTTTTTTAAAGCAAATAAAGGAGTTAAATAATTTAATATAATTTTTTTAATGCATGGGTTCCATTAACAACCAATAGAATAAAAACTAAAACTAATTTTGATTATTTTTTAATAGTTAATGTAACACTAGGCCTAATAAAATAATAAAATAAATATTTGACACATCTATTGGAAAAGAAGATGTTTTAGCACTTGTATTCAATTTGCCACATCAGTCATCAAATAAAATTTTGACATATTATATTTAGCATCTCCTTTAGATATGCTCTTGGTATCAACTAGTTATCTTGCATTTAAAGAAAGACGAGGGTAGGTAGCTACTTGAATCACGGCATTACTTTAATATGGCCCATTAAACACATTCTGCAAAAAAACATATTGAAGAAGAAATGCTTATATATAGCCAGCCTATCATTGTGATATTGTTAAAAAAAAAAAATTTAATTTTCATCTACCAAACGAGCAAGTAATATGTACTGAGTTTTCTTAGTCATCTACAAGAGGCAAATTCACCATACAAACTTGCTTGTTTCCGGTATAGAAAGCAAGTGCGAATTCACTTTATTTTATTTTTTTCATTTTTCGACGTGAAGTACCGTTATTGAACTTTAAAAAATTAACAGCACTCATTTTCCCTTTCCTACTTTTCCATGGCTCGTCAGGGTTCATATGAATATTTAGTGGCAACATCCAACAATAACTCCGAAGGCATCTGGCTGGTTTTATTTTTATTTTTATTTTTGGTTCCTTACAAAAGTTTGCTCCAAGTATCTTAGTGGAATGTGTGCCTAATGAAATATTTGAATCGATGCAGATGATGAACTCACGCCGTAAAACGGAAGGGATCGATGAAGCTCCAAATGACATAGAAAACCCCTACGATCCATTACTCGAGGACTTGCGTAACTTGTTTACCCTGTCCCCCTACGATCCATTACAGGAGGAGTTGGACTTGCTTACCCTGTCCCCTTACCTGTGTATCTACAGAGTTCCTGAGCGACTACGGCAGGGAAATGAGAAAGCATATACACCTCAAGTAGTCTCTATAGGCCCACTTCACCATGGCGAGGAACACTTAAAAGGCATGGAGGAGCACAAAAAAAGGTACCTGCTAGATTTTCTAAGTCGAACCAGGGTAAGCTTCTACGATTGTATAAAAATGATAAAGATGCAAGAGGGAAAGTTGCGAGGTTGTTATGCAGAACCCATTGAGCTTGGCAGTGATGAATTTGTAAGAATTGTTTTACTGGATGCCGCCTTCGTCATTGAGTTCTTATTGAGATACTATTCCGTAAATTTTCTTGGCCAAGCTGATGACACCGTGACCAAGCCAATGATGATGTGGGATGTGCGTCCAGACTTCTTGTTGCTTGAAAATCAGCTGCCATTCTTCATTCTTCAGGTTCTTTTCAACACACTTTTTTCTTCTGCAGATCAGCAGCCTTCGTTACTTGAAATTTCCTACTTTTCGTTACAAAGGGAAATCGATAGTAAGCGAAAAGAAGAGATTTTTGGCGAAATATGTTCTTCTGGAGAAGAAGTACAACATTTTGTTGATCTGATAAGAATTCTATACCGACCGTTGAAATCAAAAACTGGAGGGGAGCTTAAAGGCACAGCAGTACCCAACGTGACAGAGCTAGTCCAGGCTGGAGTCGAGTTTAAGGTAGGAAAAGGCAGCAGCTTATTTGACATAAACTTCTCGTGTGGGACCCTCAAAATTCCAAAGTTAACAGTATGCGATACCACAGATCTGAAACTCAAAAATCTCCTTGCTTTTGAACTATGCCGTCACAGAGAAACAAATTACCTAACTAATTATGTCTTCCTCATGAAGCGTCTCGCGAAAACCCCAAAGGATGTGGAATTGCTTGTTGAGTATGGAATTATTGATAATTGGCTAGGTGATGCCAAGAAGATATCTACTTTGCTTCTTGACTTTGACACTGGGGTCGTGGGTAATGACTACTATTATGCTAGTCTTTGTAAGGACCTGAACGACTACTGCAGATCTCGCAGGCACAAATGGATGACAAATTTGAGACGAAATTATTTTAACACGCCTTGGAGGATTATTTCTATTGTTGCAGCTGTTATTCTCCTCATACTCACTTCCATACAAACTGTGTGCTCTATTATATCTATTGCTTAAGCATCAACGACCACAAGTCTCTCCTTCTCCGGAGGATCCGCATGTCTCTCCTTCTCCAGAAGATCCGCATGTCTGCAAATCCTCCATTTCTGTAGAAGTCTAGCCTAGTCATTGAGACAGTAACTTGTAATGACTTTCATTAAGCGTGTGTAGTAAATAAAGGAAAGTGATTTCCGCAAACCCTTTTCTCCTCTGCACTTCAATATTTTCTAGCCTAAGATTCAATAAATTGTGCGGAAATCATTTTCCTAAATTAACACGTACGTAGCTTCTATTATGTCATACCAATTTGATGTTCACGGACCTATGCCCATGTCTTTGTATGTTTAAAGAACAAGAACAGTAATTGTATCATGTTTGTTGTTTTTTTGCCACAAGAAGTGAAGATTTCAATTAAAATGTTGTTTTAAGCATCACTTGCAAGGATATGGAATTGCTTGTTCAAAAATTTAATTGTTCAAACTCAAAGCTTTGACAGGGACGAGGTTAACAATCCTTATTAATCCGAGGAAGTAATTGTTCCGAAGAAATCTCTTCACTGATCTTAGTAAAGGCATCAATGCATAACGCAGAAGTGGAAAGCAATGTTGAAACAATACTCTTTCAATCTCCATGCTCTCTACTTTTTATTGTTGTGGTCGCTGCAGACCTCGTAATCACTTCCATTCATCTAATCTCTTTCTTTCGGTTAATGGATTGTACTTTGTTCATGACCAAGGAAACTGATGACCATGAAAGTGATAGCGGTTCTGTTCGGGCGAGATTTCGACCCTGGCACAGCTCCCCAGGTTGGCACTTTGGGTGAATGTGTTGGTGTCTACTGACTTGTTGTTGCTTGGTGTGCTACAAGAGAAATATAAAGTTAGCTTTGAGAGGTGCCTTTGTGGGGCCTTAGGTGTAGGCCTTAAGGCTCACAATCAAAACTAACAAAGAGCTCGGTGTGCCACTGTTATCTCAATATAACAGATATTGAAATAGATGTGTTTTGAGTTGATTACTTGCGCCCCAAGTTACTCAAATTTCTTGTTATCAAAGGATTGTCACAAATGGGTTAAGTCTGCATTAAGCTCTTTTTCTTGCCTTGTAAACAAGGACTTTCAATTCATAATCTTGTATGTTCGAATGAAGGGAGTTCAGAGCCCTTTAAACCATTCTCTTGATTCCATGTTGTTCTTAAGGAAAACATGTTTATTAAGTTAACCAGATTCGGATGCACATGGGACTCTTAAGTAGGAAATAACTAGAAATAACTTGAATACATGCTGAAAAGTACATTTAGATGACAAATCTACTAGCTTAAAGGACAAACAAAGAGATCTAGGCAAGATTTCACCTTGTCGGGCAAGGTTGAACTTCTTGCAGCCACTTTTCTTTGAGTTTACAGCGGTTGTATGCTGAAGAATGGATGAACGGTAAATGGGTTTTACAAGAGGGAATCAATATTACAACACTAGGGAATGTAGCAAAGTTTTTACACTAGACGAATGATGGCTTTTCTAAGGAAATTATTGTTAAAAAGACTTAATCTAGGTTGATTCCAGCTTGTCTAGGTACGAACTAACTTGAGAGCAGAGTTTGTATGTTTGTTTGTTTGATTGGTTGAGTGTCCTTATCTCAGATGCTTGCTTCCCCTTTTATAGGCAATTTGGCCCGACTTCTTTTAACTCTGCTCTTGCCTGAAAGCTTTTGAAGGGTAGTGAGTCATCATCTTTTTACTTGTAGTGCCACTAGAAAGTGTTTTTAGCTGATTATGAGTTGGTCTCCATCACTTGTCATCTCAGTCATAGTCAAGTGACCTATGCATTAATGGAGAGGCGGTACTTTTGCTTCAAGCCTCTCGACTGGACTTCGGGCAACTTTCTCTTTGCTTTGGTGCCTTTGGGCTCTTTTTTACATAAAGCTTGTTGATGCAAAACTGGAGGGGTCTTGGAACAACGTAAATCCGACCGTGAATCTGCAAGAAAGTAAATAACACAAGATGTATCGTGGTTCACCCCAATGTTTGGGCTATGTCCACACTGATATTGTATTTCTCTGAGAGGATTGTGAGGATGAGAGGGTGAGAGCCTCTGAGGGTGAGAGTGAGGCTTCTCATGGCCTCAGAATTGGCCTCATGAAAAATATTTAGGGAACTTAGACCATTATTTATATATTAAGAAGCGAGCCCTTATTCTATAAAAGGAACTCCCTCACTTTCATTAGAGAGCACCCATTATTCATGTATTAAGGAGCGAACCCTTATTTTATAAAAGGGACTCCTTCACCATCATTAGAGAGCATCGCCGCCTGTTGAGCAACTGCCTCGCCGCGAGCATCACTCCTAACCCATTATTCATGTACTGAGGAACGAGCCCTTATTTTATAAAAGGGACTCCCTCACCTTCATTAGAGAGCATTTCCGCCTGCTGAGCAACCGCCTCGCCGCGAGCATCACTCCTAACCCATCACTTATGTATTAAGGAGCGAACCCTTATTCTATAAAAGGGAGTCCCTCACCATCATTAGAGAACATCGCTGCCTGCTGAGCAACCACCTCGCCGCGAGCATCGACTCTAGCCCATCATTTATGTATTGAGGAGCGAGCCCTTATTCTATAAAAGGGACTCCCTCACCTTCAACGCCACAAGTCGAGCCAACCAAGGCAACATAAGCCACAAGCAGAGCAACCTCGCAACATGTGCTACTTCTAGTTGAGCATCATTTCAGATTGGGCACCGCCTCATATCGAGTATCAGTTCTAGACGACATCTAGTTACTTCGGCCCACACATGGACTGAATTTTAAGTCTCCAGCCAAAAGACTCTCTTGACTGAAGACTTGGGGGACTACTGTTTGTACCATACTTAGGGTCTCTGTATTTAGATCTCGTGTAAATACTCGGGGGACTCAAATGTAATTATGTAATAAATGAAGAGGCAAATATGTAATAAGTGAGGAGCCATTATTCTATAAAAGGACTCCTCACTCTCCTCATTAGGGGAGGCCAATTCTGAGGCCATGAGAAGCCTTTCTCTCACCCTCAGAGGCTCTCACCCTCTCATCCTCACAATCCTCTCAGATAAATACAATATCAGTGTGGACGTAGCCCAAACATTGGGGTGAACCACAATACATCTTGTGTTATTTACTTTCTTGCAGATTCACCGTCGGATTTACGTTGTTCCAACACCCCTCTGTTTTTGTGCATCAACAAAACCCAATGTTTAAATATCAACTCAAACAGGTTCATCATTTCAGCTATTTACAGCACTTGACATTCGCAGATGACCAATTTCACATATTCAAGAAATCATCAGTCTGTTGTCGAGTGATGTTAAGAACTCGTGGAACTTATTGAGTTAAACTCATCGTAGTTGCTGCAACAACTTCTCCAAATCTTGCTAGTTCTACTTATCCACACAGCAGCCCCGACTTGGATAAATTCTTCACTGATCAATGAATTACATAAATAGCCTCTGAGATTTGAGCTCACATTGTAAGACAATCGTTGCTTAAACATGAAACCCGTGTACAAAAAATGAGTTTCCTGTATATGTAACCACTCTGGCCTCAGCCCCTACACACCATATATGGGCTTGCAGTTGCAAAGCTCTTTTCACCCCTGCTGTTTCCCATACAAACTTGAAAAGCCCAAGAGCCCTGTCCAACTGCCTCATCCTACTCCAAACCACATCCTCCACGTCCGAAGTCACAATCCTTTCCATGCACAAGCAGGAATCATTCTCACTACCACAGCTATAAACCCCACCGCGTACATCCAATTCAATATATCTAACATGCCCATAGAGGTAATATAACAAAAGTGTGAACAATTGGGTTCTACCTTCTGACAATGCCGCCACATTATTCTTCAGCGCTCTGCGTACCAACGGAGCTCCAATAAAGACCCTGGAAGGTGACTTGAAAGTATGCATTCTGTGTTCAACACGGTTGTCAATGATAATCGAACCATCACTGATATTAACAAGCCTTCCATCAGTCAAATCGATATGTTTCAACAATTGGGTTAATTTCGTCAACTCAGGAATGCCTTCTGATGCCACTTTGACTCTGGTGGGAAAGGCTGTTCATGAAACTCCTCCGAGGAATGATACAGCTGCGCATTCAAATGCAAAGCTCCATTTCGCTTAGCCATTAGATGCTTTGCACCGTAGATAACCTTGCCCATATGTCTACAGGCCATTGTTCGCTGGAAAAACAAAAAAAAGAAAGAAAAAAAAAACCTCCAAATTACCCTTCAATTCGGCACTCCCAAACTAAAATTGCAACAGTAAGAGGACCGCAACCGGATTGAGACAATACATAAAACAGATGGCGTGCAAGTTTATTGTTTTCACGTAGGACTCGAACAATCAACCATTCGAGGTTGCTTAATCGGGAGTAACAAAGGTAAGAAACAATACAACACCATTAAAACCATTAAACATGGGGAAACGTTTTGTTGGTTTCTAAAGAAAACATGTTATTCTATAGAAGAATGACGTCCAAGTACAACATAAGCGATACTTCTTCCGGTTATATAACACGAAAAATACATCTAAGACTCCTCATGCAGCGGTGTCTTCAGCTGAATTTGAATAAGGCTCAACGTGGTGTCCTACCAGACTCGTTCCAATTTGTCCTCCCTGTTTTCCCTTCAAAACAAGTAAAAAATAAAAAATAAAGAATCATGAAACTGATGGCAAATGAAAAGAGTGTTATTCACCATGAACTAATGTTTTGGTGGTTCATGGACTTCCTTTTCACTGGTCTTGAAGAAGAAGAACACAGATATCAGAATCAAGAGAGATATTTGAGGAATTAGAGATGATTACAAGTAGAACAAGAGGATAGCGGGAGTAGTAAACTCAGGATCGATCCATGGCGAGTGATAATATACTCGCATATTCTGCAGAAATGAAGAATGAATCGAAGCATAGGTACAAGATCAGAGGAGAGAGAGAGAGAGAGAGAGAGAGAGAGAGAGAGAGAAGTTGTTTCTTGTGTCCCAAATGAGGGTTATATACTTACATATAGTGCAGCACTTACACTCTTTCACACGACGACTAGTTCACAGTATGGCGATGATTTACACCTAGCATGGGGTTGTGGCTACGGAGCAAGGGACATGCCAAACTTTACTCATCGCTTACGAAGTTTTCCCCTTCAACTAATTTCAATATAATATCGCATGCTAAAATATACTCATCACTTGACCTAAAGCAATAAATATTGATTGACATCACTTTTTCTAGTTTAAAATTTAAACTCTAGATCAACATTTACAAAATATAGTTTAAATATATAGTCCTTCCAACATTTCTCGCCGCATAAATGAGTTTATGAAAAATTATTGACGTGTTGGGATGGTTGAGTATTTAAGGTTTAGGGTGGGAGGGAGAGCCAGAACTTTTACCATATATAACAAAGGAAACTACACAGCTAATTAATTAAAGAGGGTGCATGGTCCATTTGGTTGATGCATATGGGAAGGTAGGAATGGGCGATGCTAGATGCATAGAAAGAAAAAGAAAAAAGTAATGTCCAAGCAACAAATTGGATTGGTTAATGCACCCACATGTCATGATTAGCTAGTCAAGGAATTAGGTACGTAGTGAGATCTTCTGAATATGATATGAAAGAACTCATAAGGAAAATATGTCAAAATAATAATATATGATGGTTTTTTAGCCAAGAAAAAAAAGAGAGTAGTAAGCATATGTGGTTTAAAGGAGTATTTAGTGGGATGTTGGGACGAGTTCACTGAGAATTTTAGGTTTAGGTTTTGAGAGGGAGGGAGGATTCAAACTTCACGTCTCGGCTGTAAGTGAAAATGCTCTTAACTGCAAACAAAACAATAGACCAAAAGCTAATTTGTGAAAGGTATGACAAACGTCATGGCTTGTTTTATTTTGGTGGTGCTCTTCACACACCAATTTTTACTTCTCGTACACCTTTCTCAATTGTCGGCCATCAGATAAAATAACGGACAAATATTAACAAGGGTGTGCGAATCGCACTACCTTTTTGTTACACTCTTTAAAGGTTTGTCGTGTTTTCACACAAGTCACATTAGTTTTCCTAGATTACAAGAATAATCTCTAAAGTTTCAAATTTATTTAATTAAATTGTCCACTTTTCCAAAATTCAACCATTTCTCCTCATTTTTGCTGAAGTGCCAAAAACCCTTGGTCCTGATAAATTAGAAAACTTTCAAATGATCATAAGCTAATCCGATCAACAAACGACAATCATTTCTCCAGAAATACAGCAGATGAACAGTCACATAACTTAGCTTCCGAACAAATTTTAGCAAGTTTATAACTCTAACAACCAGACAGCATCTAGCATAATTTAGAAATAAAAAATGTCAAAATTTAATGCAACAACTTCCCCATTTGATAGCTTTGACGTGTTATTTCTTTGACTGAGCAATATACTTGGTAAGAACGTAGCAGTCTGGAGGGGTGATGTTTGTGTAATAATTCTGGATGGTTTCCGTGATTTCGAACCCAAATTTCTTGTAGAAGTTTATGGCGTCCTCATTGTTTGTCTGAACATGCAAGTATATTTCTGAAATATTTTGCTTGGCGCACAGATCAAGAGAATGGTTCAACAGTTTTTTACCTGCAAAAATCCCAGAACTTAGATAAGAAAACTACGCGGTTGTAAATATCCAGGTTAAGCAAATATTTACCGTAAGACAGTACCACCAAAAAGTATGAGGACTTTTTCTTGACACCTTAATCTTAATTCTACCAGACATTTAAAGAACAATTCACTGTATATATAACAATAAGCATTAAGCATGACTTGGTGGTTTCAACCACGGTTGTAACCAATAAGCATGACTTGGTGGTTTCTCAAACAGAAACCCCCCGGGCCATACCGAAGTTATAATACGAAGAACATTGCTTGCTTACCAATGCCTAGCCCACGGTATGGTGCTAGAACTCCCAATGTCATGATGTACACGCGGACAGCTCCATTTTCCTTTTTCTCAAGCCGGCATGCAATTGCACCAACACATATATCACTGAAATATGCTGTACAAAAATAATAGCAGGAATCAAACTTTCATCTTTCATAATGTTTGTCAATTTGGCATGTAGTCAACTTCAACAGAGACATGAGAGACATGAGTGCTAAGGGAAATAAAAAATCCCAAGAATGATAAATTAAGGGTATACCTACACAGAAAAGGTTTGCAATTTTGTTTACATGTACCAGGTATAACTGTCAATCTAGCTTTCTAGACCATATATGCACCTTCAACGAGATACTGTAAGAAATGGACTCTCAGTGAACAAGCTTGTTAAACTTAGACAATAGTCTCACATTGGTCCTCACACAGTAGCATACGGCACATACAATTCATAACAGGTTACATTTGAAAATGCTCAAGCTACTGTCCGACCAACTTCTTCATTCTTAATGACCCTCTTTGCACGTCTAATAAGACATACAACATCAGTCCTCCCAAAATCATGCCCACATATTAAAAGAACTAGCACTACAAAATTTTACTGGGGAAGTAGATTATAAAAATAAACATAACTCATCAAAGAAGACATCTAATTTTGTTCAGGTAGTGCTATCCACACACCCATTTTTACCTCTCACACACCCTACTCAATTTCCGGCCATTCGATCATTACGAATTGAAGAAGATCAATGGACTAAAATTAACAAGGAGATGTGGGAGGTAAAAAGGGGTGTGTGAATAGCACTACCCTTTTGTTATTGAGGAACTGATAAAGATTCAGGGGATAGCTGATCACTCAACTACCTCACTAATGCTGCACCAGAACCTTGTCATTTATCTTCAAAAATATGTAGTTCCTCACGGTTTTTTTAGAACACCAACAAGCAGAAACAATTGACTTAAGACACATAACTATCAAACCAAGCATTACTACCATGACCAAAACTACCCAAATCCCTGACATAACAATAACTTTCCATCCCCAATTTACTTGAAGGTCCAATGAGCTAACATCCAATATTTCTAAGCGCAAGCCATAAACAAGTTCCATTTTCGGATAACCAGAAGCAAACAAACAACAACGAAGATTACGAAATACCCAGAACGAACAAAACCACAAAATATTCACAGAACAGTAATTAGAAGTAGAACATAATTACAAGCTCAAATGACTATAACCCATCAAATGTTTTACAAAATAACCAATAGCCAGATGAGATTTCAGGGCATTTGAATAAAGAACCTACATTTGCACAAAATAAGCAAACCCCACAAAACAATATGCATAATTAAGCAAAACCCAGAAAATATTAAGCAAAAATAAACAAAACCCAGAAATATTATGCAAAATTAAACAAAACCCAGAAAATATAATTAAAAAATAATAAAGACTCAGAATCGAAGCTCAACCTAGCTTGGTGAAATCGCCGGAAGCGAGGGCATCGGCGTAGTACTTGTCGTTGTAGCGGACTGGGAAGAGGGCAGTGTTGAGTTTCTTCAGCTGCATCACGTTCTTGTCCCGCAGTCCGTCCAGCGAGCTTTGGACCTCGCGCCCAGCCCCCATTTCTCCACGGAGAGTTTTGCTTGACAGAGAAGACGAGCAGAGAGAGAGAAGGGGAAGGGGGACGGTTTGGAATATTGTACGGACGCCGCATCTTTGGGTTTTTGTGGGAGTGGTCTATGGTCCGGGTCGGGTCATGGAGGTAATAGTTTGATGGTTCGGGTCACAATTGGTAAAACTTTAAAATATAGGCCCATTAATAAGAAATGTGGTTAATTAGACTATGAATGCTTGGCTCCTCGAAATGATTTTCTCACAACATTGGCTGATTTATTCATACCGTTAATATTATACTAGTCAATATGCGCAGACGTTATAAGTGTGTAATTTAAATTTGTCTATTATTTATTAAGAAAATATTTATTTCACTTCTTAAAAATTAAAAATAAAAAAAACTTGAAAAAAGAAATTTGAGCGTGGAATTTTGAAGAAGGGGTTAAGGGGGTTGTTTTGAAGTGGGAGACCTCGGTTTAAAGAAAAAACCTCCTCCATTATTTTTTTTTTATTTTTTAAATAGGATATATTACGTTTACTGGTTGTGAGGTTTATGTAAAATAGAAGGGATGTGCTATCCACACACCGTTTTTTTACTTCTCTTACACCTCTTGTTAATTTCTGTCATTTGATTTTTTTCAATTCTTCCTATCCGACAGCCGAAAATTAGAAGGGTGTTAAAGAAATAAAATGAGGTGTGTGAATATCACATCCCAAATAGAAAATTGGAGTGGTATGTAATTTTTTTTTTTAACAAACGATATTTTCTAAACTAAATGAGAGGGGTGGGCTTAGCCTCATAATGGGTTAGCAATAATTTGGCTCAAACTCACTTTTTGCGAGAATTGAACCTAAAACCTCCCACTTACAAATGAAGAGGAATTGAACTTAAGTTAAGACCTCACACTTACAAATGAAGAGGAATACCACTAAATCTGTATTATTAAGTGGCAAAAGACTTCACCCCATATCAGAGTGGTATGTAATTATTAAGTTGCAATGTTTTTAATTTTGTTTAGCTTTGATGAGAGGATTATAATAGTAATTTCATAGAATTTTAGTTGACAAATAGTGTTCCATTAATAGGTAATTTAGATATATTATTCTATAATTACTTTTAGTAAAACAAGAACTAAAAATAAAATTGTTTAGTCAATCAACTGTAACAAATAGATAGATAGTTTTTATCAATTCTGACAATTTTTTTACAGTTTAACGTCTGCCAAAAAAAAATCTATTATATTGGGTCGGAAAACATTGTTAGTATTTTAGAGAAACCATATGATTATCTTGTAGTGATCCTATTGTCTTTTAGTCACCGCCCAACTTTCTTCAATTCACCAAAAAAGAAGAAAAAGGAGAACTCTCCCGACCTCTGGAGAGAGATAGAGTGAGGAGAGGAGGAGAGAGAGAGATGAGTCTGAAGAAAAAACCCAAGGCAGTAATTGTGGGAGGGAGCATAGCAGGGGTATCATGCGCCCACACGCTCATATCAGCAGGGTGGGATGTTTTGTTGGTGGAGAAATCATATGCTCCCCCAACTGGAAGCCCAACTGGGGCTGGACTTGGCCTTGACCCTCTCTCTCTCAGACTCATCCAGTCATGGATTCAAGACCCTGACCTTCTCCACAAGGCCACTCTGCCGCTTACAATTGATCAGGTACAAATAACAGTTCTCTATTCTATCTCGTTGGATTGTAAATCGAATGCTAGTGAAGCATATGCAAAACGTTTATACATACGTATCAAACTGTGATTTCTTCGCTTTTTTTACGAGCGTGGATATTTTTGTTGGTGTGTAGAATGATGCAATTGATGGTGAGAATAAGGTGAAATGGACGCTAACTAGAGATGAGGATTTCAACTGCAGAGCAGCACATTGGGCTGACCTGCATGCCCTTCTGTACAATGCACTACCACCAAACCTGTTTCTTTGGGGTCACCATTTCCTATCTTTCTCCATTTCCAGTGACAAGTCTTCAGTTATAGTGAAGGCTTCATCCCATCAGACTAATGAAATCATCGAAATTGTCGGTGATTTGCTCGTTGCAGCGGATGGATGTCTCTCTTCCATCCGCCAAAGTTTTGTCCCTGACCATAAACTGAGGTTTGTTATGTCAAGTGTCAACTTTTTCATGAAAATTTTCATGTTTGGAGCTTGTAGTGTGTTGTGATATCATGATATTGTGTGTGTTTTGTTAGGTATTCGGGTTACTGCGCATGGAGAGGGATGCTTGATTTTACTGGAAATGAGAGTTCAGAAACCTTAACCGGCATCCGAAAGGAATACCCTGAGCTTGGGAAATGCTTGTACTTTGGCTTAGGTTCTGGGACGCACACCGTGCTATACGAGCTTCTGAACCGAAGGCTGAATTGGATTTGGTATGTCCACCAACCGGAGCCTGATCTGAAGCATAACTCGATGACCATGAAAGCGAGCAGCGACATGATCCAGAGTATGCACAAAGAAGCAGAGAAAATGTGGCTTCCAGAGTTTGTGAGAGTGATCAAAGAAACAAAAGAGCCTTTCATCAATGCCATATACGACAGTGATCCTTTAGAACAAATCTTCTGGGACAAAGTTGTACTAGTTGGGGATGCAGCTCACCCCACAACTCCTCATGCCCTAAGAAGCACAAACATGTCGGTCCTAGATGCTGCAGTGCTAGGGCAATGCTTGAAGAAGTGGGGAGCAGAAGATTTGCAATCAGCTCTTGAAGAATATCAGTCGATTCGGTTACCAGTCGTGTCCAAACAAGTCCTGCACGCAAGGCGAATGGGTCGGATTAAACAGGGCCTTGTTCTTCCTGATAGACAGCTTTTCAACCCCGAGACTGCTAATCCAGAGGAGTGCCAACAGCTGCAGCAGAAATTCATGCCCTTTTTCTGGGATGTTCCTTCCATACTACTTTAATTCAACCAGATAATCGTCCAGACGCATCGTCTTTCCGGATTTGTGGCCAATAAAGCATGATCTCTGTTTGAGTATTGTTGTTCGATCTTTGTATAAGCAAGATTAAAAGTTTGAACTCCGACTATTTGTACACAATAATGAGCATTCAAATCAAAGCTGTTTATAAACCGATGTCGACGACGCATATGAAAAAATGATTCTGTTATTCATTCAAAACTAAGATAATATTGTCTACCACCATGATTGAGGAAATGCTTAACTCATCCTTATACATCTCTCGCATAACTCATTCCCATCGGATTAAATACAACCTAAGATTGATACAATACGGAAAAATAATATTTCCACAGCAGCTATAACATTCCTAATGGTGAAAAGAAGAAATTACACGTAACACTGTCGTTATGTGATGCCAAGTTTTACCGAGCAACGCATCATCATTTCGAAGGCCATGTAGCTTGAGCTGACATTATGATTCCCACAATCACTCCAAACAATCCAAGTGCACTGCCAAAGATTTCGATCACAAGGATCTTCACGAAAAGCGAGGAGTTTTGGGCATCGGACAATGCGCAGCTGCTTCCAATAATT
This sequence comes from Malus domestica, assembly GCF_042453785.1. Classification (NCBI taxonomy): domain Eukaryota; kingdom Viridiplantae; phylum Streptophyta; class Magnoliopsida; order Rosales; family Rosaceae; genus Malus; species Malus domestica. The sequence continues at coordinate 8,558,372 of NC_091675.1, read as the reverse complement.
CCCACGCATAACCTGCCGCAGAAACAAAATCATTGTGTGGTAAGAGCCATAGGACTTTTTGGAAATTCTAAAAGAAATGTGAGAAAGAAGGCTAAAGATATCAACCCGCAGACAAGGTTTGCAAAGCCCACGATTATCCCCGAGGCAAAGATTGCATATCCAGCTCTAAGAGACTCAGGTGCATGCATCTTCGATGTTGGAACACTCTCCAACTTTGTTTGTAGAATAATTGCAACAATAACACCATATATAGCAACAGCTTCACAAAAAATAACACTGCAACAGAAAATGCATCCAATCCAAGTCAGTCCCACAACACATCATTGTAATGTCACACTCGAGCATTTACAACCAGCAGTGCTATGTTAAAGTTGGAAAATTCAAGGTGCATCGTTATCGATAAGCAAATTTCCTACAATGGTGTTAAGAAACAGTTTTCGGGAGTGCTTGAATAGATAGCACAATTCTCCATCCATCAATCAATTAACCAAGTTAGTTTTAAGTGTGATTGCCAATAGCAATATGATCCATTTATCGATTAAGAACTTTCGTTCACAAAATATAACACTGAGACAACCAATCCAGTCCAAGTCAGTCCCAAAACATCATCATCTTAATCACACACTTAAGAATCCATAATCAGCAGAGTTACGTTAAAGTTGAAAATTCAAGGTGCATCGTCAAAGATAAGAAAATCTCCCACATTGGTGTGAAGAAACAGTTTTCGGAAGTGTTTAAATAGATAACACAACTCTCCATATATCAATCAATCAATTAACCGAGCTAGTTATAAGTGTGATTCGTATTTTTCAATTAAGAAATTTAATCCGCTATTGAATTCAATTACTGGGATGCTACTTCAAATCATGAACATAATCCCAATTTCTAGTATTTACATTCACTACATGTTTGCGTTATGAATCCAAAACCAAAAGCAGATGCTAAAATTAAATGAAAATGTAATAAAAAAAGGGAGTAAATTTCAGAAATTTCATCACCTAATGAGATTCTTAGAAGTGATACGAGGGGCCTTGATTGCTGCACCGATCAAACTGCTCCCAGTAATATAAATCCCCCTAATTGCCACAACAACTTACACAATTTAGTAATTAATTAACCCAAAGATTATAACTTTAATCATCAAATGAAGGGGGAATAAGGAAAGGGGAAGAACCAGGCGGCGCCGAGGACGGAGACGCCGATGGCGACGGCGATACCGATAGCGGAGAATGTGTATGGAGAGATCTGGACGAGGGCGCGTGCCCAGGAGCTCGAGTAACCCACCGCTATTGCTGCACCTGACATTTTCAGAAACCCTAATCCTTGAGGTGTGAAATCGGGGATGAGGATTTGGGGAAGGGAGTAGAGAGAGGGAGGGTTTCTGATCTGATTCGTGATTGAGCGAGAAATTTTGTGAGATGTGGAGGATGGAGATTGTTGTTTAACACGCGCAGGATGCGCGCGTGTTTTTTCTTCTGATTACTTGTGTTGTCGACATTTGAGGCCTTCCGTTGGGCTGTGTTTTGGGTTTGGGTCTGCAGGCCCAATGGACTTACAATTGGGCTTCTAAACAACTAAGATATTATTAGTAAGTTTAATGCGTCAACTTACCAGCATCAATGTAATTCCTGAAAATCTTGATGTTCAAGGACGAATTGAAGGCTAACAAGTGGGAAGCAAGTGAAGAGAAATCGAAAACAATAATGTTGTTTAAACAAACAAAATTTGTACACTTGTCGAGACACTCTCTAATTAAAATGAACTTATCATTGCATGAACAACCCTCTTGTATTAGAGAATGTGTGGACTTTGTGTGTTTTAATAGTAGCATTCGAAAGAAAAACTCACATTAAGTTTAGGAATAATCAAGCTTGAAACCACGTCAAGTCGTCAATCCATCGCTAAGTTATATCCCTTCCTCTGTCTTGTATGGAGAAATAGAACTCATTTGCAAGCGAACCGTGGTGAGCACGAAGCCCGTCCAAGTCAGAAAAACCTACCCTCTATTGGTTGTACTATCCTTCAACCGGAGTGCCAACAGAGCCTGGTGAAATCACAACGAAGCTTAGAGAGTCCTTGGCAATAGCGCTCACAAATTATCAAATAATGACGAGCCGGTTGTAGAAGAATGACAAAGAGCAGTGGATGATAAAGTGCAGTGATGTGGGCGTGAGAATGATCGAAGCTAAGGCAAGAGGGAGTTTGGAGGAGTGGTTAACAAATGTGGGTAGGGAAAAGGAGCTTATGCTTGTTTACTGGGAGGAAATGTACCATAAGCCTTATTTTTGGTCCACATTTTATGTTCAGGTAATCATGTTAGTACTCCGCTGCATCACTATCTTCGTTTGTACATAATTACGTATATATCTTTTGCAAAATATAGATTAATCACGTGATGAGAGATAGATACATAGTTGTATACAACTGGTTACGTTTAAGATTTTCTCCTCGTAACATAGAAATATTCTCTTAGTAAACAATTTGACATACTATGTAGTACTCTAATTGAATATTAGTACGACCGGTTTCTTGCTAGGTACATCGTTGTTCAGATTGATAGTTGAGCAACATATCATTTTCTCATATTAACATTTTGTAACATTGTCCCTTTTTCTTTTGTATAGCTTACGGAGTTTGAGGATGGTGGATTAGCAATTGGGCTGAGTTGCAGATCAAACTTGTGCAACCATGTTCTTCAAAGCTTGGGCTGGCAGGACGTTCTTGGGCAAGACGATGCATCCTACATTTTTCCACCCATTGCCTCCGCGGGGGCCGGGAAACAGAAGGCCGAACCAAAAGCCCTAAGCTGCCTTGATCAACCACTACAAAACCTCCATCAACAAGTCATTTCACCTTGTAGGCACAAAACACAGAACTATTGCTCTTGTTTTATCGGACGATATGGTTCCGGCTTGTATGGCCATGGCCCAGCCAGCCCATTGGTGCAACTGGCAAATCAAGCCCAACACTGTTTGAGGTCCTTGCTGGGGTCTTTTAGATTCGTATTAGCAACGTGAAAGGAATGAGAGATGGGCTTGTTAACATGTCCATATGCATGGATATGAGAAAGGTTTTGGGGTCAGATAAAAGGCTCATTTGGAAATTGCATGGTTTATAACAAGGTTCATCTAGGCAGTTTCCAAAAAGAGAATTTTTCACAAGCTGCAAGTTCTATAGGTGAAGTGGTGGCAAAAATGGACACTGAGGGAATCATGGATTTGATCGAGTAGCTTGAATGTAACGGTGATCAATCTCCGTCCTTAGTGAACAGTTGCGATCTCATTTGTTCGAGCTTAGAGACCGTGGACCTATTTTCAGCCATTTTAAAAGATGCGATCGTACCTATTCATTTGTCGTGTTATATTGAGCCGGTGTTTGGATTAGGGCAAGTTTTTATCCTTCTGGAAAAACCAGGAGATGGTGTAGGGTGGTGATGGTTACGCTTCCACGTGATGAGGCCGTTAAAATGTATGAAGAGGATCTTATTTTACGCCTCTCTCCGACCATCTTGATGAATGTGAAATAACCCTAGCTAGGCTTAATACAAGGGTCCAACTATTCCCCAATAAACATTGACAACTGCTAGTCTTTAAGTACAATCCCAAAACATATTATAGCAAAAATTTTAGTCTTAATAGTAATACTACGAGACTGGGTTTCTGAGTACATCCAAATACTCCTCTACATATAAGGTGCTTATGATCATAAAGATTGGGACAAGCCGTATAAGTTTTTTTTTTTTTTTTTGAAGAACTAGAGCCGTATAAGTTAACCCATGAAAAATGGACACATTTTGATTTCGCTACTAAATTAGGAACTGTAATTAGGACATATATTATTTTAACTGCTCCTCGTAGAATGGAAAGCATACACTATTTTTTAAAAGTCGCCAGAGAAATATAATACACCACCGCACAATTCATTGTTTGTCTTCCATATTTCCAAAGATTGTGTTTTCCTTCATCCAATCTTTAGCAGAAGCTCCCAGACCATGACGTGTTATATTATATATCTAAACCACAGCAGCCTACATTCAGTGTATTTGTATATTAAACTAGGATTTATTTATATTTTTTGTTACAAAAATAAGGTTGCGAATGTTGGATTTCTAGTATATAATTTTTTTGGTTGCTTTGATTTCTGTCTTGCTTAATTTTTGTATGACTTAACTATATACCTTAAAATGGGGGTCAAACTGTGACCGCGATTATTCGGTTGATCTAAACAATCTAATAACATTTAGTTTCCGTTATATTAGATAATGTTTAAAGTTCAAATTTCATGAACTAATGTTGTTAAACAAAAAAGGTCAAAAGTATTGAGGCATTCGGTTTACCAATAGTCCGGCCATATACATACACTTTTAGGGCTAGAAAAGAATAGTATATAGAAAGCAAAAGTCCATACAAAAAATAAACTTAATTAATGAGTTAATGCCCCTAGTCCAAAAGGGTACTAGATTATATATGGAAAGAGATTCTCTTTGGATCTCCTTCATCAAATTCTTTCAATCATTTAATTCGAACTCTTGAAATTTGATCAAACAGCTAAAATTAATATAACTGTTAAATGAACTTCCTATTTATAGTCATTTGATCAAATTTCAAGGGCTCATATTAAATAATTAGAAGAATTAGGTGGAAGAGATCCAGAGATGATCTATTTCCATTATATATGACACATTATGACAAAGAGTGTTGTCAAATTACTAATATTTTTTTGACCAAAAAAGAAATTAGTAATATTTCGAATGAGAGATGTAGATAGCACCTGCACAACTGCAACTATGATGTGCCACTTCTCCAAACCATGATATAAAATATCGATGATATCGGAAATACCGGTAGTCCAAAAACATGAAAATTTCGATGGAAATATCGAGATATTATTAATATCGATAAAAATTAAATAAAAACCACGGAAATTGTAAGAAAAACTTAGAAATTTTTATTGAAACTTTGGAGAATGTTTATTTAGTCAATTATCTATTAGTTTATCAAAAAATATTAGAAGGAAATGCATTACATGATGAATTTAATTGATTTAAGTTGATTATATAGCAAGCTGGCAAACACTGTGAGTGTAGAAAATATGTAGTAATTAATGAAAAAAGATTAAACACACCATAATCATTTATATATAATGATTTACTACAATATTTTACACTTTATACATTGCATGGTAAGATACATAAGTGATTTAGTACCACATAAAGTTCCTATGAGGTTCAAAACTTTCACCATCTTCATCATCTCTATGTGTAGAGAAGTTTATTGTGTAGAGTATTCATCAAATGATAAATCCCCAAAATAGTTTTGCATGTAATTGTTAACATGTCACTCATATAAATATAAATATTTTAGCATATTATCACTAAAACATAAGTGATATATGGTGATTACGGTGTTAGAGAAGTAAAATATGAGGGGCTCAAATCCCCTTTGTGTTTTTTTTCCTCCCTTTTCCCTTTTTTTTTTCTTCTTTTTCTTTTTTTTTTCCCTTCCTTTACATCGATATTTTTGATATTTTAGAGATACTATATCGATATTTTGACAAAATATTGCTGAAGTGTGAGCGAAATTATTGACATCGATATTTTCCGATATTATCGTCGATATTGTCGATATTTGTACGATATGTTCCGAAATATCCGTGATTCGAAAAAACCGAAATATCCTCGATATTTCGTCGATATTATTGATATTTCAGACTATTCCTCTCTTTTTCCTTTTTTTTTCTTTTTTTTTTCTTTTTTTTTTCCTTCCTTTACATCGATATTTTTGATATTTTAGTGATATTATACCGATATTTTGACAAAATATTGCTGAAGTGTGAGCGAAATTATCGACATCGATATTTTCTGATATTATCGTCGATATTGTCGATATTTTGTACGATATGTACATGGATATGTTCCGAAATATCCGTGATTAGAAAAAACCGAAATATCCTCGATATTTCGTCGATATTATCGATATTTCAGACTATGCTCCAAACACAGCATAATTAATCTTGTTGGTGTTGCAGTTGATGGAGCATCTAATTGTTTCGAAATTTGGAATTTTTGAATATGCCCTCTTCTCTCCATATTTCTGAACTTAATTTACACCTAGATTCAAAGACAAAGGAATAAGACATGAGCCAAAGTGTTAAATAGACTGACCTATATAGATTAATTGACCTAATTTTTTTTTAAAGGCTGATCTTATAATATGGCTTAAGGTGTTAAGACAAAAAAATATAAATATAGCTAGGGGTGGAAAAACTTTAACCGCAGACTTGAAGAGCAATATCATGAGTACTAGCTAGGTTTGAGTTTTTATTGACAAACTGATATTTTAAACTATTTTAATCTATAAAGAGAGTAAGGGGTGGTTTGGGAGTGAGGTGCTTAAAAAAAAAGCACCTATGAAAAAAAGCTGTGAGGGTTTTAGGTGTTTGGTAAATTGAAAAAAATGGCTTATTTTGGAAGCTGCTGTGTGATGTATACATTTTGTGTGCATTTATATCATCCTTATTTGGCAGTTTTGTGATGTTTTTGGATCAAGCTAGTTGTGTTTTTTACATTATTTGGTGTTAGTGTGCAGCCAAGTGTGTTTTAGGATCAATTGGATTGCAAGTGAAGTAAAATCAACCCTTTTGGTAGCTGATCATCATCCCTAGCGTGAATAAGGTTTTTGAGGAGTAATTTGAAATCCCAAATGAGGAATATAGAACTACTTTGGCTGCTGGAATTTCAGGAACACATGTGGAAGTGTAAGGTGGAGCATTCGGCCATAATGGGTGATTCTAGGCAAGACAAAAACATTGAATTCAAATTATGTGGTTTTAAACACCAAAACATGCAATCACATGCATGTTTTCAATCTTGCCGTGCATTCCATTCCCTTTTTGCACCAAGAACATGCACTTCCATTACTTAATGCCACATCCACACCTCCAAAACATGCAGCCACATGCAGGTTCACAATCTTGCCGTGCATCTCCTTACATTTCCAGCCCTCTTTTGCAGCAACACATGTGCTTCTATTAAACTAATCCATTCAGCCACTTGTACACCTCAAAGCAAAGCCATGCCGTGCACATTCATTCCATTTTCCAGATTTGTTCAACCAATTCCAGGTTGTCCATTTCAGCTTTGCAGCAAACACACATGCATGTTCAATTAAAATAGCTATATGTATGCATCTACACCTTGTGCCGTGCATCCACCACCTCAGAAATCACTTCATTCCATCATCATTCAGATTGGCAGCTTCATTCTTTGGCTAGACAGCCGCATGTTCTCCCAAGAGACTTCAATTTAAAGTCCATGCAATCTCACTTCTAAAAAAACTCTCGACCATACCACCATTCACACACCTAGCAACTCCATTTTTCTGTCCATTCTCTCTCCCATCCGCAACAACCATTCATCCACAGCAGCTCATCCTTCATGTTACAACACATCTGGAGAACCAAGACCGAAGGCCATTCTTGAAGGATTTCAACATCAGTTTTGCTTCAAGGGTTTCTTCTTCTCAATTCTATGTTCACTCATGTTATATATTTTTATGTTAAATCATTTGTAAACATGAAGTGTAACTAATCTCATTCTAGGGATTCGATGTAGCCTAGCAAGATTGCCATGTAGTTAATTCGGAATGCTCAGTTTATCCTTCTATTTCTTGTTTCATTTTCTGATTTAATTGTGACTTTGTGTGTTGGTTTTAATGCTTGATCACCATTTGAATTAACCATAAGTTGTCTAGCCAATCTTAAAGCACACATCATGCATAACTTTGGCAGATATGGGAATGATTGAAGGAAACGTTTTGCAAACATCCTGCCAAGTGTTTCTTTGGTTTTATGAAAGTTTCTTATGCATAACACATTCTTGATTAGGAGCCGAAGTTGAACATCACAATTAGGTTCATGACTAGGAATATTTGATCAAATCCACATATCATATGGTTGATCATATCTAAGTGAAACAAACTCAAGAAATAGATAGATGACTGAGCATAAACTGACTTAACAAACATGGAATCAATTTAGCAATGGTGAAACCGAATCCCTAGCCTCATCTCCATTGATACTATCTCATTTCATTATTTGTAGATTCATTTACTTGTGTTCATTTCATTTCCGTGTGTTTCAAGTTACAACATCAAATCTATCTAAAGTGATTAGTTTTATTTTCTAATCTTGCAAAACAAGTGGTTATATAGGTCTAATTAGTCCCTGTGGATTCGACACCCTTACTTATGCTATTATACTCAACATGTTTTGTGATGTTTTTGGATCAAGCTAGTTGTGTTTTTTACATTATTTGGTGTTAGTGTGCAGCCAAGTGTGTTTTAGGATCAATTGGATTGCAAGTGAAGTAAAATCAACCCTTTTGGTAGCTGATCATCATCCCTAGCGTGAATAAGGTTTTTGAGGAGTAATTTGAAATCCCAAATGAGGAATATAGAACTACTTTGGCTGCTGGAATTTCAGGAACACATGTGGAAGTGTAAGGTGGAGCATTCGGCCATAATGGGTGATTCTAGGCAAGACAAAAACATTGAATTCAGATTATGTGGTTTTAAATACCAAAACATGCAATCACATGCATGTTTTCAATCTTGCCGTGCATTCCATTCCCTTTTTGCACCAAGAACATGCACTTCCATTACTTAATGCCACATCCACACCTCCAAAACATGCAGCCACATGCAGGTTCACAATCTTGCCGTGCATCTCCTTACATTTCCAGCCCTCTTTTGCAGCAACACATGTGCTTCTATTAAACTAATCCATTCAGCCACTTGTACACCTCAAAGCAAAGCCATGCCGTGCACATTCATTCCCTTTTCCAGATTTGTTCAACCAATTCCAGGTTGTCCATTTCAGCTTTGCAGCAAACACACATGCATGTTCAATTAAAATAGCTATATGTATGCATCTACACCTTGTGCCGTGCATCCACCACCTCAGAAATCACTTCATTCCATCATCATTCAGATTGGCAGCTTCATTCTTTGGCTAGACAGCCGCATGTTCTCCCAAGAGACTTCAATTTAAAGTCCATGCAATCTCACTTCTAAAAAAACTCTCGACCATACCACCATTCACACACCTAGCAACTCCATTTTTCTGTCCATTCTCTCTCCCATCCGCAACAACCATTCATCCACAGCAGCTCATCCTTCATGTTACAACACATCTGGAGAACCAAGACCGAAGGCCATTCTTGAAGGATTTCAACATCAGTTTTGCTTCAAGGGTTTCTTCTTCTCAATTCTATGTTCATTCATGTTATGTATTTCTATGTTAAAACGTTTGTAAACATGAAATGTAACTAATCTCTTCTTAGGGATTCGATGTAGCCTAGCAAGAAACCCATGTAGTTAATTCATAATGCTCATTTGATCCTTTTATTTCTTGTTTCATTCTCTGATTTCATTGTGACTTTGTGTGTTAATTCTAATGCTTGATCACCACTTGAATTAATCACAGGTTGTATAGCCAAAATTAGAAGCACACATCATGCATAATTTTGGTAGATATGGGAATGATTGAGGGAGATGTTTGGCAAACATCCTGCCGTGTGTCCCCTTTGGTTTTGTGAAAGTTTCTTATGTATAAAACATCCTTGGTTGAGAACCAAAGTTGCACATCACAATTTGGTTCTTGACTAGGGTGATTTGATCAAATCCACACATCATATGGTTGATCATATCTAAGTGAAACAAACTCAAGAAATAGGTAAATGAATGAGCATAAACTGATTTAACAAACATGGGATTGATTTAGCTATGGTGAAACCGAATCCCTAGTTTCATCTCCATTGGTGTTATTCCATTTTATTACTTGTTGATTCATTCACTTGTGTTCACTACATTTTTGTGAGTTTTCAAGTTACACAACAACAAATCTGTCTAAGTTGCTTAGTTTAAGTCATTTAATATGGTTCTTGCAAAGCAAGTGATTGTATAGGTCCAATTAGTCCCTGTGGATTCGACACCCTTACTTGTGCTATTATACTCAATATGTTTTAGCATTAGGAAGGAGTAAAACATATCAACAACACTGTGAGAATAAGCTGAAATCAAAAGAAAAAGCTGAAGCTGCTATTTGCAGCTTTGGAAAACTGGTTTTTTTTAAAAGCACACGGAGCTACAGTGCTCCTTTAATGAAAAGACTCACTATCAGACTGTTTTTTTTTTCTTTCCAAAAGCACTTTTACAAAAAAGTTTACCAAACACTCTGCTGATTTATTTCACAGCCGCTTATTCTCACAGCACAGCCGCTTATTCTCACAACAACTTTTTTTCAAAGCACAGCAATACCAAACCAGCCCTAATTATCATATTTATGTGGAGAGAGAAGCGGACAATCTCATTTGACCTAGCTATAACACACATTTGCAGACATTATTCTTTTTATTTATCTTACATCTTACATAATCTCTTGTTTTGTCAAAACATCTTGCTAAATCTAATACAAAAACTTTAACTATATATATGAACCAGAAAGGTATAGTCATTAGTCAGCAGCTCAATAAGATTGTTTATTTGCTATTTTGTTATATTTTCTGTGTTCCAGCTCTATATATATAAATGACCTGCCAAAGAGTAAGCAATTCAAAAGTAAATGCCCAAAAAAAAATAAAAGGTCATAGTAGGACTATCAAAGAGCATTTCCAAAGGAGTTTACTTATCAAATTTTTTCTTCAAAAAGTGTTTTTTAAAACTCTTTATTAAACAATATTTGAATAATTATATGGGGGGACCCAATTTTCAACCATCAATTGATAACTCTTTCGTTTCTAATTGGCTACGGCCTAGTTTGGGAGTGAGGTGCTTAAAAAAAAGCACCCATGAAAAAAAGCTGTGAGGGTTTTAGGTGTTTGGTAAACTGAAAAAAAAAGGGCTTATTTTGGAAGCTGCTGTGAGAATAAGCTGAAATCAAAGGAAAAAGCCAAAGCTGCTATTTGCAGCTTTGGAAAACTAGCTTTTTTTCAAAGCACACGGAGCTACAGTGCTCCTTTAATGAAAAGACCCACTATCAGACTTTTTTTTTTTCCAAAAGCACTTTTACAAAAAAGTTTACCAAACGCTCTGCTGATTTATTTCACAGCTGCTTATTCTCACAGCACAGCCGCTTATTCTCACAGCAGTTTTTTTTCAAAGCACAGCAATACCAAACCAGCCCTACCTCTATTGTACATTACATAGCAAATTTAACTTTGCAATTATCTCTTTTGAAGATGCTATGTACTCATCATTGTCATTGTTATGGTGGCCAATTTTGTTTAGAAGCGACGTCATGTTGATGTTGAGTAGTCTATTTCTAGGGCTGAGAGCCTTAATAAAACTTAATTAAACACTTAAACGTACCGACTCATATTAGATGGCAGTTAGCACTTAGCATGGAATATACTGATTCATTGAATCAATCAAATTCTGTTTATAAAACAAACACCCAACTGGCTAAGTATTCCAGTTAGTAAGGCCTGTAGCAAGAATAAATGAACTCTAAATTAGTCGAAAACTTACTTAATGAGGCTAATTGAACCTTACACAATGTCTCTAATCACGAACAAAACCATCACGTCAACGACAACAATGATAAATTATCGTCCGGCTAATGACCAACGAATTCAATATCTATATTAAAGTCTTGATTTCGGTACTGTTGTGCCATGCATGATAACTCATGAGCATAATGCAGGTTTTGTAAAATAACTAACATTTTCAAGAGAGGAAGATTCCATGGTTTGTCGTGTATATTAATTTTCAGAAGTATATAGTATTAATCACATAAGTTGTAGTTAATGATCATTTTGCTAGCACTAGAAGGCCTTTGTATCAAACACGACCCTTGAGCACTTTACCTTCATCAGTCAGTCACTCCCGAAGGAAATCTCAACTTATAAAGAATTAAGATTAAACACCAGTTAGCAAATTGTTTTTAAAGAAAAGTACTTAGTTTAAAGAACGGGAAACTTTTGATGCGGTTCCTAACCATTAATACTTTTTAACCGAAACCTTATTGATTTTTAATTTTTTATCAAAATCTTTTGTCTTTGTACACGTTACTATATAAATATTATTGTATTTCCATGTCAGCAATTAGGACAATGATTATCTGCCCTCCTTGTTTCCGTGCCCTCCCGTGCCCTTCTGTTTGTGTGGTCACGGTTAAGTCACGTCAACATTTTATATTACTATTCATTTTTGTCTTATCATCTCTATAAAAAAAAATAGGGACACTTTGGATGCGGTCCTTAGCTATCAATATTCTTTGATTGAAACCTTGTTAGTTTTTAGTTTTTTATTGAGGTCCCTGACATTAATGTAATAATGTAAGTGTGAACACGGAAAATTCCTGAAACGAAAGAGACAAGAACAACGTGCACAAACAAATATTTGTATTTAGATGATTTTGGGTTACAATCTCTCTATATTTTGATCCTCTGATTCGATCTCCGTAAGGTGTTGATTTATGGATGTTTCGTTGATCCAAGGGCCGTCGGGGCTTGATCTTGGATGAACTGTTTGGAAGTTTCTTCAAAGGGTCGTGGGCTTGATCTTTGAAGGTGGATTTGAGCGGATCTTCAAGGAGCCGTTGGGGCTTGATCTTGAGGATGAATGTTTCTTCAAGGGCCGTTTGAGGCTTGATCTTGAATAACGGTGATGAGCGGATCTTCAAGGGCTTTTGGGCTTGATCTTGAAGAAACAGTGATGAACAGATCTTCAAGGGCTTTTGGGCTTAATCTTGAAGAACGGTTGGATGTGTGTGGATTTGTCGACGTTGTTGATCCAAAGGGCCGTTGGGGCTTGATCTTGGATGAACGGATGATGAACGATGGTGCTTTCTTCAAGGACCGTCGGGGCTTGATCTTGAATTGGTGGATGATTGTTGATCCAAAGGGCCGTTGGGGCTTGATCTTGGATGAACGATGAACGAAGAACGAAGAGAGCTTTCTTGATTCTTCGGGAACCTGGATGCTTGAGAGCTTCGGAGTTTCAGAGCTTCAGAGCTTCAAGGTGTAATATGAATTCGTCCCCTCAAATGAATGAAATGGGCTTGTATTTATAGAATTTTCCAAGGCCTAATTTTGAATATAATATCCCAGATGAAATAAGTCGTTTCTGCCAGGTCAATTTTCCAACTCATTTCAATTTTCGTTTAGTCACACGTTACGTGTAAAATTTATGTAATACATGAGCGTTGACACTTTGATTTATCGGTCAACATTTATTTACCGAAATTTCGATGTCTACAAATGCCCCCACTTCAAGGCACGTCGTATACATGTGCTTGTCACGTGTAGGAGATGCATTTTGAAGTCCCTTACTGTAGATGTCGATCCAAGGGCCGTCGATGCTTGATCTTGAATTGGGCTGGAGATTTCTTCAAGGGCCGTTGAGGCTTGATCTTGAATTGGGCTTGAGATTTCTTCAAGGGCCGTTAAGGCTTGTTCTTGAACTTTCGTTTGAAATTTCTTCAAGGGCCGTTGAGGCTTGTTCTTGAACTTTTATTTGAAATTTCTTCAAGGACCGTCGAGGCTTGATCTTGAAGGTTGAAATTGGACCACAAGGAGCTTCATGTGGTAGATGATCTTTGACTTTGGTAGTGGGTGAATCGGCACGTATTTTGTTGCGCTTGTTGACTTTCCACAGCTTTGATCTTGAACTGGGTTGAAGGATTTTCTGGATTCCTCCAATTGTTGATTTTCCACAGCTTATTCTTGAACTAGGTTTTGATTCAAGGGTGGTAGACACTTAATCTTGAATCGGACTTGTGATTTCTTCCAGTGCCGTCGAGGCTTGATTTTGAATTTGGCTGGAAGCTTCTTCAAGGGCCGTTGGGGCTTGATTCTTGAAGGCTGACTCGAACATATTGTAAGCAGGCACGAGGTGAAGGTGACGACTTGTTGCTTTGTTCAATCTTTCTAATTCATACCTGAGCAGTTTGGTCAGCGGTATGATCTTCAAGATTGATGGGCTCTTCTTCCAGTTGGTGACTTGATCTTTAAGGATTTGATTCAAGGGTGGTGAATCGACACATGCAGCTCATAACGCCTAGTAAGCCGACCCAAGAATTTGAGGGTCAAAACGAATTCACCGTCCAGAATGATTGCAACCCTGATGATATGAGATACTTTTGATTTTGAAGAATTAACGGATGACTCAGCACGTGCTTTGTTGCACTTGTCTCCACATGCTTCAAGGTATCATTTTCATTTCCTTTATCTGTTCCTCAGGCAGATGTGGCATCTTCTCGAGTTCTTCATCTCAGACTCCTTCTGCTGAGTTGACTGTGCATGCTGCATTCTTCTCTGCTTGTTTCTTCAGGCAGATGTGGCAGCTTCTCGAGTTCCTCAGTTCGGACTCTTTCTGCTGAGTTGACTGTGCAGACCGCATTCTTCTCTGCTTGTTCCTTCTGCACGTTGTCTCCACATGCTGCAAGGTATCATTTTCACTTGCCTTATCTGTTCTTCAGGCAGATGTGGTAGCTTCTTTGGAAGTACAGCAGCAGTGGGAGACGAGTACGCGAGAGCAGTGCTAGGTAGACAATCAGGGAAGGGTTCCAAGCAATCGGTTCCTTACCCGAGTTTGAGTGGAAGTTCCGGCATATTGTTTTCTTTATCCTTGTCTTTGTAGGTAGGAACAAGGACAAAGGAAAGGACAGGGAGAACGCATGATATGAGATACTCTTGCTTTCTACCCTGGTGATATGAGATACTTTTGCTTTGGAGTCATTAGCTTGCAGAGGTACCCCAAGGAATAAGGAACACTGAATGACTCGAGAGGTTTCGTTGGGAAAGCATTTTTTTTGGAGATGAAGAAAGGCTCTGTATGTCTGCCTTGCTATGGAAGGTGAAGGTGGACAGTTATAGGAGGTCCCTTAATACTTGTAGAGGTAGTATTCTTTCACTTGTGTCGGCAACTAACGCGTGATTGAACAGTAAACTTTCACGTGCTTTCTCCTTCACCGAAAATCTTCGACAAATTCCCCGTGATTTGCACAAAGTTGAGTGTGCATATGACAGGTGATGACGCGGTTGAAAAAGACTGGTGCCTCTTCGATATCTGGGATCGGCGCTTCGACAAATTACCCGTGATTTCCGCAAAGCTGAGTTTGCGTGTGATGGGTGCCGACGCGTCTGGAAAAGCAAGATGCTTCTCCGATTTCCGAGCTTGCCTCTTCGATTTTTGAATGGCCTCTTCGAATTCTGAGCTCGCCTCTTCGATCTCTGAAATCCCGTCGAGTGCTAATTTTTTTATAGAGGCATGCAATTCGTTTCAAAGCACACTTGAATTTTTTGCTTGTGAAAACTCCCTTCTTGCACTTCTAAGATCTTGATTTGTCCGTTTTCTTCTTCCTTCAATACTTTGAAAATGTCTGGACCCTCCGACCGTCGTTTTGACTTGAATCTTGGTGAAGAGGCAGTCCCTTCTTCTCCAGACAACATATGGCGCCAATCCTTCATATCCCCTACTGGTCCTCTTACCGTTGGGGATTCAGTGGTGAAGAATGATATGACCGCTGCGGTGGTGGCCCGAAACCTTGTCATTCCCAGAGATAACAGACTACTTTCCAAACGGTCTGATGAGTTGGCTGTTAAGGATTCTCTGGCTCTCAGTGTGCAGTGTGCGGGTTCTGTGTCTAATATGGCCCAACGCCTATTTGCTCGAACCCGTCAAGTTGAATCATTGGCGGCGGAAGTGATGAGTCTCAAACAGGAGATTAGAAGGCTCAAGCAGGAGAATAAACAGTTGCATAAGCTCGCACATAGCTATGCGACAAACATGAAGAGGAAGATTGACCAGATGCAAGAATCTGATGGTCAGATTTTACTTGATCATCAGAGGTTTGTGGGTTTGTTCCAGCAGCATTTGCCTTCGTCTTCTGGGGCTGTACCGCGTAATGAAGCTCCAGATGATCAACCTCCGGCTCCTCTTCTTCCTGGAGTTTCGCCGAGTGATAAGGCGCCACCCGAGCCACCTTTGTGAAAGCTCCCTCCTGTTTTTTTTTTTTAATTTTTTTTATTTTTTTTATTTTTTTTTAACTGATGTAAAATGTACGTTTATGTAACTTTTTTTTTTCTTTTTTTTTTAGAGAAATCAATAAACGAGCTTTATTTCATTCAAGATGTACATATATACATATTTTTTTTTTTTTTTACATAGTGCTTCCGGTGCCATGTACATATATATAATATATACCCACACAATGTACATACACACACACACCCACCCACCTTTTTCTTTTGCTTTTCGGTGGTGTTCACATCCACCATCATAACTTAAATGATGGCCACTAATGCTTGCAATGTCTGACACAACTCCACAAATCATATTTTATATATAACAAATATATACACACATGTCACCACACCTCTTTGCCGTCCACTATCCCCAAATTTTCCTTTATGTTTTTATATATATATATATTTTTCTTTTTCAGGATGGTGCCTGATGCACCACCTTTGCTTTTCCCTTTCTTTTTTTATATTGTAATTTTATATGCACACATACATACATACGTACATATATATATATATATATATATATATATATATATATATATATATATATATATATATAGGGTGCAGGATAGGAGTTTGGAGGAGGAAGAAGGAGGAGCACGGAGGAGGAAGAAGGAGGAGCACAGAGGAACTTGCAAGGAAGGATGAAATCGAGGGGGCCAGGCGCTGCGGTGGAAAGCTGAGGGCATAGGCGAAAAAGAATATCTCTTCTTTGTTATAATCAAAGCTCTCCAGGAGCTTCCACGAGCATGAACTCCCCAGACGGACATCAAAGCTCTCGACCTGTTTCCCGGATGCAACATATATCATATTTTCATTTCCCGGCCTGAAACGTAAGGATAAAATGGGTTCCTCTCCTACCTCCATGATATCAACCGCATCTTTGCATCGCCTATCGAACCAGCAAACGCAGCCATCCTCGCCGGAGGTGGCGATGAGGCCGGGTGTAGCGGCTGAGGCGATGCAGCACGTGGCGGTGGCAAATAGACCCTGGTCTCGTCGACGTGTGGCTGGTTTGGAGACCCACTTGCTCCGGGTGTGCACACCATGTGTAGAGGTGGGGTTTGGGTGATCTTGTACGCTCGATCGTTGAAGGTCTTGTCGGTGTCAACAAAGAAGAAGCCGAACCTGGTGCAGTTTTGGGGACTTGAGCTTACGAGTGAAGACCTGAGATGAGTGGGCTTGAGGGGTGTACGGACTGAGAGAGAACCGGGCCTGGTTGCTGGGCTTAAAGAGTGAGGGATCGAAGACTGGACCTGCAGGCATTAGATTGAGGAGATGAGGACGACGAAGCGGCTTGGAGCATATTGAAGGTACCCTGCACGGCGGGCAACACCAGCTCGGCCTGGGGGTCAGTGAAGATGGCGGTGCTGAGACCCACGTAGCCCTTCAGAATCCCTGAAACGGGTCCCCTGTTTCGCCCGAAGTTTCGGATGCAGGTGACAAGTATCGCCGTGTTCATCCACATCGTGCTGTTGCCGCCCATGCAGAGAAATATACACATCTGCCAGTAGGAGAGGGGTTTGATCCTTTCACTGACGACGAGCCACTGGGCGCCGTAGCCGACCAGGCCCTCGACGGAGCCGATGATGAGGATAACCCAGGTGGGTAGTTTGTCAGAGGCGAGGCCGGCGAGGAGGCCGAAGGCTTTGCCGACGTCTTTGGCGACGGAGAGGTTGTTGAGTTCGAGCTGGGTGAGGCTCACGAGGGTTTTGAGGGAGGAAAGATTCACGAGGGCGGTAGTGCTGTTGCGCCGTCATCGAGGTTGCACAGGCGTGAGGTTAGGTCGGAGTCTCCTCGCTGGGCAGAAAGAAATGGAGAGCTGCATATAGGAGTTGGTTCCAGGTATCAGGCAACCTGGGCAGGCACCAGTGGCTGCAGTTATTGCCCGAATGATCGCCACTATAAGTTGAGGGATGAGCATCATTTCTCAACTGCGAGAGCGTTGTAATGTCGAGCAAGTAAACCGGGTTCTTAATCGTGCTTAGCACCTTG
Source organism: Malus domestica (assembly GCF_042453785.1). Taxonomy (NCBI): domain Eukaryota; kingdom Viridiplantae; phylum Streptophyta; class Magnoliopsida; order Rosales; family Rosaceae; genus Malus; species Malus domestica. The sequence continues at coordinate 8,540,350 of NC_091675.1, read as the reverse complement.
TAGACAACAACAGCAGATGGAGGTGCCCCTGCTGGGTAGGTTGATCCTGACAACGGTCCAAGTTCTCCTGAGCAAGTCTTCTTTGGCGAATTACATTCTTTTCCCTGATAATGTGTTGGAGAAATGCCCTGGAAGAAGACTTTGGTTCTTGAAGTATCAACATTTGAATCAACCCATCTAGCCCATGTGGAAAGCCCCTTGTAATATGCTGTCAAACGATCCATGTCTTTGTACGGTTTTGTCCCATCACGAAAATAATCAAATGGCTGAGACTTGCCGGTGTGGGTCCACCAATGCCAAGAGTTGAAGATCAGGACGTCCATCCCTTTCCATGCATTTCCGGTGTTGATGGAGTTTAGGTTTAGCAGCAGAGCACCAACCGTCGAACCCTAGACCATGATGTTTCATGCAAACGCACTCAACCATCAGGCTGGGAAGAGGGTCGGTGAAGTCATGGGCAAGGGAGATGACGGATTGGGCTTGGAGGCTGCCACTTGGGCCTGGATGGCCTCCTTTTGAGAGGCTTGCTGCTGATGGATATACATACATATATATATATATATATATATTTTTTTTTTTGTACAAAGAAATTGTAATAGCATCAAAACTTTTGATAAAATCTTTATTCCTTATTTTGGTGTGACTGAACTTGAAATTGAATATTCAAGCTGCCTACGTACCCTTCCAAAGAAAGAGATCAAGTCAAAACGTAGTTCAAATACATACATATTTTTTTGGAATTTTCTTTTTGTGCCGTTTGCAGTTTTAACTCATGCAGGCAATGAGTGTTGGTGTCGTTTGCAGTTTCAACTCGTGCAGACAATGAGCATTGGTGTTGCCTTTTATGCTCGTGCAGACCAGGAGCGTTGTGCCATGCAGTTTAGGCTCGTGCGGACAAAGAGCTTCGGTTCGTGCAGTTTAGGCTCGTGCGAACAAGGAGCATTGGTTCGTCAAGCAATCTGAGATAGTCGTTCCTCGCAATCTTCATAGCAAGGAGCCTTGACTGAGTAGTTGAAGAAGTCTTCTGGGAAGATGTCACGCATCGTGATGGGGATGGATGATCTTCGTGTCAAAGTTTCATTATCTCCAACACTTTCACATTGTTCTGGAGGTGAACAAGAGCTGTTTTGCCCCCTTTCCCATTGGTGAGCTTGTGGAGAAGACATATGCTTCTTGTGCAATTTCTTCGGAGTGACATAAGTCCATCCTTCAACTTCACTCGGCTTGACTGGCATGTTTTTTGAGCATGCCCCCAGCGATTGAGGTGAAAATTTTGAGTTGACAGAGCCGGAAGTGACGTCTTCTTCCAGGATTTCGTCTTCTTTGTCTTCTTGGGCCTTCTCTTCAGTGCGGTCCTCTTGGGTTTGTTGCCGTGAAGATTGGCCGGTGTAGATGATGGTGCGCCTCCTTACCTTAAGTGGTCCTTTTATGTCGACTTCCAAAGTTGCTTGGCGCTTCATCCTTGAAAGAATCAAGCTTTGAACATCGTCTTTTCCTGCTAGACTGTCGAGCTTCTCTCCCTTTGGCGTTGTCTTCCTGTTTCTAGAAGGCTTCTTAGTTTCTTCAAATCTGTCCAAAGCCGACCGTTGCGGAGGAGATCTAGCTGTGCCGCTTTGTTTCTTGGGTTTTGATAACCTTTCAAAGACTGATCTTTGCGGTGTTGGCGTCTCAAGCCTTTTGAAGACGGAAGTTTGGTCTCGACCACTGATGCGATCAAGTGCTGCAATTCTAGGTTTTGAATAATTCAGCCTTTCGAAGACTGAAGTTCGAGGGGTGGGTTTAGGCTCCTCTTTTGGCCTTATGGCTTGTGGTCTTGGCTTCCTCGTTTTTTTGTAGGTCACCGATGTCCACCATTTCTTATCACTAGTAGATGCATCTTGGTTGCTTGCCCCCGGTGATGGTTGTGTAGGAGGTGCCATGTGACTTGAACATTGACGGGAATGGTCATGCATGCTTCGGAGAGGCACAAGATCGAGTGATTCAAACACGATAGTAGTAGTGTGTGCCGCAACCGTGTCTTCGAGGTCAAGCTCGATTTCCCCTTGCTGTGCTAGCTTCAGGATGAGATCTTTCAGTACGAAGCACTTTTCCGTTGGATGACTGATGAAGCGGTGGAATTTACAGTATCTTGGGTTGTCGGTACGATTCATCTCTTCCGACCGTCTGCACTTAGGCAAACTGATCACCTTCTTGTCCAACAGGTCATCCAGCATGGCAACTACATCAGAGTCGGGGAATGGATAAATCTTCTCCTCAAGCTCCTTCAAAGTGCGTCTACGCATCTCTTGATCACGAAAAGCTTCGGTTTGAATCGCCTTGCCTCGTGTGGAGATTTTGACGGGAGCTGTGTTAACCGTCATCGCTTCCTTGATGGGTTTCCATGCAGCCTTTTCCACCTTTGTCCCAAGAACTTTATCGTTCTTGTAGTTGGCGATCGGTTCTTTCTTCCCATAATGGGCGATGCTCAACTCCATGTCATGGGCGCGAGTGGCCAATTCCTCGAAGGTCCGTGGTTTAATGCCTTGAAGGATGTATTGCAAACCCATTGCATGCCTTGGATGCACATCTCGATTGAAGAGGTTTCTGAGAGCCTGTCTTTACAGTCGAGGCTTAGAGTGCGCCATCTGTTGATGTAGTCAATGACTGGCTCGTCCTTCCACTGTTTTGTGCTCGTTAGTTCTAGCATGCTCACAGTGCGGCGGGTGCTGTAGAAGCGGTTGAGGAATTCCCGCTCTAATTGTTCCCAGCTGTTGATGGACTCAGGCTCTAGGTCTGTGTACCACTCAAAGGCGTTTCCTTTCAGCGAGCGCACAAACTGCTTGGCGAGGTAATCCCCTTCGGTTCCTGCGTTGTTGCAAGTTTCAACGAAGTGGGCAACGTGCTGTTTCGGGTTTCCCTTTCCATCAAATTGCATGAACTTTGGTGGTTGATAACCCCTCGGCATCCTTAAGGCGTCGATCTTCTTTGAATACGACTTTGAGTACAACCCGAAGGTATTTGAGCTCCCTTCGTACTATGCCTTGATGGTGTTGGTGATCATCTCTTGCAGCTGCTGGATAGAAAGAGATCCCATGAGTGCCGCTGCTTGGTCTGGCTCCGGCTTCGCATCGTTTTTCTCCACCTGAGGCTCATCTTCTTCGTCATCTCTTCTCTTTAGTGGATCATTCTCTGGGTCGGGTTTATCGCCGTCCTGCGCCTCTAGTCGATTGACGAGTGCTGCAATTTGCAAGTCTTTTTCTTCCACAGTTCGGGTTAGCCTTGCGATTGCTTCATTCATTTGAGCCAGTTGTTCTTCAACGGAGGTAACGCCGATAGTCATGACTTGTGCGACCAATAGACGTGACTTTCCTTTAGACATACAGGATGCTGATGAAGAACGTCGTTGGCTGCTTTGGGATGTCATCTTGTGTGCCCCAACATCGTGCTTCGGTGCCCCCAGCGAGGTCAGGTTGATGACATACTACTCACACCTTGAATGCTCCCCTTGCTCTTTTAGCGGCACCAATTTTGAAGTGGCATGTTGAGGAGCGGTTGTGGCGCCAATGGATTGTCCGTTTGCGGCAGAAGTGCTTAGGATCCTTCCCTCAGTGGTTGCAAGAACGACTTGTCCCTTGCTTGATGCCATTGACTTTGAGGTGTGCTTGGATTCCTTGAACGGAGAAAGAGATGAGAGGTAGAGATTGTCCCACTGGGCGTGCCAATTTGTGAACACGGAAAATTCCTGAAACTAAAGAGACAAGAACAACGTGCACAAACAAATATTTGTATTTAGATAATTTTGGGTTACAATCTCTCTCTATTTTGATCCTCTGATTCGATCTCCGTAAGGTGTTGATTTATGGATGTTTCGTTGATCCAAGGGCCGTCGGGGCTTGATCTTGGATGAACTGTTTGGAAGTTTCTTCAAAGGGCCGTGGGCTTGATCTTTGAAGGTGGATTTGAGCGGATCTTCAAGGAGCCGTTGGGGCTTGATCTTGAGGATGAATGTTTCTTCAAGGGCCGTTTGAGGCTTGATCTTGAATAACGGTGATGAGCGGATCTTCAAGGGCTTTTGGGCTTGATCTTGAAGAAACAGTGATGAACAGATCTTCAAGGGCTTTTGGGCTTAATCTTGAAGAACGGTTGGATGTGTGTGGATTTGTCGACGTTGTTGATCCAAAGGGCCGTTGGGGCTTGATCTTGGATGAACGGATGATGAACGATGGTGCTTTCTTCAAGGGCCGTCGGGGCTTGATCTTGAATTGGTGGATGATTGTTGATCCAAAGGGCCGTTGGGGCTTGATCTTGGATGAACGATGAACGAAGAACGAAGAGAGCTTTCTTGATTCTTCGGGAACCTGGATGCTTGAGAGCTTCGGAGTTTCAGAGCTTCAGAGCTTCAAGGTGTAATATGAATTCGTCCCCTCAAATGAATGAAATGGGCTTGTATTTATAGAATTTTTCAAGGCCTAATTTTGAATATAATATCCCAGATGAAATAAGTCGTTTCTGCCAGGTGTTGACACGTGTCCTATTTGATGACTTTTCCAACTCATTTCAATTTTCGTTTAGTCACACGCTACGTGTAAAATTTATGTAATACATGAGCGTTGACACTTTGATTTATCGGTCAACATTTATTTACCGAAATTTCGATGTCTACAGTAAGTTACTATATTTTTTAAATTAAAAATTAAAAATTGAAATTTGTAATTGTTTATATTAATGAGATTGTAAATAAAACCCCTAATTTATGGGATTAAAATAATAAAATATAAATTATACTCTCTATTATATTGTGTGTTTGTTATATATATATATACATATATGTATGGGTACATTAACCAAAATTAACAAAAAAAGTTATTGTAGCAAAACATGGATACATTCTCAAATCAACGAAAAAGAATGTATCCATATAAGTTTAAACATGAATTAAAAATTTTGAATGAATTTTATATTAAAAAAAAAAGGTACATTTTACATATAACAAATTGATATATTTGAGAATGGGTACATTTAAGATTAAAAAAATTGAAAAATTATATGAATGGGTACATTTAAGATTAAAAAATTGAGAATCTTTTTATGTATAAAAAAAAACTAATAGGTACAAACTTAATTTAATTTAATTTTTTATTATTTTGAAAATGTTTGAATTGAAATTTAATTAGAAGTTTAATAGAGGTGTGAGTATTAAACCCTAAATTAATTACTAATTTTTATATTAAAAAAATTATATAATAAACATGTAAATTCATTATCACATTATTGCTAGGGACTTGAATCAAAATTTAAGAACTAATAAGGTCTTAGTCAATGAACAATAAGAACTAAGGACCGGATACTAATTTTTCCTATTAAGATTGGGTAATATGGATTAAAGGGTGAGGTAGAGTGACAAAGTTGACATCTTTCTAGAAGTACTAGCTACTTAATTTTTATGTCAAGGTAGCATATAATAGATTAGCAAATAGCACCATATATAGTAAATTCGCATATAATACATGTATTATATATATATATATATATGTACATGTTTTTAAAGAATACTTATGTTTTTAGTACACATCTTAATAATTCGTTAAATTGCACGTTTTTTAAAACTCCAACATGTGACACACGTACTTACGTACTTTTCACGTTTAATACATGTTATGTGACAGCCCGTCCCTGATTTTAAGAGTTTTTAAAGTTTTAATAAAGGATTTTACAAAAATTCCCTTTGAGGCATGCGCATTATTCGAGGTTAATTGTCGTGTCGTGCCATCTAAGATTTGTTTTCTTGACATATCCTTGTAGTACTCGTCGCTACGGAAGCGTGGGCGCAAACGGTTCGTTATTTGGAGTTACAACGAAAAAGATTTTAAAGTTTGAAGTTTGGGCATTTTATGAATTTTATTATTAAAATTTGGATGGCCCAGATTAAAGGAAATCTGAAATGGATGGCTTGGATGTAAGGGAAAAAAACGAAAAATAAAAAGATGTTGAAAGGTTTTTGTGTGTGTGTATGTGAAGAAAAAGAAGAAGAAAAGAAAGAAAGAGGAAGGCATCGGGGAAAAGAAAAGAAAAAGAGAAACAGAAAGGAGGAGAGAAGGGCAAAGCTGCCCAATTGGAACAAGAGAGAGGGAGGAGTTGGACCAACCAGAAAGAAGAGAAAGTGGAGGACCAATCAGAGGGAGAAGAAATGAAGGAAATGAGGGAGAGTGATGAACGGGGGAAAATGAGGAAACGGGTCATCCTTGACCCGTGCGACCCATGCCTTCAAACCAGCGGTTTCTCGCCGTTCTCGTTCAATTTTCCGATGAATTGGATCAAGTTACCACTCCCAATCAACACCTAGGCCTTCCCTCTTCATGTTTCACCCCAAAAATCATGAAATTTGATGGTGGTTTGGTGAAGAACGCACATGTGGGTGCCGCGACTTTCTTGTTCAAATTCCCTTAGGACCTAGAACAAAGCCCAAGCATTGGTTGGGACGGTGGAGTTGATTTGAAGGTCGAATTGAAAACACCAAATTCTAGGGTTCTTCACGGTTTTGGCAAAATTGGAGCTCTTCTAGGCCAAATTGGCCTTGGCCTCAAGTATAAAGTTTACTCTACTCGTTGACATCTCCAAATCTGCAAATTTTGGTAATTTTTGGAAATAGTTAGATTTTCCGGCGAGCCGGGGCGGCCCGTGAGGCGGCGCGTGACCAATGGCCCGCCAATGTCATTCTTAGCATGTGTTTAAGGTTCTAGGTTCAGTTTTGATAATTGATTGACGTAAATTGAGTAATTGAACCTAAGCTCGTTACAATTCATGGTTAAGCCAAAAGGTGAATCGACAATCCAACCGTTGGATCGTCACCAAACTTTGATACGTTGTAATACGTAATATTTGAGGATTATAGGAACTTACGGATTAGGAATTCGATTTACGGATCTTCCGGAATTGGAGTTGTAAGTTCATAAAATAGAATGTTAACCGTTACTTGGTTTTGACAATTGACGGAGATCTGACCGTTGGATGGTAAGGAAATTTTAGGATGTTGTTCTAGAGATATATTGTGGACCTCTGGAAGTTATGGATTGGAAATCTGTGTTGCAGATCCTTCGGATCGAACTGCATAGTGACATGTTTTATATAAGTTATATATTCTATCAATATGATTTCTGAGGTTTGATTTAATGATTGTTCTAGGCACCGATCGTCATAATGCCTTGATGTGTTGTGCTAGGGAGTTGTAGGGCGAACTCCAGGTGAGTGGGCAGTTATTTTCTGTTATTACCTATATACTACTGAATTTCCCAGAAATTGAATTTAAATGAAAGTATGTTTTTAAAATGCCATGCATGCATATTATGAATTATATGAATTAGTAATTGATGCATATATATGTGAATTGGTGATGTGGACGCACATGTGAGTTTTATGTTATTCATGTGAATCATTGATGATGTGAATTGTGTTGAGAGCTCATAACCTGCACCCTGGTGTTAGTGCTTATATTATTCACCACGCACCAAACGCTCACCTTGGATCCAAGTAGGTGCATGTCGTACAGACCATGAGAAGGTTCCGATATGTCGTACAGACCATAGAGTGGTTCCGACTGTAGGTGATTTTAGATTATTATACAGCTGTTGATGAGAGAAGCACTAGAGTGTATTCTTACACCATTCTTATCGTACAGACTACTTTAGGCAGTTCCAATTTATGTGCAGAGTAGTGCCGTACAGGTCACTGCAGTGACTCCGGTTGGATTGGATATTGAGCTTTATAATTAACCGTACAGGACCAACTGCAGGGTCTCCGGTTGATTCCTTATTTCACCTGTTATATTGATGCATTCTTAATCTGTTATTGACATTTATAGCATGGCACACTTTCTGGTTTTGGATAAAGATTTGTGATTTGAGATATAGGAAGGTTTATATGTATATTATGTTATTTTCTGGGAAAGTATACAGGTTTTACAGCGAGGGGTTAGAAATGTTGTTCAAGGAAATGTTTTCGAAAAACTTTGTTTAACTGACCCACTCAACTTTGTTTTGCGCCCCTCCAGGTTCAAGATAGCAGAGCTTTGGTGGCCACGAGGAATCCAACGGTGTTCTGACAGAATTCACAAAAATATGACTCACCCTCGGGTGTTACATCTTCATAATTGTATCTTTAAAGCTTCCGAACTGTGTAAATGGGTACGTCACTCTCACGTGATGGCCAGCATGCCCTTCTTCGGGACAGGGTGTGTCATGTTATGTATTTAGACGTATTTATCAATAATACACATAAATTTCACGTATTTAGTAGGCATTTTTAACATATTATTTAAAAAAAACAAAAATAAATAAATATCTTTAATAAAAGTTTTAAAATTTAGGGTAAAAGACTGTTTAATACACTCAAGTTTAGTGGTTTTCAACATTTAGTACATCAAGTTTTTTTTGTCTCAAAGTCATACCTAAAGTGTAAATTTTGGGACAGTCTCATACATCCGTTAGTCAAACTGTTAAGTCTCCAGTTAACTGTGACGCGGCGCCCATGTGGCCAATGATTGGGCGCCACATGGGTCGCCACGTGTTTCCACGTGTTTTTTTAAGAGAGGGTTTCAGTGAAAAAAAAAATTCAAAATTCAAAAATAAAAAATCACTTTTCACTTCCCCAGAAAATCGTGACCTCTCATCTTACCCAGAAAAGTGAAAAGGTGAAAAGTGAAATCACTTTTCACTTCCCCAGAAAATCGCGACCCCCCATCTCCGTCTGAAACCCTACCCACGGGCCATCACTCGACCTCGTCGTCACTTCACCTCGCCGTCCGCTCGACCTCGCACGCCGTCACTCCACCTCAAAATTCAAAAATCGCGACCCCCCATCTCACCCAGAAAAAGTGAAAAAGTAAAAAGTGAAACCACTATTCACTCCCCAAAAAATCGCGACCTCCCATCTCGGTCCGAAACCCTACCCACGGGTTGTCAGTTGACCTCGCTGTCGCTTCACGTCGCCTTCGCTCCACGTCGTCGTCGCTCCACCTCGCACGCCGTCATACGTTGTGCACACGTTTCTGGGAAAGATTATCGTGAAGCCATCGATGCCGATGGGGTGGGATAAAAGGAGGATCGAAGTGGGTGAAACATCACTTTATCGTAAGTAACCTACCTTTTTCGATTTTTCGATTTTGAATTTTAGGGATTAGGGATCTGTGAGTTCCATTGGTTTTGTCTTCAATCGTGGTCCCCGTGGTGGTTTTGTTTTCAATTTTTCAATTGTTTGTCTTCAATCGTGGTCCCCATTGGTTTTGTTTTCACCTTTTTTTCTATGGTTTCAGGAAAAAAAGGTGAAACTGTATTCATGGTTTTGTTTTCACCTTTTTTCCTCATGGTCTTACTAGTGTTTTCACCTTTTCCCCCATGTGCCTCCAGGATTTTATGTTGTTTTCACCTTTCTCCTTGACTTTGTAGGGATGCCCGAATTATTTAGCCTTAAAATTAACCACGGTGGGAAGTGGTCTGAAAGTGCATATACGGGAGGGTTTGAGGCTTGGTTTGATTACGTAGACAAAGACTTCATGTCTTTTTTCGAGATTGATGAAATGGTTAAGGAGTTAGGATATGATGGGTTTATGTTGTATCACTATAGGATTCCTGGGATGTCTTATTGTGAGGGATTAAGGCTTATTGAACGGGACCAAGATGTGGGTGAAATGTGCAAGTATGTTCCAGGGGTTAGGGAAATAGAAATGTTCCTAGAACATCTAAGTCCGAAAGAAGCTGCCTTGAAACATAAGCTTTTGATGAATCTAGATGAGAGTGCCATATTAAAAAAAGGTGTCATTATAGAAGATATTGAGGAATCGAGGGTGGCAATTGATGTGAAAATTACTTGACACACAAATTAAACCCTCTTTTTGACAATTGTAGTAAAGTATGTAAGTAGGGTATCGTTCTAGGCCGGGGATTAGGAGGGATTGCTAATCTATTCTAACTTAATTTAAAAATATTAAACAAGACTCAAGGACACAAAACTAGGCTAAAAACTCTAATAACTCGAAACACACTTAGAATGACTCAAGAGAATGAAGTGAATTAACTCAAAACTCTAATAATATAATTTAATAATGGGGGGGTTTGGTTTTGACGAGAAGTAAATTAACTTAAATAAATTACAGAATTGACAAAAACATGGAATTAAGGTGAAAGGATAGGTGACGGACTAGCTAGAGGGTTCTTCTCCACACATGACACATATGCAACCTAAATTGATTTTCAGTTGTTCTTTCAATAAATTGTAAATCTCAACGCCCCAAATTAACCGTGAATTGCACTAATTAACCCTCAGTTTTTCCACAAGTTATTGGGTTGGATGATTGCATACGACAACCCAAAACATTCCCTACAAGTTCCCTACATGAATTGCATAATAGAGATACAAGCAAGAATCATTAAGTTCTATGAAAAACATAAGCATTGACGAGGCACTCGTTACTATGATTTGCATGAAACTTATGCCAAGAATTTACTTAACGTGATTGTGACTAGCAACCTTCACTACTTGTGAATATAAGTTCATAACAACAACAACAACAACAACAAAGCCTTTTCCCACTAAGTGGGGTCGGCTATATGAATCCTAGAACGCCATTGCGCTCGGTTTTGTGTCATGTCATCCGTTAGATCCAAGTACTCTAAGTCTTTTCTTAGAGTCTCTTCCAAAGTTTTCCTAGGTCTTCCTCTACCCCTTCGGCACTGAACCTCTGTCCCGTAGTCACATCTTCGAACCGGAGCGTCAGTCGGCCTTCTTTGCACATGTCCAAATCACCGGAGCCGATTTTCTCTCATCTTTCCTACAATTTCGGCTATTCCTACTTTACCTCGGATATCCTCATTCCCAATCTTATCCTTTCTCGTGTGCTCACACATCCCACGAAGCATCCTCATCTCCGCTACACCCATTTTGTGTACGTGTTGATGCTTCACCGCCCAACATTCTGTGCCATACAACATTGCTGGCCTTATTGCCGTCCTATAAAATTTTCCCTTGAGCTTCAGTGGCCTATGACGGTCACACAACACGCCGGATGCACTCTTACACTTCATCCATCCAGCTCGTATTCCATGGTTGAGATCTCCATCTAATTCTCCGTTCTCTTGCAAGATAGATCCTAGGTAGCGAAAACGGTCGCTTTTTGTGATCTTCGCTAGATTGCTCCGGTCATTAGTGTGGATAAGTATATAAATGGATAGAGATAGGAAAGCAAACACAAGATGTACGTGGTTCACCCAGATTGGCTACGTCCACGGAATAGAAGAGTTCTCATTAATTGTGAAGGGTTTACACAAGTACATAGGTTCAAGCTCTCCTTTAGTGAGTACAAGTGAATGATTTAGTACAAATGACATTAGGAAATATTGTGGGAGAATGATCTCGTAATCACGAAACTTCTAAGTATCGGAGTGTGGTGTCGTCTTGACTTGCCTTATCTGTCTCATAGGTAGATGTGGCATCTTCTCTGGAAGTACTCTTCCTCCATCCAGGGGTGGTATCTTCAACTGGTGGAGATGCACAAGGTAATGTATCAATTTCACTTGAAGCTTACTTGTAGTTTCAGGCTTGGTCAAGCGCGATACAAACCATGTAGTAGGAGTCCCCCAAGTCGCCGAGCTAGGGGGTCTGCTGAAAGAGGTGACAGACAAGGTAAGCAATCAGAGCTCCGACTGATTGTTCACCTTCTCCCCATCTTGCAGCAGCATGAAGGATAAAGAGAAGAAAAATGAGAAGAGATGATATGAGATACTTTTGCTTTTGAAGAAGTAACTTTCCACAGGCTTATTCTTGAACTGAGCTGGAGGGTTTTCTGGTTTCCTCCAGAGTATAAGGCCGACTGAAGAATTTGAGGGTCAAAACAAGTCCATCAAATCTAGAGTACGTTCCACCCTGCTGATATGGGATACTTTTGCTTTTGACAGAGTAATGGATGTATCGGCACGTGTGCTGTTACGCTTGTCTCCACATGCTTCCTTGTATCCTTCGCACTTGCCCTATCTGTTCCTCAAGCAGATGCGGAATCTTCTCTGGAAACATAAGATGTTGAAGATGAGTACTCGAGAGCAATGCCAGGTAAGTAATCAGGTAAGGGGTTCCAGGTAATCAGTTCCTGGCTGGAAGCTTGATTCCAAGTGCTGACTGATTGCTCTCTTTCTCCTTGTCTTGCAGGTAAAAACAAGGCCAAAGGAAAAGACAGGGAAAAAGCATGATATGGGATACTCTTGCTTTTAACCCTGATGATATGAGATATTCTTGCTCTAGTATAGCTTGTTTGCAGAGGTATTATCGGGGGGAAAGAAAGCTGAATATTTCGAAAGGCTTCGTTGGGAGTGCCCTCTCAGATATGATGAAGGGTTGAGCATTTTTGCAGGTCTGCCTGTCCGTTGGGGATGGAGGTCGACATATATAGGAGTCTCCCTAACAACAAGTAGTAATGTTATTCCTTTACCCTGCTTGGTCATAGCACGGTAGTGGGAGCTGCCAGTTTCACATGTTTTAACTCTGTCAGAGCACTTTGAAAAAGTGGTCTGTGGTATCTGGCTCTCGAGATTCGGAGAACGATGCCTCTTCGATTTTTGAGAAAGCAATCATGCTGGGGGTCTGGCTCTCGAGATTCGGAGAGCAGTGTCTCTTCGATTTTTTAGGAAGTAATCATGTTAGGAGTCTGGCTCTCGAGATTTGGAGGGCGGTGCCTCTTCGATTTTGGAGCAAGCAATCCTGTTGGGAGTGTTGTCTCGAATGTGAGTAAAGGTTGGGCATGTTTGCTAGTCTACCTTGCCACGAAGCACAAAGGTTGACACACAGGGACTTTCCAATTATCCAGCAATGGTACTGTTCCTTTACCCTCTCTTCGCTTTTGAGAAAGTAGTCATGTTGGGAGTTTGGCTCTCGAGATTCGGAGGACGGTGCCTCTTCGATTTTGGAGCAAGCAATCTTGTTGGGAGTGTTTTCTCGAATGTGAGTAAAGGTTGGGCATGTTTGCTAGTCTACCTTGCCACGAAGCACAGAGGTTGACACACAGGGACTTTCCAATTATCCAGCAGTGGTACTGTTCCTTTACCCTTGTGGGTAATAATATGGTAGCTAGACCTTCCAAATTTGTGTCTAAACTTTGTTAGTGCTGTTTCTTTGCTATTCTTTTACCTTTCTTGGTCAGAGCGATGTAGTGGGAGCTGCAAGCTTCACGTGCTCAACTTTGGCAGAGAACTTTGGCAAAGTTATCTGTGGTACCCATGAGCTATTGTTGTGTGTGGGAAGTGGGTGATTGAACAGTAAGATTCATGTGCTTTCTACTTCACCAGAAGTCTTCGACAGAATGCCCATAATTTCTGCAAAGCTGAGTGTGCGTGTGACAGGTGCTGACAAGGCTAGAAAAGTAGGTGGCTCTTCGATTTCTGAGATCGGCCCTCTTGGTCTCTGAGCAGCCCAGCTTTTGAGAAAGCGAGCGCCTCTTCGATTGATTCGGAGAACGATGCCTCATCGATTTTTGAGAAAGCAATCATGCTGGGGGTCTGGCTCTCGAAGATTCGGGGAGTAGTGTCTCTTCGATTTTTGAGAAAGTAATCATGTTGGGAGTCTGGCTCTCGAGATTCGGAGAGCGGTGCCTCTTCGATTTTGGAGCAAGCAATCTTGTTGGGAGTGTTTTCTCGAATGTGAGTAAAGGTTGGGCATGTTTGCTAGTCTACCTTGCCACGAAGCACAGAGGTTGACACACAGGGACTTTCCAATTATCCAGCAATGGTACTGTTCCTTTACCCTCTCTTCGATTTTTAAGAAAGTAGTCATGTTGGGAGTCTGGCTCTCGAGATTCGGAGGACGGTGCCTCTTCGATTTTGGAGCAAGCAATCTTATTGGGAGTGTTTTCTCGAATGTGAGTAAAGGTTGGGCATGTTTGCTAGTCTACCTTGCCACGAAGCACAGAGGTTGACACACAGGGACTTTCCAATTATCCAGCAGTGGTACTGTTCCTTTACCCTTGTGGGTAATAATATGGTAGCCAGACCTTCAAAATTTATGGGTCTAAACTTTGTTAATGCTGTTTCTTTGCTATTCTTTTACCCTTCTTGGTCAGAGCGATGTAGTGGGAGCTGCAAGCTTCACGTGCTCAACTTTGGCAGAGAACTTTGGCAAAATTATCTGTGGTACCCATGAGCTATTGTTGCGTGTGGGAAGTGGGTGATTGAACAGTAAGATTCATGTGTTTTCTACTTCCCCAGAAGTCTTCGACAGAATGCCCATAATTTCCGCAAAGCTGAGTGTGCGTGTGACAGGCTGGAAAAGTAGGTGCCTCTTCGATTTCTGAGATCGGCCCTCGTGGTCTCTGGGGAGCCCAGCTTTTGAGAAAGCGAGCGCCTCTTCGATTTCTGAGATCGGCCTTCGTGGTCTTTGAGCAGCCCAACTTTTGAGAAAGCAAACGCCTCTTCGATTTCTGAGATCAACCCTCGTGATCTCTAAGCAGCCCAGCTTTTGAGAAAGCAAACGCCTCTTCGATTTCTGAGCAGGCGCCTCTTCGATTTCTGAAGCTCCGTCGAGTGCAGATTTTTATAGGGGCTGGCATTAAGTTCCAAAGCACACTTGAATCTCCACCAGTAGAAGCTTCATTCTTGCACTTCTAAGATCTTGATTTGTCCGACCTCTTCTCTCTTCAACACCTTTGAAAATGTCTGGCCCCTCCGACCGTCGTTTTGACTTGAACCTTGTTGAAGAGGCAGCCCCGCCTTCTCCAGACAACATATGGCGCCCATCCTTCGTCTCCCCTACTGGTCCTCTTACCGTTGGGGATTTCGTGATGAAGAATGATATGACCGCTGCGGTGGTGGCCAGGAACCTTCTCACTCCCAAAGATAACATACTACTTTCCAAACGATCTGATGAGTTAGCTGTTAAGGATTCGCTAGCTCTCAGTGTTCAGTGTGCAGGTTCTGTGTTTAATATGGCCCAACGCCTATTTGCTCGAACCCGCCAAGTTGAATCATTGGCGGCTGAAGTGATGAGTCTCAAACAGGAGATTAGAGGGCTCAAGCATGAGAATAAACAGTTGCACCGGCTCGCACATGACTATGCTACAAACATGAAGAGGAAGCTTGACCAAATGAAGGAAACTGATGGTCAGGTTTTACTTGATCATCAGAGATTTGTGGGTTTGTTCCAAAGGCATTTATTGCCTTCGTCTTCTGGGGCTGTACCGCGTAATGAAGCTCCGAATGATCAACCTCTGATGCCTCCTCCTTCTAGGGTTCTGTCCAGTACTGAGGCTCCAAATGATCCCCCTCCGGTGCCTTCTCTTTCTGGGGCTCTACCGACTGCTGAGACTTCTCCTAAGCAACCTTTGTGAAGGCTCCCTCTTGTGTGTTTATTTTGACTCATGTATATGTACATATTTGTAGCTTATCGGGGATATCAATAAATAAGCTTTCCTTCATTTCAACGTATTGTGTTAAATACACCAAAGCCTTCTTCGCTAAGTTCTTTGAATTTTCTTTTGTTGAAGCTTGTATATTGAAGCTTTCTGAGTGGAGCATGTAGGTTGGGGTAGTGTTCCCTTAATTTCCCGAGTGAGGAAAACTTCTCGGTTGGAGACTTGGAAAATCCAAGTCACTGAGTGGGATCGGCTATATGAATCTTAGAACGCCATTGTGCTCGATCATGTGTCATGTCCTTCGTTAGATCCAAGTACTCTAAGTCTTTTCTTAGAGTCTCTTCCAAAGAAATATAAGTTCATAACGATTAGGTGAAATTTACTTATATTCTAGCATCAAATTCATGCATGTAAATTAAGTATGCATTCTTAATCGACATACAAAAATAAGTTATCAATCAAGCAGTTAAGCAAATTAAATCACAACTCAGAAATCACAACTGAAGGTAATCAATTCAAATTACAAATATATTCATGGCTTTGAATTAACCTCTAGCCAAAATAAGTTTATTTACACATTATTAAAATAGAAATGAAATATAAATTTGGAAAGATTTAACCGAAAGATTGAGTGAAGCTTCTGCTTCTGTGCTATTGCTGCCGAGGCTTCACGCTGCCTCTGTCAATCCCTCTCTGACCTCCTGGTTTCTGCACAGTTTTCTGTGCTTCTTTCCTTGGTTCCTCCCTCTCGCTGCCAAGGGGCAGCGTTCCCCTGGTTCCCTTCACTCTAGCTGTCCTTCCTCTCTCTTATTTCTGTTTTTCCACCTCTCTCTCTTCCAGCTCACGCTGTCTCTCTCTACATAGCTGCCAACGCAGCCTTTTCTTTCATTTTTCGCACTGCCTCAGTGCTCTCTCTCCTATCCTTACAGCTGCCAAAGGCAGCCCACTCCTTTTTATTTTATTCTTCCCCCTTTTCACGCCTGCTTTTATTCTTTCCTTATTCTTTCTGTTTTCTCCCCCAGCTGCTTTTGTTGTCTAGTTGGAAAGCCACGCTTGCTTATGATCATAACAGCTAAGAAGCATCTGATGGCAATTGCACTTCTAAACAGCTTACTACGAGTATTGACTCCCGAAATGCATTCCACAATTCTTAGGCAGGTCACGTCTTTAGGAACTCTGCAAGCAAGAGAATTTGCTTGAAGTTGGCGATCAGAAAATAGACAAATAATGACTTCAATTAACTCTTCGACTTCAATTATAATCGCAATGAATAAACTAAATTAATTGACCTACAAAAAAATCATAATGTTCGAAGTAACTATTCTGTTTATTATTTAAAACTCATTTGTGCTATTTTTATTTTCTTTGCATAACAGATCCTATAAACACAAAAATAACGTAAATAGCTCAAAAATATAAGGAACTAACTAAGAAAAGACGAGTGAATTCGAAGTAAAAATATATATAAATATGATCCGATCAAATACCCCCACACTTAACTTTTGCTAGTCCTCGAGCAAAACAAAGAAAACATGAAAAAGTAATAACATGAAAAACATTAGCTTCCCTCTATGTGACCCTCATAGAATTTCATTCAAGAAAACAAATCATCAAGAACCATCGCTAGCATCAAGGAACTAATCCAAGTTCATCTTCCTTATTCAAATATTAGCAGTAATCTTTAAATCATCCTTGAAGTGTAGTGTGTGAGATAGCCATGCTAATGCAATTTCAAGTTTTTATTTTTAAAATCATCATATGCAAACTAGTGACCTTCTCACAGGATATACACTCAATCACATATGTGTTTAGTTTTAATGTGTTTCGCTCAAAGAATCAAATGTGAAATTTCTACCATAAGCTTGCATAAAGATCACTTCTCCACAGTCATAATTGCAAAACTTAAATCAAGAGGACTTTTATTGGATGTAATGAGGCTTAGGGATAGGGTTATTGAAACGAAAGAATAGGAAAACACAAGTTTCAAGCTACATTGCAAGCAATTCTTTTCTTTAGATTTATAAGAACTCAAGCTCTCCAACCACACCCTAAAACTGAAAATTAAACAACTTTTTATTTCATTTGTATACAATCTTTCTTTTTTTTTTTTTTTTTTTTTTTTTTTTTTTTTTTAACTACAAACATGAAATACCCCCACACTTATTCTTTTGCCAAACACCTTCAAAGTACTTCACAAACATTTTTCATAAGACAATCTCACATTGCTCACTAGCTTGCTTGGAAAGGGTAAGGAAAAATGTTTTAGGTATAAGGGTAGACATATCTGGTGATAAGAAACAAAAGGCTCAACATACACAGCTCAAATTGGCAATCTAATGATATCATTTTTATTTGGGAAACATGGTTATTTGGGCCATAGTGGTAAACCTAATGCCTCTATCATTTCCAAGTTCATGCAATCAATGACAAACATTTCGAAAGATCGTTACGCAAGTTCTAGAGATGTATCTCACATAAGTTCATCACACATGAAAGAATAGGAGTGTATGAAAAATGCACACACTTTCAATCGGCTCAAAAACTCACATAGGATATATATGGTCACTAAATTCACATATGAAGCTTTTAAGTCATACTTTAGTTTCACATTAACAAGGCTATGTGCATTTGGTTTTTCAAAGATGATCAAACATGTACAAAACTAACAAGAGAATTAGGAATTTCACAAAACACATGTTAACTAAGTTCTTGATGATCATGGTTCAAATTTGATCCAATTATATCATTGGGTCGGGAAACTAACAAAAATCTAATTCATAACAATAAGGGAAACAAGACAATATTTTTGGATATTTTAAATTTTCCGATTTTTTAATTTTTTTTTTATTTAAAGAAAACAAGACTAATTAAGAAAACAAAAAACGACAACACAGAAACAAATGAAACCAGTTCGTAGTCGAAGGTACAAAAAAATTTAATTTGGTCAATTTTTTATACTCTTTACCCCCAAACTTAAACTGGACATTGTCCCCAATGTCAGAAAACACTATAATGCAAATAAAAATAAAATAAATAAATAAATAATAAGAAACAAAATAAAGCAATTGGACTGAAAACTTCCCTAGTTTGTAGTAAAATCAAGCGATGACCCCCCAGGCTAAAATTCTGCTATCAACTTCAAGGGTGGAAATAACCAAAAGTTCCTGCAAAGAAAAGAAATAATTCAGTTAAGTAACACAAGAAAATATATAAAAAAAATTGCAAACGAAAAATTGAAAATCACAATAAAAGACAATGAATAGAACTAATAAGTGATCATTGGTCGTGCTTGTTGACTTTCCACAGCTTTCCTCTTGAACGGGGTGACACTTAGCTTTTTACTTGCAAGTGATGATTTGATGATATTGTACGGCGAAGCTTTGCTCTTTGGTGATGTTGCAGTTCCTTATTTGTTCTCCAAGCAGATGTGGCAGCTTCTCTAGTTCTTCAGCTCGGACTCCTTGTGCTGGGTTGATTGTACGATCTGCATTCTTCTCTGCTTGTTTCCTCTGCATGGCGGGCAGGCACAAGGTAGAGGTATTGGTCTGTTTCTTTCTTCAATCTTTCCAAGTGCCCACCTCTTGCTTTCTTTCTCCTTGTCCCTAGTTGAGGATGAATCAGCACGTTGTCTCCACATGCTTCGAGGTATCATCTTCACTTCCCTTATACGTAAGAGACGAAGAGGAAACACAAGATGATGAGTACTCGAGAGCAAGTGCTGGCTGGAGAAAGGACAGGGAGAAAGCATGATATGAGATACTCTTGCTTTCAACCTTTATGATATGAAATACTTTTGCTTTGAATGTGTTGTTCGCAGGAGTATCCCAAGGAATGAGGAACACAGAGTAACTTAGGAGGATTCTTTGGGGATGCATTTTCGGAGATGAAGAAGGTTTGAGTGAGGCTACTTTGCAATGAAGTTTAACATTTATAGAATTTTCTTAATGGCTGGTAGAGGTACTGTTCAATTATCCCAGGGTTACCGACACGAGTAAAAGAACAGTGCAACGTGCTTTCCCACTTCACCATAAATTTTCGACCAGCTATTCGTGATTTCCGCAAAGCAGATTCCTCATTGATATCTGGAATCGGCTCTTCGAGCTCTGAGCATCGTCGATTGTAGAGGTAGCATGTGACACGTGCGGATAAATCTGGAAAAGAAGATTTGCCCGTGGGTTGAAGCCCAGCTTTTGAGAAAGCTAGCGTGTCTTTGACTGTTGAATTTCCCTCTTCGATTTCTGAATTGGTGCTTCGACAAACTGCCCGAGATTTTCGCAAAGCAATTTGCGTGTGACAAGTGACGACACGTCTGGACAAATTGATCTTTTGAAATCCGGGGTTCGGCTCGTGGTTTCTGAGCAAGCCCAGCCTTTAAGAAATGAAACGCCTCTTTTGAGAAAAGAATCCGGCTTTTGAGAAAGGAAACTCCTCTTTTGAGAAAAGAATCAGGCGTTTGAGAACGGAGCCCCGACTCTTCGATTTGCGAGAGGACGCTTCATCGATTTCTGAGGAGCGCCTCTTTGATTTCTTCTTTTTATAGAGGCACTAATTTTGTTCCACAACACACTTGAGCTCCCTCCTGTAAACACTCCCTTCTTGCACTTGTTTAATCTTGATCAGTCCTCCTCTCTTCTTTCTTCACCACCTCTGAAAATGTCTGGCCTTTCCGATCGTCGTTTTGACTTGAACCTTGGTGAAGAGGCAGCTCCGCCTTCACCAGACAACATATGGTGCCCATCCTTCATATCCCCTACCGGTCCCCTTACCGTGGGGGATTCGATGATGAAAAATGATATGACAGCTGCGGTGGTGGCCCGGAACCTTGTCACCCCAAGAGATAACAGACTGCTCGCTAGACGGTCTGATGAATTGGCGGTTAAGGAGTCTCTGGCTCTTAGCGTGCAGTGTGCGGGTTCTGTATCCAACATGGCCCAACGCCTATTTGCTCGAACCCGTCACATTGAATCATTGGTGGCTGAAATACAAAGTCTCAAAGAGGAGATTAGAGGACTCAAGCATGAAAATAAACAATTGCACAAGCTTGCACACAACTATGCCACAACCATGAAGAGGAAAATTGACCAGCTGCAAGACACTGATGGTCAAATTTTACTTGATCATCGGAGGTTTGTGGGTTTGTTCCAACCGCATCTGCCTTCGTCTTCTGGAGCGGCATCGCGTAGTGAAGCTCCAACTGATCAACCTCCGATACCTCCTCCTTCCGTGGCCCCGCCGACTGCTGAAGCACCGCCGACTACTGAAGCACCACCTGACCAATGAATGCTATTAGTTTACTCATCATTGTAAAATATTATTACTTTTATGTTTTTTTTTTTTTTAATTATATGTAAATTAATGTAGAAAGACTTTGGTTAACCTTCCCCCACACTTAAACTAAATAACACAAACTTACAGAAATTAACCAAATAACACAACTAACTAAACAAAACAAAATGAAAGCAGTAAAGATAAGGGTGTAAGAATTCAAATCTGATTTGGTTAGCGATTCCAAAGTCTCCCTTCGTTGAATGCTTGGGTTGCCTCCCAAGAAGCGCTTGATTTAACGTCTTTAGCCGGACGAATCTTTCCTTTAAATTCCCCTCGGCTCCAAAGCATGGAATTTATCTTTTAATGGGAGGTGATACTTGAAATGATTCGGCAATGGTTTAAATTCAAGAGTGGGTGCCTGAATCATCAAAATAAGAAACATGTTAGTATAAATTAAAATTAAAATTGGAGAAGATGGCTTATTTTCTTTTTCCGACACAAACTCAATGACAAACACCACATTGCTGAACATTTCCGGGACTTTGAACTTGGCCAGGTTTACTATGATGGTTGTGGCTTGTCCCGTGTCATCAAACTCAACTGCTTTGGGCTTGATTGTCTCATGCACAGCCTCTTGGATGTATTCTTGATATGCTTCAACCACTTCATTCTCTTGAATCCCTTTTCTTGGTGTGCAAGGTTCTTTGTGTTGGAAATGTGCCCTAAAACCAATCATATGATGATACTTTACGGACATTTCAAATGTTAAACTAATCTAGTTTAACATATAAAGGGCAAAGATTATTGTTTGAGCCGTCTCATATAAATGTTATATGCTTAAACAATAAAGTCCAAGGAATATGTGATTGGGAGAATGCAATCTAATGAAGTTAGATTAATGAGACCATTCTTTCGTAGACACATCCTAAATGTTCCTGATCATAGGATTACCAATTGGGCATTGACAGTCCGTTAAGATCAGTACGTACTGTGTCTTCTCTCAGGGAGAGTGACTAGTCTCGAGTCATTGGTGTGTGTGACATCAAGACAAGTACGTAGGTGCTCAATAAGAGAATGAGTTCACTGAACGTGATCAACGAAGAGTTCTTATATTCCATGTCACATGAGAACTCATGGTTGGGATAATGCAAAGTAGTCCTTTGACCTGAGGCATCACAGTTGTCTTGTGGTTAAGTCCTTAATCTTTGATTATGTCTAATTCACCCCCTAGGGGTGTCACGGCATCGTTGGGGTTAAGCCACTTAGCTATGGAGACAAGTAAATGCGCAACAAGGGATCTCTAACCTTCAAACAGTTGAGGGAGAATACTCTATGATATGATTTGGAATCTCTGGCCAGAGTATGAATGAGATTGGGGAATGCGTTCCAAATCACATTCAAGGAAATCATATAAGCAAACGATTCACATTGGATAGTAGACATGAGTGAATAAACTATCATACCAAACAATGTGGTCAAGAGTATTAGATTAGAGAAGGACCGTATTGCATTTGTAATCCCGAACTGAATAGGTTCTCTAACCTCTTCTGATTAGCTTGGGTAACCATGACATGCTGCTAGGCGTCAACCATGGTTTGTGGAAGCCCTATACGTGTATAACCACTAAAGGGAGAATTGAAAATTGTTTCAATTCACAATCGATGTAAAATGGTTTTAATCGCCCACTGCCTCGCTAAAAGGAACCTAATGGATCGCACACCATAAAAGGTGGAGATTGAAGATTAAACGGAAATGAGTAAGAATGATTAAATGGTTTAATCATTTATTTATGGCAAGGATTAATTAATATGTTAATTAATCAAACGAATAAGTTCGTTAAAGACCTCGGGATAGTTTTGGACCTTAAGGCCCAATGGGCTTCGAACGTCAAGCCCATTAACTTAAGTTGTATGACAATTTAATGAATAAAGATTCATTAAAGCCCAAAAGCCCAAAATCCCCAAGGTGGCCGGCCATATGGAATGAATTAGGGTTTTGGTTATTTAGGTCACTTAAAGAAGTGACTATATAAATGACTTTATAGCCAAATATTCATTAATGTGATTAAGGGTTTATTTTGGGTGAAAATGGGTGAGAATTGTCTCTCCATTTTCTCTCTAAAGAGGCCAACACCTTGGAGGGTACATCTAGCAATCCTACTACTCCAAGGTCACTCATTTTTCTTCTACAATCTAACCTTGGTGAAGAGACTTAGAGGTTCTCAATTTTGGGAACTTGGAGAACCTATTCTTCCATCCAAATTCATGGATCTAAGAAGCAAGGAATGAAGGCCCTATCTCTTTGGGTGATTAGCCTTTGCTTATGCAAAGAGGAATCTACAAAGGTATTAATTTCAACTCACTTTGTTTTGAGTTGATTATTGGTTCACCAAACTACTAGGCTTTGAATTTCATGGTAATGTTTTGTTTTTGAGTGCATGCAAGCATGATTCCGCCTTTAATTATTAATTGCATGCTATATGATGTTGCTCAAATGAACATGTTTTTCAAAATAAATCCTTCAAGTGGTATCAGAGCCTAGGTCTAGTAGTTGGTGAATCCTTTTGGGTTTTGTAGTTCATAAGTTTATGATTTAAAAGTTGTAATTGTTACAAGCTTTATTCTTGCTTCTTTGAATGTAAATTTTGTATGAAAATTTGCCATCTCAAATGTTGTAGATGTAGTTCATATGAGCATGAATATTGGAGCTAAAATTTGGTGCCATGATTTTGGGGATTTTCGGCCAAATCCAAAGGGTGATTTTTTGGGTTCATGTTTGTCTTGTTAAAAATGTTTTAAGGTGACTTTTGGAACCCCTAAGTACCCTAGGATGTTAACACCATTTTGAATGGTGAAAATTTGAGTTTTATGGCTTGAAAACATTCATGGAGCTCTTATGGGTTTTCATGGATGTTCTTCATTGTTCTTGATGTTCTTGCCAAGAACAAAAAGGTTTTGTGTTTTGATTCAAAGTTTTGAATATTTCATAAAGTTTATGTTATATGTTTTTCAAATGATTTATCATGTATTTAAAGTGTTAAATATTTGAATAAATGATGATGGAAACATCAATCATCAAAACATATATTAATTTTATGAAAGTATTTAAAGTGTTAAATATTTGAATAAATGATGATGGAAACATCAATCATCAAAACATATATTAATTTTATGAAAGTATTTAAAGTGTTAAATATTTGTATAAATGATGATGGAAACATCAATCATCAAAACATATATTATTTTTATGAAAGGTGAAAGCACTACTTGATTGTTTTTGACAAAACTAATAAATCAAAACACCCATCACTCATTTTTATCCCTAAAAACCGGCCACCCTAATAAAATAGGGTATTTTTGGGGCTTTTATGCAATTACATAAAGTTTTGATACTTTTGTGTATTTGTACTTTGACCCGAAAGTTTACGTTTTGACGTTAAGGCCTAAAAACGCTAAAGGACAAATTGTTTTGCTCCTTTAATGAAGTTTTTGAATTTATTTAAATTTTGGGTTCTAGTTGTATTTACATGAAGTAGTGACTTTTGTGTTTTTACAAAGTGACCCCAAAAGTTTATGTTTTCGCAATATGGCCCAAAAAGTTGTGGTTATTGCATGATGGCCCAAATAGGATGAGAACAAAATTGTTTTGTCTCTTTAAATGAGAATTGGATTTTCATTTTGTTTAGCTCCACTTAAATCAATTTTATGGATACAAAAACCAAATGAAAATGTTGCATTCAATTAATTAGTTAAAGCGTTAATTAATTAAAGGATGATTATGAACCTAAGCCTAATATAATTGAGCTATGTGAAAGGCGTTTCAAATTTGTTTGAACCATGGGAATGTGTAGATTAGATTTTGGTTGTAATTTGATTTGATCAAATGTTGTAAAAGGGCATAAGTCCTTCTTTACTTTAAGGTAATTTGTTTTATGCAAATGTTGTAATGAGCATAAGCTCATCCTTTACTTTGAAGTATTTCTTTCTTGCTTTATATGATATGCATGAAAATGAAGTAATTGGGTCCAACGCCCCTAAGACAACACGCCTTAATGTGATTAAACGCGTAACTAAAATCAATCTCCATCCCTAGACCGAGATTCAACACAAGGCTCGTGTTGAATCTAAACAAAGGTTCATAGTCATCCTAAGGCCCTAAGGCAACTATATAGTCCATTAAATGAATGCAAACCTTATGTTAGTAGTAACATATACTCTTGCTTTAAAAACCGTTTTAAAAGCATAGTGGGAGTATTATGTACAACTAAAACAATCATATGGACCAATAGTTGTAATAGGACCAAAATTGTTTTAATAGAGATTAAAATGTATATTGATATGTGATGAGACCTAAAACCCTCAACCAACCCAATATTAAGTTGAAAGCGTGAGAGTGCTTTGAACACTCTTTCGTGGCCTTCCACCATGGTAGTTCCAATCGTTTATGACTTGTACACCGGCTTCACCCTATCATGGGGAAGTACAAAGTGCATGCTTATACTCAGGAGGAGTCTATATACATATGATGAGGTGAGTGTAGGCAACGAGGATAGCTATATATCGTATCATCGTGAGGCTATTCTTGAACCCCTTCACGCACTAAGCATGGTGGGAAGAACTTAACTAAGTGCAATGGAACCAATATCATATCATTGTGAGGTTACATTCTCTAGAGGCCAAATAAGATGGGTACTTGCATTAGTTGCAAATGAGTAAGCGTACTCTCTCATTATTATTGATGCTAGCCATATATCGTATCATCGTGAGGTGGGCTAGGTAATAGTGAGCCTCCCATAACCTACTAAGAGTTTCATCCAAAACTCTCGAATTCCAATGAGGGATATGGAATTTGCCAAAAATAGTGGGTGATGCTATTTGATTTAAAGACCCGAATCAAATGGCTTAAAATCAATCAATTTATATACGTTATGTATTTGTTTACCAATATATTTGCAAACGTTATCCAACACTTGACAAATAAAAGCCGAACGTTTAGTTTACGGACTTGGTACTACAAAACCATAGATTGTCTTTAATGGCTTGTAAATGTACCTAAGTAGTCTCATCCTCACAATCTTCCTATTGATAATGTATCATTAGAAGAATATGTTAGAAAAGGTCTATCATAAAGAGGACAACACTTTTAATGTCATAATTCTTCAATTACAAATTGTTGTATGAAGAAATAAGAGTTGCTTTGAACAACCCTTAATCAATGCAAACACTTAGTGCTTGTTTCTTTGTTACATGAACAAGGAACTTGAGAAGAAAGCACAAAGGCTTGGACACTTAATGTGCCATGATTCTTCACTTCCAAATGTTGTATGAAGAAATGAGAGTTGCCTTGTACAACTCTTGAAAGTTTGTAATTATGTTTAGAACATAATGGTTGGTTGACAAAAATAGTCCATTAACATGGACTTATGATGATTTTGAATCATTGAGTGTTGAAGTGTTAAACCACTTAACGAGACGGAAACTAGGCAAGGACTTTACCTTTGTTTCCCTATCCTAATGGTTCACTAAGTTTATGGTAAACTATGTAGTGAACAATAACCACATACTCTCCAAATTGTTTGATGTGTATAACACAATTGAAAAGGGTTTCAAGAGAGATAGTGGGAGTTTAGGGACCATGACTAATGTAGTCAAAGGTGAAAGTCAAATAAAGAAGATAAATAACTCCAAGGGAACAAACTTTCTTTATGAAAGGATGGACATTGGAAGGGGTATTTGCAAGAAATGTCTTGCAAGTGTCAAGAACACACCTTTCGAAGGTGTTGTAAATTGTTCTTGAATAGTTCAAAACAGTTGGTTCTTCTACTTGAATGTATGATTCCGTATTAGTAACTATGTTTTACAAATCGTTGTAAAAGTGTGACTAATAAGAAGTAGAAGATATATGAGAGAAGAAAAGGTGCTTCACATACGGAACGTGAATAAGATATAGATCTCTGCGAAAGCAGATAGTACTTACTTCCTCATATGAACTACCAAAGAAATTGGATTATAGTAATCTAATTGATTGTCTCTATAGTAGAGATGATATGGTAGTGTTAACTGTTTAGAATATAATGATGCTTAAAACCCAAAAGGTTGCAAGGTAGTGACTAATCCCAACTAAATTGTGATACCTCTAAAACATAAGTTACGAGTTGGTGAAACAAGGATGCTTTGGATCGTTAGATCCGGATCCAATACCTTCTTGTTAAAATTGTATAGAGGCGAAATGTTTGAATCTTTATTCTTTTGGAAAGAAGAAAGAATCACAAAGTTGTTGAGGTTAATTCACTTAGATGTTAGTGGCATTTGTCTACAACATAATACTACTCATGTTATATGACATTCACCGAAGATCACTCTCGGTTGGACTATAGTTTATTTTGAATAAACACAAGTCCGAATACTTTGCAAAAGGTTTCAAAGAATTCAAGAAATGTAAATAGATGAGTAAGATATCTAAAGTATTTACCTCCTTAGATTTGATCCAAGGAAAGGTAACACTTTAGATAAGTTTCCTTGAAAGATATCAAGGAAAATAGCATCATAAGATAATGTATTTCTCCATTAGGAGAAGAACGAACTTGAATAAGATTTAGTTTGTTAAATGTTATCTATTACCCATATATAGGATATATACTTCTAAAACAATATGATTGTCAATGAGAAGATCTTCCAATATTTTCATGACTCCATAAGATGTAGTTGGAAAGGAAAGACAAATCTTAAGCATGTTAAAAATTTGGGGTTGTGTGCTAATAAGCAATATTTGTTTGATAACAATCTTGTAGGATATCCTTAAAATAACTTTTGGATATCGCTTCTATAAACCAACTAACAAATGTTGTTTTGTTGGGTAGTTCATTGTAATTCTACAATGTGATTTGCCTAAAAGCAAATGAACGAAAGATAGAACTCAAAGAATGGGTTCTTTGAGAGACAAGATAGTAATCAACAAATATAACAACCTAGTTCCTATACCACAAGCTCCATGGTAGTCGATAAGAATAAAAATCCTTATGACTACATTGAGTGCATATACGATATATACTCAAGGAAATGGTAAAGTACCATTTGACTCGAAATAATGAAACCTTCATAGCTAATTGGTAGCTTAAGGTAACTACAATCAAAGAGAATGGTTGACTTTGAAGAAACCATCTTTGAGATAGGCTTGGTTTCAATTAATTCGAAGATTGCTAGCTACAACTAAAATGGTGATTCAATGTTTTGACATAATATGGGTTTCCGAAACCATTATTAAGATAGTCTTGATAATATATGTCCAAAACTATAAATCACAAGACATGTAAGTTGTAGAGATCCATCCATCATGGATCTTAGCAAGTTAGTGGGAGCTATTTGCATTTTATGAGGAAAAAGGATCAAATCGTTTGATTTCTCATCAAGATGTAAATGAATCTTTTGTTTACGAGTTTTACAAAAGATTAGTGGGAGTTAATCATGTTCCTAAAATTTAAGTATATATGATATATTAATTTTGGAAATGAAAAGAATACTTCTTCGTTAAAGTTATGACTTTAATACATTATATGAAGATAGAATGTATATGGGAGATATAGTCTATATACATGGGATGGAAATCTATAATGATATATTTCATGATATAATTGGATTATATCAATCCCTAATAATAGACAATGGATGCTAGGAAGTTTCTCATATGATGATAAACTTCAATAAGAAGGACGATTCTAGTGAGACTAGCAAGTTGCCCTTCTCAAAGGGAACGTACCCTTTGACTCCCATAGAAATAATGCGTAAATTGAATCCTTTATGCATAAGCAGAAAGGTGATTTATGTATTTCATATTGTATGAAAAACATTGATATGAGTTGTACCTAGAACGGTACAAGACGATATCAGTTCAAGCCCAGGATCAGAACCATGGCAACTGTCAAGTGAGTCCTTAAGTATTTAAGAAATACTAAAGGATAAATTCCTCAAAGATCGAGGAAGAATCAAAGTAACGTAATGGAAGCGTAAATGTATTAGATTATGAATCTAATCCATCATTGGATGTTTCTTCATTATGAATGAAGAGATAAACAAATATCTCTTTATTATGACTAAAAAGATATTTGGATGGAAACATTAAAGTAATGACTTTAGTGTGTTCCATTATGAATGCAAGATATATTGCCATATAGAAGTTTACAACAATGTTGTTTGGATGAGAAAGTTCATTTATGAACTCTCTATTCGGTTCCAACCAGAAAGTGTATGACACTAATGGGGCGATAGCTCAAGCCTGGGAATCAAGGTCTCATCAAGATCCGAACACAAATGAGAGACTGAACCACATGATTGAGAATCATGTATAATGGTGACGTCGTTATTCTCAAGGTTGCTTCTGTGGATAACACATATAAATATCCATTGACTAGGCCTACTACTCAGCCATTTATGAAATGACTACAGAAGAGGTATCATCACTGATGACCAATGCTGATTGGCTCTAGTGCAAGTGGGAGATTGTTGGAAATGTGCCCTAAAACCAATCATATGATGATACTTTACGGACATTTCAAATGTTAAACTAATCTAGTTTAACATATAAAGGGCAAAGATTATTGTTTGAGCCGTCTCATATAAATGTTATATGCTTAAACGATAAAGTCCAAGGAATATGTGATTGGGAGAATGCAATCTAATGAAGTTAGATTAATGAGACCATTCTTTCGTAGACACATCCTAAATGTTCCTGATCATAGGATTACCAATTGGGCATTGACAGTCCGTTAAGATCAGTACGTACTGTGTCTTCTCTCAGGGAGAGTGACTAGTCTCGAGTCATTGGTGTGTGTGACATCAAGACAAGTACGTAGGTGCTCAATAAGAGAATGAGTTCACTGAACGTGATCAACGAAGAGTTCTTATATTCCATGTCACATGAGAACTCATGGTTGGGATAATGCAAAGTAGTCATTTGACCTGAGGCATCACAGTTGTCTTGTGGTTAAGTCCTTAATCTTTGATTATGTCTAATTCACCCCCTAGGGGTGTCACGGCATCGTTGGGGTTAAGCCACTTAGCTATGGAGACAAGTAAATGCGCAACAAGGGATCTCTAACCTTCAAACAGTTGAGGGAGAATACTCTATGATATGATTTGGAATCTCTGGCCAGAGTATGAATGAGATTGGGGAATGCGTTCCAAATCACATTCAAGGAAATCATATAAGCAAACGATTCACATTGGATAGTAGACATGAGTGAATAAACTATCATACCAAACAATGTGGTCAAGAGTATTAGATTAGAGAAGGACCGTATTGCATTTGTAATCCCGAACTGAATAGGTTCTCTAACCTCTTCTGATTAGCTTGGGTAACCATGACATGCTGCTAGGCGTCAACCATGGTTTGTGGAAGCCCTATACGTGTATAACCACTAAAGGGAGAATTGAAAATTGTTTCAATTCACAATCGATGTAAAATGGTTTTAATCGCCCACTGCCTCGCTAAAAGGAACCTAATGGATCGCACACCATAAAAGGTGGAGATTGAAGATTAAACGGAAATGAGTAAGAATGATTAAATGGTTTAATCATTTATTTATGGCAAGGATTAATTAATATGTTAATTAATCAAACGAATAAGTTCGTTAAAGACCTCGGGATAGTTTTGGACCTTAAGGCCCAATGGGCTTCGAACGTCAAGCCCATTAACTTAAGTTGTATGACAATTTAATGAATAAAGATTCATTAAAGCCCAAAAGCCCAAAATCCCCAAGGTGGCCGGCCATATGGAATGAATTAGGGTTTTGGTTATTTAGGTCACTTAAAGAAGTGACTATATAAATGACTTTATAGCCAAATATTCATTAATGTGATTAAGGGTTTATTTTGGGTGAAAATGGGTGAGAATTGTCTCTCCATTTTCTCTCTAAAGAGGCCAACACCTTGGAGGGTACATCTAGCAATCCTACTACTCCAAGGTCACTCATTTTTCTTCTACAATCTAACCTTGGTGAAGAGACTTAGAGGTTCTCAATTTTGGGAACTTGGAGAACCTATTCTTCCATCCAAATTCATGGAT
This sequence comes from Malus domestica, assembly GCF_042453785.1. NCBI lineage: Eukaryota > Viridiplantae > Streptophyta > Magnoliopsida > Rosales > Rosaceae > Malus > Malus domestica. The sequence goes on along the minus strand of NC_091675.1, from coordinate 8,509,662 downwards.
CTAAGAAGCAAGGAATGAAGGCCCTATCTCTTTGGGTGATTAGCCTTTGCTTATGCAAAGAGGAATCTACAAAGGTATTAATTTCAACTCACTTTGTTTTGAGTTGATTATTGGTTCACCAAACTACTAGGCTTTGAATTTCATGGTAATGTTTTGTTTTTGAGTGCATGCAAGCATGATTCCGCCTTTAATTGTTAATTGCATGCTATATGATGTTGCTCAAATGAACATGTTTTTCAAAATAAATCCTTCACTTTGAACATTTCAATAATATCGGGAACTTGTTTTGGTGCACCAAGAATTAGGATATCACTTTGCACCTTTGGAAGAGCTTCCACAATGTCTTTTTCACTCTCTTTGATATTTGGAATCAAAAACCTGCAAGGAAAAAAGACATTTGGTGGACTAATGTTAGAATGAAGTGAATTTAGAACTTCCTCACCTGAGTTGGATGACATAGGGATTTGAGGAGCTTGCAGCAAGAATTCTTCTAAACTGCCCAGGTCGTCCTCCTCCTCTTCTGCTTGCAGCAGCAATTCATCCATGTTCGGGCTGTGTTTGGATAGTTCTGGGATAGCTTCATCCTTCATGTCACCTTCCAAAGTGATGGCTTCATCGATTTCACTTTCTGCCTTTGAATTTGCAATGTTTGAGTTGGAAAGTTCACTTTGATCTCGAATCTGTGCCATGAATTCCACAATCTGCCCAACTTGCATTTCCAATTCGTCCACTCTTTTGACTCGGTCTTGCATCTCCTGGTTTCGATTTTCTACTCCCTGATTCAAAGAGGTGAGTAACTTATTAAGTGTATCATTATCCAAGGATGTACCTGAATTGATTTGGGTTGATTGTTGTGGTGGCTGTGACGGTTCATATGGCCACTGATAGAACTCTTCCGATGGTGGCAATTGTTCTTCTTTTCGTAAACCCTGCGCCACAGAAATTAGTCCTTCAAGAATTTCATTATAATTCACGGGCATACTTTGATTTGATTGGAATTGTTGTGGGGGATGCTGTGGTGGCTGCATAGGTCTTGAATAGAACTCGTCTTGCTGCCAATATCCACCTTGTTGAAATTGTTGAGGTTCATCCCACATATAATCTGAATTACCTCTCCAATCTGAATTGTAAGCGTTGGAAAACATGTTGCCCCTTGATTGGTTATAGCCTTGATATCCCCAAACATCTTCATTGACAGAAAATTGAGGACTTTGATATCCTTGCCCATAGGGCACATCAAGTGTAGGGACACTTGGCATTGTGGTCCGTTCGGCATTATGAGTCAATTGAGCAGTGAGTTGTGCCAATTGAGCTTGAATGGTCGCAAGTGCCATGTCTCGCTCCATTTGTACCTAAAATCAAAGAAAGAAAAATAAATCAAATATCAAAAGTAAAATACACAAACACCAATATAAACATAAACAAAAACAAAAATAAAGGGATTAGCAAAGTTGCTAATCCCCGGCAACGGCGCCAAAATTTGATGTGAAAATTACTTGACACACAAATTAAACCCTCTTTTTGACAATTGTAGTAAAGTATGTAAGTAGGATATCGTTCTAGGCCGGGGATTAGGAGGGATTGCTAATCTATTCTAACTTAATTTAAAAATATTAAACAAGACTCAAGGACACAAAACTAGGCTAAAAACTCTAATAACTCGAAACACACTTATAATGACTCAAGAGAATGAAGTGAATTAACTCAAAACTCTAATAATATAATTTAATAATGGGGGGGGGGTTTGGTTTTGACGAGAAGTAAATTAACTTAAATAAATTACAGAATTGACAAAAACATGGAATTAAGATGAAAGGATAGGTGACGGACTAGCTAGAGGGTTCTTCTCCACACATGACACATATGCAACCTAAATTGATTTTCAGTTGTTCTTTCAATAAATTGTAAATCTCAACGCCCCAAATTAACCGTGAATTGCACTAATTAACCCTCAGTTTTTCCACAAGTTATTGGGTTGGATGATTGCATACGACAACCCAAAACATTCCCTACAAGTTCCCTACATGAATTGCATAATAGAGATACAAGCAAGAATCATTAAGTTCTATGAAAAACATAAGCATTGACGAGGCACTCGTTACTATGATTTGCATGAAACTTATGCCAAGAATTTACTTAACGTGATTGTGACTAGCAACCTTCACTACTTGTGAATATAAGTTCATAATGATTACGTGAAATTTACTTATATTCTAGCATCAAATTCATGCATGTAAATTAAGTATGCATTCTTAATCGACATACAAAAATAAGTTATCAATCAAGCAGTTAAGCAAATTAAATCACAACTCAGAAATCACAACTGAAGGTAATCAATTCAAATTACAAATATATTCATGGCTTTGAATTAACCTCTAGCCAAAATAAGTTTATTTACACATTATTAAAATAGAAATGAAATATAAATTTGGAAAGATTTAACCGAAAGATTGAGTGAAGCTTTTGCTTCTGTGCTATTGCTGCCGAGGCTTCACGCTGCCTCTGTCAATCCCTCTCTGACCTCCTGGTTTCTGCACAGTTTTCTGTGCTTCTTTCCTTGGTTCCTCCCTCTCGCTGCCAAGGGGCAGCGTTCCCCTGGTTCCCTTCACTCTAGCTGTCATTCCTCTCTCTTATTTCTGTTTTTCCGCCCCTCTCTCTTCCAGCTCACGCTGTTTCTCTCTACATAGCTGCCAACGCAGCCTTTTCTTTCATTTTTCGCACTGCCTCAGTGCTCTCTCTCCTATCCTTACAGCTGCCAAAGGCAGCCCACTCCTTTTTATTTTATTCTTCCCCCTTTTCACGCCTGCTTTTATTCTTTCCTTATTCTTTCTGTTTTCTCCCCCAGCTGCTTTTGTTGTCTAGTTGGAAAGCCACGCTTGCTTATGATCATAACAGCTAAGAAGCATCTGATGGCAATTGCACTTCTAAACAGCTTACTACGAGTATTGACTCCCGAAATGCATTCCACAATTCTTAGGCAGGTCACGTCTTTAGGAACTCTGCAAGCAAGAGAATTTGCTTGAAGTTGGCGATCAGAAAATAGACAAATAATGACTTCAATTAACTCTTCGACTTCAATTATAATCGCAATGAATAAACTAAATTAATTGACCTACAAAAAAATCATAATGTTCGAAGTAACTATTCTGTTTATTATTTAAAACTCATTTGTGCTATTTTTATTTTCTTTGCATAACAGATCCTATAAACACAAAAATAACGTAAATAGCTCAAAAATATAAGGAACTAACTAAGAAAAGACGAGTGAATTCGAAGTAAAAATATATATAAATATGATCCGATCAGCAATTTCGATTACAAAGGGAAGTAGATCAAAACTGAAGAAGGGTAGAGCAAAAGGGGGTGCGGATGACTTAGAAAAACGGCTATGTCTTTTGAATGACATAGCCTTCAATGGTGATGATAAACATGAGGCTGAAGCAACTGAGGGAGGACAAGGAAGTGGAGATGAGGCTGAAGATGGTCTTCTCAATGCTGATGATGAAGGTGATGAAACTGAAGAGGGTCAGGAAGCTGAAGAAGTTAATGAAGGGACCGAAGTAGAAGCTAATGAAGGTAAAATTTTTGAAACATTTATTTTTACAATTTTAATTTCAGTATTCAATTATTTTTGCAAATTTTAGGTTTTTAACAAATATGCATTGTTTGTGGCAGTAAATGCAGAGGATGAAACTACAGATAGTGAGTTTGTGGACAGTGACTACAGTTTGGAAGATGATGATCGTCGTGCAGTAGATGATACGGCTGTAGAAAGTGTCGTTGGAGATGCTGAAAGGGGTGAAAGGGGTGAAGGGGTTGGGAACCAACATCCAGAAGATGTTCCCCTTGATGATGAGAGACAAGACTCAGATGGCCTGCACATTGTTGACAATTCAGGTTCAGAATGTGATGAGAATGTCATCTACCCTGAGTTTAATGAAGAAGCCGACAGGGATGATCCAAAGTTTGAAAAGGGATTAAAGTTCAGAGATGCTGCACAGTTGAGAGAGGCAGTGTGGTCTCGCTCCATTAAGCACGGTGCACTTTTTATTAAGCTAAAAAAGAATGAGAAATGGAAGATTAGTGCAAGGTGTGAGAAAAACTATCCATGGAGATTGTATGCTTCCAAGATGTACAATGAAGATTCAATCCAAGTGAAAACCTATGTTGGGAAACATGAATGTCCGAGGATTTGGAAGGAAAATCCTAACTGCAAAGCGGTATGGCTTGTGAAGAGGTATGTGGACAAGTTCAGACTCAACCCAAGAATGCCTATCACTACATTTGTGGAAACAGTGAAAGAGGAAAGAATGGTTGAGATCTACATCAAGACAGCCTATAGAGTGAGAGCACAGTGTTTGAAAATCCTTGAGGGGAGTAACTTGGATCAGTACACAAAGTTGTGGGAATACTGTGATGAGCTTAGGAGGACAAACCTGGGTAGTACAATTCAGATGAAGGTGTTGCCCTATGATGATGCTCATGTGATATTTCAGAGGATTTATATTTGTTTGGGGGCTTGTAAAAATGGATTTAAGAATGGATGTAGGCAGCTTGTAGAGTTGGATGGTTGTCACTTGAAGGGAGTGTTCAAGGGCCAGTTACTGTCTGAGTGGGAATGGATGCAAATAACCAAACTTGGGTTATTGCATATGCTATAGTAGAGCTCGAGAACAAGGACAATTGGGTTTGGTTTCTGGAACTGCTAGCTGCTGACTTGGGAATTGTGAACCAGCATGCTTGGACTTTCATTTCTGACAAATAAAAGGGTTTAATACCAGCTTTTAAGAAGGTGCTGCCTAATTATAATCATCGGTTCTGTGTTAGGCACTTATACACTAACTACAAGGCAGATGGGTTTAAAGGGAAATGATTAAAAGATGCCTTGTGGAATGCTGCCAAGGCAACAACCATCGCTGATTTTAGGGAGAGTATGGCTGAGGTGAATAGGCTGAATGAAAAAGCTTATAAATGGTTGGAGAAGAGACCAGCCTTGCATTGGAGTAGGTCACACTTTGAGACACACACTCAGTGTGACATTATGTTAAACAACCTCTGTGAGAGCTTCAATTTTTTTATCCTAAGGTCTAGAGACAACCCTATTATTACCATGCTGGAAACTATAAGAGTTTTATTGATGAAGAGGATATGGTTGAGAAGAGATGCAATGAGGAAGGATAAAGGAGCTAGCTGCCCAAAAATCCAGAAAAAGTTGGAGGAGTACAAACTGAAAAGCTCACACGCTGTAACTACATGGTCTGGAGGAGAAAAATTTGAAGTGGATGACGGCAGAGGCAATGTATTTGTGGTGGATTTGAATGGGTGCACTTGCTCATGCAGAAGATGAGATTTGACAGGCTTTCCTTGCATACATGGTTGCTCAACCATCTATTATGCAAGGAAACAGCCTGAGGAATTTGTTTCCTCTTGGTACAAGAAGGAGAAGTACTTTGAAGCTTACGAAAACTTGATTCAACCCGTCCAAGGCATGAAATTTTGGGAGTCATCTGAAAACAAATGCATTCTTCCTCCAACTTTTAAAAGGCAGCCGGGGAGACCAAAAAAGAGGAGACATAGGGAGGGTGATGAAAATGAGTTCAAGTTAAGCAAGAGAGGGCAAAAAAATGTGAAATGTGGTGTTTGCAAGGCCTCAGGACATAACAAGGCCAGATACCCTACCACTCATCCTCCTTCAGCTACTAGAAAAGGAAGAAAAACCAAGAAACATGAGGTATAATTTTGATATTTTTTGTTGATTTTTCATTTCTTAAGTGAATTTGTTATTTGTGAAGTGTACTATCTGTCAGTGCTAATGTTATATGGGTTCATTACTTAGGCCTCAACATCTAAGGCATCACAACCCTCTCAGTCATCTCAGCCATGCACTCAGGAAGCTCCATAACCTTCATCTCAGCCAACTCAAGCCTCTCAAACCACTTCAAAGTCTACTACAAGAGGTCAGAATAGGAGGAGAAATGTTCCATGATGCTGCTTTAATGTTTTAGGTTGTTTAAGGGTTCATTTTGTTATAGTTGAATATGCCCTTAGTTTTTTTTGGAAACACTTTTCGATAGATCTTTAGTGTTTTGGACAGAGTTCAATTAGTTGTTAAAGTTGACCCATTAGTGTTTTGGACAATTTTTTTGACAAATCTTTAGTGTTTTTGGAAGAACACCTTGACCCATTAGTGTGAATTGGATGGTGTATATTGAACTTTGTTGTGAATTGAAAGTTGTTGAGAATTCAACTTTGTTGGTAGTTTAAATGATGAATTTGCATATTTAGAATTCAAAGTTTGTTTGGAATTTAATTTGCAGATTTGGAATAGAAAGTTGTGTTTTTTTCCTGGGAAGCTTGATTTTTTTTTTCAAAAATTTTTGGCGGGAAAAAAGTGTCAGGTGCATGGGTTTGGGAAAAAAAATTTTGTCGGGAATTTTTTTTTTTTTCACTGAAACCCTCTCTTAAAAAAAAACACGTGGACACACGTGGCGACCCATGTGGTGCCCAGTCATTGGTCACATGGGCGCCACGTCACAGTTAACTGGAGACTTAACAGTTTGACTAACGGATGTATGAGACTGTCCCAAAATTTACACTTTAGGTATGACTCTGAGACAAAAAAAAACTTGATGTACTAAATGTTGAAAACCACTAAACTTGAGGGTAGTAAATAGTCTTTAATAAAAATGGCCAAATTTTCCAAAGTATATTTTTAACAAAGTTGCCTAATAATGTACGTACTTAATGTTCACGCTATACCCGTTCCATATTTTATTAACTATGAATAACACTTACCTTAAATTACATCATAATGAAATTCATTGCTCGTATTGGCATTTTTACTTATTAAGACTAGAAAAAGTCATGAGTTGTGAAAGTCAGAAAAATGGGAAAGAATGTTGGAGAATGAGATCAAGTTGATCAACCATTCTAGTCCCTTAATCAAACTAAAACTTGATTTTTGTGATATTGGTTTACAAATTTTAGTGGGAGATTTTATGTGTTAATTAGTGAATGCAAGACATGTTAGAAATCAAAATAGTTCAAATAGTCATGTGCTATAAAATACAGAGAAAACTATGAATAATTCTACTGTATCGAGATACTCCCCTTTTTTTTTTTTTGACAAAACAAAAAAAGATACTCCCCCTTTTAGAGAAAAATAAATAAATAAAACAAAACACCTCCTCCATCTTTTTGAAAAAAGGAGAAAAATATAACAGGAAGTCAAAAGAAATCATGAGAAATGAATTAAAATATCTCATTGTCAACCATTTAGATCAAAATTTAGCTGGACGTTGGTAAGGAGTATGCAGATCAAGGGTTCGGATCCTCCCAGCAAGAGAATCTAAATCTTGGAGGATCTTGCCTTTTCATTCAATGCATGTTTTCATGTGGCTTTCGATCTACACAAAATAAATATAATACTTATTTAAAAAAAATTAATAAAAAAACAAATATATCATGATTTTGGCGCCAAATAGTCTATGATGGTTTCTTTGACTCTTTGGCATACGTTAAAAACTTACTGAACATAAGAAGTTGTGGGTATTTATGCCTACATGTGTAAACGGAGGAGTGAATGATATAGCAGTAGAAAAATGTTAAACTTGTGAATTCCAATGATAGTGGAAGTTGGAGACTCGAACCTAGGATTTCAGGTACGCTTAGGGTAATTCTAATGAGTGATCCAAGATAACTTGCAATTTGTATTTTAAAATTTTTTGTTGTCAGGTAAAAATTTTCATTAAGCGCATCTTCAATGGAAGATAGAAAATGTCTTAAAATTTTGAAATTGACATTTTACATTTTTAGTTGGGTAAAAAATACTTTAATGACGGAATGTAAAATATTCATCTTCGTCGGAATATATATAATATTTATATCTTTTTTAAATCTTTAAGATTTAAAAACTCCTAAACTCTAAATCCTAAATTCATGCAGGTTGTGACACTCAATTGCAGCAAAGATACTGTTTTGCTTTCTAAGGGATTTCCAACTTTCATCAACACTTTCTTGAACAGTTTCAATTCCTCGACAACTTTATTGTGTGCATTATTTTTTCCGGTATGTTATTGTTTGAATTAAATGGACAGAGAACGGTTGCTTTAATTAAAGCGATTCCTAGAGCAACACTTGACGTTATTGCTTACAACTCATCGTTTTTCCATTGCTTCATAGCCACCAAAAAAAAATGTTTTCCCGTTTCTTAATAAATAAATAAAAGACTAATTAAGCATTTTATAAATTTTCAAACTCATAACAAAAGTCAAGATTCAAGAAGAAACTCCGTAGCCTTATTGGTTATTGATTTTTATCTAAGCATTTTTAAATGTATGAGTTTGGAGCCTACTAACTGAATTTTTTTTGCAAATCCTTCCATCAAATAAACGTTATGGCAATATTGTAGCAAAATTGTACTGTGGCCACGAATAGAAAATTGTGATCATGAGATGTTATGGTAATATTTTTAGGTAACCCAACCCTTTGAAAATTTTCTAGTTGCACCTCTACTAAATGGCTTCATTTTCTTCAAAATTATTTATGCATGTGAACCGCATTTTGCAAACACTTAGACTAATTAGCTACTCAGTGTGCCCGCTACGTCACATTCGAATTTGAACTTCCCTTCCTGTAAATCAGAGTCTTAATTAATTTATACTAACATATTGTCAAAAGAAAACAAAATGAACAATCTTTTTATATTATAGCTTTTCTCTAGTCGGCAATTTTAGTTTTTTTTTTTTTTGACAAACAATAGCATTAGTGGGTTAAATTGTTAGTTGTTAGAGGAGAGGGGGATTAGAGGGGATCAAACTGCAGCAGAGTGCATAGGCATGATTGCTTTCTGCCACTTAAGTAAAGCGCCATCTGCACAATGTGAGTTTAAAAAATATTATTTTTGTGTGTAACCCTAAAAAAGCTTCAAATCAAAACCTTGATATGGAAAAAAAAAAAAAGAAGATAAAACACTGAAGCTAAACATGAACTTTAAATGCCTTTATATGCAGCTTTTGTAAAGATCCGACCAAACTCAGCGTCAAGATTTTAATTACTTTCTTTACAGTAAGCATCAAGATTAATTGGATCTGTATGATTCATATGTACCATGTGTACAAAATCCCCGCACATCCGGAGAAGATATGTCGGTCCATATAGTCAAGCATTTTTTTTTCCTTCTTATTAATATTAATCTATATTGTATGTTATATAGAGTATAATATGAATATTATCTAGCTATTTCTTGGTACGTGCACCTAAGTGGAAGTTGCGTGAGGCACAAATTTTGCTGGTAAACCAACTCCAAAATCTCAGACCACCTTGTCATCATCTACTCTCTCTCTCTCTGTGTTGCCATTGCCAATCGTCTTTGTCTCATAATCTGCAAGATATGATCATATATACGCACTGTTTTTATCGAATCTTTTCTTGACTTTATCATTTTAAACCAGTTTAAAACTCATAAGCTGCATAGGAATTCTCAATTATTTGATCAGTTGTATCTTTTACTTCATATTTGGTGTACGGATATTGAGAATCTAAACTTGATAAAGTTTCCTGTGTTTATGTTATTGAATGGATATATAACAGATACGTTGCAGAGTTTTACAACTTTATTTATTAAATAATCAATTATTTATGCGCTTAGGCATCTTATTTTCTGATCTTTTTGCCAAGCTTGTTACAGAAAATGGATTGTATTGGGGTGGCAACGATCACATATTTTTCTTTTATAATCGAATCACAAATTTCGTTCCACCGCCAAAGGCCTAATAGAAGAATTGTAAAAACAAAAAACAACCCTAGTTATACATGCATATCACAAATGTATCAGCAATGTGGCATCTGTATCAATTATACAATGGTATTTAGAGAGAAACTTACATACGACATTATATATATACCTATGTCATGAAAATCATTCTCCTTCTGCATTGATCCATATGAGTTTGATTACTGCATATAGGAAACAAAAACATTGAGATTTCTATAAACAATATTTGCCATAGTGGTGTGAATCTAAATAAAGTGGTCCATAGTACTACGGCTGCCATAGTGGTGTGAATTAGAGCAGTTTCACCCCACTAAGGTAATAATTACCCCCCTTAATTGGATAGAGGCAATTTAGTAATTGTCCGAGTGCATTTTCACTTCGTAAATAAATTGCCCGCACAATTCGATATTAAATTTTTTTTTTTAAAACATTTAATAAATAAACAATTAAAAATCTACTATTATTTTATTATTTATATATATATATATATATATATATTTTTTTTTTTTTTTTTTTTGTCAAATGATAAATTTTGTTATATTAGATGTTAGATTAGTCATCAACGGGGTTCGCATTCCCGCTGTCATGTAAGAACTCAACACCTTTCCACCATTGTGGTAAAGTGTCAGTACTTGCTATTATTTATATTTTTTTACTTTTCAAGAATAATCTCCAAGTTCCTCCGATGCCTTCATCTCTCTCTCCTTCTATCTTCATTACCCTCTCTTCCTCTCCCTTTTTTTCTCCGCTCCTCTCCCACTTCCTCTCTTTTTGCCCCTCTCTCTCTCTCTCGCGATCCTGCCTCGACCCATCTTCCTCTCTCTCAATCCTGCCTCCACAAATTTGGGTCTCAGGTCTGGATTTAGAGTTGTGGGTCTCGACCCTTCCACAGTTGCTCCATCTGCTCTGTTCATCTTATTTGGGTTTTCTAGAGAAAAATTAGTACCATATGAGTTTCTGGAGAGAAGAGTAGGAGAGAAACATAGACGAAGGGGTTTTGGACATGGCTAACATCAACTTGACATCAGACCACTCGAGTACAAGGTCAAGCGGTTCTTGCTCGGTTGCTAGGTCAAGGGGAGTTGGCCCCACCGAATAGCCCCACTGATTTAGGTGGGCTGGAGCTGTTTTTGTTGGGTAGGGGATTGAATCACCTAATTGCCCTTGCAATTGAGAGGGATGGAGTTGCTACCTCTCACTTATCAGTGAAAAGAAATATTACTAAACCATAATACTAAGTGACTTAAATATGGCATTATAGTAAATAAATAAGAATGATTTGATGTGAGTTCTAACTAGTAGTTGTAAGACTTGTCTATTTTTATTCTTCCCGATTTTATAATTAGTTATTCTCTTTTCTCTCGCTCAAATGGTTGGCCATTTATCATTTAGGAGTCAAATTCATGTATTTAACATAGGGGTGCGATATCCACACACCTCTTTATACTTCTTACACACTCTTTTAATTTCGATCGTCGAATTGGATGAATTGGATAAGATCAAAGAACATAAATTAATAAGAGGTGTGTGAGAATTAAAAAAATGTGTGTGGATAGCACACCTCTTTAACATATTGCACTCAAGTCAACTAAAAAATAAAAATAAAAATATATTTAAAAACAGAATTATCTAACCAATTGTGTTTGATAACTCCTATATAAATTGAAAGTAAAGTCAATTCTCCAATCCACTCCTAAGACCATCCACATTGGTTTAGGATAGTTTAACTCATATATATACACGAGTTCGGCACCTTGAATTGATTCTTATGACATTATTGCTACAGTGGTACAATTTTGGTGGATGTGAGTTCTATCTATTAGTTGTGGACCTTATCTACTTTTTTTTGTTCACACTCTACTATTGGTTTATGTTCTCTCTCAAAAAAGTTTGTCCTTTATTGTTTAAGAATTAAACTCATGAGTCAAATATATTAAACTCAAGAATTAATATCACTTTCATTTAACTCAATCTTTTAGCCCATTCCAAAAATTTTGATCCGTATAAAATAATGGAATCAAATTCAAACTTTTTAGCCCACTACAAAAATTTGATTCCTATAAATTACAAAAGCTTAACTCCTATAAAATATTGGATTCAAATTCAAAATTTCAATCTACTATAGGACAACGCAAAATCAAACAAGGTAATGATCAAATTTCAAACACAAAACTCAAGCTTGGTTCACTCGAAAAATGACTACTCCGACAATACTCAATTTATAACACTTGGTGCCTCACAAGACGCAATGCGAACATGATCTCATAAGGGGGTAGAAGAGCCAAGAGGAAGGCATTTTATGCTCAAAGTACGATTCTCGCGTTTAACTATACCATTTTGTTAAGGTGAATAAGGAATGATAGTTAAGTGATTAATATAATGTTAGAAAAGAATCACCAATTGGTGATTCTTGCGTTCAACTATACCATTATTTTTAAATTTTACTACGTTAATTGCTTAACCACAGATTTTAGCCCACGAATTTTGGGCTCTGCTTAAAACTCAAGACCTAAACCCTAATCCTAAGATACTCCAAGGACATTCTGAAACCTTAAATTTCAAAATAAACCACAGAGCACAATCATAAAAAGAATAAGTTTGAGAACAAGATGGGGTTAATTTCCACACCTCCCCGTTTAGTTAGGCACAACGTACAATAAAATTTGTAGCTTATCCAAAAGGATAGTGCTTGTTGAACTAGGATTCTCTCTCTCTCATCCTCTCACATTTTCTATTTTGTTTTTCTCTTTCTATAAAAAATTAATATAAGATGTTGACGTGACTTAACCGTGACCGTTCAAATAGGAGGGGAGGGAATGAGAGAGAAAAAAGAGGGGAGTGAATCCTACTTCATGCTTGTTTCCCTCACATGGGGGACTTACCTCCCTCAACTTATGATGATGAACATTCCAAACATCATAACTAGAACAATTCATTTTCTTATCATCATCTAAAAATCATATATGCAAATAGGAAAAATTAGTATCCGGTCCTTAGTTCTTATTGTTCATTGACTAAGACCTTATTAGTTCTTAAATTTTGATTCAAGTCCCTAGCAATAATGTGATAATGAATTTACATGTTTATTATATAATTTTTTTAATATAAAAATTAGTAATTAATTTAGGGTTTAATACTCACACCTCTATTAAACTTCTAATTAAATTTCAATTCAAACATTTTCAAAATAATAAAAAATTAAATTAAATTAAGTTTGTACCTATTAGTTTTTTTTTATACATAAAAAGATTCTCAATTTTTTAATCTTAAATGTACCCATTCATATAATTTTTCAATTTTTTTAATCTTAAATGTACCCATTCTCAAATATATCAATTTGTTATATGTAAAATGTACCCTTTTTTTTAATATAAAATCCATTCAAAATTTTTAATCCATGTTTAAACTTATATGGATACATTCTTTTTCGTTGATTTGAGAATGTATCCATGTTTTGGTACAATAACTTTTTTTGTTAATTTTGGTTAATGTACCCATACATATATGTATATATATATATATATATATATATATATATAACACACACAATATAATAGAGAGTATAATTTATATTTTATTATTTTAATCCCATAAATTAGGGGTTTTATTTACAATCTCATTAATATAAACAATTACAAATTTCAATTTTTAATTTTTAATTTAAAAAAGTATAGTAACTTACATTATTACATTAATGTCAGGGACCTCAATAAAAAACTAAAAACTAACAAGGTTTCAATCAAAGAATATTGATAGCTAGGGACCGCATTCAAAGTAGCTAGGGATGGAAAAACTTTAACCGTAGACTTGAAGAGCAATATCATGAGTACTAGCTAGGTTTGAGTTTTTATTGACAAACTGATATTTTAAACTACTTTAATCTATAAAGAGAGTAAGGGGTGGTTTGGGAGTGAGGTGCTTAAAAAAAAAGCACCCATGAAAAAAAGCTGTGAAGGTTTTAGGTGTTTGGTAAACTGAAAAAAATGGCTTATTTTGGAAGCTGCTGTGAGAATAAGCTGAAATCAAAAGAAAAAGCTGAAGCTGCTATTTGCAGCTTTGGAAAACTGGTTTTTTTTTTAAAGCACACGGAGCTACAGTGCTCCTTTAATGAAAAGACTCACTATCAGACTTTTTTTTTTTCTTTCCAAAAGCACTTTTACAAAAAAGTTTACCAAACACTCTGCTGATTTATTTCACAGCCGCTTATTCTCACAGCACAGCCGCTTATTCTCACAACAACTTTTTTTCAAAGCACAGCAATACCAAACCAGCCCTAATTATCATATTTATGTGGAGAGAGAAGCGGACAATCTCATTTGACCTAGCTATAACACACATTTGCAGACATTATTCTTTTTATTTATCTTACATCTTACATAATCTCTTGTTTTGTCAAAACATCTTGCTAAATCTAATACAAAAACTTTAACTATATATATGAACCAGAAAGGTATAGTCATTAGTCAGCAGCTCAATAAGATTGTTTATTTGCTATTTTGTTATATTTTCTGTGTTCCAGCTCTATATATATAAATGACCTGCCAAAGAGTAAGCAATTCAAAAGTAAATGCCCAAAAAAAATAAAAGGTCATAGTAGGACTATCAAAGAGCATTTCCAAAGGAGTCTATCAAAGAGCATTTCCAAAGGAGTTTACTTATCAAATTTTTTCTTCAAAAAGTGTTTTTTAAAACTCTTTATTAAACAATATTTGAATAATTATATGGGGGGACCCAATTTTCAACCATCAATTGATAACTCTTTCGTTTCTAATTGGCTACTACCTCTATTGTACATTACATAGCAAATTTAACTTTGCAATTATCTCTTTTGAAGATGCTATGTACTCATCATTGTCATTGTTATGGTGGCCAATTTTGTTTAGAAGCGACGTCATGTTGATGTTGAGTAGTCTATTTCTAGGGCTGAGAGCCTTAATAAAACTTAATTAAACACTTAAACGTACCGACTCATATTAGATGGCAGTTAGCACTTAGCATGGAATATACTGATTCATTGAATCAATCAAATTCTGTTTATAAAACAAACACCCAACTGGCTAAGTATTCCAGTTAGTCAGGCCTGTAGCAAGAATAAATGAACTCTAAATTAGTCGAAAACTTCCTTAATGAGGCTAATTGAACCTTACACAATGTCTCTAATCACGAACAAAACCATCACGTCAACGACAACAATGATAAATTATCGTCCGGCTAATGACCAACGAATTCAATATCTATATTAAAGTCTTGATTTCGGTACTGTTGTGCCATGCATGATAACTCATGAGCATAATGCAGGTTTTGTAAAACAACTAACATTTTCAAGAGAGGAAGATTCCATGGTTTGTCGTGTATATTAATTTTCAGAAGTATATAGTATTAATCACATAAGTTGTAGTTAATGATCATTTTGCTAGCACTAGAAGGCCTTTGTATCAAACACGACCCTTGAGCACTTTATCTTCATCAGTCAGTCACTCCCGAAGGAAATCTCAACTTATAAAGAATTAAGATTAAACACCAGTTAGCAAATTGTTTTTACAGAAAAGTACTTAGTTTAAAGAAGGGGAGACTTTTGATGCGGTTTCTAACCATTAATACTTTTTAACCGAAACCTTATTGATTTTTAATTTTTTATCAAAATCTTTTGTCTTTGTACACGTTACTATATAAATATTATTGTATTTCCATGTCAGCAATTAGGACAATGATTATCTACCCTCCTTGTTTCCGTGCCCTCCCGTGCCCTCCTGTTTGTGTGGTCACGGTTAAGTCACGTCAACATTTTATATTACTATTCATTTTTGTCTTATCATTTCTATAAAAAAAATAGGGACACTTTGGATGCGGTCCCTAGCTATCAATATTCTTTGATTGAAACCTTGTTAGTTTTTAGTTTTTTATTGAGGTCCCTGACATTAATGTAATAATGTAAGTTACTATATTTTTTAAATTAAAAATTAAAAATTGAAATTTGTAATTGTTTATATTAATGAGATTGTAAATAAAACCCCTAATTTATGGGATTAAAATAATAAAATATAAATTATACTCTCTATTATATTGTGTGTGTGTTATATATATATACATATATGTATGGGTACATTAACCAAAATTAACAAAAAAAGTTATTGTAGCAAAACATGGATACATTCTCAAATCAACGAAAAAGAATGTATCCATATAAGTTTAAACATTGATTAAAAAATTTGAATGGATTTTATATTAAAAAAAAAAGGTACATTTTACATATAACAAATTGATATATTTGAGAATGGGTACATTTAAGATTAAAAAAATTGAGAATCTTTTTATGTATAAAAAAAAACTAATAGGTACAAACTTAATTTAATTTAATTTTTTATTATTTTGAAAATGTTTGAATTGAAATTTAATTAGAAGTTTAATAGAGGTGTGAGTATTAAACCCTAAATTAATTACTAATTTTTATATTAAAAAAATTATATAATAAACATGTAAATTCATTATCACATTATTGCTAGGGACTTGAATCAAAATTTAAGAACTAATAAGGTCTTAGTCAATGAACAATAAGAACTAATGACCGGATACTAATTTTTCCTTTATATTTTTTTGTGTTAACACCTTAAGCCATATTATAAGATCAGCCTTTAAAAAAAAATTTAGGTCAATTAATCTATATAGGTCAGTCTATTTAACACTTTGGCTCATGTCTTATTCCTTTGTCTTTGAATCTAGAAGGTGTAAATTAAGTTCAGAAATATGGAGAGAAGAGGGCATATTCAAAAATTCCAAATTTCGAAACAAGTAGATGCTCCATCAACTGCAACACCAACAAGATTAATTATGCCGTGTTTGGAGCATAGTCTGAAATATCGATAATATCGACGAAATATCGAGGATATTTCGGTTTTTTCTAATCACGGATATTTCGGAACATATCCATGTACATATCGTACAAAATATGGACAATATCGATGATAATATCAGAAAATATCGATGTCGATAATTTCGCTCACACTTCAGCAATATTTTGTCAAAATATCGGTATAATATCACTAAAATATCAAAAATATCGATGTAAAGGAAGAAAAAAAAAGAAAAAAAAGAAAAAAAAAAGGAAAAAGAGAGGAATAGTCTGAAATATCGATAATATCGACGAAATATCGAGGATATTTCGGTTTTTTCGAATCACGGATATTTCGGAACATATCGTACAAATATTGACAATATCGACGATAATATCGGAAAATATCGATGTCAATAATTTCGCTCACACTTCAGCAATATTTTGTCAAAATATCGATATAATATCTCTAAAATATCGAAAATATCGATGTAAAGGAAGGGGAAAAAAAGAAAAAAAAAGGGGAAAAGGGAGGAAAAAAAACACAAAGGGGATTTGAGCCCCTCCTATTTTACTTCTCTAACACCGTAATCACCATATATCACTTATGTTTTAGTGATAATATGCTAAAATATTTATATTTATATGAGTGGCATGTTAACAATTACATGCAAAACTATTTTGGGGATTTATCATTTGATGAATACTCTACACAATAAACTTACTCTACACATAGAGATGATGAAGATGGTGAAAGTTTTGAACCTCATAGGAACTTTATGTGGTACTAAATCACTTATGTATCTTACCATGCAATGTATAAAGTGTAAAATATTGTAGTAAATCATTATATATAAATGATTATGGTGTGTTTAATCTTTTTTTCATTAATTACTACATATTTTCTACACTCACAGTGTTTGCCAGCTTGCTATATAATCAATTTAAATCAATTAAATTCATCATGTAATGCATTTCCTTCTAATATTTTTTGATAAACTAATAGATAATTGACTAAATAAACATTCTCCAAAGTTTCAATAAAACTTTCTAAGTTTTTCTTACAATTTCCGTGGTTTTTATTTAATTTTTATCGATATTAATAATATCTCGATATTTCCATCGAAATTTTCATGTTTTTGGACTACCGGTATTTCCGATATCATCGATATTTTATATCATGGTTTGGAGAAGTGGCACATCATAGTTGCAGTTGTGCAGGTGCTATCTACATCTCTCATTCGAAATATTAGTAATTTCTTTTTTGGTCAAAAAAATATTAGTAATTTGACAACACTCTTTGTCATAATGTGTCATATATAATGGAAAGAGATCATCTCTGGATCTCTTCCACCTAATTCTTCTAATTATTTAATTTGAGCCCTTGAAATTTGATCAAATGACTATAAATAGGAAGTTCATTTAACAGTTATATTAATTTTAGCTGTTTGATCAAATTTCAAGAGTTCGAATTAAATGATTGAAAGAATTTGATGAAGGAGATCCAAAGAGAATCTCTTTCCATATATAATCTAGTTCCCTTTTGGACTAGGGGCATGAACTCATTAATTAAGTTTATTTTTTGTATGGACTTTTGCTTTCTATATACTATTCTTTTCTATCCCTAAAAGTGTATGTATATGGCCGGACGATTGGTAAACCGAATGCCTCAATACTTTTGACCTTTTTTTGTTTAACAACATTAGTTCATGAAATTTGAACTTTAAACATTATCTAATATAACGGAAACTAAATGTTATTAGATTGTTTAGATCAACCGAATAATTGCGGTCACAGTTTGACCCCCATTTTAAGGTATATAGTTAAGTCATACAAAAATTAAGCAAGACAGAAATCAAAGCAACCAAAAAAATTATATACTAGAAATCCAACATTCGCAACCTTATTTTTGTAACAAAAAATATAAATAAATCCTAGTTTAATATACAAATACACTGAATGTAGGCTGCTGTGGTTTAGATATATAATATAACACGTCATGGTCTGGGAGCTTCTGCTAAAGATTGGATGAAGGAAAACACAATCTTTGGAAATATGGAAGACAAACAATGAATTGTGCGGTGGTGTATTATATTTCTCTGGCGACTTTTAAAAAATAGTGTATGCTTTCCATTCTACGAGGAGCAGTTAAAATAATATATGTCCTAATTACAGTTCCTAATTTAGTAGCGAAATCAAAATGTGTCCATTTTTCATGGGTTAACTTATACGGCTCTAGTTCTTCAACAAAAAAAAAAAAAAAACTTATACGGCTTGTCCCAATCTTTATGATCATAAGCACCTTATATGTAGAGGAGTATTTGGATGTACTCAGAAACCCAGTCTCGTAGTATTACTATTAAGACTAAAATTTTTGCTATAATATGTTTTGGGATTGTACTTAAAGACTAGCAGTTGTCAATGTTTATTGGGGAATAGTTGGACCCTTGTATTAAGCCTAGCTAGGGTTATTTCGCATTCATCAAGATGGTCGGAGAGAGGCGTAAAATAAGATCCTCTTCATACATTTTAACGGCCTCATCACGTGGAAGCGTAACCATCACCACCCTACACCATCTCCTGGTTTTTCCAGAAGGATAAAAACTTGCCCTAATCCAAACACCGGCTCAATATAACACGACAAATGAATAGGTACGATCGCATCTTTTAAAATGGCTGAAAATAGGTCCACGGTCTGAACTTGTCCACATACCTCTTCACAAGCCATGCCGCTTTGCAGTTAGGATTTTCCTTCCAAATCCTCGGACATTCATGTTTCCCAACATAGGTTTTCACTTGGATTGAATCTTCATTGTACATCCTGGAAGCATACAATCTCCATGGATAGTTTTTCTCACACCTTGCACTAATCTTCCATTTCTCATTTTTTTTTAGCTTAATAAAAAGTGCACCGTGCTTAATGGAGCGAGACCACACTGCCTCTCTCAACTGTGCAGCATCTCTGAACTTTAATCCCTTTTCAAACTTTGGATCATCCCTGTCGGCTTCTTCATTAAACTCAGGGTAGATGACATTCTCATCACATTCTGAACCTGAATTGTCAACACTGTGCAGGCCATCTGAATCTTGTCTCTCATCATCAAGGGGAACATCTTCTACATCCTTTGCATCAATAACATCTTCTGGATGTTGGTTCCCAACCCCTTCACCCCTTTCACCCCTTTCAGCATCTCCAACGACACTTTCTACAGCCGTATCATCTACTGCACGACGATCATCATCTTCCAAACTGTAGTCACTGTCCAAAAACTCACTATATGTAGTGTCATCCTCTGCATTTACTGCCACAAACAATGCATATTTGTTAAAAACCTAAACTTTGCAAAAATAATTGAATACTGAAATTAAAATTGTAAAAATAAATGTTTCAAAATTTTTACCTTCATTAGCTTCTACTTCGGTCCCTTCATTAACTTCTTCAGCTTCCTGACCCTCTTCAGTTTCATCACCTTCATCATCAGCATTGAGAAGACCATCTTCAGCCTCATCTCCACTTCCTTGTCCTCCCTCAGTTGCTTCAGCCTCATGTTTATCATCACCATTGAAGGCTATGTCATTCAAAAGACATAGCCGTTTTTCTAAGTCATCCGCACCCCCCTTTTGCTCTACCCTTCTTCAGTTTTGATCTACTTCCCTTTGTAATCGAAATTGCCACCCTCGATTCCTCAATATCTTCTATAATGACACCTTTTTTTAATATGGCACTCTCATCTAGATTCATCAAAAGCTTATGTTTCAAGGCAGCTTGTTTCGGACTTAGATGTTCTAGGTACATTTCTATTTCCCTAACCCCTGGAACATACTTGCACATTTCACCCACATCTTGGTCCCGTTCAATAAGCCTTAATCCCTCACAATAAGACATCCCAGGAATCCTATAGTGATACAACATAAACCCATCATATCCTAACTCCTTAACCATTTCATCAATCTCGAAAAAAGACATGAAGTCTTTGTCTACGTAATCAAACCAAGCCTCAAACCCTCATGTATATGCACTTTCAAACCACTTCCCACCGTGGTTAATTTTAAGGCTAAATAATTCGGGCATCCTTACAAAGTCAAGGAGAAAGGTGAAAACAACATAAAATCCTGGAGGCACATGGGGGAAAAGGTGAAAACACTAGTAGGACCATGAGAAAAAAAAGGTGAAAACAAAACCATGAATACAGTTTCACCTTTTTTTCCTGAAACCATAGAAAAAAAGGTGAAAACAAAACCAATGGGGACCACGATTGAAGACAAACAATTGAAAATTTGAAAGCAAAACCACCACGGGGACCACGATTGAAGACAAAACCAATGGAACTCACAGATCCCTAATCCCTAAAATTCAAAATTGAAAAATCGAAAAAGGTAGGTTACTTACGATAAAGTGGTGTTTCACCCACTTCGATCCTCCTTTTATCCCACCCCATCGGCAGTGAATAGTGGTTTCACTTTTTACTTTTTCACTTTTTCTGGGTGAGATGGGGGGTCGCGATTTTTGAATTTTGAGGTGGAGTGACGGCTTGCGAGGTCGAGCGGACGGCGAGGTCGAGTGATGGCCCGTGGGTAGGGTTTCAGACGGAGATGGGGGGTCGCGATTTTCTGGGGAAGTGAAAAGTGATTTCACTTTTCACCTTTTCACTTTTCTGGGTAAGATGAGGGGTCACGATTTTCTGGGGAAGTGAAAAGTGATTTTTGATTTTTGAATATTTTTTTTTCACTGAAACCCTCTCTTAAAAAATAAAAACACGTGGACACACGTGGCGACCCATGTGGCGCCCAATCATTGGCCACATGGGTGCCACGTCACAGTTAATTGGAGACTTAACAGTTTGACTAACGGATGTATGAGACTGTCCCAAAATTTACACTTTAGGTATGACTTTGAGACAAAAAAAACTTGATGTACTAAATGTTGAAAACCACTAAACTTGAGTGTATTAAACAGTCTTTTACCCTAAATTTTAATACTTTTATTAAAGATATTTATTTATTTTTGTTTTTTTTTAAATAATATGTTAAAAATGCCTACTAAATACGTGAAATTTATGTGTATTATTGATAAATACGTCTAAATACATAACATGACACACCCTGTCCCGAAGAAGGGCATGCTGGCCATCACGTGAGAGTGACGTAACCATTTACACAGTTCGGAAGCTTTAAAGATACAATTATGAAGATGTAACACCCGAGGGTGAGTCCTATTTTTGTGAATTCTGTCAGAACACCGTTGGATTCCTCGTGGCCACCAAAGCTCTGCTATCTTGAACCTGGAGGGGCGCAAAACAAAGTTGAGTGGGTCAGTAAAACAAAGTTTTTCGAAAACATTTCCTTGAACAACATTTCTAACCCCTCGCTGTAAAACCTGTATACTTTCCCAGAAAATAACATAATATACATATAAACCTTCCTATATCTCAAATCACAAATCTTTATCCAAAACCAGAAAGTGTGCCATGCTATAAATGTCAATAACAGATTAAGAATGCATCAATATAACAGATGAAATAAGGAATCAACTGGAGACCCTGCAGTTGGTCCTGTACGGTTAATTATAAAGCTCAATATCCAATCCAACCGGAGTCACCGCAGTGACCTGTACGGCGCTACTCTACTCATAAATTGGAACTGCCTAAAGTAGTCTGTACGATAAGAATGGTGTAAGAATACGCTCTAGTGCTTCTCACATAAACAACTGTATAATAATCTAAAATCACCTACAGTCGGAACCACTCTATGGTCTGTACGACATGTCGGAACCCTCTCATGGTCTGTACGACATGCACCTACTTGGATCCAAGGTGAGCGTGTGGTGCGGGGTGAATAATATAAGCACTAACACCAGGGTGCAGGTTATGAGCTCTCAACACAATTCACATCATCAATGATTCACATGAATAACATAAAACTCACCTGTGCGTCCACATCACCAATTCACATATATATGCATCAATTACTAATTCATATAATTCATAATATGCATGCATGGAATTTTAAAAACATACTTTCATTTAAATTCAATTTCTGGGAAATTCAGTAGTATATAGGTAATAACAGAAAATAACTGCCCACTCACCTGGAGTTCGCCCTACAACTCCCTAGCACAACACATCAAGGCATTATGACGATCGGTGCCTAGAACAATCATTAAATCAAACCTCAGAAATCATATCGATAGAATATATAACTTATATAAAACATGTCACTATACAGTTCGATCCGAAAGATCTGCAACACAGATTTCCAATCCATAACTTCCAGAGGTCCACAATATATCTCTAGAACAACATCCTAAAATTTCCTTACCATCCAACGGTCAGATCTCCGTCAATTGTCAAAACCAAGTGACGGTTAACATTCTATTTTATGAACTTACAACTCCAATTCTGGAAGATCCGTAAATCGAATTCCCAATCCGTAAGTTCCTATAATCCTCAAATATTATGTATTACAACGTATCAAAGTTTGGTGACGATCCGACGGTTGGATTGTCGATTCACCTTTTGGCTTAACCATGAATTGTAACGAGCTTAGGTTCAATTACTTAATTTACGTCAATCAATTATCAAAACTGAACCTAGAACCTTAAACACATACTAAGAATGACATTGGCGGGCCATTGGTCACGCGCCACCTCACGGGCCGCCCCGGCTCGCCGGAAAATCTAACTATTTCCAAAAATTACCAAAATTTTCAGATTTGAAGATCTCAACGAGTAGAGTAAACTTTATACCTGAGGCCAAGGCCAATTTGGCCTGGAAGAGCTCCAATTTTGCCAAAACCGTGAAGAACCCTAGAATTGGGTGTTTTCAATTCGACATTCAAATCAACTCCACCGTCCCAACCAATGCTTGGGCTTTGTTCTAGGTCCTAAGGGAATTTGAACAAGAAAGTCGCGGCACCCACGTGTGCGTTCTTCACCAAACCACCATCAAATTTCATGATTTTTGGGGTGAAACATGAAGAGGGAAGGCATAGGTGTTGATTAGGAGTGGTACCTTGATCCAATTCATCGGAAAATTGAACGAGAACGGCGAGAAACTGCCGGTTTGAAGGCATGGGTCGCACGGGTCAAGGATGACCCGTTTCCTCCTTTTCCCCCGTTCATCACTCTCCCTCATTTCCCTCATTTCTTCTCCATCTGATTGATCCTCCACTTTCTCTTCTTTCTGGTTGGCCCAACTCCTCCCTCTCTCTTGTTCCGATTGGGCAGCTTTGCCCTTCTCTCCTCCTTTCTGTTTCTCTTTTTCGTTTCTTTTCCCCGATGCCTTCCTCTTTCTTTCTTTTCTTCTTCTTTTTCTTCACATACACACACACAAAAACCTTTCAACATCTTTTTATTTTTATTTTTTTTCCCTTACATCCAAGCCATCCATTTCAGATTTCCTTTAATCTGAGCCATCCAAATTTTAATAATAAAATTCATAAAATGCCCAAACTTCAAACTTTAAAATCTTTTTCGTTATAACTCCAAATAACGAACCGTTTGCGCCCACGCTTCCGTAGCGACGAGTACTACGAGGATATGTCAAGAAAACAAATCTTAGATGGCACGACACGACGATTAACCTCAAATAATGCGCATGCCTCAAAGGGCATTTTTGTAAAATCCTTTATTAAAACTTTAAAAACTCTTAAAATCAGGGACGGGCTGTCACATAACATGTATTAAACGTGAAAAGTACGTAAGTACGTGTGTCACATGTTGGAGTTTTAAAAAACGTGCAATTTAACGAATTATTAAGATGTGTACTAAAAACATAAGTATTCTTTAAAAACATGTACATATATATATGTATATAATACATGTATTATATGCTAATTTACTATATATGGTGCTATTTGCTAATCTATTATATGCTACCTTGACATAAAAATTAAGTAGCTAGTACTTCTAGAAAGATGTCAACTTTGTCACTCTACCTCACCCTTTAATCCATATTACCCAATCTCAATAATTAAGGGACATTAATATATGTGTTAATTTTTTTTTCTTTTCGTCAGTCGGATTTTATGGAAATTACATGACACAAATTTTGTGTTAACTTGCCGCATCCCTTTGATGTGGTTAAATCCTAATGTGCCACACCTTTTTTCAGCTGTGTGGATCGAAGCATGCCTTGGCGATGCTCAAATTTTGATTGTTTTCCAAGAAATAGGTCTCTTAATTTCCTGGAAACTAGAAGACTGCCAAAAGCTTTTGTTAAAGGAGTAGTGTCTGCCAAGAAATAATGACTAAATAATATGAATTACTTGCCCAAAAGAAAAATCATATCTTAGAGCAAGTCCACCCCTAAGGACTTTGCGCCAACACCCAACGCATTTATCCACTCAAGTGAACAGTAATAGACTGGAGTGAACCGTAATAGGCCAAGGCATCTCCACCCCTAAAAAATTGCGCTGGCACCCATCGCATTTATTTGGTGTGTTTTTTTTTTTAAGTTTATTTCGGATAAGATTTTTAACCAATTTCGGATAAAATTTCAAATAAACTTAAAAAAAATACACACTAAAATAAAATTACATACTCATCAAATAAACTTAAAAAAAACACACTAAATAAATGTGGTGTAAGGTGGAAGATGAGGGTTAGGTATTTATAGAAAAAAAAATAACTTTTTTAAAATTTTACTGTATTTTTTTTTAAATTATATATTTTTTTTTAATTAATTTTAATGTAGTTAATTAATCTGGACCGTTGGATTTGAAAAATATTCAAATCCAAGAACCCAGGATCGGCCACATGACCATGCACCAGCAAATGGTTGGACTTCTTGGTCAGCCTGTTTTGTGCTGGCCCAGAGACCAGCATGGGCTAGGTGCCAGGCTGTTGCGCGGGCTGGAGGACATGGACAGGGTGCTGGGCTGCTATTTGGACTGAGTGCTGGGCAAAGTCCACTCCGGTGGACTTGCTCTTATAGGTTAAACAAAAGGGTCCGTTCACTAAAAAGTACAACATTCTTCTTCTTCGTCTTCTTCTTTTCTTGTGATGAAATATGCTTATTTCAGGGATTACATTACTAGACTGCATGTGCCATATTACTAATCCAATCTTAGGGATCCTATAAACAAACCCAATACACAGTTAATCCTTTAATTTAAAATATTCTTTTATTTAGAAGTACTTAAATTATACAAGCTTTGTATGGTGGCATAAGATTTACAATCTCTAACCAGGGCCTAAGTTGACATTAAAACTTATTCTATTTAGTGTTGTCTCGGAGTTAGCGTGACGAAGAAACAATACTTGGCGCACAATCATTTCTAATTTATTTTTCTTCTGGACAGAATCTTTCTTCTTCCTTATCTATTGATTTTTTGTTACTAGTTCTCATTGATTGTTAAAATTGTCGACAAGTCATGTATATTATTTGGATTTTGGATTCTTGGACAGCTCAAGTAAAATGCCACTTCATTAATGATTTTAAAACTACATTGTGAAGGTTCTAAAAAAAAAGCATTGTTCAGATATGAGTTAACCAAGTTGATTAGAACAACGTTCACTTTCATCTGTACTCAAGTTTGAATCTCATTTCTCGTAATTTAGATAATTCAATGTAAAATATTGCTTGTATATATATGAGAATCCCACTGTGAAAATAGCACACGGTATTACAGTCACTCATAATAATTTTTCACAACCGAAATACAACTATAGTAACTTCCACCCATTTTATTGGATAATATTTTCATAACTTCTAGTTTATTTTTTCATTTTTATTTCAAGTTGAGCCATGTATATATGATATGTGCCCTTGCATCATATTACAACAACAATATACAGTACTATACAAGTTGACTATTAATTTAGTTTGTGTATAAATACCCTTCTCTCGCTTCATACTCAAAAATTCAGAAAACCCCCACAAAATCCTCTCAATGCAGGAACACAGAAACACGGACCTGCCTCATGCATTATTAATGTTAACTCTGCAGCCTGTTCATCCATAAATATTCAGTCCCATCCGGGATACCGAGCTGCTTTCTTCTCAGAAATCCACGACTACGTGTTTGTTTGCATGAGATTTACACAAGGCCTTGTGGGTTGTTGTGCTTGATTGTATTGGGAAGTGAAAACAAAAAGGAGTAAAAAATGGATAATGGTAATGGTGACATATTTAGAGTGAGTAGTGCTCGTTTGAGCAGTTCAAATATTTGGAGAAACAGCACCATGGATGTTTTCTCCAAGTCTTCACACGATGCAGATGATGAAGAAGCTCTCAAATGGGCAGCCATTGAGAAGCTGCCTACTTATTTGCGCATTCAGCGCGGCATTCTCACTGAGGAAGAAGGCAAAGGAAGAGAGATTGATATCAAGAATCTTGGGTTGCTTGAAAGAAAGAATGTGTTGGAGAGGCTGGTGAAAACTGCAGATGAAGATAATGAGAAGTTCTTGTTGAAGCTCAAGGACCGGATTAATCGGTAAGTTTTGCATCTTAATTAACTTGTATTGTGAAATTCAAGAGAAGAAATGGGGATCGTAGACGGCCAGTGGGTCAAGGTAGTCTCGCACCCAAGTTGAAATATGTTCCTGTGAATCAGAGTAGTTTTAGATATCATCTTTTCAAAAGAAAAGAAACAACATGGGACTTTTGTGCAATAGGTTTTCATATTTTTAGCTTTTCTGAAGAAATTTGTGGTCAGATTTTGTTTTGAAAATTTTATGTTTGTTGTTTGGTTTGTCTCAGCGTTGGACTTGATATTCCAACAATTGAATTGCGTTTTGAGCATTTAAATGTTGAAGCAGAAGCTTATGTGGGAGGCAGGGCTTTACCTACAATATTCAATTTTTTGGCTAATATTTTGGAGGTGATTCAACAATTTCACCTTTTAAATTATGCAACTTCAACAATTTATAGTTTTGAAACTTAATGCCGAATACATTTTCTGTTTGAAGGGATGCCTGAATTTTGTTCACGTTCTTCCAAGTAGAAAGCATCCGTTACCGATCCTTGCCGATGTTAGTGGAATTATCAAGCCTAGAAGGTAACTGGCTTGAACTAAGTACTGGTGTAAATCATCACGCACCTTTTAACTGTCCACTTCTAATTTTTCGGATTCGGCTTCTGCAGAATGACACTGCTTTTAGGACCCCCAAGCTCTGGAAAAACCACATTACTATTGGCTTTGGCTGGAAAACTTGCTAAAGATCTAAAAGTAAGGATATAAGATTCCAATTCTGTAAGCAACCCTTTTAATATAGTTGTTTCACCTCATGATTCAATAAATTGTTCATAAACTTGTAGTTTTCTGGGAGAGTTGAGTATAACGGACATGGGATGGAAGAGTTTGTGCCGGAGAGGACCTCGGCTTATATTAGTCAGCATGATCTCCACATAGGCGAAATGACAGTGAGAGAAACACTGGCTTTTTCGGCAAGATGTCAAGGGGTCGGACCACGTTACGGTGAGTTGAAACCCCAAGAAATTTGACTTTTGTGTTTTGACTGAAGAATTCTCATGAATCTGAATCAAAATTTTCATTTGGAATCTTTTCAGAAATGTTGGCAGAATTATCAAGGAGAGAAAAGGAAGCGAACATTATACCAGATCCTGATCTAGATATCTACATGAAGGTAAACTTAATATGCACAGAACTTTCTGTTAATAACATATTTCAGATAATGCAAAAGTGCTGGTAAAAAAAGCCGTTTTCAATATTTTGAATTGCTTTTCAACTTTTTTAGGCAGCATCACTGCAAGGACAGGAGACCAATGTAGTTACAGATTATATACTCAAGGTGGATTCTTTTTCCTTCTAAGTTTAAGCTCAAAGCTGACAAAATGTATTAGATTTTGGGACCATTTTTTCCTTCAGATGATAACAAAAATTTTGCAGATTTTGGGACTTGAGGTTTGCGCGGACATCATGGTGGGGGATGAAATGGTACGAGGTATTTCTGGCGGACAAAAGAAGCGACTCACAACAGGTAAAACATCGATTATCTTTCAGTCATAACTAATGCTAGACGCTCTTTCTTTGCCTATTGGTTATCAAAAATTCTGGTCCATAACTGCAGGGGAGATGCTGGTCGGGCCGGCAAGAGCGCTTTTTATGGATGAGATATCAACCGGTTTAGACAGTTCAACAACATTTCAGATAGTGAAATCACTCAGAGAATCTATCCACATCCTCAGTGGAACTGCTGTTATCTCTCTTCTACAACCGGCACCAGAAACCTACGACTTATTTGATGACATAATTCTTCTGTCTGATGGACAAATTGTGTACCAAGGTCCCCGTGAAAATGTGCTTGAGTTCTTTGAGCACATGGGATTCAAATGTCCAGAGAGGAAAGGAGTAGCTGACTTCTTACAAGAAGTATAATTTGCACTCTTATTGTTGTCTTACTACTTCGTTAGGTCACTTTCTCCTAAGTTCCTAACCTTTCAGTATTTTTCGCTTGCCTGCTGCATTATAGGTAACATCAAAGAAAGATCAGGAGCAGTACTGGGCGGATAAAGAAGAGCCATATAGTTTTATATCTTCCAAGGAATTTGCTGAAGCATTTCAGTCATTTCATATTGGTCGAAAACTTGGCGATGAGCTTGCTACTCCATTTGAAAAGTCCATGGGTCACCCCGCAGCTTTGACAACTCAGAAGTATGGTGTTAGCAAGAAGGAATTGCTTAAAGCTTGCATTGATAGAGAATTCTTGCTTATGAAGAGGAATTCGTTCGTCTACATTTTCAAAATGACTCAGGTAAGTGGTACTTAATGTAAATTTTAATCACACTGTATTTGTAATCTGCTGGAAGATAATATGAAATAAGTGCAAACTCTACATGGAAAGAAGAGTTGTTCGGTGAAACTCAATGAGTACTAGACATTAATTTCTTGTGGTTTTTGGTCTCAGCTCACTCTAATGGCTTTTATATCAATGACGCTATTTTGCCGGACTGACTTGCACAAGAATACAGTTGACGATGGGGGTATTTTCATGGGTGCTATGTTCTTCGCAGTGGTCATAATTATGTTTAATGGGTTCTCAGAGCTTGCCATGACTATCATGAAACTTCCTGTATTTTTCAAGCAAAGGGACCTTCTGTTCTATCCTGCTTGGGCATACTCTTTACCGACATGGATCCTTAAGATCCCTATCAGCTTCGTAGAAGTTGCAGTTTGGGTGATCATGACATACTATGTAATCGGTTTTGATCCAAATTTTGAAAGGTGAGAAAGAAAACGTCTTACACACTACATTTCCTATTTATAGTTCAGATTTGGTTCCAGAATCTGATGACAACTCTCAATGGCAGGTTTCTCAAACAATATCTTTTACTCCTATTGCTCAACCAGATGGCATCAGGACTCTTCCGATTTATGGGAGCATTAGGGAGGAATATAATTGTTGCAAACACATTCGGGTCTTTCGCCTTGGTTGCAGTACTTGTTTTGGGTGGCTTTGTCTTGTCTCGAGGTGAACCATGCACGAAAACAATATAATCTAAGTAACAAGAAAACTATCACATTTCTTTTGGCTGATGGTTTTGAACATGTCCTTTTGAATCAGATAACGTGATGAAGTGGTGGGTATGGGGTTATTGGGCCTCGCCGATGATGTATGGCCAAAACGCTATAGCTGTCAATGAGTTTCTCGGAAACAGTTGGAGCCATGTAAGCAGAAATAACTAAAATATTGTGATTTAATTTTGAAAACATTAGCTGATACATTTATGGATATATTTGTGTTATAGGTTCCTCCTAATTCAACAGAATCGTTAGGAATCATGGTCTTGAAGTCTCGTGGGGTTTTCTTAGAACCGTATTGGTACTGGCTTGGAGTAGGAGCTACAATCGGTTATATTTTCCTATTCAATTTCTTCTACACTTTGGCCTTGAAGTTTCTTAACCGTAAGTATCTATGCACATATGTTTTTGGAGTTTCCATATGAACAGAATTTCTAATGATCCGAACAACATTGTTGCAGCATTTGGGAAGCCTCAAGCAGTACTATCCAAAGAGGCCTTGGCTGAGAAACTTGCCGATAAAGCTGGAGATTCCGTTGAGCTATCATCAAGAGGAAAGAACTCTTCTGGTGGGTTGAAAAGTTCCCAGGATTATGTCTCCCTTGTAGCTTGCCTATTTCAATCTATAACACGATTTCTTGGTTAACAACGCAGACTCAAGGAATGAAAGTCGAAGAAGCGTATCATCCAGAACACTGTCTGCGAGAGTGGGCAGCATTGCTGAAGTCAATGGAAACAAGAAGCGAGGAATGGTTCTGCCTTTTGAACCCCTTTGGATTACTTTTGATGAAATCAAATATGCCGTTGACATGCCCCAGGTATTTTTCAGTTTTATGTAAGAGAAAACAATGCTTGAGATTTCAGGCTTGAAGAGCTTTTCTAAAAATAAAATAAAAATGCTTCTTTTGTTTTTGGTTATTCATGAATTTTTTTGAGACTCAGGTAACAATGTTGCTCTTTACTTCTTTGTAAGTAGCACTGATTGCATCTTTAACCTTCCATTTATAACATGGTTGCAGGAAATGAAAACTCAAGGCGTAACTGAGGATCGACTACAACTCCTGAAGGGTGTGACCGGTGCTTTTAGGCCGGGAGTCTTAACAGCTCTAATGGGTATTAGTGGCGCTGGAAAGACTACTCTAATGGATGTGTTGGCAGGGAGGAAAATGGGGGGATATATCGAAGGAAACATTACAATATCTGGGTATCCAAAGAAGCAAGAAACATTTGCTCGCATATCAGGATATTGTGAGCAAACCGATATACACTCTCCTCATGTTACAGTTTATGAGTCTTTGGTTTACTCTGCATCCCTCCGGTTGCCTCCTGAGGTTGATTCCACAACCAGAAAGGTAAAGTATATAACAGAAAGGTTGCATATATGTCATTTTAGTGTGGTCTGCTCGGTCAAGTCGTTTGCTATAAATCTGATGATAAAATTGTTTGCAGATGTTTATTGAGGAAGTCATGGAGCTTGTGGAATTGACCTCGATAAGGGAAGCACTTGTTGGATTGCCTGGAGTGAATGGTCTCTCAACTGAGCAGCGTAAAAGGCTAACGATTGCAGTAGAGCTTGTTGCCAATCCATCCATAATATTTATGGACGAGCCAACCTCTGGCCTTGATGCCAGGGCAGCTGCAATTGTAATGAGAACGGTGAGGAATACAGTGGACACCGGGCGAACTGTAGTCTGCACCATCCATCAGCCAAGCATTGACATATTTGATGCTTTCGATGAAGTATGAGACACTCTTTATACTGTACAATTATAAAATTTGAATTTGCTACTTAATATTACCAGAACTGAGCAATTCAATGCCCCACTGCAGCTGTTTCTTTTGAAAAGAGGAGGTGAAGAAATATTTGTCGGTCCTTTAGGTCGCCATTCTTCCCATTTGATCAAGTACTTTGAGGTAAGGCTTATAGAAGCATGTTGCCAATATATATATTTAACATGTTTACAAATTCCCACTCTCGCAAACGTTGTCATCTCTAATTGTAGTTACTGACTTGATTTTTGTTTTATCAAAGGATATCGATGGAGTTCCCAAAATTAAGGATGGTTACAATCCTGCAACTTGGATGCTAGAGATTACTGCAGCAGCACAAGAAGCAAGTATTGGTGTTAACTTCACCGAAATATATAGGAACTCAGAACTATACGGGTAGGGTTCCACCACTGAAGTTTCTAATACAAATTCTAAATGCTCCTAAAACCTGGAAGTTGAAGAATTCTCTAGTTCAGTTTAAGTACACTTGGTTTTGCAACTACTAATAACATCTTGAATTGTTCAGGAGAAACAAGGCCATGATCAAGGAGCTAAGCACTCCTCCAGCAGGTTCAAAAGACTTGTACTTCCCTACTCAGTACTCTCAGTCTTTCTTCAGCCAGTGTATGGCCTGTCTATGGAAACAACATTTATCATACTGGCGAAACCCGCCGTACAGTGCAGTGAGACTCATGTTCACAACTTTCATAGCTTTAATGTTCGGAACAATATTTTGGGATCTGGGCTCAAAAAGGTAAATGGTACCCCAAGTTTGAAACATACAACGTAGTGTGAAAATGAAAAATTTTACTCCTTAATTTGACAATAATTATTTGAAAATGCAGGACAAGCAAACAAGATCTTTTCAATGCAATGGGTTCCATGTATGCTGCTGTTCTCTTCATTGGGGTACAAAATGCCGCATCAGTACAGCCGGTTGTGGCTATTGAGAGGACAGTCTTTTACAGAGAGAGGGCGGCTGGAATGTACTCGGCATTGCCATATGCCTTTGGACAGGTATTTCACTGAATAAAGGTTGCCTTTCTAAACGGTAGATGATCCAATCAAACTGTGATTCTTTTTTACTGAACTGTTCAGAAGCTCAGAAAAAAAAACAATTTATCCAAGCACGTTTCAGTCTCTACTTGGTTACTCTTACCCATGAAGTTGTATAAACATGAACTTTATTGGTTTTTGTTGAACTCGACCATGATGGTATCTCACCAAGTTCCATGATTTGCAGGTAGTGATTGAGCTCCCGTATATTTTTGTTCAGACAATCATATACGGAGTTATTGTATATGCCATGATCGGATTTGACTGGACAGTCAGCAAGTTCCTTTGGTATCTATTCTTCATGTACTTCACTTTCTTATACTTCACATTCTATGGTATGATGACCGTTGCCGTGACTCCCAATCACAACATTGCTGCTATAGTCTCCTCTGCCTTCTATGCAATATGGAATCTCTTCTCAGGATTCATCGTTCCAAGAACAGTAAGTTCCTATAATTCTTATGCATCTCTGGTTTTTGTTTAAAAAACTTCCCCGTTGTAGCACGACGAAGGATGAACCATCGCTAGTTACAATGTACTGAATATGTTTGTATCACAGAGAATGCCAATATGGTGGAGATGGTACTATTGGATATGCCCAGTTTCATACACGTTGTACGGATTGGTTGCTTCGCAGTTTGGAGACATAAAAGACAAGTTCGATACAGGTGAAAGTGTGGAACACTTTGTGAGGGATTACTTTGGGTACAGACGGGACTTTTTGGGTGCAGTTGCAGCTGTGCATGTTGGCATTTGTGTGCTCTTTGGCTTCACTTTTGCCTTCTCAATCAAGGTATTTAATTTCCAAAAGAGATGAGAGGAAATTGTGGAAAACGGAAAAAGCAAATACCATCGCTTCGGGTCCTTGGTTTTGCTGAAGTTCCAAGATTCTGTGCATAATATACATGTTAGGAACTATGCCAAAGCCTACTCCATAGGTATGGAGTTTGATCTTAAATTTTTAATTTTATTTTCATTTAACATGTAAATTTCGTTTTTGTTTAATACATATTATATATTTCTTTGGGCCAATGTCCAAGGTGTTGTATCTCAGCTATGTGTAATAGTATGTTCAACCTATAAATTAGGAGTAGAAACTGCCGCACTCTTCTTTTTCTCTCTATACGCTCCTTCATGTTTTTTTGTTTGTTTATGGATTGAACAAATCAAACGAGTATAGGGATAGGAAATTAAAATGGAGAAGCGTAAAAAGAGAAAAAAGAAGGGTGAATTTACTTCCTAAATCAATAAAGTTTCATGTTGTCCTAAAAATGAATAAGATTTTAAGTATGTTGACAGTAAGATGCTATATTAAAACAGAAAATTGAAAATGATGGATAATGAATGATAAGTTTAATTCAAGAAGACTTATCATGGATTATTAATAATCACTACCTACGACTAGGGTTAAAGGAGAACAATGAGAGAGAAGTGGTAATCATTTAGAAACAAGATAATACACACTTACGACTAGGGTTTGTTAATGGGTCGGGTCGGGTTAGTTCGGTCTAAATTTTATGAGCTTGGGCCAGATCGGACTTTTTCAAAATTTTAAGGCTCGGACCCAGCTCACAACTGGCATTTTATAGGCCAAACGGGCCAGTCTGGATCACAGGACCGAGTTAAAATGGCCTTACTTTAAAAAAAGTGTTTGGGTTAATAAAAGCTTTGGTACAACTTTATTCTTCAAAAAATATAAATTTTCAAGTGATAGTAGCTATTTTTTCTTGTTTGCAACCACGGAGGGCTAAGTATAGTCCCTTTATATTTTTATTACTTTTTGGGGTGTGCTATCCATACACCATATTTTACTTCTTACATACCTCTTGATAATTTTTGTCTATTGATCTTCTTAAATTCATCTAATCCGACGGCCGAAAATTAAAAAGATGTATAAAAAGTAAAATAGAGTGTGTGGATATCACATCCCTACTTTTTAGTATGCCCAAATACCTCTTCGATCTGTCACAAAATGGTGGGCTTCACGAAAAAAATTGCCCAAGTGTCCGGGGCCAACACTTTGTAGACCTTCTAGGGGCTGATGTGAACCTCCAAAATACGCCCATTTACAAAATGCCCTTTAGTTGGAGACTGTCGTATCCAACTTTAGGGCTAATGTTGGCCAAATGCTTTTGGTTGGAGATGACCCAATGTATTGTTTGAACATGATTGTCATGGGAGAAAAGTGTTCACCGAAAATTTTCAGAGAGAATTAATGTAGGGCAAGGAAGTAAATTGATATTGATACTACGCATATAAGTTAGCTCGAATGGTGACTAGATATTATTATTTTTGTAACAAAAATTTTTATGGGAAATTTTATTTGGATACATTTGTTTTATTTCTACACCCAATCAAACAATTTTTTTTTTGCAATAAATCCCCATATTTCCCTTAAATAATTTTAAAAAAATAGAGACGTATTTTTATCTCTACACCAAATAACCTTAAACACACCACACCAATGCACCTCTCCATTATTTTCAGCGAACCCAAACCAAACGTCGACAAAAAAATTCCATGAGTTTGTCAAGAACTGATATCTTCATTCATTCATTTCCTTCTCTTTCTCTTCCTCTCTTTTCTCATACCTTGAAAAGAATAGGAACCCCCCTTCTCTCTTTTCCGATTCATTGAACGTCGAAGCTTCGATTGCATTCGTTGAATAAAATAGAGAGGTGCTGTGGTGAAAACCTCTTTTCCCCTCTGTTTTCCTCGATGGTGGCTTTGGCCAACCTACAAATTCTATTTTTTTTCTAAATTCTTTTTATTTGTTTAATGGCAAAGTTGAAATTCTATTAAAAATATTTTTTAAGTTAGGTGCAAAAATAAAACAATGAGTTGAACTAAAATTTCCTATATTTTAATCTCTTCAAAAACAATGTTTGAGCCTCATGATCTTCCCCTACGATGAAAAAAAAAAATCACGTATCTCATTTGTCACTGCTTACGACATTATTGTTCTATCATTTATTATTATATATATCTAATTGTTCTGTGGAATGTATGTATGCATAATTTTCAGTACTAGCATGGGGAAATTTTTTTTAAAGTTTTTTCAACCACGGAATTATGAGCTATATGTTAGTTGCCTAAATGAAATGGAGTCCAACACGATTTTCTTCAAGGAAAGTGGAAGGAAATTTATTTTTGTGATCTGAATTATGAAGCAAGCAATGACGTCTCCATCAAAGAACACAGGAGTAAGCAATGACGTTTTACAGTCGATAAGAGGACGTCGATGGTTGGTAATTGGTATCATTATTCGTAATTCTCGTTAGGCCTAACTCTTTTTTTTTTTAAAGAAAAAAATCGTTTACCAAAACTGTAAATAATTTAAAAACCAAAACGACTAGAATTCCACTAATGAACATTTGACATCTGTATATTTTATTCTTTTAAATTTAAAAACTGACAATTATTTTAAAATAAACTCAAAATGACATTAGAGGCCCCCGAGCATGACGACGCCGAACCACCCGCACCCACCTCCGTCACCGGTCGGTGATTTCTCTGGCATCATCATCATCCTTCTCTCTGTTCGACTTTCTCTTTCTTTCCTTTCCCCTCCCTCTTCCGCTCTTACCTCTACTGGAACCCACAGATTGTCGGCGGCGACTCCAACTCAGATCTGCTGTCGTCAATCTCGATCTATCAGCCGGAGTTCGCCGACATCTTTTTTGTTCTTACTCTGGAGCAGGAAAGAGAAGAAATAAAAAGGGGAAGAGAGAGAGAGAAAGAAAGAGATAGGGAGAGCGGTGATGCGGAAGGGCAGGAAGGGTGGACTGGTGGAGCCGTGGAGGTATGGGGATGGGGAGAAATGGGTTTTTCAATTTGCAGGAAAGCGTTGGGGCTCACCCCACAACTTCAATTTTTTTAATTATTTAATTATTTTGTGAAATGAATATAAGGGTAAAATGGGTATTTTAGTGTCACTTCAGAAGTAGAGGTATAGGTGTCAGATGCTTGTTAGTGGGAAGCTCCGAGTCAGCATACGTGACAGGTACTTGAAAAAAATTCCTTAAAATATATAGTATATCATTTGTGTTTTCGTGATAATTAAAAATTTCTCCAAAATTACGTGTATGTTTCAAGTTCCAATGCCAACGGACATGGTTGATTCCTTAAATATTTGCAAAAGCTGGCAAAATATTGAGATAGAAGGAATTAATTTATGGCTGAAATTATTAGTTTTCGTAGCAAAATTACATGTAATGTAAGAGAAAATGTGAGAAACTTGTACTGGAAATTGTACATTCTTGGTTCTATCACATAGGATTAGTGTTTCACTGTTTTTGATCTGGCCTCGCATCATCACTTTCTCAAAGCATCTTATTATGGAAGCCCCACCAGCAAGCACCCGGTCATCTCCAATGAAGTACTATATGCCATATTTAGTAATAAAATTGATAAAATCTGTCTCTAATCAAGGGGGAAAGGGAATCAACCTAAAAGAATCAGACTAAGTTTGGTATGTAGTCCCATGATAGGCTAAGTTTGAACGAAAAAAATAATAAAATATAGCTCATATGGTTGGAGATGAATAAATTTATCTCTAAAATCATCTTTAAATGTTAACTTTTAGAGAGCTACGTTTAGCCTTTGTGATTAGAGATGATATTATTAACAAAGGGTTGACATTGTAGCTGGTGCTAGGTGATGACATAATTAATTGGAAAAAAAGAAAAGAAAAGAAAATATTCCGATTAATCGTGCTTGTGCTATTTTGTTGAAAGATTACAATTATAATGGCACTCTCAGAGTCTCACTCCTCATCATTTTAGAAATTGATCAAATCTAGCTAGCTGGGATATTAAGCAACAGATTCATACCATGATGAAAGAATTATTTCATCAAATTAATTTGTTCATTAATTGCATAATAACAGCAGACGGTGAGGATGATAAGTCTTGGAATTAGCATGTTTGATTCAATAAACAATCCTGTAGTTTCAGCTCTTAATTAATTAAGCAAATGATCATTGATTTTTGTTTGCTGTGTAAGGAAACTCCTGCAGATCTGATCTGGGGCTGTTTCTTTTCGTTTTGATCGTAAACTCTATTAGTTAAATCTGTGCAATCGGTGGCACATAATTTTGAGTTCTTGGACAGTTCAATATGCACGCAAATTAAAGAAACAAGGCTTCTATACTCTACTGTTCTTGCTTGCAAATCACAATGTTCTGCTATATCTCTTAACTGTATATCGGAGTATTCTTAAAGAATACAAGATTCTTATATCGGAAAACAATATAAATTACAATATGTAATGAACAGTTAAACACCAAAAGATACTGTGACAAAAATTTCTCACATGGTAAAATGTAAGTTACGTATCAAATTGGCATAAGCGTAAGACTAACATTTTTTTTTCTTTTTAAGACAAGTTTTTTTTTTTTTTTAGGAAATGTTGCACTATTATTTGTATACACATGCTTCAAATATAATATGGATCAGTTAGTACTACGATCTAGTAATATTCTTCTTAACTTATAAATGAGAGATATTAAGTTTAAAGTTTCAAATCTCATATGTAACGAGTTCGATAAAATAAATTATTCTCCCACTTTTTTGTTTCTTTTTATAATTATATCGTTACAGTACAAAAGAATAAAATATAAGTCCAAAGTCTCATTTCTAGTCTGGAGTTCGTATAAATAATACGTATCAAACTCCCATACCCACCGAAGGGAATGACATAGCTGGTATGACACATGCGTTTGGTCATCTCTCTGTCCGTTCATAAACCCTGGAGCCATTTCAATTAATATCTCAGTTGATTCAACTCTGAAATCCACGAAATACAATTTTATTTTGCATGTAAGTCTCTGGGAAAGCTTGGTGGGTTGTGTTTGGAATTTGATTTTATATGATAAGAAATTAGTGCAGTAGTTGAAGTGAAGGGACAATGAGCAATCCTGGGAGTGGACGTAGCAGCTTTGACATGTGGAGAAACACTTCCATGGAAGTTTTCTCCATGTCTTCTCGTCACGAAGAAGATGATGAAGAGTCTCTGACATGGGCTGCTATCGAGAGACTGCCTACGTATTTACGCACGCG
The DNA here is from genome assembly GCF_042453785.1 of Malus domestica. Lineage (NCBI taxonomy): Eukaryota > Viridiplantae > Streptophyta > Magnoliopsida > Rosales > Rosaceae > Malus > Malus domestica. The sequence continues at coordinate 8,470,691 of NC_091675.1, read as the reverse complement.
GAGAGGTCTGCTTGCGGAAGAGGAGGGCAAAGCTAGAGAGATTGATGTGACGAACCTGGGATTACTAGAAAGGAAGAACTTGTTGGAGAGACTGATTAAGATTGCAGAGGAAGATAATGAGAAGTTCTTGTTGAAGCTCAAGGATCGCATGAACAGGTATATCAATTCGACTTTTTCCCTCTTTTTTTTAGAAGAAAATATTTTAAAGGAAAAATTAGTATCCGGTCCCTAGTTCTTACTGTTCATTGACTAAGATTTTATTAGTTCTCAAATTTTGATTCAAGTCCCTAACATTAATGTGATAATGAATTTACATGTTTATTATATAAATTTTTAATATAAAAATAGTAATTAATTTAGGGTTTAATACTCACACCCCTATTAAACTTCTAATTAATTTTCAATTCAAACATTTCCAAAATAATAAAAAATTAAATTAAATTAAGTTTGTACCTATTAGTTTTTTTTTTATATATATATAAAAAGATTCTTAATTTTTTAATCTTAAATGTACCCATTCATATAATTTTTCAATTTTTTTAATCTTAAATGTACCCATTCTCAAATATATTAATTTGTTATATGTAAAATGTACCCTTTTTTAATATAAAATCCATTCAAAATTTTTAATCCATGTTTAAACTTATATGGGTACATTCTTTTTCGTTGATTTGAGAATGTATCCATGTTTTGGTACAATAACTTTTTTTGTTAATTTTGGTTAATGTACCCATACATATATGCGTACACACACACACAATACAATAGAGAGTATAATTTATATTTTATTATTTTTAATCCCATAAATTATGGATTTTATTTAAAATCTCATTAATATAAACAATTACAAATTTCAATTTTTAATTTTTAATTTAAAAAAATATAGTAACTTATATTATTATATTAGTGTTAGGGACCTCAATAAAAAACTAAAAACTAACAAGGTTTCAATAAAAGAATATTGATAGCTAGGGACCGCATCTAAAGTGTCCCTATTTTAAACTACAATAATTTACAGTTTATAGAGAAAATCATTTGAACTGAGTGCAAGGTTAAATACCGACCAACTGGTTTAACTTACATTTGCATTTGACTTTTTCTTTTTCATTAACTTTTTCATGAATTGGTTGAGAATTTTGTGTTGAAGAATATGATCTCACATCGGTCATATGCAAAATAATTTACAATTAATACATCCGAGATCACAACTAATAACACCGAGACCTTTTTGTGATAAACACCTAGTAATATGTGATTAAGTTGGAACAATATCAGTGATATTGGTGGAGCGTATAGAGATCATTTTGTGTTCAGTATGTTTGGAAAAATAATTCGTCATTTGGTATTTCTTGAACTGGTGTGTCGATATTACATTTAAAACTTTTTGGGGACCCCTCTGGGCGGTCGCACCTGGGCCCCTTGCTGAATGGCCCTAGAAGAAACTCTTAACTTATTTGGAGCTGGTTTTTCTCTGTTTTCCAAAATTTACACTCAGAGTTGGACTTGAATATCCGACAACTGAAGTCCGGTTCGAGCATTTAAATGTTGAAGCAGAGGCTTATGTTGGCGGTAGGGCATTGCCTACAATGTTCAACTTTTCCATTAATATGTTAGAGGTAATTCAACTTTTGAATCAAACATAAATATTCGTTTTTTTCTTTACAAATTTGTGCAGTTTGATTTTGTACGTAGCAATTCAACTTTCTCTTGTGCATCACATTTTTTTTTTTCTCTCTGAAGTTGTTCTTGAATTATCTCCATATTCTTCCAAGTCGAAAGCAACAATTACCAATCCTCAATGATGTTAGTGGAATTATCAAGCCAAAAAGGTAATCAATTAGGCAATATTACTGATGCAAATATTTAAATTACGGTAGTTCTCAAATTTATGGTCTAATTTGCGCAGAATGACACTGCTTTTAGGCCCCCCGGGCTCTGGAAAGACCACATTACTATTGGCACTGGCCGGAAAACTTGGTAAAGATCTAAAAGTAAGCATGTTACGTTTTCTTTTATCTAATCAACAGACTATATAGCGTTAACTTTCATGTTCTGGTTTCATGTAATTGCTTGTAATAACTTGTAGCTTTCGGGGAGAGTTACATACAACGGACACGGGATGGAAGAGTTTATACCAGAGAGAACATCAGCTTATATAAGTCAACATGATCTACACATACCGGAATTGACAGTGAGAGAAACGATGGCTTTTTCAGCAAGATGTCAAGGGGTCGGGCCACGTTATGGTCAGTTAAAATACAGTGAAATTTGACGTGTGTAACTTATTAATTAGTTTGAAGTCTATTTCTTGACAATCAAAGTTCATTTGCGTTGGAAACGCTTTCAGAAATGCTGGTAGAATTATCAAGGAGAGAGAAGGCCGCAAACATTAAGCCGGATCCTGATCTTGATGTTTACATGAAGGTATGAGAAACGGAAGAGTACTGGAGGAAAGCAAAATTTTAGATTTCTCTTTGTAATTCATTTATATCAGCAATTACGCACCTATTCTTAAGAAAGAAATTTTATTTTCCGGTGTTGCTTGTATTTTACAGGCAGCAGCACTGGAAGGACAGGAAACCAATGTAGTTACAGATTACATAATCAAGGTACCCACCATTCGTCTACATTCTTGCATTGTGAAAAAATTATTAGCTAGAAGGACCGCATTTCTTTTACCACTCAATGACCGCATGATGTAAGAAGTACAAATCGACTGGTTGCATCATACGGTCATAAAAATGTGGTCTCTTTACTATATTCCTTCTGTTTTTGCTAATCAAGTTTTGCAGGTTCTGGGGCTCGACATTTGTGCTGACACCCTGGTAGGGGATCACATGAGACGAGGTGTCTCTGGTGGACAAAGAAAGAGACTCACCACAGGTAGGTTTGTAGTTCTAGAAGAGACCACAAATTCATCCCTACCAATTTCTAAATCCTGAAACTGCAGGGGAGATGCTGGTCGGACCAGCAAAAGCACTTTTCATGGATGAAATATCTACCGGCTTGGACAGTTCGACTACATATCACATAGTAAATTCACTCAGACAATCCATCCACATCCTCAATGGAACTGCTCTAATCTCTCTCTTGCAGCCAGCACCAGAAACTTATGATCTCTTTGATGACATAATTCTCCTCTCAGATGGCCACATTGTGTATCAAGGCCCTCGTGAGAATGTGCTTGAATTCTTCGAACAAATGGGATTCAAATGTCCAGAGAGGAAAGGAGTTGCTGATTTCCTACAAGAAGTAATTTAGTCGTACAATGACATATCTTCCCGTTTACTTATTTAATTTCTGCAGGAAGATCAGACTTGATAATTACAACTTTTATTTTTTGTTGTGTTTATTATAGGTAACATCAAGGAAAGATCAAGAGCAATACTGGGCTCATAAAGAGAAGCCTTATAGCTTTGTAACTTCCGATGAATTTGCTGAAGCATTGCAGTCATTTCACATCGGTAGAGAACTTGGCGATGAGCTTGCCATTCCGTTTGACAAGTCTAAAGGCAACCCTGCATCTTTAACAACTAAGAAGTATGGAGTTGGCAAGAAGGAACTTTACAAAGCTTGTATGTCTAGACAAATTTTGCTTATGAAGAGGAATTCGTTTATCTACATTTTCAAAATGATCCAGGTAAGTAGAATATGAGCATGTGTTGAACATTCGCTTTAGACTTAAGCCTAAAAATCACAATGTGAATTCTGGTATTGCTTTAGAAGAACAGCTGGAATTCAAAATATGACTAATCATATTGCTTTTAAAAAAAAATTGTTCGTAATTATATAAATGCCAAGTGAAAATTTGGATTGTCAACCTGCAATTAGCTAATTTGAACTACGGTTTTGATTTTGGTTTCAGTTTAGTTTAATGGCTTTGGTAACAATGACATTATTCTTACGGACTGAGATGCACCGAGGTAGTGTGGAAGATGGTGGGATTTACATGGGATCTTTGTTTTTCACAATTGTGATCATTATGTTCAGTGGGTACTCAGAACTTGCTATGACTGTAATGAGACTTCCTGTGTTTTTCAAGCAAAGGGATCTTCTGTTCTTTCCTGCTTGGGCGTATGCTTTACCGAATTGTCTGATAAGGATCCCTTTGACCATTGTGGAGGTTTCTATTTGGGTGACCGTTACTTACTACGTTATAGGTTATGATCCGAACATTGGAAGGTGAAAAACATAACATAGTAGAAATTAGTTTTAAAAATTTGGCCTCGAAACCATTTGTTATGGAACTGATGAAAGTTTGTACTGTCAGGTTCTTCAAACAGTTCCTTTCACTGCTGTGTATTAGCCAGATGGCAAATGGACTGTTCCGATTGATAGCGGCAATAGGCAGGAGCCCAATTGTTGCAAACACATTTGGGTCTGCTGCTTTACTTGTTGTTTTCGTTCTAGGTGGCTTTATCTTATCTCGAGGTGAATCAGTTATACAGATGCATCGTTATCATTTCTTTTTTGTTAACTGCTTTTAGATTTGATGGTTAAAAAATGCCCCTTTTGTTATCAGACAGTATGAAGAAATGGTTGCTGTGGGGGTATTGGCTCTCACCGATGGCATATGGAATGAATGCCTTGGCCGTCAACGAATTTCTTGGAAAAAGTTGGAGACATGTAAGCATCATTTTTTTACCGAGATGAAAGGTTAGTACATGAGAAAAAAATTAACAATGAAAAATGTTAGCTAAAATGTACGTGCGTGCAACATTTGGATTATAGGTTCCTGCCAACTCCACAGAACCATTAGGAGTTCTGGTCATGAAGTCTCGAGGGGTACTACCAGAAGCGCGCTGGTACTGGCTTGGAGTAGTAGCTTTACTTGGATTTATTCTTTTATTCAACTTCCTTTTCACCTTGGCACTTCAGTATCTTGATCGTAAGTACCAACTTAGACATTTTTCTTCTCATCATTGGAGATGTTCTAACAATCACACTAAATTTTCTGTAGCCATTGACAAGCCTCAGGCAGTAATGTCCAAAGAAGCCTTGGCAAAGAAACTTGCCAAGAAAACTGGAGACACCACCGAGCTTTCATTAACAAGAAATGAAAGTCAAGAGAATATGTCTGCCAATCGTACCAGGAAGCGAGGAATGGTTCTTCCATTTGAACCCCTCTCAATTACATTTAATGAAATCAGATATGCAGTTGACATGCCACAGGTATCTTTTCTGCTTTTGTAAAGGTTGCTGATGATGAGGGGCATATTTATTGAAGTGCTTTCTTCTAGTGTGGAATGCATTTACATACTTCCTATGCATTCTTGCAGGAAATGAAAGCTGAAGGCATAACTGAGAATCGACTAGAACTTCTGAAGGGTGTGAGTGGTGCCTTTCGGCCTGGTGTCCTAACAGCCCTAATGGGTGTTAGTGGCGCAGGAAAGACTACTCTAATGGATGTCTTGGCCGGAAGGAAAACAGGTGGATATATCGAGGGAAACATCACCATATCTGGATATCCAAAAAATCAAGAAACATTTGCTCGCATATCCGGATATTGTGAACAAACAGATATACACTCTCCTCATGTCACGGTTTATGAGGCTTTGATTTATTCAGCATGGCTCCGGTTACCACCAGAGGTTGATTCCCCAACCAGAAAGGTATACTTTCAAACTATGTTTTTCTTATTGGGGCTTGAGGCAGATGATACAATCAATGTCAACCAAAAGCTAGGTTGCACATGATTTTCATTAATTTTCTTTTCCATCAAGTTAAATCATTAACCATAAATTTGCCTATTGGTTGTAGATGTTCATCGAGGAAGTTATGGAGCTTGTGGAACTGACCTCAATAAGGGAAGCACTTGTTGGATTGCCCGGAGTGAATGGTCTTTCAACTGAGCAGCGTAAAAGGCTAACAATTGCAGTAGAGCTTGTTGCCAACCCCTCCATAATATTCATGGATGAGCCAACCTCTGGCCTTGATGCCAGGGCAGCAGCAATTGTAATGAGAACAGTGAGGAATACGGTGGACACTGGGCGAACTGTAGTCTGCACCATTCACCAGCCAAGCATTGACATATTTGATGCTTTCGATGAGGTTAGATACCTTTTTATGCTTAGGACTATACAAGTTGAGTATGTTGCTTGGTGTAAAAAGAACTGAGAACTTTACTGTCCCACATTGCAGCTGTTTCTTTTGAAACGAGGAGGCGAGGAAATATATGTTGGGCCTTTAGGCCACCATTCTTCCGACTTGATCAACTATTTTGAGGTTAGGCTTAATACATACTCAGAAATTATACCATCTGAAAATGTTCTACTCAACTGCTAACATAAAAAAGTTTTATTTCTTCAAGGGAATTAGTGGAGTTTCTAAATTACGGGACAGTCACAATCCTGCAACTTGGATGCTGGAGGTTACTTCTGCAGGACAACAAGAGGCTCTCGGGGTTAGTTTCAGTGACATATATAAGAACTCGGAACTACACAGGTTGGATTTCCGTAAAAGTTTGAACTTTTATTTATTAGCTTCTAGTGTAGTTATTAAACACTGAAGGGTGACAAATTGAGATTGAATTCATGGAAAGCCAAACAATCATGTTTTTTTGCAACACTGTACGTTCAAGTTACTAATACCGCATGTCGAATGTTTAGGAGAAATAAGGTCTTGATCAAGGAACTAAGTACTCCACCACCAAATTCAAGAGATTTGCACTTTTCTACACAGTATTCTCAGTCTTTCTTCAACCAGTGTATAGCTTGCCTATGGAAACAGCATTGGTCTTACTGGCGAAACCCATCATACAGTGCAGTGAGACTTTTGTACACTGCTATGATGGCTTTAGTATTTGGGACAATATTCTGGGGTCTTGGTTCCAAAAGGTACATAGATAGCGTTAATTACTTTCGAGATATTTCTATATATGTAAGGTATGTGACGAAATATGAAACCTAATGTTCTTGTGAAATGCAGGAATAACCAACAAGATGTTCTTAATGCAATGGGTTCTATGTATTCTGCTGTTCTCTTCATTGGGATACAAAATGCCTCATCAGTGCAGCCAGTTGTAGGTATTGAAAGGATAGTATTTTACAGAGAAAGGGCTGCTGGAATGTACTCAGCTTTTCCATATGCCTTGGGACAGGTATGTTACCAAGTTTGGTGAAGCTTGCTTTTCGCCTAGTAATTTCCAAACTTCCGTTTTTCTACTTATGTACTCCTCTCCTTGTTTCTGTCCCTTGAATCTCGTTTGATTTATTCAATCCAAAGGGCTAGAAATAAAGGGAGTAGTGCTGGAGGAGAGAAGGGAACTGCAAATCCCTTCTAGAGGGCAGATGATCCTTTCCTATCTCTAATCATCCAACACTAATTCCAAATTTTATTGTAGATAATCATTGAGCTTCCATATACTTTGTTCCAAACTATCATATATGGGCTTATAGTATACACCATGATCGGATTCGATTGGACGGTCGGCAAGTTCCTTTGGTATCTCTTCTTCATGTACTTCACCTTCTTATACTACACATTGTATGGTATGATGATTGTGGGCATTACTCCCAACACAACCATTGCTGCTGTAGCTTCCTCAGCCGTCTACCCCTTATGGAATGTTTTTTCCGGATTCATCATTCCAAGAACAGTAAGTAACGCGTAACACATTGTCAATGATCACTTTGCGTATTCTTGTTTATTTGATTTAACATATTATACTAGGACTCAATATGTTGGTTTTTGTGGCACAGAGAATTCCGATATGGTGGAGATGGTTCTACTGGGTGTGTCCGGTGTCTTGGACTTTGTACGGATTGCTTACTTCACAATTTGGAGGCATCAAGGATACGCTTGATTCGGGTGAAACTGTTGAAGATTTTATGAAGGATTATTTTGGCTACAGAGAAGGCTTTCTAGGTGTTGTTGCAATTGTCCATGTTGGGATTTCAGTGCTCTTCGGATTCATCTTTGCCTTTTCAATCAAGACATTGAACTTCCAGAAGAGATGAAAACAAACCTTATATATGTACATGTGAATAAATTGAAGGACTTAATGATCTTTAGTTTTGCTCGGAGTCCGCGAACATGTCCTACAAATTAATGGATGACTGGAATTAACGTACTTGGGTTTAGGGTTTAGGGTTGCTTTACACTTTTGTCGACATAAAAGACACATTTAATTTGGGTGAACCAGCTATGCCTACATATGGAAGACCACTTAAGGAGTTAGTTTGGGTATAGAAAAGGAGTTTGTGGGTGTGGTGTTTGAATTTTGTGCTGTTTAGGATTCATCTCTGCTTTCCCAGTCAATGTGATTTTCCAGTTAAAAATGTAAGATATGAATCCAATAAACCATTGAAACTATCTTCCGACTACCTTTTTTTCACAGGTGCTATCTTCTAATTACCATATCACCACAAGGACTATTAATCCAATTAAGCCTAAAAGTAGCTCTTAGTGTTATGCGATTAGAACATTTAATTCCAAAAAAAATTGAGAATGTTATACAAATAAATACCTATGATTCTTTTCAGATGATAGCAAGCAGAGAGCGTTCGTCACTCCGAGTACCATTCATGCAGCATTGTTATTCAAAAATATTATTGGGTTGTTGAATTTATAAAAAAAAAAAAAAAAAAAAAATACGTAGAAGAGTACACGATGACTTTATTACAGTGGTAACAACAGCTCCCATTTCATTTTGTGCATATATTGGGAGGCTTGATTCTGTCTATCGCTCACGTAGGAGAAAACTAACATAGTAAGATCCCATTTGAGAATGCTTTTATAGGAAACACTTCCACTAGGTAAATCCCTCATGTCTCAACCAATTAAAATTTTGAAAAATTAAAGCACTTGGAAGTCCTTTAAGAAGCACCTAGTAAGTGCTTGATTGTACTACAAAGCACTTTTAGAACCCAAAAACTTTTTTCTGGCCAAACGGTTTCAAAAGCGATTTCCGCCACTATATAGGTGCACTTCCAAAAAGCATGTAATCAGCTTAACAAAGAGAAAAACTTACACGACAATGGCCTCTTGTGACAATTAAATGAAAACATGTGAAAGTTTTTGTCCGTATGTCCTAGCTTCATTTGCACGAATACACCACATGCCATTTAAGCTGTTCTCTAAAAGGCTTACAAGCAACAATATAAGTGCAAGATAACCAATCATCATGTAGTTGGAAAGTGAACGCCCATTAGAATAATGATGGTAAGTCATGAACAAGTAATTCCACTGTAAATCCCATCAACTATTTAAAATCATATCAAGGACTGTCTACACGAGTTAAATCAGAGTTATACAGGGACAACAAATTAGGTTACCGACTTGGCCGCCGCATATATTACAGTTGGAACTCGAAAATCTCAGTAAAACTACGATGGAAATTTTCAATTAGACAAACACATGATGTAGAGGGGAAAAAGGGTAAAGCATTCGACATCATCTCAAGTTTTCAAGTCATCCAAGAAGCTCTGCAACTCCCTCAAACCTTCCTGCGAAAAACTCCTCTGCACTCTGGAGCGAGGGGCAATCAAATTAGGCGGAGGCTGTGGTTGGAAGCAGACGACGACAGCAGCTAAGTTGTCCCCGCTCTTCCTCTTCAAAGCCTCATCAACCAAATCCTTGCTACACGCGGCTGGGTCATTGTGCTCCTGAAGCCTCCGACGAGCAAAATCCACAGCATTTTGATTCCTGAACACATCCCAGATCCCATCACAACCAATGATAAGGAATTCGTCCTCCTTTGTCAACTTTGTGGTCATAAGTTCTGGCTCTGCACTGAGTGGCCCACCCTCCTTGGCCTTCATCCCTTCCATATGCCAGTCTCCCAAGGCACGAGCAACGTTAAGTTGCCCATTAAGGTAACCATCATACACATGTCCTCCAGATGCCTCGATCCGTTGTTTCTCTTTGCTGCAAATTGGTTTGTGATCTCTTGACATTTCAATTGCTTTTCCACGGCGGCACAGCACTGCTCGACAATCTCCAGCATTTGCAACCACCAACAACCTAGCAATAGAAACTAAGATCAACATATGACTAATCAATGACACACATATCATGGTACATTTGTAATATTTCAGGACATACATAAACGGGTTAACCAGAGAAGACACAGATCGAACCACAATAAATCAACTACACACGTATGCTTGACCTTAGGTAAACACTAAACAGGTCAACTGGATCATAGTTACCCACACCCATAAGAAGAAACTAATCTCAACAGAATATTACTAGGCAGCCTAAACTTTCCAAGTACTCTAATTAAGTCCGAGCTTGCTTCGGAAGGCAGTAGACCAACAATTACAATTTAGGGTAACAACCCAATTATGCTTTTAGTGTCATTGATCTACACTGACACAAGGCAACAATTCATTCAAGGAAAAAAAAAAGGAAACAAACAACCACCACCAAGTTTTATCCTACTAAGCGGGGTCGGCTGTCTGAACAGTCTTGATACATGCATCAATAGTTCAAAGGTAGAGAACAACAACAACAACAACAACAAAGCCTTTTCCCACTAAGTGGGGTCGGCTATATGAATCCTAGAACGCCATTGCGCTCGGTTTTGTGTCATATCCTCCGTTAGATCCAAGTACTCTAAGTCTTTTCTTAGAGTCTCTTCCAAAGTTTTCCTAGGTCTTCCTCTACCCCTTCGGCCCTGAACCTCTGTCCCGTAGTCACATCTTCGAACCGGAGCGTCAGTCGGCCTTCTTTGCACATGTCCAAATCACCAGAGCCGATTTTCTCTCATCTTTCCTACAATTTCGGCTACTCCTACTGTACCTCGGATATCCTCATTCCCAATCTTATCCTTTCTCGTGTGCCCACACATCCCACGAAGCATCCTCATCTCCGCTACACCCATTTTGTGTACGTGTTGATGCTTCACCACCCAACATTCTCTGCCATACAACATCGCTGGCCTTATTGCCGTCCTATAAAATTTTCCCTTGAGCTTCAGTGGCCTACGACGGTCACACAACACGCCGGATGCACTCTTTCCATCCAGCTCGTATTCTATGGTTGAGATCTCCATCTAATTCTCCGTTCTCTTACAAGATAGATCATAGGTAACGAAAACGGTCGCTTTTTGTGATCTTCGCTAGATTGCTCCGGTCATTAGTGTGGATAAGTATATAAATGGATAGAGATAGGAAAGCAAACACAAGATGTACGTGGTTCACCCAGATTGGCTACGTCCACGGAATAGAAGAGTTCTCATTAATTGTGAAGGGTTTACACAAGTACATAGGTTCAAGCTCTCCTTTAGTGAGTACGAGTGAATGATTTAGTACAAATGACATTAGGAAATATTGTGGGAGAATGATCTCGTAATCACGAAACTTCTAAGTATCAGAGTGTGGTGTCGTCTTGACTTGCCTTATCTGTCTCATAGGTAGATGTGGCATCTTCTCTGGAAGTACTCTTCCTCCATCCAGGGGTGGTATCTTTAACTGGTGGAGATGCACAAGGTAATGTATCAATTTCACTTGAAGCTTACTTGTAGTTTCAGGCTTGGTCAAGCGCGATACAAACCATGTAGTAGGAGTCCCCCAAGTCGCCGAGCTAGGGGGTCTGCTGAAAGAGGTGACAGACAAGGTAAGCAATCAGAGCTCCGACTGATTGTTCACCTTCTCCCCATCTTGCAGCAGCATGAAGGATAAAGAGAAGAAAAATGAGAAGAGATGATATGAGATACTTTTGCTTTTGAAGAAGTAACTTTCCACAGGCTTATTCTTGAACTGAGCTGGAGGGTTTTCTGGTTTCCTCCAGAGTATAAGGCCGACTGAAGAATTTGAGGGTCAAAACAAGTCCATCAAATCTAGAGTACGTTCCACCCTGCTGATATGGGATACTTTTGCTTTTGACAGAGTAATGGATGTATCGGCACGTGTGCTGTTACGCTTGTCTCCACATGCTTCCTTGTATCCTTCGCACTTGCCCTATCTGTTCCTCAAGCAGATGCGGAATCTTCCCTGGAAACATAAGATGTTGAAGATGAGTACTCGAGAGCAATGCCAGGTAAGTAATCAGGTAAGGGGTTCCAGGCAGTCAGTTCCTGGCTGGAAGCTTGATTCCAAGTGCTGACTGATTGCTCTCTTTCTCCTTGTCTTGCAGGTAAAAACAAGGTCAAAAGAAAAAACAGGGAAAAAGCATGATATGGGATACTCTTGCTTTTAACCCTGATGATATGAGATATTCTTGCTCTAGTATAGCTTGTTTGCAGAGGTATTATCGGGGGGAAAGAAAGCTGAATATTTCGAAAGGCTTTGTTGGGAGTGCCCTCTCAGATATGATGAAGGGTTGAGCATTTTTGCAGGTCTGCCTGTCCGTTGGGGATGGAGGTCGACATATATAGGAGTCTCCCTAACAACAAGTAGTAATGCTATTCCTTTACCCTGCTTGGTCATAGCACGGTAGTGGGAGCTGCCAGTTTCACATGTTTTAACTCTGTCAGAGCACTTTGAAAAAGTGGTCTGTGGTATCTGGCTCTCGAGATTCGGAGAACGATGCCTCTTCGATTTTTGAGAAAGCAATCATGTTGGGGGTCTGACTCTCGAGATTCGGAGAGCAGTGTCTCTTCGATTTTTGAGGAAGTAATCATGTTGGGAGTCTGGCTCTCGAGATTCGGAGGGCGGTGCCTCTTCGATTTTGGAGCAAGCAATCTTGTTGGGAGTGTTGTCTCGAATGTGAGTAAAGGTTGGACATGTTTGCTAGTCTACCTTGCCACGAAGCACAAAGGTTGACACATAGGGACTTTCCAATTATCCAGCAATGGTACTGTTCCTTTACCCTCTCTTCGATTTTGAGAAAGTAGTCATGTTGGGAGTCTGGCTCTCGAGATTCGGAGGACGGTGCCTCTTCGATTTTGGAGCAAGCAATCTTGTTGGGACTGTTTTCTCGAATGTGAGTAAAGGTTGGGCATGTTTGCTAGTCTACCTTGCCACGAAGCACAGAGGTTGACACACAGGGACTTTCCAATTATCCAGCAGTGGTACTGTTCCTTTACCATTGTGGGTAATAATATGGTAGCTAGACCTTCAAAATTTATGTGTCTAAACTTTGTTAGTGCTGTTTCTTTGCTATTCTTTTACCTTTCTTGGTCAGAGCGATGTAGTGGGAGCTGCAAGCTTCACGTGCTCAACTTTGGCAGAGAACTTTGGCAAAGTGATCTGTGGTACCCATGAGTTATTGTTGCGTGTGGGAAGTGGGTGATTGAACAGTAAGATTCATGTGCTTTCTACTTCACCAGAAGTCTTCGACAGAATGCCCATAATTTCTGCAAAGCTGAGTGTGCGTGTGACAGGTGCTGACAAGGCTAGAAAAGTAGGTGCCTCTTTGATTTCTGAGATCGGCCCTCGTGGTCTCTGAGCAGCCCAGCTTTTGAGAAAGCGAGCGCCTCTTCGATTGATTCGGAGAACGGTGCCTCACCGATTTTTGAGAAAGCAATCATGCTGGGGGTCTGGCTCTCGAGATTCGGGGAGCAGTGTCTCTTCGATTTTTGAGAAAGTAATCATGTTGGGAGAGTGGCTCTCGAGATTCGGAGGGCGGTGCCTCTTCGATTTTGGAGCAAGCAATCTTGTTGGGAGTGTTTTCTCGAATGTGAGTAAAGGTTGGGCATGTTTGCTAGTCTACCTTGCCACGAAGCACAGAGGTTGACACACAGGGACTTTCCAATTATCCAGCAATGGTACTGTTCCTTTACCCTCTCTTCGATTTTTAAGAAAGTAGTCATGTTGGGAGTCTGGCTCTTTAGATTCGGAGGACGGTGCCTCTTCGATTTTGGAGCAAGCAATCTTATTGGGAGTGTTTTCTCGAATGTGAGTAAAGGTTGGGCATGTTTGCTAGTCTACCTTGCCACGAAGCACAGAGGTTGACATACATGGACTTTCCAATTATCCAGCAGTGGTACTGTTCCTTTACCCTTGTGGGTAATAATATGGTAGCTAGACCTTCAAAATTTATGGGTCTAAACTTTGTTAGTGCTGTTTCTTTGCTATTCTTTTACCCTTCTTGGTCAGAGCGATGTAGTGGGAGCTGCAAGCTTCACGTGCTCAACTTTGGCAGAGAACTTTGGCAAAGTTATCTGTGGTACCCATGAGCTATTGTTGCGTGTGGGAAGTGGGTGATTGAACAGTAAGATTCATGTGTTTTCTACTTCCCCAGAAGTCTTTGACAGAATGCCCATAATTTCCGCAAAGCTGAGTGTGCGTGTGACAGGTGCTGACAAGGCTGGAAAAGTAGGTGCCTCTTCGATTTCTGAGATCGGCCCTCGTGGTCTCTAGGGAGCCCAGCTTTTGAGAAAGCGAGCGCCTCTTCGATTTCTGAGATCGGCCTTCGTGGTCTTTGAGCAGCCCAACTTTTGAGAAAGCAAACGGCTCTTCGATTTCTGAGATCAACCCTCGTGATCTCTAAGCAGCCCAGCTTTTGAGAAAGCAAACGCCTCTTCGATTTCTGAGCAGGCGCCTCTTTGATTTCTGAAGCTCCGTCGAGTGCAGATTTTTATAGGGGCTGGCATTAAGTTCCAAAGCACACTTGAATCTCCACCAGTAGAAGCTTCATTCTTGCACTTCTAAGATCTTGATTTGTCCGACCTCTTCTCTCTTCAACACCTTTGAAAATGTCTGGCCCCTCCGACCGTCGTTTTGACTTGAACCTTGTTGAAGAGGCAGCCCCGCCTTCTCCAGACAACATATGGCGCCCATCCTTCGTCTCCCCAACTGGTCCTCTTACCGTTGGGGATTCCGTGATGAAGAATGATATGACCGCTGCGGTGGTGGCCAGGAACCTTCTCACTCCCAAAGATAACAGACTACTTTCCAAACGGTCTGATGAGTTAGCTGTTAAGGATTCGCTGGCTCTCAGTGTTCAGTGTGCAGGTTCTGTGTCTAATATGGCACAACGCCTATTTGCTCGAACCCGCCAAGTTGAATCATTGGCGGCTGAAGTGATGAGTCTCAAACAGGAGATTAGAGGGCTCAAGCATGAGAATAAACAGTTGCACCGGCTCGCACATGACTATGCTACAAACATGAAAAGGAAGCTTGACCAGATGAAGGAAACTGATGGTCAGGTTTTACTTGATCATCAGAGATTTGTGGGTTTGTTCCAAAGGCATTTATTGCCTTCGTCTTCTGGGGCTGTACCGCGTAATGAAGCTCCAAATGATCAACCTCTGATGCCTCCTCCTTCTAGGGTTCTGTCCAGTACTGAGGCTCCAAATGATCCCCCTCCGGTGCCTTCTCTTTCTGGGGCTCTACCGACTGCTGAGACTTCTCCTAAGCAACCTTTGTGAAGGCTCCCTCTTGTGTGTTTATTTTGACTCATGTATATGTACATATTTGTAGCTTATCGGGGATATCAATAAATAAGCTTTCCTTCATTTCAACGTATTGTGTTAAATACACCAAAGCCTTCTTCGCTAAGTTCTTTGAATTTTCTTTTGTTGAAGCTTGTATGTTGAAGCTTTCTGAGTGGAGCATGTAGGTTGGGGTAGTGTTCCCTTAATTTCCCGAGTGAGGAAAACTTCTTGGTTGGAGACTTGGAAAATCCAAGTCACTGAGTGGGATCGGCTATATGAATCTTAGAACGCCATTGTGCTCGATCCTGTGTCATGTCCTTCGTTAGATCCAAGTACTCTAAGTCTTTTCTTAGAGTCTCTTCCAAAGTTTTCCTAGGTCTTCCTCTACCCCTTCGGCCCTGAACCTCTGTCACATAGTCGCATCTTCTAATCGGAGCGTCAGTAGGCCTTCTTTGCACATGTCCAAACCACCGTAACCGATTTTCTCTCATCTTTCCTTCAATTTCGGCTACTCCTACTTTACCCCGGATATCCTCATTCCTAATCTTATCCTTTCTCGTGTGCCCACACATCCAACGAAGCATCCTCATCTCCGCTACACCCATTTTGTGTACGTGTTGATGTTTCACCGCCCAACATTCTGTGCCATACAGCATTGCCGGCCTTATTGCCGTCCTATAAAATTTTCCCTTGAGCTTCAGTGGCATACGGCGGTCACACAACACGCCGGATGCACTCTTCCACTTCATCCATCCAGCTTGTATTCTATGGTTGAGATCTCCATCTAATTCTCCGTTCTTTTGCAAGATAGATCCTAGGTAACGAAAACGGTCGCTCTTTGGTATTTCTTGATCTCCGATCCTCACCCCTAACTCGTTTTGGCCTCCATTTGCACTGAACTTGCACTCCATATATTCTGTCTTTGATCGGCTGAGGCGAAGACCTTTAGATTCCAACACTTCTCTCCAAAGGTTAAGCTTTGCATTTACCCCTTCCTGAGTTTCATCTATCAACACTATATCGTCTGCGAAAAGCATACACCAAGGAATATCATCTTGAATATGTCCTGTTAACTCATCCATTACCAACGCAAAAAGGTAAGGACTTAAGGATGAGCCTTGATGTAATCCTACAGTTATGGGAAAGCTTTCGGTTTGTCCTTCATGAGTTCTTACGGCGGTCTTTGCTCCTTCATACATATCCTTTATAGCTTGGATATATGCTACTCGTACTCCTTTCTTCTCTAAAATCCTCCAAAGAATGTCTCTTGGGACCCTATCATACGCTTTTTCCAAATCTATAAAGACCATGTGTAAATCCTTTTTCCCATCTCTATATCTTTCCATCAATCTTCGTAAGAGATAGATTGCCTCCATGGTTGAGCGCCCTGGCATGAACCCGAATTGGTTGTCCGAAACCCGTGTCTCTTGCCTCAATCTATGCTCAATGACTCTTTCCCAGAGCTTCATTGTATGACTCATTAGCTTAATACCCCTATAGTTCATGCAATTTTGTACGTCGCCCTTATTCTTGTAGATAGGCACCAAAGTGCTCGTTCGCCACTCATTTGGCATCTTCTTCGTTTTCAAAATCCTATTGAAAAGGTCAGTGAGCCATGTTATACCTGTCTCTCCCAAAACTTTCCACACTTCGATTGGTATATCGTCTGGGCCTATTGCTTTTCTATGCTTCATCTTCTTCAAAGCTACAACCACTTCTTCCTTCCGGATTCGACGATAAAAGGAGTAGTTTCTACACTCTTCTGAGTTACTCAACTCCCCTAAAGAAGCACTCCTTTCATGTCCTTCATTGAAAAGATTATGAAAATAACCT
This sequence comes from Malus domestica, assembly GCF_042453785.1. Taxonomy (NCBI): domain Eukaryota; kingdom Viridiplantae; phylum Streptophyta; class Magnoliopsida; order Rosales; family Rosaceae; genus Malus; species Malus domestica. The sequence continues at coordinate 8,453,596 of NC_091675.1, read as the reverse complement.
CTCCATCTGTCTTTAACCGCGTTCTCTGTAGCAAGAACCTTTCCATCCTCATCCTTGATGCACCTCACTTGGTTTAGGTCCCTTGTCTTCTTTTCCCTTGCTCTAGCTAGTTTATAGATATCCAACTCTCCTTCTTTGGTATCTAGTCGTTTATACATATCGTCGTAAGCCGCTAACTTAGCTTCTCTGACAGCTTTCTTCGCCTCTTGCTTCGCTTTTCTATACCTTTCACCATTTTCATCGGTCCTCTCCTTGTATAAGGCTTTACAACATTCCTTCTTAGCCTTCACCTTTATTTGTACCTCCTCATTCCACCACCAAGATTCCTTTTGGTGTGGGGCAAAGCCCTTGGACTCTCCTAATACCTCTTTTGCTACTTTTCGGATACAACTAGCCATGGAATCCCACATTTGGCTAGCTTCCCCCTCTCTATCCCACACACATTGGGTGATTACCTTCTCTTTGAAAATGGCTTGTTTTTCTTCTTTTAGATTCCACCATCTAGTTCTTGGGCACTTCCAAGTCTTGTTCTTTTGTCTTACTCTTTTGATATGTACATCCATCACCAACAAGCGATGTTGATTAGCCACGCTCTCTCCTGGTATAACTTTGCAATCCTTACAAGTTATACGATCCCCTTTCCTCATTAGAAGAAAATCTATTTGTGTTTTTGACGACCCACTCTTGTAGGTAATCACATGTTCTTCTCTCTTCTTAAAGAAGGTGTTGGCTAAGAAGAGATCATATGCCATTGCAAAATCCAAGATAGCTTCCCCATCCTCGTTTCTCTCCCCAAAACCATGGCCACCATGAAAACCTCCATAGTTGCCTGTCTCCCTGCCCACGTGTCCATTTAAATCTCCTCCTATAAATAACTTCTCCGTCTGAGCAATTCCTTGCACCAAGTCTCCAAGATCTTCCCAAAATTTCTCCTTCGAACTCGTATCCAACCCTACTTGAGGTGCGTACGCACTAATCACATTGATAAGTTCTTGTCCTATTACAATCTTGATTGCCATGATTCTATCTCCTACCCTCTTGACATCTACAACATCTTGTACCAAGGTCTTGTCCACGATGATGCCAACACCGTTTCTCGTTCTATTTGTGCCCGAATACCAAAGTTTAAACCCTGAGTTTTCTAGATCCTTTGCCTTACTACCAACCCACTTAGTTTCTTGTAGGCACATAATATTTATCCTTCTCCTCACCATAACTTCCACTACTTCCATAGATTTTCCCGTTAAGGTTCCTATATTCCACGTTCCTAAACGCATTTTGCTCTCTTGAACTCTACCCTTCTGTCCTAGCTTCTTCACCCTCCCCCGTCTAATAGGATCAAAGTACTTCTTTTGTGTGTCCCGGGTAAAGTTGATAGGAGCATATGCTCCCAAACAACTTTGAGTGGAGTCGTTCGAAAAAAAGTTTCTATGGCCCCCTTGCTCATTTAACACTGCATCCGGGTGCCGATGGAGATACAGCGACCCTTGCTCACTTATCACTGTGCTCGGGCCACACAGCGCGCCACTTACGGGTGACGCCCTAGCTTTAGCGCAATTTTGTTCTGGATTCATTTTCATAAGGATTCGACGTGATCATGGAGTGCCGGCTGTCGACTACCTGACGCCCTCCCCCTCCTCCTTTATCCGGGCTTGGGACCGGCCATGTAAGACATAGGCGGAGTTCAAAGGTAGAGAAAACGAAAAAAAAAAAAAAAAAAAAAAAAAAAAAAAAAAAAAAATTCAACCTTCCAATGAGAAGAGCTGTCAATGCAGTGGTACCAGAAGCAAGTTTGGCATCCAAGGTGCAAGCTTCCTCAAAGGCAGTGTCAGTATGCAGAAACGCTGAAGTGACAACCTGTTCAATATCTGTAGGGAAGTCTTCATTCTCCAAAATGAACTTCGGCAGATGGGATGAAGCAAAATCAGCCGCATGCTTTCCTCCATGTCCATCAAACACCTGACCAACCAATACGGTAGGAATGTTCAATTAGGAAATTCTAAGGATAATATTAGCTAGCAAGTGCAACACATACAGATTATTGTTTGAAACATATGTTCTAATATCAACAACCACCACAAAAATCTACCTCTAAAGAACTGAGGCATATAGTCAACAAATGAAAACTAAACAACTCAAGAGTAGAATGTTATTGCACAACGTGTTAGGAAATTCGTAAGAACATGTGTAAAGACGATAAATACCCCATAGAAAGCACTCGGGCCATCGGCATGATCCTTGAGCCCATAATCGTCAATAAAATTGTCCAAGCAGACATACACATCTTCCATGTTTGGACGAGACCCAATGTCAGCCCATGCACCGGAGCGGACAATTGGAATGAAATTAGATTCAAAGTCCTCTGCTTGAACTCCCGGCTCAACTTTGATCTCTTTTGTTTTCGTCTTCATCTGCAAAATCCGATTCACACATTCAACAATTGCACCAAGACCAGAGAATTTATATTCGACAATTTAATCGCTACGAAAACAGATCTTCAATACTCCGAAAAACAGAACTACTCATAGCAAGTAAGCTTATTAATCAAAATTCTAGAAGCCATTTCTACATAATTAACAGCTTAAACATACAATTAATCACTAAACGTCTAAGAAACCCAAATGGAAAAATGCAGAAGCAGAGGAATGAATGAAACATACAAGAGACGGGTGTCGAACGAGTGATTTCTTGCACGGCACTGGAACGCCATCGGCGGGGCTAAAGCCACACTGCCAGTAGGCCGCAGCGGTCGAAAGAGGGTTCGGAGGCCGACCCTCGCTTGAGCTTCCATTCTCCACTTTACTTCCCTCCATAGTTCTCAACCATTAACATCCTCTGCCCCCACCAACCCACCAAAATTCAAGTCTCCAAAATTCGGAAAATTTTCTCAGAATGCGACTCACTGAGTCGATCACTGACTTTGTTCTGCCGAAAGATTGGGGCTTTAGCTGAAATGGCTATCTGGTTCTGCGCTGAATTAAAAAAAAAAAGGGTTTTTGGTTGAGAAATGATTTGGGATTATTGAAGGGATGACAAATCAATCGAATCCAATGAGAATTGCCGTTTCGGAAACGAAAAGGGATTCAATTTGGTTTCACAATTGGATTTGGGGATTTAGGGTTTTGCAAGTGCAGGCATTGAAAAAGATGAAATTTTGGTTTTCTGGGAAGTAAGTAGAAGAACAGGGTTTTAGAGAAAGAGAGAGAATTAGGGTTTTAGAGAGTGACGAAATCGCAGTGAAAGCGATGCACTGGGAGAGATTTTGGGCGATCTACACGAAGACACTGGTTTCTGCTGAATGCTGAGATCTAACTGGTCTGTTTCTTAGGGGGAGGTGAAACGGCGTCGTGCACCGAGCAACAACTGCGTTATGTTGACTTTGGGACTTGGTAAAGTCACATGCTTTGGTCATTTATTTTCGAAGAATTAGATATTTCTGAGAAATAAAAATCTAAAGTAATTTAATTAAAGAAGTGAAGAAATATTAACAGCAAGGTAAGGACTACTGTATCAAGATGTTGATTTCATGGCGTCCTATTAATAAGTAATAACAACCTAATTTTTGGTGAGATTTTGTGTACCTACTTGAGCTTTTTTTTTCTGTCTTTTAAAAAGGGGATCATTCGGTCATTTTGACATGGCAGTCTAAATTTTTTAAAGCAAAAAAAAATTACATATGCATTTCAGCTTCTCACTAGTCATCATCGTGCGATTCATCAGCATAAAAAATCAAATTTAAGACATATAATATGAAATATGAGCTTGAAATTCATCACTATTAATCTACCTTGTAGTGGTTATACCTACCTTGAGCTTTCAAGTACTTGAAAAGTAAAAATTAAGGTCAACTTGGCCACTTTTAGTTATCACTTGTTGGTGAATATGTCGGCTGGCTGACGAGCACGACAAACAACAAAATAAAACAGTCATCGCTTTAAAACTAAACAAACTTTAATTTGACAATTAATCAGTAACGTTACGTATATTAAATTTATAAACTAAATAATATGTCATTAATAAGAAATAAATACGTTAATCAATATTTAAGTAATAACTCAATCATCAACTTTTATATCTTTTAGTTTACAAAATTTAATCTACATATTTAGTCTTCCTAACGTTATTCATCAAGAAAACTAGTAAGGCAACATTCTTTGAATATAAGCAGCGTCCACTTTGAAGAGGAACTGTAAAAGAAGCAAATAGTGACCATTACAATAGAGACTATGCACTAATAACTAAAAACTTATCTCGCAAAAATCAACTTTCAAGGACCAAATTAAAAAAAAAAAAAACTAGAATCCATAATCTTGAAGTTTATTTTAGCCTGAAGCTCCTTGCTTTTGACATGATTTTTTTGCAGACACTAAAATACTAGTATAATTTGTTGATTGTTTTAACAATATGAATGATGAAAAGATTAAACAAATTTGGGGTCATGTGATAGTGAAAATAAATTGGTAGCATTTGCTGTAATTGGTCCAAAGTCAAAATAAGGTAGAGCACTCAGCACTCCAACCAAATACCAATGACTCTTCCGATGAGACTTTTTGGATGCTTCGTAGTACTCGCTAATTCAATGTTTCAAATATTAGATCTTTGTTTACCGAGTACGCTGGCTTAATTGTCGGCAGCTTCTGCTGAAAGTGAGAGGTTTTGCATGAGTAGTTAGTTGATTCTTTTGGGTGTATCTGCAGAAAAAGAGAGTGACAATATGTATACTCTCTCTCTAACTGATGAACAGGAAACTCAATCCCACACGCGTCTCCAAGGGAAATATTGTGGTAGTAATAGACGGCAAGCAACTATTGGCTTGTGATAGAGGGTCCAACCCCACGTGGAAGGTCACCGTTGAGGTATTTGTCTGGTACTACCAATTACTCCATCTCGTTTAACCAAAACCCACCTTCCTCTTGCGATATATACATGCTCCCTCTCCTTCTTTCATTGCTAAAATTCAGAAGGAATAGAGAAAGAAGAGAGAGAGAAGGAGAGAGAAGAGAGAGAGAGAGAGGACATAGAGAGAGATGACTGTTACAAACTTCAACTGCTGCCTCAATCCGCCACCTTCAAATCAAAGCCATGGTTCAAGCCCTTCTTTGCCCTCAAAGCAAAATCAAGTACCTGCATGGTATGTGTAATCAAACCCCAATCTCATGCCTCGTATTTGTTTGACCAATTGAAAGTTATTTATGCATGAGGAGGTCATTTGGTGTTTAATCATGTCAAATACTTGCGTGTAGGAACAAAAATGATCATGGATCATGGGCTAAACGATGTGTTGTAGGCATGAGTTGCATCATGATCGGATTCGAAATGGGCAGCGTAGTAAGTAACCAAACCCATGAGGCCATTGCTAAAGTTATGCCTTTGCCGTTGGAAATAGCAACATCAAGTGACCAGAGGGTCGCAAAATGGAGTGAAAAAAGAATGTGCCCACAGTGGAGCCCTAACTCACTGGAGACCATCGTGCCGGAGAATCTTCCAAGGCCGTCTGCTCAAAGAAGATGGGAAGCCGTCGGTTTTTCTAAGGATGCTCCGGCGGTTCAAATGGTAGTTAGAAAAGGTGGCAACTGCTTTGCTATGTAGATTTACACTTTGATACACCATGTATATGCACCATATGTATAACCAAATACAGAATCAATGAAGATCACCAAATTATTTCTAGGCATTTTAGTCATTTTAATTATGTTTTGGATTCTTCTTCTTGTTGGATCTCAATTGGAAACTTCGCAGTACAACATTGTGTAGCAGTACATGCAGTACAAATTTTGGAAGTTTTTTGAAGGAAAAAAACAAAAACACGAAAAAGAGAAAAATAATTAGGAATCAGAGGCGGCTCTCAAAGGGTCAGCTATTTTGCCTACGACCTCAAATGGTTTTTGTATGCGCAATCACTACAACAGATTTTTTAGCTGTTAGGTCGTAGGTCAAGATTCAAACACTTGACGACCAAATATTTTTGTGTGTAACATACACTGGAGCATATTAACATTTTCATTCGAACATATTTCCCGGAAGATCATGACAGAAATACTATGTCTTAATTCAATATCATCATATAGTACAAACTGTCACTTCCGCTTCTCCTTATAGTTATGTTGCCGCCACGAACGAGCAACAAAAGAAGCTATATTGCAAGTTCGTAATTTTCACTAAGTGAAAGACTTCGACTCTCATTATCATCTTTTTCAATTGAATGACTACCAAACATGCACTTTGGGATCATTTATCCTGTTCAAGTATTAATTGAGCATGTGTGCGGGCGTGGAGCTAGTTCCGTGATTGAAACCTCAATTACTGAGGATGAAATATTTGATCCTAAGGTTGCGGGCATGTTCGATCTACTCGGAAAAAAAATGTTGGTTCCGAAGGTACCGGAAAGAGTGATGGAGTTGCTACTAAGCATGAGAATAACTGAAGTCATGTTTGACCTATCAGCTTTATTGTATTGCACACATAACAATCCACCCTGAATAATGCATCTCATTGCTTCAATATTTGAGTCAGTCCTCAAGGTTGGATCCATAAAAATTTGAAGTTGTCCCTTTCCTCCAAGTTTTCCATGCCTGCATGATTTATGAACAAGTGAAAACAAGATGAAACAAAGTCCGAAGACACTTAGAGCATGTTTGGTATTCTACTTGAATCAACTTTTTAAACTCAAAAACAATTTTCAAGTTTTAGACCTTAAAAAATTGTTTGGTAGGACTATTTTCAAAAACTAAACTCAAGACTAACTCAAAAATATAATCTATTCTCTAAAAACATAAAAAGTGAGTTTTTAAACTTAAACTCACTCATTTCTTTTCTCTACCTCCTCCCCTCTCACTCCAAATCTCTCTCTCTCTCTCTCTCTCCTTTTTTTTTTTTTTACCTTTTTCGTCTCTTCTCCAATCTGTTTTATTCATTCTCTCAGTTCTTTCTCTCACTCCTCTTCCTCTCTATCTCGTCCGATCCTCTCTCTTCTTTCTCTTTCCTTCAATCATCTCTTACTTTCTTTCCTCTTCCACCCTCTTTCTCCCTCTCCTGCGACCCCTTCTTTTTAGATCTCTTTGTCTAGTTTAAGTCATAAGTTTTAAAAATTTTAAATCGCAAACCAATCAAGTGTTTTAGTTTTAAAGAAAATTGTTTTCAATAAATATTCTTAAGAAATGTTTTGAGAAATGATAAAAAATTTCATATAAGAAACCAAGCCCTTAAAAACCATGAAGCCCCCACACTTTTTTTTGTTAACCCACATAGATAGCCTACAAGTAAGGAATCTTATCCGTATAGAATTGAGAATCTCTTTAGACTTTTTTTTGGCAGAAAGAATCTCTGTAGACTTTACTTGCAAGCCAAGACACCTAATAAAGACTAACCAGATCAATGAGTCCATAATGCATTTTGAGTTTAAACCCTAAACTCAGGTTCGAGTGACGACTGTGATCGACCACACTTAAGTTGGATTTCGTTGAATAAACTCCAACATTAATGCATCTACAGCTTTGGTGTGTTACTACCGGAAACAATAACGTGGACGAAAAATAGCTCTTTCCATCGTGGAGGGAATGAAAAGTGATAGACTATTATACTGCAATTGAATGCAAGGGAAAGTATGAACAATTTATATCTGTACATTCACAAATCGTGCAGGTATGGAAAGATTGGAGGGAAGAGACAACTTCAATTGCAATCGATGATAGATCCCGCCTTAATTATTACAAGAACTGAAATAAAAAGATGCAATTTTATTTTCAATATGGCCAAATTTTTTTCTTGGACTTTTTTAATGTAACCCTTGTGGTGAAAAAGTTGTTAATTAAATCTCTGTGATAAGCGCTCTAGCAATTACAGTTCAAATATTGAAGTGTCTGTTAGTCTACCGTCTAATATACCTGAGAGTCAATGGTTTATAGTCATCATGCCAGAATCCAAACAAGCACTCCAATAACCACGAGCGCTCCATGAATCAAACTCAACACAGCATACCGTTCCTGCACTAGGCTGTGCACTAGCCACGGAATCTTTTGCATTTGGGAATACCGGAAATATCACACTTACTGTTGTGCAATCAGTGATCTGTAATACTCCAAAAACCTCATTTTGGATCTCATTGCCACTCCAGAGGGGTGGATTATATCTCGTTTGCTCAATGGGTGGGCAAGGTTGCTGTAATTCTTGTATTATATATGTTTAATTACCACATAATGGGGCCTTCGTTGGAGTAGTATACATGAGATTGTTAAGTAAGTGGTGGAGAATGAGGACAATATGGATGGACCTCTACTTATAAATGAAGAATGATCAGGTATTGAAGACTAGAAACTTATAATTCCAAGTAACTGTTTATTGCTATGGTTTTCAAAAACATCTCAAGTTGTAAATGCTTTTAACGGCGATTGCGCCGTTGACTATGCTGTTGGATACGGCAACCCCCTTGGCACTAGACACGATTGTTGAGAGATTGAAATCCCTTATCACATGATGATGATGATGATGATTATCTTTCTTCGTCAAATTTATCTTCCTCGTGTTTTTTGTTATGCAGCAAGATAGATATTCGTTTAAACGATTGTTGTGAGACTCACATGGCATATTGTGATCAAGGAGTAACAAAATTTATAATTTGGACCTCAATTGCCAACGGAGTTCATCACAAGTTAAAAATGAACGTCTAACCACATTGATCACGAAATTAACCTTTTAATTCCTGTATTTACAATTTGAACCTCAATTACCAAAGATGTTCATCACAAGTATGTAATTAATAACTTTTTCACTACAAGAATTACATTGAAAATGACATCGAAATCACAGGATCACGAAAATTGGCCTTTTAATTTCTGTTTAATAAGAGGTCATCAAGAAGCCAAAAGGCAAAAGTTAAAGAAAAAGTTCCGTTGCCGGGAATCGAACCCGGGTCTCCTGGGTGAAAGCCAGATATCCTAACCGCTGGACGACAACGGATTTGTGGAGAACTGCATAAAGTAAGAAGATATACCTGATAGACCAACTATCATTTCATCAGTTATTCTCATGCTAACTAGCAATTCTCTCTTACTCCCAGTAGATCACAACTAGCATTTTTCATGAATGGATTTGACATGTCGGTCATTGGGTTGGAACATCACGAGAGCTGCTCTATCAAAAAATGGGAAAACGAGGTTTTTTTCAATCCAAACAAACGATACATAACAAAAGTCACGTGCTTTAATTCTCTCATTGGTGAGAGTTCTTTCTCTCTTCTCTCAGAGTATTTCTCACTGTCTGTGAGCCTTTCAATCTTGGGTTTTTTCGGTGGCACCGGCCCTAGCTTTGGCTAGGGTCGGCTGTCGTGTCTTTTCTTTTTTTCTTTTCCTTCTTCTCTCCCTGCCTCTACTGTTATTTCTTCTCAATTTTCTCTCGAGTCTCCCTTGTTCCTCTACTCTTGAAGGTATACCTCTTCCCTACCTCTCTTTGATCCGATTGTCAGCCAAGTTTCTTTCTGAGATTGTGTATCGAGTTTCGGCGGTTGCTCCGGCTCGGGTGGTACAACCACCACCACTTTCTCTTTGTAATATGTCGACTTCGACAGTGTCGTTCATGGGTATCCACGAACTTCATTCTGATAGTCGGCTTTGCTCACTTGGCTACTGATTATCCCTTGTTTTATGGTTGTGCTCTTGTAGCAACTTGTGGTTGGAGGTGGCATCTGTGGAGGCGTTACTGGACGGAGGATGGGAATCGGCCGTTGGACCTATTTCAAAGGATGGAGATGGCGGTGGAAGCTTTTGGTGGAAGCTGTGTAGTTTTTGGGCCTTTCTGTTGTTGTTTCCCTTAGCTTTAGGCCTTTTTTGGTTGTATTTAAAGTATGTGTTGGACCTTTGTTGTAAAGTGTAGTTTTTGTAATAAATTTTCTTTTACCCAAAAAAAAAAAAAAAACGGGTAAAAGACAAAGTGGTTGTATCCACCGGAACAATCCACCACTACAAAAACAAGGTTTCAGTTACTGGATCCCCACTACCGCTAGCTAGTACTTGATGATGGAAAGTTGGAAACTGTATATGTAAAAGTGCTAATGCTGTAAATCAGCACCATTTTGGTCCAATTTTGTTTTAGGTGATGTGCTTTCATTCTTTATCCCTTATTCATCCTCAAGCTATAAATAATCACCGCACAAGATGGGGAAAAAATTGTTGTTTATCTAAGAATTTCATCGTCCTGTTTAGTATAAAATGATATGCAATCAACTCCGATAATGTTCCTTTTTCTCAATCAATCGTCCTCTAAATATCTCCCTTTCCCTATTAGGCTATTAACATCCATCAAATTCTTCGTTCGATATTATTCTTAAAGGCCATCCACAGAATAACAACTTTATTATTCTTTAACATAACAAAATTGTTTTTATTATACAAAAAATAAGAGGGCGCTTTGAAATATAGCAACTTGTATGATATGGGAGTGTGGAGTCACAGTGGTGTCTCGAGAATTTCAATTTTAACTTCTTGTGACCAAATTTGACGTAGCGTGATATAATGAACAGGAAATCGATCGAACGAAATACCTTAAGCTAGAATATATGGGTAATTTAGAAAAGCCTCAAGGTTTACTATTGAATGATATTAAAGATTACAATCCTAACACCCTAGAAGTTGCTTATATAGCGTCTATTAACCCTAGATTATCTAGGGATACAAATAGGAAGCAAATTAAACAAAGGGAAAATTAGGTTCACATCATTTTTTTGTTATTCCATTGATTAAAATCCTATTCATTTTCAATTTTTGATCAAGGCCCTTGGGTATTAATAACATCATTAATTATTTGAATAATAAAATATTTTTATTTTTAAATATATTCCTTTATGATAAAAATGTTACAATTAGTATATTTATATTTATGGATAAATTTTTTATCATATATTTTTATTTTTAGTTGTACCTATTTTTAATTTGCAAATATTTTTTAATTTGTACCAATTTTCTTTTCATTTTTAATTTGTACCCATATATTAGTTTCTTTTTGTGCCATATTTTTTAAAGTTTTATTTGTGTTTGTACCCATGTGTATACCATCACGTGACATTTAATCAATGATAGAAAATTTACATATGGTAAATTTATGTTTTATGCCTAACCTTTGTATCGTATATTTATATTTTTAGTTTGTACCCGCTTTTAATTTGCAACATTTTTTTTTAATTTGTAGTATTTTCTTTTTAGTTTTATTTTGTTCCCATGTATTAATTTCTTTTAGCGCCTATATTTTTAAAAATTCATTTGTATTCATAATTTTTAATCTTTTATCTATACCCTAATTTATTTCTAATGTACCCATTCTTCTTTATTAATGTACCACTTTGTTTTATGTGAAATGTACCAATTTTTTTAACACTATGGATACATTCTTTTGCCATTTATTATTTATTATTTTTACATAATTTTTATCCATTTATTCAATCAAAATGTTTGAATTTTTTTATTGTAACCATTTCTAATAGTATTATAATGAGGGATTTTAAATTTATAGGATTATAAATCTCATAAAATATTAAACAATTAATGTCAAAACTATAAAACTATAAATATTAATAGTAATATAATGAGGTGTACAAAGTCAAGAGACCTTGATCAAACTTTGAATATTATTAAGATTTTAATCAAAGAATGTTAAGGATTAGGGACCGCATCCAAAGTATCTCTTAAACAAATAACTAAATATCTAAAAGGTCCTAAAATCTTGAAATTCCATTTTTGGGCTAGCATATTAACGACATTTTCCCAAAAATGCCTCTACATCAAGGCAAAGCACTAAGTTTGGTTCGTCACACGATTCTCTTTGAAACGGTGGGTCATAGCCCAAAGCGAACAAATGAGCCAAAATCTACAATCCTCGCTGCCTACTTTACGTCCTTCAATTATTCTTTTATCATAAGATCAAAATTAGAATTACAAAGTTTATGAGCTAATTAGACATCCAAAACATGTGCTTAATTAACTTAAATTTACCTCAGCTTATTCTCTCCGAGCTGAAATTTCAAAGGTAACCAAAGAATAATTTTCAACATCGCATAAATTTCTGACTAGCAGTTTGTAGCAAAACACACTACTAATTGATACAAATTTGATAATTATCAAAAACAACAAAACAGTGGTCATATCACCAGGCACATGGTAGGAGATAATGTTCATACATAATTTGCAGAGCCATTGGTTCACACAAGACAAATATACAATGATTTCCTCAACCTCTCCATTTTTTATCTCTCTCATAATTCTGTTACTCATTGCCAATACCAGTACTCAATCCCTTGATCGTCAGCAACCTTTTCTACGTGTGGCATGTTCTTACAACAAGGGCAACTACACCAACAATAGTGTCTACCAGACCAACCTCAATCGTCTTCTGCCTTCTCTCCTCCTCAGCAATGTCAACAGCAACGGCTATGGCTTCTACAGTTACTGTTACGGTGAAAACTCCGACCAAGTTAACGCAATCGGACTTTGTAGAGGAGATCTTATAGCCGATGCTTGCAGTGCTTGCCTTGGTAACTCTACTAATATTCTCACACAGACTTGCCCTAATCAGATGGAGGCAACTATATGGAACGAAAACTGCATGTTGCGCTACTCAAACCGCACTTTATATGGAATCCTTGAAGTTCTTCCTGCTTTTTATCAATCGAATTCAGAAAACGTTTCGTCATCATCGTCAGTGGTTGATGAGTTCAACCAACATCTCATGACACTGTTGGAAAGTCTAAGAAGTGAAGTTTCGGGAGGTGGTTCGCTTAGGAAGTATGCAGTAGGAAACAAAAGCGTAACAGATTCTAATCGGACGATGTTTGGCCTTGCGCAGTGCACTCCAGATTTGTCCACCTTGGACTGCAACCATTGCTTAAACAGTGGTTTGGAGGTTATTAATAACAGTTTTTATGGCAAGGATTCTGTGAGGTTTGTTAAACCTAGCTGTAATCTAAGGTATGAGGCTTACCTCTTCTTTGATCCGGCGATCGGATCATCAGGAACACTGGCACCAGCCCCAACTTCTCCACCATCAGGTATATATATATGTCATTTGATAGTATGCTTTCAAGGTAGCAAAATATGTGGTTTAGTTAATGATGTGAACTGGAAATTAGGAAAAATTCTAATTCCACCTGCAGATTCTGTTGGGGGTCCTCAACTTCAATAGAAGATCAGATATTACTTGTTATTACTTTTTAAGAGGTCTAGGATTGAATTAAATGAAATTTTAGCCACAGAAACAGAGGATTTCGGGTTTTTGTAGGAAAGAAGAGTACTCATACACCTTGGGTTATCATTATACCTTTTGTGGCGACTGCTGAAGTTTCGGTACTAGTTATATCCATCTGCATGTGTCTGAGAGCGAAGAAGAGAAAGAACAGGCTTACTGAAGGTAAATTCAGAATAATTAGTTTTTCTTTAATTACTTGATCCACTAAAAAAAACTCCTATATGCAAATATGTAAAACAAATAATGAACTTGTTTTTCTTAAATATTTCCGAATGCTTGCAGAAGAAATTACAAATGCAGATCAAATTACTAGTGCAGAAGCCTTGCAATTCGACTTTGACTCCATTAGAGTTGCCACAAATAACTTTTCCGAGGCAAATAAGCTTGGACGAGGTGGATTAGGTGCCGTTTACAAGGTTGTGAATGTCTTGTTGTACGAATAATAATGTTGGATGTGCGCCCAAGTCAGATGTATGTTAACTTGAAAAATTGGTTGAATGCAGGGTAAGCTTGCGAGTGATGAAGATATAGCAGTGAAAAGGCTTTCTAGAGATTCTGCACAAGGAGACTTGGAATTTAAAAACGAGGTCTCGTTAGTGGCAAAGCTTCAACATCGGAATTTGGTTAGGCTCTTAGGTTTTTGCCTGGAAGGAAATGAAAGGCTTCTTGTCTATGAGTTTGTCCCTAATGGAAGCCTTGATCAATTCATATTTGGTAAGGTCTGCTTTTACTTCAAAAGTTTATTTGTGTGCAGTTCGTGCTACAAATGAGCACAAATATTGCATAATTTTATTTTTACATGAATATGTAGATCCAGTCAAGCGCGCAGACTTGAATCTACAAAATTATAGTAGGCATTGGACGAGGACTTCTTTACCTTCACGAAGATTCTCGTCTCAGGATTATTCACCATGATCTAAAAGCTAGCAACGTATTGCTAGATGCAGAAATGAACCCCAAAATTGCTGATTTTGGGTTGGCAAGGTTGTTTGTGCTTGACCAAGTACAAGGCGAAACCAATCGAATTGTGGGAACCTAGTAAGTATTAGACTCAAAGATACAATGTTATGGTAGTGTACCAATAATTTTGAAGTGCATGTAAAGAAAGCTCCTATGAAATGCAACACAAGTAAAGAACAAGCAATAGGATAATCTTAAGAAGAATAGTGAACATTTCCACCCAAGGTAAAAATTGACCTTCTTCTCTTATATATGTGCAGTGGATATATGGCTCCAGAATATGTAATGCGTGGACAATTTTCAGTTAGATCCGATGTCTATAGCTTTGGTGTGTTAGTTTTGGAGATAGTACCTGGCCAGAAAAATAGTTATTTCCACCATGAAGGCAATATGGAGGATCTTCTAAGCTATGTAAGTACCACAAAATAGTAGGTATTTGCATGTGTCTTTAAAGATTTGGGACTATATTGCTGCAGTTAAATACACAAAAAATGAAGGAAAAAGTGTCTTATTTTGTATATATATATATATGCTCATTCGCCAAATTATGCAGGTACGGAAAAACTGGCGAGAAGAGACAACTTCGAATATAATAGACCCTACATGGATTGCTGGTTCAAGAGGTGAAATATTGAGATGCATCCATATAGGATTATTATGTGTGCAACAAAATGTAGCTGATAGGCCGACAATGGCTTCCGTTATTCTTATGCTTACTAGCAACTCTCTTTCTCTTCCGGAACCCTCACAGCCAGCATTTTTTATGGTTCGATCAGACATGATGGCAGTTGAAGGGTTAGATCAATATCGAAGCAGCTTTATCCAACAATCAGTAAATGAGGTTTCAATTACGGAACTATCTCCTCGCTAGAGCTTGTTGATGGGCACTCCATTGTGAGATGTTTGCAGTGTAATTTTGCACCACTTTGATCCATTTTATTTTAAAGGATGTAATGCATTCTGTGAGTAGGTTCCAAATGCCTGAAGGGTTCCTTGCAAAAGTTCGTCGTCCGTAACAATGCAACTCCTTGGAGATGGCATCTCCTCGTCCTCGTCCCACAATTTTCTTAAAAAAGCGAGGCTTCCTTCGATAGCACTAAGTCAGCCTGCTTCCCCTCGTGCATGATGTGAAGGTCTTTTTTGCAACCACGCCTTTACTGACACTATATGTGGCTTCACTTGATCTGCGACGTATTGACCACTCTCAGCAGACTGGTACATTTGCTAGCACACTTTCTAAATGGTCTAGTAACTCTTCAGCCTGGCTGGATCCAAAACCAAGATCTCCATCTCGATGGTGCCCAACAAAGGCACTCTCCTTGGTTTCAATGCTAGAACCATCAGTGGCTTCTGTATAGAGTTTCGTAACTGGTTCAGCTATCTGTATCCACCCAAAATCATTGCTCTGCTCGCAAACTTCCCAATCCTTGTTGGCAGACCACCTAACAAAATTCAATTTATATTAAAACCAAACAAAAACAAGGATAACTGTAAAGGACAAATAGATAATGGATATCCCTTCCTCTTCCATTGACGCAAAAACAGTGTTTTTAAATCACACCAGAGCGAATTAATGAGAGAGATGACCTCTTGTCTCGTGCTCATGTTTGAGGCATCATAGTACCATCATAAAATAAAGAAGAAATTGATCACAAAAAGTTAAATATATACAGAGTAATCAGAAAATGTACCTCATGAGTATTACAAAAGTATGTGATTTCACCAATATTTTGTTGCACACACAGTAATCCAATTTGAATGCATCTCATTATTTCACTCCTGCAACCAGTTCTCAAATTAAAGTGGGATCGATTAGATTCGAAGTTGTCTTTCCAAGTTTTCCATGCCTGCATCATTTGTGTTTAATGCCCCCAAAAATAAATTTAGGTTTTTTAGATTTAGGCCCTTGCAACTCTTAAACTCAACAAAAACCCACATATATTATAACTTCTAAATAAAACCCAAATTTTGAATATGATGTCATGTTGGATAAAAGATGTCCATGAATTTGTGTTTATTACAAAATCATGCCACTATGTCTCTTACACGTTATTTCAGACATTTAATTTGTTTGATATATTTTAATTTTGTGTGAACTCCTCCAATCCAAAACCTAATTAGATCAAATATATACGGACATATATTCTGCATTTATGTGTACTAATACCATAAAAAGTAGTAGGTAAATTGATTTTGTTACAAATTTAAAATGTAGGCACATTAGTTTTGTAAAAAATGAAAAAATAGGTAAATTAAACAGAAGGTAAGTTATTTTCATGTAATAATACCGTAGGTAAATTATTTTCATAAAATTAAACAATAGATATTGTTGAAATTAAACACTAAGTTAGGTTCGACAAAAAAAACACTAACTTAGGTATATTCCAATTGAAATTTATTGTCGAAATTATAAATAAAAAAAAAAGCCAAATTAATTCCTCCATCTAGAACCATATTTCATGGCCACAAGACCTTGCCAAATTCAATGCACGTGATCAATTAAAACAAAATTACAAGAACTTTCCATACTGGCTTAGATTGGGGTACATTAGGGATCTAAAAAATATAAAAACCGACACACAAACTTAATTTGGTAAGTTGCTTAGTTGGATCTTATTCATTGGGTTTTATTGGGATAAATATTATATGATGGGCTATAGGCTAGATAAATATTATAGATGATTTTTAGTTCATTCTTTGGTTGCACATTCACTAATATGTATCAAATATTTTACTTACATAGATTAGAAGATCATCATTCTCGTCATGCATGGCGAAAAAGGTGCCAATGTTGGAATCTTATTTGGACTCTACAAATCATGATAAGGAATTGTCACATTATAATTATAATCAGTTAGAGTTAATTATTAGGTTAACTTCCTTCCTTTAAAGTAGGACCTTAAGGCAAACATGTTGAAGTGATGGAAAGCCCCACGTCTATAAGGATTGAGTAGTGCTTTCAGTTACCAACTGCTGTCCATAATAGGTGGAATGCAGTTTGGAACAGCATCTATATATGGAACGGTCCCTGCTCAAGAGGAAATGGTTCTATACAGAAACTAGCCCTATTCTAGTGAGAACATAAGGTCCCCATTGAGTAGAAGATTCTTCCTTATTCACCGTTTCACAGCTTTATCAAGCATACATCAGCCAAAGGTGAGAAGTTATTAATTTCTTTCTATCAAATGCATTTGGATTGAATTGATAACCAAACTCTTGTTCAGATACATGTATGTGGATTGTGATTTAGGGTTCTTGCTAATTTAAAGTTCCAACATTTGGTATCAGAGCATGTATTAGCTCACCCTAAATTCAATTCTTTTAATTACTATTGTTGTTGATTATATTTTGATCCTGGGCACTATAATTCTTCGATTAATGTTTGTTGGTTTTCTTTTGGGTATTGTGATCACGTTTGATACTATGGTGAAAACACCGGAAACAACTTGGGCCTCTCCTTCAAAAAAAAAAACATGAATCCTCTGAGAACGAGAAAGAGACCGGGATAGTAAAAGAATCCGATACAGAAACCGTGACCGCCTGTATCAAAAGGTCGCGTACACCCGAGGGCATCAGTCCATGCAAGCATCAGTGGCGCAAGTCAACTATTGAAGATTTGAGGGGAGGCAAATTGTGATTAATTGGCTCATATAATTGAGTTGGCAACAATTAAAGACCGAAGACCAAATTGATTAGAGTGGTAGGCGTGCAAAGTAAAAGGGTTCCAGAAGCAAGTCGAAAGCAGGAAAGAAGCATCAAAGTTAATCACATAAATACATGGAATTAAACATGTGTGACTTTGTGGATTAATAAAAGGAAAAGTCAGATGGTTGTTTTGACTAAATGGAGAGAATGAGGGAAGGCATGCCAATTGCTTATCCTTTAATTTTAAAGGAAACTAAAGCCTTCAATTTGGAAGCCAAGGCACAACAACGGCATCGTTAAGGGCATCATGAAGGAGGAAGAAAACTCAGCAAAAGCCGAGCAGCAATGGGGTTGGTCTGGAAGATTGCTTGGTTGCCTATGATATCACGAATGGCACAAGCTTGGTGGACTAATGTACATGGCTTTAATGGTTTTCTGGTTAGAGCTTTCTTTGGATTTGATTATAATTGTTTTTTAATTATAATTGTTCACATTAATGCTTTTCTTGGTAAGTCTTATTCAGGAATTGTTGGAGTTTCTGTGGAGCTTTCCTTTCGGTGGAACTTCAAGAAAAAACAGAGATGGCATAAAAAAGGCAGAGAGAAAAGGAATCAAACTCCAACAAGAATGATGCCAAGGTTGCAACATGTCTAACTAGACAAATAATCATGCTATTAAACCATTAAACAAATGTTTGTAGAACTTTCACCAAAGTGGGGTTTTAAGGAAATTTTGTTTATTAAGGAGGTTGCATGGAATTGTGGTTCATAATCCACTACGGGTAAATATGTTGGCCGGTTGGTTTTATAAATCATCATAAGGGTTTTTTAATGAATTTTGAGCCAACTATATTCTTTTCCAAAGATTAGAGTATTAGTTGAAACTTGAGCTTTGATTAAAAAGGCTACATAATAAGGGTGCATATCGATATGATATACAGAAATTGTAGTTGTGTATCGTACCCAAAGGTGTTACATTGCTGTGTCAATTGATTATTTATCAACTCTCTGGCTTCATCAGGTTTGTTCTTTGCTCTTTGTTCCAAAAACTTGCAGTTATGTTGAGTTGTAATCTATGCATGTGGCTAACCCTAAATTCCATTAAATTGACTTGTGAATGTACTGAATCATATATATCTTCTTACAATGCAAGGGTTGGGCATAATCATTATGGAGCTGGCATTTGTTGTTTTAGTGGAAGCTTGGTAAAAAGGTTTAATTAGAAAGCCACAAAGTTTTTTGTTACATACGGAACTTGCAAAATGATAGAAACTAGGCATTAATATTTATCTTTATGTTTAAAGAATGAAATTGAGATTGTAAACGAATTTTTGATGTGCCCTATAGTATTGTAGAAAGAACCAATGTTAGTTCTCCGGCTGAAAATAAAACTTGCATGGAGGGTTGATGTTTTTATTCTTAACGGATTAATACATCAATGTTAATTGTATAAAATATAAAGTCTTCTACGATAATATTTTCTACACTAACCTCTACTTCTTCAGGAAAAATATATACGAGCGAGGTTTCGCAATGCAGACTTGTGTACATATGTTTTTCACCAAAGTGAAAAGACTTCAGGAATTGGATTATGTAAATTATGGTTTTAAAAACTCATAACATGTCAATATTCTTTTCCAAAGAGAGGAATGTATGAATGGGCTGAGATGGGTATAACATTTTTTAAGAGAATTAAGTTGACTGTTTTCTTGTCCAAAGACTTGAAATCTTGGTTGTTTTCTTAATCTTTTACATGACTGTTATACAATAAGGTTACATAATCTATTACTGAATTATGGCAGTTTATGTTTCTTGCCCAAAGGTGTAACATAATCATGCATGAATAATGAAAATTAATATAGCGGAGCAGATGAAGAAGGCGAAGTTCATAGTTTTTGGGTATGTTTTTTGTACCAATGATTCCGCAGCTTTGGTGATCAATTTTATTGGAAGAATGACATAGAAACTGTATTTGGTATGATACTAGATACCGGCCCCTGAAATATGTTTGCATTCAGTTTTCATTTAAATGAGTCATGGTAATAATATGTTTTGACCATGTGCCAAGAGTTTTCAGTAGAACTCCACACTCATTTTCCATTTGGGCACAAGCTCTTCCAAAACTCAGTGCAGCTCTTGACTATGTGTTACCACTGGTGCAAGTTTTTCCAGCACCGTACTTCCTGCTATTTTCTGATAATTTATAACCTGTTGAATACGTATTTTATGAGTAATTTTGGTGAATGAGTGTTTTCCCAAGTGGGAGAATAAAAGTAAAAAGTTTTGGGCTACATACTCATTAAATTGTTCCATAGGCATTGTGTTCTAAATGTATGTGGGAGTTGTTTTTGTATTGTCCTAGTCACGTTGAAAGTGTAGTAAAGTTTTTGAATGCATATGTTTTTTTGTGGAATAAGTTTTTAAATGATGAATGCTAAGGAATGGAAGGGATATCTTGTGGAGGAAAGATTGTGACATTCTTTCATTGAAATTGTGATTAATTTGCATGCAAGGAAATTTTATGGTAATATGCTTATGTATAAACTGATTGACGTAGTAAATTTGCTACCAAAGCATGCATGTTTCAAGATATGATGTTGTAGACTAATGGGTTCTTTAATTCTATATTGTTTTGTCTTATATCTTGCATATTAATTTGTAATGTACGCGCTTATGCCGTAAGGTTCCTTCTGGTTTGTTTAAAGGATGCGCACAATAAAGAATACTTGTGGCTAACCAATTAGAATAATTGGCTAATTCTATTGTTATACGAAAGTCCTTTAGACATTAAGTTGTTGGTATGCTAAATTAGTGGGAGTGTTGTTCACACTACGTTATTTCTGTTTAAGACTATTAACTAGTTTAATTGTGTATGGAAGAATTGATGCTTCACTGGAAGTATATTGGCAAACTCATTGGAGTTTGATAAAGGACCAAAGTAGCAATGTTTAAAGAGCACGTTGCAAAGATGGGAATATCGGAATCATTTGATTTAGTATATATGTGGGAGCGAACTTCCAATCTTGTTTGTTTACTTTATGGCTGTTTGCTGCCAATGAATGGAACTTGGTGTTTAATTCCATGTATTTTATTGACATGAATTATTGATAAGTTTTGGCTATGGGAATGTTTAGGCATTGTATCATTTCCCTTGAGGCATTGGTTGCTTGTTTAAAAATTTCAAGTGGTTTTAACTCTTTTTCAGTGTGCAAGATAGCTGAGGGTGGCTTGTTAAAACTGCAGCAACCTTAAGGTAGTGGTTGATGAAGCGGATGAATGATAGCTTCATCAAGACAGACAGGGCTGTTTTTGTGGGGGTATAATGGCAAAACTCTCGGTTTCACTGACATGTTTTAAAGCATCATGTATGGTTAGTGAAGAAGATTGTGATTCCAGAGTGCCTGCACTAACTGTTGTGCAAAGTTTTCTGGGGTTCGACCTTCTAAATTAGCCATGACAGATGTGTGAGGAATGGTTAATTAACTCAAGTGATCACTAAGGAACTGATTCTCGTTGTAATGTTGATGAATAAACATGATTAGTAAAGTCCAAAGTGGGAGAATGTTGGAATCTTATTTGGACTCTACAAATCATGATAAGGAATTGTCACATTATAATTATAATCAGTTAGAGTTAATTATTAGGTTAACTTCCTTCCTTTAAAGTAGGACCTTAAGGCAAACATGTTGAAGTGATGGAAAGCCCCACGTCTATAAGGATTGAGTAGTGCTTTCAGTTACCAACTGCTGTCCATAATAGGTGGAATGCAGTTTGGAACAGCATCTATATATGGAACGGTCCCTGCTCAAGAGGAAATGGTTCTATACAGAAACTAGCCCTATTCTAGTGAGAACATAAGGTCCCCATTGAGTAGAAGATTCTTCCTTATTCACCGTTTCACAGCTTTATCAAGCATACATCAGCCAAAGGTGAGAAGTTATTAATTTCTTTCTATCAAATGCATTTGGATTGAATTGATAACCAAACTCTTGTTCAGATACATGTATGTGGATTGTGATTTAGGGTTCTTGCTAATTTAAAGTTCCAACAGCCCACACATGTAAAGTTATCCTAATGTACACAATCCAAGACTTTTTAAGACAGAAACAGAGCTAAAAACCGAAGAGGTGGGCAACCAAATTTTCCTTTTGGTCTGAAACATAGTAGGGTGTATGAGAGAGTCTGTAGTAGAAAGAGAACTAAAAACCGACGAGTGGGCTCACTTCTTGAAATATTGTAATGTATGGGTTCTATTTTTATTTCTTTTTACATTTTAGTGAGTGTATTTAATAAAACGAAACGTTTTAATTAAGCAAAACACTGTCGTTTTGTTAGAAAAATTGGGCAGCTCGTCTCATCTTCTTCCCAGCTTCTCTGCAAATTTGCTACAAACAACGATGGTTGCAAGGCGTCACCATCGACATCACAGCTTCTCTGCATATCAGCCTCTGCACGTCTATGGAACCGAAGAGGTCCCGACCACCTCCCCACCACCACCTTCCAAGAGAACCAAGAGGTCCTCGAAGGTCCTTCAAAAGATCTTTTATTGGGACCATCCGGGTCCCTCTATAGATCCGCTCATGCACGCATATATATTATGGTGCTATATATTCACTGTAAAATGAACAAGATGAATGCCATAAACTCAATTAGCTTTGATGGAAACTTTTCGTAGTAATTATGCTCGATCTTTGAGTCGATTCTATGGTACAAATTGTTGATGCACAAAACCGGAGGGGTCTTAGAACAACGTAAATCCGACCATGAATCATGCAAACGCCCAAGAACACAAAGATGTATCGTGGTTCACCCTAATGTTTGGGCTACGTCCACACTGATGTTGATTGTATTTCTCTGTATGGATGTATGGATTACAAGTGTGAGGGGGAGTCCCCCAGAGAAAGAGAGAGTATGAGAGAGTTTGAGAGAGTTTCTTTGTTTGTGAGCCTTGTGGCTTCTGTATGTGAGGATCCAACTTGTGAGGGTGAGGAGTCCCTTTTATAGACTAAGGGCTCCTCCCCTTTTACATAAATCATGAGCTCAATGTCTGGAAGCCCAAGTAACGAGGACCAATATAATATGGTACCAACAGTAGTCCCCCAAGTCTTCAGTCAAGAGAGTATTTTGGCTGGAGACTTGAAATTTAGTCCATGTGTGGGCCGAAGTAACTAGATGTCGTATAGAACTAATACTCAATATGAGGCGGTGCTCAATGTGAAATGATGCTCAACTAGAAGTAACACATGTTGTGAGGCTGCTCGGCTTATGACTTATGTTGCCTTGGTTGGCTCGGCTTGTGGCGTTGAAGGTGAGGGAGTTCATTTTATAGAATAAGGGCTCGCTCCTCAAAACATAAATGATGGGCTAGAGTTGATGCTCGCGGCGAGACGGTTGCTCAGTAGGCGGTGATGCTCTCTAATGATGGTGAGGGAGTCCCTTTTATAGAATAAGGGCTCGCTTCTCAATACATAAGTGATGAGTTAGGAGTGATGCTGGCGGCGAAGCGGTTGCTCAGCTGGTGGCGATGCTCTCTAATGAAGGTGAGGGAGTCTTTTTTATAGAATAAGGGTTAGCTCCTCAATACATGAATAATGGGTGTTCTCTAATGAAAGTGAGGGAGTCCCTTTTATAAAATAAGGGTTCGTTCTTCAGTACATAAATAATGGGCTAAGTCCCCCAAGTATTTTTCATGAGGCCCAGTTGTGGAAGCCCAATATATGGTACTTAGTGTAGTCCCTCAAGTCTTCAGTCAATAGAGGCTGTTGGCTGGAGACTTCAAATTCAATCCATATATGGGCCGAAGTGGCAGTTGTTCGAATGCGGTCTTTGTATACCATGCACTAAAGCTTTGTAGGTGAAGCTTTGAAAGTGAAGTTTTTTATAGGTGAGGCCTTGAAAGTGAAGCTTTGAAGCTGGAGCTTTTGTAAATGAAGCTTTGAAGTCGAAGCTTTTGTAAATGAAGCTTTCGAAGCTGGAGCTCTGTAAATGAAGTTTTCGAAGCTGGAGCTCTTGTAAATGAAGCTTTCGAAGCTGGAGCTCTGTAAATGAAAAGCTTTCGAAGCTAAAGCTCTGTAAATGAAGCTTTCGAAGCTGATTGACATGAATGATGCTCATGAATGTTTATGTTGATTGACATGAGTGATGCTCATGGATGTTGACATGAGTGATACTCATGAATGTTTATGTATGATTGACATGAGTGATGCTCATGTATGATGGTGATTGTCATGAGTGATGCTCATGTATGATTTTTTGGAGGACGAGTTGTACTTTTGATCACCTAGTTGATGATAATAACGGCAGGCTACTGAATAATTTTGGAGTACTGGACGTACTGTTAATCGCCTAGTTAGTGATAATAGAGGCAGGCTGCCGAATAATTTTGGAGTACTGGACGTACTTTTGATCACCTGATTGGTGATAATAGAGGGTGAACCTTAAATGGAGGGATGGAGGTTGGAGTTTGAAGCCATAGGGCCTAGCTCTTTTGGGCATATAGGCCTTCGCCCTCTACATAACATTCCAGCCCACTATTTTGGGCTTGCTGACATTTTCCCCTTTTTTTTTTTGGCATGCTGCCTTCTTTCTTTATTTATAATTACCCTCTAGTGGGGTTATACAAATGTCTCCAAAAGTTAAGAAAAATACTTATGTAATAGACACACATGGCAGACAACTTTGAAGGTGCCATTATATGTATGAATAATATAATAAAGATAAAAAATACTTATCTTCATAAGTCTTTTTTGGTGGTATTGCAGAAAGTGGATATGGCAGATGGTTGGATAGTGGGATAGCATGTGCAGCTGGCAGTTGCGAGGGGCAGGGCCTACTCAATGGGTCACGCCCATAATTCCCTTCTCTGCAAGTCATTTCACCACTGCAATTATGTCTGCTTTTTCCTTCTTTTTATCTTTTTCATTGTTTTCCCGTGGCTTTTTCAGAAAGTGGGAACATGCACTCCCCCTCATCTGCACGCTAGCAGTGGCTTGTGAATGCCCTTCAAGTTCAAGACCTCATTGTAGGGTATGAAGTCTTTCAAAACACTGGTGTCTTCCTCAACTGCCAGATCAGCTATACCGATCTCCTTCACCGTCGTGGGATTGATCAGCCAGGTCGTCGTAAAGCGTCTTGGCTAACAGGCCGTCATTGTTCATCATTTTCGTGGAAGAAAACAAGGGTTTTTGACAGACTGGTTCCTTCTTGAAGCTACTCGATTTTGCTAATCCCGATATGTTTTATGACAGCGTTTCGGATGGCTTCAGTCTGCATGCACTGCCCCTTCTGCTCAATCCCCGTCATGTAGTTCCTCACTTCCTTTCTGATCATCTCCTGCATCACATTCAGGAACTCTGAGCTGAAAAACTGCTAATTGTTGTTTAAATTACTTTGACGCGGCGACGGCAGCAATCCTATCATCGACAGTAGAGCTGCTATCTTATGTGGTTACTCTACCCTCTGGGTGGGACTAACAATCGGATTGGATCCGAATTCGAACGCCATATGATTATACCCGTCACACAACTCCGACTCAGATTCGGGAAGCGAGAGGCTGAGCGATGTGGGCGGATCAACGGCCACAACTGATGTCGTGGCCTCTATCGATGGCGGAGCAATGGAATGAGGTACGGGTCTCGCAAGGGGGGTGAAGACCTGAGACGAGGGAGAGCTAGTTGGACCACCGCAGACGGTAAGACTTGCCGGATCGACCAGGAATCGACTTGCTGATCAACGACCAGTTTCTTGGGTCGTAGATCTTGACCAGATTCTGTAACGCTTCATCTTCCTCGGGGCTCCATGGACCCTTTATCCGATCCACCACCTTCTTTGTGGAAGTCATGTGGGTTTGCTGGGAAATTGTGGTTGCGCGTTGCAATGGGATCTTAGAGCGAGTTGACTAGAAGGAGAGGAGGAAAAAGATGTGTTGGTGTAGTGAAAGAATAAGAGTGAAATAGGGTTTGGTTAGAATCTGAAGCCTGTAAGTCCATGGTGATATAAGAACGACGACTGCATTTTCTCTCGATCTATATCTGTCGTTGTCTGGTTGCTTGCTTTCACTTCCAGGCGTTAACAGTGTTGTGTAGTGTGGAGGCCTTTTGGGTTTTGGTTGACAGTCGAACAAAGAGTGAGGGTTTTCTGGAAAAGCCCAAAGAGGGAGGTTTTGGGTTCTTGGGTTGTTGCAGACTCACGGTTGACAGTGATGAGGTCTCACGGTGGTGAGATGAAAAAATGAAAGAGAACTGACATAGCTTTTCGTGTCGATTCCCACAGACGGCGCCAAATGTTGATGCACAAAACCGAAGGGGTCTTGGAACAACGTAAATCCGACCGTGAATCATGCAAACGCCCAAGAACACAAAGATGTATCGTGGTTCACCCCAATGTTTGGGCTACGTCCACATTGATGTTGATTGTATTTCTCTGTATGGATGTATGGATTACAAGTGTGAGGGGGAGTCCCCCAGAGAAAGAGAGAGTTTGAGAGAGTTTCTCTGTTTGTAAGCCTTGTGGCTTCTATATGTGAGGATTCGACTTGTGAGGGTAAGGAGTCCCTTTTATAGACTAAGGGCTCATCCCCTTTTACATAAATCATGGGCTCAATGTCTGAAAGCCCAAGTAACAAGGCCCAATATAATACGGTACCAACACAAATGAAGGGTAAACATTTATTGATTATTAACTTATGATGAAATATGAACGTATTTAGTGACCTAAAACCACGTCTTTTAGAGTAATGCTATTTTTACCACAATTTTATACCACATTTCTTTACCATCTTAGGTGGCAAATCAGTTGGATGAGCTACATCATTTAATTTCAATCTTTTTATTAATTAAAACACTTAAATAATCTTAGGTGGCAGAAGAAGGCTCCTCTTATACCACAATCATCATTTAATTAACAATCTTTTTATTAATTATTGATTAACATTTTGAAATTAAATGCTAATTAATTTAGATGATGTGGTTGTTTATTTAGATACCACCTAAGACGATATACAATTGTAGTACAAAAATATGGTAAGAATAACATTATTGCATCTTTTAAGTCCTTTTTCTGTGAGAGTTAAAATTGAGTTTGCTCAACTCAACCTGGACCCACTTGCATCCGTATATAACTGAATAATGATACTCAGAACATAATCAATACTAAATTCAAATGTTGACAACTTCAATCAAATACCTAAATCAAATGATTAAGGCTTGATGTAAAACTTCCAATCCTTAATTAATTTTCAACCTATTATATTTATAAAAATGCTTTTCTGGTTACCAAATCGAATTCTTCTAAACATGATATTTTGTGGTTATAAAGAGATAAAAAGTGTTGATTAGGTTAGGACATTTGTATGGTAAAATTGATGTTTCATCACCGTTGAATGAGAAATGACTTTTTATGTGTAAGAAGTCAAACAAAGTTTGTTTTTTTTAACTTAGAAAACCAAACAACTTTTGGGTCTTAATTGTCTTGGGGTTCAGTTGGGCAAGCTTGAGCTGGCCCAAACTTGTCTATGGTACCACATGCGATGGTTCAATATTTTTCGAGAGAGAGAGAGAGAGTAGGAAATGATCGATTCCATTGCAAGAACAAGGAGAGGCTGCCACTAGTCTACGCAGAAAACTTTGAGATCACATCAGCATTGGGTTGAAATATAGGACTATGATTCTCTCCTCTTCTTTTTCTATCCTCTTTCATTCATTTCTCTCACATTCTCTATTTTGTCTTTCTGTTTCTATGAAAAATTAATATAAGATGTTGACTTGGCTTAACTATGACCGTTCAAATAGGAGAAATGGGAAGGGAAGAGAATCCTACTCCTGAAATATAAACATGAACATCCAATATATCATTCATAGGCTAGCTAGCTCTAGCTGCATGCATATCCCTATCATTTTGTTGTAGAAAAATTACACAATATTACGAGATTTAGGTAGTAGCTGGGCTTCGGTTTGTTTCTTTCATGGCTTTATCTCAGATTCAGGAAGAGCTACAAAATTGATATTACTAACAACATTGCAAGCTAGAACATATTCATTTTATCTTCGTTGCAAGCTAGATTATATGCATCAGAGTTTAACATGTACCTTAAAATGAGAGAGACTAACATAAAACGGAAACAGAAAGATGACAGTATTCTGAACCTTTCACTTTTCACATTGCATGTAAATTATACTCCTTGAAAGTACTCGTAAAAAGAGATTTTGATTTTCATGTGAGAAAAAAAAAAGTGTTTTCATTAAGGAGTATAGCAGGTGATGGAACTACGAGCGATTTTAAGGGTGGAAATTATTAGCACTCCTATACCATATGCTGGGGACGGAACTACCAACGAAACCCATGTGTTGTAGGCTTGTAGCCCACCTTAATTTAGAGAAAATGTACCAATTCTAAGACCATTTCCAAAGGAGATGTCAAATCTTAAGTGGAATATCATGTAATCAAATTTGAAAGTAGGAGCAAGCTCCAACTAACATATGAGTTTTCATATGTCAAATTTGACATATGAGAAAATATGATGTCAAATAATTTTTAATTATTTTATTGTGTGAGTCTCATTAATGCATCAATTATAGATCTTGAAAATTTATTTTAATTGATTTATTTTAAAATGAGTCATATAAATATCATTTATAACAAAAAAAACATATCAATTGGTTAAAGAAAAAAAAATCTGATATTACCGCATCAGCTATTAATTTAACATTTGACATTTATTTATTAACATCTCTATTAAAGATACTCTAAGCTCTCATCCCCATTCTCACCCCTCAACCCACATCCCTCCCTACCTCAAAAGACTCAGCCAACCTCAATATGTATAAAGTCATTGACTGCACGATGACAATCTTGCGAGCGCAAATAATTTTCATTTACTTTTTGAAAGTTTCTTTTGTATCTCATGTTTTCATGAAAAAAAAAAAAAGAGTGTATCCATAAATAAGAGAGATTTTTTAGTATGACGGGAACATGGAGCGGTACACCACATGTCATTATACAAATTGTGAGATATGTGTGTTAAAAAATTAATAACTTAAAAAATAAAGTTTTCCAACACTTGTATAAAGTGAGATATATTAACTTTGTCGTTCATCTTTATTATAACACATGAAATAATCATATATGGTTCCAATACACATAAAGGATTCTCCACAAAAAGGGAATTGGTAAGAATGACTTAATAAAGCAAAGCAAATCTCCTCCAATGCATATGCATGTTGCAGACATGCAGTAAATCTTTCATATAAAGCAAGATCCCAGGTTCCCATTTTAGCAAATGGATGATTGCAAGAAGAGAGGGCCATGATGAATACATAGATATTAACTGAAAGCGCAATGATATATAATATTCTGGCCTGCTGTGTCCAATATCTGAATGATGGAATTATGGACCTACTGTACAGTTCTGTGGACGACCACATACGATGCATATCCCACTTTCAAAGGTTCAACTGGTATCGTAGCCCTTCAACTCCCCAAACCCTAACGCTAGAGAGAGAGAGAGACACAGTATATTCCTCTCATTTCAATAATATTACAGTCAGTCTCTCAAGATTTTCTTGCTTTGGAAACAGTGGAGATGGGTCCATAAGGTTTGAGGAACGCATGTAGATGTATAGTAATGTTATTCACGCGGCCATGATCGTCCTGAAGAACCAAACGTTATACGCTGCAGGGCTTGCAGCCTATCTGATATCTAGAGGCAAATGCAGTCCATTACAACTTGCCTTTAGTTATTGTCGTCGTATGTATATATGATTGCCAGTAAGAACATGAAAACCAAGAACACAGGATTTTGTCCACTCACTCTAACTCGACAAAAATAGATCGGTTCCTTACGAGGCTAAAACTACAAATTCCAAATTGGCGTATGAAATTTGTTCATGTTGTTCGTTAGAATATTTTTTCACCCTATTGAATTTGTTGAACTTAAAGCATCCAACAGAAAATCAATGTTTAGTATGAGATCAATTGATAAAACACGAGACGAAAAATTATTGTATTATGTTACAACAACTCTCACACCATAGTTAGTGATATTCTCACGTAGATCAAATGGCGGTTTAATGATCAAGTCGAAAGGCGCATATCGGGCCAAACGAACAAAGCATTGCATATTTAAACTCTTGTGTGAAGAAAATTGAGGTTTCTCCATAAAATTAATTGGTAATATATGGAGTACTCATCTTACTTATAAGCTCATGCATGGTCTTTCCTTCCATTCATGTGGAATTCATTCTCTACACGCTCCCGCATGTGACGAACTTTCAAGCCTAACACATGGATAACATAACGGGGTGACGTAGAGTGCATGTGACCGTTTGACTTCACACGTGAGACAACATGCTCTAATACCAAGTTGAAATTAAGAGTTTATGACAAATATAAGAATTCTCAACAATCTCACAAACTCGAATACCATTTTAATTCCCTTATTCTTTTCCATAAGGAGGTATTTATAAGATTACAAAGGAGTAATACGAGGAAATAAATCAACACAATCCTTTGTCTACAAGACAATGAAACCTAGACCAAATCAAATTATATAAAATCACTAATTAAATCATATAAAATCACTAATTAAATCAAATCCCTAAAATACTTTCTTTTTTATTTTTCAACACAATATTCAATTTGGTTTTCTGAGCCGTCATTTCACAGAGAACGGCAACGTGAGTCAAACACATTACTTTGCCGTAACATATGGTCCTTCCGGCTGAATTCTAACAGCCCAAAACGGGATTTTAAAATTTTAGGACATTTTTAGTATTTTGCTATTTGTTTAATTAATTTCGGCTTTTTAACCAAAATGGTTTCTGAGATTTGCATAACACATCACTATGGTCCTTGAGATTTAAAATCAATAGAAGTGGTCTCTGAGATTGTCAACCATCAATCATTTTGGTCCTTCCGTGCAAAACTATGTTAAATACGGATCAAAATGATAAATATACCCTCAATTTAATAAACAATGGGCCAAAATTATTTGACAAAAATTGAGGGTATTTTGGTCATTATATTATTATTTAATGAAGATTTTTCAAGGAATGACCAAAATGATTGATGGTGGACAAACTCGAGGACCAATTCTATTGATTTCAAATCTAAAGGATCAAAGTGAGGAGTTATGCAAATATCAGGGACCATTTTAACTAAAAATCCATTTTGTTAGGATTGCTATGAACCCTGGAATTAAGTTATATTATGAATAGGTCCTTTTGGCTTTAATTTGTTATCTTTTAATAAATTAGAATTAAACTTTGAGATTTTCTCCTTTTTATTTTCTTTTTATTCTTTCAAGAATACCGATGGCTATTCTTCCTTTCGTCACGTTGCATTATGTACAAAATGCAATCGCCTGGCTTTACGGGAACTCAAAACTCTAATACTTGAAAGAGGTGTGCTATTCACACACTCATTTTTACTTCTTACACATTTCTTGTTAATTTTTATCCGTTAATATTCTTCAATTCATCCGATCCGACATGACACATTCCGATCTGGAAGGTCCACCTGGACTTCGAATCGAGTTGTGTTGGCTGACACCAGAAGGTGACGAAACCATAAAGTATAGTGATGTGGAAATGTGAATAAATTCAAACCTAAAAGTGACTAAATGCAAGAGTGCACATGTGAGCAGGAACGAACCCATTTTATACGTGATGTCAAAGTATAAGTAAAGTACAGTAAAAGTAGAATGAGAATTATAACATCCAAGATAGTCACCTATACCAAGATTTGCCAAAAGTCATTGTCGACACGAAAGCTCAGCTACTAAACCTGGAGGGGCGAAAAACAAGGGTGAGTGGGCCTAAAAGTAAAGTTTTGTAAAAACCTTTTCGAAAACATAATAACCCTTCGCTGTAAAATAATTATAGTTTCCAAAATATACATACTACGTATAGTATGAAAGTACTTACCGTAGCCTATAGTATCTCAAGAATTCAATACATCACAATATATTTCGTAAATAACCATCTAAAACAAACATATCATATCGAGTGCTTATCGACATATGCTGACACACCGGTTCGTGTAGAGGTATTCTAACATGAACAGGACTGGGTATAATAGTAATTTACGCTTTAGTACTACAATTATGTGAAGACTGGCGCTACAATTGATCCAAAGAGAGCGTACGGTGCGATGTGAACATACAAGTGAAAGACTGGCCCTAGCCTGGGCGAGTACTAACATCAGTGCAGCAACGATGAGCATATAACGTAAATAAAATCATACAACGGTAAATCAATAATTTACGTCGACATAATACTATTTACTATCGTATATGTGAATAAGGTATCCGTAATAATATGCATACATGTGCATCCCATGAGATTCATAATAATCTCACAATTTTCATCATCACGACAATTCTTATAACGTCAATTTAATTATGGCATCACTTAGAAAATGCATTATTAATCTATGTCTGAAAACTCAAATAATATCTATACTATATAAAGGAAAAGACCCACCCACAGATACTTGCGAAGTCGTAGCCGTTCGAACTAGGAAAGCCGGAGTCTCTTATAGTAACCGCACCCAAGCATAATATTAGGACCATTAGTAAAACTCCACTAAAACGATTAAATTTGGGAAAATGGAGTGCAAATTTGAAATCAGGGCGTCAAACACTACGAAGGTCCTTGGCAAAATTTACAAAAAGTCAACGGTCAACAAAGGTTAGAAATCTCGCATCCAGGGGCATTTTCAATTCACTTTTTTAAAATTAATAAACTTGTGAAATTAGAGACGGGTTATTACACGACGGTTGAAAATTAAACGAGTGTGTGAAAAGTAAAAGGGGTGTGTGGATATCACACCCCTTGTTGAAATACGTTACCTTTGTGTTATAGAAATAGTAACAATGTACATTTGTGTCTAGAGTTTTTTTTTTCTCAGTTTTATTTTAGAAATACAGAAAATAAAGTGGAATACACGAGCAGAATGACATACATAGAGGAGTAAATGAAAGATGGTACGAGAGATGTAAAATTAATATAAGAAAATGTACTCAAAATGAAAACTAAAACTAAATATTATTATTAAGTTTTTTTTTTTTAAGGAATACTATTGGCTTGTTTGGATATGTTTTTAAAATGATTGAAAGCGCTTTTAGAGAAAATATTTTTAGGTTCCGAAAACATTTTAAGTGTTTTCTATAAGAAGTATCAATTATGTGCTTCTTCTAGAAAGCACTTTAAGTACTTTTTTTTTCAGAATTTACTAACATTTTTACTAGAAATTATTTCTAAAAATATTTTCACCAAAAGCAATTTCAATTATTTTAAAAACACATCTAAACGAGCCATATTACTAAGTTGGCTTCACTTCCAAAATTTTATTTTTATTTTTTTGTTTCTTTCCCTCCATCATGTCACTTCATTCATCTTTTCTCTGATTTACTTTTCTCATATCTTCAAGCACAGATGGAAACTAAAACTAAAAAAATGAAATGCCCAACTAACAGGCCCGTAGTATTAATATTTTGTTTTGCAGCGAAGTAATTATTTAATAGTATTGAATTAAATTGATTGTTATACAGTTTCTGTGCATGATTAGTTTTGTCATATCAAATCATCGAGTCGATATATTATGGAAAGGAATCCTCTTCGGATTTCTTCTACCAAGATCATCAGATCAAGTCTTTCGGATTTTTGAAATTTCATTCAACGGCCACTTGTTTTGATCCTTTAAAAGTTATAATAATTTTTGACCTTTGGATAAAATTTAAATGTTCGGATCACTTGATCTGGTGACCTTGATGGAAGAGATCCATATATTACATGCAATGTTCTTCCGGATTCTTGTGTGCCACCAATAGAAGTCCATCTTAAATTACTATAGGTGTGAATAAACTCTAAATAAAATTTTGATAAAGAAAAAAGAATTACATAAAATGGATAATAAAGCAATTTTCTATAAAGGATCCTAGTGAATTCACACAATTATTTCAATCCAAAGAAATTTCACCCAATATTAGAACACATAATATTTATCTAGTATTTGTTGTGTAAACGGACTTGCAGTGGCGGAGCTAGAATTTTGGCTCAGGAAGGGCCAAAAGTCTCACCTAAAACGCTATTTTGATTTAAGAAAAATAAGGATATGCCGTGTTCTAACTACAAACCACCATCATTTGGGTTTAGTATGACGTCGTTCTTGTCATCCTTTTCCTCAACTCAACCCTGTATTATCATGACTCAAATTCAAAATAAAAGTCCCTTAGTGGAAGAAGAAAGGAATGAAGAGGGGAAGAGCAAAAGTAACAGTATTAAAAGACTTCAAGGAATTAAATAAAATATAAAAATAAAAACCAGCTCTCTTGCCTACTTCCTCTCTCTCCCTCTTTTGATCACCTGAGTCCCTCAAAATTGACTGTGACGCTGGTTAATTGCATTAAGAGCCACCAACCTTAAATCGAACCCATTAAAGGAATAAGGCAAAGATTTTTGTTAGGGCTCTAATACCTTGAAAAATCTTTGAAAATTAAAGGGATATCTCTCATTGTTTATGTGTGAAAAAGATGTCAAGGTAGGCCTGGGACCATTCTAGTCCCTTTATGGCTCCACCCCTGCAGACTTGTGTGCAAAATTTCTCATGTCTCAGATCATGAAGTACTTGAATTATTTCATAATTAATTTGGGTTTTGGAGTGTTGGGTGCAGTCTTTTTCTATTTTTTCTGCTTGTCACACTTACATATCTGTCAGTATGATGGCTATTAGATTTGCCAAGGTAGAAAAGGTAGGCTTAAGCTAAAATTCTGTTGTTAAGCATAATGGTATAAGCATGCCTGACTGTGAGACCTACTGGTCGAACAGAGACGAAAGTCGGCCATAGTGATCCGAGAGTCCCATGTGGAAGGGCTCTCGCTCGACGGATCCTAGGGATAATAGGCTGATAACTCCAAAAGCTTTTATCGATGGAGTTGTTTGGCACCTCGATGTTGACTCATCACATCCTGGGGTTGAAAAAGGTCCCAAGGGTTCGGTTGTTCGCCGATTCAATGGTACATGAGTTGGGTTTAGAATGTGTATTATTCTTCAATAAACACAAACCCAAGTTGTTTCCTCTTTTCTCTCTCGTGAAGAATCTAAACCAAAACTTCTTGCTCTTTGTCGCCGACTCCTTCCTTTTATTAAGGTTGGTGGAATCCCTTTTTTTGTTGCTCTTGTAGCTATGCATGTGTCTTGCCCTTTCACCGCTTATGGTGTCGGATTGTGAGGTTACAACTTTTATCCTTGGTATCCTTTTCCATTTTGCAGGCGGTCTTTGCCGTTTTTCAATGTTTTTCACCGTATTTTATCCTTGACAACCCTAATCCTCATCCTACAACCATTATCCTTCAACCCCCAACACCTATCATTTTCTAACTTATTCATTTGCTCATCCTTTTCATATTCCATCCCTTCCTTGGTTGATCAAAGTCAGGAGCAACACGAGATCTAAACTCTCCCTCCACTGCTCCGAACCCGACCAACACACTTAAAACGAGGGTGTTTTAGATGCCCCATTAGCTCATTCCCTTTTCTTTTTGTTTTTTGTTTTTTTTTTATTTATTTCTAATTTCAAGGGCATGCGATGGTGGTTTTGATCTGGTGGCTATTATCCGGTGTGACGATTTTGGTAGCGAAATTTCCTTGTTGCAGGTTGAATTTTTTTTGTTGCAATACCTTTGTCAAATTCAACGCGAAGTTGGTTTTCTTAGGACAGATGCTCTTAGGGCTCGAAAATCCCAAACCGTACTGAAATAATCCTGAAAACTTCCCAAACTGAAATTTCCGAACCGTTTGATACTCTATCCTGAACTGATTCGAAAACTTTGGTACGGAATTAGGATCTCATATGGCCTCGTTTGGTATTCCCGAACCGAACCGATCAATATTTTAATATAATTTTATATATATTTGAATTAATAATGGCCATTGGATTTAGTTGAGGTTCAATCTCGACCGTTCATTACTCTTTGTCACCTCACTTCCTCATAGACTTTAAACTCTCCCATTTATCATCTCACTTCCATAAAGCTTCCTACACCTTAGCTATCATCATTATGTCTGAAGCCATAATGACTTCCACCTCTTTGCTTGCACCTAAACCCTAGGCATATTGACTTTTAAACATAAAACAAAGACAAATGCGCCTTCACAATACAAAACCAACGTGCCTTTCATACATAACCCTGATGGACAAGGATTGTCTGCCCTCCACTTCTGATGCCCTCTCCGTGCCCTCCTATTTGTGTGGTCATGGTTAAGCCACGTTAACATTTTATATTACTATTCATTTTTGTCTTATTATATCTATAAAAAATAATATAAAATGTTGACATGGCTTAACCGTGACCACACAAAACAAGAGGGCACGGGGAGGGCTCCGGAAGTGGAGGGCAGACAATCCTTGTCCAACCTTAATATTCTTTCTCTCTTTCTCTCCCTCATCTGAGTTCACCGTCGCCTAGCCAATGTATCCACCACACACCACCACCAAATGACTTATTGGCGCAACCACCACATTTCCACCACCACGTCGCACAACCACCATGTTACGCAGTCACCACAACTCAACTTGTTGATTCTTTGTCTCTCAATCTCTCATCATCCCTTATTCTCCACCTCTGTGCGTCGTGGGAAATCTTTGCACAGAAAATGGCCAATCCCGAACTGTACCGAAATCCCAATTTTTTTTCAGGAATCCCAAACTTTCGGTTCGGTTTCAGTTTTTGAAATCTCATCCCGAAATAGATTGGTTCGAGATTCGGGTTATGAGTTTCGGTTCAGGATCCCGTCCCAAACCACCCCTAGATGCTCTTTTGGTTGTCGATGAAGTGGTTTCGATGGTGGCGGCGTTTTAATGGATAAGGATTAGGATTATGGTTGATTTTGTGAAAAATCAATAAAAAGTTACAATATTAACAATAGATCAACAATATTTATGTTAATTATAAATAGTTCAATCATGTATTGTGATACTTAAATGCATTTAAAATAAACAAAAATTACAAAATCTGCAAGTACAGCTGACACCTACATCAATTAACACTATTTTTCTTATAATTTTATATTTGGAATAAGGCAATACGGATCAGACACTGCAATGCAATGTTTGTTTCCTGATTCTATTTTTTACATTTGGATTCAGACACTAAGTTGCAGTGTCTGTTTATTGGTTTCGTTTTTTCCATCACTCACACGCCTTCTACATGTTCCTTTGTACATTTGGATTCAGACACTGCAATGCCTTGTCCATTTCCTGGTTCTATTTTTCACTTTTGGATTCAGACGCTATGTTACAGTCTCCATTTCTTGATTCTATTTATTCCATCACTCATACGTCTCATACACTTCATACTTCATTCGACTCCTGATTTTATATTTAGATTCAAACACTGTAATGCAATGTCCGTTTCCTAGCTCTCTTTTTTACATTTAGATTCAGACACGAAATGCAGTGTTCATTTTTTTTTTCAATTGGATTCGAACACTGCAATGCAGTGTCCATTTCCTGGTTCAGTTTTTTACATTTAGATTCAAACACTGCAATGCAATGTTTGTTTCCTGGTTCTTTTTTTTTTTTTTTAATTGAGTAGACTCCTTCATGTAAATATAGGGCGAGAGAGAGTGATAGAATATACATGTTCTAACTATTTATTGGATTTAGATCCTCTCAAGATCAGTTCTATAGGAATAGAAATCCAACGGCCGAATCCTCTTCCCCCGCCTCTCTTCCCCCTCAACTCTTATTTCTCCTTCGCACCCCCACACCCCACCGTTGTTAACAAACCTCAAATTCAATTGCAGGCCATATGTGCTCTAAGTCTAATTTATTTTGTCACTATCCCTTACTGTTTTAGTTTTTTATTTGTCATCTCTTTCTTCTTCTTCATCTTTGAGATTTCTCTCGCTCTAATTCTTCCATATTTATGAAAAAGATCTTTGCAACTAAAAGACATTGGTTTGCACAACCCCTCTCTTTGTTGTTTCATTAACATCGGCTGAGATTTTAAGGTCAAGGGACTTGCAACTGAGGGATGTGGTGGTGGTGGGGCTGATTTTGGAGAGGGTAAGGTGATGGACTTGCAATTGGTGGTTGTGGGTTGTGGCAGTGTTGCGGTTGATTTTGAGGTGGGATTGAATTTAATTTGGAATTTGAGGAGTTGGTGGTTCGAGGTTGAGAGCTTCGAAGTGAGGGAGAAAGAGAAGAGTTGAGGGGAAAAGATGAAGATAAGAGATTTTGGCCATTGGATTTGTATCAATGGATGAGATCCATCAGCCCGGAGGATCTCCACAAATTGATCCGGAGATTGTCTAAATCCATATTTATAATAACTTAAGCTCATATAACATTTATAAAAAGAGAAAGAGAGAGTGAATGATAGAATAGTAAAATTCTAACTATTTATAATGACTTAAAGTCTATGTGACATTTATCATTGACCTATGCCTAATTAATAAAAATATATCATTGATCAAGTCCAAAACAAAAATATGTCATTAATATATGGCTTATATTCATATTTTTTGAATAGCGAGTTCGATACAAATTTATGTATGTGTCCCTTATAATATAAATGTATTTATTGTCTAAAAAAACAGAAATAGAATAAGAGTAATGCTTAGAAGACTAAATTTGTAAATAAAATTTTGTAAACTAAATGAAATGGAAGTTGATAATTGAATTATTACTTAAACATTGATAAATGTGCTCATTCTTATTGGTAATACATAATTTAGTTTGTAAATTTTATTTACAAATTTAGTTTTTTGTAGCATTATAAATACACACAGCCTTACATTACATTTTCAATGAAAAGGTGATATTCATTCATCCTGATGTCATGGAACAGAAAAGAAATCCAACTCCAAAATCCATCTCATTAATACTGGAGACTGTTTGATTAACGAAAGCAATCAAGCATCTGTCAGTTAAAATTACAAGTCAATAGTACGTCTTGATCAACTCCCAACCGTCAGATTGACTTTGGACCCCGTGTGATGCACCTACCGAGACCCATCAGACGGACCGGATTCAAGCGTGGCTCCACACGATGATCCACGCTGAAGCATATAAAACTTCAGTCAAATCCTTCCAAAAGGGGTCGGTGAACAGACTTAATGACGATTCTACCCTCCACCATCAAATCAAAGCGCACTGATCCTTATACAACACTGGAGGTCACTTCAGCCATTAACGTTTTCTCTGAGGCATTGCTATCATATCAGTGTGTACAATGGTGTCAGGGTCGATTTTGTCTTTTCGGTCAGGGATGACCAACGTTTGCATATGGAGATTTTACAGTCCAAGTGGCACGTGAGTGCCAGGGTTGACGGTATGTGTAGGTCACGTGACATCAGCTTTGCCGTCTGGGACAGGACTCAGGACTACCAAGTTACGAACCCCCATGACGCAAACTTGACTCCGGGCACCCACGATGCCGGAAATTTTTAAGTGGCTTGGGAGGACGCTTCAGTATATAAAATGTAGGGGTGTGATATCTACACATTCCATTTTACTTCTTACACACCCTTCTAATTTTTTACCGTCGGATCGGATGAATTGAAGAAAATTAACGGATAGAAATTAACAAGGGGTGTGTGAGAAGTAATTTGGGGTGTGTGGATAGCACACCCCTAAAATGTAATAATATAATTTATTTGAATTTTTTTTAAATTTTAACTAATTATATCATTTCGTACTGGCATTCTTCTTGTTCTCCGAGACTATTTAAGGCAAAAAGATGATTTCACAAGTACATTTGCTCCATCATAACTCGATTATCGTGCATACAAATTGAATTAAACAAAAAATAAGAAAAAAGAATTAACCAATTCTTTTAAAAAAAAAATCTAAATTCTGTTTTTTTATAAAACAAAATTGTTATTAGCAAACCATAAAGGTAATTCCCTGTTTTCTTCACTAGATAGAATGCAGAGTGTCTGTTCGAGTCAAATAAACCTTGTTTCAAGAACAAAAGATTTTATATATGTTCTTCAAAATATTGTGCATATGTACGATACTTTGATATTTTTTTTATATTTAGATTTCGACTCAAACACTTAGCCTGCTATTAATTATGTCTATTTTTTATTTATTTTTATCAGACATAGGTTTACTAACTGTTTCGTTTACCCATTTTACCTTAGATTTAAATAAGGAAAACTTATAGAAATATAAAAATTTCATGCATTCTTTTGTCCTAATTCTATTAGATTATTTCCTTATTTAATTTCATTCAAAGCTCCAGGTTATTTTCTTTTATAAGCAATGTAATTTTCAGTGTAGGAAAGGGTTCCTTGCATTTCATCCCTTTCTATGTATTTGTTCAATGCGAGGTCGTTGATGTGTCTGCTTCCGGATTAACAATAGCATGTTAATTAAGCATAAAAATTCGCCACATGTGGTCGTATTGAAAATATGAATCCCACATTGGGGGAAAAACGATGTTGCATGTGCTTATGTAGTTGAGTTACTCTTTATAGTATCAATTGATTTTATGCTGAATCTCAATTATATATATAAAAATAACTAACCTCATATGTTAATTAGATGCCTGAATGTTAACCCACCTGGATAATTTTTCCTATAAACAAATGAAAACAACTCAAAATATAAGATGAATATGAGAGAGAAATGTTAATGTATCAAATGTCCCTGGAAATTGAATAAGTTTCTTATTAGATTCAATTTAACAATCTTCCTCAAACACGATCTTATCAAACTAAAATTAATATTAATGGAAACTGGAAAAGTGCCTCATCAACTAATTGACAGTTCCTTCTACAACTTCGTGAATTGGGACATGTGAAGGGCATGCATGCACGTTTTTTTGAAAACAACTTCCCCAGAAGTTAATTACAAAATCAACTTCATTAACTCATGAAGGAGCTGTCCACAAATTGAATGATACATATCAAGAGAGAGCTGCAGATCATGGACTGGTCCTAAAAATGATCAACTTATAACGTTGAAGTTTCAAAGCTGTATAGTGTGGGGCTCGTTGATCGTCATCGGCATTCTTTGCTGCCAACCCCGACTGCCAAGCAGAGAGAGTAGTACGGTGTGGGGGACCTATATCTTAATTGCTCGGGATTTTATGCTTCAATGACAGAGATATGGTCATTGCATGAACTTAACAAGGAAGGCCTCTGAACTTTGTACCGGGACCATCTATTCTAAAGTAGGTTTTATGAGTTTGTGTATGCATGGTATGTACTGGTTGTCATCGAGAGCTTTGAAATGCAACACGACCGCAAAACCTATAGCTAACCTACCAAGATTTTCTAGTTATTGTCATATATAATATCATTCTAATTCTTCACACGACATCCGTAATAAATTTGGTATTCATAATGTCAGCAAATATACATTTGCTAGCTATTGAAATATTTTTATCCACGAATTATAAACACCATGCCTATATTTACAATCCGTTCTTCATAAAACATATATACCACAGAAGAAAACAAAAACGCATAAATACTTGTATATTTGTATACATTTTGGATTATTTTTTAAACTTATCTCTTTTCTAAGAATAAATCAAACACGGGATCGTGCTGATTTCTATGTATTTAAACTGTATAATCAACAAAGTTTATATGTCAGAGTTGCAAATTCTTACCAATGCTCATGACTTTAAATGGCAACTATATTGTTCGGTAGTCTATTGATCTGGTAGAATAATTTCATTTAAGCACAACACGTTGTCTAAAGACAATACCTGGAGTGCCATGTCATGAAATAGAACAATTTTGAATATAAAAGCTATTAACTGTTCGCATATCAACTTAAAAAAAACTCAAGCATGTTCTTGAACCAAGAATATAAGTGTCATGAGAGTTCTAATAATAGATTCTTAATTGTCATCATAATTTTGTAGACAAGAATCTAACTTTACAGAAACGTCAAGATGCATTTCATGCTTAATGATGTAGAAAGTGTTTCTATATAGTTAGATTAAGGTTTAAAATAAGTTAAATTGTGATTAGATTTTCATTAACCAGCCTTGAGCAGTTTGGATTATGTAAAGATTAATTTATCATGGTTGAACCTTCTGTTGGCCACAAGAAAGAACTAATATTTATATGGATTCACCTCAGGTCAGCAACTTGTCGCCATTTTTGAAGAATCATGTATAATATTATGGAGTGGCAGCAAGGCTGCCTTCCAAGCCTGGAACTTTTTGAAATCAACAGGTGTAAAAGTTGAAGAATGACTACCAATTAATATGAAAAGATAGTAGGTCATTCCCTAGGAGCTGAAATGCGCTCCAACTAAGTGTATATTCCTTGAAGAATAAAGATATTTGCCTTAGATTTTATTTGTCTAA
Source organism: Malus domestica (assembly GCF_042453785.1). Classification (NCBI taxonomy): domain Eukaryota; kingdom Viridiplantae; phylum Streptophyta; class Magnoliopsida; order Rosales; family Rosaceae; genus Malus; species Malus domestica. The sequence goes on along the minus strand of NC_091675.1, from coordinate 8,411,433 downwards.
CCTAGATTGTGTATGTCATTTTATATTGAATCCATTTATAGCTCCCTAGATCCTCGTATCCAAACACCATCATGCATTGAGGTCGTTGGGTTATTATATCCTCATTGACCCCTAATGCATTACGCTTTGTTCTTCGGCTAAATAGCCAAAATGGTCCTTGAGATTTGCATAACTCATCACTTTGATCCCTAACATTTCAAATCGATAAAAGTGGTCCCTGAGATTGTCCACCATCCATCATTTTGGTCTTTCCGTTAAAAACTCCTTTAAGTGTCTCGCAGCTCTTAGTCGGAAGTTTGGATAATTTTTAAAGCTTCATAACTCAATCGTTTCTTAACCAAATTCGACCCATAATATATCAAAATGAAGATAGAAAAGTTTAGAATAAGATTATACCTATTTGGAAGCCTAATGGCTGCCGGAGATGGCCGGAAAATAGCCTCAAAGTTGACTGGTCCGAGGAAAAACTGGAAAACTCGCCGGAAACTGGGTAAACTTTAAACGTTCATAACTTCTTCAATACGCAACGAAATCAAGTGATTCAAAAACGAAAATCATACTTCTTGACGTGATGAAGAGAATGATACCTTTTTAGACAGCTATATATCAGTGTTTTGGCCGGAAAACGGCTCGAAAGTGGCTAACTCGAGACCAAGACAGCCACTTTCGAGCAGTTTTCAGGCCAAAAAAGGGCAATTTAGGCGTCAAAAAAGGTATCATTCTCTTCGTCTCATCTAGAAGTATGATTTTCGTTTTTGAATCACTTGATTTCGTTAAGTATTGAAGAAGTTATGAACGTTTAAAGTTTATCCAATTTCCGACGAGTTTTCCAGTTTTCCTTCGGACCAGTCAACTTTGAGGCTATTTTCCGGCTATCTCTGTCAGCCATTGGGCTTCCAAATAGTTATAATATTATTCTACACTTTTCTATCTTCATTTTGATATATTATGGGTCGAATTTGGTTAAGAAACGATTGAATTATGAAGCTTTGAAAATTGCCCAAACTTCCGGCCAAGAGCTCCAGGATACTTAACGGAATGACCAAAATGATGGATGATGGACAATCTCATGGACCATTTTTATCGATTTGAAATGTTAAAGACCAAAATGATGGGTTATGCAAATCTTAGAGACTATTTTGACTATTTAGCCTTGTTCTTCTTATCCCTTCGGTGTCTTGGTAGCTTTCGACAAGTACAGATCAACATTGTCTTAATTACATATGGTGGTAGCTAGGATAGTGCTATTGTCATGTGTTTATTGTTTCTATTCCCAAATTAAATTTCAATGATTATTGTTCTTACCGTCATAATATGAGTAAGAGAACATTGTTAATGATTATTGTTCTTACCGTCATAATATGAGTAAGAGAACATTGTTAATTGCTGCATTCGATGATTTAAAGAGTTAGTTGGTGTTAGAACTTGGATGGAATCTGGACTGAGTTCAACATGTATTTTCTCGTAGTGTTACTTTTAGTCTCAGCCTCATGAGATGGCTCAAGAGTCAAGAGAAAGAGAGAATATGCGTGACAATGTTGGAGGCTGTCAATAGACAGTGTTTGTAGGTTTTTACTGAGCATGAAAGTTGCGCATAAATCTAATTTCTTAGCCAAAATGATTGCAGACTGAGTAAGACATTGGTTTGGTTGAATGTTTTTTTTTTGTACGTCAAGTGAACCGGACTTAAAGTTCAATGTAACTTTGTGTGTGCTTGCTTAAAAAGTAAATGAAAGTGAAATAGAAACTAAAGTAAGAAACAGAGTGTAATCATTTCATAATAAGGTCAAGATTACAAACATTTATAAATGCAAAATCTAGGCCGAAGGGCCAAGCTAGATGACTAGAAATGTGAAGTGACTGAAAAATGTAAAGAAAGTAGCAAAACTTTACCAAAATTCAGGCCATGAAGAACAACATAATGCTAAGAAGTCCACCGAGATCACTGGCGTCGTGATTGGACTTAGTACAAAACATATGCCTAAGAGAGAAAATCAAGGTGGTTGGAATGACACATCAATCGAATCAAACCACAAGGTGTCAAAGCTATAAAAAAAATCTAGATCTCAGGGATTGTAGGCAATATTTACATTGAAGGAAGGCTTTGAGAATGTAGCTAAAGAGCTAAGGGGTTTTGGCTGAAGAGCAATTGGATATTTGTACTGAAAAATAGTTGGGTTGATTAAAGAATCACTCAAGGTTTTGTTTAACCATAGAAATTGAATTTGACAAAGGTCCTCAACTTGAAGGCCTCTGAAGAATTAAGAAAGATATACCCACGACAACTAAATTTGCCTTGTAAACTCTCCAGGGCTCCCCATGGTTTAGTTAAAAGGAAGTGATATTTTATCTGGGTCATTTCATTCATTATGAAATATAGAAATTAAGATCGTATTTTTGTTTATAGTAAGAACATTTATGTTGGATGAAAATATAAAAGCACCTAAAATAATTTATTTTTTAGGAGTGCAAAAATATTTTTTAGAGTGCCAATAAAATCTCCCTCTACTTATCTTATTACATAATGTTTTAGTTTAGTTGTCTAGGTTAACAGTATGCCAATTGGCAACTAATTGATAAAAGAACAACTACCTAAATATCAGCTACCCCAACTTCCTATCTTATTATTCCAATTATATCAAAATATAATAACATCAAAGTAGCTACATGACAAAGAGTTTTAGTCAACTATTAATTTAAGGAACTTTAACAAAAAACTTCCAGTACTATTCACTTTTAACGAAAAATCACATTTTTATATTAAAAAATCAATCCTGGTACTATTCACTTTATCCTTTATTTTGTCCTTATCGTTAAAACTCAAAGTTTTCAAATCATTTTCATTAGTTTTCTTTTAATTTAATTGTGATTACCAAGAGCTAGCATGCTATGGTAGGCAGCAAAAGAGCAAGAGGATAGAGAACAAAACATAGCATGTATATCTTTCAGCCTTCGAAGGAGATGATGTAAAATGTTTATTCTTGTGGATAGGATGTTGGGGTGAGTTTATATCTATGCGTTATGAGTTCGAAACTCCTCTTTTCCTAACTTATTGACTAATAGTTTCAAATCCTCCTCTTCCTCTTAATAATTATTTTTAAAAAATGTAAATTATTGTGGATTTGTTGGCTCCATTCCATACATCTTTATCTGTATGAGGAACTCCTGAACTTTTCCAGGTTCTATGTATTATCCAGAAACAAGCTTGCTACATTTACGTGACAAAAATTTGACATGATATATATAATCAGGAAATTTTTATACGAACCCAGTTTATGTATCTTCACACCCAACTCATAAATCTTTCCTAACAAACTACCAAATTTGCCCTTAGGTGAATGAAAATATAAAAAATAAATATTAGAAAATAAAACCCATCAACCGTTTATTTCTTTACCCACTCCCCATTTTCCCGGTGAATCCAAACCTAAACGCAGTTGACCATTGCAGCTCTCATCTCTTTCTTGTTCTTGAGGTTAAGCTATTCCGGTGCTTACTATTATCAAACAAGTAGGATTAAACGTCAAAAATGGGAAGCTTGGGGTTTAAGCAATGACTAATGAGGGTATGAAAATGGAAGCTACTGGTCCCAACCAGTGGCGGATCCAGGAATCTTACCCCAAGGGGTCGCAGTGTAAAAGTTCAAATAAAAATTTAGGATGGAAAAACATATTGAAAATGAAATCATAGTACTTTCATTCATAATTCATAATGGAAACAATATTACAAACTATAATTGTCCACGACGAGGTTTCATATTTTGAAAACGAAGCATTATAGCTTCATTTTCAATACAAGCAAAAATATCTCTCTCAATATAAACAAGCAAGCTATCACTCAACCATTGATCTCCCATTTTGTTCCTAAGTGGACCCTTAACAATATTCATGACAGAAAATGCTCTCTCCACTGAAGCAGTTGCAACTGGTAAAACTAAAGACAATGTAATGAGCAAATATACATAATTGAATACTTGATGCATCCTTGTCTCCACCATTTTTTTTGCAAGATCACCAATCCCTTCCAATTGAGAGAAATCACTACTGGAACACACATAATGAATATAAATCTCAAGTTGATCTTCAAGTGCCAAACGATCTTCATCCGAAAAGTCTTGAGGATAAAATTGAGCAAGACGAAGTAACTTTGGTTTATCAAAAGCTACAAATGAATCTTTCGGACTCAAACATGCCATACAAATAAGCAACTCGGTATTTACCTCATTAAAGCGATCCTCTAACTCCGTAATTTGCTCATCAATGACATAAATAAAGAGCTCCACACGATAATGATGACGATTTGTCTTTATTGGAGCATAACGCCTTGACCTCCCTGGAAGTATAAATGCCTCTTCCATGTTAGGAACATCAATATGATGTTTTTCACAAAAGGAAGATACTTCATCAACCAATGCATCGAACCCATTATTCCTCATCCAATATAGCTTTTCCTTGCATGATTTCACTAAAGCCATTGCATTCACAATTTCTTGATCTTTCCTTTGCAATGCTTGTGACAAATCATTTGTGAGTCCCAATATGACTTTCATCAAGAAAAGGTGAAACACAAACTCAAAAGTAAGTATCACTCTCATTAACGTATTTGCTTCACCCGCACTTTCATTGGGATTATCATCAATAACCATTTGAAGCACATGAACCACGGATGAAAACATAGAAATGATGCTAATCAAGGTACCATAGTGTGAGTTCCATCGTGTGTCACCGGCACGTTTGAGACTTGTTTCTTGATTTAAGCCTCGCCCCGTTATAAGACAATCATTTTCAAAAGCTATCACAAGCTCTTCTTGAAGTTGCCCTCTAAGTGAATCACGCCGCTTACAAGATACTCCAACATGATTAACCACATTATTAGCCGTTGCAAAAAAAGAGGCAATGTCTATATTATTCTTTGCTACGGCAACAAGAGCTAGTTGAAGTTGATGAGCAAAGCAATGAACATAATATGCACAAGGTTGTTCTCTCAATATCTTTGTTTTAAGGCCATTCAACTCACCTCTCATATTGCTAGCACCATCATAACCTTGTCCTCGTAGCTTGGAAATGCTCAAACCGTAGCGAGAAAACAATGTGTCAATAGCATCCTTTAGTGAACTTGAAGTAGTGTCGGTAACATGTTGGATACCCACAAATCTTTCAATTACATGCCCGTTGTCATCCACATAACGCAACACCATAGCCATTTGCTCTTTCACAGACACATCACGTGCTTCATCCACCAATATTGAAAAGAATTTATCTTTTAGACCATCCATGATAGCATCAAGTGTTTCAAGGGCACATGAATTCACAATTTCTTTTTGAATGGAAGGAGCTAGTAATTTGAGATTCCCCGGAGCATTTTCCATCACAACTTCTCTAACTTTATCATTATTATCTGCAAGGAATTGCAATAACTCCAAGTAATTTCCCCTATTGCTTGAAGTGGCACTTTCATCATGGCCACGAAAAGGAAGACCTTGTCGCAATAAAAACTTAGTGCACTTGATTGAAGCAATCAAGCATGTGCGATAAGCCTTACGAGTTTGGTCAGAGTGTTTGCTCACTGCCGTTTCAATATGTGTAGCTTGATTCATCAAATTTGTAGCAGCTTCTCTAGCCTTATTATGAACACTCCCAACCGGTCCAACATGCATCTTAAATCTTTCTCTCCCTTTCTTCCAATTCTTAAATCCATCTCCAGTGAAAGCTTCACTACCCACTTGTTCAAAATTGGTTTTAAAGAGATAGCAATAGAGACAAAATGCCGCATCTTTAGATACACTATACTCCAACCAATCAAACTCATCAAACCATTGGGGAATGAAGCGTCGATTAATTCCCGACATATTAGTTATTGGGAAATTATGACCTCTAGGTTGACAAGGTCCTTTTTGTAGATATAATCTTCGGACCTCATCTCTCATATTAGCGTCATAATCTATTATTCGAGTTCTTAATCCAGGATCCGCTTGAAGATTACCCAAAACATCATCTAACTGACTTTGTCTTGAACTTGGAGTTCTTGAACTACCAACAGTATTTGAACTATCAACATTATTCGAACTACCCGAACCCGATGATGACTTTCTCTTAAAAAACCGTTCCATAATAATGCTTGCTACATATACAAAATATTCAAAATAAATACTCACAATATAAACAAACCATAAACATAATCAAAATAAATATGAATTGGATTTTCAATTAAATTAAATATCTCATCTTGCATTCTAATTTCTACATATACAAAATAATGAAAATAAAAACTCACAATATAAACAAACCATCAATATAATCAAAATAAATATGAATTGAATTTCAATTAAATTAAATATATTCTACATATACAAAATATTCAAAATAAATACTCACAATATAAACAAACCATAAACATAATCAAAATAAATATGAATTGGATTTTCAATTAAATTAAATATCTCATCTTGCATTCTACATATACAAAATAATGAAAATAAAAAATCACAATATAAACAAACCATCAATAAAAACAAACCAATAAAAACTCACAATATAAACAAATCATCAATATAAACAAACCATCAATAAAAACTCACAATAAAAACTCACAAGATAAATATGAATTGAATTTCAATTAATTAAATATATTCTACATATACAAAATATTCAAAATAAATACTCACATCACAATATAAAAACCAAGGGAGGAGATGGAGTTGGAGCCGCCAGCAGAGGAGATGGAGTTGGAGCCGCCAGCAGAGGAGGGAGGAGATGGAGTTCACGTTGGGGGCGGCAGCAGCTATGGAGGAGAGGAGTTGAGGATTTGGGGGGATTGAGTTAGGGTTGAAGGATGAAAATTTGGGGCTTTTAATTGTATAGGGATCGGGTAGGAAGGGCTGGGATGGGGAGGGACACGGTGGGAATTTTTTTTTTTTTTTTTTTTTCGGCCTGGCCCAAAACGACGTCGTTTTGGCCAGGTCATTTAAAAAAATTTCCTGGGCCAAAACGACGTCGTTTTGCCCAGGTTTTTTCAAAATCAAAACTGGCGCACAGCGCCTTCGTCTTCTTCGTTCGTCCTCCTGCCCAGAAAACCGACGACTCCAACGGCAACGGGGTCGCACCAGGGGTCGCCCCACCATCTCCAAGGGGTCTCGAAGGTTGCTTCCATGGCTTCCAAGGGGTCGCGCGACCCCAATGACCCCACTGTGGATCCGCCACTGGTCCCAACCGACGGGGAAAGAGAGAGAGTCAATGAGGAAGGGAGAGTCGGCGGAGGAACATAGAGCGAAGTCATTGTCGACAGCAAAGCCTGCGAAGCATTGCAGTTCCCATTCGGCTCAAGAGGAAAGAGAGAAGAGGGAGGAGAGAGAGAAATAAAAAAGTGGAGGATGGTGGCCGTCGATGACTCGAGGAGATGTGTTTTGGGTTCACCGGGGGAAATGGGGGAGTGGGTGTAAAGATAAACAAGTGTATTGATGGTCATTTCCTAATTACAAATAACGTATCATAATAAAATAAAATAAAATCATAATCGGAACCATTCAATTTGTGAATCATCATTTGACAATTCTCTCAAAAAATTCATTTGAATTGGAACTCGCTGAGTCATGTACGTGTACCAATAAATCAACGGCGTAGGTACCAAATAACATATTCATATGAATTGTTTATTTATTTGATACATTTGGACTAGTAAACGATTTTGAATTCGAATGATTTTTTTTGTAAGGATGAGCTTTAAATAAAAATTAAGAAATAGAATAATTTTGATTATAAAATTTCTACTATTAAAATATATTACATTTGCAATGGAGGAATGAGAGCTCATTCCTAAGAGAAAATACAAGTATTACATGAAATAATATACATTTGAAGTTCAACTATTAATGTTTTTTTTTTTGGGGTCGACAACTATTAATGTATTAAAAAAGTTGAAAATTTTGACAAAAAAAAACTATAATAAAATCCTGGAAGATTTATAAAACTTAGAATGCCATCATAACATCTTTTCAACGCAACAAGATGTAATCTTATTATATTTTCATTACAGTAGAAAGATAAAGTTGAAACCTAAAAATCAAAACGAATAAAACAATAATTAATGTGATATCAAAGAAAGTATTAAAAAATGATGAATAAGTACACAAATGTACATTGAAAAATCACATTTGACCCAAATGGACTTGGTTTAAAAATCATTACCGAAGGGTGGACTCGTCCACGGACCAAAGTGTTACTTAAATTAGAAAGCAAAATGCAATCCACATCAAATGTTGAAATACCATTGGAATTTTCCCGGCTGAGGACGGCAGGAACTACACCACGTGGCGAGAGAAAGACAATAGTACTCGAACGGACGGCTGTTGACGGAAGCAACAATTCTCACCGCTGCTTCCTGCGGTGCAACAACTACTCCCCTGCTGACTTGGCATCCACGTAACAGCATCTTTTCCTATACGGCCACCTCCTCCTGGGAGGATTCACGGCTAGCGCCTCCGGCGAGTCTTCCATTTTTGATCATTTAGTCGAATGGTTCAATTCTCTTTTCAATAATCCATGACTCTGTTAACTTTCACTCATTCAATTCTCTAAAACTAGTGCCTATTGATGAACTCCACAATTTGTAGTAGGAAACACAGCAATTCCTAGATAAGTCGATACCTTGGATTTCCGTACCTAAGACCACATGGGACAAATGTCCCAAATCCATTTACATCATCCGCTCCCGCTAAGCCTCGTTAGATTGATTGAAACCGCTGTAATATCTGATATAGTATTGAAATCGATTTGTCTTGATTTTAATTGTCATTGTATCCAATTCCATACTGCATTTTAAGACAATATTCTAACGAGTCGATCCAATCCAATCCAAATCTCATATAGTCCAAGAAGTAGTATAATCCCATTGACAACTAAATGAGCTTCATTATAATGTGAAAGAAATGTAAACAAGAAACTTGTTATATGTAAACAAAAACTACGTAAAAGAGGGTACTAACTACTAAACCAATGTTGTTAAGTGTGAGTAGGACATGCCATTCCTCCCCAAAATATCGACCTCAATCATTAAAATCCCACATAAATATATTTATATCATTCCCCCTTTACCCCCATTGCCTCCTCCTCCTAATACTACTTAATCCTCCCAAAAACTCCACTCTGCACACAGAAGAAAACTGAGAAGGAAGAAAGAGCCTTGAGATAGAGAAAACCAAATCCTTTCCTTAAGCTTCACGCCTCCATTACCTCCCCACATCCCCCTTCTTTCCTCCTCTCTCTCGCTATCTCTATCTCTCTGCTCGCTTTCTCTCTCTACCTCTCACTTCTAATAATAACTCTGTTTTTTTATTCATTTCTTACTCTGTTTTCTATGCATTAAAAGTCCTCATCAGTCGCTCAGAAACCTCACGCTCCTGATTCGCTTTGTACTGAGACTTCCCTATAAAATCTCCATAAAACCTTTCATTCCCACTTGCTCAAAAAAGTACAAGTCTCTCTCCCCACCAGCCTCTTTAAATTCATTCCCACCTCCCCAAGATTTTCCGCAGAAAAACAGAGTGAAAGAAACACCACCCTAACAGTTCCTTCTAAACAGAGCAACTAAAAAGAAACCCACAAAGGTTTCTTTCTCCCTCTCTCTCTCTCTCTCTCTCTCTCTCTCTCTCTCTCTCATTTGCTTGCTCTATCTCAATCTTTCACTTTCTTGGGATTTTCCGACATGGGTTCGTCCAAAAAACCTCAACAAGAAAACCCAGAATCCAATTCCGGGATTTTTCAAGGCCCTATCATTGTAGGCGCAGGACCATCTGGCCTCGCAGCAGCAGCTTGCCTCTCCAACAATGGCATCCCTTCTCTGATTCTCGAGAAATCCAACTGCATAGCTTCTCTATGGCAGCAGAAAACATACGACCGTCTCAAACTGCATCTCCCCAAGCAATTCTGCGAGCTTCCTCTCATGGGGTTCCCTGAAGATTTCCCAAGGTACCCTACAAAATCCCAGTTCATTTCATACATGGAGTCCTACGCCTCCCACTTCTCAATCCACCCCAAGTTCAACCAGGCCGTCCAGACCGCGGAATTCGATTCCGTTCCTGGGTTTTGGAGGGTGAAGACTCAGGATTCAGAGTACATTTCCAAGTGGCTGATTGTTGCCACAGGAGAGAATGCTGAGCCCGTCGTCCCGGAGATTGTTGGGATGGATAAGTTTCAAGGCCCTGTTCTTCACACCAGTCTGTACAAGTCTGGCTCTGATTTCAGAAACCAAAGGGTTTTGGTTGTTGGGTGTGGAAACTCTGGCATGGAAGTCAGCCTTGACCTCTGTAGACACAATGCCATCCCTCATATGGTTGTTAGAAACACCGTAAGCCTCTCTCCCTCTCTCTCTCTCTCTCTCTCTCTCTCTAAATATATATAATCTTGACTTATTTTTAGTTTTGGTTTCTGGGTTTTGTTAATCTATGGATTAAATTAAGGGTTTTTTATTTACAGGTTCATGTGTTACCAAGAGAGATGTTTGGGTTCTCAACATTTGGGATTGCAATGGCACTTCTCAAATGGCTGCCATTGAAGCTTGTAGACAGGGTCCTATTGCTAGTGGCCAATTTCATCCTAGGCAACACAGACCAATTAGGGCTCAAAAGGCCCAAAACTGGCCCTATTGAGCTCAAGAATGTCACTGGGAAAACCCCAGTTCTTGATGTTGGAGCGTTGTCACAAATTAAATCTGGCAAAATAAAGGTGCTTGGAAACTTCCCTTTTTTATATGATTTTTTTTGGATTTTTTAAGTAGGGTTTTGGCTAAATTGTTAGGATTATTTTTTTGCAGGTGATGGAAGGGGTGAAGGAGATAACAAGAAATGGAGCAAGATTTATGAATGGACAGGAAAAGGAGTTTGATTCTATAATCTTAGCAACTGGGTATAAAAGCAATGTGCCTACTTGGCTCAAGGTAACCATTACCAGCTTGCCCTCTTTTAGTTTTTACTTCTATCTTATTATGCACTCACTTGTCACTCTCCCTCTTGGACATATTCACAAACTATATAGGCCACATAGTTCCACATACCTACAAACCCCTTCTTTTCTCCATGCAAAAAAAAGAATAAAACAATTTGGGGTTTTTTCTTGTTTCTGACCCCAGAAAAAATACTTGGGCTTTTTGTTTGGCCCTTTCTACGAGAAAATCCCGAGTGTCACCGGATGTATACATTAATGACGCTATGAAAAGCAACGGGAAGCAATACGCGAGTGTATGCATTTAATGACATGGTATTCATTGAATGTATACACTCATTACGCTACAAGAAGTAGCGACGTAGAGTATTTCCATCCAAATCCAATAACATGGCAGAATCTCTTTTCTTCTACAGTTACACTCCCTTTTGTATTATAACTTATTGTATGTATACAAGTTATATACCCTTGTGGGCTTTCACGTATGATGGTTACTATTCAGCAAATATTAACATATTATTTTTCTAATTTTGGTATTTTAGGGTTGTGACTTTTTCACCAAAGATGGGATGCCAAAAGCACCCTTTCCCAACTGCTGGAAAGGAAGTGATGGACTCTACACAGTTGGATTCACAAGAAAAGGGCTTCTTGGAACGGCTTCTGACGCTGTTGCGATATCCAAGGATATTACTCAGCTTTGGAAGACAAACAAAGACTGCAGGAATAATAATTCTTGTAATTCCCATGTTATCCTACTGAAATAATCTCTACAAATTTGAGTTGTATAAAATGAAAGGGAGAAAAAAAAATAGGGGAGTTGTTAGATTGTTCTCTTAAGTTAGTAGTATTTACATGGGATAATGATTTTAATTTCACCTTAGTTAGCAAGGCTTTGTTTAATCTTTTTGGGTTTGTATATGTAACAATTTTGGTTGGGGGCTTAGATTTCGTTTCCGTATCGTGTATGTTCCTTAGCTTTGTAGTTTGTACAAACAATTTCAGAAATAGAATGTATTTTTAGCTCCATTATTCATTGTTCACGCAAATTCTTATCTTTCAAACGGTTAAGGTTTGCTACTTTTGACAATGCGGTCTCCGTCTCCTTTGTAATTTCTTTGAACTTTGCCTTTTGGTAATAAGTGAATGTTTTGACAATGCAGAAGCTAAAGTTGGAACGCAGGCCATTCATGTTCTTAACTCGATAAATGTTAAGTTTAACCAAGAAAAGGTTGGACTACTCCTTTTCCGAGCCAACAAAATATAGCATGAAATTTTACCTCTGCATGGCAATTTGGACATCAAACTTGGTATCTCATGGCAATTTGGAAATCGATCAAATATTAAGGTCATGACGCCTTCACTAAGAAAGTAAATCAAACGGTCTGAATTTATCACAAGTTGAAATGCGATTTAGCGTTCAATTCTGAATACTTTAAACAATGAAACGAAAGAAATCATATTTGAATCAAGGGGTGTGATATCCACACACCCCATTTTACTTCTCACACACCTTTTTAATTTTCGGCTGTCGAATCGGATTAATTGAAGATCAACGAACATAAATTATCAAGGGTGTGTGGATAGTACACCCATTGGATCAAAGAATGACAAGGTTCAAATATCAAGGAAACAATAGGAAACTAAATAATGGCTCAATGAGGAACATAGATTACAATGTGTAGAGCTTGTAGGGAATTGTATCGCCCATGCATAAAATTGTTGTAATTTTTTTTTCTAGTCTAGTGATGTAGGAGAAGATATGTGTTAATTCCAACGAAGAAAGATGAAGAAAATAAATGTTGCAAATTTTGAAAAAGGAGGAAATTAAAGTTGAATAATATTGGATTCAATCGATATCATGACATAAGAGGCAGCAAGAAATATTTTGGTATCAAAATTGGGTGTATAATATGTTTTTTTTTTTTTTTTTTGAAGAGAATCGTGAACATAACAAACCTCATGGTTATGAGATGAGCCCTTCGTGTTTAAGGTCATTCGAAATCGTTTCGACTTCCAAAACCGCAAAATAAAGTTTGTAATAAGAGTAAACTGCCGATTTGCCCCCTGAACTATCACCCAACTTTCAATTTGCCCCCTGAACTTTTTAATTAGAAAATTAAGGACTTAAACTAATTTTTTTGGCCGATTTCCCCCCTACCGTTAGTTTTTCATAAATTTCATCCAAATTAACGTTAAATCTTATCATGTGCAAACCATATAACTCTCATTTTTGGACAAAAGTGTCATTTCACTAGACCTTCAAACAGAAAAGCTATAGAATCACACATATTTGCATAGGTTTATATTTTAGAAATCTAAGGTTTTCAATTATTTTAAAGAATGAAGTGACCGAACTACCCACACATGTTGTGCATATGCTTCCATTTAACAGAAATTTGGATGCAATAAATGAAAAATTAACAGCAGGGGGCAAATTGGCCAAAAAAATTAGTTTAAGTCCTTAATTTTCCAATTAAAAAGTTCAGGGGGCAAATCGAAAGTTGGGTGATAGTTCAAGGGGTAAATCGGCAGTTTACTCTTTGTAATAAATATCGGGCTTTTCAATTTTTGTCCAAATTCACGTTGTTTAATTTTTCTAAGGGCATTCTTCAAAAAAAAAAAAAAAATTCCAAGGGCACTGAGCTTTCCCCATGTTGTATTTATGTCTTTTTAAAACCGTTTGGTTCCGAATGCAACTCATCAATTCAAAATTAATCAAACAATTTTTTGGGTATCCGTATCTTTAGTAGATTCCAAAAACATTTGTTCATCAAGCTTTATGTTTGTAATCCTGGACAAGGATTGTCTGCCCTCCTGTGCCCTCCTGTGCCCTTCTGTTTTGTGTGGTTACAGTTAAGCCACGTCAACATTTTATATTATTTTTTTATAGAGATAATAAGACAAAAATGAATAGTAATATAAAATGTTAACGTGGCTTAACCGTGACCACACAAACAGGAGGGCATGAGAGGGCACCAGAAATGGGAGGGCAGACAATCTTTGTCCTGTAATCCTTGTTAGCTTCGTGCCACATCATACAAGTAAGAACTATACACACCACCCATACATGCCAATGTTTAAGTGTCTATATCCTAATTTAAAAGGAAAACTAATGAAAAATGACTTGAAAACTTTGAGTTTTAACAATAAGAATAAAATAAAGGGTAAAGTGAATAATATCATGATTGACTTTTTAGTGTAAAAATGTGGTTTTTCGTTAAAGTTTCCTAATTTAAATCACCAATTCCTACACTAGCTACATTTACATGTATGATGTGTGAGTGTGACCTATAATATTTTGGCTTGATTTTTCTAACTTTTACATCTACCACTTTGAACAAGATGCAACTGTTCTATTACACATAAACGCCGAACATTCAGCTAATTAGAAATTACATTTTTAATTCTATTAAAACGACATAGAAAATCTGATGGAGTTATGTCACTTATCATGTATCTTTGAGTTTTTAAATTTCTATTAGCAGACAAGTTATGTCACGACTCACTAGTCATGCATCTTTGATTGTTAAATTTCTATGAACATGCAAGTTATATGCCACTTGTCCTGTTGTATTTGAATGTTTATTGTTAGGCTAACTCTAATGTAGTTGTTTAGAAATAGGTACATTTTATGGTAAATGAAAGGGACATGATATATATACATACTCCCTTCTCTCTCGCACGCATTTCTGTTTGACTTTGTCTGTTGTTTACGGTAAATGAAGCTAAAAAGAGTTGAGTAAAATCACCTTCCTAAAGTAAATACATTCCTATTATCTAGTTTTGTTTATAAATGGGTAAAGAATTTCTTCGTATTTTCTAATACATCCTCTTCATTTTTTAAATTTTTAAAAATCAACAAGACTTTAAATTGAGTATGTCAATCTACCTATCATATTTTTTTCACTCACCTTAATATTGTTTGTTATGTATATTTTAGTTATAAGGTGGATGGAAAATTATGAAAAATGGGTGGACATAAGATCATTCTTCCAACTTAATTCGTAAGGTGAACCTTACCAGTCGGTTTTGAAATCTTTAGAATCACCAAACAAATAGCTAGTTGATGCTTGACATTTTTATAAATACAAACGATAGTGCTATTCTAATGTACCCCAAGTGAGAAAGGAAAGTGTTTGAGCTAATAATGCAGTGAGTTAAAAAAGAAAACCTTATAACTAAGCAGATAAGAACAATGATTTAAAGTTAAACCTAATTACTAAGTGAATTAAAAATAGATTTTAGGGTTTTGAATATTAAATGCAGGTCAAATTGATCCATTTACATATGCTGAACTGAATAAGTGTTGTCATTGATTAATGAGGGACATATCCATCTCACAAACATGTAGTGGGAATGCATGCCACTCTCTGTTTACTTACACTTCCACAATTCTCTTTCACGTTTTCTCATATTTATATCTCCTTTGTCCATTTTTGGCAGTCCCTAAACGTGTAGTACAAGTTTGGTGACTGAATGAATGAGAACTCGCTCGATCGATTTTCTCTTTCACCAAACAAATTTTGCCCTTGTACTTTCGTATAGATCACTTCCTCAAGTTTTAGGGGTTTGGAGGACAAATATATGTTTTAGCTTCAATTATACGTAGCATTCATGCCTGTATTTCACATAACATGTTCTGTGTTCGATTCATGACGCTGATGAATCATACGGTGATAATTAGAAAAAGTTAAAATGTCTTTGTAAATTTTTTCGGTTTCTAAAAAAGTGGGCTGTTCGCCATCAGCTGATTTTTTTTTGCAAACAAATAAAAAAAAATATGCCCATTAATATGATAAATTGTGGAGTGTGGACATATTAATTGCCCAATACATGAATGTTGAATGTGGTAAAGAGAAGAGTTCCACGTGCATGCCCTTCCAGTTGGTCATTTAAACAAAATTGGAAGATTTCAAAAAACTTTTCTTGAGGACCAGAAAAAAAAAAATCTTTTCGTTTACTTGCAGATAATTCTGCAGCTATTTTTTTTTTTTAAATTTATTACACCAAAAAAATACTGCAGCTATTTTCTTGCTTCCTGTGCTCTGCCAGCTTTGCATCACAGTCCCATCATCAAATGAGCACCTCGGTCTTCCAAACCAGAATTGCACTAATATCTGCAATTCATAGGAGCTGTAGCCTGTTGCATAAAATCGATTAAAATTCTAATATTTTTACAAAAGTATCTAGATTTCTCGTTTTGTTTCTAAGAAAAGGTTACGTGCCAGCCGTCTAGGAGGAGCAAATTACATTCAGACTTGCTCTTTTGATCCTTTTCCTTACCTTAATATCTGCCTTGAATTCATGATATATGTGACGATAGCCCTAATCCCCTATGGCATATATTGGCAGCTACGATATACTAGGATGGAGAGTTTTGAGACTATTTTATATTTCGTAATTAATCAAGTATTTCATTTATATTTTTCTGTAGTCTCCATGTCCATATCTCCATGATTTGCACCTTGATATGACATATTACTGAATTTGCTTATCAACATGATCGGAGATCAATATTATGCAATTTTAAACAGGAATTCAAGGAACTGTTATTAGCATTAAAAAAAATTTATTCTATACTTCTTATAAGTGTATATTTATTACTAATTATAAAAAATATAGAATATAAAATAAGATTTTTAGAATGTCAATAACAATTCATCTTCAACCATCCTAATCAAGTAAAAAATTACATTGGAAGGAATCGTCCTAATTCATTTACCCACCCTCCCACTTTCCTTCTCGATAAATAATACACGTAATATTTTGGTGAGGATCGATGAGGTTTGGCAAGTTGTAGTAGAGGACCTTAGTCAGAGCAGTTTGCATCAACAAGATAATATATAGGATACGCAGCAGAGGTAAAAGGTCTGTGTAGGTAATTAGGTTGATGAGTAATTAGGTCGATGAGATAAGGAAATATTGCAATTTAATAATCTCTCTGTCTCTCTCTCGCGTACTACTCAGGACCTGATAATTGAGACAATGATGGGGCTCTGACCCCTCCCGTATACATATAAACGATCGTACGAAGCTCTCAGAAAACCAGTTTGACAGCTCTCCTCCATTTCCATCCATCTCTTTCTCCCCTCGCTGATGTAAAGCCATGCATGCATGGCCATTTTCCAATTATAAAATTACAAAAAATAGCAAATACGTATATATACTATCGGGATTTTAATCATTAAAACATGGCCAAATCATACACTGATTAATATCTAATATTTAAAAACTCCGACATGTAAAATGCTCGGAGTATTTATATTTTTGCAAAAATACTTACAGAGCAGGATTTGATTTATGAAAATCGAAGTTAATATTCTCTCTCTGCCGCCATATATAAGACAATGCATGGTGAGTGAATGAGAGAGATAGATATAGAGTAAGATTCTCTTCTCTTTTCTTTCCTTCCTTTTTATTTTCTTTTTATTTTATCATAATTAAGTCATGTTAATATTTTATTTTAATTTTTTATAAAAAAAATAAAATAAAATAAAGAATGTAAAAGGAATTGATAAAAGGGATTGAGAGAGAGAGAGAGAGAGAGAGAGAGAGAGAGAGAGAGAGGACGGAAGGGAATCTTAATTCGATAGATATAGTTTATTTTTTGGATGGGGGCGGGGCGGGGGGTGGGTGTGGTTAGAAAAAGTCCAAGGAGAGAGTTAAAAGCTAGCTAGCGCCTAGGCGGTGTATGTGTATTGAATTCGAAATCCGCTTCACACGCTTCCATGCACGCGTTACGGTGCCAGAAACTTACGTCATGCTTACCTCTCTCTCTAGCTCCCTCTCTCTCTCTCTCTCTCTCTCTCTCTCTCTCTTCTGTACTGCTTCTGACCCATCCTGCAAAGAGAGCAGGACTGAAAGGCAGATTGCATGGTTGATTGAACACACACCCTCTCTCCTCCTATTCTCTCTCAGAATCTGATCTCTTGTTGGATTCATTTCTTACCGCTTTGCATTCCACACCTGATGAGACCCCCACCACCACCCCCTTCGGCCTTTTTACTCCTCACTTTCCCTCTTGGAAAAAAAAAATAAGAAGAAGAATTTATTGTCTCTACACATGATGATTGGCAAATTGCAAGAACCTTGTTCTGTCGTCGAACAATTTACGTATGGAATTACGTTACAGTTAGTTGTTTATGTATGTAAATAATTCTTTTAGTTTCATACATGTGAAAAACATATTTAAAATTATTGTATTAACAATTAAATTTGTTTATGCAAACATAAGCAACCGACCCAACCAATGAAAGTTTTTTAAATGAGTCCTCTTGCATGCGTTCATTGATTAGGTTACTCTTGACTCTCCGAGATTTGGAATATAAAACGATTTTTTTTTTTATCGAAAGTATAACAAACCTTAAAACCGAACAAATATTGTCTGTGTTTTAGGCCAGTCCCCCCCCAACATACGTTCATTGATTAGGTTACTCTTGGGGTTTGAAAATGGACTGTCTTAATAAACCCTAAAACCTAACATGTATGAGTAATTATATAACCCTAAACATACCATCATGTTGCGAAATGGATCAAAACTAGCAAAACAATCATGAGAAACTCCTTGCCTGTCGATAAAACTAGCACCTAACAATGCAACCGGCGGGGAGACTGACCCCTTGCTCCGGACGTCATGCATGGAGAGCCTTCCTGCTACATATCTACATAACAATACATGGCCACATACGTTTTTTACTTAGGATTGGATCCATTGAAAGTAGTTGTGAATTGTTTTTCATTTTTAAGGGATTGAACACATGTAAGAAACTTATTTTCTAATTCTATCTTCTTCTTTTTTTCTTTCTTTTCTTAAATTGAAATGGATAAGTTCTCTTAGTGATCCATCATCTTCTACCCTCACGTTAGACACAATTTTTTCATTTCTTCCATCTAATAGACCTTAAGTATTGTAAATTATCCATTTTAATCCAGTCTTAAACACCAAACGAGGCTTGTACGTATGTAAGACCGAAGAGTATATATATGTACATGCAAATGTAATGTGAGAACTTGGTACCGGGTCCGTGTATATCACATGTATAAAAAATATATATACAAGATATATATGTATGTATATTTTGCAGGCGCTGGGTATGGGAAATTTAGGGTTGTAAATAAGACGACTCAGAGTTAGATGCAGGGCATATCTATGAAAGTATAGGTTGGCATTACATGGCATGCAAATGTACTGAATCAGGAACTGGTGGTTGTGCATGCATGCCATCCCCATTAGCTTACCCCATGCAACAGTTTCCACTGTATATTTAAGCACAAAAACAAACTATAAGCTATAGATCTTCAAATATGTTCAAGCTCTGCCATGCCATATATACTGTTCTCACTTCTGAATATACACACACATGTGTGACACATTTTTTAACATACTTTTTTCAGGGTCTAAAGTATAATATATTTTAAGTATAGTCTCACTGTTTATCTTTTAGGTATTTCTTTTCAAAGATAATCTACAAAATTATCAAAATCAAATCCAATTGTTTGTCTTTGTAAAGCCCTATTCGTCCCTTCTTTTTATTATATACGAATGTCTTAATGATTTTGAACTTATCTAATTTAAAAAATATATATAAAATTAAGAAT
This sequence comes from Malus domestica, assembly GCF_042453785.1. Taxonomy (NCBI): domain Eukaryota; kingdom Viridiplantae; phylum Streptophyta; class Magnoliopsida; order Rosales; family Rosaceae; genus Malus; species Malus domestica. Next base: position 8,391,901 of record NC_091675.1, on the reverse strand, counting down.
CAAAATATATACTAACCTATATATACTGTACTGTATTCATATATGACATGATCAAGTCTTCATGTACACACACACGAAAAAAACAAAAAGTTCCCCAGATGATCAAAAGATCAGAGAGAAATCTCTTCTGCATTGTTGGGGCCCACTTGATCTCAGTGGCATGTTGCTTTTGCAGCAGCTTAGCTCAAGCTGACACACACATTACAGATATATACAAGAACACAGTAGGAGCTATACGGGAATGCATATCGTAACGTTGGAAGAGAAGGACCTCTCAGTGACCAACCTTCTTGACTTGTTCCTTGTCATACCCTAATATTTCATTCTCTTTCAACAAATTGAAATAACAAGAAGGTAATGCTATGCATATTTTTTTTTACCTTTTATACATCTTTATTAATTTTTGTTCATTGATCTTCTTTAATTTATCTATTCAACGACTTTAAAATTAAGAGAATATATGTGATAAAGTAAAACGAGTATGTGTATAATATTATCTTTAACAATATCATATTTATTCCAACTTTTTATGATATGGTTAATTCTGTTAATTACTTTATGCATATCAGTACTCTGATTTTTTTACCCTTTTTCCCTTTTTCTTGTTTTGCTGACGACCAAAGGAATGTTATGGGGTAAGATAGGCCTGACAATTCCTGACACGACCCGATAACCCAACACGACACGATACGAAATTAACAGGTGTTCGGGTCAACACGATAACGAAACGGGTCGTTATCGGGTAACCCGATAAGCACCTGTTAAGATAACGGGTTTGTTCGGGTATACACGTGGGTAACACGATACACGATAAGCAGAATATTAATTTAATAATTTATAACCCTAAAAAAAATACTATAATAATTATATATATATATATTAATTTAACAATTTTATACCCCTAAAAACTATAATAATTATATATATATATATTAAATTAACTATAATAATTATAATAATTATATATACTATAATAATTATACCCAAAATATTAACTATAATAATTTTATATATATATATATTAAATTTTATACCCCTAAAAACTATAATAATTATACATACAAAATAAATAGATTTAAATCTACTTAATAAATAAATATATATATATATATATACACACACACCATTGAACTTCATGGGATACGAATTATACGAAACTAATTTCAACAATCCAACCAGCAAACATGTTTGTATATACTTTGAGATCGCATACGCCAAAAATTGCAAAAAACAAACATTCAGAGAGCAAGTAATGGGACAAAACTTTTTAACGGTTATAAACGAAAAATCACGATTTAACGGTCATTTTAACTCCAATTTTGATGATTTTTTACAACCACACTCATTGACCCTATATGAATACAGTGATTGAATTCGATCTTCAATTTAAAATATTTACACTAGTGGATACCACAAAATCTTATGTTATACTTAATAAAAGTATGAATAAACCCTTAAGTATTAGTGAATCTATTGTTTTGATGGGATACTCATTCTACAAAACTAGTTTCAATGATCCAACCGTCAAACATGTTTGTATATACTTCGAGATCGCATACGCCAAAAATTGCAAAAAACAAACATTCAGAGATCAAGTAATGGGACAAAAGTTTTCGACGGTTATAAACGAAAAATCACGATTTAACGGTTATTTTAACTCCGATTTTGATGATTTTTTACAACTACACTCCATGACCCTATATGAAAACAAGTAATGAATTCGATCTTCAATTTAAAATATTTACACTAGTGGATACCACAAAATCTTATGTTATACTTAATAAAAGTATGAATAAACTATTAAGTATTAGTGAATCTATTGTTTTGATGGGATACTCATTCTACGAAACTAGTTTCAAAGATCCAACCGTCAAACATGTTTGTATATACTTCGAGATCGCATACGTCAAAAATTAAAAAAAACAAACATTCAGAGATCAATTAACGGGACAAAACTTTTCGACAGTTATAAAAAGAAAAATCACGATTTAACGGTCATTTTAACTCTGATTTTGATGATGTTTTGCAGCTACACTCCTTGACCTTATATGAATACAATGATTGAATTCGATCTTCAATTTAAAATATTTACACTAGTGGATACCACAAAATCTTATATTATACTTAATAAAAGTATGAATAAACTATTAAGTATTAGTGAATCTATTGTTTTGATGGGATACTCATTCTACGAAACTAGTTTCAATGATCCAACCGTCAAACATGTTTATATATACTTCGAGATCGCATACGCCAAAAATTGCAAAAAACAAACATTAAGAGATTAAGTAACGGGACAAAACATTTCGATGGTTATAAACAAAAAATCACGATGTAGCGGTCATTTTAACTCCGATTTTGATGATTTTTTACAACTACACTCCTTGACCCTATATGAATACAATGATTGAATTCGATCTTCAATTTAAAATATTTACACTAGTGGATACCACAAAATCTTATGTTATACTTAATAAAAGCATGAATAAACTCTTAAGTATTAGTGAATCTATTGTTTTGATGGGATACTCATTCTACGAAACTAGTTTCAATGATCCAACTGTCAAACATGTTTTTATATATTTCGAGATCGCATACGCCAAAAATTGCAAAAAAAAACCATTAAGAGAGCAAGTAACGGGACAAAACTTTTCGACGGTTATAAACGAAAAATCACGATTTAACGGTTAATTTAACTCCGATTTTAATGATTTTTTACAACTACACTCCTTGACCTTATATGAATACAATGATTGAATTCGATCTTCAATTTAAAATATTTACACTAGTGGATACCACAAAATCTTATGTTATACTTAATAAAAGTATGAATAAACTCTTAAGTATTAGTGAATCTATTGTTTTAATGGGATACTCATTCTACGAAACTAGTTTCAATGATCCAACCGTCAAACATGTTTGTATATATTTCGAGATCGCATACGCCAAAAATTGCAAAAAAAAAACATTAAGAGAGCAAGTAACGGGACAAAACTTTTCGACGGTTATAAACGAAAAATCACGATTTAACGGTTAATTTAACTCCGATTTTGATGATTTTTTACAACTACACTCCTTGACCTTATATGAATACAATGATTGAATTCGATCTTCAATTTAAAATATTTACACTAGTGGATACCACAAAATCTTATGTTATACTTAATAAAAGTATGAATAAACTATTAAGTATTAGTGAATCTATTGTTTTGATGGGATACTCATTCTACGAAACTAGTTTCAAAGATCCAACCGTCAAACATGTTTGTATATACTTCGAGATCGCATACGTCAAAAATTACAAAAAACAAACATTCAGAGATCAATTAACGGGACAAAACTTTTCGACGGTTATAAAAAGAAAAATCACGATTTAACGGTCATTTTAACTCTGATTTTGATGATTTTTTGCAGCTACACTCCTTGACCTTATATGAATACAATGATTGAATTCGATCTTCAATTTAAAATATTTACACTAGTGGAAACCACAAAATCTTATATTATACTTAATAAAAGTATGAATAAACTATTACGTATTAGTGAATCTATTGTTTTGATGGGATACTCATTCTACGAAACTAGTTTCAAAGATCCAACCGTCAAACATGTTTGTATATACTTCAAGATCGCATACGTCAAAAATTACAAAAAACAAACATTCAGAGATCAAGTAACGGGACAAAACTTTTCGACGGTTATAAACGAAAAATCACGATTTAACGGTCATTTTAACTCCAATTTTGATGTTTTTTTACAACCACAATCCTTGACCCTATATGAATACAATGATTGAATTCGATCTTCAATTTAAAATATTTACACTAATGGATACCACAAAATCTTATACTATACTTAATAAAAGTATGAATAAACTATTAAGTATTAGTGAATCTATTGTTTTGATGGGATACTCATTTTACGAAACTAGTTTCAATGATCCAACCGTCAAACATGTTTATATATACTTCGAGATTGCATACGCCAAAAATTGTAAAAAATAAACATTCAGAGATCAAGTAACGGGACAAAACTTTTCGACGGTTATAAACGAAAAATCACGATTTAACGGTCATTTTAACTCCGATTTTGATGATTTTTTACAACTACCCTCCTTGACCCTATATGAATACAATGATTGAATTTGATCTTCAATTTAAAATATTTACACTAGTGGAAACCACAAAATCTTATGTTATACTTAATAAAAGTATGAATAAACTCTTAAGTATTAGTGAATATATTGTTTTGATGGGATACTCATTCTACGAAACTAGTTTCAATGATCCAACTGTCAAACACGTTTGTATATATTTCGAGATCGCATACGCCAAAAATTGCAAAAAACAAACATTCAGAGAGCACGTAACGGGACAAAACTTTTCGATGGTTATAAACGAAAAATCACGATTTAACGGTTAATTTAACTCCGATTTTGATGATTTTTTACAACTACACTCATTGACCTTATATGAATACAATGATTGAATTCGATCTTCAATTTAAAATATTTACACTAGTGGATACCACAAAATCTTATGTTTATACTTAATAAAAGTATGGTATAATACTATTGTTTTATTTTTTTTCATAATTATTTTGGTAAACTTCTCATAATTTGAATGATTTTTAATGTTTGGTTTTTCTATGCTTAGTTTATGCAGAAGATAGTTATGACGTGGAAAACCTTACTGAAAACATCATCAACATAACTCTTGAAGGCAATAGATCAAGCCAAAGTTCCAATGCAATTTCATGATGATCGATGTAAATCGAGGATTTTGTAAATTGAGGTTTAAACTTTTGAGAAAGATTTCACAACCTTGAAAACAAAAACTGTTTCATTTTGCATATCCTTGCACATTTAAAATTTGTAATAGATTAGTAGTGTATGTATTATTTTTTTATTAGGCTCTTATTTTCGAGTGTAGATGTAGTACTTAAACGACAAATGTGTTCTAATGTTTTGAAGTAATATTTATGTGGCAATGTGTGGTATGTGCAAATTTAAGAAAAAAAATATATTTTTCTTAACGGGTCATAACGGGTCGGGTTGGGTAAAGTGACACGACCTGTTAAGGACCCGTTAAGATAACGGGTGTGACACAACATGACCCGTTAAGATAACAGGTGTTACACGAAAACGACACGAACACGACTGACACGACCCGTTTGCCAGGCCTAGGGTAAGAGACAGATCTCCAATGGCTTACCTAATTCTTTTTGTTTAAGCTTATACTCTTTATGTGAAATACTATTGTATCATATTGATTGATGAACGAGGATCCTCTCCGGATCCACTTTGTGAGGATTCCGGAGATTCTTACATCGAGTTCGTTTATCATACATCGTGCGGTTAGAAATTATTTTAATTTTTTTATTTAAAATTAAACATAAATAGTACCTGATGAAAATTGACTACAAGATGTACGGTAAACAGACATAATATAAGGATCCCTGAGATCCTCACAAAAAGGATCCGAAGAGGTCTTCGGATCCTCATGCTTGATTGATTATAATGCTACTACATATCGTACTAATATGGTCATGTAATATGAGTTGGCGACAAGTTTATATTTAAGAGAGTATTTTAGCAATAAATACCCACATTATCTCTCTCGCAGAGATCACCCAAATTCCCCAGCTCTTCGTTTCCGACTCTTTCCTTTGGTTGGGGTCGACAGGCAGTCCTCATTTCTCTTCTTCCTTTTCTTTCTCTTTTGCTTTCATTATGTCTGTGACCTTAATGTGAAAAATAAGTTAACACACAAAATTAAACCCTCTTTTTATCAATTGTAGTAAAGTATGTAAGTAGGGATCGTTCTAGGCCGGGGATTAGGATGGATTGCTAAATCACTTGGAAACTGACTTGAAAACGTAAAAACAAAGTTTAAAACACTAACTAGACTCAAAGAATGCAAAACTATACTTTAAAACACTAAAACAAACCAAAAGACTCAAAACAGCCCCTAAACACTTAAAACTACCTTAAACACACAATCTGGGCAGTTTTGGGACTCTAACACAAACTTGGACGAATTTTGGTTTTCTAATGAACTAAAACACTTATAAACATAATCTAAGATAAGTTCTAATTAATATGACTCAAAGAAATAAGATGGGGTTGATTTTGGACGAAAATAATTAAATTAAGATAAGAACAAAGTAAACAAATTCTTAGACAAATTTAAGTGAATCAAAACAGATTGTAAAATGAATTTGAATGAAACTTATGGATGGAAGGCTAGCTAGGAGGTTTTTCTCCACACATGTCACACTTGCATACAAAACGATTTCCAGTTGCTTTTCGATAAGCTATGAATACTCAACGCCCCAAATTAACCGTGAATTGCACTAATTAACCCTCAGTTTTTCCACAAGTTATTGGATTGGATGATTGAATACGACAACCCAAAACATTCCCTACAAGTTCCCTACATGAATTGCATAATAGAGATACAAGCAAGAATCATTAAGTTCTATGAAAAACATAAGCATTGACGATGCACTCGTTACTATGATTTGCATGAAACTTATGCCAAGAATTTACTTAACGTGATTGTGACTAGCAACCTTCACTACTTGTGAATATAAGTTCATAACGATTAGGTGAAACTCCCTTATATTCTAGCGTTAAATTCATGCATGAAAATTAAGCGTGCACTCTCAACCAACATACACAAATCATTTTTTATACGATCGGATAAGTAAATTGAATTCACAACTTATGAATCACAACTGGATGTAATCAAATCATATTGCAAGTATGAACATGGTTTCGAATCACCCCCTAACTAAGAGGGGTTTAGTTCCTCATACTCACAAAGCAAAGATACATAAAATTAGACATTAAAATTAAAGGAAAGAAAACACCTAAAATGCTCCAACTTGGGTAGCAAGTGCATCCAAGAATTCTCCTTTGCTTGCTTGCGGCAGATTGCTTTGTGGACGGATTTTTGGGTAGTTTTATGATGTAGAATGGATGGGGAATGGTATGGAAAGGTTTAGGGTAAGTGTGGAGGAGTGTTTGAGGGTTGGAGGGTGGTGGAGAGCTAGGCAAAGAGGGTGGAAGAAGGTGGAGTGGCTGTTATGTTTTCTAGGCACTAGAATGGTGTTTTTGGGGTGTTTTGCTACCTAGAGGTTGTATGGACGAATTTTCTGTGATGAATGATGAATATGAGAGTGTGAACCCTTTGCCAAGGGGTGTAAACATGTATTTATAGGCCCCAAAAACCTTAGAAAATCAGGTTAGGTTAAGGATGAAATGCATGGCAATTTGTGTGTGTGGTGTGCAATGGTCCAAGGGTGAAAATGAAGTAATGATGCAAAGTGTGAAGGGTAAAATGGAGTGGTGTTGTAGCTAGGGAGCATGAATGATTGTGTACATTGCATAGAGATGGAAAGGGAGGTGAAATGTGTCAACAAATGGGTCAAAGGTGCAACAACATGTGTTGCACATGGCATTGGATTCCAAATGTGAATGATGGAGAATCAATTGGTGCATGTAATGGATGTAAATGTTGTCTAAAATCTAATGAGTGAAGGGAACAAGAGGTATCAAACAATTGAGTGTAATAATTAAATGAATTGAAGCATGAAATTAGAAATTATGTAGGGGACAAGAGTGATCAAGCATGGCATGGAATCCAAAGGGAATTCTATGTGGTTTGCATGGCAAGGAATGCAAGTTGGGGTGACAGATTTTTGGGCTGTTTTCTTCATCTTTTAGACCATAATTCTTCATATTCTTGGCCTCTTTAGTTCTCAAATTCGTCCATCCACTTGGCCCATGCATTTGCTATCCATTCCAAGCCCGAAACATGCTCCAAAGGCCTCCAAAATGCATCTTCTTGCCTACTTTGTCCATAAAATCTGAAAACACACGAAAATGACTTTAAACATTAAAATAACTAAGGAAACACGACATAAATGCACTAGAACAAGCCAACTAAGTCGCATAAATATGCTCCTATCAAATTCCCCCACACTTAGCTTTTGCTAGTCCTCGAGCAAACAAAGAAATAAAACGAAACAAAACAAAACAAATAAAATACAACCTAAACCTTTCAACATTTGCCTCAGGGATTCCAATGCATATGACATGTTAAAAATCATTATCCCCACAGATTTGAATCATCTTCACACTTAAACATGTACTTAATCATAGTCACTACTTACTTGTTCACAATTAATCGATTAAAACAATGTTTTTGATGTAGTAACATGCATTAGAGAAATCACTCAATTCCTTACAAGATATGCACTCAATTTTCACTCAGATTTTCTAACTACACACCATATACTAGTTATATGTGAGAAGATTGATGTAGATATGAAAACGAACGCTCACATATATGTATCACAAAGAAAGCAATTTCTGGAGTTAATAAGCATGTTTAGATATGATCTCATGAATGGAATGCTACTACTTAGATGCGAGAACCGGTGACACCATATGCTCATATCAATTTCAAACTCCACATATTGAAACGCATGACACTCAAGATGAAGTTAAGGGTTGTAACGGGGCTTGGGGTGATGGCTAACAAATGAAGGATAAGGATAACAATCGTTCTTAAAGCAATAGCAAGTAAAGTAATGAAATTGAAACTTAGAATTCACTTAGATTGCAGAAATTAGCTTTTAGAAACGAAGGGAAAATTCAAACAATATTTAGGGCCGAATTTTATGTTTTGGACCCTTTCTTCAACAAGCAGCACTTTAAAACTCTTTTTCGCATTTTTTATTTTTTATTTTTTTCAACTCTTCTTTTCTTTTCAACAAGCATAATAACTCACACTTCCCCCACACTTGTTTTCTGCCATACATTAATCAAAAGAAATTCAATTTGAATCATGCTTTACTATGCTTCAAGAACAAGGGTATGGATGGTCCTAAACTAGGCTAGGTAAGGATAATGTGGTTTAACAAAGAATGTAGGCTATCAAGGCTCAATGGGGTTAACTTAAACATATAACGATATGGGATACATGGCAGTTTGGCTTTGGTGGTGGTAACTACACAACTTCATCTTGAATATGTGTTATGCAAATCAATATCATGCTTTGAATGAAATGGGCATGAGTTCTAGCATTTGGAACTAAATGATGAAACGCCTTCTAAGTAGTAACCAAGCAAAGAAAAATGAGATCATGCAACGACTTTAGAAAACAATAATGCACAGATTATCAACTCTCCAAATAACGTTTAGGCTCAAGTCTCACAAGGTTGTAGTGTTAGTTTGAGTTCTTTCCTTCAAGCATGTTACAAAAACTAATTTTTTCTTTTATGATTACATGTGATTTCATAAGTTATAACCACAACCACGCATAAATAAAGAGTAAATCAAACTTTCATCCATGTTTATAACTCTCTTTAACAGTCATGCAATTACAAACCGAATCCTCATCATTATGTTGGAAGGTACCCTAAGACACAAATAAGCACACAAAAACAACTCTTTTTGGGATTTTCAAAAACAATTTTTCAAATTTTTATGAATTTTCGGATTTTTATGTCAAAACACACTGAAACACTCCAAAACAGCTTAAAAAAAATACTTAAAACAACAAGGAACAACACTAGAAGTAATGGGTGATAAATTTATACGAATTTCATGCAAAAGAATGGTTACCCCCCCACACTTAAATCAAACATTGTCCTCAATGTTTCAAGCATATACTCACACTAAAAACAAGCAAATAACAAACGACAAATAAACATGACAAATATGGCAAAGTAAAAACCAGACAGAGTAGAGTTTAAGAACGCAAATCTGGTTTTGGAGATAGTTGATCTTGTTGACTTTCCACAGCTTTGATCTTGAACTGGTTTGGAATTCTGAGCGGGGAATATCAGAGTGCAGTCTGCATTCTTCTCTGCTTGTTTCTTCTGCACGGTGGGCAGGCACGAGGTAGAGGTGTTGGTCTGTTTCTTTATTCAATCTTTCCAAGTGCCCACCTCTTGCTCTCTTTCTCCTTGTCCTTAGTTGAGGATGAATCAGCACGTTGTCTCCACATGCTTCGAGGTATCATCTTCACTTCCCTTATAAGTGAGAGACGAAGCGAAAGCATAAGATGATGAGTACTCGAGAGCAAGAGCTGGCTGGAGAAAGGACAGGGAGAAAGCATGATATGAGATACTCTTGCTCTCAACCCTTATGATATGAAATACTTGTGCTCTGGATGGGTTGTTTGCAGGGGTATCCCAGGGGATGAAAAATACAGAGTGACTCGAGAGTGTTTGTTGGAAAGCCATTTCAGAGAGGATGAAGGGTTAAGTGAGGCTGAAAGTTGGGTGAGACTGCTTCACTTTGAAGTTCAACATTTATAGAATTTTCTTAATGGCTGGGAAGGCATTGTTCCATTACTCATGTCGGCAAGCCTGGGATAATTTAACAGTAGTTTCCACGTGCATTCCACTTCTCCAAAAAATTTCGACAGATTGCGCGTGATTTACGCAACGCAGATATACAAATTGACAGATGCTGACACGTCTCAATAAAGCAGAGGCCTCTTTAATATCCGGAATTTACGCTTCGAGTTCTGAGCTTCGTTGAGGGCAGAGATTGCATGTGACAAGTGCTGACGAGGCTGAGAGAGACAGATGGTTGGAATCGGTGCTTCGACAGACTGCCCGTGATTTTCGTAAAGCTGAGTTGCGTGTGATGGGTGCTGACGAGGCTGAGACAGTTGACACTCTTTGGTATCTGGAATTGGTGGTTTGTGAGCAAGCCCAACTTTTGAGAAAGCTGGCGCCTCTTCGATCTCCGAATGGCTTCTTCGATTTCTGAGCTCACCTCTTCGATCTCTGAAATCCCATCGCGTGCTGATTTTTATAGAGGTATGCAGGACGTTCAAAGCACTCTTGAATTTCTGCCTGTAAAAACTCCCGTTTTGCACTTCTACGATCTTGACTTGTCCGATCTCCTCTTTCTTTAACACCTCTGAAAAATGTCTGGCCATTCCGACCGTCGTTTTGACTTGAACCTTAGTGAAGGAGCAGCCCCTCCTTCTCCAGACAACATATGGCGCCCGTCCCTCATATCCCCTACTGGTCCTCTTACCGTTGGGGATTCGGTGATGAAAAATGACATGACCGCTGCGGTGGTGGCCCGGAACCTTGTCACCCCCAAAGATAACAGACTGCTCGCTAGACGGTCTGATGAATTGGCGGTTAAGGAGTCTCTGGCTCTTAGCGTACAATGTGCGGGTTCTGTGTCCAACATGGCCCAACGCCTATTTGCTCGAACCCGTCACGTTGAATCGTTGGCGGCTGAAATACAGAGTCTCAAAGAGGAGATTAGAGGACTCAAGCATGAAAATAAACAATTGCACAAGCTTGCACACAATTATGCCACAAACATGAAGAGGAAAATTGACCAGCTGCAGGAAACTGATGGTTAGATTTTACTTGATCACCGGAGGTTTGTGGGTTTGTTCCAACCGCATCTGCCTTCGTCTTCTGGGGCGGCACCGCGTATTGAAGCTCCAACTGATCAACCTCCGATACCTCATCCTTCCGTGGCCCCACCGACTACTGAGACTCCGCCGACTACTGCAACTCCGCCGACTACTGCGACCTCTCCCAAGCAGCCTTTGTGAAGGCTTTCTCTTGTATTATGCTATGTTTCTTTACTTCCCAGTTTGCTGTTCATTTCCACGAAGTTTAATGTTAAAATCCTTTGCATATTTGTTAATGTTTCAAAATAGAAAATCACAACCAAAAATAATTAAACAAGTAATAAAATTGACAATCAAGCAGAATAAATGGGTTGCCTCCCTTAAAGCGCTTGCTTTAACGTCTTCCAGCCGGACGATGAACACAATTACTCCCTACTGGAGCCCACGGCATGCAAGGGAATGTCATCCACCACATGCTCAACAAAGTTCTCATAGATTACATCCTTGAACGGAAATGGATAGTAATGTTCGTTGATGGGTGCGTTGTGTTGCCTAAGGTTCATGTTCATACGCCCACCATCGAGGATTTGCTTGGGTACCTGCACCAAAGAAGGGAACCACCTATCAACTTTAATGGAAATTGGATTTGGATTAGGTGGCTTACCTATGTGTTGTGATGAAGTGGCAGCAATGTGAACATTCTTCCCCATGGTGCGTTCGGCCAATTTGAGCATTTTGAGAGCAGTGGCCGTATGGTCCTTGTGCGCCACTCCAATTCCCTCGTCTTGCATGGTTCTTGATGCATCCTTTGTGCCTAGTGCTGAATGGTCTGGTACTATATTTTCTATTTTATCAATGGCACAACAAGAATGAACAACATTAGGAGTCTCAATGGATTCAGAAATTTTAAAACTAATCATGTCACCACTAAATGCCATAGTTACTAATCCTTTGGCCACATCAATCTTCGTTTGAGCCGTTTTCATGAATGGCCTTCCAAGGAGGATGGGCAATGAAGGGGCATGGTCTGATTCATCCATTTCGAGAACATAGAAATCCGCTGGGAAGATTAAATGATCAACCTGCACTAAAACGTCTTCCAAAACTCCATTTGGATAAGCGTTAGATCTATCGGCCAATTGTATGATTACACCATCATTTTTCAATGCTCCTAAGTTCATAGATGCATAAATGGAATATGGCATAACATTTATAGAAGCACCTAAATCAAGCATGGCAGATTTGAAACGGGTATTACCAATGACACACGGAATTGTAAAACTTCCCGGATCTTTACATTTGGGGGGTAGTTTATGTTGCAAGATGGCAGAGACATTCTCACTTACATGTACCACCTCTTTCTCCCGGACACGTTTCTTTGTTGTACAAAGCTTCTTTAAACACTTGGCATACTTCGGGATTTGCTTTATGGCATCAAGGAGGGGAATGTTGACTTGCACCTTTCTAAACGTCTCTAGAACATCTTTTTCCTCATCTTCGTTCTTTGATTGCAAAAATCTGCTAGGAAAGGGGACATTCAAAGGAAAAACATTAGTAGGAATTGAATTTAACACATTCTTACCCTTATTGGACAGATTTGAAGGTTTAGGGGCCATGGACACTTGCGGCATAGGCGTGTCCACCTTTGCCGTGGGTGGGCATGCTTCCTCCTCCTCAAATTGAAGTTTTTCATCCTCTTTGTGACCTGTTTTTGATGAAGAACCTGCCCCAATCTCTTTTCCACTTCTCAAGGGTATGGCCTTTGCACTTTCAAAGCCTCCATTCGGGTTTGGAATGGTAGAACTAGGAAGCCTTCCTTGGTCTCTAATCTGCCCAACAACGTCGGCAATCTGCCCCATTTGTTTCTCTAGTTGGTCCACTCTTTTGTTTTGATTTTCCTGCCCATTAGTCAAAGTGGTTAGTAACTTAACAAGTGTATCATTATCCAAAGCATTACCTGAATTATTTGGGGCCGATTGTGGTTGGACTTGAGGGGGTGCGTATGGGTTGTTGTAGAAACCCGGGGGTTGTTGCCTAAAGCCTCCTTGTGGTTGGGCTTGTTGTGGCTCTCTCCATTTGAAGTTTGGATGGTCCCTCCACCCCGGATTATACGTGTTGGAGTATGGATCATGTCTTGGCTGATTTTGGCTTTGAAACCCAATGGCATTAGCACTCTCCCATCCACCCTTCTCGATGAGTTGAGGACACTTTTCGGAAGCATGTCCTTGGATAGAACATACGCCACACACCATGGGTCCTTGAATCTTCATTCCCTCGGCCATCTGTGAAATAATAGAAGTAAGATTAGCTAACTGAGATTGAATATTGGATGCGGAACTTACCTCATACACTTGTTGCCGTGGGGGTCCACTTTGGCCTACACCTTCGTATTGTTGAGCGTTCAATGCTCTATTAGCAATCAAGATTTTTGCAGCCATGGGCGTTTTGTCTACCAATGCTCCACCCGCCGAGGCATCGAGCATTTGACGTTCTAGTGGTAGGAGCCCTTCGTAGAAGTATTGCAAAAGCAATTCCTCATTCATATGATGTTGTGGACAAGAAGCAACAAGTGATTTAAATCGTTCATAATATGTAGGAAAAGACTCACCTTCATCTTGTTGAATTCCACTTATTTTTTTACGAAGAAGAATGATGCGAGAAGTTGGGAAAAACTTCTCCAGAAACGCCATCTTCATACTCTCCCAAGATGTAACTGTACCGGGAGCCAACTCGTATAACCAATCCTTGGCTTTGTCCATTAAAGAGAATGGAAAAGCCTTCATCTTCAAAATACTTTCGTCGACGTTAACCGGAGTCATGCTTGAACACACCACTTCAAATTCTTTTAAATGCTTGTTCGGATCCTCCATAGACAGACCATGATATTTTGGAATGTGGTGGAGCAAACTTGACTTCAACTCGAATTCCTCGGTCTTTCCTTGGGTAGCCGCCGGATATTGGATACACAAAGGTGCGGCATTATCTAATCCCGAAGCGGCGAGCTCCTTGAGCGTACGGTTGTCCATGGCTATACCTTGCTCTTCTCCACCCACTTGTGCCGTGGGCTTCTCTTCAACCTCAACTTCTTGCTCTTCTAATTCAGGCTCGGGACTAGGAGGATTAGACTCTTGCAATTTCTTTTTCCTTCTCAAAGTCCTCTCAAAATCACCGTTAAAGTCGGAGATATGCTCACGAACAGGTTGTGAGCTACGGGTCATAAAGTAGTACCTAAAAACAAAGAAAACAAAACAAATCAGCAACTTAAACAGAAACTTAAAAAAAATACAATAATTCGAAAGAAAACAATCCAAGAGATTAGCAAAGTTGCTAATCCCCGGCAACGGCGCCAAAATTTGATGTGAAAAATAAGTTAACACACAAAATTAAACCCTCTTTTTATCAATTGTAGTAAAGTATGTAAGTAGGGATCGTTCTAGGCCGGGGATTAGGAGGGATTGCTAAATCACTTGGAAACAGACTTGAAAACGTAAAAACAAAGTTTAAAACACTAACTAGACTTAAAGAATGCAAAACTATACTTTAAAACACTAAAACAAACCAAAAGACTCAAAACAGCCCCTAAACACTTAAAACTACCTTAAACACACAATCTGGGCAGTTTTGGGACTCTAACACAAACTTGGACGAATTTTGGTTTTCTAATGAACTAAAACACTTAAAAACATAATCTAAGACAAGTTCTAATTAATATGACTCAAAGAAATAAGATGGGGTTGATTTTGGACGAAAATAATTAAATTAAGATAAGAACAAAGTAAACAAATTCTTAGACAAATTTAAGTGAATCAAAACAGATTGTAAAATGAATTTGAATGAAACTTATGGATGGAAGGCTAGCTAGGAGGTTTTTCTCCACACATGTCACACTTGCATACAAAACGATTTCCAGTTGCTTTTCGATAAGCTATGAATACTCAACGCCCCAAATTAACCGTGAATTGCACTAATTAACCCTCAGTTTTTCCACAAGTTATTGGATTGGATGATTGCATACGACAACCCAAAACATTCCCTACAAGTTCCCTACATGAATTGCATAATAGAGATACAAGCAAGAATCATTAAGTTCTATGAAAAACATAAGCATTGACGAGGCACTCGTTACTATGATTTGCATGAAACTTATGCCAAGAATTTACTTAACGTGATTGTGACTAGCAACCTTCACTACTTGTGAATATAAGTTCATAACGATTAGGTGAAACTCCCTTATATTCTAGCGTTAAATTCATGCATGAAAATTAAGCGTGCACTCTCAACCAACATACACAAATCATTTTTTATACGATCGGATAAGTAAATTGAATTCACAACTTATGAATCACAACTGGATGTAATCAAATCATATTGCAAGTATGAACATGGTTTCGAATCACCCCCTAACTAAGAGGGGTTTAGTTCCTCATACTCACTAAGCAAAGATACATAAAATTAGACATTAAAATTAAAGGAAAGAAAACACCTAAAATGCTCCAACTTGGGTAGCAAGTGCATCCAAGAATTCTCCTTTGCTTGCTTGCGACAGATTGCTTTGTGGACGGATTTTTGGGTAGTTTTATGATGTAGAATGGATGGGGAATGGTATGGAAAGGTTTAGGGTAAGTGTGGAGGAGTGTTTGAGGGTTGGAGGGTGGTGGAGAGCTAGGCAAAGAGGGTGGAAGAAGGTGGAGTGGCTGTTATGTTTTCTAGGCACTAGAATGGTGTTTTTGGGGTGTTTTGCTACCTAGAGGTTGTATGGACGAATTTTCTGTGATGAATGATGAATATGAGAGTGTGAACCCTTTGCCAAGGGGTGTAAATATGTATTTATAGGCCCCAAAAACCTTAGAAAATCAGGTTAGGTTAAGGATGAAATGCATGGCAATTTGTGTGTGTGGTGTGCAATGGTCCAAGGGTGAAAATGAAGTAATGATGCAAAGTGTGAAGGGTAAAATGTAGTGGTGTTGTAGCTAGGGAGCATGAATGATTGTGTACATTGCATAGAGATGGAAAGGGAGGTGAAATGTGTCAACAAATGGGTCAAAGGTGCAACAACATGTGTTGCACATGGCATTGGATTCCAAATGTGAATGATGGAGCATCAATTGGTGCATGTAATGGATGTAAATGTTGTCTAAAATCTAATGAGTGAAGGGAACAAGAGGTATCAAGCAATTGAGTGTAATAATTAAATGAATTGAAGCATGAAATTAGAAATTATGTAGGGGACAAGAGTGATCAAGCATGGCATGGAATCCAAAGGGAATTCTATGTGGTTTGCATGGCAAGGAATGCAAGTTGGGGTGACAGATTTTTGGGCTGTTTTCTTCATCTTTTGGACCATAATTCTTCATATTCTTGGCCTCTTTAGTTCTCAAATTCGTCCATCCACTTGGCCCATGCATTTGCTATCCATTCCAAGCCCGAAACATGCTCCAAAGGCCTCCAAAATGCATCTTCTTGCCTACTTTGTCCATAAAATCTGAAAACACACGAAAATGACTTTAAACATTAAAATAACTAAGGAAACACGACATAAATGCACTAGAACAAGCCAACTAAGTCGCATAAATATGCTCCTATCAGACCTGCCCTTCCGCTGTCTATGGTTGTAATTGTGAGGTCAAGACCTATTTTTCCGGTGTCCTTCGCTGTTTACCTGCTCTTCTTTCTTTTCCTCCGACATCTTGCCTTCTTTACAAACCCAAATTTCAATTATTCAGTTGTTTTCCCTCACATCTATTTCTCAGATTTCCCCTTCCTTCCCCTGGCACCTCCACCTTCAACCTCTTCATCACTTCCCCTTTATTCCTACCAAAAATCAAATCTTCAAGTTTTGGAGTCAATTTGGGATGTAAATCTCTACGCCACTGCCCCTTGTTTTACCGGCATGCAGAAAAATTTGGGCGAAGTGTTCTGCGGCCTCCGTCATAGTAAGGGTGATTTACACATCCCTTTGGCCCTCCTCCCCCCTCGTATTGTGTCTACTTGGTTCTCTTCCTGCAGGTGTGGTGGTTGGTGGTACGGATCTACATGGCTCGGTTGGTTGCGGTACTCTGAGATTTGATTTTTGTTATGGAATTTCTTTTTCTTTATGGGTTACTTTGGCTGTGCTGGACTCTTTGCGGATCCACCTTCTGTTTGGTTCCTACATGGCGGTCACTCTGGTGGTTGCTAGCGAGAGTTTGGCGGCGGTGGACTACTCATCCTTGATGAAGATTAGGTTTTCTTTTTGTCGTTTGTATTCTGTTCTAGGCTTTTGTCGGTGTGGGTTGGGCCTCCCACTGTTTTTATCTTGAGCTGTTGGTTGGCTTTGTAATATGTTTTATCTTTAATGAATTCTGAGTCTCCGACTCTTTTGACCAAAAAAAAAAAAAACCTAGTTTATCATGATCATTCTACTTATCTAATTCCTCTTCAAATTTCTTTAAATCATTAAAAAAATGAGTCTAACTATCAACCACCACATCATGTGGTTTATAACACATGGTCTGAAAAAGATGGTATTCCTAGCAATTTTCAAACTAAAATAACAATTTCTAATGAGTTTTTTTATTTTATTTTATTACAAACGATATTATACATTAATCTTTACTAAGAGGATATGCATAAAACATTCAAATTTGAATTTAAAATACATAAGGTGTTGGTATACTTGTAGTTAAGGATGGGCAAAATATCTATGGGTTTGGGTAACCGCGGTTACCCGTCCATTTAAAGTTCATGGTTACGGTTATGGGTAACCGTTAAATGGGCAGTTATGGCTATTATCCGCGGTTATAACGGGTATCCATTTACCCATTTAATTTATTTGTGCATCAGCAATACTAATTCAATTTATGCATATGGGTGTGTGAAAAATCATGGAATGTAAACCTTCTGTTTATGCATATTGATGAATGGTGATACTAAATTGATTTGGTACTCTGCTTTTTTTTTTTTGGATAACTGAGTGTACAATATAAGCCTTTTGTGATCACTTACCTCTGTTGGATTCATGCTAATTGGTGTCAGTGTTCCTAAATGGGATACTGATTCAATTTATACATTTTTTTGTAGGCCTCTTTTGGTGACAACGAGTTGATGAGACTTTGGGATTGAACGTGCTAAAGCATCAGTGTTCGAAAGTGTTTAGTTTCAGAATATTTTGGAGCTTTGAATCATCTAGTATTCAAGATAATAACTACAATTTGTTTTTAGAAGCTTTACTTTGTAATCATATGGATTATAATTAAAGACTTGCTCGGGTGTAGTAGAAAAATATCATTTGTAAACTATTATTTCAATTATTGGAATTGTATGAGGACTTAAATGATTAAAATAGGAAAATGCATGCTAAAATGTACCTATAATGGTGTTTAATTGTCAGGAAACGAAAATTATGATAAATTTTTCATTTGTAATTTTCAAGTTGTAAAAAAAAAAAACAAAACATATAGACGGGTGAAAAAATGGTAAATGGGTAAAAAAAAGGATAAATGGGTTCAAAAACGGGTAAATGGTTATGGTTAAATGGGTAAACGATTATGGTTAAATGGGTACACGGTTATGGGTATGGTTAACTATTTATAAACTGTTATGGGTATGAGTATAACCTTTTATGCAATTACTCAACGGGTAAACGGTTATGCGGGTATGAACATACATGGTTATAGGTAAATAACCGCGATTACCTGCCCATCATAACCGTTGTCCATCCCTACTTGTAGTTGATTGTACTTGTTCTATTTGTATTTGGGTTTTTTGTGATTAGGGTTGTTTGATACGTCATTTGTAAACGACTGGTTCTGGTCGTCTCTAAAACCTATGCAAAGGACAAAAATTGGCCAAATTTCAAAAGGAAATTGCTCAATTGTTAGGGCCCGCCAACAAGCTTAGTTGAAAGCCCAGCTATCCCAAAACCCAATGATGACCCAACCAGCCATTTTATTTTCTTCAGCAATGACCCAAACTTGTTTTCACTTTGTAGCACCCTTGTGGCCCTTTTAGTTTTTTTTTTTTTTGGGTCATGCCCTTGATCTCCACAAATGAAAAACTCTAAAAAAAATAAAATAAAAATAAAAAAAATAGAAAAACCATCTTTACAATCATAAATTTTACACAAAAATATTTCAATAAGAATTGGAGAAAGAAACTCTTTCTCTGACTTGATGCACTTGTCATGTTTTAATTGATTTTTTATTGTAAAATTCTTTGGTTTCTATTGATAAGTTTTAGTTATATTTTCAGAGTGCAATGTTATTAGAAGATTCATGTGTAAAAACCATTCATTTCTTTAAAAAAAAACCAGTGAAATTTCTTATTGAATTGGGGCGGTTTTGTCATAATATAAGATTATAGGAGGTTGTTTTCTCGTTATTTAGGTCTAGTCATGGTTATTTTAACTTGTGAGTAAGAGATTTTATGTTCGATACTCTTAAAAGACGAGTTTGTGACTAATTTATTCTTCGTCTCTGTAGTGTAAATGTATCGATCATTGTAACAAAATTGGTAGTTTCTTCATAGGTCTTTTTTTCGAGTCTATAATTGAAGTCTTTTCTCTTTGGCAGTCTAAGTTTGAATTATTTTGACGAGGAGAATAAATTGAAGCAGTTTGCTTTGGTGTGTTTTTCTTGGCTGAGTTACATGTTTTCTTTTGTCAAAGTATCAAAAAACATAGCTAACATTACTAAAGGTAATATCTTAGGAAAACTAACGAAAGGTCCCTATTTTAGGAGTATTTCATTAAAACTTCCTAATATATTTGCTTGGGCCTTTTCTTCTCCGTACATTAATAAATAATTTAGAAAAACACTTTGATAAACAATGTTTTATAGAAAAACACTTCAAGTGACAAATTAGAAGAAAAAAACTCTCCTGTATCCACTTGTATTCGTAGCTACAAAATTAGTTTGGTGTTGCAAAGTAATTGGATTTTCCTTTAGTGACACACCCCGACCTAGATCGAGGCATGTTGGCCATCACGTGAGAGTGACGTAACCATGTGCGCAGCGCGGAAATGAAATTGACATAGAGAAATACGAATAGATAAAAACCAAACTAACTAAGAGTACTAGATAAGATAAAATGCAAGTGACGAGATTATGTGTGATTACACATAACCAGAGCATAAGTAGCCTAAGTGCAGTCCGGCAGGACCAATACTAATTATACAATACCCAAAGGAGATCCTACATTGGTGATAATCTGTCAGAACCTCTGTCAAATCCTCGTAAGCCACCAACACGCACTCCTACCTAAAACCTGGAAGGGTACAAAACAGAAAGTGTGAGTGGGCAAAAACAAAGGTTTTGAAAACACATTTCTTTTTATCAAAGGTAGTAACCCCTCACTGTAAAACTTGTATAATTTCCCAGAAAATAGAATATATCATAACTCAAAACCATGCTCAGAAAAGCGATATTCATAAGTATGTCATGCCAAATATCTCAAAATAACAGAATAAGTAACTCAGGTGAAATAAACTCATGAGAAATAACATATCAGCCGGATCCACCTAAAGTGGCCTGTATGGCTAAACCTATAGCTCAACAAGTATGCTTGCACATGAGTTGGAACCATCTATAGTGGTTTGTACGACAGGACTGAGTGTAAATAAATACGCTCAAGTATTACGATCACGTGAAAACTGTGTGAATAATCGCGAGTCACCTACGAGTCGGAACCACCTATAGTGGTCTGTACGACAAGACTGTGCACCTAACTTAGATCCAAGGTGAGCGTATGGTGCGGGAGGTGAACATCACGTGAAGGACTGTGCCCTAACCACGGGCGGGAGCACTAACACTGGGATGCAGGTTTATGAGCTCTCAATGCATCTCAAAATAATCATCAACACACATTAACAATCTACAACTCACCTGGCACTTACCTGAGCATCCATAACGTCGAACATAAATATATGCAATTACTATACTAAATCATAATTTAAGTATAAATCAATAGGCATGACATTTCAAAACATAATTTCATTTAAACACATTTTCTGGGAAAAATACCAAGCATATAAGTATATACTGAAAACCAAAAGGTCACTTACTGATATGTGGAAGGGTCGTAGCCCCCGAGTCTCGCTTGATTACGCTCATCCTTTGGATAGGTCTCACCTATATGCTAAACAACTATTTAAACGTTATTTTAAAGCACATAAACAAAATTAGGTAATAACTTCTCATACGTTACTCAATTGGGGTGCATGAATATACCAACATGATCTACTCAACCCCACGAACGACCCCATATTTTAAGAAAAAATTTCCAATGTCCCACGCGTCAGCTAAGGCACGGCCATACACGTTGCCACATGCCTGGCACACTAAACGGAATCCTTAATAGCTTTAAGGAATATTCCGTTAAAAATCAGCATATACCGTTAAAGATACCTGACGCCGTTAGAATATTTCGTCAACTTTGACGGAATATTCGCCTCATTCTTCCTTGGTTAGCCGGAGTCCGGCGCCGGCACCGCTGCGATTACCAAATTATGGAAAATTTTCTAAGCTTAATTCTCACTCATTTCTCAACCAAAATCCATAAAATTTGAACCAAAATGAAGCTTAGGACAAAAGGAACAAATCCTTACCACTTTTAGGTCCTAAATCCATTGGAAAATCGCCGGAAAAAGTCACGATAATCCGGCCACCCTGCAACTCACTAAACCCGAATGTTCTTACGTCAAAACCACTCCAAAATTGATCCAACGTGCTAGAAAAGCAAGAATAATACCTTCTTAGGTCTCAAAACAACCTAAACCCTTCGCGATCACGTTGGAGAAAATTCACCCCTCACCGGAGCTCGGGTAACTTGAGTTCTACGAGTCCTCATGCCCAACCAAGGGTATAAATCAACTCTTGAGCTTGTAAGGAACACGAAAACCACCTTCATAGTCTCGATCCGTGCATGAAAAGGTAGATTTGAGAAGATGACAGTACAACTGTACGGAAAATGGAAGAAATCCGAGAGGGAGAGAAAGAGAGAGTCAACGGGTTGATGTGTGTGTGTGAGTGTGTGGTCCAGGTTGCAGCCAACCAAAAACAAGGAAAAAAAAACTTAGTTCCAATTGGGTCAAAACAATTAGGACTTAACATATTTGGTCCACATCCAAAACTTAAACCACACAACACCGCACAATGCTCAAGGGTAAAATAGACATTTCACGTCATCGCAAATACAATATTCTTACTTCGGGATGGCTATCACATTTAGTATTGAGTTTGAAGTACATTTTATAAAATGTGATGTTGTTGGGAGTTTATATGTGAATATCCCAATAAATTATATCAAAAGAGCAGTAGGTTTTGTTCACTGAATTATGTTTTTGAGAATACAACTAGATGGTTGGAGATTTCAGAAATGAATGTTAGAATTATTTCAATTCATCAGAACATTATGATTGTTTATTTTTTTGTGCTCACTGTAATCCAATACTTGAAAAATTAAAAATGAGAGTATCGATCCCCTTCTCATTCCTTTTCTTTTCTATTTTTGACTCCCTTGAATCACGAATTCCCTTATATTGATTTTTTTTTACTTAAAAAGTGTATTTTTTTCTTAAATTTTATTTTATAATGTGGGCAATCTTGTAATGAATGTTTTTCCAAGTGACGTGAAAAGCAATCTTGTAATTCCTCCCTTCTAGAGATTTCATATACATGCATGAGGATTAACTTTATCACTTTTAATTTTTTAAATAGTATTTTATCTTCAATGGCGGCTATTCCTACTTTGCTTCAGGAGTAAATTGTAGCAATGATCCATCAATTTTAGTCAAATTGAAACAATGGTCTCTCAACTTTAATCAAATTGAAACAATGGTCCATCAACTAAAAATTCATTACCATTGGTCCCTCAACTCATCAAACATGTATCTATTGTCCTTTTCGTCAACTCCGTCAAAATTCTATCAAAATGAGTTAAAGTTGAGGGACTATTGCTCTAATTGGGTTAAAGTTAAAGACCATTTCTTTAGTTGAATTAAAGTTAAAGGACCATTGACACAATTGTTTTGATTTGATTTTCCATATTTGCTCATTGATTTAGCCTCGCGTGCATGGCTCGTGACTCATTTTGATGGAAGTTTCTAACGGAGTTAACGAAAATGACCATAGTTGCACGTTTTAATGAGTTGAGGGACTAGTGGTAATAGTTTTTAGTTGATGGATTATTGCTCCAATTGAGTTAAAGTTGAGGAACCATTGCTATAATTTACTTTTGCTTAAGATGTCTTCATTCTTAATTTGATCTATTATTGTGTGTTCACACATCCAACAAAACATTATCAAGCCTCTAAAAATTTGCAAAAATTACTTTGTCCCATGAAAAAGGTAAAAATAAAACGGTACTAATGGAATGAGATAAGATGAGATGAGTTGGTCTTGCATGCTGTTCATGTACCAAAAGTTCATGTGCTTATCCTTTTCTTTCTGTCTTACATTGATTCTGAAACGTCAAATTTTAAATTTATTAGTTTTCAGTTAAAGTTCATATGAACTAAATCTAATGCGCGAAGCCTTTAAAAAGTAATTGGCTTATATCATATTATCAAACAATTGAATGTCTTGATTCAAAAGCCACCTTGCAATCTCATCCAAAGCCCTTCTCATTTTGTTTCTCCTACTTTTTATATATTTTACAAGTAGATTGAAACTGAAGTTTGAGTAGTGCATGCCGACTTTTTAGAGTGTCAATATATATATATATATCTTTACTACAAGACCTGTTTTAGACTGTTTTTGAAACAGTTAAAAGTGTTATTATATGACTATAAAAACGTTTTTAGATATGCTTGACTGAAATACTTAAAAATGAATATGAAAACTTTTTTTTTAAAAGAACAATTAATACGTGCTTTTTCAAAAAGCACTTGATTTTTTATTAAGAAAATCTTATACACGTTTATACTTAAAAGATGTATGCTTTTGAAGATATCTCTTCAATCATGAGATTTGACACAAGATTGAAAATTATAGGGTTGTTTAGGAACTTGGAATCTAGGATTACCCATTTGGATGATCTCAAGCTACCATTATCTTCAATTATATGCAATATACTCTAACCCCAATGACCATCAATTTTTTGGGGTCAGCAATATTTTATAATTTAATATATAATCAAGTTAGAGTTAGGCAAGCCACCATACATGATGAGATCAGTTTACAGAAATCTATAAAGTTTGGAGGAAGAATCAAAATGATCAAAGCTCAAGAAAATCCATTTCTTGAAGGACTTATTAAGATTAACATGAATGCATTTTTTAATGGGAATTTTAACGAAAAGTTTTCAGTACTATTTATTTTAACGAAAAATTATATTTTTACACTAAAAAGTCAATCATGGTACTATTCACTTTACCCTTTATTTTGTTCTTCTTAGTAAAACTCAAAGTTTTCAAACAATTTTCATTAGTTTTTTTTTAATATCATAACATAATACATAATACATAATTTATATTTGTTTATATTTTTGTTCAAACGATATTATCTACCCTAAGAGGGAGTTAGTTAAACCTTACAATGAGTTAGCAATAATATGATTCAAATTTGCCTTTGGTAAAAATCAAAATTAAAACCTCTCACTTACAAGTGAAGAGAAACCACGCAATTTAAGTAGTAGTATCATAATATAATATATTAATCATGTAAGATATAACTAGACTAATAAAATTACTTCTTGGTGTAATGGAAAAAATTAAGGGCGTACTTTTAATATAGCTGAAAACGTTTTTGATGACAATGTTTATATAATCAGATTCTTAGTAAATATGCAAGTGAATTTTGGAAAACATTTGAATTGATTTATGCAAAAAACACTTCAAGTGCTCTTGAAACTTAAAATATTTTTTTAAAAACAATTTCAATCTATTCAAAAATCACTTCTAAATGATTCTTATATTTTCTTCATAAAGTTTTTTACCTTATTGTCACTTCCAATAATAACCGAAAAAACAATCAGATTGACTTTTGGGTTTTACCCAGAAGATAACAACCTTATCCCTTTTGTTAAATAAGCAATCGGTACATGTGAAAATTGCAAATTACTCCTGGTGACCTATACAAAATTACAATTTGACCACAGAACCTTTTTTGTTATTTATTTATTTATTTGATAAACACATTACTTTCAGACAATATGAAAGGGCAATTCAGTCATTCCAATAAAAAGCTTTGCACAAACTCAGTGGTATTAGGTTGAAAATTTGATAGGGTTTGAGGGCTGATTAAGTAAATTCAATGAGGAAAACCATTATGATATCTGCAACAGCAGCTCAAAATCCACCAACAGTTCAACTTCAACTCTTTCAGAAAAATTCCTAGTTCCCTGAGAAGAAAAGAAAAAATAAAAACAAAAGAAAAGATTTAAACCACCGTATTAAACCTCACAAAAAAGGGGTTTGAAGGTATCCCTATCATCTTTCCCTTTCTATATTAATTTATTAAATTTAACATCAGCTGAAAATTATAAATTTGCAATTTATTTATTTTAGTCTCTTTATATTTTGTTTGATAAAAATCAAAGGTTGTTCTGCTTCTATTCCCCCCTCTTTCTGCACATTCCTTTTTGTATTTATGAACTTCCATGTTTTGTACCAAAAATTTATTGCTTCTCTCTTGTGGGTTTGATTTACTTCAGAGCTGAAAAGCAGAAGAAGTTGCCATTGAGAATCTGACATTATTATCCAGTGTTGGGTGAGATTTTATCATTCAGCAGCATGTCTCATACCAACTGGGAAGCTGATAAAATGTAAGTTTTTGCTGTAAATTGTTTAGTTCTTCACTTTCAGCCTTAGTTTCCTATCTGGGTTTCTGTTTTTTTTTTCTTTCCAAGTTTAGTGACTCCTTGCTGTATTCTGGGTTTCTGGGATTCTCTGGGGTTTGTTAGTTTTTGCAGAGTTTGGATTAAAGTTTGGTTCTTTAACCTTTTTTTATTTTTTATTTTTGTATGTTGATTTCATTTGTGCGGATTTAGGGTTTGTTGTTATAATGGGTATGCTTTTGGCCAATTTTTTATTTTGATGAATCTTTTACTTCACTTTTTACAGTAGAAATTGGGTTTCTGGACTGAGCCTTGTTTATTACATCACTTATCTCTCTATAATTTCTGTTATTTTTAGTAATATTTGAGTTTTCGTTAACCAAAATATAGTCTTTCACTGTTTTTCTCCTTCTACTCGTGTGACTGATAATATCTGTTTGTCATTAACAGGCTGGATGTGTATATCCATGATTATCTAGTGAAGCGGGATTTAAAAGCCTCTGCACAAGCTTTCCAAGCAGAAGGAAAAGTATCCTCAGATCCCGTTGGTAAGCACAGAAATGTTGACCTAAGGGGTGCAAAAATCTTTTGAGTAATGGACATTATCTTTCTTATTACTTTTTAAATGAGTTTTTTTTTTACTTTGCTGAACTTGCATTTTGATTTTTCTTTTGGCTATGGGTTTTACAGCTATTGATGCGCCGGGAGGTTTCCTATTTGAATGGTGGTCGGTTTTCTGGGATATATTCATTGCTAGGACTAATGAGAAACATTCAGAGGTTGCGGCATCTTACATTGAGGTTAGTTTGAGAATGCTTTATCACGTACTAGCTTGGTATATACTGTAGGCCATATATCATTTGCAATGAGAGATTTTAAGAGTGGAGAAAAGGGTGTGTTTTGCGTCGTTGATATTCCCCAGCTTTAAATAGAAGGAATTTGCAGTTGGTTAATGTTGAGACTTGTTTCATGCTTTATGTTTTCTTCACAAGCCAATTCAAATGGAATGCACTTCTACTCTCATGCCAGGGGAGTTCATTTTGATTTTTTTTTTCACAGAACAAAATGGAGCTCCTATGTCAGGGTAGATTTTGAGATTTTTGTTCTTGCTTTTTCTTTCTCTAGTTTATATGTGATTTCTTATATGCTCAGTTACATCATTCTCTGGCTGTCTACTGCAGTTGATCCCTTTGTTATCTCATGTTTTACTCTGATTCTTCTTTTGATAAAGATTTACTCTAATTCTCGTACTACTGTTTATATAATAGAACATTCAGTTTTCACCCTGGATTTCTGATCTATGTCGTATCACTGAAAAAGTTGTTTTGACTTCTTTGCTTCTGATTTTCTATCTGCTTTTTGTTCTCTCTGAAGACATTTTATTCCTTTGTTGCAATTTTGGCAAACAATTATTAAAACTCAAAGGTTCTAGCTATGCTGCATTCTGCCCATCACCAAACTTTGTGTTCACAATTTGCTTGACGGTCATAAGGCTTAAACCCCTGATGGTTGTATGTGAACTGAAAATATGCTGACTGGTACAATTTCAGATGAGTATTAAACTTTTGATTGTTTTGCATTCTTGAGTAACAAGTACTTTGTATCTTTCAGCCATTTTTTCAAACTTCTAATTGCTTTATGGGTTGTTTTGTTGAGCTTATAATTAAAGTATTGGCCTGGTTAAGGGTGCTTTTTCTTTTTGTTTCAGTGCATGATGGTTGAATATGTGTAGGCCAATATCTGTTGGTCTTCCACACTAATGGCATAGGTATAGCCCTTAATTTGACTAAAATGCCTAAGTTGGATGAACACACTCAACCTCACGCTTGATACTAACTAATAAGCATGATCTTTTTCACTGGAGGCATCAAATAGTCGTGACAAACACTGTTTGTTTGTCTACTATAACTAAGTGTATATTTCTACAATCGTTACTTATAGTGAATTAGCCATATTAATTTTATGTCTTTGTTTGTAATGCGTGTCCCCACTTAGTGGGAAAAGGCTTTGTTGTTGTTGTTGTTGTTGTTTGTAATGCGTGTGATATGTACCGGTAATCACAAGCTTTCCAAGGGTATTTCTTATAGTTCTTATAAACAAGTGTAGTGCCTTTTGGAAGCTCATGAATATTCAAACTGCAGACTCAGTTGATTAAGGCAAGGGAGCAGCAACAGCAGCAGCAGCAACAACAACAGCAACAACATTCCCAGCAACCGCAAAACTCACAACAACAGCAGCAGCAAATGCAAATGCAGCAACTCATGATGCAAAGGCAACAACAGCAGCAGCAGCAGCAACAACAGCAGCAGCAGCAGCAGCAGCAACAACAACAGCAGCAACAGCAGCAACCACAGCAGCAACAGCAACCGCCACAGCCGCAGCAGAGAAGAGATGGGGCACATCTTCTCAATGGAACTACAAATGGGCTTGTTGGAAATGATCCTCTCATGCGACAAAATCCTGGAACAGCGAATGCCATGGCTACAAAGATGTATGAGGAAAGATTAAAACTTCCTCTTCAGAGAGATGCTATGGATGATGCATCTATGAAGGTACGTGAATTATCCTTATTTTTTTTAATAGAATGACTTTAACAGTTTTCTGACCCGTATTAGGAACAATCTGCAGCAGAGATTTGGTGAAAATGTGGGCCAGATTTTGGATCAAAATCATGCTTCAATATTGAAGTCAGCTGCAGCAACCGGCCAGCCTTCAGGGTGCATTTCTCTAGGACTTTGTATCTTCCACTATTCTTATTTGCTTGTTGAGCTTCTCGATACATTGAGAAATGATGTGGACTTGTTTATTTATGCTTAGGAATTTATCTTCAAATCAACTAAATGCACAGAAATTTATGGCTTGGAGAAAACGGTTTCATATTGATGGGATTGCTCTGCTATGTATTTTTAGGATTTAGAGTAAAGTGCGACCTGCATTTGTCTCAGAAAACTGTAAAATGTTAGTTCGTATGCTGTGCCCGCATAACTACTTACTGATAGGGTTTTAGATGTGGAAGCTGTTACTTAATCCTGTTATCAACATTAATTATAAAATAGTGAACGCTTTTTTGCAGGCAAGTTTTGCATGGTACAGCTGGTGGGATGACTCAACAAGTCCAAGCTCGAAATCAGCAATTGGCAGGGTCTACACCGGTATGATTAGTTTTATTTGGAATTCCATTATGTGTTTTGGATCATGTTTATCTGTTCTGACTTGTATATGGAATCAGGACATAAAGACTGAAATCAATCCAGTATTGAATCCCAGAGCTGCAGGTCCTGAGGGATCATTAATAGGAATTCCTGGTATTCTTGTATTGTCTTTCTCGACGTTTGATTGACCATGTCTCACTCTGAAATATTATGTGCACATATTGATCCTCTGTGCTGCTTAATGTATTCTATTTTTATATTGGAAGCCTGCTACACTAAAGTAATTTGTGAGTTAGTAATTATAGAGTTGAAAGATTTTGTAGGTTTTGACGATATTGTATAATGATGCTTGTACCTTACATGTAAGACTCTTTTTCAGGATCAAATCAGGGTGGAAACAATTTGACTTTAAAAGGATGGCCGCTCACAGTAAGTTTTTGATGGCTGGATAATTTTCTGTTTGTTTCTTAGCCTTTGTTAGAAAATTTCTTATGTCTATTTGGACCATTTCTTTTCTTGAGTTTCCGGTCCTGTATTAAAACAATGGTAATAGATGCGCTAAATGCATCAAAATTACATTGTTTCTGAATTTGGAAACTATATTAGTTCATTTGTTGTCCATCTCTGAAGTTTAGAATCTCGAAGCGACCAATGTTCGTTTAAATTTAAAATCTCTATCGTCTATTTGGTTGCATTTCTGAAGCTTGGAGTATCACCCATTAATACTCTACAACCGTTTTTCTCCACGTTAGGGTTTGGAGCAGCTTCGCTCTGGACTTCTTCAGCAACAGAAACCTTTCATACAAGCTCCCCAGCCCTTTCATCAGCTGCAGATGTTGACACCACAACACCAGCAACTTATGCTTGCTCAGCAAAATATGACATCACCGTCTGCTGCCAACGATGAGAGTAGAAGACTAAGAATGCTATTGAATCGCGGTCCTGGGAAGGATGGCCTTGCAAATTCTGTTGGTGACGTGGTACCAAATATAGGATCACCTCTTCAAGCTGGTGGCCCTATTTTGCCTCGTGGAGATACAGATATGCTGATTAAGGTGCTCCAATCTCCGTCTATTTCACTTGTAGTTGTAATTGTTATGGTGGTGGAGTTTACCCCCTCTGTACTTCGACATATTATCAAACAGTTCATTCTCTTTGGCTTCTGAGAGTGTTTGTTTGTTTGTAGTTAAAAATGGCTCAACTTCAGCAGCAACAAAACAGCAATCCTCAACAGCAACAGCAACAGCAACAGCTTCAACAGCACGCTCTTTCTAATCAGCAGTCACAAAATTCAAATCTCAATCCCCATCAGCAAGATAAAATGGGGGGTGCTGGCAGCATCACTATGGATGGTAGCATGTCGAACTCTTTTCGAGGAAATGATCAGGTCTGTCTGTCCCTTTATGGTTATTTATTATGAACTTTTTCTTGGTCAATTAACTCAGGCTCGTATTGCTTATCAAACTTACAACCTTGGAGAATAGTAATTGTTCAATTTTTTATTTACACATTGTCGAGAATTCTTGGGGAAGCTCCTTATACAGTTTTGCCTATGCAATTTAAGGTTTCAAAAAACCAGCCAGGGAGAAAGAGAAAGCAGCCAGTGTCATCTTCAGGGCCTGCCAATAGCACAGGAACAGCAAACACAGCTGGGCCTTCCCCGAGTTCAGCCCCCTCAACTCCCTCGACTCACACTCCTGGAGATGTAATCTCAATGCCTGCCTTGCCCCACAATGGTAGCTCCTCCAAGCCTCTGATGATGTTTGGTGCTGATGGTACTGGTACTCTTACATCACCATCACATCAGTTGGTGAGTGATTTCTTCATCTTCTTGTCTTAGAAGGAATTGGCAATTCCTTGCACGGATTCTCATTGGGATTCCATTTTGGCAGTGGGATGATAAAGATCTTGAATTGCAGGCTGATATGGATCGATTTGTAGAGGATGGGTCTCTTGATGATAATGTCGAGTCTTTTTTATCCCCTGATGATGTGGATCATAGAGATGCTGTTGGTCGATGTATGGATGTCAGCAAAGGTGCGGTGGGTGCCATGTTGTTGAATGAATTCTTTGTTTAACATCATCCTGAACGTAGTATCTGCCAGTATTTTCTCACCTACAATGCAATTCTTTCGTATTTTCTTGAATATTAGATATATACATTCATAAAAACCAGGACAGTGCAAGTCATCGGTATTGAATCACAAGTCTCAATTAATGATCTTTGTCTTTTTTCTTTTGTCAATTTTTATCTCACATATATAATTGTGTTGTCCACAAACACACAAACAATGTCAATACTCGTTCTTCTTATCTTCGTAAACATTCAAAAGAGAGAATGTAGATGTAGCTTATCATAGGAAGTAAATAGCAAACGGTCAACTAATAAAAAATCTGTCAACCAATTTTTCTGCAACCTTACTTTTCAACTACATCTTTTTGGTCATGTACTTGGTTTCAGGGAATTGCATTTGTAAGTGTTATTTTGTTCATCATAGTTATTTTTTTTTCTTTTTAAATAATTTCTTTTTTAAATAATTAAAATAAGTAAACCTGGTTGTTTGCAGCTACTATTGTTTACTTTGAGGGCTCAGAATTTGAATTTGACTGCAGGGTTCACATTTACGGAAGTAAACTGTACTAGAGCAAGCGTAAGCAAGGTTACAAGCTGTCACTTCTCATCAGATGGAAAGTTTCTTGCTAGTGGGGGCCATGATAAAAAGGTGAGTGAATGAATGTTGAAATTGCTAATAACTTCTGTGGGAGGATTAAGAACTGCTGCTACATATTGGCTAATTGATTCTTCCCGAACATTAACATGTGAAATTGTTTGTTTAGTTTACTTCTTAAAAGCTATAACGTTTACTTTGTTGGTTGATGCTTGTACTTATTTATAGTGTTCTTGACATGTGTATTATGCAGGCTGTATTGTGGTACACAGATACATTAAAGCTAAAAAGTACGCTAGAAGAACATTCAGCTTTGATAACTGATGTTCGTTTTAGTCCGAGCATGCCACGTGTTGCAACGTCTTCATTCGACAAGACTGTCAGGGTTTGGGATGCCGACAATGTTAGTGAAAAATTCTTCTGTCCTTGTCATCTACTTAGCTTATACTCTGATTTTAACCTATTGATTCGAGATTTGAAGACTTGTTTAAGTAATCAAACTAAGTATACCTACTTCTAGTTTGATTTCTATCATATCTTTGCCATTATGAGTTCATCTATATGCTTCATTGCTTGGGTGCTGAGTTCGTGCTTCTATTCGTAAAAAGATGATTTATCTTTTGTGACATGTTGTATCAAGCCTTCTTTATGTTTTTATTCTGCAGCCTGATTATTCTCTCCGTACCTTTATGGGACATTCGGCCTCTGTTATGTCATTAGATTTCCACCCAAATAAAGACGACCTCATCTGTTCTTGTGACGGGGATGGTCAGATACGCTACTGGAGTATTAACAAAGGCAGCTGCTCATGCGTGTCTAAGGTAGAATCTTGTCTTCTGGGATGTAGGAAGTTGATGGGGGTGGGGTAGTGGTGGTTTTCATATTATATACGTTTTGGTGATTCTGATATGCTTGAATGTATTAGGGTGGTACGGCACAAATGAGATTTCAACCCCGTCTTGGAAGATTTCTTGCTGCAGCCGCAGAGAATGTTGTATCTATACTGGATGTTGAGACTCAGACTTGTCGGCATTCTTTACAGGTCAGTCTAACATTATGTCTCACTATAATTTTTCTTTCATAGTTGTAATTTAAACGGATCATGTAATATTTTCATGTGAATTCTCAACTGCATTACTTGGAATTTGGATTTGAATGCAGGGGCATACTAAGCCTATCCATTCTGTGTGTTGGGATCCTTCTGGCGAATTCCTTGCATCTGTCAGCGAGGACTCTGTAAGAGTTTGGACATTTGGAGCGGGAGGCGAAGGGGAATGCGTTCATGAGTTAAGCTGCAACGGAAATAAATTTCATTCATGCGTTTTCCATCCTACGTATACTTCACTGCTGGTCATTGGCTGTTATCAGGCAAGTCAATTCTGCATTATTGTTCTTATATAATGTTCTTTACATTTTTGCTTGGAGGTCACTATTCACTTAAACTGTTGGGATGCGTGTTCCCATTTTACCACCTGGAAAAATGATCCTGTACTGATAGTTTTATCTGGGTAAAATGCAGTCACTGGAGTTATGGAACATGACAGAGAACAAGACAATGACTCTATCGGCACATGAAGGACTTATTGCTGCCTTGTCTGTGTCAACTGTTACGGGTTTGGTTGCTTCGGCTAGTCACGATAAGTTTGTCAAGCTCTGGAAGTGAAATGGTCACTGTGATTAACTGAACTTCACAGATTAGGAATAGGTTTCAGCCAGTCTTGGTCAACGCTTGTAGTTTATGTCTTTGGTTGCTCGATTGATCTTCAACTTTTGTTTTTTGGGATATCGAACTGTCTCCACAGGACCCCCGGAAACTGTCCTTGTAACATTATTGTTGTATTTGTATGCTTATTACTGTAACAGTAAAAACTGGGACATCTCTCAATTGCTTCATGCTGCTCTTGTAACGTTTTCGGACGGGAGGATAGAAATTTTATCATTCTCATCGTGTTTCATTCGGGAAAATGATAAATCACATATTTTTTTCCTCTTGCCACACACCCACCCTTGTTTCTGGGCATAGGATCGAACGAAAACATGGGACGTAATAAAACAGGGGTGTGCAGGTGGAGAAAATGGGTGTGATTATCATGTCCCGTTTCATTTTTGTTCAGCCGAGTCTCTTTGAGATAGTTCTTTTGTCATCAAGGTCCAGTCTCCCAGTTTTAACGTGCAGCATAAGGGTTGATAGGCTTGAAAGGGAGAAATTGTTCGGCGTAACGGTAACTTCACGTGGCATGTTGATGGGAACTTCGCCGTCAGTCGCGGATAAAACTAAAACAAGTTTGGAAGATTGGATTCTCTAAAGTACAACATAGACGAACGAAATTATTTTTGATAGAATTTCTGTCCCACATCAGCCAGAAGGTTGGAGAACAAGCAATTTATATAGAATTACCCCACTCTAACTATCACTGTGACCTTTTGTATTAAAACCCCACATCTGCACTTGATCAAGTGGGAACAATATCGATGTTGTTGGAATGAGCTCATGGCCCGTCTACCTGAAATTTAAGATTTCTACGTTATTTCAGTATAAAATTTGGAATATTTAGATCAAAAGTTTGGATGATGGCTTCTGTCAAGTTTAAAGTGGTGGATTGCCTAATTTTAAATTCGTTGTGTTTCGTGTTCACTCTCTATCCTCTCATTAGTTTAGAATATAACTATTGTTTATAAATAAATAAAAAAGAAAGTTATCTAATTGAATCATAAAGCATTTAAAAAATAATTTTCAAGCTGACTTGGGCGTCAACTCCACCGCCAAACATGAAAATTGTTAGAAAGTGGAAAGATGATCAAGGAAAACAGATGATCAAGGAAAAGAGTTGAGGAATAGAGAAAGAAAGCTTTTGCTCCAGCACATCCACAACTCCTTAAGCCTCTGATGATGTCTGGTGCTGATGCTGCTCTTTCATCACTCTCAGTTCAGTTGGTGAGTAATCTCTTCATCTTCTTGGTATCACAAGGAATTGATGATTTTGGTAATGGGATGATAAACATGTTCGTTTGCAGACGGATGTGGATCAATTTGCAGACGATGCAGAAAATGCAGAAGATGATGAACTTCTTGATGATGCACAATCTACAGGTGCATTAGTGAATACTTTGTTATTTAGTTGTTTTGAAACATTGTGGACAATTCTCTGTTTTTTTTTTTATTTTTTTATGGACCCCGTTTGATAACTATTTCGGTTTTATTTTGTGCGCTAGCGATAGAGGATGTATCCAGTAGAAAAATTGTATAGAGATATAGGTTTTCGTTGTGTGCACCGTTCCATATACATTTCTTCTACATTCCACCCACCATCCTTCCTCCACCGTTCTTCATCTTTCCTTTCTCCCGTGTATTTCCCTCTATCTCTAACGAAGAGAACTGAAAGCTAAAAACTAAAAATGAAATGGTTACCAGACGGGGCTCTAAATTAAACATGGATGGTTGTTTTGAGACTTGGAATTTCGATATGACTTTAGGATTCACATTTACGGAAAAAAACTCTGCTAGAGCAAGTGCAAGCAAGGTTGTGAGTTGCCACATCTCATCAGATGGAAAAGTTCTTGCTAGTGGTGGCCTTGATAAGAAGGTGAGCGAGTGATGATTTCCTATTTTCCAATAGCTTCTGTGAGGAGAATTCAATGCTCCTATACATATTGAGCAATGCTGCTATTCTTATATGTATATCTGAACATAAATGTGGAATTGCTTGATATCTGTGTGTTGCAGGCCATACTGTGGTACACAGATAGTTTAACGCCAAAAGCTGTTCTCGGAGAACATTCATTGTTGATAACTGATGTTCGTTTCAGTCCGAGCATGCCACGTCTTGCAACATCTTCATTCGACAAAACTGTCAAGATCTGGGATGCTGACAATGTTAGTGGAAACATTCTTCTGTCCCGTGGATCGTATATATTCTGTAATCTCGCCTTGTAAAACTTTTTGTATGTCTTAAATCTGCAGCCTGTTTCATTTTGCACCTTTATGGGACATTCTGCTCCTGTCCTGTCAGTAGATTTTCACCCAAACAATGATGACCTTATCTGTTCGTGTGATGCGAGTGGTGAGATACGGTACTGGAGAATTAACAATGGCTTTTGTGCAAGCGTGTTTAAGGTAGAATCTTGTGTACAGAAGTTGAGTGGGGTGAGCTAGTGGTTTTTTATTTGATTGTGCACTGTTTGGTATATTCGTTATTAGTAAGTTTGAACATATTAGGGTGGTAAGAGGCAGTTGAGATTTCAACCCCGTCTTGGAAGATTTCTTGCTACAGCTGCAGAGAATGTTGTACATATACTGGATGTGGAGACACAAGCTTGTCGGCATTCATTACAGGTCAACTCTACATTTACATAATATTCTGTGTGATCATTCTGAGAGTTATGCTATCATGTAACGCTATGTTGACATTGTTTGTGCACGTGACATTATCTTTTGAGTTCTGTATATGCAACATTGATGAGCCTTCGGGTCCTTTAAAAGTCCTGGAAATGCTATTGCATGTTGAGACGCTTGTTTCACTGGGAAATTGTGGTTTTTGTAGGATTAGGTACTTAGCAATGTTCTAAAAGCATGTGTTGTATGCAGGGGCATACTAAGCCTATCCATTCTGTGTGCTGGGATCCTTCTGGTGAGTTCCTCGCATCTGTCAGTGACGACTCTGTTAGAGTTTGGGCACTTGGAGCAGGAGGCGAAGGTGAATGTGTTCATGAGTTGAGCTGCAACGGAAATAAATTTCAATCGTGTGTTTTCCATCATACATATACTTCACTGCTTGTCATTGGCTGTTATCAGGCAAGTAAATTCTCCATTATTGTGCTTATGTAATGTTTGTTACATTTTTTGCTTGGAGACCACTACTCTCTTAAGGCGTTCGGATATTTGTTCCCATTTTACACGAGAGAAACAATCCTTTACTGGTACTAGTGTTGCTGCAAGATATCATATTTTGATTTTTATTTGGGGAAAATAATTGCAGACACTGGAGTTATGGAACATGACAGAGAACAAGGTAATGACTCTACCAGCACATGAAGGACTCATTGCTTCTTTGGCGGTGTCAAATGTTACAGGTTTGATTGCTTCGGCTGGTCACGATAAGTTTGTCAAGATCTGGAAGTGAAATGGTTGTTACTCTGATCAAAGAACTTTGACTTGTATTATTAATGTAATGTTAAATTCCAGGGAGTTATAAAATTTGGTTAATTTGGAGCCTGGAACCAGATATTCGCCGCGCAAGAGTATTGATCATCGATTAGCTGACGACTTTCAATTCCAGCCGTTGATACATGCTTCTAATAAGAGTTTAAATCTGCTAAATAAAAAAGGTGTTCAATCTTTGTAATTTACTAGTTCAATGACAAAACCCCATTGAATTAGATTTAGAAGATACAAATCCAAAGCCTTCCATGGTTAATGTGGAGGGTACCCAGTTGCTCCCTTGTATGAGAGCCTTGAGATTCCTCCAACTTTGAATTGTTGGAAGGTTCAGAGAACTAGTCTGGCCTAGAAAACTTTCGGTAATAAATTTTCTTGTATTTCCCATTCCCGGGAAATGTTCTGTTGTCAGTTAGACGAAGAATTATATATGTTGTCAAATGTGAATCTAGAACATACATTTTGATAACAACCATTAACTTTTTTTTAAACTGAAAATACAATTAGACCATGTCAATCAATTGACTTAAACTTCGATGACCAAAAGCTAAACAAAAGTTAACAATCACTAATGATGGGCATCAAACGACGACGCGTGGAGAGACAGCGATCCTTTCGTTAGGAGAATTTCCGGATCCAGCCAAGGGTACCATCGTGAAGCCACCTAAGGAGTTGACAAATGAAAAACATCCCCAAATTAGTTTTGTTTTTTTTTTCTTTGTTTTTTTGGATTTTGTTAGGTTTTCTTTTTCAGAGGAAGAAATGGTCATCGACTCAGCAATGCAAGTTTTTGCATTTGCTGGAATTAGCACTTAGAGTTGGAAGGTACTCTCAGCTCTCTACACTTTGTATCTGCCATTTCCTTATAGTAACCATGAAATATTGCATGTGATAAATTTGTAAAGTAAAGAGTTTTTTTTTTGGTTTGAAACATACCCCTTAATGTACAAAGCATATCTAGCAACTCTTATCCATTTTCTGAAATCAAAAGCATAAACCTAACAAACTGATCAATTAATTTATAACTCTAAATCTTTGATCATTGAACGCATGCGTCAAAAGAAACTATAAAATGGATATTTGTTCACATGTTTTGCAATGCTTTATTATATCCCAAAGGGGCACTTTTTTTGTAATGTGCTAATGTATGTGCTTTGTGCTACAAGCAACCTTCAAAGTGGACTAGGGAAGTCATCATGAGGGTTCATAAAAATTCAAATTGGAGGATATTTAATCAACCAAAGTGAGCGGGTGACACCATGTGGTAGGCTTTGATGTGTTTCAACATAGACTGCCTCTATATTATGGCACAGTATAATATATAATTGTCATGAAGTGGACTTTGGTCCACACAAGAACCATCAAATTGCCTAGAAGAGAAAACATTAAGGAAAAGAAAGAAGAAGAAAAGTAAAAGAATAATTTGTTTGCTCCCAAGTGTACATAATATTTTGTCTAAATTAATGTTTTTTTCCCTTTTTTCTTCGCATTCATGTCAAAGGTTCCTTCATGATTGTTAAAGCTTTTGAATATATGGTTGTGAATATACCTTGGTAGGATGGGCAAAGGGTTCTGAATATGGGTGCAACCCTAGCATGGCTATGAGTATGTGACCAATGATGATGGTCCACACCCTAACTGAATTTTCCACCACTTTTCTTATGATCTAATGTGAAAGGCCTAATATATATTGAAGCAACAAAAAATTGCGTAGTGTCTGTTTTTGGACCACTCAAATAAAGACATAGTTCCATACTGTATGAATTATGATCACCCAGGAGACATAGTAAGATGCACTAGATATCTTCATATTGCACATGTTTTGGCAACCAAATTTAAATCAAGTGACAGCCTCTCGCTCTGATCACATTTGTTTCAGTAAGAACTCTAACCAATGTCTTGGTTCTTAAAAAAGAGTTCTTGGGTTGTGGTTGCAACACTCATTATGTCTTAATATACATGTTATAATATAAATATACAATAAATTTTTTCTTTTAGGTTATATTATTCATAGATAAAATATGTGGTATAATTTTTTTTAGTATAGTGATAGCGTTAGTGAGTTAAATAGTTAGTTGTTAGGATGAATGAAACTCGGTGAGAATGAATCCGTATTAGGGTGCATAGACATTATTATTTTTCCACCACTACAATAAAACGCCATTTGCAATACATGTTATAACATGGATTAATTGATCCCTGAACAATTTGCCATATGTGTAACTACGTGAAACCTTATTCCATTTGTGGGCTACACATAAATCCTAAAAATCTCTACTCCAAAACAGAAAAGGATCCTCGCCGGATCCTCTTTGTGGGGATCCGGGGAATCAAGCAATCACGGCTGTTCATTGTATATCGTGCAGTCAGAAATCATTTTAAATTCAAAATTCAAAATTGAATATAAATAGTATCTAACGAAAATTGACCGCATGATATACGATGAACGGCTGTGATTGCTTGATTCGCCAGATCCCCACAAAGAGGATCCAACGATGATCCTTTTCCCTCCAAAATAATTCCCAACCTTAAATAATAATAAAATAATTCACATAAGTTATACAAATTTTGAGAATTATATTGGATTGGGTACAATATTTACATATAATTTATGTGAATGCATGTATTTAATACAAACACCATCTAATTGTTGAGATGATGATTCTATTAAATACTTGTAAGTATTGTAGTAAAATCTGTTATGTATATTTGCCAAGCCAACTATACAAAGATTTATATTTTTAAATTTATACATGAGTTTAGAAAAGGTGGCAGATTTGAGTTTTTTGGTTTTCTCTTCTAATGCGTAAACTAATTATATTTTTGGACTTGTATTCTTATTTTTTTAAATTTAAAGATTTGAGTTATTACGTTAGACATTGGAGTCATATTTTTAGTTTTGACAATTTGTGTAGCTAGTTCCTTGGACAATAGAAATTTCAACGTCATTTATCTCGTCATCTACAATCATATTTTCTTTGGTTGAATTTTTCTTGTTGTAACGAGCTCTACTTTGGCCTCAAATTCGTATTGAAATCCAAATTTGAGATTCACTTTGGTCTGAGATTTATACATAAGTTTTAAGTCTTTGATGCATTGAATATGCTTGGATTTATTTATTTAAACGGTTAAATGAGTCCAAAATTTTTCAGTACATTACAAATGGCCTACCTTGTCAGCAAATTGAGTTGTTTTTTTTTTCTTTTTTTTTGGTTCAAAGGAAATTGAGTTCTTAATCTAGTAAACAAGAGGGAGATATCAATGTCATATAATTGTGACATTAAATGACCCAGGACCCTAACAAAAAGTGAACGCACTGAGGAACAATTAGGTTCCATTATTTAGTTCACAGCTCAAGGATTTTCAAGAATAAGATACCTTGATTGATTGATCTAGTAGCTAAATCTTAATTTAGCCCACAATTTGGATGAACTTTCTAATATGTATTCCTATAAATGTAGTGAGTTCGAGAGCACATGGTGGTTGGACCGACTTGGAAACCAAATTCATTGTGTCGATTAGTCCTCAATACAATAGAACAATTTATGTTACGTACACTGCACCATGTGTAGCTTGCCGACTTGTCGAATGTCGAGTCATGCATGCATGTATAGTTCTTGGTGCATGTCTAATCATCTGAATTCAGTTTTGTGGTTTAATTTGTGGCTTCTGATTCTACTAGGCATTTTCAATCTATTCATACATATCATTTCCAACTTATCGTACGTACATCACATTAAACTCACTAATTATTGTCAATGTTTCCAAAACAATAAAGCTTTGTAGATCTGGCAATAAGAGTAAAGTTTTGCTGAATTAGATTCTGGTGTTTGATTTGGATTTGTGAGATTTGTTTAGAAAAAACGATGATGAATATTAAACTCACTGTTGAAATCATTATTAAAGTATTTTATTAGAGTTTTAGTTTTAGGAACGCTTATGGTATTTTGTTAATTGATGATATCTTTTCCTATTTGGAAGTATAGGACGTTATGTTTGTTAGCTTTCGTATCATCAATAAAAATACTTTGAAGTTTTTTGTGTGTGGTTTTGTGGGTTCTACATATCTTATTCTGTTCATAAGTATAGTTTCCAACTTATAGTACATCGCATTAAACTCACTAATAATTTTCAATATTTCCAAAATAAATTTGTAAATAAAAAAGAGATAATATGAGAATAAAGTCTCATATCGGTGAGGATCAAACTATGTAAAAACTTATAAAAAGTTAAGTTACTCTTCATATTGTCAATTAATTATAATGAAACTTCAACTTTTTTTCAGAACAAAAAAGACGAGCCATATTCTAGTTACAGGTTAGTACATAAGAACAAAATAAGCATTGATTGTAAAATGTGGTTTTATTTTTTAATTATTGAACCGAGGCAGTTGTAAATGATAGACTTTACATTAAATTGAACTTCAACCAATATTTATTGGGCAACGCCATGTCTTTTATATGAGAATCTGCACCCTGCCCTGCGCCCATGTGAATTCGTACTTCTCCACTCTTCAACAGTTCAACTCAGAGAGCTGTGGCCTGTACGTGATTCTTTCTTCGTACTTAATCATATAACTGGAAATTTAGCAATTATTTCTTTGTACGTAGTTAATTTTGGATAATACTATTTACACACATTTTTATTTTTTACACTTGTTTTTTAATTTTAGGTTATTGGATCGAATGAATTGAAAATAATTTAAGAACATGAAATTACAGAGTGTGTGAAAGGTAAAAAATATTTGTGGATAGAGCTACCCTTACTTTTTTCTTTGTACATAATTCTACTTACTTTTTTTAATTGCTAACTTAGTCTTAAGTAACCCAAATTTCCACTCACCTTCACAAATTGAGATAACACCAAAAGGCTTATATCTACTTATACTTTACCATCGCTAATAAAATTCTTAACAATAGAGACAAAAAGGTTACCAATAGAAAGTTGAGATCTTACTATAAAATTAATTGATAATATATAGGGTAATTAGTTTCTTATAAGTACATGCAAGATCCTTTAATTCTTTGGTGCGAGATTCATGTATCAACACGCTACCTCACGTGTGGCGTCAATTAAGCCAACACATGGATAACACATATTGGGTGACGTGAGAACATATGAGATGTTAGGCTCAACACATGGGTTAAACTACTGTGATACCGTTAAGGAAGTTAATGTTCCTCAATAAAATCAATTGGCATATGAGGAATAGCCTAAGTACTCTTATAAGAACATGCAAAATTCCTTAATTATTTGGTATAAGAGTCACACTCTTAACAAGCTAGACAAACTTGATTGTAGTGTTGTTTCTTAACAATGCACATTTGCCACTCCAACTTTTTCAGTGCGTAAAGGTCAAGTACGGTATGCATTGAGCAACAAAAGATAGTACCGTGCTAATTTGGTGCCCAAACAGTACTGCTTGAACCATATCTAAGTGGCAATAGGCACACTTTGAAAACAATGTGAATGGTTGAGATTTCGAGTAGTATGTATTCATTTTTGTTGGTTAAAATTTCAAGAAGTTCTGTTATGCATTTTAAAATTTCAACAAGATAGGTATTCTACGTCTACTTTTGTTAAGTGCTTTTATTTATTTATATTATTTGTCAAACATTATTGAAGAGGAGGGATTCGAACAAAAACCGCGCAGGTAATAATCCCATTAATCCTCTGAACTACAGGACTTTTTTTTTTTTTTTTTTTGGGTTAGAATGTAAATTTTCGAGTTTAAGTGTAATTATGTAAGATTTGATTCTAGTTATTCTTTCTTATATTAACTTGTATTCCTTAGGGATGATGAATTTCTTCTTCCTCTTGTTACTATAAATAAAAGCATTACGTAGGAGAAAATAACACACACATTCCCCTACAATTTTACAAACACATCTCTCTCTCCAATCTCTCCTTGCCGCCGGCCCCTTCCCCTTATCATATAAAATAAGCTACAACAACACTAAAAATTATACACATTTAAAAAATATTTGAACTGTTGGTTTCTTATCCTTAATTCTTGTAATAATATATCAAAGAATAAGGGGACCATATATATAATGTTTACGATATATACCGATGAAACTGTAAAGTGAACGTAACATTTTATTGTGGTATAAAATAAGATGATCCTTCTAACGCTTTTTTAGCGAATGGAATTTCATTAAAAATAGTAAAAATGTATATACGAATTTGCTCAACAAAAAAAAGTATATATGAAGCTATGTTAAACGTGTCTCTTAGAACATTCAAGAGACTATACATGTCAAAAAAGTATCACAACCCTACATATTAAAATATAGGGTAAAAGACTGTTTACTACT
Organism: Malus domestica; assembly: GCF_042453785.1. NCBI lineage: Eukaryota > Viridiplantae > Streptophyta > Magnoliopsida > Rosales > Rosaceae > Malus > Malus domestica. The sequence goes on along the minus strand of NC_091675.1, from coordinate 8,348,455 downwards.
CTCATGTTTTGTGGTTTTCAACATTTAATACATCAAGTTTTTTTCGTCTCAGAGTCATACCTAAAGTGTAAATTTTGGGACAGTCTCATACATCCGTTAGTCAAACTGTTAAGTCTCCCGTTAACTGTGATGTGGCGCCTATGTGGACAATGACTGGGCACCACATGCCATCCACGTGGAAATTAAAAATATTTTCTTCTTCTTCTTCTTCTTTCGAATCTGCAATTTTTTTTTTCCTTCTTCCTTCCCCTTCTTCTCCTTCTTCCTTCTTCTTCTTCCTTCTTCCTTCGAATCTGGGGAAGATGAAGTTTTTTTTTTTTTTTCCTTCTTCCTTCTTCTTCTTCTTCTTCCTCTTCTTCTTCTTCCTCTGAATCTGCAACTTTTTTTTTTCTTCACCTTCTTCCTTCCTCCTTCTCCTTCCTTCTCCTTCCTTCTCCTTCTTCTTCTTCCTCCGAATCTGGGGAAGATGAAGTTTTTTTTATTTTTTATTTTATTTTTTCTTCTTCCTTCCTCTTCTTCTTCTTCTTCCTCCGAATCTGGGTTGCAGATTCGGTTTTTTTTTTTTTTTGTTCTTCTTCCTTCTTCTTCTTCTTCTTCTGCAACTTTTTTTATTTTCTTCACCTTCTTCCTTCCCCTTCTTCTCCTTCTTCCTTATTCTTCCTTATCTTTCTTCTTCTTCTTCTCCTTCTTCCAAATCTGGGGAAGATGAAGTTTTTATTTTTAATTTTTTTTCTTTTCTTCTTCTTCTTCTTCTTCCTCCTCCGAATCTGAGGAAGATGAAGTTTTTTTTTTCCTTCTTCCTCCTTCTTCCTTCTCCTTCCTTTTTCTTCCTTCCTCTTCTTCTTCTTCTTTTTCTTCTTCTTCCTCTGAATCTGGGTTGCAGATTCGGTTTTTTTTTTCTTCTCCTTCTTCCTTCCTTTCTTCCTTCTTCTTCTTCTTCTTCTTCCTCCGAATCTAGGGAAGATGAAGGGTTATTTTATTTTATTTATTTTATTTTTAATATATATATATATATATATATATATATAATTTTTTTATTTTATAATTTTTTTAATTTCCACGTGGTGTCCAGTCATTGTCCACATGGGTGCCACGTCATAGTTAATGGGAGACTTAATAATTTGACTAACGGATGTATGAGACTGTCCCAAAATTTACACTTTAGGTATAACTCAGAGACGAAAAAAACTTGATGTACTAAATGTTGAAAACCATGAAACATGAGGGTAGTAAACAGTCTTTTACCCTAAAATATAATACGATTCTTCAATCATGGAGAACCCTTAGTCCTAAACCCTAAACCCTAATCATGAGGACTAAAACATTGCAAGCCTGAGAACTATCGTAAAGGCTCCACAAAGAAAAGTCTGCATCAACCTCTAATGATTTTGCAATCGTTGGCAAAGAAGCCCTACTATGAGTCCCCTCCAACAAACATCGAGTTTCCTTCTCATGGTTAGTTACCGAGCGCACAAACCACAAGCACCACCACCTCATATTTGAACAACAATCACCCCTCTAGAATCCGAGATTGATCAAACTTGACCTCACAAAGTCTCTCCTCGACAAAGCGAGAGAGAGACCACAACCATGAAATGAAGGATCTCCTCGATCGTGCAAGAGAGGACTACAATAAGAAACAAAGAAGAAGAAAAAAAAGATCAAGAAGGATTGCCACCGACCTCAACACCAAAGGCAAGAGTCGGCGGCTAGGGTTTTTGTCTCTTTGCTATACTTTAGCCGCGGGGACCTTTTTATTTTTATTTTTTATTATCCCTCAAACGTTACTCTTCCTACTAAAATGCGTGTACAACAAAAGTGATGACATGCCACTGTGACATAAGATCTATATCCAAGCCAAAGAAAAAATAAGATAGAAAGTGGAATGCTGCGCAAATAACCAGCTAAAAGAGGAGACACATTTAATTTTTGGACTTTTTTGGTGGGGGGATGGAGAGTTACATTACATGGAACCAGCTTCCTATAAATTGAGTGATGCCTTTCTCTTAAAAAACTATGAGAGGAGTCGGAGAGTGGGAGACAGAGAGAGAGAGAGAGAGAGTGTGTGAGAGAGATGGAGATGGATGATCAAGTACTCCCAATTCTTGATTTTTCAGAGGGTCTAGTGTTTAAGCAAGGGAGCGAGGAGTGGAAAGCTATGAGTAACAAAGTGAGAGAGGCATGTGAGGATTATGGTTGCTTTCTTTTGCTAGTGAGGGATGAGATCCCCATGAAGTTGCGTGAAGAAATGGTGACGGCCATGAAAGCTTTGTTTGATCTGCCTGAAGAGACCAAGCAGAAGCACACGAGTCCCAAGCCTTATCAGAGCTACGAAGGCAAGAGCCCGGTCATTCCCTTGAACGAAAGCTTCGGCATCGATGACGCTTGCCGCCTCGACGCAGCTCAGGCCTTCACCAACCTCATGTGGCCTCAAGGAAACCCTGCATTTTGGTGAGATTTTCTTGTCTTTCTAGTTAAACTTTGAAATTATATATAAACATGTTGCTTTAACTTTGATCACAGCTTGCAATATTAGACTTTTTCTGTGTGCATATGCATGCATAACTCTCATCAAGATATATATGCACCCTAAAAAAAAATTTAAACCCACAAGGTCGAGTTTTCATTTTGTTTTCCAGGACATCTGCTAATCTCACTCTCAATTTGCGTTTTGCACTTAAAAATCAGCGTTCTATTGATTTTAAAGCACTCGTCGGAAGAGAACAAAATGACAAACTTAAGATCGAAAATAAGTTTTAGTCCCATTTTCTATCATCTCTAAACTTTCTCTCATGTTATAGATACTTTCGATTCCCAAGAGTTGAATCTGATGAAGGTCATAGATCGTGCATGCATAGCTTGAAAGATTTGAATAGTTAGGAGATAATTAATTAATTATAAGTTAAACTATTGCAACTAAAAAGAAGAATAATCACTACCTGTCTTGGATAAATTAGAAAATAGTTGTGCTAGCTTAGGGGTTTACTGGTACATATGATTGAGAATCTTTCCTTAACAAGTTATCTCATATTCAAACGAAGCAATGTCAGTTTAAATTTGACGACATAAAACTCCAAAATTTGACATGACAATGGCTGCTACCCAACAACCTCGCTACCAGCCAATGTCTCATTTAATAAGGCTTATCCCTTCAAAACAGATTGAATTAAAGGAGTGTCAGCTTTATATGATTGTTATATCGTCCTGGCTATCATGGTGCCACATGTCCTTGTAGAACTCCAGCACAGGGAAAGAGGGAAAGATCATCAGTTTTTTTAAAAACAAGATCACGGTTTTTGCAATATGTAAATTTATACTCTGAGATTATTTATAGACTCTTCATTGTTTTATATTTTTTTGCAAATTTTGTATAATGTTGCACGGAAATTGATATTAAATTATAACGTAGTAAAATTTTTATAGAAAGTTCTACTTTTAAGAGAGTCCCTAGCATTTCTCTTCTAACTATGAAACAATTCAAATTATGAAAGTTAAGCGAATTTGAGTGAGAGTAAAAATTAAATCTTTTGAAAAGTGGATTTAACCAAATTGGCTAAAGTTGTTTATTTCCTCTCTACACTCATGTTCGAATTCATGCTACATTTGTCGTATGTTGATGATAGTAAGTAATGGGTATCTGATATTTCAGTTGACTACTACGCCTCTTGATTATAATTTCTTAGGTCGCCTTTGCACTAATAAATTCGCTGAATGAGAAGATGATATATGTTGTTTTATCAATGACTATATATATATATGTATTTTGTGTTGTAATGATGTAGTGAGGCAATGAAATCCATGTGCTCCAAGATGATGGACTTGAATATCACCATCCTTTGGATGATCTTAGAGAGCTTTGGTTTGGGGAACCACTATGACACTCATGTCCAAAACACCACCAGTGCTTTTCGTTTCATGAAGTACAAAGCTCCTCCTCCTCCTCCTCCAACTCCAAGCAACATCAATATTAATGTTGGCTCATCAACAGCATCACCGTCGGCGTCCCCATCAGCTGCCCTGGGCCTTGTGCCTCATACTGACAAAAATACCCTAACCATTCTGTGCCAAAACGATGTGCAAGGCCTAGAGATTCTGACCAAACAAGGCAAATGGGTTGAAGTGATGGTCCCAGAGGGAGCTGTTGTGGTCTTTGTTGGTGATGCACTTAAGGCCTGGAGCAATGGGAGGCTTCATGCAGTGATGCACAGGGTTATGATGAGTGGGGACAAAGAGAGGTACTCTTATTCCCTATTTTCTGTGCCAAAAGAGGAGGTGGTGATTGAAGTGCCACAGGAATTTATAGACAAGGAGCATCCTTTGTTGTACAAGCCATTCAACTTTGCCGAATACTTTACATACTTCACGTCCAATGTTCGTGAGGATGCACTCGAATTATATGCTGGAGTTGATATTATGTCATAAGATCTATGTTGGTTAAGGGGATGTGTGTTTTGAAACAAGGTTTCTATATATGTCTTTGTGTCGTATGTTTTATTTTATTGAAAGACAATAATCTTAATTTGTATTGCCTAAGACTTTAGTATATGGAAGTATCTTGCATCTTGTTTGGTGGAGAAAAAGTTATACATAGTTGCTATTATGTCATAATATCTATGTTGGTTAAGGGGATGTGTGTTTTGCAACAAGGTTTCTATATATGTCCTTGTGTCGTATGTTTTACTTTATTGAAAGACAATAATCTTAATTTGTATTGGCTAAGACTTTAGTATATAGAATTATCTTGCATCTTGTTTGGTGGAAAAAAAGTTATACATGGTTGGTTTTGTTATGAGTTAAGATCAATGATGGCACCAGCACACATGTTTCATCCATCATTTTACGTTGTAGTTAACTACAGTTGCAAACAAAATATCGACTACATATGGATCATGTATTAATCATTCTTTATTCTTTTATGTAATTCAAATTCATTAACTATTCAATTCACAATCACGTACAAAAATGATACTTGTAAGTTAATAATATCAACAGTATTGACGTGATATGTCCACATTTAAAAATTGCAATACATTAAAAATTATGTTTCATAACATTATATATAAATTGAATAAAGGACTTTTTGGACATAAGGGCTTGATTAAGATGACTTTTAGAATAAAAAAAAAATGTTGGTCAGTTTACACTTTACAGCACGAAATATTTTTTTTTTTTACAATCCTCCAAGAAGAGTGCAGAGACAGTGCTCCATCAATGTTGGTATTGAATATGATCTCGCGCCATCTAAGTTGAATATTAATTAACTAATTAGAGTTTTCATCATTTTTTTTTTTTGTCATACTAATTTGATTTTTAAATTAGATTTGAAGTTCTTGACGGATCGTAGAAAAAAAGATAAACCTAAAGCTCTGATAGCCATTAGCAGTTTATAAATTATGAAAACTCCAACCCCACCCTATACATCTTAATCTCGTGATTTAATGTGACACAGGCTAAGCTTTGAACTTCAAGCCTGTAAATAGATGTTGCTTGAACTTACATGAAAAGAATCAACATCATGTTTTGTAATCATAGCTGGCTAAGCCTGTATCATACTCAACTTTCAACTTCATGCATGCTTAGTCGTGAATCATGATGACAAGACAGATTTCGTTGACTCTTAATCGGCTCATTAGTCCATCAAATGTGGTCGTGAATATTGCTTTTCTTGTATTTATATGGTCACGCAAAGAAAATTTTCGTAAGGCCAATTTATGGTGAGACCCGATTTGCGTCCCAATCCACAAACACAAACTTTGATCTTCTTTGCCTGTGCGTTTTCAGAGCGACTTGCCTGGCTCTTATATTTTATCGTGTGAAAATGAAGAGTCGGTATATTTTGCCAAGAGCCATTATCTGAATAGAGGGGGGAAGTCAGCTTGTTTTTCATACGATGAAAAATCGGGGCTAGGCCAATCGCTCTCTTGCATTTCGCACTCAATATTGAGAATCTAATTGGTTGACTTGACTTGACAATGGCCTTGAGTGATTATTGATGGAAAAGTTAGCAAGTTAGGAATCTATCATGTTTAGGGGTGCAACTTGGGCGGGTTGGAAGGTCAACCTAATTCTAACCCAACTTTTACAATTCGGGATTGGGTTCAGGTTTACTTGGGTTAGATTCGGATTGCCTAACTTTTTCAAGTTTTAATCGGGCATTAGCTTCGAATTTTAAATCCTATTTTTCTGAAATCACCCGTACATGCATGTATATATCCACATCTTAAGTTTACTCTGCTTTTCACATCACATCATGTAGAATTGATGAAATTGGGGTTCCACCATAAAACCAATTGGCAATATGGGGAGTAGCCCAAGATCATAAGCACATAGCAAACCTTGTCCCTCACCGATGTGGGACAGCTCTCAACACGCCCCCGCACGTGTGGCTGATTTTCAAGCCTACACGTGGACAACAACTGGGTGATGTGGAGCGCGTGTGGCCGTTGGGCTTCACACGTGGACAACCTTGCTCTAATACCATGATGAAATTGGGGTTCCACCATAAAACCAATTGGCAATATGGGGAGTAGCCCAAGATCATAAGCACATAGCAAACCTTGTCCCTCACCGATGTGGGACAGCTCTCAACAAGAACAACTTATTTTCTATGAATTGAGTCATACCTTGGTAGATTTTCATATCAGTAGATTTTCATGAAGGTGCAAAGGTGCAAAGATCATTGAGAAACATGTTCCACAGCTTAACCCAATCGGGTTTGGTTAATCGGGTTGGATTGGGTTGGGCAAATGATCAACCCAATCAATGAACGGGTTGAAATGGGGTTGGGTTCGGACGAGTTATAACTAAAAAAAAACCCCTTGTTCGAGTTTAAAGTCGGGTTGGACATGGGCTGGTTCGGGTTGGCCCAACCCAAGTTGCACCCCTAATCATGTTAGGGTATTCTAGTACACATTAGAATTTTATTTAAACTCATTCAACCTCTTTTTACACCCAATTTAAAATTTTATATGTTAATTGTCTATTTTACCCTATTGCATAATTACTATTAAGTATAAAATGAAATTAATAATAAAACTCAAATTTATCAATAAACCCAAACACTATAATTAAACCCTACAATCATTCTTTGTTTATCCTACGTTCATTCCGGCTAAAACCCTAATAGCTCTCATAGAAAATAAGTTTTTCAATTGATGGATGGTGATTTTGAAGTTTTGAATCCTCCAACCAAGGTATGACTCAATTTATGAATTTTTTGTTCATTTGATTTCAATTTTTTAGAGTTTAGAAGATGAGATAGTAGGAACGCTAGGCTACATGGCTCCGGAGACATTTCTTACTGGAGGGGCTACTGTTGAGACGGATGTTTATGCATTTGGTGTTCTTATGCTAGAAGTTGTCTGTGGACGAAGGCCCGGTAATCAAAACGAACAGAACAACTATAACAACAACATAGTGTATTGGCTGTGGGATCTTTATAGCAAAGGAAGGATCCTTGAAGCTGTTGACTCTAGAATGGATGGAGACATCAACAAGGATGATATGGCATGCGTGCTGATCTTGGGGTTGTCTATGAATGATGGGTTCACTGGCCTTTTCCCAGTTATGATCTCCAAAATAACAACCCCATAACTATACACATCGCTTTTCGCAGTGATTTTTTAGCATGCATGCATATTCTGCAAGTAACAATTGAATTATTAGCTTTTGAGTTGTGGAAAACCATGCAAAGAACTTAGGTCTAAACACATCAAATTTAGCTTCTAAAAATCAAATGGGTGTAAAAATAAATTCACATATTGAATTGGGTTTATGGGGGTATATTAGGTATCAAATTTGGGTTTAAAGAGATATTAATAGTTTAGTTAAAAATCAAATGGGTGCAAAGAGTAAATTAGGTGTAGAAATAGGTTAAATGAGTTTAAATAAAATTTCTCTTTTTTTTAATAGAATACGGATTATGATTGTTTTTCCGTTTGTTGTTAGGGTTTATGATTGATTTCCTATTTGTTTTATTAGCCTTTATGTACACTCTTGTAATTTTATAGGAACTAAGTCCAACAACATGTAGTTTTCTCTTGTAATTTTATAGGAACTAACTCCAACAACATGTAGTTTTCCTCAGATTAAGCCATCTTGGAGATTTTGTAGTGTTCTCCTTTAATTTTGTCTGTAGAATAAGATTCAGAGTTTGCAATTTATTCTTCTTTTTCTCGTCCTTGATTTGCTAACCTGATATTAGAGTGGGTTTGATCTCTCTGAGTTCAATCCTCTCTTGTTTAGTATCGATTTATTTGTCGCCTCTTCATCTCTACCACTTCTCCTTTTGTATGATTTCTCTAATACTCCGTAAAAAAATTTTAATTTCATTGTGGGTTCGTTTTTGTTTTCATTTGGCTTCTGCTTGCATATTTTGTTAGGCTTCAACTTCTGTTTGTTCATTGTTCTTGTTCGTTAGTCGTTCCTTGTTCATGTTTTTATGTGTTAATTTCGTCTATTGTGTTTTGTTGGTTGTTTTATTTTTTATTTTTCTTGGGGCTTGGTTAGTACTTTTCAGCTGATCCCATCTAATGAGAAAATGCGCTTGATTGTTGTTGTTGTTGTGTGGTTGGTTGGTTCTTTGATTTGTTAGTGTTCATTTACTGAAATTATGAATTCTTGGTTTCTTTACTGTCTTCATTGCTATCATGTTACGATAGAGACTAATGTTGTGAAAGAAGACCTAAAAAGAAATTGGTTGGACAATGTTGGATAATACCTCTAATTCGATCGAGACCTTTTCCACATAAAACCTCACACTAATTGATTGCATGGATGAATAATATCAAAATGATTAACCGTCAATTTATAATTTTAATAGAAATACCAAGGTTTCAAACTTGTTGCCACAGTAAAAAAAAAAAAAATTGAATAAAGTTATCTCAAAATGTTTGTCCCTACTCTACATTCCAAACAGTCACTACAAAAAGCAGCACAATCCTATCTGGCTTCTTAATCCATCTGACATTATTGTTGAACTGCTACGGCTAAATTTTTATGCCCATTTGGCCATTAATGACATCCCTCCTATACCTAATAGAACTGCAATGCAAGACCATGTTTGGAGCTTCACATTTGCCTGCAGTTTACGACCCATGAAATCAGCTGCTAGGAGATCAACCAGTGCCATGTAGTTTAGTAGCCCTGCAGATGCAGCATCTAGCAGCCCTACAACAATTAGAGCTGTTGGACTGTGGTCGCTGTATACATTCGACAGAGCGATTCCTAGTGCAATCCCAAACGGTGTTGTGGTTGAGAAGAAGAACACCATTACTGCCTTAATCTTGCTCCCATATTCAGTCTGCAATCGAACCATAAAAGAGAAAAAAATTGTGGTCCTAGTATTAATTATGCATTAGTTGATTAAATACAAGGCATCAAAGTTTAATTGGTGATTAATGAATTAATAATGGGTTCTTTAGAGAAAGGTCCTTGAAATTCCTATTTTTCAAACAAAAACCCAATTAATATTAAACATTCAAATAAAACCCAAATTTCAAATAGACTACCATGTAGATAAATATATAACCAATTATTACAACATATTTACAAATTATGCCACAAAACCCTAATTATGTTAATAAATATTATTACTCACCCTAATTATGATTAGCAATTAACCCCATATGAAAATTTTACCTTTTTTGTTTCATAAATATTATTAACATATATATATATATATATATATATATTAATTTACCCATATTCATAAACAATTATAGGCATATTTTTTGTATAAAAAAAAGGATCCTTTGTATAATCAGTTATTTTGCATCAAATAATATTGTTTGATAAATAAAAAAAAACAAGAATCAATTAACATTCTTTTATTTTGTAGGTAAATTATTTTACACAGATTATTACATACATTAGCCATTTTGATTTGTTATTATATATGCGTGTCAAAAATATTTTATCTATATTTATATGTAAAGTATAAGTAAATTAATTTTTTATAAGAATTAAATAATAGGTAAATTATATTGTAGGTACAATATGTTTTTTTTTAAAGAAAAATTGAAATTTATAAACAAAAAGTAGTACATATATTATATTTTCAATCAAATTACATTCCTTTATTTTGTAGATAATTTTTTTAAAGCATTGTTACATATACCGGGCACATTTTAGTACTAATATATATATATATATATATATATATATATATATATATATGTGTGTGCAAATATATATTAGTTTTAGTAGGAATTATATATTGTAGGTACATTACATTTGTACAAAAAAAAAAGGTAAATTAAAATTCATAAAAAAAAGGTAGTAGATATATATATTTTTTTAATCAACTTACATACCTTTATTTTGTAGGTAAATAATTTTACATGCATTATTACATATATTGGGCACATTTGAGTAATATATATGCGCAATTATACTTTATTATATCAAATGTAGATAAATTAATATTGAATCAAATAACATTTTTTTTATTTTGTAGATAAATTATTTTACATGTATTATTACATATACTGGGAATATTTTATTACTAACACATATGTCCAAATAATTTACCTATGTTTTTATGTAAATTACTCCATAGTTCTCTTTCAGTTTCCATTTGGTAAGAAAATGACAAGATTAAGTTAAAATTGTTATTTATTTATTTATTTAAAGGAAAGTATAACATTAATGTTTATTTATTTTTTGCCAGAAGCATTAACATACAATTTGTTATGATATATTAATATACAATGAATTTAAACATTAATACATTTTTTTTCATTAATCCCTCCCTTCAAATCTGCATTGTCACAGCCCGTTCCAAAATATTACATTCGTGGCTGTGAATGGACGAATTTGCCCTTAAGAAATACTAAGTATGTGAAGCTCAAGTTGATAATTATCTAGGTTCCTAAGTTTTGAAAATAAAATGGAATTTATTAAGGATGGAACTTAGATTTTTAGGTTAAAATTTTGTGGTTTGGAGTTGGGGATTGGAAAAGGAACACGTGGGATCCCCACACCCCTCAATCATCTCTCTATTTTCTGCATGCTGTCTCTCTCTCTCTTCCCTCACGACTCTCTCACTCTCTCTGTCACTCTTCTTCTCCGTTCGAACAAACCAACCACAAAACAACCTTAAACTTCCACCAACGATGAATATAAGACCACCATTGGAACCCTGAAGACTTCACGATCACGATGGTATCCATTTCAGGTAAGTTTTGCTTCGGAAAACCCTAGTTTCAAAGTTCCCGTGAAGAGCACTGTTCATGATCTTTTAAATGGTTACGATTTAGGCTAAAACAAGATCACAGCGAGCTTAGTGAGGTCCCAAGGAAGCTCGGAGTGCTTCGTTGGAAGTTTTTGGACGTAAGAACACGGAGATCGACAAGTTCAAAGTTTGGCCGGAGCTTTCGAGGCTTTTTCCGGCGAATACCCGGCGAGTTAGGAGTCGAGGTAGGTATCAATCTCTTTGTCTCGTCAAGTACTACAACTTTCCTTTTTGTTTCACTCAATTTCGTTGAGTATTGAAGAAGTTATACTCATTTGAAAAATACCCAGTTTCCGGCGACCTCCGAGGCTTTCGAGGCAGTTTCCGGCCAAACCACGGCGAACTAGGTGTTGTGCAAGGTACAATTCTCTTTGTATATTCAAGGGCTAAAACTTTAGTTTTTGAATCACTTGATTTCGTTGAGAAATGACAAAGTTATGGCAATTTGAAAAACGGCCGCCGGAAAAACCAGTCCGGCGACCCAAGGAAGAAGAAGGTGCGCGTGGGGGCGCGTGGACCCGTGCCTTCCTTGGCGCGTGGGGGCGCGTGCTACAGTAAACAATTATTTTAAAAATATGTCGACGTCGGTGACGTCGAGTAGATCACTGTGGTATATTCATATACCCAAATTGAGCACCGTATGAGAAAGTTATTAAGGATTGTTGGTTAGGTGTTCGAATAACGTTTTATAGTTTTCGCATTAGGTGAAAATGTGAATTGATGATCCGACCGTTGGATCGTTACCAAACTTTGATACGTTGTAATACGTAATATTTGAGGATTATTGGAACTTACGGATTGGGAATCCGAGTTACGGATCTTCCGGAATTGGAATTGTAAGTTCATAAAATAAAATGTTAACCGTCACTTAGTTTTGGAAATTGACGGAGATCCGACCGTTGGATGGTAATGAAATTTTAGGAGGTTATCCTAGAGATATATTGTGGACCTCTGGAAGTTATGGATTTAAAATCTGAGTGGTGGATCTTCCGGATCGAACTACGTAGTGACGTATTTTATATAAGTTATATATTCTATCACTATAAATTCTGAGGTTGGAATTGATTATTGTTTTAGGCGCCGATCGTCATGACGCCTTGGCGTATTGTGCTAGGGAGTTGTAGGGCGAACTCCAGGTGAGTGGGCAGTTTTGTTTTCCGTATATATATACTTGACGTTTCCCCATAAATCAAAATTAAATGAAAAGTATATTGAAATGTGAATTGAGATGCCATGCATAAAAGTATATGAAAAGTATATAGAAATGTGAATCGAATTGCCATGCATGAAATGATATGAATTGATATATGATGCATATGAATGAATGGTGCGGCGGACGCACATGTGAGTATCAGGTGAGTATTTAATTACTGTTATGATGATGTTGATATATATTGAGCTCAAATCCTGCACCATGGTTTAGTGCTTATAGTATTCACCGCATCGCACGCTCGCCTTGGATCCAAGTAGATGCTGGTCGCACAGTCCACGCGGAGTGGGTGCGACGGGCCAGTCGTAGAGTGTTAGTGAGATTTCGACTGGTGGGTGACCTTAGATTATGTGCACATATGATTGATGAGAAAGCACTAGAGCGTAACTTGTGTGCAGAAGGCCGGACAGGTCACAGAGGTGACTCCGGCAGAGTGAGAGTGATAGATTTTGAGCTCTAGGTTCAACCATACAGGGCTATTAGAGGGCCTCCGGTTGATTACTTCTTGCACCTGATATAATTATTGTTGATGCATTCATACTTAACTGTTGAATTCTGACATGGCATGGCATATTTGTACTGAAAAATGTTGAGATAGTAAAAATGAAGTTTTGAGAATATATATGTATATTTATATTTTACATTTCTGGGAAAGTATACAAGTTTTACGGAGAGGGGTTACAACGTTTTGAGAAATGTTTGGATTTGGAAAAGAATTGTTTTACTGACCCACTCAATTTTGGTTTTGCGCCCCTCCAGGTTCAGGAATCACAAAGGTGTGGTGACTACGAGGAATTCGACGGTGTTCTGACAGATTGGACAAAATTAGGACTCACCTTCGGGTGTATCAACTTATAAATTGTATAATTAAAGCTTCCGTACTGTGCAAATGGTTACGTCACTCTCACGTGACGGCCAGCATGCCCTCCTTCGGGATGGGGTGTGTCAGTTGGTATCAGAGCATGGTTGCAATCTTGGACATCTTGAGAAGTTTCTAGTGAATTCTGTCAGAACTACACCGCCTCGTAGCAAGCCACTTAGTTAGAGGAACTTAGGCCCCGTTTGGGATTGAGGTGATTTTAAAAAAAGCCACTGTGAAAAAAAGCTGAGGGTCATTTTTGTGTTTGGTAAACTGAAAAAAAAGGGCTTATTTTGGAAGTTGCTGTGAGAATAAGCTGAAAATCAAAGGAAAAGCTAAAGCTGCTATTTGCTGCTTTGAAAAAAAGCCAGTTTTTTCAAAGCACACGGAGCTACAGTGCTCCTTTAATTAAAAGACACACTATCATCCTGCTTTTTTTTCCAAAAGCACTTTCACAAAAAAATTTACCAAACACTCTACTGGCTTTATTTCACAGCCGCTTATTCTCACAGCACAACCGCTTATTCTCACAGCAGCTTTTTTTCAAAGCACAGCAATACCAAACCAGCCTTTAGTCTTCCTGATTTAACGGTTTAGAGGAAACTATTATTATGGTGATTCAATATATTATCAAAATGGACATTTTAAGACGGGTTATGAGTCGAATTTGAATCACCTTATGAAATGATGAACCTGAGGGAGCGAAGTAACGGTTTAACCATTTGGAAAAGATGTTTCAGATTATGCAAGTCAAAGGAAATTTCCTTCTGACAAGGGGTCGAGACGACTACCTAGTTTTGGTTATGAATTTGTATCCTGGTGGAAACAGGAGTATGATTTGTTGTCACCGGAGGAACAGTCGATTGAGAATTGTTTAAGGACTTGTTTAAGGAAAAGTTTATCCCTCCGGCATTTATCGATGGTAGTAAGCAAGAGTTTGCAAATGTGAATCAAGGAAGTTGACGATAAATGAATATTATAGAAAGTTTGCAGACTAGCCTCGTTTCCATTCGGATACTGCTGCTAATTTGGTGGAGGTGTTATGTTGTTTTAAGCTGGGTGGCAAAAGGGAAGTAGTATTTTGGGTGACCACTATCCATTGTAGTTCTTATCAGGAGTATGCTAGATGTTGTTGAGCCTTGAGGACTCTGAGAACATGATCAACGAGAGTAAAGAAGAATAAGAAAAGATTGGGAATTAAAAGAAGACGATAAAGTTAATGATTCGTCATATCAAGGATATAGAAAGATTCAGAGCTTCGAAAGAAGTGAAGCTAGAGTTAATTCTTCCAGCTGAGGTTTTAATGTCGCTGGTCAGAATAAAAGTGATGGATATACTGGTAATCCCAGATATTTGAGACAAGGTGTCTCGAGTAAAGGAAATGTACCTTGTGCAGCAGGTACAAAATTAACACTTTGGGAAGTGTGAAATTAATGAATGTGTTTATGTGAACAGAGGGGACACAGAATTGTGAATCGTCCCTAGAATCAGTTGTACCCAACAGTTTCCATGACATCATAGTGTCGATTCAGCAAGTTTATGAACTTAGTAGTTTGGTCGGATTGACCGTGAGTACAGATAGATTTGGTGAGTTATATGTTCAGCCGTATAGACCATGAGAAGTGGATTCGACTGACACATGAGAAATTGGTGAGTTATAGGCTCGGCCGTACCGACCACGCGGAGTGGATCCGGCCGACGTATTATTGAGATAAGAGTTGAATCAGCCGTATTGGTCATTCTAGTTGACTTCGGCTGATATATTTCTTATTATGTATGTTATTACCTAGAGAGTAGTAAATAAATGTAGTTGAGATGAGTGTATGTATTTTGCATTGAGTGACAAAATAGTAATGTTATATCTTTGAGAGTGGTTGCTTACTTATCGAGACAACGATGATTTATCAGTATTGCGGGCTGCAGACCGTAATATTAATAACTCATTCGTGGATTCGTTAAGCAAGCAACCCGGTAGATTATTTTATGTTAGTATTGTACTTATTTAGAATGCTTAATAATAATAGAGTATATATTGTATCAGTTAATTCTATTCCATTAGATTGGTTGGTTATAATTGTGACAAGACGGAATGTTACGGGAAACCAGTACTTTCCATCGATCTGGATGACCCGAGATTACTTTTGTAAGTATGCAAAGTGGATTGAGTCAGGCCGTTATTTATGCTGTGAGAGCAAAGAGATTGTTTTCGAAAAGCTGTCAAAAATACTTAGCTCATGTGATGCTAAATGATGTTGCTCGGAGTAGTGTGAAGGATGTTAAAGGGGTTAGACTTTTCTTGATGTCTTCCTTGAAAGTATACCTGAATTGTCTTCAGGCAGAGATATGAGGTTCATTATTGATTTGTTTCCAGGTATAAAAAATTTATGTTAGAGATTAGTTCATGATGAGTTAAGAGAATTGGAAATTCAGTTGAAAGAATTGGTTGATAAAAGTTTCATTCAACCTAGTACAACACTTTTGAGGAGCACCAGTTTGTTGGTGAGAAAGAAAATAGACTTAGAGATTGTTCATTGATTATAGACAATGGAATTGGTAACGATCAAGAACCGTTATCCATGATAGTGTACTGATGTTTAGTTGATCAGCTCAGAGGTATTTGTGTAAATTTAAAGATTTACTTGAGATCTGGTTACTACCAATTGAATATTATAAGTGACGTTGATCATAAGATGGTTTTCTGGACTTGTTATAGTCTTTATGAAGTTTGGTGATGCTATATGGATACTCATGCTGTTTTATGAGTTGATGGATAAAGTATTCCAATAATGCCTTGATAAATTGATATCATTTTCATTGAAGATATTCTGGCATATTCTGAGCCAGAGTAGAGTGTTGATGCACAAAATCAGCGAAGACTTTGGTACAACAGAAAGTGTCAGGTTTTGTGACCTTCGCTTGGTTGCTTGGTTGCTTCAGTCACTAGTGAGGATAAGTACGTAAATGAATAGAGACAGAGAAGCAAACACAGGATGTACGTGGTTCACCCAGATTGGCTACGTCCACGGAGTAGAGGAGTTCTTATTAGTAGTGAAGGGCTTACACAAGTACAAAGGATCAAGCTCTCAATTTAGTGAGTTCTTGTGAATGATTTAACACAAAATGGCATTAGGCAATATTGTGGGGGAATGACCCCTATTTATAGAAAAACTTGTAGCTTTGTCACATTGACATGTGTCATGTTATGATTGGTTCTTGATGTTGACACGTGCTGCGCTCTGATTGGCTTCTAATCTTGACACGTGTCGAGTAGTGATTGGCCTCCTGGTCGGAGGGGAACTCTTCTGGGTCCTTGACAGTATAGCGTTGGCCGGTGCTCGGTAGTTTCGGGATTGGTCAAGTATGGTACAAACAGTGCTCCCCTAAGTTCCCGAGTGAGGGAAACTCCTCGGTTGGGGACTTGCAAGATCCAATCCCTTGAGTAATCACGAAACTTCTAAGTACCGAAGTGTGGTCTGATCTTCATCTGCCCTTCTCTGGAAGTACTTTTCCTCCATCCGGGAATGGTGTATTTAGCTGATGTTGACGCACAAGGTAATGTATCAATTTCACTTGAAGCTTAGTTGTAGTTTCGGGCTTAGTCAAGTGTGATACAAACCCTATAGTAGGAGTCCCCCAAGTCGCCGAGCTAGGAGATCTGCCGAAAGAGGTGACCGACAAGGTAAGCAGTCAAACTTCCAAGTAAGCAACCCAGGATCAGGGGTTTGACTTCGGCTTCCGGTTGATTGTTCTCATTCTCCTTGTCTCTCATTCAACTGCCAGGATAAGGAGAAGCAAATGGATAAGAGATGATATGAGATACTTTTGCTTTTGAAGAAGTAACTTTCCACATGCTTATTCTTGAACTGTGCTGGAGGGTTTTCTGGTGCCCTTCAGAGTATAAGGCCGACTCAAAAATTTGAGGGTCAAAACAAGTCCATCAAATCTAGAGTACGTTCGACCTTGATGATATGGGATACTTTTGCTGTTGACGGAATAATGAATGTGGTATGGAAAGGTGTCGTGCTGTGGTGATCTGTTTCAGCTCACCGTTGAACCTTCTGCTTCAATCTTTTGCATGGCAGAAGTGGTGTGCAACCTTTGCATTTAAATGGTCCTTCAGAACATTCCTTCATAGTGACTCATCCACGCTTGGCAGCTTCAGTGTAAAGAGCCAATATCTGATCAACTGTCATGAGGTATTTGCCGGTGGAATTCGTGACCTTGACAGCAGTTGAGGATGAATACTCGAGAGCAATGCTAAGTAAGCAACCAGGCAAAGGCTCCAGGCAGTCAGTTCCAAATTGGAGGTTTGATTTCAGGTTCCGACTGACTGCTCTCTTTCTCCTTGTCCTGCAGGTGTGGACAAGGACAAAGACAAAGACAGGGAGAAAGCATGATATGGGATACTCTTGCTTTCGACCCTGATGATATGAGATACTCTTGTTCTTGGTGTGGCTTATTTGCTGAGGTATTATCGGGGGGAAATAAAGCTGAGTATTTCGAGAGGTTATGTTGAGGGTGCCTTTTCGAATGCGAGAAAGGGTTGAGCATTTTTGCAGGTTTGCCTGTCCGTTGAGGAGGGAGGTCAATGTATATAGGGATTTCCCAATAACAAGTAGTAATGCTATTCCTTTACCCTTCTTGGTCACAGCAATGCAGTGGGAGCTGCCAGCTTCACGTGTTTTAATTTTGTCAGAGCACTTTGAAAAAGTGGTATGTGGTAACTGGAAAGCTGATATTACGTGTGAAGATTACAGACAAGCTTTATCTAAGGAAATCTGGCTCTCGAAGTTCTGAGAGTTGTGCCTCTTCGGTTTTCGAACAAGCAATCCCGTCGAGGATCTGACTCTCGAGATTCGGAAAGCGGTGCTACTCCGGTTTTTGAGAAAGTAATTATGTTGGGAGTCTTTTCTCGAATGTGAGTAAAGGTTGGACGTTCTTGCCAATCTGTCTTACCGCAAAACACGGAGGTCGACACACATAGGGACTTTCCAGTTGTCAAGCAGTGGTGCTGTTCCTTTACCCTTATGGGTAATAGTAGGGTAGCTGGAACTTCGAAATTCTCGTGCCTAAACTTTGTCAGAGATCTTTGATAAAGTTATATGTGGTACCCGAGGAGTTGATGGTGCATATGGAGAGCGGTGATTGAACAGTAAGATTCACGTGCTTTCTACTTCACCAGAAATCTTCGACAGATTGCCCGTAATTTCCGCAAAGCTGAGTGTGCATGTGACAGGTGCTGACGAGGCTGAAAAAGCAGGTGCTTCTTCGATTTCTGAGATCGGCCCTCGTGGTCTCTGAGCAGCCCAGCTTTTGAGAAAGCAAACGCCTCTTCGATTTCTGAAGCTCCGTCGAGTGCAGATTTTTATAGAGGCTGGCATTAAGTTCCACAGCACACTTGAATCTCTACCAGTAGAAGCTCATTTCTTGCACTTCTAAGATCTTGATTTGTCTGACCTCTTCCCTCTTCAACACATTTGAAAATGTCTGGACCCTCCGACCGTCGTTTTGACCTGAACCTTGGAGAAGAGACAGCCACGCCTTCTCCAGACAACATATGGCGCCCATCCTTCATATCCCCTACTGATCCTCTTACCGTTGGGGATTCTGTGATGAAGAATGATATGACCGCTGCAGTGGTGGCCAGGAACCTTCTCACTCCCAAAGATAACAGACTACTTTCCAAACGGTCTGATGAGTTGGCTGTTAAGGACTCTCTGGCTCTTAGTGTTCAGTGTGCAGGTTCTGTGTCTAATATGGCCCAACGCCTATTTGCTAGAACCCGCCAAATTGAATCATTGGCTGCTGAAGTGATGAGTCTCAAACAGGAGATTAGAGGGCTCAAGCATGAGAATAAGCAGTTGCACCGGCTCGCCCATGACTATGCTACAAACATGAAGAGGAAGCTTGACCAGATGAAGGAATCTGATGGTAAGGTTTTACTTGATCATCAGCGGTTTGTGGGTTTGTTCCAAAGGCATTTATTGCCTTCGTCCTCTGGGGCTGTACCTGGTAATGAAGCTTCAAATGATGAACCTCCAATGCCTCCTCCTTCTGGGGTTTTGTCAAGTACTGAGGCTCCGGATAACCACCCTCCGGTGCTTTCTCTTTCTGGGGCTCTACCGACTGCTGAGACTTCCCCTAAGCAACCTTTGTGAAGGCTCCCTTTTGTTTGTTTATTTTGACTCATGTATATGTACATATTTGTGGCTTATCGAAAATATTAATAAATAAGCTTTGCTTCATTTCAACATATTGTGTTAAATACACCAAAGCCTTCTTCATAAAGTTCTTTGAATTTTTGCTTTTGTTGAAACCTGTATTGTTGAAGCTTTGTGAGTGAAGCATGTAGTTTGAGGTAGTGTTCCCTTAATTTCCCGAGTGAGGAAAACTTCTCGGTTGGAGACTTGAAAAATCCAAGTCACTGAGTGGTTGTGAGACTGCCGAGTATCAAGGTGCAGTAGCATATGGTGGGAGTCCCCCAAGTCTTCAGGCGAAGAGAGTTGCCGAATGAGGTGTCTCGCGTGTTACTAATTTGTCAAAGTAACGAATTCTTGTTTCGATGTCACACATTCGTATATGCTTTATCTAAAAATATTTCCAACTTTTGTGTGCTTGATGCTGCATGCTATTGACTAGACAAGATCAAGTGCAATTAGTAGCTTTTCTCTCTTTTTCATCTTTTCTTTGGTGGAATTGCTTTTCGTTTCCACTAATCAGCCTGAGTGGATGCAAGATAACACCTTTCTCTATAGCTCAGATTGCAAAGTCGTCTTCATGAAAGTTTTTCCTTATCTTGTGAACTACAACATATCCAAATTTGAGATCCATCGGAGTAGTACAACTTCAGAAATTCAAGTATGATGAGTAACTGTTCATCAATGTTCTGTTAATCCGTCAGACTTGTTGTGAGCTTCGAAACTCCATTTTCTCTTGTTCAGATCAACATACTTTCTTCATCGAAGTTGTTCCTCAGCTTGTGAACTACAACATATCCAAATTTGAGATCCCTCGGAGCAGTATAACTCCAGAAATCCAGGTATGATGAATGACTGGTTATTATTTTTCTGTCAACCCGTCAGATTTGTTGTGAGCTTCGAAACTCCATTTTCTCTTGTTCAGATCGGTATGCTTTCTTCATTGAAGTTGTTCCTCAGCTCGTGAACTACAACATATCAAAATTTGAGATCCCTCGGAGCAGTATAACTCCAGAAATCCAGGTATGATGAATGACTGGTTATTATTTTTCTGTCAACCCGTCAGATTTGTTGTGAGCTTCGAAACGCCATTTTCTATTGTTCAGATCGGCATGCTTTCTTCATTGAAGTTGTTCCTCATCGTCTCTTTCATAACATATCAAAAATTCAGAATGAACTAATGGTTAAATATTTCCAGATCTTCGAAACATCACAGCAGCTTCGAAATCTGCAAGAATCCGACTGTCATGTTTGGAGCTTCAACACTTTAATTTCCGTCGCTCAAACAGAAATGGTTCCTTCTTGAAAGTTGTTCATATGCTCAAGAACTATAGGGTGTCCAAAATTCAGCTCTATTGGAGAAGAGCAGAGGTTGCAGAAATTTGATAGATGAAAGGAGGCGGAAGAGGGAGAGAGAGAAAAAGTCTCTTGGGTTGGATTTCTATTTTGGGGCAGATTCCAATTTTTGTAGCACCTTCATTATTGATGAATTGCTTGTACTTTTGTCCATTATGAAACTTGGGACTTTGGCTTGTTGTTGGATCTATTATAATATGTTTGGGAACATATATAAGTGAATAAATAAGAAGGAAAATTTTGGGCCCTTGTGGGTGTAAAACAAAAAATGTTTATGTTTACCCAAGTGTTTTTGTACAAGTTCAAGGGCATCTTGGGTTTTGTGAACAAAATTTGTTGATTTGGAGCAAGGTTTTGTGTTGAAGCTTTGTAGGTGAAGCTTTGGTGTTGAAGCTTTGTAGATGAAGCTTTCTGGGTGAAGCTTTGATGGTGAAGCTTTGTAGATGAAGCTTTGTAGATGAAGCTTTGTAGATGAAGCTTTCTAGGTGAAGCTTTGATGGTGAAGCTTTGTAGATGAAAGTATGTAGAGGGAGCTTTCTAGGTGAAGATTTTTTAGGTGAAGCTTTGTAGGTGAAGCTTTTTTAAGTGAAGCTTTTCGGGTGAAGTTTTTTTTTTTTGGGTGAAGCTTTGTGGGTGAAGCTTTTTAGGTGAAGCTTTGTGGGTGAAGCTTTGGAGGTGAAGCTTTTCGGGTGAAGCTTGTTGGGTGAAGCTTTTTAGGTGAAGCTTTGTGGGTGAAGCTTTTTAGGTGAAGCTTTGTGGGTGAAGCTTTGGAGGTGAAGCTTTTCGGGTGAAGCTTTTTGGGTGAAGTTTTTTAGGTGAAGCTTTGTGGGTGAAGCTTTGGAGGTGAAGCTTTTCGGGTGAAGCTTTTTGGATGAAGCTGTTTTTTTTTTTTTTTTTTTTTTTTTTTTTTTTTTTTTTGGCGCTTGACACGGTCTTCATTTGCTTGTTTTGTAGTGACTGTGGAAGACGGATTGCTTTCTGATTGAGAAGGGTTCTGGCATCGCTTGCTATGAATGTAAAAGAGTGAGGGCTGAGTTGGCTAAATTACCTCTTTATTGAATTCATTGCCAAATGGCCTTCATTACATAGGATGCCGAACGGCTATAGCTCAACACTTGTACATCGTGAGTCTATTTGTAGTAGTACTTCAAGTGATCAGCGTTCCATGGATGGCCAAGGGTCTTGCCATCAGAGCTTCTAAGTGTGTAAAAGCCAGGGCGACTGATGCCAATGACTTCATACGGTCCATCCCAGTTTGGACTAAGTGTGCCTTCACTCGGGACTCTGTCGCAGAGTAATCTTTTCTTTAAGACCCAGTCTCCTATTTTGAAAGAACGAGGCTTGACCCTAGAGTCATAATAGTTGGAGATGCGCTGCTTGTAGGCGACATTCCTCAAGTGAGCTTGGTTTCTGTGTTCCTCGACTAAATCCAAGTTGAGGGTGAGTTGTTTGTCATTTTCACTTTGAATGTAGTTCTGGACTCGGAATGTTGCTTGCTCGAGCTCAACAGGGACAACCGCCTCTGTGCCAAAGGCAAGTGAGAATGGAGTTTCTCCTGTTGAAGTCCGATATGAAGTGCGATATGACCAAATAACTTGGGGTACAAATTCTGGCCAACAGCCTTTAGCTTTGTCCAAGCTGGTTTTCAAAGTGCGCTTGATTATTTTGTTGATGGCCTCAACTTGTCCATTAGACTGGGGATGAGCTGGAGAGGCAAAGCATAAGTTGATGTTGAACTTAGAGCAGAACAACCTGAACTTCTTGTTGTCAAACTGTCGCCCATTGTCAGTGACTATCGCATTGGGAATGCCGAATCTACAAAGGATGTTCTTCCACACGAAGTCTTCTATCTTTGCCTCAGTAATGGTTGCCAAGGGTTCTACTTCGGCCCACTTTGTGAAGTAGTCCACTGCAACGACTGCGTAACAGACTTTGCCCTTCCCTGCCGGCATTGGGCCGATCAAATCAAGTCCCCACTGGGCGAAGGGCCAATGGCTGATCATAGGAGTAAGAGGCTCTAGAGGGGAATGAGGAATAGTTGCATATCGTTGACATTTGTCACATGAGCGGGATACTTTGATGGCATCCTGGTGGAGTGTTGGCCAGTAATATCCTTGGCGAAAAGTCTTGTGTGCTAGGGACCGAGATCCAGCATGATCTCCACAGACTCCCTCATGTATTTCCCGAAGGACGATTTCCGCCTCGGCAGGCGTAAGACACCTTAAGTATGGCAGGCCAAAACCTCGCTATTGTGGCGATACCCTTGACGCGGGTTTGACCCACTGCATTGACTGCCTGGGGGCGAGCGCTATTATGGCGATACCCTTGGTTATCGGGATAGTGTCCCTTACTCTTTTTACTGAAATGAGAGTGGTGAGGATGGAAATCCTTCCTCTTGCCTTGAAATTGATATGTCTGTTGATTCGGTGAAGCATTATGCAAGGCATGGGAAGGTGCCACTGCTGTTTGGAAAGTCGAGGTCTTCTCATTTAGGTGAGTCTGGCTTCCACCTCCCACTTGTTGATAAAGGATGGTTGTAGGGGGTTTCTCCTGATATGTCTTTGCCTCGGCGGAGGCATGGTTATAAGCCTGCGCCATCACCTCAGAGTAAGTCTTCCAAGTATTGGCATTGATCATGTATTTAAAGAAACAATCACGTAGGCCTGCCGTGAAGGCTTTGAGGGCAGTCTTGTCATCTGCCTCGGCACACTGGGAGTATTCATGGCTGAAGCGGCCAACATACATACGTAATGACTCGTCTGGCTTCTGGCGGATAGTGTACAAGTCATCTGCAGAGTACAAGCGATCGGTTTGGAAAATGTGTTGGGAAACAAATAGTTTCCTCAATTCCTCAAATGAGTCTACCGTCTCAGGTGTAAGACGACAATACCAATTTAGAGCTCTACTAGAGAGGGTGGAGGGGAAGAGAAGACATCGCTCTTCGTCGGTGTGCATCCGGTATGCCATGGTGGATTCAAAGAGGTTAAGGTGCTCAATCAGGTCCTCTTTTCCAGTATAAAGTTGCAAGCCAAGCTTTTGCTTTGTCTTTGCTTGAAGGGGGGTGTTGAGGATCCTCCTTGTAAGAGGGCCAGGCCTGGGTTGGTTCCAGTCAGGTATTTCAGCCTGACGTTCAGCCTTCAACTTGTTTACTTCCTCAAGAAGTTGTAGGACAAGGGGGTCCTGAGCGGAGTTATGTGTCACTGGAGCTTTCTTTCGTAAATCTCCATCTCCTCTTGGAATTAGGAAGGTTTGATCAAGGGCATGTGATTTTTCCCTGGACTCGCTGTACTGGCTTCCAGGGTATGTCTGTCGGAACACCTCTGAGTCCCCTGTACCCTCATGTCTCTCTGGGACTTGTTGCCCCTTCCCCAAATTGGTGGCCGGCTTGGGCCGTGGCAGGGGACCGAGTCTCTCAGAAATCCTTGGGTCATTAATCTTTGAGCTTATATGGATGGAATTCTCTCGACGTTGCTTCAGGAAATCCCGACAATCGCGAAAGACGGCTTTCGATCCTTCTGCCCCTTCAGCAAAGAGGTGTCTCCCTCCACTTCTCATGGTTCGGGTCGAAGCAACTGGGTTAAGAGAAGCCTCATGTTGATTATCAAGTCGAGGGGTAATCTGTTCCCTATCAGGGATATCTATGTCGAATGCATGTGACCCTCCATGTTGGAGGGCACCCAGTTGATGGTTGACTTCCACGGGGGCAACAAGCTCGCGTGTCTGAGCTTGCCTAGCTTCGTGGAGTGTCTCGAAGAGCTTCTCATATTGCTCCTGGAGGACCTCATTCCTCATTGCTATCTTGTTGTTCTGAGCTTCCAACTCATCGACTTTAGCTTGAAGAAGAACTCGTTTTCCTTCCTTCTTTCGTTGTTTCGCACTATGTGCAAGGGGGGTGTCATTCTGTGTGCTGTGGCTTCCTTCGCTTCCCATGCTGGAGAGGGATGCCTGATCAAAAGAAAGTGTACGAATGATAGAAACCAGCTTGACACAGCTGAAGAGAGTAGGAATAAGTGTCGTTTCCCACAGACGGCGCCAAATGTTGATGCACAAAATCAGCGAAGACTTTGGTACAACAGAAAGTGTCAGGTTTTGTGACCTTCGCTTGGTTGCTTGGTTGCTTCAGTCACTAGTGAGGATAAGTACGTAAATGAATAGAGACAGAGAAGCAAACACAGGATGTACGTGGTTCACCCAGATTGGCTACGTCCACGGAGTAGAGGAGTTCTTATTAGTAGTGAAGGGCTTACACAAGTACAAAGGATCAAGCTCTCAATTTAGTGAGTTCTTGTGAATGATTTAACACAAAATGGCATTAGGCAATATTGTGGGGGAATGACCCCTATTTATAGAAAAACTTGTAGCTTTGTCACATTGACATGTGTCATGTTATGATTGGTTCTTGATGTTGACACGTGCTGCGCTCTGATTGGCTTCTAATCTTGACACGTGTCGAGTAGTGATTGGCCTCCTGGTCGGAGGGGAACTCTTCTGGGTCCTTGACAGTATAGCGTTGGCCGGTGCTCGGTAGTTTCGGGATTGGTCAAGTATGGTACAAACATAGAGCATGTAAACGTATTAAGTTGGTGAAACAAAGATTGAGAGAACGTTGGTTGTATGCTAAGTTTAGCAAATGCGAATGTTGGATGAATCAAGTGGCATTCTGAGATTGGTTATACCTGCTTAAGGTATTCAAATGAATTCTTAAAAGGCAGCAGAATTAAAAATTTGGAACAACCACAAGCCATAATTGAGATTCGGAATTTCTTAGCTTACCAGGCTATCTTGGATGGTTGTGAAAGATTTTTCAGTCATTGCTTTGTCATTGACGAGACTGTTGAGAAAAGAGGTTATGTATGAGTGGGAAGGAAATTGTGAGCAAAGGATTCAACAACTGAAGTATTTCCTCACTCATGCACGTATTTTAGTAATCCCAGAGAATAGTGGTAATCATAAATTTTTAGTGATGTTTCTTGAATGGTATTGGAGGCATGTTGATGCAAATGTTAGGGTGATTGCATACGTTTCACGATAAATGGAACCTCATGAGATGAATTACCCTACTGGTGATTTGGAAGTCACGATTATCATCCTTGCTGTGAAGTTATGGAGACATTATATGTTGATAAGAATGCAAGATTTTACAAATCAAAAGAGTCTCCAATATTTGTTTACTCGGAAGGATTTTGATATGAGGCAACAAAGGTGGATTGAATTACTTAGCGATTATGATTGTACGATCAGGGTGATCGTGAATTGTTGTAGCTGAAGCACTTGATGAGAAGACTCCAGTAAGAATTAATGCTTGGTACGTTTGCCAAGAGTATCATCTTGTGGATTGAAAACCAACGGAAGAAAAATTAAGAATGGAAGATCGAGAATAAGTTATACTTGTTAAATTTCAAGTTAGGCCTGTTTGGTAAGGTCGTACTCGAAACTTAAATGTTTGACGAGGAAATTTAAGAATTAACCAAGGCAGAGAAAGAAGGGAAAAAGAATGAGTACATGATTCGTGAATCAAATGGTATGTGGATACAAGAAAACAAAAAGTATGTGCCTAATGCTAAGGATTTAAAGTAAGCAATTTTTGGACGAAGTACATTGTTTAATATTCCAAAAGTAATAAGATTTATCATACCATTCGACAGTTTTATTTGGTCAGTAGATTGAGGCAGAAAGAGATAAACCTTTGGATTGAGATAACTATTTTCTGTTTCGCAGTGGAAATGGAAAGAAGAATTGGTTTACGGAACTGCTGAGTTTCTTAAGTATGTTGGTTTCGCCAGTTTTCAAAGTAACGCCATAATGTCCATGAAGCATGTCATGTGTGTCAATTTTTGCTGAATTGTGGATGAAATGCTTCTGGGTAGAGAAAGATTCAATCACAAAAGAATTTTAGTGGGCCCGAAATTTTGGATGAGTCTCTTCTAAGAATATTCAGGTGAGTAAGTTAACCTGAAAGTAGCCAGGAATGGCAAAAGAGATTAACAGATGGATATGCCACTAATCGAGTGTATAACGTAGATGATTTTATATTTTTTGGAAATTTCACCATGAACAGAAATAGTAAGATTCAGAAAGGAAGACAAGATAAGTCTTGAACACATCAGTCCGTTTTGATCATTAAAGGAATCGATGAAGTTGCATACAAGTTTGTGATGCCTTCAGAATTGGCTAAGGCACATAATGTATTTTGTGTTCGATGCGTTGTCACTAGGTGGCAGATTTGTCACATGGGATTATGGTGTAACTATTGAGAATTAAATTGGATTCGACTTGATAAGGAACCAAGGACGACTTTGGATTGGAAAAAGAAGGTCTTGAGAATTAAGACAGAGTAAGTAGTAAAAGCTTTGTGAAAGAAATCATTCAGTAGAAAAGTATGTGGGAGAAAGAGAATCGGATGAGAGAGATTTACCCGAAGCTCTTATTGGAGTATGGTTGATTTAGTTGGTTGCTGGAATTTCGGGGACGAAATTCTATAAGGAGGGGAGATTGTCACAGCCCGTTCCAAAATATTACATTCGTGGCTGTGAATGGACGAATTTGCCCTTAAGAAATACTAAGTATGTGAAGCTCAAGTTGATAATTATCTAGGTTCCTAAGTTTTGAAAATAAAATGGAATTTATTAAGGATGGAACTTAGATTTTTAGGTTAAAATTTTGTGGTTTGGAGTTGGGGATTGGAAAAGGAACACGTGGGATCCCCACACCGCTCAATCATCTCCCTATTTTCTGCATGCTGTCTCTCTCTCTCTTCCCTCACGACTCTCTCACTCTCTCTGTCACTCTTCTTCTCCGTTCGAACAAACCAACCACAAAACAACCTTAAACTTCCACCAACGACGAATCTAAGACCACCATTGGAACTCTGAAGACTTCACGATCACGATGGTATCCATTTCAGGTAAGTTTTGCTTCGGAAAACCCTAGTTTCAAAGTTCCCGTGAAGAGCACTGTTCATGATCTTTTAAATGGTTACGATTTAGGCTAAAAAAAGATCACAGCGAGCTTAGTGAGGTCCCAAGGAAGCTCGGAGTGCTTCGTTGGAAGTTTTTGGACGTAAGAACACGGAGATCGACAAGTTCAAAGTTTGGCCGGAGCTTTCGAGGATTTTTCCGGCGAATCCCCGGCGAGTTAGGAGTCGAGGTAGGTATCAATCTCTTCGTCTCGTCAAGTACTACAACGTTCCTTTTTGTTTCACTCAATTTCATTGAGTATTGAAGAAGTTATACTCATTTGAAAAATACCCAGTTTCCGGCGACCTCCGAGGCTTTCGAGGCAGTTTCCGGCCAAACCACGGCGAATTAGGTGTTTTACAAGGTACAATTCTCTTTGTCTCTTCAAGAGCTACAACTTTCGTTTTTGAATCACTTGATTTCGTTGAGAAATGACAAAGTTATGGCAATTTGAAAAACGGCCGCCGGAAAAACCAGTCCGGCGACCCAAGGAAGAAGAAGGTGCGCGTGGGGGCGCGTGGACCCGTGCCTTCCTTGGCGCGTGGGGGCGCGTGCTACAGTAAACAATTATTTTAAAAATATGTCGACGTCGGTGACGTCGAGTAGATCACTGTGGTATATTCATATACCCAAATTGAGCACCGTATGAGAAAGTTATTAAGGATTGTTGGTTAGGTGTTCGAATAACGTTTTATAGTTTTCGCATTAGGTGAAAATGTGAATTGATGATCCGACCGTTGGATCGTTACCAAACTTTGATACGTTGTAATACGTAATATTTGAGGATTATTGGAACTTACGGATTGGGAATCCGAGTTACGGATCTTCCGGAATTGGAATTGTAAGTTCATAAAATAAAATGTTAACCGTCACTTAGTTTTGGAAATTGACGGAGATCCGACCGTTGGATGGTAATGAAATTTTAGGAGGTTATCCTAGAGATATATTGTGGACCTCTGGAAGTTATGGATTTAAAATCTGAGTGGTGGATCTTCCGGATCGAACTACGTAGTGACGTATTTTATATAAGTTATATATTCTATCACTATAAATTCTGAGGTTGGAATTGATTATTGTTTTAGGCGCCGATCGTCATGACGCCTTGGCGTATTGTGCTAGGGAGTTGTAGGGCGAACTCCAGGTGAGTGGGCAGTTTTGTTTTCCGTATATATATACTTGACGTTTCCCCATAAATCAAAATTAAATGAAAAGTATATTGAAATGTGAATTGAGATGCCATGCATAAAAGTATATGAAAAGTATATAGAAATGTGAATCGAATTGCCATGCATGAAATGATATGAATTGATATATGATGCATATGAATGAATGGTGCGGCGGACGCACATGTGAGTATCAGGTGAGTATTTAATTACTGTTATGATGATGTTGATATATATTGAGCTCAAATCCTGCACCATGGTTTAGTGCTTATAGTATTCACCGCATCGCACGCTCACCTTGGATCCAAGTAGATGCTGGTCGCACAGTCCACGCGGAGTGGGTGCGACGGGCCAGTCGTAGAGTGTTAGTGAGATTTCGACTGGTGGGTGACCTTAGATTATGTGCACATATGATTGATGAGAAAGCACTAGAGCGTAACTTGTGTGCAGAAGGCCGGACAGGTCACAGAGGTGACTCCGGCAGAGTGAGAGTGATAGATTTTGAGCTCTAGGTTCAACCATACAGGGCTATTAGAGGGCCTCCGGTTGATTACTTCTTGCAC
Source organism: Malus domestica (assembly GCF_042453785.1). NCBI lineage: Eukaryota > Viridiplantae > Streptophyta > Magnoliopsida > Rosales > Rosaceae > Malus > Malus domestica. The sequence continues at coordinate 8,318,918 of NC_091675.1, read as the reverse complement.
CTGATATAATTATTGTTGATGCATTCATACTTAACTGTTGAATTCTGACATGGCATGGCATATTTGTACTGAAAAATGTTGAGATAGTAAAAATGAAGTTTTGAGAATATATATGTATATTTATATTTTACATTTCTGGGAAAGTATACAAGTTTTACGGAGAGGGGTTACAACGTTTTGAGAAATGTTTGGATTTGGAAAAGAATTGTTTTACTGACCCACTCAATTTTGGTTTTGCGCCCCTCCAGGTTCAGGAATCACAAAGGTGTGGTGACTACGAGGAATTCGACGGTGTTCTGACAGATTGGACAAAATTAGGACTCACCTTCGGGTGTATCAACTTATAAATTGTATAATTAAAGCTTCCGTACTGTGCAAATGGTTACGTCACTCTCACGTGACGGCCAGCATGCCCTCCTTCGGGATGGGGTGTGTCATGCATAGAATTAAATGTATACATTAAAATTGTAATTAAGGGTATTTTAGGCATCTGAAAGATGCAAAATGTGTAAAGTCAAACAAAATTAATGAATTTGCTTATGTGGAGCCTAGTCATTGGGTTTTATTCAAGTAAAAAGACTATGTCGGGTTTTATGTAAAGAAACTTGAGTTTCAAGGGCTAAAATCATATTTGCAGATTAATAATCTAACCTGTAGTATGCATCCACCTAGACCCATTCCTTCAAAGAATTGATGGAAACAAATGGCAGCAATGAGTGGTCTCATTGTGCATGGATTATCAGATGCCCCCATTGACAATCCAATCACTACCGAGTGCACTACGATCCCTAGTTCCAATACCTGCATCAACATTCAAATGTACTCAAATAAAAATGATTCAAACCCTAACTTAATTTAAAGTAATGCCAGATTATTAATTGGTTAAATTGATTCAAATATAGTATGCAAGATCAGATTGCATAATGCTTGTGTTTTCTCTTCGGAGGAACCTACTTATCCTCTCATTTATGGTTAATGAATTTTATTGTGCAAAGATTATAATTGGAACCATTCATTATCTTTATCGTCATCTAAAGATCATATATGCAAAAGCTTATTCGATTTAGAGATTTTTTAGCCATATTCATATGCATCAAACAAATGGACAATTCATTATAAGAATACTACTTATTACCAAAATCATTGATTGGTTTGACACATATAGATAGCTAAATGGTCTACAAATCAAATGATATTTGTTTGTATGGCAAAAATGCGTTATTCATAAGTGGGGACAAGTAAGTTCTCCATAAGAGAAACACAAGTATTACCTTTTAGAATATTGTTGTTCAAGTGGTTTTAAGAGTATTTATGACCCTACCTAACGTGAAAAAGGAAAAAGGAAAAAAGACACCACAAAATTCGTAATATTCGTACCTGCGCGACAACACGATGCTTCAGCAACTGTGAATCCTTACCATTGAGCCCATCCTCAGTCTTAATCCCATGGCCATGACCAAAATGCTCTAATTGATCAGGGCACCTACTATTTTTAGCACTCTCCTCATCTTCCTCGCGCGCGGCGGCTCTGCGAAGGAAAGATTTCCTAGAGTAACTCATCGAAAACGAGTCGACCATCATAGCCAGCAAAGCCGAAAGCATAGCCACAAACGTTGTGAATGGGAACTTCCTCCAAGGCGATTCAGGCAGACATTCGGATCTCAAGCAATCAAACGAGTCGGGTAAAACGTGCATGTAACCCGTTGCAAGAATGACGCCGGAGGCAAATGCTTTGACAACTACGAACAAGTCTTTGTCGGGCTGAAGAGCCGAAACTTTGCGTGAAAGAATGGGTAAGCAGATACCAATCATGCTTGTGACTAGAATAGAGCTTATGGCAATGAGCTTCAGTTTTAGGGATTGTGCTTTGTCATGGCATTCTCCTTTGGATTTAGACGCACATTGTTGTGACTCTGCTGCGGCTGCATTGCCGGCAATGCTGATGAGAAGGATGAAGATGGTGAGAACATAGAGTTTGGTAGCCATGGTGAAAGTAACTGAATTTGTTGGAGCTGATTCAGTTGAACACAAATAGGTTAGGACGAGTTTGTACAGGTTCAAACATGGTGGTGAAATGTCTAGAATGCCCATGATTGGAGTTTGGGAGAAGAGGCTTTGTTTTAGTTGGTTCGGGGTGGTGAATGTTGGGGGTGAAGAAGGGTAATTTTGGAGGGCGCGGACTGGGATGAAGAATAACTGTGGCGCGCATGTGGTGAGTTTTGGCCTACACAGAGTTTGGCTGAAAATTCTGTGCTACATCATCAGTTGAACTCGTCCTAGTCAGCTGCATGGATGACGTGCGCCAACGTGGTCCGTCCTTGCACCTCGGCGCGGCCTGTAAGCGGCTCCTCTTGCCCACCACAGCCCCCTCGTCCCACTTCACTTTTGTGGAAACAGTGTTTTTTCTTTATAAACTTAAGTTTGTTTAAACAATAAAACCATTGTTAATTTACACGTAAGTTGTTGATGTGTCTTAGTATTTTCTTCAATACGTTAATGTTGGAGTATATATGTGTTTTTATCCACCAAATGCGCTGACCACCATTTTATTTAAACGTACGTTGAAATCATATTTGTAGTGAGGAGGTTAAGATGGAGTGAAATGTGGGTAAATGCACAGTTTTTAAACATAAAAGCTGAAGAGCCACTAAATATAAACATTCGTTCTTGTAAGACTTACAAAAATCAATATGCAAACACTTGAGTGACATATCTTATATAAATATTCTGTTGAGAGTATCAGCGCATCTTTATCATTGTCTGTAATCACATTGAATCTTATTTAGATTTTAGATCATGACAAAAATGCAAAGTGCATTAATTTCTTCGCTTTGGTGTGAGATGATTTCTTTAATTTTTACTCTAGAAGTATTTTTCTATCCGGTTAATTTAATTCATGTTTGATTTATGTTGAACTCTCTCTCTCTCTCTCTCTCTCTCTCTCTCTCTCTCTCTCTCTCTCTCTCTCTCTCTCTCAATTTTTGTTTGTTCATGACTTCGGATCACATCTATATCATTGTGCAATTTTGCAGGGAATAACTATAATATTCACTTACGCGATTCTTTATATTATCTATTCTTCAACAGGTGATGAGAAACTAGTGGGCTGGGCCACTAGTCAGTATCTCTTATGCATTGTTCTAAGGCTTGATGAAGTTAAGTTAATTTTGGTACTATTCACTTATCATTTATTTTGTTCTTATCGTTAAAACTTAAAATTTTCAAACCATTTTCATTAGTTTTTCTTTATATCTAAGTCTATTTGGAATCTTTGCATGTTATGGCAGTGGATTACTGTTGTGTTTGGCTCGTTCATTTTTGAGTAATTATGAGTTATGTGTTGACAACAATTGAAGATCAAGCGAATGCTTTCAGTTGTGACGAGGAAGTCTTCGTTCAAGAGAAGACATGATCACTGCTACAAGCAAAGTTGGAAGCATGTCTTGACTTTGTGGGTTGCAAAGTCGGTCGCTTGAAATTTTGCATGCTTTCTCTTCTATGCATTAAGGCCTCGTTTGGTACACCGTATAACACACCGGATAGGATTAATTATACGGTATCAGGTGTTTGGTGTCCCCATGTATTAAATAGTCAGCCAACTAAATACTCCGGCTCAACCTATTCTATACGGCTGACATCCGCTTAACTATCATTTCCAAAACCACGGTATTATTTAGTCGGGTTGAAAACATGGCTCTCTCGCTCTCTCCAACTCCCAGGTTCTCCTTCGAATCCCAGGTTATCCTCATTCTTCTTCTCTCATCTGAATCCCAGGTTCTCCTTCTTTGTCTTCTCCTCCTTCTTCTTCTCTCATCTGAACCCAGGTTCTTCTTCTTCGTCTTTTTTCTCCTTCTTCTCTCTCATCTGAATCCCAGGTCCTCCTTCTTCTTCTCTCTGTTCCGCCTTTCACCTGCTATTTTTCTTCTTTTTCTCTCTATGTTCTGCCATCCTCCTCTTATTTTTCTTCTTCCAGATCCGAAAAAAAAAATTGATCTGTATGTTGAAAATTGCAAAGATCCTAAATTGGGTATGTTGGAAATTCGAACCCAGTTGAAGAAATGGGTTGAGCGATTACATCTGAATGAAGCTTGATGAATTCATAATATCAATGCTTGTGCTGGTTTGGTTTCTGCAAGATTTGGATTTGATGTAATTTCACAGTATTGTTCAAAATTCATCATTCATCAATATAATAATATTTTTAAGTCTTTCTTATCCGATAGAGTATCCAACCAAACACAGTATAAATAATACGGTCATTAATCCGATACTGCACCAAACGTCCGATTAATTTAGTCAGTCCTATCCGGTGACTATTTATCCTATCCGACAGAAATAGTCAGTACAGTCCGAGCTGCCAAACGAGGCCTAAATGGCAAATGGAGAAAAGGGTTGCATGCTAGGTAGGCTAGATGTTGATTATGTCATGTGAACTTAAGACTTTTTGGCCTTGATTGTTGGCATAGTTGCTAGTGTATGACTAGATGCAATTTTATGCATTTAGTATGCTTACCGAGTGAGAGGGCAAGCATCAGAGAAGCATCCAAAGGGGAGAGCATTCGGCTCTCCCATGGAAAGGTTGAACATGGGTTGAGAGAAATCAAGAGAGCTAGAGTAAAAAGTCTATGGTGAAAGAACTCTTGGGATAGAGTGAGACTCTTGTGAAGATTATGTGAGTGGACGTACAAGGGATTCGGGATTCGGGATTGAGTTATGTCGATCTAACTCATGTGTAATTTGTACTGTTATTCTTATAGTGAAGAGCAACATCTCTTCGAGGACGTAGGCAGATTTTTTGCCGAACCTCGTAAATTCTTCGATGTCTTTATTTCTTATATTTTTTTATGTTCAACTGTGAATGACTTTGGTGAAGTTGTAATCTGAATTTCATTTCCGCGCTGACGAATGGGCCAAGGCCCAACAAGTACAATTTCGAATGTAATGATTTATGAATGCTGACACTAATAAATGGAAGTAATTTAGAAATTTTGTGCAACGGTTTTAGTATTTAAACAGTGGTCTAAGTGTTATGGAATACAAATTAAGAATAACCGTTGATGCCAAATTAGACAATTGTTCAAGAAAATTGTTGTAAACATCCAAGAACTACAATAGTTCTTGTGATAAAAGCATGAAAGTTTTTACTACAAAGCCGTGTGTTTAACCAAAAACAACGTTTTTGTAGAAAAATGTTGCGGCTTTAGCATAATTACAACAGTTAAAATAGCTGGTGTGCATGTACGATATAATTAAATAACACCGCTATTCGTTTACTTGCATTTTTTCTAGTAGTCGTTCTTGGTCGCAATGACGATAATCTTATTATATTAGACAAACAATATCAACAGAAGACACTTGGTTATTCACTTTAAAACATTACAAAAAAATCACACAGACAGCCACAGTCGTGTATCACTTAACAACAAATATGCAGATGCTTGTTTAGCCTACTATAAAATAGGCCACTTGATCCGCTTAACAAGAATAAACAAATTTGCCATCTTCTCAGAGTTTGTAAACCGAAGGGTCTTTGAGAATTATTCAATCTTGTGAATATATCTCTCAAAAAGTTCTTTAGTATTGAGCTCGGATACGAAGTGCTTCACTAGAATGCCTTCAATCGTCGCTCTTATATGAAAGACGCGACCTCGAACATCATCAGGAGTACTAAGATTTGTTGTGTAGTACAGTACCTCTAACCTCCCAACACCACTCTTTTAATTTCAGACGGACTTGGAATGTAAATGGGTACATTAAACGAGTCCAGAAGATCCTCACTTACCAAACCCTACAATTTGTTATGGCCATTAAGTAAAACAATAATGTGAAAAGACAAATGAAAAATGCATCATATATACAATTAACAAATACTATATATATAATATAAAGTTTAATCAATAAGTTCTAAAATATTATACATGACGCTCTCTTAGTTATTAACTTGATACCTAAAAGTTTCTCTTCTAGCAACGATTTCTTGATGTAGCTCGAAATTTGGGCTATTTCAGCTGTGGTATAATCCAAACAAGCAAGCGATATATAATTCTTATGCAGTAGGGTATTTTATGGGTTAGAGTTTTATATTTTATATATATTTTTTAATTGGAAGATTGGAATTCAGTTCATCACCATTCAACATACATGAATCAATATGGAGAGAAAAAAATATAATGCGGTAAGTTTGGCATCTGTAAAACAAAACATTTGAATCGCGAAAGGAAAAAGAGCGGCTCCCATTTACTGCCATAACCAAATCAATCAGCATCTCCAATTTCTTCTGTTCAGTAGTAATCAGCGTCTCCAATGTTTTGTATTTAAGTCAATTTCAACCATACATTTCTCTACTGAATTCATGACGTTGTGTGACTTTTAAAAAAAAAAAAAAAATATGTTGTCTCTGTTGAATATATCATTCCAGTTGAACAATAGTTAGTTAGACAGTTGAGAATGTGGCTGCGTTGTTATAGCTGTTATCGAATTAGTTAGTTAAATAGCTTATGCTGCAAGCTAGTCATGATGGCTATATAAACTGTATTCTCATAGTTGTAAAAATTAATTCAGTATCAATGTAATCAATCACTCTCTCTCTCTTTCTCTCTCTGCATTTCTTCGATACATGCTCTTTCTGCATTTCTGTTAATATGGTATCATCGCCGAGGGTTTCAATCTTTGGGGCTGTTCTTCCGCTGTGATCGTTGAGTGTTTCTTTCTGATTTGCTGGGGTTTTTTGGTAGCTGGAATGATTTGTTGGAGTTTCTGCAATGGGGTTTTCTGATCATGAACTCGAGTCTCAGGTTTTGTTCCTAAATTCTGCACTCTATCTGTTTGCTTAAATGTTGCAGTGAAAAAATTTGTTTCTTCGATGGGATTTCTTGTATGCAAGTTTCTCTGATAAGGCCGATAGCCATTTTCTACAAGATTGTTGAAGGAATACAAATGCCGATAGCCATTCTTTTCTGTTGCGTGATTGGTTCTTGGTTGTTTGAGATTTGTACACTCGAAAAAGGCTGATTGCTAAGAGTGTGTTGAATGCAATTTGTTTCCTCCATAAGGCCGATAGCCGGAGTGAAAAGTTCTGTCTCAGATATTGTGTGTTACTCCTTAAAGGCCGATAGCCAGAGTAATGTTCTTGAAAAGTTTTGTTTGTTGTTATTATGTGCAACTCCATTAAGGCCGATTGCCGAAGTGCAGTTCTTGTTCATTTTCTTCATTGAAGGTCGATTGTCGAAGAGGGGTATGTTTCTTGATTTCTATTAATAATGAAAAAGCTCACTCGATGTCAAGGGAAGCTGCACGCGAATTGAGGGAAAGGTCAAAATTGTTTCACAAGCCACCTCGGTCGTCGCCTTCTAGAGGTGGCAGTGCCAGTCCAAGTGTGCGGACACTCTCCCCTGCTCATCAGAAGTTTGTAAGAAATGCAATGGGCAAGTCCTCATCTTTTATTGATGAAACTCTTCGTGCCAGTTACCGAGGTTCAAGTCCAGGGTTTACTACTCCTAAAGGTGGAAGGAGTGTGTCGAGGCTTGGAAGCTATGCTAGTATCGTATCAAGATCACCTTCTGCTGCAAGGGAGGGCACTAATCCTCGTTGATGCATGAAGACACCTTTAAACACCAAGAACAGAGGATTAATTGATGATGGGAGCAGGGCTAGGAGTACATGGACAAGAAGGATTTCATTGTTTTGCATTTCTCAAGCATTCATTCAATCTCAAACTGGGAAACCCAGTTGAGATTGAGGGGGGATGTTGAATATATCATTCCAGCTCAACAATAGTTAGTTAGACAATTGAGAATGTGGCTGTGTTGTTATAGCTGTTATCGAATTAGTTAGTTAAATAGCTTATGCTGCAAGCTAGTCATGATGGCTATATAAACTGTATTCTCATAGTTGTAAAAATTAATTCAGTATCAATGTAATCAATCTCTCTCTTACTTTCTCTCTCTCTCTCTCTCTCATGATGGCTATATAAACTGTATTCTCATAGTTGTAAAAATTAATTCGGTATCAATGTTGTTGATGCACAAAACCGGAGGTCTTGAAACAACGTAAATCCGACCGTGAATCTACATGAAATGTAAATAACACAAGATGTATCGTGGTTCATCCCAAGGTTTGGGCTACGTCCACACTAATTGTATTATATTTCTCTGAGAAGTGAGGGAGAGAAAGTGAGAGCTTTGCCCTAGATCGGAGAAGCTTAGGGTTTGTGAGGGTGAGAATGCCCTTTTATAGAATAAAGGCTCCTCCCCTAATTACATATTTGCCCATTCCTTTATTACATAATTACATTTAAGTCCCTCGAGTATTTATACGAGGTCTAAATACGAGGCCCTAAATATGGTATAAATAGTAGTCCCCTAAGTCTTCAGTCAAGAGAGTCTTTTGGCTGGAGACTTGAAATTCAGTCCATGTGTGGGCCGAAGTAACTAGATGCTGTCTTGAGCTGATGCTCGATATGAGGCAGTGCTCAATCTGAAATGACGCTCAACTAGAAGTAGCACACGCTGCGAGGCTATTAGGCTCGTGGCTTATGTTGCCTTGGTTGGCTCGGCTTGCGGAGTTTGAAGGTGAGGGAGTCCCTTTTATATAATAAGGGCTCGCTCCTCAATACATGAACGATAGGCTTGAATTGATGCTCTCTAATGATGGTGAGGGAGTCCCTTTTATAAAATAAGGGCTCGTTCCTCAATACATAAATGATGGGCTAGAGTTGATGCTCGCGTCGAGGCGGTTGCTCAGTAGACGGCGATGTTCTCTGATGGTGGTGAGGGAGTCCCTTTTATAGAATAAGGGCTCGCTCCTCAATATATAAGTGATGGGTTAGGAGTGATGCTCGCGGCGAGACGGTTGCTCAGCTGGCGGTGTTGCTCTCTAATGGTGGTGAGGGAGTCCATTTTATAGAATAAGGGCTCGCTCCTTAGTACATGAATAATGGGTGCTCTCTAATGAAAGTGAGGGAGTCTCTTTTATAGAATAAGGGCTCGCTCCTTAATACATGAATAATGGGTGCTCTCTAATGAAACTGAGGGAGTCCCTTTTATAGAATAAGGGCTCGCTCCTTAATACATAAATAATGGGCTAAGTCCCCTAAGTATTTTTCATGAGGCCCAGTTGAGGCCCAATATATGGTATATAATGTAGTCCCCCAAGTTTTAAGTCAAGAGAGTCTTTTGGCTGGAGACTTGAAATTTGATCCATGTATGGGCCGAAGTGGCGGTTTGTTCGGCTGGAGGCGGTATTTGTATACTATGCACTGAAGCTTTGTAGGTGAAGCTTTGTAATTGTAGCCTTGAGGCTTTGTAATTGTAGCCCTGAGGCTTTGTAATTGTAGCCCTGAAGCTTTGTAATTGTAGCCTGAGGCTTTGTAATTGTAGCCCTGAAGCTTTGTGATTGTAGCCCTGAGGCTTTGTAATTGTAGCCCTGAAGCTTTGTGATTGTAGCCCTGAGGCTTTGTAATTGTAACCCTGAGGCTTTGTGATTGTAGTCCTGAAGCTTTGTAATTGTAGCCCTGATGCTTTGTGATTATAGCCCTGAGGCTTTGTAATTGTAGCCCTGAAGCTTTGTGTGACATGAGTGATGCTCATGAATGTTGACATGAGTGATGCTCATGGATGTTGACATGAGTGATGCTCATGAATGTTGACATGAGTGATGCTCATGAATGTTTATGTATGATTGACATGAGTAATGCTCATGTATGATTTGAAGTACTGGGCGTACTTTTGATCACCTGGTTGGTGGCATGAAGGAGAGTACAGGTTGTACATTTCATCACCTGGTTGGTGGCAATAGCGGCAGGTTGCCAAATAATTTTGGAGTACTGGGCGTACTTTTGGTCACCGGGTTGGTGATAATAGCGGCGGGTTGCTGAATAAATTTTTTGTGGTACTGGACGTACTTTGGTTCACCTGGTTGGTGCTATTTTGGGCTTATGGACCTTTGCACGACATTCCAGCCCATTTATTTTGGGCTTTGTCGTTTTTTTAATTACCCTCTGATGGGGTTTATACAGATGTCTTCGAAAGATAATAAAAATAAATTACATCATTCAAAAAATAGGGGTTTCAACAGTTGCTGATCGTTGGTGCGTACTGCGCCTACTGCTTACTGGGTTGCTTTTGTTGGTAGCGTTTGTTGGCTTGGATGGTTTTTTGAGAGACTAGGAGTAACAGCTGCTGTCAGATCTGAGTTCGAATGAGTTGGCTTGTTGGCCCATCATTATCATGGTTGTGGACTGCACGACCTCACTATGCACCCCATTAATATTATCTGCTTTTGCTTTTGTTTACTTTATGCTTTACTCTTTGCTTTTTTTTTTTTTGCTTTGCTTGATGCTTTCTTCTTTTCTCTTTCCCCTGCGCATCTCAAAAAACTGAAACAAAGATGCTTTGTGAAGCTGAGGGACAACAGAAGCAGATTTACTTTTGCTTTTTCTTTCCCTTTTCCTCTTGCAGGTCAATTGATGCACCAACCAGGTCAGATCTCCACATCGTGGTACCCAAAAAAACATTTTCCTGACCCGGGTTTCGCTGGCCCTGTCCCATTTTCCTCTCTCCACCCTTTGAACACATATCCCAATCTGCTTTCCCCAAGAATGCTATCCGGCCTACTGAAGTTGTCAGAGGGTAGTTGGGCTTTATTTCGAGGCAATAGGCCCCCACTGAACCCTTCATAGAACGAAAGCACGAGGTTCCTCTATCCACTCTTTGAAGTTGATGACACTGTCTCTGTCGGAATCAACCTCAGAGATCAAGCAGCTAGAGGAGGAGCGTATGGGTATGGGTATGGCAGTGGGGGGGCTCGGCGGCATGTAGTTGACATGAGTTGCAGAAGTGGATGAGCGTATTGGATAAATTCTCCATATCAGAATGCTTTCTCTCTCGAAGTGTCTCTGAATCAGAATCAGTCGCAGAAGTAGAGTCAGTGGACTCAGCTTGGTTGCCTTCCACTGTGCTAGTTCAACCCGTAAACGAAGCCCATCAAAGTCGTACCCATCCCGGCCATAAATCGCATCATCAGCACCATGTGCTACAAGTAAGCTTGACCTCGGTGGTGGTGATGAACTGTAACTCCTTCCCCTCCTTATGAACTGTCATTACGTCCAGTATGTCCAGGACTGTAACTCCTGCCAATATAGATAACTCTGCAATCCCCAGAGCACACCTGCCGTGCGTATTGGACCCACTCCTGGGTCCTTGACCCTGACTTGACCCGTCTGACTCCCCCTTTTTCTCATCAGAAAATTGAGATCTAAGAGTGAGATGCAGAGAGAGAAGAGAGAAAGAAAGCTTCGGCGAGCAATCAGCACCTTCGCCACCTCTGAGCGGCCTGAGAAGACGGCGACGTGGAGGAAGGAGCGGCCGTATTCGTTCATGAACCTGCCAACTTCAGCGAGCTGCTTCGTTCCTGGCCTCATCCTTCAGACTGCCGGGGGTGACGAGAGTGTCGAAGATCTGGTGCTTCTTGATGAGGAGGGAGTGGAGATAAATCTGCTCTAGGCTGCGGATCTTGCCTTTCTTCACAAGATGGTCGAGCCTCTTCATTGGGACTCATATCTTGAAGATCTTAACAGGCGGCGTCGAGGAGGGGCGAGACGTCAGCCCAGACGGTTTGATCGCCGGAAGGAATGGGGATGCCGCGATCGGGTAATAAGAGGTTCACGGTAGCTTCCTCTGCACTAATCGTCCCAGCCATCGTTGCTGATGTTTTTTTTTTAATTTTTTTATTATTATTATCCACTGCTGCGTTGGAATATCAGTCCTTTTGGTTTAACTTGTTGGTTGCTGCTACCCATTTTGCCTGCCTTGAGAAAGTGAAACGAGGAAGGAAGACGATCAGTGTGGACTGGTTCCTTAGGTTTTTTTCTGGGAAAGCTTTGGGTTGTTGGATTTTTGCAGATTTTGCAGATTCACGGTGGAGGTGAAAAGATGAAAAAGAACCTACATAATTTGTTGTGTCGTTTCCCACAAACGGCGCCAAATGTTGATGCACAAAACCAGAGGTTTTGGAACAACGTAAATCCGACCGTGAATCTGCATGAAATGTAAATAACACAAGATGTATCGTGGTTCACCCCAAGGTTTGGGGTACGTCCACACTGATTGTATTATATTTCTCTAAGAAGTGAGGGAGAGAAAGTGAGAGCTTTGCCCTAGATCGGAGAGGCTTAGGGTTTGTGAGCTAGGCCTCATCTTCTTTGGGCCTAACAACTTTCATAACAAATATATATGAAGAAGGAGTTTTGGGCTACACTTAGAAAGGAAATGCCTCATTCGTCAACTCCCTCGACCGGATACTTGGGGGACTCCTACCATATGCTACTGCAACTTGATACTCAGAAGTCTCACGACCACTCAGTGACTTGGATTTTTCAAGTCTCCAAACGAGAAGTTTTCTTCACTCGGGAAATTAAGGGAGCACTACCTCAACTTACATGCTTCACTCACAAAGCTTCAATATACAAGATTCAACAAAAGGAAAAATTCAAAGAACTTAGTGAAGAAGGTCTCGGTGTATTTAAAACAATACGTTGAAATGAAGCAAAGCTTGTTTATTGATATCTCCGATAAGTTAAAAATATGTACATATACATGAATCAAAATAAACAAACAAGAGGGAGCATTCACAAAGGTTGCTCAGGAGAAGTCTCAGCAGTCGGCAGAGCCCCAGAAAGAAGAGGCACCAGAGGGTGATTATTCGGAACCTCAGTACTAGGCAGAACCCCAGAATGAGGAGGCACCGAAGGTTGATCATTTGGAGCTTCATTACGCGGTACAACCCTAGAAGACGAAGACAATAAATGTCTTTGGAACAAACCCACAAACCTCTGATGATCAAGTAAAATCTGACCATCAGATTCCTGCAGTTGGTCGAGCTTCCTCTTCATGTTTGTAGCATAGTCATGTGCGAGACTGTGCAACTGTATATTCTCATGCTTGAGCCATTTGATCTCCTGTTTGAGACTTATCACTTCAGCCGCCAATGATTCAACTTGGCGGGTTCGAGCAAATAGGCGTTGGGCCATATTAGACACAGAACCTGCACACTGCACACTGAACACTGAGAGCCAGAGAATCCTTAACAGCCAACTCATCAGACCGTTTGGAAAGTAGTCTCTTATCTTTGGGAGTGAGAAGGTTGTTGGCTACCACTGCAGCGGTCATATCATTCTTCATCACAGAGTTCCCAACTTTAAGAGGACCAGTAGGAGATAAGAAGGATGGGCGCCATATGTTGTCTTGAGAAGGCATTGCTACCTCTTCACCAAAGTTCAAGTCAAAACGACGGTCATATGGGCCAGACATTCTCAGAAATGATGAAGGAGAAATGAGGTGCAATAAATCTCTGAAGTAAGGGGAAAATTCCTAAAAGCAATAACTCTCTAAATGTACTTCTTGCACACAATTGGTGCCCTTATAAAAGAAAGGGCAACAGGGCCGTTGGTTCAAAAATCGAAGAGGCACCACTATCTGGATTTCGAAGATGCACCACTTTCCACACGCAACATCAGCTCCTGGGGTACCACATATAACTTTGCCAAAGATCTCTGACAAAGTTTAGACACATAAATTTTGAAGATCTAACTACTCTACTATTACCCACAAGGGTAAAGGAACAACACTACTGCTTGATAAATAGAAAGTCCTAATGTGTGTCAATCTCTGTGCTCCATGGCAAGGCAGACTAGCAAAAATGCCTAACCTTTACTCACATTCGAGAAAACACTCCCAACAAGATTGCTTGCTCAAAAATCGAAGAAGCACCACTCTTCGAATCTCAAGAGCTAGACTCCCAACAGGATTACTTTCTCAAAAATCGAAGAGACACTGCTCTCCGAATCTCAAGAGTCAGACTCCCAACATGATTGCTTTCTCAAAAATCGAAGAGGCACCATTATCTGAATCTCGAGAGCCAGATCCCCGACATGATTGCTTGTTCGAAAATCGAAGAGGCACCGCTCCCCGAACTTCGAGAGCCAGATTTCCTTGGATAAAACTTGTTTGCAATCTTCACACGTAACATCAGCTTTCCAAATACCACATACCACTTTTTCAAAGTGCTCTGACAAAGTTAAAACATGTGAAGCTTGCAGCTCCCACTACATTGCTACGACCAGGAAGGGTAAAGGAATAGTATTACTACTTGTTGTTAGGGAGACTCCTATATATGTTGACATCCATCATCCACGGACAGGTAGACCTGCAAAATGCTCAACTCTTCCTCATATCTGAGAGGGCACTCCCAACGAAGCCTCTCGAAATACTCAGCTTCCCCCCCCCCAATAATACCTATGCAAACCAGCCACACCAGAGCAAGAGCATCTCATATCATCAGGGTCAAAAGTAAGAGTATCCTATATCATGCTTTTTCCCTGTCTTTTCCTTTGCCCTTATTCTTACCTGCAAGACCATGAGAAAGAGAACAATCAATCAGCACTTGGAATCAAGCTTCCAGTCAGGAACTGACTGCCTGGAACCCTTTACCTGATTACTTACCTGGCATTGCTCTTGAGTACTCATCTTCAACATCTTATGCTTCCAGAAAAGATATCACATCTGCCTGAGGAACAGATAGGGCAAGTGAGAAGGATACAAAGAAGCATGTGGAGATAAGCACAATGGAACACATGCCGATTCATTTATTACTTCGTCAACAGCAAAAGTATCATATATCATCAAGGTCGAACGCACTCTTGATTTGATGGACTTGTTTTAACCCTCAAATTCTTGAGTCGGCCTCATACTCTAGAGGAAACCAGAAAACCCTCAAACCCAGTTCAAGAATAAGCCTGTGGAAAGTTACTTCTTCAAAAGCAAAAGTATCTCATATCATCTCTTCTCCATTTGCTTCTCCTTATCCTTGTTGCTGTTTACGACACAAGAAGAATGAGAACAATCAACCGGAAGCCGAAGTCGAACCTCTGATCCAGGTTGCTTGCTTGGAAGTCTGATTGCTTACCTTGTCTGTTACCTCTTTCAATAAATTTCCTAGCTTGACGACTTGGGGGACTCCTACTATAGGGTTTTGTATCGCACTTGACCAAGCCCGAAACTACAAGTAAGCTTCAAGTGAAATTGATACATTACCTTGTGCATCTTCATCGGTTAAAGATACCACCCCTGGATGGAGGAAAAATACTTCCAGAGAAAATGCCACAGCTACGTATGAGACAGATAAGGCAAGTGAAAATGATACCACACTTCGGTACTTAGAAGTTTCGTGATTACTCAATGGCTTGGATCTTGCAAGTCCCCAACCGAGGAGCTTCCCTCACTCAGGAACTTAGGGGAGCACTGTTTGTACCATACTTGACCAATCTCGAAACTACTGAGCACCGGTCAACGTTATACCGTCAAGGACCCAGAAAAGTTTCCCTCCAACCAGGAGGCTAATTACAATGCGACACGTGTCGACATCAGAAGCCAATCATAGCACGACACGTGTCAACATCAGAAGCCAATCACAACACAACACGTGTCAATGTCAGAATGCTTCTATAAATAGAGATCATTCTCTCACAATATTTACTAATGTCATTTGTACTAAATCATTCACTAGTACTCACTAAAGGAGAGTTTTAACCTATGTACTTGTGTAAACCCTTCACAATTAATGAGAACTCCTCTACTCCGTGGACGTAGCCAATCTGGGTGAACCACGTACATCTTGTGTTTGCTTCCATGTCCCTATCCGTTTACTTACTTATCCACACTAGTGACCAGAGCAATCTAGCGAAGGTCACAAACTTAACACTTTCTGTTGTACCAAAGTCCTCGCTGATTTTGTGCATCAACAAATGTAATCACTCTCTCTCTCTCTCTCTCTCTCTCTCTCTCTCTCTCTCTCTCTCTCTCTCTCTCTCTCTCTCTCTCTCTCTCTCTCTCTCTCTCTCTCTCTCTCTCTCTCTCTCTCTCTCTCTCTCTCTCTCTCTCTCTCTCTCTCTCTCTGTGCATTTCTTCGATACATGCTCCTTCTGCATTTCTATTATTAGTCTTTGAACCTACAATTGATGTCACATCTTAGGAATATGGGGGAAAATTAAGGACAAAGCAAATAGATTTGTTTTAGGTTTACCTCTTTGGCCATGTCTGCAAATGCACATCCCAAACACTCAAGGGTATCATCTACCAACTCTGCTGACCTTGCAGCAAAGAAACCCTCCGCGTCACTCTCAAATTGAGCACCAAACGCCTCCACAACTTCATCAGAGCTACTCACGTAGCTTATTCTTCCTTTATTCCATGCACAAGATCCTACTTTGGTGACTTGTTCAGGAACCCTACTTAGCCAGTGAAGGCAAAAAGCGGTGTGCATCAAGTTCATCGAGGCCTTAGGAAGAGCTGGCCATGGAACGAACCTGGAACTCTGGCCACCATGTAAGTCCTGTCAATCAGGAACGCTTTGAATAGCGTGTTGAAGTCGTTGGCAACATGGTCGATGAAGAAGACGTGGAGTTCAGGCAATTGATTTTTGAACTTGAGCTTCACAGCTTCTATGATAGTCTGGACGCAAGCAAAGGTGTTGGGTCCAACATTATCCAAGGCCTGCAATTCTCAATACTGGTGCGATATTGTTGTGAATTGTGAGGTTTTCTTGGATGGTTTCTTAACCAGATCTTTGCGGCATCAAATTGCTCTGCCTGCCATAATTGTAAATTTTATAATCATCATAATAATTTGATAGTGTGAATGTTCAAGAAAATCAAATATAAAAACCTCCCGGATTATAATAGTGCCCAGAGAAAGTAAAAAATGTGTGTGAAATTAGCTAGCCTTGGTTCTGTTCAGCTAGTTTATCCGAGGTCCCGAGCTCCTCCTCCACAATATTAGTCCTCTGTACAAAACAAGCACACTATATTGGTGAGGTAATGAAAGGGAGAGAGATGGATATAAAACTGTAACTTGGAATTCTTCTTGTAGCTGTTGAGGCCATCCCCACCGTTCATTGCAAAGGACTCGCCCTTCACGCTCTTGCACTTGAATCTTGACTTTGCCTATTTTATTTTAGAAACTCAGATATTGTTTCAATTTTCCCCCTCCCATGACTTCTTATATAGATCTCAAGTAATAAAATACCCATGGCGTAATGGAACTTAATAAAAAAGAAAACTAGAGCCATTTGATTCCATCTATTACGTACCTTGGGTCGTCAAAATGCTCATCCCTAGTCATATCTTAGGTTATTAGAACAACTAAAATATATTGCAAATTTGCAATCCGGGTGAACTCTTATTCTCTATATATAAAGGCAAGCCCAATAATTATGGACATTTACGTTTGTGGGACGTACAAAGATCACTTCACACACGTAACTTTGCACTCATATTAGAATTAGAGTAATGTTCACCCTTTAATTTGGTCGCAATGACACTACCTCTACTTATCACATTAGATAAACAATATCATCACAATAATTTGTTAGGTTCCTAACCTATTGGGCTTAACTCGTTTATGTAAAACTAACCCTTCTGCACCCGCCTTGCGCGTGCGAAAGGCTTTTTTTACATCCTGACCCGCTATGTGCGGCATATAGAATTTCATTAATCAAGGTGTTGCGTGCCCCTAAAATTCTTTTAAATAAACGACGTTTATTTGTAATCTTACTCTATGTCTTTCTATCTTTTACTTTAGATTAATCCACAATACGTAATTTCTCTACCAATTTCTTCTTTTGTTAAAGGCCTTTTATTTACCTAAAGAATATATATTTGGTTGAGAGGTCTGTAAAAAAAATTCAAATGATTGAGATCATTAGGGCATTAGGGTTGTCATTGAACATGGCATATCATCAACATCATCATACTACATTTTTCTTTTGTTTAGAATTTGCTGCTCTTGTTTCTTCTAGTGCCTAAAATTATAGTCTTCAGTTGAAGGAAAATAATAGATAAGATGTCAGAATAAATGAAAAGAAGACAATTTATTTACCATTTCACAACAAATTGCAATATCAATTTTTGTTTCTTCCTTTACTTTAAAAATGTATACAACATAATTAAATACATTTTGTCGAGCAATGAACAAAAGAAATTGGAAGAACCAAAAAAAATGTTTGTTCACCCTTACAGTCGCAATGTATTGTGGTACATTCATGTTTGCAATTATATCCAAATCAGAATGTAGATCGTTGTGTATTGATCTGCAAAAAACCACGACACAAAAAAAACTAAATTAAGGAATTGTTAGACATCTAAAAATGCAAAGACATGGTTGTTTGTTTCTTTTTTCTTTTCAAATTTATATCTCAGCATTGAAACTTGTTATACAAAGAAAATGTCGCATCTCAGTCTCGACTTCGCCGTAGCACGATATTGTCCGCTTTGGGCGTGACCTCATGCTATAGGAGGTAATAATATCGTCTAAGAAAAAACGTTTGATGTAACTTCAAATATTGTTATAGATGTTTGATAAAAAAAATAAAAAAACATATATACGCATGCCTTTGGCAGAGCTAGGAATAAAGAAATAACAACGGTCGTTTACCTTTGGTAGTTACTAATATTAAAACAGCCCTTTGATTTTGCAGTCACATTCATGCTTGTGAAATGCAGTGGATATCCATGCATGAAGCATCAACCGTTTTCCTTCCTGACAAATAGACAGTTCACCTTTTTCTTACTAAAAAATCTCCTCTCTATTGGGTTCACAATCCTCATATTTTCTGATGCATGAAATAATCAAATCAAGTTACAACACATAATATATTAGCAATCCCAATATATTGAAATCGAAACAACACAAATAAACTAAGGGAAACTTGTGTAAACTTACGGTGAAGCTGAAATTAAAATCGAATCTACAAAACGTCCTAATGAGCATAGCACATACAGTAGAATTTAATGTCTTGAAATGCATTATTCCATCTAGAACAATTTCGAATGTGGTGATAAAGCTATTGAGACTCGATTTGCATGGTAGTGGCATAGTTTGGAGAAGACAAAACTGGAAGTTCCCAGATGAACCATACACTCTTTTGGCCTTGAAATTCAAACGTCTTTAAGTTCCTTTAGTACCTACAAAATTGACCCTTGCAAAGATTTAAAAAAGCCAAATAATGGATTTAAAACTTCAAACATTAGCAACGATCGTTGTTTAGCAAAATGCTCACATAATATGTGTGGGAAAAACTCAAGTTTTGTTATGTTTTATAATTATAATAGCTTTTCTTTAACTCTTAGAAAAACCAAACTCATTTATAGAGAAACAGACAAAAGAAGTTTACAACAGTTTTTTACTAAATTCCAAAAATTATGCTTTATAATTTATAATATGTGAGGATGATCTTACAAAAATGGACACGAACATAGTGTGTTCCGCTAGTCTTTCATGGTGTTTTCTTTTCCATTTGTTCGATTACTCTTCTTATGATTTTGTGATTCCATTTTGAGCTTTCATTCTCTTTCTTCTTCTCGTCTCTTTCTCTCTTAAATAACCATATTAGAACCAATAGCATCAACTAAACCACGTGTAGGTGCATCCTCACCAGTCCAAACACTCCCTTTGCAACCTCCTCCATTTTATCTACCTGGCAACACAGGAAAAAAGGGACACTTGACTATTTCAAATTAATAGAACGAAAAGTATGTGAAACCAAAACAAAGAAAGAATTGATGCGTATATATACGTTCATCGATCTGGAAAAAGTTGCCTTGCCAAAATTGGAAGAATTTCACAGCAGTTCTTTCTACCTGAAAGAATTTCAAACGCCCAAAATTAGATTTTACATTTTACTATAAAATAAAAACCCAAAAATTATCAAATTATAGAAAACCAAACTGAATTTAAAGAAAATGCATGGGAGAGAGACTTACCGATTTGTGTACATTCTTAGCATGCAAATGGGTGAGAACTGAAACTTGTAGAGAAAGAGTAGGGAAAGAAAAAGAGAGAATATGGAGTGGTAGACTGCAGTCAGAAAACAAAAAGAATAGAGTTGTACGTGGAATTGTGGAAGGTTACAAAGTCTCTGGAATGATCGATTGTATAGAGAGGTTTGTGTGAGGAAGAAGTTTGATCAGAAAATGGGGGATAGAAGATAGACGTGGGTGGGTTGGTTTCCGTTGGCAATTATCTCCTTTTTCCTGTAATCTTTTAATTTTGAACGAGAATTGATGATGAAAGGCTGTGAGAGTTTAAAAACTGAACGGAAACTGCAATGTAATTTGAAAATTAAACATGCAGAACATGGTGATTCTTCCTCCCACGTTATTATTTTTTTCTTTTTTAATTTTTTTATCTAATTTTTTTATCATTTTTCCTATGATTATCTGATATGTTTTTGTACCAAAATGTCCTTGCAGATTATAACCCTTTTGATATTGTTAGTTGTAACTGTTTTTGTTTGGGGGGCTTTTTAGTTCAAAACTTTTTGGTAAAGCCTTGAGACACCAAACTCTCATTCTAACTTTCTAATATTAAAGATTAAAGATTAAAGATAAGCCTATTTAGGTATTTCGGGTTGTAGTTTTCAAAACTTCTACGTATTTAGGTCTCTTCTTTCTCAATTGAAAATTATGAATCGAATGCTTAAATTTATCTTATTTTCCCTTTTCTCTCTGCTTCTCCCTCTTCCTTCTTCCTTGCGATGATGGATCCCATCATAAATTTGGTCATTCACTATACAAAATATTACACACACAAAAACACACACGCCGAAGTCGTCTCTCATTTAACAACAAATATGATTTTTTTAGCCTATTTTAAAACTTCAAACCAAACAGATATTAAACCATATATTATACATAGAACGAGTCTAAACGATAATCGATGGATCACTTCATCATATGGAATTTGCGCTTAACAAGCATAAACAAATTTGCCACATTCTCAATGTTAGTAAACCGAGGTGTCTTTGAGAATTCTTCTATCTTGTGAAAGTATCTTTCGAAAAGTTCTTCAGTATTGAGTTCGGATCCGAAATGCTTGCATACAACGCCTTCAACCGTAGCTCTTATATGAGAGACGCAAGCTCGAATATCATTAGGAGTACTAAGATTTGTTGGGAATAACAGTTCCTCTAACCTCTCGATACTAAACAGGCTCTTCATTCCCAACACCAAATTTTTAACTTCAGACGGACTTGGAATGTAAATTGGTACATTAAACGAGTCCAGAAGATCCTCACTCACCAACCCCTGCAATTTGTTAAAACCATTAGCCAAAAAAGAAAGTAAAAATTTTCCATATAATTGGATGACTAACGATCTCTAATTCGAATAATTTTTTTGTAGGATGATCTTTATATGATGATTAAGAATTGGACAGTTTTGATTATAAAATTTGTATGAAGAAAATACATCATTCGCAAAGGATGGACATGGAGTGGATACAAGTATTATTTTAGGTTTACCTCTTTGGCCATATCTGCAAGTGAAAGTCCCACACACTCGTAAATATGCGCTAAAATTGAGTCCGAAGGGAGAGTTGACTCTTGCCGGCAGGGTATGAGAAGGGCCAATAACCCATCATCCACCAACTCTACCGACCTTGCAGCAAAGAAACCCTCCATGTCCCTCACAAACTGAGCTGAGAAGGCCTCCACAACTTCATCAGAGCTGCTCACGTAACTGACTCTTCCTTTATTCCATGCAGGAGACCCTTCTTTGGTGACTTGTTCCGGAACCCTACTCAGCCAGTGAAGGGAAAAGGAGGTGTGCATCACGTTCATCGAGGCCTTAGGGAAGAGCCGGCCATGGAACGAGCCTGGAACTCCGGCCACCATGTAATTCCTATCGACCGGGAACCCCTTGAATAGCGTGTTGAAATCGTTAGAGACCTGGTCATTGAAGAAGACCTGGAACTCAGGCAATTGGGTTTTGAAATCCTGATGAGTTTCGAACTTGAGCTTCACAGCTTCTATGATGGTTTTGACGCAAGCGAAAGTGTTGGGTCCAACTGAACATCCAAGGTCTGCAATTCTCAATATTGTTGTGATATTGCCATTCAAATTGTTTTGAATTGTGAAGTTTTCTTGAATGCTGTCTCTCAACAAGATCTTTGATGCATCGAATCCCTGTCTCTGCCATAATTGTAACTGTTTCAATCATCATGAATTCATAGCTAGTCTCGAATTTTCAAGAAAATCAAATATGAAAATCTCTCGGAATTTATTTAAGGGAAGTGATTTCTGCAACCTTTTTCTCCCTTTACATACTTTGGACTGAACTAGTTAACAGTTAGCTAGGCTAGATTCTGCTCAGCTAGCTAGTTCAACACAAGAACATACAGATAGATTCAAACCTGAAACTTGGAGTTCTTCTTGTAGCTGTTGAGGCCATCCCCACCGTTCATTGCAAAGGACTCGTCCTCCATGTCCTTGTACTCGAATCTTAACTTAATTTGCCTCTTTATGTTGGAAAGTCAGTATTTTAGTCCCGCCCATGGCTTGTTATATACATCCTTCATAGTAAGAAAATTACCAAAATATATAATTCTCGATGCTACATTGTTAGTAGTAAAATGATTCATGTGATTTAGCTATTAGGTTAATTTAGTCATTTTGTTTTCAATTTGGCCAATTTGGTATTGTGTTTATTTCCGTTAGCCAATTAAGAACATTGTTTCATCTCTCTCCCTCCCTCCTCTTCCTACTTGAATAGTTACGATTAAGTCACATTAACATCTTATATTAATTTTTTTATAGAAACAATAAGACAAATAACAAAATGTGAGAGAAAAGAAGAAATTGAGCATAATAAAATAGGAGAAAATCATACTCTCTGCCACACACTTTGCAAGATTGACACACGCACACGTGCGAGTCCATCAGCTCTCTCTCCTCCTTCTTGTGGGTCTCTATCTCTCTCTTCTTTCACCAGCCCATCAGATTTCTCTCGGGTTTTTATCACAAATGGTCCTTGACATTGATTAAACACATCATTTTGGTCCCTGACATTGAAAATCAATAGAAATGGTCCCTGACATTGATCAAACACATCACAAATGGTCATTCCGTTAAAAACTTTTTGGGCAATTTTCAAAGATTCGTAACTCAATCGTTTCTTAACCATATTCGACCCATGATATATCAAAATGAAGATAGGAAAGTGTAGAACAAGATTATACCTATTTGGAAACCCAATGGTTGCCGGAGATGGCCGGAAAATAATGTGACTGGTCTGCGAAAAAACTGGAAAACTCGCCTGAAATGGGGTAAACTTTAAACATTCATAACTTCTTTAATAATCAACGAAATCGAGTGATTCAAAAATGAAAATCATACTTCTCGATGAGACTAAGAGAATGGTAGCTTTTGTGATGGCTAACTCGTCGTAGTTTGGCCGGAAAACGACTCGAAATTGGCTAACTCGAAAATGGTTATCCAAGTTCGAGCCATTTTCCGGTCGAACCATTCTCTTTTTCGCGTTGAGAAGTATGATTTTCATTTTTGAATCACTCAATTTCGTTGAGTATTGAAGAAGTTATGAATGTTTAAAGTTTACCCCATTTCAGGCGAGTTCTCCAGTTTTTTCGCGGACCAGTCACATTTGAGGCTATTTTCAGGTCATCTCCGGCAACCATTCGGCTTCCAAATAGGTATAATCTTTTTCTACACTTTCCTATCTTCATTTTGATATATCATGGGTCGAATTTGGTTAAGAAACGATTGAGTTACGAAGCTTTGAAAATTGCCCAAAGAGTTTTTAACGGAATGACCATTTGTGATGTGTTTGATCAATGTCAGGGACCATTTCTATTGATTTTCAATGTCAGGGACCAAAATGATATATTTGATCAATGTCAGGGACTATTTGTGATAAAAACCCGATTTCTCTCTGAAAGAGCACAAAACTTGTGAATTATTAAATGGGGTGTGATATCCACACACCTTATTTTACTTCTCTCATACTTTTTTGGTTTTCGGCCGTCGGATCGGATGAATTAAAAAAGATCAACGGATAGAAATTAACAAGAGGTGTGTGAGAAGTAAAAAGGTATATGTGGATAGCACATCCCTATTAAATTTGTGTCTTTGATATTAAATAAAGGTTTCTATGTGCTTTTGATTAATCAAAATTTGTTGAAGTCCTTTTAATTAGAGCTCACTTATTTTAATACAATAATATGGTGTCCAAGAGCTCAAAAGAGCACAAAACTTCAGAAACAGAAAACTAGGAAGAAATCTCCAAGCACATTATGAGGTGAAAAAAAAAACCTAGAAGTTCACTATGTATTTGGTTTGGAAATAACTTGACTTCTCAATTCAATATGTGGTCTACTCACAAACTTCATACTTAATGATCGAAATTGTTCATATTATAAATCATCATGTACAAATTATCTCTACAAAAAATCATACAATATGAGACCATTTAGTCATCGAACTGTGACGAATTTGATAAAGGAACTACGAACCGTCCATCTATTTATGATAATTAATTGACTAATCAACCTTAGTTTTAAATGATTTTTTTTTTTTGTAGAGATTATATTTGCAAAATAATTTATCGTATGAACGGTTCCAATTATAAGCATGAAGTTCTATAAATCGGCCATTAAGTAAATTAAGGAGGAACTCCTCAATCTTGAGAAGCCAAGTCTTTCTAATTTGGTTTTTAGGTTTCAGAACTTCTATGAAACAGCCAAATCGTTTTTTTTTTTGTAGAGTTTTCCCTCTCTCTCTCTCTCTCTCTCTCTCTGTTCCTCCCTCCCTCCCTTGAGTTCTTCAATTCAATATTGGAATTCGGGTTCAGTTTTCTTCTCTCTTGTTGTCTTCTTAATTTGGTTTGTTGTTTTTGTGGATTCGGTTGTTGCGAACTTCAGAGATCCAATACAACCTTTATACCGATCCCTACTTAATTAAAAAACAAAAGAAACTCAGTGAAAAGGTTGAGTGAAAAGGAGAGGCATATGGGACAAGAGATCAAGCATCTCCTCATACGGTAAATATTGTCCTACTTTGAATGCTTTAGCGAGAGGGAGGGAGGTCGGCAATCGAGCTGGTCGTTGACACCGACGCCGTGACAAGCCTGTGTTTTTTTTATTATGAATTTAGTTTCTTAAGTAAGAATCCAACTCTCGCGCGATCCTCTTTGTGAGAATTCCAAAAATCCGTGAATTATACTCATTCATCGTACATTATACGGTCAAAAATTATTTTAAATATTTTTATTTAAAATTAAATATAAACAGTTCCTGACAAAAATTGATCACATGATTTATAGATTCTCATGATCTTCACCAAAAGGATCTGGAGAGGAACTTGTTGGCTTAAGTAAGGGTAGAATTAACTAAAAAAACTATTTTTCTATACTCTTCCCTTTTCGACGCGATTATTGTACAGGAACATGGCTCGGTACAACAAATGTCATAATATAATTGGTTCGAAGTTTTTTTTTTTTTTTTAAATTCCAACCAATTGTATTATTGCACTTAATGTACTTGGTCGTATTTTAAAAGGCAATAGTTGATCCAATTCCTAGACTTAAGGTATTACGATTAGCTAACAAACGAGTTGTAGCCACTTTGTCATACGGTCCAGTGATATTTATCTTCACTTGCGAGTGAGAATTCTTAGATTCGATTCTCGCTAAAAGCGAATTTATACAACATTATTGCTAGCTCATTGTAAGACCAACCCAGTATAGATAGTATCGTTTAAAAAAAAAAGAAAAAAAAACAAATTAGTTGTGTGCAAGAGAGTTTAAAAAATTAAACTAGTTTGGTATCATCGCTACTTTTGGACATTTTGGAACGCATAAACATTGACGATGAGTATATAGGGTGCGTTTGGTACGCAGACGGAACGGAACGGGACGGGACGGGACGGAACGGGACGGGACGGGACGGGACGGGACGGGACGGGACGGAACGAAGGTGTAATTTTTGAAAAAGACATGGGGTATATTTGTCTTAAAATGGTAAAACATTGTGTTCCACAGACGTGGAACAAACCCGTTCCAGGGGGAGGTGGGACGCAAAAACATCCAAAATCTGTCCCGTGGAACAACCCGTTCCACTCATTTTTGGCGCACCAAACGTGGGACGGAACGCCTCGTCCCGTTCCGTCCCGTCCCGTCCCACGTACCAAACGCACCCATAAGCAACATTGGAAAACACATACAAATAGCAATGATTATAAACTACGAGTTAAAAACAAAACTGGAGGAATATTAAATCGACAATAGGTCGCATGTAAACTACAATGTATTAACTCTTTCATGGTATTACTCGACTTTGTATTCATATGTAAACCAATAATAAATTGTATATAAACTACAAAGATCGTATTGTATCATATCTTATCAATCGATACTTAAATCCTAACTTGCTAACGCAAATGACACATTACTACAATAAAAACTTTGATCTCCATCAATTTTCCTCCCAAACAATTAATGAATTAACTCACTAACTAACGTTTTCGCTATAATAAAAAAAATCGTAACTTCCTAACAGAATACCTCAAAATCTCTATGAAGCCCAACTTTTTTTAGCTCGCAAGGATAAGATCAGTCCAACCCAGAAGCCCAACTTTTAAGGCCTCATACGGCTCGTCGTTTGGGATACCAAAACAAAAACAGTGAAAAGTTCGTCAAGTCGCCTGGTGTCATCGCCGTCCCCAACTGTCAACTCCCTCCACCTCCCAATCCGCCATTGTTCGCAACGAAGCCCTGACGCACCAGAAGAAAACGCCTTCATTTCCCTGAGCTTCTGTAGTTTTGTAGCGAAACTAAAAAATTCGTAAGATCGACAATGGCAGAAAACAATCTCAACGAATTGGTCAGTAAAGTCTGCATTTTGCAGCAAAAAGATGGTTTCTTTTTTGTTTTTCAGTTTTTCTGGCAAATCAAAATTCGTTTTTACCAAAGTTGTGGTTTTTTATTATTATTTTTATTAATTACAGATTGAGAAGAAGTTTAAATTCACGAACGAATTGCAAAGTTTGAGAGAGAAGATCGAAAAGGAAGGCGTTGAAGCTGCGGTTGAAAAGTTGGTATCGCTTAAGCAGTCACTGAAGGTTCAGAGTTTTCCTCAAATCTCTGTTCACCCTCGAAGCTTCGTCGTTTTTCGGTGATGGGTTTTGATTGAAATTCGACATTATTATTGCAGGAGCAGGAAAGGCAAGAGCTTGAAATCCAGTTTCTGAGCAATTCCGGATTGGAAGCTGAAGTTTGTAGATTGGAGGACCAAATAGCAAATGGGGTTGATGGTGAGGATGTCCCTGATGAACTGAATTGTTTGTTGAGTGAAGCTCTGGTGAAAATCGATTTGGCGAAAATGGTCATTTTCTGTTGCTCACAAGTCACAACACTAAGATTGCTTGCTGCAAATTTTATTTTTGTAGTGATGAAAATAGTAATGTGTGTAGGAACTTGCAGCTAGATTAAGGGCACTGTTGGCAGTGCAGCGCCGGATTGATGAGGTTCCTTCGCAGTCCGAACTAGTCCAGTATGTCCTCATTATTTTCTCTGTTTATGAGATTTTTGGTTTCTATAGCATTTTGATTCTTGTTGGTTACTCAATCAATTTTGGTGAATTGGTAAAAGTATGAGACTTGGAATTCAGGGAATTTTATATATATTGTCTATGATTATTGTGTCTGCATTTAGGATAGAATAAGGCATGTTTGGAAGTGCATTTAGAATAGCTAAAAGCATTTTAGATGTCCAAAAGCACTTCTGACAATGTTGGGAAAGTGCTTCTTTTAGAAAGAATTTTAAGTACTTTCTCAGTACATTCTAGAGAAGCATATCCAAACAGGGCATAAAGAATAGCACTTACTCAACCTTGGGTCTGCAGGTATGAATGCCGGTTGTCAGAATTGAATGCTCAAATTCAGGGAAAACTTCAACAAACTCGGAAGTACTATGCCACTTATAATGCACTTTTGGAGATCAAGGAATTGATACTAAAGGAAACATCCTTGTTAAATTCAATAAGTTCACAGGCATGTGACTGCTGTGAATTTTTCCATCAGTACTTTATTTGCTCTGTTTTCTTGGTAGATGTATTTCCGTAACCTTATCATGGTTGTGGTTGTGATTTCTTCGGAATAATTTGATTTTAAGCAGGAGGTACTTTGAGTCCTGGCTGTTATTATATTTTCTCATTACCATCGCTTGTTTTGCTTGTAAACTTTGTATAGTTTCAAGAAGCATCCTCTACCACTGACGGTCGCATGAAACTTGTCAACTCCATGGAGGGGATCATAAAGGGCAGTCAACAGGTATTCTCCAAATATAATCAAATTGTATGCATATATTCTGTCGGGAATCAAAAGAGAAAACCCCCATTCTGCCTTGAAACAAATTTTGCAATCCTAGTAAAAGAAGAAATTTAGCTCCTTAACCTTGGAAAGTATGATTTTGTTGGTTCTAAAGAGCATTGTTTCTCTCTTTACATATTACAACTTTATTTATGCGTCCTCGGAGATCCATAGTTTCTGTATTCATTTTTCTAGCCTAGGAGGATGGTTCTCCTCAAAGAGAACCAAATAACAGGTGCTGGTGAATGGCACCTTCGATCTTTTATTTAAATGATGATTTTGTCCCCTTAACATTCCCGTAAATCATTTACTAGCATCCAGTCAGCTAGCCTTTTGATCAGTATGACCTTACACGGGCACGAGTTAATGGCCTTTTTACTCCTTGCTCGAGGAAAGGCCGGTTAAATTTCTAACTAACATTGAAGGTATACATAGCTTTGGAGAGGACTAAATTATGCCTTGCAGCCGCCTGGTGAACACAGCTACTGTGTGGCCAGTCCTCTTGGTTGATAATGAATCTTTAACAATGAAGCTCCTTGGTAGTATCATAGAGATTAGTATCAAAGTAAATTTTATACAACTTCGGCACTACAAATTTGTTAAGCGTCAAGACAAAAACATTACATAGGTATAAGTATGGCTATGTGATCACTATTGTCATCTATAGTTTAGGAAGGGATTGCAACCGAACAGATGTGCCCACCAAGTGAAGAGAGAAATGAGATAAAGCTTGAGCTATTAGCCTTTTATAGAGACTAATAAGAGAAAACTGATATAATTTACCAAGTTCTGTATCAAGTGTATTTCAGATTAAATGAATTTTGTATGCTCTTTAAGGAAACAATATTTGTGCTTTGTCAATTCTTAGAAGGATTCAACATTGCACAGACCGTGTATGTCATTTTCTTTAACCTGAACTCATGTTCAACTTCTGTGCATACTTTTCCTGCGGTGCTTCTAGTTGTTCTGAAGGTTGCTGCTAAATCCATCTTACAGAAACTTCTAAAGGTACAGCTTGGGCTTCAAGAAGAGCAGAAAGTTTGTGATTCTCTCAAGGAAAAGTATGTTGCAGCAAATGCAAAGCAAAGGCACTGTTATTCACTCTTAAAAGCTTTTCAGGTAAGCATTGTAATCATGACACCACAGTTAACGGTTAGTGTTTGCGGCACATAAGTTCATTGCTAGTTCAAGAGAATGCCGGGTATGCTAGTCTTGTAATGTTATATTGCAGTATCTAGAAAAATACAATTTCCGAGCATTGTCACCTTCATTGGCCACTACTACACAAATGTAAGAGCGTTGGTTAGCAGTTTGGCGGGAATTGGTGGTCATTTTCCTGGCTCTTGCCAAACTATATCTAATCAGTACTCCAAAGTCCCTCGAAATTACTGATATAGATCTTTAAACATACAGGAAGAATGTGCAAAGAATGAGGTACTCCGAAGACATTCTGTTTCGAACATCTCCGAAGAATGAAGTGTTCAACCATCCTCATGCCATTGCCTATCAGTCAAATGCTTTACCTGCTGAATTGATATGAGGAACTCGTTCACCGTATGACTTGTAAATTAAAAATCAATTTTTTTTGTTTGTAAACATTTTCCCCGTTGACGTACTCGGAAGAGGTTCCTTTTAGAACATCTCCGCAACATGTGAAGTTGAGGAGTTCAACCATCCTCAGTTGAGTCAGTTCCTCATGCCATCGACCATCAGTCGAATGCTTACTCAATGAATTTTGTGTGTAAAAATTCTCCCCAGTGAGTTTCGTATATGTTGTATATACTGATGAAGTTATCTATGTTATTTGTTATTTTGTTCAAGAGTTTTAGTTTATGAGATTTGAAATGATGATCTCCCCTAACAAAGTAGAGACTGAATCCCGCTAAAAATGGGGTGGCTATCTCCGTTATTTGTGAATAGTAAAACAATTAGTGAATAGTGATTACCAAGATATAAACAATGAATAGGAAAATCAGCTTGATGTAAAAAATGAACTTATCTTTTTCCATACCGACGAGGGTTTGATGGCTTACTCTTTGGAGGTGCTTCCGTTCAAAGTCAGGCTTGAAGTATGTTGATACGACATCAATGACAATGAAGCAACATTGACATTTTTGTTTCCATCCATCTTCATATACTTTGATTAGGGCACAGTCAGCAATTATATGATGACACATTGGCATTACTACTAGCTGTGTCAACTATATAAGTCCAATTTAACTAATTAATTGATTGCATCTTTGCTTGGATCCACTGTGCACTTCTAATATCATTTTTTTACAAATGATAAGACAATTTACACTAATATTTTTGAATTATGATGAAGATAATTCAAATTTAGGAGCATAAGAGATAACACAATATTCTAACTAATTTAGCTAAACTCATATCCGCCTTCAAATTTAAGTGCACATATTATCTATCATCATTGTAATCATCTTCCTTTACATATGTACGCTTCTTTTAATTAATTAACTTCTTCTTTTTTTTCGAGATTTGAACTTCGGATCTTTTCAATAAAATGAAAATTAAGTATTGACGGACAAAATATCATTGGTTAGCAAATACACATTTTAAATTTAGAAGACCAGTGAGTTAGATTATTGTTAAGAGCATATTCATTTATATATATATATATATATAAATGACAATTCTTAGATTTGAATTTGTGAATAACGAGTTTGATCGATTCCAATTTATTTTCTCATCGCTAGTGTAAAGTATCATATCAAAAAACAAAGAAAACGTAAAACATATAAATACTTGTCAATCATGTGGCATGTTTTGTAAGATTCCTTTCTGCATAATCTATGAGGCTTTTTCTTTGGACGCATTAATGTGATTTGATGTATAAAACAAGAACATTATATAAGAAAAGACTTTAAACAAAAACATAAAATAAAGACATAAATTATATCTATGCAATCGTTAACAAAAAGAATAATGCGTCATGAAATTTTTGGCTCCTCATGCGTGATAGACTCTAATGATAAGTTTTTCTAACACTGAGTGAGGGATTTCGAACACACCTCTCAAAATTAACACTAGAAAACTAAAGGCCATTCAAACTACAATTTTATTATTTTATAGTTGCTGGAAAGAGAAAAACTTGAATAAAACATATTGATTAGGCATCTCTTATATGCCATAAAAAATTTAGGTTGAACCAAAATACGTATACTTTTATAAGTTTATCTCTATATGACGTCGTTTAAATACCCCTCCGTAAAGTTTTACCCGACGACTTGTCCTTTGCTTTAACAATTCTTTTTTCTAAATTTAGCGTATTACAAGCAAGATAATGTGTAACATTTGAATAACCGTTAGGTTACTTGTCACTAAACTAATAAAATATAGTAATTACACTAGGTTTTTTAATTAAAATTTCGACCAAAAAGTTAGAGAATGAGTTAAACTTGGTATTATACCTTTGCATGAGAACATGGCTACTTTTTGCCTTTTCCAAGAGAGTTTGTAAGGTGGTCGCCTTCATTCCTCTTTACCTTCATTGCATGCGGTGCATCATAGGTATAAAATCTTCGGAAGTTGAGAGAAGAACATGTACAAATGATATCTTTAATTTTTTTGACATGTTTGTTTAGCATTCTTATCATGTAGCTAAATTGACTTATGCTTGATTCTGATACCCGAAATCATGTGTTTGATTCTCTCTATCTTTGATGCCGCTTGTTTGTTGGTTCAATAAAAAAAAAACACAATAATATGCTACCTTTTTAGACTAGTAAAATAATTAAACATTGCAATATAACCCTATATCCATTGTAAATATGGAATCCGGCTGACAATCAAGAATAGGTATCTCTGACCAATTGGATTCCTAAAAGAAATACAAAGGCTAATAATCTGTGGAGAAAATTTTCCTTGTGCCTGTAATACAAATGGTACACCACATGCTGTTATATAAGTGGTAGAATGTTATTACTTTTTTACACAAAAACCTCACCATAAGGACACGTGGTGTACCACCTCGTGTTCCGATCACATTGAAATATCTCTCCAATCTGTGTATGATAGAGAGCGAAGGAAAACTTCTAATAAATTAGCCTCCCTCAAATCAAAGTTGTTATGAAATGTAAACAAGATTAATCAGCAGCATGCATACTTGTATGGCTAATAGAGAAATGAAAGGCTGCGTACTAATTTGACCTAGAAACCCTAGATCCACATGACTAAATTTGAATCAAAGACAGTGCCTTTTCAAGATGCTTGCCCTTGAGGTCAACATACTCCTTTACTGTGAGTGAACGGTACTTGGGCATTTGTCCCGTAACCCTAGAGAGAACCGGGGAAACTGTAAAATCTCTTGGGGGAGCATAAAAGTAGGCCATGGAAAACCGTTGGATCTGCTGGTTCACCACCGCACGATGAAGAACATTTGTATACATGCCATTGGAGAGAATGTGGAGATAGTCACCAAGGTTAACTGTTAGGGCACCAGGTACTGGTTGCACCAGAACCCACCCGACTCCATCTTTGAAGACTTGGAGGCCGCTGGTTTTGGATTGTTGGACAATGGTGACAAGGGATGTGTCTGTGTGTGCTGCCATGCCCATGGCTCGGGTCGGATCGGGGCAGGGGGGGTAGGAGTTTAGTTGCAAAGCAGTACCTGGACTACTTAACCCACTGTCATTAAGCCAATTCAGTTCCTCAAAATTAATGTTCAAGGATTTGAAGAAAATGCGGATTATTTTCTCTGCTAAAGCCTTCATTTGGTTCTGGTAATCATCTATTGTGTCACTGCAAACACATAGAAAACTTAATGTAAGTTGTATTTTGATTAAATATAACACTTAAGGGATAATATGTCTTTCAATTTTCTAGAAAGTTAGATGAAACTTTAAAATTTTAGGGAGTAAATTCACTAAAATATATTTCAGAAAGTAAATTGACAATTGGGTAAAAGTTCGGAGGGTAAATGACAATTTATTTTTAAATAAATTATTGAACAAAGTAAATATCGTTTCTAAATATAAACATATATACCCTCTCAAAAACAAACTTTTACACAAAGTTGCTTCCAACATATCCCAAACAAAAAGCATGATATGCAAACTTCATAATTAAGATAAAATTAATTTTGTCATTTTGCCTACGTGCATGAAAATGCATGGAGGACTTACCAAAAGCCTTGATAGTCTTGGGGCCAAAGTTGCTTAGCATGATCGATTGGAGACCCCATGATGGTAAACCCTTCCTGCCACATATGTCTGTCAAAAAATGGCGATATATGAGGACGACCGTACCCAGTGGCCCCACCTGGAGATCTTAGGGCTTTCAGTTTTTGGTCAACAGGGAGACCAAACAATTTTTCAGCTTCAGACTCCACATCCTCCATAAACTTTGTAAGGCCATGGCCTATCACCTGAAAAATACCCCATGTCTCACATGCCTGGATCATGAGACTTGAAGCCTCCGAGTCCATGAGGTCGATGACAGGTACCGGTAACGGGTCGGCGGAGGGGACCCCGAACAAAGATTCGTGAGATTTATCATGCCATACATGAGATTCAGGCAATTTCTGGACTGAATTAAAGTCGATAGGGATGATATGATGGAGATGAGCTCTATAGGGATCTGCTATAGCACCCATTGGAAATTCTATAAGGAGAAACAACAAAGTTAGGATGAGAAAAGGTCAAGGTTTGGTGAGATCAATTTGTTGGTGTTTGTTGATTGGATTTATCAATTTGTTGGCACAGAGATTTATATATACATGAAGATAAGAGAGAAATATGTATGACTCATGACCTGACATGGAAGGGTATCTGATCTTTTATGGAAGATAATCTTATATATAGATTACCTTCTATAGATCTAAACATATACATGTATCATGTACATGCATGTTAATTAATATTATGAAATATGAAAAACCCATATGGAATGTGATATCCAATAGGGACAAATGACATTCTATATATAGATGATTGCTTAGGTTTTTAATTATAATGCTTTTAGTCGTCTGATATGAAATGTAATTTGTCTAGATCGCGTCCAATGTATGTTCAATGTATATATAGCATATGAATTCATGTGCACATACCACATAGATCGCATTTACATACATATGAATTCATGTGCACATACCACATTCTTGGTTTGGATGAAACTCAAAGATAATCTAATGAAAAATGTTGTTTGAAGTGACAATTGTTTTCTGTCAAATAATGAATTTATTTTATTCAGGGCTGTTTCTGAGATTTTGGGGGTTCTATGCGAAATTTATAAAAGGGTCATTCCTTAAGATAGTTTTAAAAAGGTAGGACAATGTATTGATGCTAGAAAACAATCACTTAAATCAAAGTAAAGTTTAGCACTCACTAATTGTAAGTTTAAAAATATCATTAATAATAAGTATAAAGAGCTACAAACATAACGTTCACTAAATAATCAAAAGTCTTCAAAAGCTCTAACTTTGAAGTTTCACTTGAATATGTAACATTATTGTATAATAAAATTGGAAAAAAAAAAACCATTTTAAGGTGTTATTCGCACTCAAAATATCTCATTATACTACAATTTTTTATACTTAAAGGAAAAAATTACGCTTATAAGGAGTGCACAATGAAATTTAAAGTGCTAACAAAAATAATTTTTAAATATAGAACATTATTACATATAAATATTAGATGACAAAAATTTTGGGGCCCCTTCAAATTTGGAGCCATGTGCGACTACACTTTTTGATCTCCCTCAACGTTCCCTCTGATTTTATTGAATACTAATCGTATATATCATTTATCACATCATATAATATATTAATATGGTACAAATATGTAGTCGGTCTAATGTAAGATCCCACATCGCCCAGGAGTGTGGATCATGTAAGTCTTATATGTATATTCTCATTTCTACCTAACACGAGGTCTTTTGGGCGTTCACTAGCTTCGGGTTCCATCGGAACTCCGAAGTTAAGCGAGTTCGCACGAGAGCAATCCCATGATGGGTGACCTACTAGGAAGTTCTCGTGTGAGTTTCCAGAAACAAAACAATGAAGGCGTGGTTGGGGCCCAAAGCGGACAATATCGTGCTACGGCGGAGTCGAGCCCAGGATGTGGTGGGGGCCCGGGCCAGGATGTGACATCTAACGTTACTCAATCACTTAGGATGAGGATGCTCTCTAAATCCTCTTTGTGAGGATCTCAGGGGT
The DNA here is from genome assembly GCF_042453785.1 of Malus domestica. Taxonomy (NCBI): domain Eukaryota; kingdom Viridiplantae; phylum Streptophyta; class Magnoliopsida; order Rosales; family Rosaceae; genus Malus; species Malus domestica. Next base: position 8,283,538 of record NC_091675.1, on the reverse strand, counting down.
CCTCACATCCAATTCGTTCACCGTGCATCGTTCGGTCAATTTAAATAAAAAAATTTAAATGATTTATGGTCGCACTATATGATAAACGAATAAGATGCTTAGGATCTTTACAAAAATGATCTGGATGAGATTCAAATCCACTCAGTTATTTGCTTACATAATCCAAGTTTTTGTCGTATTAAGGGTTCAATGACACAAACTAATAATACTAGAATTAAAAATTGGAGTTGGAGGGGATTACGTCCAATGATGCACAGTGGTAAGGGCGGCTGTTGTTCACGAAGTATGTCCGTTGTGGTTTTGGAGGTATTGTGGGATAATATTTATAGTTGAATGGGGACAAAAGAAGGAACAACAATTCAACAAGGCGTAACATATTCAAAGATTATAAATTGAACAGTTTCGTTGTCCCATGATAAGGAGGACATTCTTTTTTGCTTTTGTGGACAAATGAAATTATGCCTTGTCCACAAGTGGGAAAAAAATAAATGAGTAAGGAGAGAGATTGGATTGAGGAACATGTTGTCATTGGGTATTCTATATCGGTGAGGGAAAGAAAGAAAGAAAGAAAGAAATAAGAGTTTAAATATGATTACCGTATTTTAATTAAAATTCAGCTATTTTATGATAAAATCAACACCGAACGAGTTAGCAATTGATAATTATCAAGTTGGGGACAAATGATTTTATATGTTTAAGTGCTGAACTAATCAATTTTATAAAATAAAAAAAAAAGAAATTAATTTGGTAATCAAAATTTAGTTTTGGATCATTATAGTTCATTGCCCTAAAAAATTCATTAGGCAGAGATAACGACCTTGCTCCAAACTTTAAAGAAATAGAAATTATTTTCATTTTCAAATTTCGAAATTTTGAAATTTCAAATAAGCCAAAAAAGTGTCTTTTTCATGCCACTGTTCTAAAGATTCTACAACATCTAAGACTCAGATCCTCTCCGGATCATTTCCATAAGGATCCTCCTGACCAATTGATATCAACCGTTGGTACAAATCCAACGGCCAAAGTATTTTCACCTGTTTCTCTCTCTCTTTTCCCCTCGACTCTTCCTCTTTCTCCTCCACTTAGAAGCACCCACCGCGGCCACACCTGCATCTTCTCAATCTTCTTCAGGCCCAGCTCACCCCAATTAAATTCCTTGTTAACTTTTGTATTTCTTATCTCTGAATCTTTAATTTTTGCAGTATGTTCAGTGATATTTTTGTAGGTCCTTTGAATTCGGACTTTATTCAATTTGCAGCAGGGGAGGTTGGGGGTTGCTGGGTTGTGTAAGATTTATACATCTATTGGAGATTAGCTTTAGAATTGGCTCAAATGACTATTTCTTTAAGGGCTAGTAGAAGGATCCAACACTCGTTGGAAGACCATAGTCAGGATCAAAAGAAAAATGGAAGTTTTACGGCGAAGTTTGGGATGTTGGTTCAAATCCAGTTCTTAACTTGGTGGCGGCGCGTCGGGTGTTTCGAATTGAGGGAGAAAGAGGAGTTGAGGGGAAGAGCGCAAGGATTAGTATCAACGGATGAGATTAATCGGTCAGGAGGATCCCACGGAAATGATCCGGAGAGGATCTGAGTCCGTGCTAAACTAACAAATGGGTGATATGGTGGGTCTATAATGGTATCTGATCAATTTGACAATCAAGATTTAGTTTCTGATCATTTTAATGATTTTTTTTTTTTTTTTTGTCTCAACGGAGGAGTCAAATCTTTGATCCTAAGCCTAACCTCTTTTTTCGTTTTTATTATTCTATCAAGAACTATTCTCTAGAACTAAAGGGAAATATGATTCTCTAATAATTTATGTTGTGCTTATAGATATTCAGTTGAGAATGTAATGTAGAGCTTATTGTTTAGTTTTGCATTAGAAAGATAACAAAATGGGAAGAGAAAAGTCATAATTGAATATATAACAAACGAAAAATATGAACATAAAATTTTAAACTTAACTAAAAGGAACATGCATGGCTTCAAATCTTTTTAATATTGAATATTTTATTTGAACTCATACAACCTCTTTCTACACTCATATTACTTTTAATTAAGATACAAATATTTCTTTAAACCCAAATTTATTACCTAAAATGTTCTTACAAACCCAATTCAATTGTAAATTTAGCCATACGCCCATTTATCTACAATGCAGTCGCCAAAATCTCTGCCTTCAATTTTGCATAACCTATCAATGTAGCATTGCCTCATGCCCAATATCTGCATCTACAGGCAAGGCAACCCCAAATTATTTCAAATATCAAACCCACAACAAAACTTCAAAAGGTCCTCCTTGAAAATTTCAAATTATTTCAACTTAATGTCATTTTGAGAGCTGGAAGATCTATGGTTCTATGGGTTTAAAATTTCTTTGAGTTTTTAGCTCTTTTAAAATAGAGATTTCTACTTTTTTTTTTTTAAATTTTACCATCAATTGCTTTAATGAATGTTTTTTTTTATCTTTTTCCTGAAGTTTCAAATTTCCAAATGGATTTTTGAAAACCCAACCCAGCAGATACCAATGATTGTAGAAAGATTTCCTGATTTGATCTTTTTCTTAAAGTTTTGTTTTTATTATAAGAGCTATTAGGGGTTTTGCTAGAATGAATGTAGGATAAACAAGAAGTGAGGTATGGTTTAATTATAGGGTGTGAGTTTATTCATAAATTTTAGTTTTTGTGTTAGCTTCATCTTGTACTTTATGATAATTATGCAATAGAATAAAAAAGACAATTCACATTTAAAGTTTAAATTGGGTGTAAAGAGAGGTTATTTAGCTTTAAATAAAATTTTCCTTTTAATATTTTGTGCCCTTTTCTGATTTTCCCAAAATACAAGCAGAGAATATTGAACAAAAGTAGGTTAGATACTGAAAATCAAATAATTAAAACCATGAAATCAAGTTTGAGGTGAAATTAATGTTAACATTCTGCAGGCCAATATTGTGTTACAATTGACATTATAACATCCAAAACTTGCGTCGGTAGAGTAAAGATGGATTTGATATACCCTTTTGCTAATTGTGCTGTAATATTTGCATGATTGCATCTTTTGAAATTGAACCTTCATGGCAAATTAATGTAATTAACATATATAATTAGCTACCAAAGTCTAGAAAAATATGGCACCTTCTTGATGGAAGTTGATGTTTTACCATAAAATTAATTGGCAAATGGTTAGTAGCACAACTTACATATAAGCTCATACAAGGTATTTTCTTCTATCAATGTGAGTCATTCTCAACACGTCATCTCACGTGTGTCGAATTTTTAAGTCAAACACGTGGACAACACAAATAAAATGACGTAGAGCACATGTAGGACAACCTGCTCTGATACAATGAAGGATGTTGAAGGTCCACCATAAAATCAATTAGCAATATGGGAAGTAACTCAACTTAATTATAAACACATGCATAAATTTTTCTTCCAAAATTGTAAGATACATTATCAACACGTTTTCTTTTCCTATCACTCGTAAATAAAAGTTCATGAGTTCGTCACTGAGTAGAACTAACACAAAAATTTGTGCTTATTTTCTTTGTTTGCCGACGATAAATGAGAAGATGGTTGACAGAAGTTAATTCCAATTCCATGCGGGGAACAGTCAACCAGACGTTTAGTCGTCGGTGGCCCATTGCTGTTGATGAAGTTAGAAGCTCTCTAGTTGACCACGTTCCATTGGAGGTTTTGAAGATTTTGCAAATGGAAAAAATGCCTCCAAAATTACAATATTCCCACCACGTGCCAATCATCTCACGGAAAAAAATAAAATGTGAAGCTCAAGTCAAGCGAGGAATAATGAGAAGAGAGATAACTTTGTATAATCAAGTTCGATTTCAAGGGACTTAATCATTAATCAAAGAAATAAATATATATTCAGACTTTAATTCAACCAACCCTTTCTTCTAAACAAAGGCGATCCCAAACCAACAAGGTTCTTTTGTTTTGTGAGAGTTAAGGGGAACGTCTATCTTATGCAGTCTTACCCTTATTTTGCAAAAAAAATTGTTTCCACGACTCGAACATGTGATATTTTAGTCACAAAGAAACAACATTTTTGTTACGTCAAGACTAGCCCCACCCTTTTATTTGCTTTAGGATCATTTTATGGGAGCCGATTCATTTCAATAAGAGCATATGGACGGCAGATCCCTCTGCCTATATATAATATGAATCATTTTAATTAACCAACCACCTTTTCATCTAGTGGTAATTATCTATTCAAATGTGTATTGAGTTCAAATTCTCTCTCCTTTGCATCGACAAAAATAATTTAATGTAAAATGTCCAGAATCTAAGGAAATTTGGAAATATACCTCTTTTTTTCTAAGAGAACTTTAACGAAAAGCTCCCAGTACTATTCACTTTAACGGAAAATCACATTTTTATGCTAAAAAGTCAATCATGATACTATTCACTTTACCCTTTATTTTGTTCTTATCATTAAAACTCAAAGTTTTCAAACCCTTTTTATTAGTTTTCCTTTTTTTCTAAGATCTACTCCAACCCTTGGAGTAAAACTCAAATTTTAGGTACTAAACTCATCCCAACTTGCTCTAATCCTTGAGGCAAATATAAGTTTTAACCCAAACTCATTTCTAGGGAAAATTTAAGCCAAGATTCCCCTCTGGATTAGTGGGGCTGACCCACCATATATGTGTATTGTTTTTAGTTTTAAATTTATAAATTCATTAAATTCAACGGCTAAGGTCAGATATGACCAAATCCAACGGTAAAAAAATATATATCTGATGGTCCAAACAGCTAAAGCAATTAAAAGAAATTCTTGTATGTGTTTCATATTCTTTCATAGTGTTTCACGAGTTTCATGATGTCGGTTTAGTGATTTTCAATATTTATCGGAATCTAATATTTTTTGGTTAAAATGTTCAAAAAATTAAATTAGGATGATCCACATATTTTTTTTAAGTTACTTTAAGAAAGAAAAAATATCCTAAATTCATTCTTTAATAATCTCGGGCTAAAAATTTAATTCATAAGGGTTGGAGGATAAAAACTGTTTGTAGGTTAAAACCTAAATTTGTTTGGTTAAAAATTTTAGGTTTTAATCCAAAGGTTGGAGATGTTCTAACACATTAAAGATTTTTAGCCATTTTTTCAAGAAATAGAAATATAGTTGTTGATATGAAGTTTGTGGGAGCGTTATAGCTATGTAGGATATATGACTTGCTTTAAGGCACGTAGTATCTAAGACAAACCTCAAACACACCAAGAAATGAACAAGGTGAGTCAAGTAAAGCTCATAAATTTGTTCTTAGTTATTTGTTTTTGTATGGAAATGTGAAGGAAAGAGGAAAGCCTTTGTGTAAAACAACTATCTATGATCTGTGTGAATGCAGTGGTTATTTCTTGCGGGAATTCCTTCTCTAGTATAACGGATTAAGTGTCCTTTTTCTACTTGATAATTATAATTCAAATGCTTCGAACATGTTTGTCAAGTTATTTCAATGTAACATATTCCATATCAAACCTTCGAGGTAAAATGACACTATCATATCACTGAAAGGTATGAAAATTTCAAGTTCAAATCACAGTTCGACCGTCAAGGATGAGTTTTTGTTCTAGTCAAGCGATCACTACATTGGTCTAAAGTTTAAACAGTTGCCCTGTATGGAACCTAAATCTTTGAGGTTCTGCTAAATTTGATTGCTCACCATATCAGTGTCGACCAATCAAACCCTTTTATTTTGAATTTTTTTTTAAATAGTCACCCGATGCCACTTGAGTAGTGCTCAAACCCCCTTCAAGCGATCAAAATTGTGTCTATAAGATGTAGCCCTGTCGAGGTTCTGCTAAATTTTGACTGCTCACCATATTGGAGTCGATAAACCAAACCCCTTTACTTTGAAAAAAAAGGTCACTCGATGCCACCTTGAGCAGTGCTCGAACCCCTTCAAACAATCAAAATTTTGTCTATAAGATGTAGCCTTGTCGAGGTTCTACTAAATTTTGACTGCTCACCATATCAATGTCAATAAACCAAACCCCTTTATTTTGAAAACATTTCAAAATAGTCACTCGTTGCCACCTTGAGTTCTTTTCAAAATTGTCACTCGATGCAGCCTTGAGTAGTGCTCAAACCCCTTCAAGCGATCAAAATTTTGTCTATAAGTTGTAGCCTTGTCGAGGTTCTACTAAATTTTTGACCACTCACCATATCAATGTCAATAAACCAAACCCCTTTATTTTGAAAACTCTTCAAAATAGTCATTCGTTACCACCTTGAGTTCTTTTCAAAATTGTCACTTGATGCCGCCTTGAGTAGTGCTCAAAACCCCTTCAAGCAATCAAAATTGTGTCTATAAGTTGTAGCCCTGTTGAGGTTCTACTAAATTTTATTTGTTCACCATATCGGTGTCGATAAACCAAACCCCTTTAATTTGAAAACTTTTCAAGGTAGTCACTCAATGCCACCTTGAGTAGTGCTCGAACCTGGTTCAAGCGATCAAAATTGTGTCTATAAGCTGTAGCCCTATCTACATTTAAAGACTACCCTAAAAATTGTCATTGCTTACATTATGCAAGGGATATGGTGGTGCCCAGCCCACGACCCAACTATTAAGAACCCAATTGCTTTCTATCTGAAAGCGCTTCTTGACTGAGCACTAAAAAGTGATTTTAACAAAAGCACTAAAAAAAATGAATATTTATCCTTAAAACACACTTTTGTTAAAGGTATTCACAAGCATTCCCTTTGCCGTGGCCCATGGTATTGTTTGGTATGCAGACGGGACGGGACGGAACGGAGAGGAAGCAAAGATGTCTTCGGATGGAAACAAGGAGGAAGAAGAAGGAGACGGAGAGGTTATAATTTTGTGTTTCACGGATGTGGAATGAGTCGTTCCAGGGAGGTGAGGCGGAATGAAAATTCACCCAAAATTCGTCCCATGAAACAGCACATTCCACCCGTTTTAGGTGCACCAAACGTGGGACGGAACGCCTCGTCCCACTCTGTTCCGTCCTGTCCCACGTACCAAACGGTACCTAAGTGAACTTGAGGGGAGAAGCTCTGCTATCACTGGCTTTCATGGCGGGATGTTGTTCAGCCGAAGGCTTCGACAGAGATTCAAAATTATAGGATTAAATATTGTTCAACTGGAGAAGTTGAGACCAAACTGAAACATCAAGGAAACTACAATTGCAAATAAATAATGTATACTGGATTCGAAATATGAAAACTCTCTAACATCACAGCTCATTTTTCTCTTTTGGACTGGGTTCCGCTGGTTGAATCATGTTTCTTGTATCTTTGGCTAAATTGCTGCCTTGGTGGCCACCTACAACACAAAGAAACCAAAGGAACCATTGAATACAAGGTTGTGGGCATATGTTTCCTCATCGATCTCTCAGTGTCAAACACCCAGCTGGATATGCATGCAACCATAATGGAGTTAGAAGATTACCTGCCGGTGTCAATGTTCGATCAGCAAAACCCGCGGCTTGACTAGAATTCCCAGGAATAGATAACCTCCCACGGTATTCTCGCAACAATGCGTTTGCTGTACCGGTTTCAACCTCTCCACTAGGCATGCGACTTTCACTGCCTGGCCTCGCATTAGGTTTTAGTGAGTAGGTTGTTGACCAAGATCCTCCATTTGATCCAGCTAAAGCCATTATAACATCTGCCTGAAAAGTACCAAGTCACAACAATGTCACATGACAATAAACTGCGAAAGGGGAAATGATATTTGAATACTATGTTGCTGATAGAAAAGATCGGTGAAGAAAAGGGAATTATCATTTTTTCAGACATCAATGACAAAGAAACATTCATAGTTTTCAATTCAACTCTACAAGAACAGACTCAATTCCTCCCTCCCTCCCTCCCTCCCCTACACCATCCATGGCCTATGTGACATAATCGCCCTACACCATCCCTCCCTCCCTCCCCCCCCCCCCCCACCATCCATGGCCTGTGTGACATAATCGCCCTACACCATCCATGGCCTATGTGACATAATCGAGTGTATGAGAGACTTTAGCCTAAGTAAAATCACAAAAGAACAATCACAAAGCTTAGGTGTACAAGTCTTCCCTCCCTCTCTCCCTCCCTCCCTCCCTCCCCTACACCATCCATGGCCTATGTAACATAATCGAGTGTATGAGAGACTTTAGCCTAAGACCTGGGTGATTCTGAAAAAAGTAGGTATCAAAAAAAGCTGGGAGCTTTTTTGTGTTTGGTAAACATTCAGTTTCAGTTTTTTTTCACAGTTTTGGGTAAAAAAAAAAAGCCAAAAACAAAAAGCTGCAAAACCCAGCTTTGAAAAACTGACTTTTTTCACATTTGTTTTACATAAAAGTTTACCAAACACTATAATACTGCTTTTTTTTTTCAAAATCACTTTTACAAAAAAGTTTACCAAGCACTCTGCTGCTTTATTTCACAGCTGCTTATTCTCACAGCACAGCAAAAACAGCTCTTTTTCAAAGCACAGCAATACCAAACCATCCCTAAGTAAAATCACAAAAGAACAATCACAAAGCTTAGGTGTACAAGTCTTCAGTCAAACCAAACATAGAACACTCCCTCCCTTTTTCTGTCTCTTTCTTAATTAGGAACTCAATCTCACATATGAATCACTACAAAATACAATAAAAGGGCCAATACTAACATATTACAACGTAAAACTGAAAGCAAATATTACGTCATAACTGATCGGCATGGAAAACCACTGCTGCATATTTCATGTGAAAAATACCAATGGTTACTCCATACCACCTGAATGAGAAACAGCAACCGAAGAACCTCCCCACACAAAATGAAAATGATGTACAAGTGAACTTCCTCACATCAATCATGAAAAGCACCATAGGATGATATACTTTTTCTTTGTTACACCCATCCACATTGTAATTTCCACCAATTTGATATAATAACAAGGAATCTAAGACCATGTTACATTTTTATTGCTAACAAAGTTTGTTTGACTTTTGAAACACTCAAAATGATGATCACTGATCCAACCAAAGTCGTAGTATTAATGGAAGTGGTAAACCTGACTACAATGACAGGTGAAACCAGCACCAATGAGGAAGAAATAGTCACAACAACTCCGGTTCAGGGGCAAAGAGTAGATAAAAACTAAATAGGTCAGGAATGCAATCGTATACTGTAAAGTCAAGTGTGGCCATAATGAACAAGAAAGTGTGACTCTAAACTGCCGCATACCAAGAGAAAACAAATTCGAGTCTTTTACAGCCTTGATAAATCTCTTCATACCCAATTTCAGGGACTTCTTGTTATGAACTCGTCACCTCCCACAATCAGTGACTAACAGAGAAAGCAACTTCCGCACAATCTTCAAACAATACCATGCTAATCCTAGCTAGGCATATTCTCAAAAACTAAAATCGACTATTTTATAATGACTCCATATAGACATCTAAAGGTCAAGCTTTTAATAATATCAAGAAACTTTTATAACTAGAAAATAACCACATTCTCTAGAACACTTTCGCTATACCTACGATAAGATCAGATCACACTAGTCTTGTAATTTACAGGCAACACCAATTTTACTCATCTGTATGCAATGACTATATGAGTTAGCCAATGTTGATATCCATAATATATATATTCTTTAAAGAGACTGTCCTCGTATGTTTGCTATAATAGGAAATATAAGCTCATAAATCAAGGAAGACCGCTCTACTACAATCAAACAGTAAGAAAACACTAAGTCGGACTGGACTAGACTGGACTAACTGTTAGTCCAATACCCTGTTTGTTCCGTGATGGGATTAACATTAATGAGACTAAATGGGACTCTCATGGACAAAACCCTTCGTTAAGAGGTCTTAGCAAGACCCCCCAATAACCATGGGACTGCTAAGACCTCTCTTTGCTACTGCTTGCGTTGCTAGCTTTATGTCCTCACGAAATCACACCACCAGACCACCACACTCTCTTTTTCTCTTCTCGTCCTGCTAGACTACAGGAACCCAGTCACCAACGTCCCGCGAACCCAGTCACCAAAATTCTGCCTTCACACCGACGAACCCACAACCCAACTCCCTACTTACTTCCCGAAGAACCCACAACCCAGATTTCCCCTATTTGCTTCAAGAAGGAATAGTTGATTCGATATGCAGAATTGGGTTCTCCATTTTCGTCAATTGCACTCGAACCAGACCCAGAAAACAAAGATAACGATCTCGACCTCAAGGACTTGAATCCGAAAACAATCTCCACAATTTCAGATTCATCTGCTATACCGTAGCTCCAGCGCCAAGCCGTTTCATGTGAAACAAAATAAATACAAAGTTTCATAATTTGAAGAAAAAGAAGAAGGCCAAAGTAATTTGAAGTTAGTCGGGAAAAAAATGGGTAGGAGTAAGTGATTGGAGGTGAAACGGGACAGAAAAGAGAAAGGGGAAAGAGACAGTGGTAGAAAAAAGGGTAGAGAAAGGGGAGATGGAGGGATGCAATGGCCGGAGAAAAAAAATGAGAAGGAAGATGATTGAGAGTTTGCCCAGAATAAAAAGATGGAAAATGATTTAGAAATGAAAAAGATAATTTAATAGGCTTTTTATATTAGCATCCCACAAAATGTTAAATGCACCCCACATTAAAATTTAATATTAAATAACTTATTTATCCTGCTATGCAATGACAATTTTGACCTTGTTAGGTTAAAATAAATAAATAAAATTCTATATACACCTCAAATCACTTTTAACGTATTATTTATCTTCTTCAACTATCCAAACCCCTCCGACCCTCCATTGTTGAATAAAACTCTAACCAATGAAACTACAAACATGTTGATTGAGAAAAATTATTTTTGAGGAATGAAACACGAAAGCGATGTTTTGGAAGGTTCACATGCGGTAGACTTCATATTATTTATTGTTTTAGTGATTTTGACAACATCGATAATTATTTAATCTTGCTTTTGATGCGTTATTCAAGCTTCTATGTTCGTATTCATCTTTTAAGGATCATAGGGATTACACGAAGAATTAAACACCTAAAATTACCACCAAATATTAAAAATAGACGACATGAGTTTTAATGGTGGAATTAAAAAAAAACCCCACATATGGTTTAAATCCCAGACGGCATCTTTTGTCAAACTTTTAGTAGGCATTATTTGTCCAATTTAAAAGCTTTGTAAGATTTGAGAAATGTGGGGTGTATAGAAAATATGGGGTGCATTGCATATAGAAAATGTAAGGTGTATATTAAGAATGTGGGGGTGTGAGGGTATTATGGGAAAGCATGTGGAGTGTATTAAGATAATTTTTAATTAAAAAAGTAAATGTGGGGTGTATTAAGTATGTGAGGTTTATTCAACAATTTGTGAGGTGCTAATATAGTAAGCCATTTAATAATAAAATATTAGTATATATAGATTAAATGAATAATAAAATATTGTAAATATAGATTAAGTAATATAATATATGATTCCTATTTTTTAGTCTGATACAACATCGAATGTGATGCCCCGTCCCTAATTCTATGTTTTTACAAATTTTAAAAGCGTGATTTTATGAAAAGGGCCTTAGAGGCGAGGGTAATGACTTTCGTGAACCAACGTTTAGTGAGACATACGAAATATTTCTATAGCGATCCAAGGTGGGTATATTACTATTTTATATTTTCTTTATATCTTTGCATTCAAACTATATTATGATATAAGGTTATTTGAGAGTAATGAAAAAAGAAAAAACAATTAGGGGGGGGAGAAGGAAAGGCCACCTGATGGCAGCTGACACACCCTGACCGAGATCAAGGCATGCTGGCCGTCACGTGAGGGTGACGTAGCCATGTGCACAGTGCAGAAGCATTAAGGATAAGAAATATACGAATAATTAAAAATCGAAACTACTAGAGTGCACTAGAAAACGAGAGGTGTTAGGAGTAAGATACAAAAGTAAGTACTCCTAATCAGAACATAGAAAGTCTAGGTGCAGTCCAGTAGGACAAGTACTAGTTATACAGTACCATAAGATGTCCTACAATTATTTTGATATGTCAAAACCGTCGAAATCCTCAAGGCCACCAACAGCAAGCTTACCTAAAAGCTGGAGGGGCGCAAAACAGAAAACGTAAGTGGGCAAAAACAAATGTTTTACAAAACCAATTCATTTATCAACATTTCTAACCCCTCGTTGTCAAACATGTATAATTGTTCCCAGAATCAGAATATAAACATATACATAAATATATATGTAAATATCTCAATTCAAATAATGCTTCACATAATCATATTCATATTTATGTCATGCCAAGATATAACAGAGTAAGTAATTCAGGTGAGAATAATATCATAGAAATGTAATATATTAGCCGGAACCTTTGTGGTAGTCTGTACGACTGAATTCATAGCACAAAAGTCAATCTAGCTGGAGTCACTACAATGACCTATACGACACTATATTGCACAAGAGTCGGAACCAAATGAAAAGGTATGTACGACAATGTTGGGTGTAATATAATTATGCTCAATACTACTCTCACATAATAGTTGGGCGATAAAGCGCCGGTCACCTACAAGTCGGAACCATAGTAAAGGTCTGTACGACAAGACTATGCACCTAAATTGGATCCAATATGAGCATATGGTGTGGAAGGTGGCATTATAAACAGACATGTGCCATATCTCTGGCTAAATCACTATCACCCTAGGTGCAGTTTTATGAGTTCAACGTTATTCAATCACATATCACATCATCGATAATTCACATAACCAAACATAACTCGCCTGAACTTACCTGAGCGTCCACAGCACCACAATTATATATATATAATGCATCATATATCAATTCATATTCGAATTATAAATTTATGTGCATGGCATTCAAGGCATACTCTTATTTAAACATATTTTCTGGGAAAATATCAAGTATATTAATATATACTAAAACCAAAAGCCCACTCACTGGTATGTCGAAGGGTTGTAGCCCCCGAGTCACCCTTGAACACGCTCGTCCTCGGGATAAGTCTCACATATATACGAATTAACTATAAAAATGTTATTTAAAGCACATAGACAAAACTAGCTAATAACTTCTCATACAATGCTCAAATGGGGTGTTTGAATATACCAATGTGATCTACATAACTCCACGAACATCCCCATATTTTTAGAATAATTTTCTGACCACCCACCCGCTGTCACGTGCCGGCCAAGGCACTGCCAGACGCCCTACCCACACGCTGGCACGTGCCTGGCACACCAACGGCAACAGTGACGCCGTTAGGAATATTTCGTGGAATATTCCATTAAATAGTAACAGAAACCGTTAAAGTTAACTGACGCCATGGAATATTCCATCGTCCTTAACCTCAAACCTCCGACAACCGTCGCCGACACCAGAAACTGGGCAAAACTTGCAACCTTTATATCGCACTCGATATTCAACCAAATTTCACGAATTTTATGTCAAAATGAAGCTTAGAACAATTAGAACAAACCCATACCAATTTTAGGACCTAAATCCCACGAGATTCGCCCGAAAACTCCTTGATATTCCGGCCAAAACCTGCAACTCGCCGTTCTCGCTATTCCGACGTCCAATTTCTTCCAACGAACCACTCCTAGCCTTGTGAGGACCTCTTTAAGCTACTATAAGCTCCAAATTCCCAAAAACATAAGATTTTACATTTGCATGAATAGTGCCATAATCGGAGATCAAGGAAACTAGGGTTTTCGAATGAGTCCTTACCTAAAAATGGTACCATTCAACTCGTATGGACCTCAGGAACACACTGGTGTCCTTTAAACCTTTGATCCGCAAGTTTTCTTTTGAATTTGATGATGTCCGTACATGAGGGAAGGAGAGAGAGAGAGTCCGAAAGAGGAGAGAGCATGGGAAAGAAGAAGGGTGTGTGTGTGTGAGTGGTCCACGTGGTTCACCAACCAAAATCACATAAACTTAGTCCAAGTTTTGTCCAATGATTAAGGAGAAATGCAAGTTTGAACCACCTCTATCATGCGTAATACACACCACAACACTCACGTTCAAGGGTATCATAGTCAATTCACATTGTCAGAATTAAATATTCGGGACGGGTTGTGACAGCAGCAAATGAGAGGGAGAGAAAGAAGATGGGCGATGCCCAATCATGAAATAAGGAGAGAGAGAGTGTGATGAATGGGAGAGAAGAACCAGGAGAGAAAGGATGGAGAAGAAGAAGAATGGGATCGGCCGGGTCCCTTAAGGAATCGTGACCCAACCTGAGTCTATTTCCCAACTCCAGTCACCATGGATGGTGATCTTTGTGTCAAAATGATCCTTACCTCATGGCCAATCGGTCCCTCTTCCATTTTTACACTAAAAACGACGATGAAGAGTTTAATTTTGAAGAGAATACCCACAGTGAGTGCGTCGGCCTTAGGTGGAGATCCATTAAATCTGAAATGTTCTTGCTCAATTGCCACCACCTTTAGTACCCCCTTGAGGTCTGGAACAAATCCCAAACAATATTAGGGACGTCGGAGCATCCTTGGAGTTGAATCGAGCACACCTAAAACTAGGGTTTCTGATAGGTTCGAGGCAAATGGTAGCCTTTCTAGGCCAAATTGGACTTGGCCGCAGGTATAAAATTTGCTTTAGTCTTTGAGATCTTCATTTCTGGAATTGTTGAGAATTTTTAAAAATAGTTGAATTTTCCGGTGAGTCAGGGCGGCCGACCGCCACCCATGGCGGCATATGCGGCGGCGCATGGCCAAGGGGCTGTCGATGTCATTTTTAGGCTAAATTAGATGCCTTGAGTTCAGTCTTGGTAATTCTATGTCATAGGTTGATGGTTGGAACCTAAATTCTCTACGATACGTTAATAGGTCATTATATGAATTGACGATCTGACCATTGGATCGTCACCAAACTTTAGTACATTATAGTACATAATATTTGAGAACCATAGAAACTTACGGATTGGGAATCTGACGTATGGATCTTCCTGAATTGGATTTGTAAGTTCATAAAATAAAATGTTCACCGCCACTTGATTTTTTATTCCTGTTTAGGGGACGTAAGCAGTCTAATGAGACGTTAGATGCAGTCATACCATAAATGAGACTAAATACGTGAGACAATAGCCTTGTTTGGGAAATTGTGCAATGTGAGGGACATTGATGAAAAATGTGAGATTTAACCTTATGCTTTAGTGATTAGATGATGGTCATAAATCACTGTGTGAAGGATTGAGAAATTGAAGTAAAGAATCATAAGTATTGATAGTTAGTTAAACTAGTGTTTAGTTGAGCTTTTCAACGATAATTATTCCCGAAAATTAATAGTTCGGGAGTAGGGCGTTATAGATTGTGCATTTTACGCTACATTATTGATGTATATATATATATATTTGGAAGCACTACGATATGGTTAAGTTTTGGATTGCATTAGGGCATGTCCATAAGTATATTATTGCTCATAATTATTGTGAATACTTTAAAGTACGAAGGTGAACGCAGGATGCACAGATAAGTTCAGATGAGTACATGTTGGTGATAGTGATTGCAGTGGGTATGGTTATGTCGAGATGTAATTATAGCTCATAACCCTAAACGCCGGTGTTAGTGTTCTCACCCGACGATAGGGTCTAGCCTTCACATGATCGTTCACCTCCCACACCACACGCTCACCTAAGATTCAAGGTAGGTGCCAGCCTGTCGTACATACCACATTAGGTGGTTCCGACTCGTAGGTGACTTGCGATCAAGGAAGAAAATATCAGTAATATCGGAAATATCGGTAGTCCGAAAACACGGAAATATCGATGAAAATATCGGGATAATATCGATATCGATAAAAATTACATGGAAACCACGGAAATTGTAAGAAAAACTTGGAAATTTTTATTGAAACTTTACAGGATGTTTATTTAGTCAATTATCTATTAATTTATCATAAAAATTGGAAGGAAATGCATTGCATGATGGATTTAACTGATTTAAGTTGATTATATAACGAGCTGGCAAACATTGTGAGTGTAGAAAATATATAATAATTAATGAAAGAAGTTTAAACACACCATAATCATTTATATATAATGAATTAGTACAATATTTTACACTTTATACATTGCATGGTAAGATACATGAGTGACTAAGTACCACATAGAGTTCCTATGAGGTTCAAAATTTTCACTATCTTCATCATCACTATGTGTAGAGTAAGTGTATTGTGAAGAGTAGTCAGCAACCATAGCAATGGCTTTCAAGAACCGAAACCCAAAAGTCAATAGGAAACCGAATACTTCGGTATTTTTCGGGATTTCAGGATTACCAAACAAATGGGATTTGGAAACCAATCCCATATCGAAAATTTCGGTATTTTTCAGGATGGTTTTGGTTTGGGACTTTTTCGGTTTGGTTTGGGATTTTCGGGAATTTTTTCCAACCATACATGTAAGTGACCAAATAAAAAATAGAAAAATTAAAAACCACATGCCATTGACTAAGTAATTAATTGACACAATTTAAAATATAATACCACAAAAAATTTGGAATATGTGCAAATTTGTTTCTTGCAAAAAGAATTCAAAACAAAACCATATATATAAATAGTTTAGCATGTTTTCATAAAAACGTAAGTGGTATGGTGGTCAAGTCGCTGAAGGAGTTAGATGGGAGGGGTTCGAACCCCTTTATGTGCATGTTTGAGACTTTTCAAAAATTTTCAAATATTTTTAGGTTCATCTCGCGATATTATATATAATATCGCGATATATTAACGAAAATTAAAGGAATACTCACGAAATATCGTGATATGAAAAAAAACGATAATATCGGCGAAATATCGCCGATATTATCGATTTTTAAATCTATGCTTGCGATACTTCGTACAGCCTTCACGTGATCGTAGCACTTGAGCGTAATTATTTACACCCAGCCTATCGTACAAACCACTAGAGGTGGTTTCGACTCGTGTGCAATGATATGTGATGAGCTATGGGTTCAGCCGTACAGGCCACAAGAGGTGGATCCGGCCGACATATTACTGGGATATTGATTGATGAGATATAAATAAGTCGTACAGGTCACCATAAGTGACTCCGACTTATGAGCTAGCATTGATTGATGAGATATGGATGAGTCATATAGGTGACTCCGACTTATGTACTAGCATTGATTGATGAGATATGGTTGTAGTCGTACAGGTCACCATAGGTGACTCCGACTAGCGTGCTAGTATGGGTTATTAAGCACATGATTATTTATATTACTAATGAGATGTTGTGTCGTGGTATACTTCTGGATTTACTGTTAGTATACTTTTGATTTCATACGTATACATAGTATGATTTTCTGGAAACTATACAGGTTTTACGGCGAGGGGTTACTACCTCTGATAATTGAAATGATTTTGAAAGTCTTTATTTTGCCCACTCACACTTTTTATTTTGCACCCCTTCAGGTTCTAGTAGCAAAGTTCCATATCAACGAGGATGTGTGGCGCTCCCACTTCAGGTGGCTCCTTGTGATGGTATAATTATTCTCTTACCTCTACTATATTTACTTATGTTCTAACGTCACGCGTGAAGTGGGTTCATTCCCGCTCACTAGCGCACTCTGGTATTTAGGCACTCTTAGGTTTAAATTTATTCACATTTTTTCACATGATCACACTTTATGGCTTCGTCACCTTTCAAGTGTCGGCCAGTATGGCTCGATTCATAATCCTAGTGGATATTTCGGGTCGGGGTGTGTCACCAAACGCTTCACTAAATTAGTCCAGCTTAGTCTAGTCTAAGCCAGTCCAGTTTACTCCTTGAAGCTAGTCCAGTATGAGATAGTCCTATGTAACAATCGCACCCTAAAGATTTTTAGCCATTTTTTAAATAAATAGAAATATAATTGTTGATATGAAGTTTGTGGGAGCGTTATAGCTATGTAGGATATATGATTGCTTTAAGGCACGTAGTATCTAAAGACAAATCTCAAACACACCAAGAAATGAACAAGGTGACTCAAGTAAAGCTCATAAATTTGTTCTTAGTTATTTGTTTTTGTATGGAAATGTGAAGGAAATAGGAAAGCCTTTATGTAAAACAACTATCTATGATCTGTGTGAATGAAGTGGTTATTTCTTGCGGGAATTCCTTCTCTATTATAAAGGATTAAGTGTCCTTTTTCTACTTGATAATTATAATTCAAATGCTTCGAACATGTTTGTCAAGTTATTTCAATGTAACATATTCCATGTCAAACCTTCGAGGTAAAATGACACCATCATATCACTGAAAGGTATGAAAATTTCTAAGTTCAAATCACAGTCCGACCGATCTTTGAACTAGCTCCGACTGGTTGTAATTTTCCCGAAAGCACCAAGGGTGAGTTCTTGTTCTAGTCAAGCGATCACTACATTGGTCTAAACAGTTGCCTTGTATGGAACCTAAATCTTTAAGGTTTAGCTAAATTTTGACTGCACACCATATCGGTGTCAACCAATCAAACCCCTTTATTTTGAAAAACTTTTGAAAATAGTCACCCGATGCCACCTGAGTAGTGCTCGAACCCCCTTCAAGTGATCAAAATTGTGTCTATAAGATGTAGCCCTGTCAAGGTTCTGCTAAATTTTTTACTACTCACCATATCGGAGTCGATAAACCAAAACCCTTTACTTTGAAAAAAGTCACTCAATGCCACCTTGAGTAGTGCTCGAACCCCTTCAAGAGATCAAAATTTTGTCTATAAGATGTAGCCATGTAGAGGTTCTACTAAATTTTGACTGATCACCATATAGATGTCAATAAACCAAACCCCTTTATTTTGAAAACTTTTCAAAATAGTCACTCGTTGCCACCTTGAGTTCTTTTCAAAATTGTCACTCAATGCCACCTTGAGTAGTGCTCGAACCCCTTCAAGAGATCAAAATTTTGTCTATAAGTTATAACCCTGTCGAGGTTCTACTAAATTTTGACTGCTCACGATATCGATGTCGATAAACCAAACCCCTTTATTTTGAAAACTCTTCAAAATAGTCACTCGTTACGACCTTGAGTTCTTTTCAAAATTGTCAAAACCTCTTCAAGCAATCAAAATTGTGTCTATAAGTTGTAGCCCTATTGAGGTTCTGCTAAATTTTATTTGTTCACCATATTGGTGTCGATAAATCAAACCCCTTTATTTTGAAAGCTTTTCAGAGTAGTCACTCAATGCCACCTTGAGTAGTGCTTGAACCCGCTTAAAGTGATCAAAATTGTGTCTATAAGCTGTAGCCCTGTCTACACTTAAAGACTTCCCTAAAAGTGTCATTGCTTACATTATGCAAGGGATATGGTGGTGCCCAGCCCACGACCCAACTATTAAGAACCCAATTGCTTTCTATCTGGAAGCGCTTCTTGACTGAGCAATAAAAAGTGATTTTAACAAAAGCACTAAAAAAATGAATATTTATCCTTAAAACACACTTTTGTTAAAGGTATTCCCAAGCATTCCCTTTGCCGTGACCCATAAGTGAACTTGAGGGGAGAAGCTCTGCTATCACTGGCTTTCATGGCGGGATGTCGTTCAGCCGAAGGCTTCGACAGATATTCAAAATTATAGGATTAAATATTGTTCAATTGGAGAAGTCGAGACCAAACTGAAACATCAAGGAAACTACAATTGCGAATAAATACTGTATCCTGGATTCGAAATATGAAAACTCTCTAACATCACAGCTCATTTTTCTCTTTTGGACTGGGTTCCGCTGGTTGAATCATGTTTCTTGTATCTTTGGCTAAATTGCTGCCTTGGTGGCCACCTACAACACAAAGAAACCAAAGGAACCATTGAATACAAGGTTGTGGGCATATGTGTCCTCATCGATCTCTAGATGTCAAACACCCCACTGGATATGCATGCAACCATAATGGAGTTAGAAGATTACCTGCCGGTGTCAATGTTTGATCAGCAAAACCCGCGGCTTGACTAGAATTCCCAGGAATAGATAACCTCCCACGGTTTTCTCGCAACAATGCGTTGTTAATTGCTGTACCGGTTTCAATCTCTCCACTAGGCATGCGACTTTCACTGCCTGGCCTCACATTAGGTTTTAGCGAGTAGGTTGTTGACCAAGATCCTCCATTTGATCCAGCTAAAGCCATTATAACATCTGCCTGAAAAGTACCAAGTCACAACAATGTCACATGACAATAAACTGCGAAAGGGGAAATGATATTTGAATACTATGTTGCTGATCGAAAAGATCGTGAAGAAAAGGGAATTATCAATTTTTCAGACATCAATGACAAAGAAACATTCATAGTTTTCAATTCAACTCTACAAGAACAGACTCAATTCCTCCCTCCCTCCCTCCCTCCCTCCCTCCCCTACACCATCCATGGCCTATGTGACATAATCGAGTGTATGAGAGACTTTAGCCTAAGTAAAATCACAAAAGAACAATCACAAAGCTTAGGTGTACACGTCTTCAGTCAAACCAAACATAGAACACTCCCTCCCTTTTCTGTCTCTTTCTTAATTAGGAACTCAATTTCACATATGAATCACTACAAAAGACAATAAAAGGGCCAATACTAACATATTACAGCGTAAAACTGAAAGCAAATATTACGTCATAACTGATTGGCATGGAAAACCACTGCTGCATATTTCATGTGAAAAATACCAATGGCTACTCCATACCACCTGAATGAGAAACAGCAACCGAAGAACCTCCCCACACAAAATGAAAATGATGTACAAGTGAACTTCCCCACATCAATCATGACAAGCACCATAAGATGATATAGTTTTTCTTTGTTACACCCATCCACATTGTAATTTCCACCAATTTGATATAATAACAAGGAATCTAAGACCATGTTACATTTTTATTGCTAACAAAGATTGTTTGACTTTTGAAGGCACTCAAAATGATGATCACTGATCCAACCAAAGTCGTAGTATTAATGGAAGTGGTAAACCTGACTACAATGACAAGTGAAACCAGCACCAATGAGGAAGAAATAGTCACAACAACTCCGGTTCAGGGGCAAAGAGCAGATAAAAACTAAATAGGTCAGGAATGCAGTCGTATACTATAAAGTCAAGTGTGACCATAATGAACAAGAAAGTGTGACTCTAAACTGCTGCATACCAAGAGAAAACAAATTCGAGTCTTTTACAGCCTTGATAAATATCTTCATACCCAATTTCAGGGACTTCTTGTTATTAACTCGTCACCTCCCACAATCAGGGACTGACGGAGAAAGCAACTTCCGCACAATCTTAAAACACTACCGTGCTAATCCTAGCTAGGCACATTCTCAAATACTAAAATCGACTCTTTTATAATGACCCCATATAGACATCTAAAGGTCAAGCTTTTAATAATATCAAGAAACTTTTATGACTAGAAAAT
The DNA here is from genome assembly GCF_042453785.1 of Malus domestica. Lineage (NCBI taxonomy): Eukaryota > Viridiplantae > Streptophyta > Magnoliopsida > Rosales > Rosaceae > Malus > Malus domestica. The sequence continues at coordinate 8,262,210 of NC_091675.1, read as the reverse complement.
AATTCAGTAAGCCAAAACCACATTCTCTAGAACACTTTCGCTATACCTACGATAAGATCAGATCACACTAATCCTGCAATTTACAGGCAACACCAAATTTACTCATCCATATGCAATGACTACATGAGTTAGCCAATGTTGACATCCATAATATATATATTCTTTAAAGAGACTGTCCTCATATGTTTGCTATAATAGGAATAAGCTCATAAATCAAGGAAGACCGCTCTACTACAATCAAACAGTAAGAAAACAAACCTTGTTCGGATGGACATCGTCAAAAACATGAGCTTGACCACCATAAAATATGGTCATCTGCCGACCAGCTGATATAAATCCATGTTGACTGCCACAACAGAATAAAAAAGATGAGGCATCAAGTTTCCTCTTACTTGAAAGAAGAGCGAAAAAAAAGTAACAGACATGTACTATATCTTGTACCTTGGATTAGAAGGTTCTGACTCTACAATATGAGTCCCAGATTTCTGCCTGCTGCCACTTGGCAGCACACCAGACGAGTTTCTTTCTGGAGCATCACTACCGGCATTAATAGAACTCAAAATTCCCGGGCCCTTAATTCCAGTTCTAGATCCCTCATCTGCTGCTGATTGAGAAATATTGTTTGGACTGGCATTGGCATCCCTAAATCGGTTTGAAGGTAATTGATGCACCATGGGTACAAAATGACCCCCTCGTGGAGGGTACTGTACTGCAGCACCCATATTCATGGGAGTAGGTCGTTCCCATTTGGTATCAACTCTACCACCAAGTGGAGACTGAAAAATGAGAGAACCAGAAGTTGGCCTCGGTGGCTGTGTAGCAAAGACTGCTTCATCGTCATTGGACCTTCGAGGTCGCTCTCCCCCTGGTCCATGTCGAAGCATCTGATTTCAGGATAACTAAAATGCATCAGATTAATAAAACATAGGGTGGGGCTTTTTCCTTATGCAAGAATAGAATATCAGTATCGTATCATGTCACACTCACACCTTCATCAAATGTGACCTCTCAAGGTGATCAGGACCCATATGAGGGACACCATCTCTGGATGAACCCATAAAAGTCGAGTCCGAATTACTCCGCTTACTTCCTAGTAACCTGTTACTTATCTCAGGCCCAGAAATATCACTCCTCGGGCCATAGAATGGAACCCCCTCAAGATGATTTCCAGCCTGTCTTTCTACCAAATTTAATGAGACAATAATCAAACTCATATCTAATCCAGATAACAAAGGACACACTGTAAGCGTGTTGAATTTTCAGTAAAACAATCATAACAGATAACCAAGATTAGTAGTTAATGTGCATTCACCAAAGTCACAGACAAAAAGGCCAATAATATAACATAAACATCAACACAAAGTCATAAACAAATGCTCAAAGTCTCACTTTATAATGATAACTTTTGACAAACACTCTCAACTTTTGCACTACCCAATCGTTAACAGCATCAAAAATGGAAAAAGATCCCGCCACATTATAAATGACAACAAATACACAAAACCATTTTAGCATCATATTTCTCAAGCCTAATTCCAAATGCTCCAATAATACACAAATTAAGAGAGCCAACAAAGCAAGTGAAAAGCTTGCCCTTAATTCAATCTATCCATAAAAATGAACAATTTAACAAATCAAATGCATAGAGGAAAAAGAGAGAGACCACAACAGCTACCAAACTCCTTCACTAACTAATCCATAACATACAAAAGTATAAAGTACACAACTCCTTACTAACATCACTAACTGCATCAAAAACTGAAAAAGATAAATCCACTCACATAACATAGAGAATATAATCCCACCCCCATCTTTCTCATTTGCATTTACACAAGCAATCCAAAACAACAATAAAAAAAAAACCCTCTACAAAAAATAGTAAAGATATGAACTTTTTCAAGCTGATTACAAAATTATATAAAAGCACTTATCTTTAATAGGAAATGACGGGTTTTTGTTATGAACTCAACTAAAATCATAGGTAGTAAAAAACAGCATAAATGGGGAGGAACTCACCGGAACCCAGATCAGAGGTGGTGGAGATGGGGCCACGGCCACCGCCGGAGGAAGCCCCAAGGGAAGCGGAGGCGGAGGGAGAAGGCTCAGAGAGCCTACAATCGGTGGAGGTTTTAGGGGCTAAAACCACAGGGGAATCTCCAGGATTCATGCCCAGAAAATCATGGAAGATGGTGTGCTTCCCCTGCTGCTGCTCCTCTAGCTTCTGCTTCTGCGGCTGCTGCTTTTGCTGTTGGCTGCTGAGAGTTGTGGCATTGCTGTTGGGGATGCCTTGCTGGGCCATTTTCAGAACAGCCATTCCATCTCCATCCCCATTCCACCACTCTGCATAGCTGCTACTTATCTGCTAGCAAGAGAGAGATGGTGTTTTTGTGAAAAGAGAAGAAAAAGAGAGCTCGATTTTCAGAAAAGGAAAAAGAATGAGGACTTGAAAAGAAAAAGAGAGAATCTTTGGGGCTCTTTTATGAGCAGAGACCGAGAGAGAGAGAGAGAGAGAGAGAGAGAAAGAGTGAGAGAGCAAATAAAAGCGGAGGTTCTTGAGCAAGTGTTGCGACTCGCGCTTGAGTTTCTCTTTCTCTCTGTAGATTGAATGGGTGTGTCTCTGAGTGTGGGTGTTGAGTTGTTTGGTTGTTTGGTTGTGTGGGAATATATGTTGGGGTTGGAAGGTGTGTTTTTTTCTGGCAATTATTTGATATTTCTGTTGTGTTATTGCATAGGGAGAGGAAAAGAAAGAAGCAATCGAGAGCTCAGATAGAGTCTGATGATGGGTTTTCTGTCTCTTTGTGTATGCACTAACGTGGCTCTCTCCCACTGCCTACCTTTTCATGGCCACTTAATGAAGCATCCTTTTGTTTCTGTATTTTTTTGTTTTTCATAAATGTTCTTTGCATTTAATAAAAGAAAAACTAATGAAAATGGCTTGAAAACTTTAAGGTAAAGTAAATAGTACCAGGATTGACTTTTTAGTGTAAAAATATGGTTTTTCGTTAAAGTGAACAGTACCGGATACTTTTCATTAAAGTTCTCTTTAATAAAACATATCTTCTTCAACAAAAACCCATATCTTCTTTAATGTTTTGAAAGTACATGTTTTGATGGTACAATTTTCATGTGATGGCATGTCTCCGTCTTCTTGCACCAAAGTTTGAATTTTTTCTCAATAAATAGAGTAAAAAATAAAGATTCAATATATATTATCTAATTGAAAAAGTGAGTAAAAAATCGATTATAGTTTCAAATAAAATTATAAAAAACATTAAATCACTTGCAAGTAATTACAAATGGAGGCAGATTATCTACCCTCCCACTTCCCGTGCCCTGCTGTTTGTGTAGTCACAGTTAAGCCACGTCAACATTTTATATTATTATTCATTTTTGTTTTATTATCTCTATAAAAAATAATATAAAATATTAACGTGACTTAACCGTGACTACACAAAATAAAAAGGCACGGAAAGTGAGAGGGTTGAGAATCTGCCTCCATTACAAATATCTAGCATTTACCTTCAAAAGTTGTATCAATATAGGTATATGAGTTGTCCTTAGGGCAGTCTAAAGTTGACAAGGATTAAGATGTATTTGGGATTTGTTTGGTTGTAACCTTGCACGTTCCTTCACTTGTTAAGTTGTTATCAATTTGTTATCAATTTTTTGTTTCTACCCATTGGAAGAAGAAAATTTGATGAATACTAGGTTTTAGCTCTTGAAAAAACAGAGTGAAACTTAGTCCTTAAACACTTAATACAAACCAACTGCAGCCATAAAATGGTTTGACATTAGGGGTGTTTTTCGGAGTTCCAAAAACTTGAAATTGGATCGGATCAAATCACAATTTTTAAACTGGAAATTTTTGGCATATTAAAAAAATTTGGAATCGGATTAATCTCAAAAATTCAGAAACTCATATATTTTATAAGTTTTTTAATATTCTTTAAATACATTCTAATTTCCGTTCTTTCTTTTCTTTTTTTTCTTCTAATTTCTGTTCTTTTTATAATAATAAAAATATTCGAATTCAGAATTTTTGAATTCGGAATTGGAAATAGCATTCCAACTTGCAGCCCTATTCGGCATGCATATAATTCACACCCATGTAACCATGTTGTGCATTATATCACACATGAAATCAAATCAAATGAGTCTTTCAAAAAAAAAAAAATCAAATCAAATGATAAAACCACTCAGATATGTGATGATACAAAACAAGACAAGATTATTCATTAAAAATGTGAAATACTCTGGTTTAGGTTCGAATGCACATCCTTGTTCAGTAGTTAATTAATTTTTATCGTACGTAGATGTAACAATCAACACCATTTATTTTATATTCACTATATGAAGAGCATACCTAACAAAATGTTCGCTGCATATTATCTAATTATAAAATAGTGAGTATGAAATAGGTTATAGCTTCAAAAAAAAAAATATATATATATATATTAACAAACATTATCTACACTAAGAAGAGGAGATGAGTTTAGCCTTACAATAGGCTAGCCATAATGTGATTCAAATTCGTTTTTGACGAGAAAAGAACTTCAAACCTCTCACTTACAAGTACAGAATATCATTAGACCGTAGTATTAAGTGACATATATCTAAACAATTTGCAAGTAATTCCACATATACCTTCAAAAATTGTATCAATACAGGCATATGAGTTGTCCTTATGGCAATCTAAAGTTTGCAAATGTGTTTGGTTCTAACCTTGTACATTCCTTCACGTGTTATCAATTTTTGTTTCTACCCACTGGAAGAAGAAAATTTGATGAATACTAGGTTTTAGCTTCTTGGAAATAAGACTGAAACTATAATCCTAAAACACTTAACACAAACCAATTGCAGCCATAAAATTGTTTGACGTTAGGGTTTTTTTGTGTGTGTGTGTGGGGGGGGGGGGGGAAAGGATCGAATTGGAAATGACCTTTTCGATTTATGTACCCAAATTTTGGCATCGGGTCGGATCAAATCGTAATTTTAAAATTCGAAATTTCGAAAACTCATATATTTTACAAGTTTTTGAATGTTTTCAAGCTTTTTCGTACATGAAATTTATTCTTTTTTCTTAATATTTGGTATATGCTTATGTATAAATTCAAGTAAATTTTGTAGTATAATAGTATGCTTATCTTTTCTTTTTTTAATATATAAGTGTATGTTTAATATAAAAAAAAACAATGAAGAAAATGTATCTGAAACTAGCAATAAAATACAAAAGTTGATTACAAAATATATAATTGGAGTAAATAATTATAAAATCGAAATATTTCAAAAGATCAAAATAAGTTTGGAACACTTCGAAAAAATTTGGGTCAAAAATTTAGAATTCTCGAAATCTCTAAATGCATTATAATTCTCTTCCAAATTTTTCATAAAATATTCGAAATCAGAATTTTTGAGTTTGGAATTGGAAAAACCATTCCAACTTACAGTTTTATTTGGCATGCATATAATTCACATCCATGTTGTGCTCACACATGAAATCAAGTCAAATGATAAAACCACTCAAATATGTGATGACACACCTCGATCCGGAATGTTCACTAGGACTCCAAATCGAGTTGTGCTGACCGACACCTGGAAGGTGACGAAGCCATAAAGTGTGATGATGTGGAAAAATGTGAATAAATTTAAACCTAAAAGTGCCTAAATACCAGAGTGCACCGGTGAGTGGGAATGAACTCACTTCACACGTGACGTTAGAGCATAAGCAATTACAGAAAAGTGAATTAAGAATCGTATCCTCGAAATAATCTTCAATACTAAGAATCGCACGAATCTTCAACGATAAGAAAGCTTAACTAATAAGACCTGGAGGGTGAAGACAAGACAAAGGTGAGTGGCCCTGTAAATAAAATTTTAATAGAACCCATATAAAACATTATAACCCCTCGCTACAACACCTGTATAATTTCCAGAAAATATCATAAATATACCACAATACAGCATCTCGTCAGCAATATTAAATAATCATATGATTAATAACTCATACTAGTACGCAAGTCGAAGTCACCTATGGTGACCGATAGGACTTACCCATATCTCACAAGTCGGAACCACTGTAGTGGTCTGTACGACAGGACTGGGTGTAAATGAATACACTCAAGTGCTACGATCACATAAAGAGTCACATACAAGTTGGAACCACCTATATTGGTCTGTACAACAGGCATGTGCACCTACCTTGAATTCAAGGTGAGCGTATAGTGCAGGAGGTGAACATTACGTGAAGGACTGTGCCCTGGCCACAGGCGGGAGCACTAACACCGAGGTGCAGGTTTATGAGCTTTAAATGCATCTAATACCACATGTACGACTCATAAGCAACATGTACGACAATGTCGGAGTTGCCTACTATTGCAACCTGTAAGACCGTGTCGGAGTTACTTAAAACATAAATGTAGTCATACCATAACCCCATCAGTTCAACTAATACCGTATACTTACCTGAACTTACCTGTGTGTTCTTTGTTCATTTTTGCACTCCAAAGCGTTCGCAATAATTATGTGCAAGGAATATACATATGGATGTATCAGGATGTAAATCTGAATTTCAACCATATCATAATATTTCCAGATATATAAACACATAAACAAATGGCTTAAAATGCAATAACCGTAACGCCCCACTGTCAAACCATTTACTTTTGGGAATAATTATTGGTGATAAGCCCAATTAGACACTAGTTTAATTAACTAACATTACTTACGTTTCCTTACTTCAATTCCTTGATTCTTCACACATTGATTTATGAACAACAATTAACTACCAAATCATAAGGTTAATTCTCACATTTTCCACCAATGTCCCTCACATTGTTCAATTCCCCAAATAAGGCTATTGTCCCAATTATTTAGTTTCATTTATTATATGGATGCATCTAACGTCTTGTTAGACTGCCTACGTACCCTAAACAGGGATCAAGCTATTCGTAGTTCGCATTAGTACTTCAAAGCATTGACAGTAATTATATGAAATATTCAATTTATAAACGTTTGAGGAGATGTCAATCGTGTGTGTGTGTATATATATATATAATAGAAGAGAAAAGACCTATTCACCTTAGGTCTGCGATACGACTCCCTCGCACAAATGTCGAGACATCACAAACTATCGTCGCCTGTGGTCAAGTATCAAATCACGTCTCAGAGTTCTTACTTATAGAATACCTAATTTACATAATACATATCCTCAAGGACCTTCAAGAATAATTTGAGACCCATTGACCAAGAGTCAACTGTCGATCAAAGATCGACGGTTGGATCTAGAACCCTGTAAACTTGCTCCAGAAGATCCGCATATCAGATTTCTAATCCAAAAATTCCAAAGATCCACATTATGCTTCTAGAATAACATACTAAAATTTTATTACGATCCAACGGTCGGATTTCCGTCAATTGCCCAAAATTAAGTGACGGTTAACATTTATTTTATAAACTTACAAATCCAATTTGGGAAGATCTGTACGTCGGATTCCCCATCCATAAGTTCCTATGATCTTCAAATATTATGCACTATAAGGTATTAAAGTTTGGTGAGGAACTAAGGATCGGATCGTCGATTCATATTTTGACATATTCACGTGTCGAAATAAAACTAAGCCCAAATAATGAAATTACGTCATACGGATATCAATTATGAACCCAGGGCATATAATAGTACTTAAATAAAAACATCATTGGCCTACAGGCCACGTGTCGTTACGGGTGGCAGTCGGCAGTCCTGACTCGCAGGAAAATTTAACTATTTTTAAAAATTCTCAAAATTTACAAAATTGAAGATCTCAAATAGTAGAGTAAACTTTATGCCTGTGGCCAAGTCCCATTTGGCCTAGAAAGGCTCCAATTTTGCTAAAACAATACGAAACCCTAGAATTGGGTGTGATTCGATTCGACCTCCAAACTTGCTTTGATGCCTCCACCACTACTTGGGCTTTGTTCCTGGGTTCTAGGGGAGTGTCTTGGTAGTGGTAATTGAAGGAAAACGTTTCACAAATGGGTGGATTTCGAGTAACCTTTCCCGTGGCACCCATGGTGGTTTTTCCACCAAACTTCAACCAAATTCCTTCTAATTTTGGGTGGAAATGGAAGAGGGGAGGTCAAGGGATAATTTCAAGGTGAAGAATGGGTGACTTTCGTCGGAGAAGTGGTGGGATTTAGCCGAAATTGGAACGGGGTCGAAACCAGTTTTGTTTTGGGTGCACGAGTCGGCTGGGTTGGGTGCTCCACACCTCCCTCATTTCCCTCCTAGTTCTTCTCTTCCATTTGTCACTGACTCACTCTCACTTTCCTCATTTCCTGATTGGGCATTGCCCATCCCTTTCTCTCCCTCTCCACTTCGCTACCATCAGGCAGCCATCCTCTTTTCTTTTCTTCTTTTTATTTTCCCCTCATTCTTTCTAACTCCTCCCTTAGTAAAAATAACAATAACCATAATAAATGAATAGAATAATGAATAACGACACTCAAAATTTATAAAATCGTAAAATTTGGGACGGGTTGTCACATGTGATGCTACAAAACAAGACAATATTATTCATTAAAATGTGAAATACTTAGGTTTTGATTCGAAGGCACTCCTTATTCACCTATTTGTAGTTAATTAATTAATACAATACGCATGTAACAATCAAAACCATTTATTTTATAATCACCATTTGACAATCATACCTACAGAAGAAAAAAAATCAAATTGAAGGTGGTTTAGTTGTCCATATCAAAATAAATGAACAATCATCAATATGATTTTTTTTGTTACTACATACAATAGTATTTACATTATGAGGGTGGTGGAGCAAGCTAAACTTCACAATGAACTAGTCATAATAACTTGGTTCAAATTCGTTTTTGACGAAAATTAAATCTAAAACTTCTTATTTATAAGTGAAGAGAAATACTACTAGACTGTCATACTAAGTGACATCATGATTAAACGATCACTACAACAACAACAACAACAACAACAAAGCCTTTTCCCACTAAGTAGGGTCGGCTATATGAATCCTAGAACGCCATTGCGCTCGGTTTTGTGTCATGTCCTCCGTTAGATCCAAGTACTCTAAGTCTTTTCTTAGAGTCTCTTCCAAAGTTTTCCTAGGTCTTCCTCTACCCCTTCGGCCCTGAACCTCTGTCCCGTAGTCACATCTTCGAACCAGAGCGTCAGTCGGCCTTCTTTGCACATGTCCAAATCACCGGAGCCGATTTTCTCTCATCTTTCCTACAATTTCGGCTACTCCTACTTTACCTCGGATATCCTCATTCCCAATCTTATCCTTTCTCGTGTGCCCACACATCCCACGAAGCATCCTCATCTCCGCTACACCCATTTTGTGTACGTGTTGATGCTTCACCGCCCAACATTCTGTGCCATACAACATCGCTGGCCTTATTGCCGTCCTATAAAATTTTCCCTTGAGCTTCAGTGGCCTACGACGGTCACACAACACGCCGGATGCACTCTTACACTTCATCCATCCAGCTCGTATTTTATGGTTGAGATCTCCATCTAATTCTCCGTTCTCTTGCAAGATAGATCCTAGGTAGCGAAAACGGTCGCTTTTTGTGATCTTCGCTAGATTGCTCCGGTCATTAGTGTGGATAAGTATATAAATGGATAGAGATAGGAAAGCAAACACAAGATGTACGTGGTTCACCCAGATTGGCTACGTCCACGGAATAGAAGAGTTCTCATTAATTGTGAAGGGTTTACACAAGTACATAGGTTCAAGCTCTCCTTTAGTGAGTACAAGTGAATGATTTAGTACAAATGACATTAGGAAATATTGTGGGAGAATGATCTCGTAATCACGAAACTTCTAAGTATCGGAGTGTGGTGTCGTCTTGACTTGCCTTATCTGTCTCATAGGTAGATGTGGCATCTTCTTTGGAAGTACTTTTCCTCCATCCAGGGGTGGTATCTTTAACTGGTGGAGATGCACAAGGTAATGTATCAATTTCACTTGAAGCTTACTTGTAGTTTCAGACTTAGTCAAGCGCGATACAAACCATGTAGTAGGAGTCCCCCAAGTCGCCGAGCTAGGGGGTCTGCTGAAAGAGGTGACAGACAAGGTAAGCAATCAGAGCTCCGACTGATTGTTCACCTTCTCCCCATCTTGCAACAGCATGAAGGATAAAGAGAAGAAAAATGAGAAGAGATGATATGAGATACTTTTGCTTTTGAAGAAGTAACTTTCCACAGGCTTATTCTTGAACTGAGCTGGAGGGTTTTCTGGTTTCCTCCAGAGTATAAGGCCGACTGAAGAATTTGAGGGTCAAAACAAGTCCATCAAATCTAGAGTATGTTCCACCCTGCTGATATGGGATACTTTTGCTTTTGACAGAGTAATGGATGTATCGGCACGTGTGCTGTTACGCTTGTCTCCACATGCTTCCTTGTATCCTTCGCACTTGCCCTATCTGTTCCTCAAGCAAATGCGGAATCTTCCCTGGAAACATAAGATGTTGAAGATGAGTACTCGAGAGCAATGCCAGGTAAGTAATCAGGTAAGGGGTTCCAGGCAGTCAGTTCCTGGCTGGAAGCTTGATTCCAAGTGCTGACTGATTGCTCTCTTTCTCCTTGTCTTGCAGGTAAAAACAAGGCCAAAGGAAAAGACAGGGAAAAAGCATGATATGGGATACTCTTGCTTTTAACCCTGATGATATGAGATATTCTTGCTCTAGTATAGCTTGTTTGCAGAGGTATTATCGGGGGGAAAGAAAGCTGAATATTTCGAAAGGCTTCGTTGGGAGTGCCCTCTCAGATATGATGAAGGGTTGAGCATTTTTGCAGGTCTGCTCGTCCGTTGGGGATGGAGGTCGACATATATAGGAGTCTCCCTAACAACAAGTAGTAATGCTATTCATTTACCCTGCTTGGTCATAGCACGGTAGTGGGAGCTGTCAGTTTCACATGTTTTAACTCTGTCAGAGCACTTTGAAAAAGTGGTCTGTGGTATCTGGCTCTCGAGATTCGGAGAACGATGCCTCTTCGATTTTTGAGAAAGCAATCATGCTGGGGGTCTGGCTCTCGAGATTCGGAGGGCGGTGCCTCTTCGATTTTGGAGCAAGCAATCTTGTTGGGAGTGTTGTCTCGAATGTGAGTAAAGGTTGGGCATGTTTGCTAGTCTACCTTGCCACGAAGCACAAAGGTTGACACACAGGGACTTTCCAATTATCCAGCAATGGTACTGTTCCTTTACCCTCTCTTCGATTTTGAGAAAGTAGTCATGTTGGGAGTCTGGCTCTCGAGATTCAGAGGACGGTGCCTCTTCGATTTTGGAGCAAGCAATCTTGTTAGGAGTGTTTTCTCGAATGTGAGTAAAGGTTGGGCATGTTTGCTATTCTACCTTGCCACGAAGCACAGAGGTTGACACACAGGGACTTTCCAATTATCCAGCAGTGGTACTGTTCCTTTACCCTTGTGGGTAATAATATGGTAGCTAGACCTTCAAAATTTATGTGTCTAAACTTTGTTAGTGCTGTTTCTTTGCTATTCTTTTACCTTTCTTGGTCAGAGCGATGTAGTGGGAGCTGCAAGCTTCACGTGTTCAACTTTGGCAGAGAACTTTGGCAAAGTTATCTGTGGTACCCATGAGCTATTGTTGCGTGTGGGAAGTGGGTAATTGAACAGTAAGATTCATGTGCTTTCTACTTCACAAGAAGTCTTCGACAGAATGCCCATAACTTCTGCAAAGCTGAGTGTGCGTGTGACAGGTGCTGACAAGGCTAGAAAAGTAGGTGCCTCTTCGATTTCTGAGATCGGCCCTCGTGGTCTCTGAGCAGCCCAGCTTTTGAGAAAGCGAGCGCCTCTTCGATTGATTCGGAGAACGATGCCTCATCGATTTTTGAGAAAGCAATCATGCTGTGGGTCTGGCTCTCGAAGATTCGGGGAGCAGTGTCTCTTCGATGTTTGAGAAAGTAATCATGTTGGGAGTCTGGCTCTCGAGATTCGGAGGACGGTGCCTCTTCAATTTTGGAGCAAGCAATCTTGTTGGGAGTGTTTTCTCGAATGTGAGTAAAGGTTGGGCATGTTTGCTAGTCTACCTTGCCACGAAGCACAAAGGTTGACACACAGGGACTTTCCAATTATCCAGCAATGGTACTGTTCCTTTACCCTCTCTTCGATTTTTAATAAAGTAGTCATGTTGGGAGTCTGGCTCTCGAGATTCGGAGGACGGTGCTTCTTCGATTTTGGAGCAAGCAATCTTATTGGGAGTGTTTTCTCGAATGTGAGTAAAGGTTGGGCATGTTTGCTAGTCTACCTTGCCATGAAGCACAGAGGTTGACACACAGGGACTTTCCAATTATCCAGCAGTGGTACTGTTCCTTTACCCTTGTGGGTAATAATATGGTAGCTAGACCTTCAAAATTTATGGGTCTAAACTTTGTTAGTGCTGTTTCTTTGCTATTCTTTTACCCTTCTTGGTCAGAGCGATGTAGTGGGAGCTGCAAGCTTCACGTGCTCAACTTTGGCAGAGAACTTTGGCAAAGTTATCTGTGGTACCCATGAGCTATTGTTGCGTGTGGGAAGTGGGTGATTGAACAGTAAGATTCATGTGTTTTCTACTTCCCCAGAAGTCTTCGACAGAATGCCCATAATTTTCGCAAAGCTGAGTGTGCGTGTGACAGGTGCTGACAAGGCTGGAAAAGTAGGTGCCTCTTCGATTTCTGAGATCGGCCCTCGTGGTCTCTGGGGAGCCCAGCTTTTGAGAAAGCGAGCGTCTCTTCGATTTCTGAGATCGGCCTTCGTGGTCTTTAAGCAGCCCAACTTTTGAGAAAGTAAACGTCTCTTCAATTTTTGAGATCAACCCTCGTGATCTCTAAGCAGCCCAGCTTTTGAGAAAGCAAACGCCTCTTCGATTTCTGAGCAGGCGCCTCTTCGATTTCTGAAGCTCCGTCAAGTGCAGATTTTTATAGGGGCTGGCATTAAGTTCCAAAGCACACTTGAATCTCCACCAGTAGAAGCTTCATTCTTGCACTTCTAAGATCTTGATTTGTCCGACCTCTTCTCTCTTCAACACCTTTGAAAATGTCTGGCCCCTCCGACCGTCGTTTTGACTTGAACCTTGTTGAAGAGGCAGCCCCGCCTTCTCCAGACAACATATGGCGCCCATCCTTCGTCTCCCCTACTGGTCCTCTTACCGTTGGGGATTCCGTGATGAAGAATGATATGACCGCTGCGGTGGTGGCCAGGAACCTTCTCACTCCCAAAGATAACAGACTACTTTCCAAACGGTCTGATGAGTTAGCTGTTAAGGATTCGCTGGCTCTCAGTGTTCAGTGTGCATGTTCTGTGTCTAATATGGCCCAACGCCTATTAGCTCGAACCCGCCAAGTTGAATCATTGGCGGCTGAAGTGATGAGTCTCAAACAGGAGATTAGAGGGCTCAAGCATGAGAATAAACAGTTGCACCGGCTCGCACATGACTATGCTACAAACATGAAGAGGAAGTTTGACCAGATGAAGGAAACTGATGGTCAGGTTTTACTTGATCATCAGAGATTTGTGGGTTTGTTCCAAAGGCATTTATTGCCTTCGTCTTCTGGGGCTGTACCGCGTAATGAAGCTCCAAATGATCAACCTCTGATGCCTCCTCCTTCTAGGGTTCTGTCCAGTACTGAGGCTCCAAATGATCCCCCTCCGGTGCCTTCTCTTTCTGGGGCTCTACCGATTGCTGAGACTTCTCCTAAGCAACCTTTGTGAAGGCTCCCTCTTGTTTGTTTATTTTGACTCATATATGTGTACATATTTGTAGCTTATCGGGGATATCAATAAATAAGCTTTCATTCATTTCAACGTATTGTGTTAAATACACCAAAGCCTTCTTCGCTAAGTTCTTTGAATTTTCTTTTGTTGAAGCTTGTATGTTGAAGCTTTCTGAGTGGAGCATGTAGGTTGGGGTAGTGTTCCCTTAATTTCCCGAGTGAGGAAAACTTCTCGGTTGGAGACTTGGAGAATCCAAGTCACTGAGTGGGATCGGCTATATGAATCTTAGAACGCCATTGTGCTCGATCCTGTGTCATGTCCTTCGTTAGATCCAAGTACTCTAAGTCTTTTCTTAGAGTCTCTTCCAAAGTTTTCCTAGGTCTTCCTCTACCCCTTCGGCCCTGAACCTCTGTACCATAGTCGCATCTTCTAATCGGAACGTCAGTAGGCCTTCTTTGCACATGTCCAAACCACCGTAACCGATTTTCTCTCATCTTTCCTTCAATTTCGGCTACTCCTACTTTACCCCGGATATCCTCATTCCTAATCTTATCCTTTCTCATGTGCCCACACATCCAACGAAGCATCCTCATCTCCGCTACACCCATTTTGTGTACGTGTTGATGTTTCACCGCCCAACATTATGTGCCATACAGCATCGCCGGCCTTATTGCCGTCCTATAAAATTTTTCCTTGAGCTTCAGTGGCATACGGCGGTCACACAACACGCCGGATGCACTCTTCCACTTCATCCATCCAGCTTGTATTCTATGGTTGAGATCTCCATCTAATTCTCCGTTCTTTTGCAAGATAGATCCTAGGTAACGAAAACGGTCGCTCTTTGGTATTTCTTGATCTCCGATCCTCACCCCTAACTCGTTTTGGCCTCCATTTGCACTGAACTTGCACTCCATATATTCTGTCTTTGATCGGCTTAGGCGAAGACCTTTAGATTCCAACACTTCTCTCCAAAGGTTAAGCTTTGCATTTACCCCTTCCTGAGTTTCATCTATCAACACTATATCATCTGCGAAAAGCATACACCAAGGAATATCATCTTGAATATGTCCTGTTAACTCATCCATTACCAACGCAAAAAGGTAAGGACTTAAGGATGAGCCTTGATGTAATCCTACAGTTATGGGAAAGCTTTCGGTTTGTCCTTCATGAGTTCTTACGGCAGTCTTTGCTCCTTCATACATATCCTTTATAGCTTGGATATATGCTACTCGTACTCCTTTCTTCTCTAAAATCCTCCAAAGAATGTCTCTTGGGACCCTATCATACGCTTTTTCCAAATCTATAAAGACCATGTGTAAATCCTTTTTCCCATCTCTATATCTTTCCATCAATCTTCGTAAGAGATAGATTGCCTCCATGGTTGAGCGCCCTGGCATGAACCCGAATTGGTTGTCCGAAACCCGTGTCTCTTGCCTCAATCTATGCTCAATGACTCTCTCCCAGAGCTTCATTGTATGACTCATTAGCTTAATACCCCTATAGTTCATGCAATTTTGTACGTCGCCCTTATTCTTGTAGATAGGCACCAAAGTGCTCGTTCGCCACTCATTTGGCATCTTCTTCGTTTTCAAAATCCTATTGAAAAGGTCAGTGAGCCATGTTATACCTGTCTCTCCCAAAAGTTTCCACACTTCGATTGGTATATCGTCTGGGCCTATTGCTTTTTTATGCTTCATCTTCTTCAAAGCTACAACCACTTCTTCCTTCCGGATTCGACGATAAAAAGAGTAGTTTCTACACTCTTCTGAGTTACTCAACTCCCCTAAAGAAGCACTCATTTCATGTCCTTCATTGAAAAGATTATGAAAATAACTTCTCCATATGTCTTTAACCGCGTTCTCTGTAGCAAGAACCTTTCCATCCTCATCCTTGATGCACCTCACTTGGTTTAGGTCCATTGTCTTCTTTTCCCTTGCTCTAGATAGTTTATAGATATCCAACTCTCATTCTTTGGTATCTAGTCGTTTATACATATCGTCGTAAGCCGCTAACTTAGCTTCTCTGACAGCTTTCTTCGCCTCTTGTTTCGCTTTTCTATACCTTTCACCATTTTCATCGGTCCTCTCCTTGTATAAGGCTTTACAACATTCCTTCTTAGCCTTCACCTTTGTTTGTACCTCCTCATTCCACCACCAAGATTCCTTTTGGTGTGGGGCAAAGCCCTTGGACTCTCCTAATACCTCTTTTGCTACTTTTCGGATACAACTAGCCATGGAATCCCACATTTGGCTAGCTTCCCCCTCTCTATCCCACACACATTGAGTGATTACCTTCTCTTTGAAAATGGCTTGTTTTTCTTCTTTTAGATTCCATCATCTAGTCCTTGGGCACTTCCAAGTCTTGTTCTTTTGTCTTACTCTTTTGATATGTACATCAATCACCAACAAGCGATGTTGATTAGCCACGCTCTCTCCTGGTATAACTTTGCAATCCTTACAAGTTATACGATCCCCTTTCCTCATTAGAAGAAAATCTATTTGTGTTTTTGACGACCCACTCTTGTAGGTGATCACATGTTCTTCTCTCTTCTTAAAGAAGGTGTTGGCTAAGAAGAGATCATATGCCATTGCAAAATCCAAGATAACTTCCCCATCCTCGTTTCTCTCCCCAAAACCATGGCCACCATGAAAACCTCCATAGTTGCCTGTCTCCCTGCCCACGTGTCCATTTAAATCTCCTCCTATAAATAACTTCTCCGTCTGAGCAATTCCTTGCACCAAGTCTCCAAGATCTTCCCAAAATTTCTCCTTCGAACTCGTATCCAACCCTACGTGAGGTGCGTACGCACTAATCACATTGATAAGTTCTTGTCCTATTACAATCTTGATTGCCATGATTCTATCTCCTACCCTCTTGACATCTACAACATCTTGTACCAAGGTCTTGTCCACGATGATGCCAACACCGTTTCTCGTTCTATTTGTGCCCGAATACCAAAGTTTAAACCCTGAGTTTTCTAGATCCTTTGCCTTACTACCAACCCACTTAGTTTCTTGTAGGCACATAATATTTATCCTTCTCCTCACCATAACTTCCACTACTTCCATAGATTTTCCCGTTAAGGTTCCTATATTCCACGTTCCTAAACGCATTTTGCTCTCTTGAACTCTACCCTTCTGTCCTAGCTTCTTCACCCTCCCCCGTCTAATAGGATCAAAGTACTTCTTTTGTGTGTCCCGGGTAAAGTTGATAGGAGCATATGCTCCCAAACAACTTTGAGTGGAGTCGTTCGAAAAGAAGTTTCTATGGCCCCCTTGCTCATTTAACACTGCATCCGGGTGCCGATGGAGATACAGCGACCCTTGCTCACTTATCACTGTGCTCGGGCCACACAGCGCGCCACTTACGGGTGACGCCCTAGCTTTAGCGCGATTTTGTTCTGGATTCATTTTCATAAGGATTCGACGTGATCATGGAGTGCCGGCTGTCGACTACCTGACGCCCTCCCCCTCCTCCTTTATCCGGGCTTGAGACCGGCCATGTAAGACATAGGCGGAGTTCATGATTAAACGATCACTAATTTGTTTAATTTTTTTACAATTATAATTTTTAAATTGCGATAGACAAAATAAATAATCCTGATAAATGTGTAACATAACAATTTATAGATTACGTCCAACTGAATAAATAAAGAGATTCGCATTGAAGTGCACCTAAGTATATATTGGTGGTTAAAAAACAAATGCATGTCTCAATCATATTATGATATGAAGTATAATCCTTATGTGTAATTAAAATAAAATAAAATAAAACATCAAAACTCACTTTTGCTGCCTAAAATATATTTGAGGTTGATATAAATTTTTTTTTTTTTTTTTGTGAACTTGATATCATTATTTAATCAAAACACAAAGAAATGAGTCAAGAGTGGGAGAGAGAAGGGAATTGAAATGGTGGTGGAAGCCAAAGGTGACGAGTGGAGTGGGGGAAGAATATTGAAGCACAGGTTCTCTCTCTCTGTCTCTTTCTCTCTCGAGTAATTTTGTTACTGTCAGCAAATCACCATCGAACCAAAGCCCAATGCCGTCGTTTTCCGACTTCGAGCATCGTGCCGGACGCTCCACCCCAATTCACTGAAAAGATTCTTCATTCAAACTATCTCCGATGAAATTTTACAACGATCCGGTGTATAAGATGCATTAGTGCATTAAACGGATACTTATTTATCATTCTTTCTTCGTCTCTCTCAGTTGTTTGTGATGGCAACGACATAACAATTCCTCTCTTTTTCTTCACACTCTTATTTGTCTTGAATGGAGGAATGGTGACTGGTGAGTGAGTTGACACAAAGATTCACTCGTTGGCCTCGATGCTGTTGTAGACTATCGTATACATGATAGACGCCGTTTACAAGCTATGTCAAGAAGAAATACAACTGTATCTTTATAAAAATTAAGTCCGAAATTATTATTGACACTTTAAAATAGTTATTATATTATGCGTTTCTCTTTATCGTTATAATGAAAACAAGTACTAATAGGAATTTTATCATTGCAAATACTAATTTAGTGAAAAGAGTTTAGGCTAAATTGTAACAAAGGGCCCTGATCTATACCACAAGTTTAGTTTTCATTTTTGAACTCTACTAATAGTTTCTATCGTCTTCGAATTATGTCATTTGTTGCATTAATACTCCTTTTTGTTAACTCCGTCAACTTTTCCGTTAAGTTGAGGGATTGATTTTTTTAAAGAGAAATATTTAGTCCCTCAAGGATTAACATGAAACTTCTCCTTAAATATCTTGTGACATAGTCACGGAACTTCGTACTTATGATAGCAATTTCTTAAGAATGACTAAATGATCTTAGTTTTAGTTGAATTTTTGCAAAGATGATCTGTAAATAGTAATATGAACGGTTTTGATCATCAATACAAAATTCTGTAAATAAGCCATACAGTATTTTGAGTAGTAACTCCTTAAATTTGACAGAAAAGAAGGCATATTTGACGGAATGACCATTCATGCAACGCAGAGTTTAGTTGGAGAACAGGAGAAACTAATATAGGAACAAAAACTAAACATGACCTAAAATTCAGGAATCTTTGCTACCACGCACCAAAAACTAATTCACTTATTCCACTCCACCCCTCTAATCTCAAAAGTTAAATTTAACAGAACTTAATATGACGGTGATCTCAAACACCAATATCCGTAATGAGCAAGTAGTTGTCTCAGAATAGGGAAGATCCTGTGTTTCCCTTAAAGCAAATACTAAGCAAAGAGAAAGGCAATGAAAACTTAGAAATATGTATAAGTTGGCGATGCCATTATGGGATGTATTTTAAGCAATCACACATTGTGACGAGATATACATACATACATACATACATACATACATATATATTTATACATACATACATATATATTTATACATACATACATATATATATATATATATATATATATATATATATATATATATATCCAATCCAATTGTCCATACAAGGGTCTCTTCAAGCATGATTGAGTAGCACGATCAAAATAAGTGCAAAATCACTTTGAAATCCATCCAAATTGGCGGAAACTTCCACAAGCATGAGACTTTTTCTAACATCTAGTACTACAAATTGTACAAATCCACTAAACACCAAACTTATCAAATGATGAAAATGCTCTGACAAGCACAAATTACTAAAATAAAAGGGTTTTAATCACAAATGGTCTATGAAATTGACTCACCTCATCAAGATTGTCTTTAAAATTGAAAATGGATCAACGTAGTTTCTAAAAATGAGTGTCACAAATCAGTGTGGTCATTCAGACATAATTTAGTTTGTACCGGTAGTGAACCTGTATTCAAACCACTTTGACTTTATAACAGATGCCCATTAGGATCCAGAATGCTGCACATCTAAAGTACTGTAAGAAGTTTTCTCTTAAAATCCTCTATCAACTGGTTTGCTCTTGATACAAGATTTTCAGGCGAACTGTAGACTCTCCCTTTGCACGAGATGTGTCTTAATCTCTGACGTATGTATCCGGCAAGTTTGTTGAACGAGGAACAGAGGACATCATTTTGCACAGCTTCCGCGCCATTTCATTCATTCCTTGGAAAGTAAGATACTGAGGAACTAAAGCCCTCCGTATCATGTCCTCACGCTCTTCAAAAGCCTCTTTGAATTTATGCATATTGCAAAGCTAATGAATCGACATGGAGCTTGTAGCTAAATCCATATCCCATCCCCTAGACCCCATTTCCTTGCCAAATCCAATCGCCTCTCCTCACACAACATCTTCAACAAAAGTTGGAAAGTAAGCCGAGAAAACTACTAAACATACAAAATACGCTACTGATATCTAGATTGGGAAGGACTAAGGTACCGTTTGGTACGTGGGACGGGACGGAATGGAATGAGACAAGACGTTCCGTCCCACGTTTGGTGCGTCTAAAACGGATGGAACGCTCTGTTCCACGGGACGAGTTTTGGGTGAATTGTTGTTCCGCCTCACCCCTCTGAAATGACTCGTTCCACATCTGTGAAACACAAAATTATAACCTCTCCATCTCCTCCTTCTTCTTCCTCCTTGTTTCCATCCGAGGGCATCTTTGCTCCATTTCCGTTCCGTCTCGTCCTGTCCCGTCCCATTTCGTTCCGTCATGTCCCGTCCCGTCTTCATACCAAACGATACTAGGGAACGAGTCCATGCATGGCCCAACAATAGTAAGCTACCTCCAATTCGTACGTTAACTTACATGGAAGAAAAAAACGTATAAAGTTACAGTCACATGTTCAAATTATGGCATTATGTAAAACTAACACACTATTATTCATACTTTCTGAAATACTGACATGTTCACTCAAAATCATGGAATAAGCTCTTTCTGATAAGTAAAGGAGTCACAATTTCATGGCATGCTAGCTACTCTTTATCTTCATGGTCATTTCCCCTGTACCAAAACTTTAGCCGTGCGTATACTTTCTAAGAAAAACTTTTTTTTTTAATTTCTAAGGACCTTATATACATTGTAAAGGTCGTTTGCCTTGGGGATTTTCATATAAAGTTCAGCTTTTTCTAAGGACGGTACTATCCACACACTATTTTTTACATTTCATATACCTCTCTCAATTTCCAAATATCAAATTGAATGAATTGAATAAGATTAATGGACAAACTATTAAATGATTGTTTCCACTATTAGTCAATCCATTAAGTATAGGGGTGTAATATACACATATCCCTTTTTACTTCTCACACACTCTTTTAATTTTCGATCATTGGATCAGATGAATTGAAGAAGATCAACGGACAGAAATTAACAAATGGTGTGTGAGAAGTAAAAAGAGGTGTGTGGATAGCACAACCTTAAGTATAAAGTAAAAAATGGACAGAAGAATTAATCTAGAAGACGGATTGGACCAAAATGAAAATAAAATTGCAACTATATAGGTGTAAATGCAAAAAAAGGAAACTCTATGGACGAAAGTGGTAAACCCGGATAAACTTTTCGAAAACTATTTTTCCCCAATGTAAAACGAACGATATGAAAAGGCTATAGGGAGGCGAGTGTGGACTGAGCTGCATCTAACAATGATTTCCCTGCACTTCGCAAACGCCGCGTCTTTCCGGCCAGCGCAAGTCTCCGGCGCCGGCCCCCGAAATTACCAACAGCCCACCGAGTTTTTCCCTAGAAGGAAGTGCGTTTCGGTCTGTTTCGCCGGTATTTCGGCGGATTCGTCTCCGACTCAGCCCGGAAAGCCCGAAATCGAGCTCGAATTCATCGGGGTACGCGCATTAATCCCATTAAATTACAGTTATTTGCCCTTTTTTTCCCATATTTATTTGGGATGTTGTGTTGGTTGGTTAGCCGAAGCCGGGAAACGACGGGTCGTATCCGGTGGAGAGCGCGAAGGCGATAAGTGGAGAGAAGCTGCTGAGGGATGTCATGTCGGATAACAAGGTCGAGCTCTACGCCACGTATGTGAGTTTCCTATCGCTTCACTCTGCATCCTGCGCACTTTAGTTGTTTCTCCTCTGTTTCTACCGTGCGTTTTGATGTTGGGCTTTTCTAATTGTGGCCCAATATCAGTGCACCCTGACTCAAAGAAAAAACACCAAATGGTCACATAAGAAGGTATATCTCTAGCGCGAAGTGATTTCTGCACTTCCTTGTTATTTTCGTTGCACTCCCTTTCAGTTTCGATATGTTGGTTTGAAATTTGAACAAATCAAAGGGGTATTTTTTTCTTTATGGTCAAATCAAAAGAAAATTAAGAGATGAAAACAAAGGACGGAGTGCAAAAAGAGAAAACGAGAGTGCAGAAATCCATTCCCTAACTTAACACATTATTAAAATTCCGTGTGTCATACTCTCACATAGCCAAATTAAATTTACAGACCACGTGATTTTACGGATCTGTCACAGAATTCATAGTTTGCTTAAATATTCAATTGTGGACAATCTTTTAATTATAAAATGGAAATTAAAATTTTTGTCAAGAGTGCTTATGGACCGTATTAATTGAACACGTTATGTGGGACCCACTTGTATTACAGAAGTCATCAGCAAATTGGCCATCAAATGTGTGTCCAAATATCAGTTTCATTACTTCAGCTTTGGAACACTATTTCGAGAATTTTCATGTCGGATTTGAGTACAATTTGGTGATTTGAGGTGAACTTACTAAGCCCCAAAGGGTTAATTTTGCTCTCCACAATGTTTATCATGTGACAAGAACGTCAAGTTCGAATGCTTTATTTAGCGGATTATCATTAATTGAATTCTTAAGCAAACTACAGGAATTCAATTGCCAGAACTGAAACTACAAGGTTCTTAAGTGAAAGATCCAAAAAACTACGTGCGGATTGTAAATGTAGTTTGACTCTCTCACACCATATTGGTAGAATGATAAATTTGCGAAAAGTACAATACAAGTGATTGAATGTGTTTTGAAATGGTGTTGCAATTTAAAATATAGGGGAAACTGATGAACTGTGGAGGTGGTGGAAGCTGTGGGACTTGTATAGTTGAGGTATGAACTTTCCAACATCCGCATTCTTAACCGTCTTTTCGAGTTTCTTCGGTTGAAGGTGGAGGAAAGCTGTCAATTTTCTTTGCTCAGTTTAGTAATGGAATAGCAAGTACTGAACTCAAGCATTTGTGGTTTTTGTGCAGATTATTGATGGGAAGGATCTTTTGAATGAAAGAACAAATACTGAACTCAAATATTTGAAGAAGGCAACCTCTCTCTCTATCTAAAAATACACTATACTTTTTCCCATACTCACTTGTTACTAATATCAAACCCCATTGCTTACATGTAAAGTATGTCGGAGTGTTCTTTAACTTCAAATCGCTTGAATTACTTCGTTTCAGTTTTTATTCAGTTCCCATTTGAAGTACATACTTAGTAAATGTCCGCTTATTTTGACATTGATTGAACATGCAGAAACCGGAATCTTGGAGACTTGCTTGTCAAACTATAGTGGGAAATAAGGAAAATTCTGGCAAGGTACTTGTCACTCCTCTGCTTTCTTTTTTCTTTACAAATCTCTCGCTATCGTAATCGTACTGGTTGTTGTGGTGATTGGTGCACTAAAAGATCCATAATTTATTCACAACTTGTATAATCCTCATTGAGGAGCATGTATAAGGAGCTGGGTCGCATCCTACATTTCCATTTGGTTTTGGAGTTTTCTTTACATGTAGCGCTTTTTCCTTTCATGTTGCTGGCGTAGAAGAAACCAACATTCTTTTGTGTACCAGAGTTTTAATCTCCCGGATAACAGTAATGCTTTGTCCAACATCATGTAGTTTTGCTGCATCAAGTTGATTCCCAAACTGGTGGGAAATGTGATGCTATTAACTTAAGGATTTAGAATGTTACTGCTTGTGTCTTGGATTCAGAAATTAGGTCATATAGACACCAAACTTAAGTTGTATCGGCTTAGAATAGGATGGCACGGCGATTCTGCACTCAAACATTCTTTTTTCTAACAGATATCTTTCGGATTTTGGATTGCTGCAGGTTGTTGTTCAGAGGATTCCCCAGTGGAAAAAGTAATCGATCGAGCAATGGCGCCATGGTACATTGATGAATATAAATTCGTATAGCAAATCGAGAATTATGATGACGCTTCCTCCCTAAACTCACGGTAATCACTTCGAAATGCTTTAGAACAGATTAATATGTATATCTCTCGCGTATGTTAATTGCTGTAATACCATTTGTAGACTACTTGGTGCTAAACAGGGGATAAGAGTTAATATATTGTCTTCAAATTTCCTAGAAGTTATCCAAAGGAACCAGGTAGTTCTTTGTTGTGCTGACTTTTACTCGTACGTTGCAACACGATACAACAAACCACTAACGAGGGCGAGTCATGTAAGTAGAAAACTTGCTGAGACCGGGGTGGATTTACATATTTTTCTTTCTCTATATCTCACTCCTCTTGTGACTTATCACGAGAGATAAGAGATAGAGAAAAAATGAGGATACACCCCGTTACATGCCATGTGAGTTCTATTACATATAAATTTGTACTATTAGAAGAATCAATAAAGGTTACATGTGATCTCGTATGTTGTAACAACGTAGATCTCTAAGGATTTAATTTAGTTTTTCCAAACTAATTTATGTCCCATGTTTTTTTAACACTTTCATGCTTCACCTTGTTGGAACCCACCAAGTCTCATCAACACTATTAAACCGTAGGAAATTAACAGAAATTAATCACTAAATTCCATCACACGTCATTTGATAATTAAATTGTACGACCACTCAACACTGTCACGTGAACGTAATAACCTCATACGTATTTTTTCTAAGTGGTAAGATAGTAGAGACGCATGGTTTCTTTAGGTTGCGTAAAGTTGCAACATTTTGGTATCTTTTGTTTGCACTTTTTGCGCATCCGGTGGGATCCAAATTCTTCGTTATTATTGCCACCTTTTGAAGTCAGTATTGGTCTCATTATTCATTCTTCACTCAAATAAATTAATATTTTTGACAAAAAAATAAATATTTTATTAGAAATTTGGAAGCACATTTATCCGATATAGATTTGGATTTCGACTTTCATGGTATGAAAAGTTGTTGGGCCCACCTTGCGGAAGAGCGTAGAGGGCCACAGTGGACCACTTAGGCTTTTAGATCTGCAAACTTTCAAATGGGCTGGTTTGGCTTTATGACAAACAATTATTATTATTTTCTTTTTGAAATACAAATAAATAAACCTTCACCGAATATTTGATTTTTTAGTGTAAGAGTAGTTCGGTTTCATTCAATTCGGTTTTTTTTGTTAGAACTAAAAATCAAACTGATCTGTTGAGGGTTGACAATAAGATATTACCTCCCATCTCAAACTTTCGTATATTCTGTATGACTTGCATTACTCATATTTGGTAACTTTTCATTAGATTTGTCAAATCTCTCATTATATTTTGGGGAATTTGTCACTAGATTGGGGGAAATTCTCACTAAATTTTCTGGTGAGTTATTATATACGGACCGTGTCAACTCAAAATTTAAGACTAGTCTCACATGGTGGTTTCTCATGTCTGTAACGAAAACGGTGTGTTTTAGTGGGATGATTGGGAGCCAATTTGATTGTTCGATATTCTAGCCTCTGATATTAATGTATCAGTTCGTCTGTGATCATTAATAAATCAGTTTATCATTTAGAAAAATAAATAAATAAAAAACTACCAATAATTTTTTTTTTCAATTCTTAAACGTTGGTACCAAAAATCAAGCAACTGATTCAGTAGCACGAACTGCAATAAAGCCTCAGTGTCGAAAAAACCATTAATAATACTTTTATAGAATATATACTAACAATTTCAAAATCGATACAATGTTTTTCTTCTTTGTGACACAACAGGGTTGGACGGTTTAAGCCAGAAACATAAAAACAACTTAACCCAATAAAGCTTGAACAAGTAGCTCTATCTCTATATTTTTAATCAGTCTCTTCTCCTATCATCTATCTCATATTATTCTTCAATGTATTTCTTACTCTCATATTTTCTGCCTTTATAATTTGAAACATGAATGTTTAACGTTTCCTTATTTACTTTAATTTTATTAATCATTAAGGATAAAATGACAAAAACAGTAAATTAGCATAAATTAGTTTCCATAAATGGCTCAATGGAGAATCATACACATAACCTAGACTAACATAAATTGGATCCCATTTTTTCTTACAAATAAATGAGCTTAATTATCATAATTAAGAAATTAATTCGAAACATTTCCACCTGAACTTGTGGGAATAATTACAAAAACGTCTCAAACACTTTCCTTTTCTGGTAAAATTAACAATTTGATTTGGATTGATTCGGACCTGATCTCAAACACGGAGCTAAGCTGGACTTATCTCAATAAAACCCTTTTCTAATTAAGTTTTAATTGATTGATTTGTCAATGTTGAAGAAAACCAGACTGGAAATTGAATGTTTAGATTTTCATATGAAATTCATTTGACTCTTGTCGACTTCCTCCTTCACAAGGGGATAAGGGATAAAAAATTTGAATGTCAAGCGTAATGGTGTTTTAGGATTTATACAGCCAACTTCACTTAGTAGAATAAATTTTTTGTTGTTGTTATTGTCGAAAGCACCGTTATTTACTCAGATGAAACTAATAATAAAATGTATGGACAATGCCAGTTTGTCTTGATTAAGATCAATCATTTTGTGAAACCTCACTTTTTCATTGCTTTTTAATAGAATTGACAATACAAATGTTTGTTTGGCTATATTTTATTGGCGATCTTTCTAAAGAGATTGTACCCGTAAGCAATTATAGAATTATTTATTTATTTATATATATATTATGGATGTAGTTTTTGTAGAAGCACCTACTTTTAAAATACTAATTGGGTAAGTTGTGCGAAGGGTTTTATTTTATAATATTACTCCCTTATGCGACGAAAAAAAAAAGAAATGTTTGATGCAACAATATTTCGTTAATTATGGAACTTATTTATTGCAAAATAAGATATTTCAATATCAATCGGTAACTAAAATTTGGTGTAATAAATCGTCGAGAGTCAAAATTTCAAATTGGACATCATTTTATATTTTTTGTTTTTAATTTTTTGAAGATGTTTTTTTGGAGATTTGAACATTTGAATGGTAACCATTGAATTCCAATCCAACTACTTATGGGTATGTGAGGTCCCCAAAAATACACTAGGGTAGCTAGGGTTCCTTCAATTCAAAGTCCGACTTGGAAGTTGGGGATGGCAGGCTTTTGCCCCTTATCTTGGCACCTAGCATACTAGCACACACAACCTTACAGGTGATTGAGACCTTTCCAACCCTTTTCATACATAAGAATCAAGATTCTCTCTTAATCTCACGTTTGAAGTTTTACAATTTTCGTATGTTCATTACATTGACTCATCTCATATAAATACAGTTTAAATATTTATTTCTTTCTTGAACGTTTTGAATTACTTGATCCGTCATCTCATATCGAGAGAACCAAAGGAATCTGAATTTCATATGTAGGACACGTTTTTAGAGGTCAGCGTGCCCTTGCATTGTTGCTTGTAGTAGGGTCAATGTTATTTAATATAACTTGGATCAATGTTGATTATTTTATGAACACTCAAATGCTCAATTCAAATTGGTTCGAAGTTATTCAATATAGTAAAGCATAATAAATACATTAACTAATTTCAGATCATATTTTAATACTCCTTATTTAAATATTACAAATCCATAGATAAAAAACAAAGACTATAACATAGTAGAAAAAGACTTCACAAACAACTTTTGGGTAATGTTCTTTGTGCTTGTAATGCAACGTGAATCGTGGTACTCGTTTTATTTTTAAAAGATGTGCTTAGAATATTATTATTGTTGAATAAAGTATAACTTGTTTGGATACTCAATACTCTTATGTCTAATGTAAACACGTTAACTCTTTACCTTATGTATATATCTTCGTTAATAAAACTCATCAATATAAGGTTAATATTTCGGTAATAATTTTTTGCGCTTAGACGTGAATGTCTAAAATTAGAGTAAAAAATACTTCGTCTTACATTTATGTCTAGACCGTTACGAGTCTGATTGACAACGTAAAAACATAACATACCATGTATTAAAAAAGACCCAAAATTCATAACACAAATCCGATGAATGTCATTGCCAATATCGTGTTAAAAAGGAAATAGCAAGAAGTCAAAATAAAAAATATAAAAAATCATAAAATATTGTTGCTTTTTGGCTTCCGTTTGGAATTTTGGAAGTTCAAACAATAAACCCAGTCCCGCTCACGCTCCCCACCCCCTCCCCCTTTATATCAACTCTCTCTCTCCCTCTCTTTCCACTGTCACTTCTACACAATTCCTTGTCCGAAGCTGAGCATCCGGACCCCTCCTTCTTCCTCCGAGCTCTTCCGGCAGTCGCCGTCGTCGGAGCTCCCGCCAACAGAGCAAGGTCAGCTCCCACACTCTTTTTTCACTCCCACTCTGCGTGAAGGGAGAATTTTTTCATGCGTTCTAGATGTTCGAGCCTCGTCGCTCTGTTATCCACTGCCAGATTCTCATGAAACCACGTCGTTTTACGCCTCGCTGGTTCGCTACATGGATCTGGCGCTGGAGTCTTTTTTTTTGTCCTTCGATTTTTTACGTTTTTAACGTAAGAAATTTGGTGCATTTTTTATTAAATGCGTTTGAGATTTTGTTTGTTTTGTGCTTTTTGACGATCGGATGGGGATGGGAGGTGGGAATTTTGAAGAAATTAGGGTTTTTGGGGCTGGATTTTGCGGTGTTTTCGGCCTCTTCCTTTTTTGGTAAAGTAGTAATTTTTGTTTTAATTTTCTGTTTGGTTGCTGGGAAAATGTGTCAGAGGAATAGAAGATTGCTAAACATTTGTCTTTCATGCATTCTGGACCTGACAAAAAAAAAAAAAAAACGTTTCTCACATAATTGAATTAAAAACAGCCAATGGCTGATTAGAAATTAGGGGAAAAAACTTTTCTTTTTCTCCCCATTTTCTCAAATTTTTAGTTTACAAAAATAATAAGTGTAATAGCAAGGCTAGAAAATTGTTTTATGGTTACCCTTTTGAGATAGTTTCATGTTAATCCCCTGTTTCGCTTTCACATTGCAAGTTATTGTGTGTTTTGTCAAAGGAAAACAGAGTAAAAGACCATACATTTTTCTTCTTCAATTGAAAAATGATTAGATTTATCTTTCTGTTGTGTCAAAGGGAATCGAATTTCTGTAGATGACCATAAGGGGCATCTCTTTTTGGATCCCTTCGTAGTTTGCGTGGAACACTATGTTGGGTTGATTTGCTATGCTTGTTTGTGTTGAGTTGGACGGTACCACTTGTTGACATCAACTGATTTGAAAATGCAGGTTCAATGAACAAGGATTCGGACTGAATTCATTTGTTGGTCTTCTACAAGGCAGGCAAATATGAACAAGGAAAATGAAAATGCTTCCAAAGTTGAAGAGCCTAATGTCCGAATCACAAGAGCACGGGCTAAAGCATTTGGCGCATCCGGGGAGGAACTCTCCTCCTCGATACTTTTCACTAAACAAGAACAGAAGCGTGGTCTTCGAGCGAATTCCAAAAGAGCGGCATCAGATGAGAACAAAGCATCTGCAATTGCTACTGTTGGCTTGCAGCATAAAAGAAGGGCAGTGCTTAAAGATGTAGGAAACATCGCCTGTGAGGATTCAAATGTTAACTGCACTAATGCATCTCAGATTCAGGTATTATTTGAATGTTTCCGTTTCTAACCCTACATGCAAAAGTTCTGAATTGTCAATGAATATAATGTTTATCAAGAAATCTCACATGATTTCGAATTAATTAACTGCACCTCTGTACTTCCTAAGTAATTCTAATTTAGAATTTGTTGGTACTGACAGACTAACAAGCAGGCTAAAAGAGGACTTGGAAAGAATGTTAAGGTGGCCTCAAATGTCTCTGAAGCAATTCCAATGGTTCAAGATGACGCAAAAGCAAAGTTAGCTGAGGAATTATCCAAAATAAGGGTGGCAGAACCCTTAGAGCCCACTCTGCCAAAAGCGCCAGTACCCCAGGGTATATGTCGTACTTTGGGACAGCATAGAGGAGCAGATTTGATGCCTACAATACAGGTTCCTGCAGAATCGGCTGAACTTCGTAACCCCAAAAAGAAAGGTATAGTTTTCTGTTTCATTTTGTTCAGGAGAGTGCAACAGTATATGACTTATCTTCTTGAAGTGGCTAATTTTCTGTGCTGTGCCTATACTTGGTTAGAGTGATGCTTGCAATGTTTAAGATGACAAGTTGAAATCATTCTTTTTGCTCTGAGCCTTCCGACTGTAATGTTGAAATTTTGATTGATTAATAAATGAGGAAACTTGATTGTCTTTTAAGGGAAAGTGAAAAATTAATTACTGGCTTGTGTTTTCATGTTCATATTAGCAATGCGTAATGATTTTTTTTTTTATTGGACTGTGTAGAAGGAAGTGTGGCCTGGGAGATAGTGGGGTCCTCAAATGACCCAGACATTGTGAATATTGACTCAAACTTAAAGGATCCTCTGGCGTGCAGCCTGTACGCCCCTGATATTTACAGTAATATATGCCTTGCAGAGGTTAGTATCTGAGCCAGGACATTATCAATTTTAATAAGACTATTACAATATTTCGTATTCGCTTGTGTCGACAGGACATAGAAATTAAAAGTTTCCTATATAATTTTAAACATGAAATAGTTTCTGATTTCTGTGATGAATTTATTCAATTATGGTGGAGCTTGGTAAATGAAAGTGCTCCCTGGACTTGGTAAAAGAACATCAGGAACATTATTGATTCTGACTTGTAGAGGAAATTTATTCTTCCTCAGGTAGCGCGAAGACCATCAACTGATTATATGGAAAGATTGCAGCGAGATATTACTCCCAGCATGCGAGGAATTTTGGTTGATTGGCTTGTGGAGGTCAGTATCATCGGATGTCGTTATCCAAATGGCTCTAATATTCTGACGTTATGGTGTGCCTTTGCTTGAAAGCATCCATGCTAATGTCTTCTTAAATGGGATACTGAAAAACCTGGATATCAGTCCCAATCCCAAAGAATAAAGTCCAACTTTTGTTCTTTTACAGAGTATGAGCCATTTTCGTGCCATATAAAATGGATGCTTTAGTGATAATCTCTTACGTCTCTTTCAGGTTTCTGAAGAATATAAGCTGGTTCCAGACACACTTTACCTTACAGTAAATCTCATTGATCGGTTTCTCTCTCACAATTATGTTGAAAAGCAAAAACTCCAGCTGCTTGGAGTCACTTGCATGTTAATTGCCTCGTAAGTGCTATATTAGGTGTATAGATGGTGGTTTCTAGTGTACCATAGTTTATCTTTTAATAAAAAAAATCCTTATGGATGCTTACTCGGGCTATTTGATGGAATCATCTTTGGTAGACATGGACAAACTTTTTTACATATGTGTGTGGTATGTGCATTGGCATATGAGTGTAGATGAGGAAACAATGACAATATTCCTCGCTTGATTATTTTATCATTACATTACTTGAGGTGTATGTATTTTTTGTTATGGCTCAAAGGAAGTATGAAGAAATTTGTGCACCGCGAGTGGAAGAATTTTGCTTCATCACTGACAATACTTACTCAAGAGAGGAGGTATGTTCTTAAGCTCCATAGACTTTGCCTATTTGAGACTCATAAAACTTTTATTTGTTTCCGTAGCATAATTCGAAAGCAAAAACTTGGTCTTTCGTTCACATGGCAATGCCCTTACATTTTTCCTCTTTTCCATTGGTATAGTTACATACTGATACACAAACTTCCTGATTAAATCTTGCAGGTATTAAAAATGGAGATTCAAGTTCTAAATTTCTCGCACTTCCAGTTAGCTGTTCCCACCACAAAAACATTTCTTAGGAGATTCATTCATGCAGCTCAAGCTTCTTATAAGGTATTCTAAATTAAATGTCATCCGCACTTTAGTTTCTGAAAAATCAATTACCATACAAGAAAACAGTTCTATTTCAATTACTTTGTTATGCAGGTTCCTTGTCTTGAACTGGAGTTATTGGCAAATTATTTAGCAGAGTTGACTCTTGTTGAATACAGCTTCCTGAAGTTCCTACCTTCCCTCATAGCCGCCTCTGCTGTGTTCCTTGCCAGATGGACGCTCAATCAGTCAGACCATCCATGGGTCTGCAATTCTGTGCCTCTCTTGTAATTGAAGTTTTTACGTTTGTTCTTGTTGAAAATTGTCTGAAGAAATGTCATGCTTATGTCTTGCAGAGCCCTACTTTAGAGCACTACACCTCGTACAAAACATCACAGCTCAAAACTACAGTAGTTGCACTGGAAGATTTGCAATTGAACACCACCGGTTGTCCCCTAAACTCTATTCGCGAGAAGTATAAACACCAGAAGGTAATATGACTGTATGAGTTTGTTTTCTGATTGGTCATGTTTGTCGGAAGACGATTCTTATAAACAGCACTTCAGTGTTCAAAGTCATGTCTATTTACAGATAATGCAGTATTCTGATTCAAATTCTTGTCTTGACAGTTCAAGTCCGTGGCTACATTGACCTCCAAACAACGGGTGGTTCACTCTTTCGAAGATCAATAATTCGCTGACTCTTCTATAAGAGCTGAATCGGGATGGATGTTTATCAGCTAGGAAAAGCTCCCTCCATTCAGGTGCTTCGAGTTTGAGAGACATTCAGATCTCCGATATGAAAGTTCCTTAACCTTCCATCTAACTTTGTTGTCTGTCCGCCCGCCCTTCGTTGCTAAATGTTATCTCGTTCTGGTGCTTCCAGATCTGTCGTTGTAGCCTCAAATTTTTCTAGATTAAGACACCGTTAGGACAAACAATTATGTATTTGGGTCTTGGCAAAATAATGTACCAAAACTTCTCATCGCATGGGGGAAGTTTTAAGAGCGACTGTGCCTTGGGTTGCAAGTTTTAAACATGAAATGTAGCTCCTTCATTGTTTGTATCTACAAACTTCATATATGAAAAAGAAAAATGTTGAAAAATAGTTGTCTGTCGTTCTGTTGTGATTCTATTTGATATCTTCATCGAAATAAGCAACTGAGGTAACATGTTTGCAGGTTATATGTGAGTTTTTGTGTTGTCGGATCATTTTATGGTGAAACAACTGTTATATGCTTTTTCAAGAAGTACTTTCAATGAACTTGTTTTTTAAGTGCTTTTTTAGAAAGCACTTGAATTTTAAATAAAGTTTCACATATTTCTAATTAAGTCGCTTCTAACAAATATACTTATGAGCATAAGTGTTTTTCACACAAGTAATCTCAAACAAGTCATATAATCCAACAACTTTTCATGCAAACCAACTACTGAATTCAAGGAGTTGAAAACCCTTGTGTTACGAGCCTTTAACCTAATGCAATTGCAATGGACACATCAACGGTGTCCCTCATTGAGAAGAAAACTTTCATGCACCTGTTACATAAAATAGTTGTCTTACATTCAAGATCATACACTAGTAACAAAATATAACGAATGCAACTCATGTTTCATGCAACGGGTGCATGAAAGTTTTTCTCGTTGTGAATTTATTATTTTTTTCAAACCACATGCCAACCAACAGGAGAACCCATCATGGATATGATGTGACAACCTTACCTAGTTCCCTCTTTTATTTTTCATACATCTGATCATGCCCATACTTTTTGTTGGTGGAATCATATTTACCCATAATATTATTCCCTTTCATCATACCAGGCAGCATATAGGGATCCATTAAATCATGAAGATCTAAATAATTAAAACTGAAAAGTGCCTGCTATAATTTGGCATTGACAAAAACATTGATCTATAAATTAGTTTTGATAAAGACAGCTGAAGCTGAACAACAAAAGAACGACTTGCATGGACCGGAACGTCACCATGGCAGTAAACCCGTTACATGCGAGTTGTTCTCGAACATCAAAGGTTACAGAGGGCAAAAAAGGAATTAGCCAATTAAGCTAGTAGTAGTAGTACAGAAAATTGTGGGAAGGTCCGTCCTCCCCAAGAAACACCATTCTGGGGAAGCAAAAGACATGGTTCCAACCAGTGGCTGTCAAAGGACCATTACAAAAATACAATCCCACCCCTGAAACTACAACCATTTTCCATACATTTCTCTTAATCTCGTCACTCCCCACCACCGTAAAAAAGAGGAAATAAGGGAAAACATCGGTTGCAATAGCATCAGTTCGGAAGTTAATTTTTAACAGGCGATTGAGGTTGCTATAGGCGTTACCAGAACTGCAGTGTTTCCGGTTACTGGCTGGAGACTAGCTGCATTCTCTAACTGCTCCCATGCTTCCTTTCGCTTCTTGGCAGCCGAGCTTTGCTTTGCTTCTTCCTCCATGTAGTGCGCGTGGCTGGAGAGGAATAGCTGATCATCCATCTCGACAAACATCTTTCGGACATTTAAAGTTAAATTAAGAACTGCTTGGTTCCAGTGGTTCTGGGAGTTCCTCTCCAAGGCTGGTAAAATGATCGGCAGAATCACTTGACGGTTATGTGCGATTAAGTTCACAATGTTGTCATTGTTCCAAAAGAAAAGGGCCCTTTCAGCTACCTGAAACATTTTAAGATACATAAGTTTCAAATTCTTTTCCCAAGAATGAACTTACACAAGCATTCATACAATCCACGACAAACACTAGAAGCAATCATCGAATTCCACTTTATGCATTCCTAAAAGTTCATCCTAAAACTTCTAGGTCCAAAATATACTTCAAAATAAACATGATACAGGGCAAAGTGAAGAATAAACACAATACTTATTAAACGAGAAACTAAACTCGGAGGGAAAATTACCTGGAAGTGGGAACTGTTAATGCAGCATGCAATCCGGCAGAACAAAGGGGCCATGATCTTCTGAAATTCCACCATGTTAACCGATTCCAAAATCTCTTCTAACTCACCCAAGAACATCACCTCTTTCTGACTACCTGTTATCGGCCAGTATTTCAACAAACCCTTTATAACAACACTAGCCAACTTCGGCTCCTTCTCTATAAACTGCGTGACGCAATAGGACAACTGTTGGAAGTAAGACCCTAGATTCTTCGGCTTATGAAGAGGAATCAAAACCCTCCACAAGAATACCCTGTGCTCCTCTTTCAACGGCAACGCAAACCCACTAATAATACTCCCAAATATCTCCAGCAACTCAGCAATCCCATTATGTCTATCGGTCTCAAACAAAAACCGATAGAATATGTTGTTGATAGCCTTGCGAATAAACGGCCTATGAACCATGAACTTGCCATAAATCCTATGCAGAATGGTCTTCAAACAGTCTCTCTCCCTAGGGTCCTCGGAATCAAACAACTCAAGCAACCTCAAAATAAACGAATGGTCTACATACTTCTTCGCAACCTTCGCGTCAAGACACGAAGATGTCACGAATTTAAGCAGCAATTCATACACAATCTGCAAATGCGGCCAGGCGGGGTCGAACATGGGCTCATCATCATCGTTCTCACCCGCCCCGCCGTTGGAATGGGACCGGTAATTTGGCTGGAAAACTCTAAACAGATTAATGGCACACATTCTACAGGTTGCTAAAATGGCTGGCTCGCTGAATCTCATCGACCCAATTGCTACAAAGTCTACAAGTTCAAGCAATGTCTGCCTCTTAACATCTTTCTCTATCGAATTCTTAGTTGGGTCTGTGAAATCAAACGTTACACAGCAAAGGCTCACCTTGCTGACGAAGAGGTTCATCTTCTCTGGCGTCGGCACGTCCTTGAACGGCACCAAAGGCTCGATTCCGGCCACCACGCTCGCCGGAAACACCGCGGACGACATGCGTTTCGGTGCGTTCGCTTTACCTGGGCCCGAATTATTTCCGCCGTTGGATCGAGGGGTGCCACCGCCCAGACCCGACGGCCCAGTCCGACTCCCGGACCGGGGCATGTTTGTCCGCGGCGACTCGGGCCGCTCGTCGGATTTCAAGGCCTTCCGCGGCAGTTTGCTGAGGAATTGCTTGAGCATTGTGAAAATTTATCAAAATATCAATCAAAGACGGACTTCAGATCAAACCCATATGAAATTAGGGAAGACCAAACCCTTAATTTATATACATTTCATAAATCTGAGCTCGAATTGGGGTAAAACAGAGACGATGTCTGAAATTTCTTGAGGGAAATGTTTGAAAGTGAGGAGGGCATTGATCAAAAATCAAATCTTGGCAATGTGGGTCCTCGGATTCGGATTCCAAAAACCAACACCAGCAAGAACAGCAACAATGCAAAACTCTGATAGGATTCAAACTACATTTGCAACCTCACCAATCAAACATGAAACCTCCCAATAACTGTGAAGACAGAGAGGAGGCAATGTAAATGTACTTGAAAAGTGGGGGCAAAGTTTCAGATTGATGAAGGTTTGAATCTGAAAATTTGAAGGAAAGATTTGAACTTTGAAACAAAAAGGAACACCCTTTTATTTTTGTCGCAAAAAAATGAAGAGAAAGGACCGAGATTCTTTGGGTTTCTTATTTTGTGATTATGGGATGCAGAATTGCAGATTATTGTTTGTGATCTCCATGAAAGAGAAATGGACCCATCTCTGGGTTTTTACTTTTTTTTGTTTTCTTTTCTCTCGGTAATTTTTTTATTTTTTTTTTGATCTTTTTTGTTTGATAGGAGAGAAAATTATGGCATTTTCTCGGGAAATGCAGGGTGTTCTCTTTAGGACAGTAAGTTAACGAAGTGAAATTAGTAGTAATTAGTAAAAAGTAACAGGTAAAAATAGTTTTTTATTTTAAAAATGGTGGGTGAAAAACAGGGGTTTTGGCGTGTAGTGTGAGCTGGATTAGGGGATTGATAAAGTGGTAACACGAATATGAATTGATTTGGTTTGTTTCTTCGTTCTGTTTTTTTGACAGGCAGATAGAGGTGGATTTGTGGGACAGAGATCCCAGCCGGATCTACCCCCACCAACTTCTAAGGATCCAAAGATCCGGACATTTGAAATTTGATCTAACGATTACAATTATTATCATTTTTAGACGGATCCCTCTGTTTATTACCGTTTGATCAAATTTCAATAGTCCGGATCTCTGGATCCTTAGGATTTGGTGGGGAGAGATCCGGCTCCAGATGATGTTTTGGGAATTATTTTGGGAATTATCTTTCTCTGAAAAAATGGTTTTCGAAATATATCTATAAAAAAAAACTAATGAAAAAAATTTGAAAACTTTGAATTTTAACGATAAAGATAAAATAAATGGTAAAGTGAATAGTATCAAGATTGACTTTTTAGCGTAAAAATATAATTTTTCATTAAAGTGAACAATACCATGAGTTTTTCGTTAAAATTTCTTTAAAAAAATGTAATAAATTTTGCGAATATAAATAAAATTGAGACAAGTTTTAATATCCCCATTGTAATATACTAGAGGAGATTGCGACGTGGCATACTGTTTTTAAGGACGAACTTTTTTAGATAAGTCATACTGTCACGTATTGTTATAATTTGAATTTAAGTAAAGCAAAGGCAAAACAACGGTGGACTAAGCCTAGCTCGGGATGGTTTAAGTTCAATTTTGATGGCGCGTGGGGCGAAAGATCAAAGAGGGGAGGTTATGGTGTGGTAGTGCACGACTGTTCAGGCAGCTTTATTGCTGCAGTTTCTGGGCATTTTTGCCATGTAGTAGTAGTTCACCACTACATGCTGAGATGCTTGCGGCTCGAAGAGCAGTGGAATTTATAAATGGCCTTCGTAGATTTAGTTCGAATATGGTGTTGGAGGGAGATTTGAGGGTGGTGATTGCAGCGGTGAGTCGTTCTGAGGACGACTGTTCTTTCTTGGTACCTATAATTTATGACATCAGATGACACAATGCTGAATTTTGCGCATCACAAGCTAACGATGCTTTGTTAGAAGATAATCAATTGTAAATGATGTTGTGTTGAAGATAGTTATTTGTGCGGGACTTGTTTTCCCTTCAACTTGGTTGAAATTCCCGGCAAGTTTTTTATTGAGACCTATATAAGCATCCTATCCTCTTCTAGTACGTTTTATTTGTATTAATAAATATCGTACTTTCTTTATAAAAAAATAAATAAAGGCTTTGGTAGTATCATCATAGTATTACACAGTTTAATTAGTTTGTTCATATTTACTATGTATATTTATTTATTAATAGTAAATCATAAGTTCATGAAGTGTTAATAATATCGCCAATTATATTATAAGCAGTGAATTAATAACAAACTGTCTCAATGTGATTATGATACTAAAAAATTTAGGTTTATTACACAAAATAACAGTATAATGATCGTTCTAAAATTTCTCGCTTTTATAATCACGTTCAAAAATCTTCACTTCAGTTTTTATTTGTTGGTTGAAGAATGTCTAAGTTTCTTGTAAAGAATGTTACGCAAACAACATGTTTGCTTACTTGAAATTAAAATGTTAAGAATGGGGGTCAACAATTTCTCTCCATAATAAATATAATTCATAGTATTTTAGTTATTTTGGTCTTATGTTCGATTATCGCCAAAACCGAATTTGAACCACATTATTGCTAGCAAAAAATAAAATAATACCCCACCCAGTATTTATAGATGTCATAAAATGTTAGTATAGACTCTTCAAGATTATATTCGGGTGAAATACTTCTAAGTTCCGAGGCATTTATGCTAACCAGGATCAGAAGAATTATAAAAGTGGGACTTGTAGTCCATTCATTTTTAGCTTGACCTCAGTCAAATGAAACTTAAAAGTTCTATCATCCAAACATGCCCTAAAATATGTTTAAACTATGTTTGGGTGAAAGACTTCTAATTCTCGAGGAATTGAAGCCAAGTTAGTAGGAGAAATTGATCGTGAAATGTTAGATGAGATTAAAAATGCACTTCATGCGTATCACAAAGACACGTGAAAGAGATTCACAAACAGGAATTAGTCACTTACAAATTCTTCTACATGCCCTTGTAATGATTATGTAGTGTATTTTATTCCCTTTTTATATTTGATTTCGTCCTCACTTAGGTCAGTTTGTGATTGTTTGTTTTTTGAAAAAGAAATGTTTCTACTATGCTTTAAGAATAATTGAATATAAAATAAAGTAGTTGAGAGCTGATAAACTAAAATTTTAAATTGTTGTGAGTATGAAAAGCAGTGTAAAAACATTCGATAGATTTTAATGTAAAAATAATAATTGTATACAATGAAAAAATGGACATAATAATCAGGGTAGTGGTAACAACAACGGTGATGGGGGCAATGGCGGTGATGGCTTCAACAGTTGTGGGCGTATGGGGTTGGAACCAATAACAAGGTGTAGTGGTTGGGGTGCAGACGGTGGTGGTGCTTGTGGTCGTAGTGGTGGTGAGGGCGATGGTAGATTATGGCTGATGTGATGACAACTTTGATGGTGGTGATTGTTGTGCTGCCAGTGGTGACGATTGTGATGATATTGATGGTGGTGGTGGCGGTGATTGTTGTGATTGTGGTGACGATTGTAGCAGCGACAGTGGCGACAACAATAATGATGGTAATTACAATACTGATGTAAAGGTAATAGTTGTAGGAAGATGATTGCAGTCAATTTATTATTTAATAGAAAAAATGTGTGTCGTGCTTCTTGTTTGTCCAAAATAAAAAAAAAATATGTGTGTCGTAGAATGACGCATTTAGCTTAAAATGAAAAAAGATTTTTTGAGACAGAAAGTCGTTCTATCGGGGAATTAATCATTTTTAGTCGCTCCGAGTCCAAAAATATAACTTATGTAATTGATGAGTAATGCATTTATTTGTTTCAGGCCTAGGCCTTTCGGACTAGCAGGGACTGGGTTTCTTGGACAGCAACCTGGAGAATCTAATACTTTGGCCCAGAACATAGAATCCACACTTGGGGAAAAGCTTTTATACATGTATATACTACGTGAATATGCCATGTCCTGGCCCTCCCAACTAGGCCAGTTGTACGCAATTTTGGTCCTAGCATCTTGGCTCTTTCTAAACGCCTTAAGTGCGTTAGATAGTAAACTGCTACTGAATAGTCCAATGACTAAACCTAATGGATAGCTAAGCTCGCCTAATATTTCTTTTATCAGTTTCCAATTGATGACGAGGATCTCATGTCTTGTTTCAGTTACTTCGATATTATTATATCGTTTCTTAAAAAAAACAAAAGTATATACCACCCATCGTTGAATTTATGAAAGTTGAAGTGGGAGTTAATGCTAATGTTGAAGAGTTTGGTTTAGTGGACTCGTGATAGGCTTGTAGATATCTCTCATTAAAATACAATAAAAAATAATTCTGGTGTGAGACGCTTCTTGCACTTTGAAAATTTTTGACAAAATTTTTCATCTAAGCATTGATTTGGCACCCTATATTATTTATATGAATTATTATTGCCTTTAACGAACATTATAATTGTTTAAAATCCTGGTTGACATTCATTTCCTCAGTGGTAGTGTTTTAGATTTATAAATAGTTGGATGCGTTTGGACGAAACAATTATTTGGTATAGTGCTATTTGCGTATATACAATATTAGTTTTTTTTTTTATAGAAAAGGAAGGCACGTTGGAATTTGAGATTTTTTGAGTCTTTGATACAGGTGGAGGTTGACGTAAGCAATAAGCATGCCGCAATATTAAATTTGAACTTGGGATTGTCTACCTTCCTCCGTTCCATGCCCTTTTTATGTCTGTAGTCATAGTTAAACCACGTCAATATTTTATATTAATTTTTTTATAAAAATAATAAGTTAAAAAATAATAAAAATATAAAATATTAACGTAACTTAACCATAATCATATAAATAGAAAGTCATAAAGAATTTCTGGCACGGAGAGGCAGACAACCCAAATCTCAGCAAAGTTCGGGGTGGAAACTGATATTTGCTAAAAGGACCACACGGAAACCGAAGCTCTGGTATCTGCGCCCCGGCCCAACTTTATTTTTTTAAATTTTTTTTAACAAGTTTATCTTTATTTTGTTTTCAAAGGCAAATAGGATATAAAGTCTATTTACATTTCCGAATTCACATCCTGTTTGAAGATTAAGTTTTTGGTATTGTTTATTTTAACGAAAAATTATATTTTTACACTAAAAAAACCAATCATGATAGTATTTACTTTAATCTTTATTTTACCCTTATCGTTAAAACTCAAAATTTTCAAACATTTTTAATTAGTTTTTTTTTTTTAAATGAATCACAAAATTTATTTTTTTTATATTGCTTTATAAAATATTATAATTGTATCCGTTTGTATTTCTAGTCTTATTGTCAGCTTAATCCTTCAATAAAAAAAATGTTACAGTGTGAGTTAGAGCGTCTCGAATGATTTAAGCAATTAAATTTAGAACAAGCAAAATTGTACTGTAAAGGCTCAATTACCTTGTGAAAAATTTGTCGCTCCAATAGATCATGTATACGTAAACCAAGTGTACAAAATTATGTTTTATTATTTTCTTTCATCTATAACATCTACTTTTATCTTTTAGTCTTGTCATCTTTCACCACATAGAATATTTTATTATAAAAAGGTGGGAGCCCGAACTGCCCACGGAAGAAAAAATTGCCTACTTTGGACGAGTATGCAAAAATCAAAATTTGCAAATTCAATTGTCTATACTGTTGGAGCTAATTTTACCAACGTGACTTATCAAAATAAATTTGCCTACTCAGTTATACTATTGGGAATGCTTTTAAACCCGTATATGGTCTGATACGTAGCTATATTTGCATCATACGAATAAAAGATTAATAGTTTAAACCGAAAGAAATATAATTAGCTGATAATTATATATAAATAAATAAAAAGAAGCAAAAAGGAAATTCTTTTCTTTAGCCCGCAGTGAAGGTCCAAAGCTCGTCCTCAAGTTTCTCCCTCCCTCCAAATCTCAACAACAAAATCCACCCAAATTCCACAGCAATCACTCGATTCCCAGGACGGCTCTCCTCGTTTTCTTCACCATCGTCTCTCTCTCTCGCTCGCTCTGCTTCAATCTGGTACTCTCTCTCTGTCTCTTCACGTATCTATAATTGTTACAGATTGGAAATTGATAATTTATATCTGTTGATTTGATAAAAAAAGGTTTAATTTTTCATTTTTGGGTTTAAGGGGTGAAATTCGAAGGTGGATTGGTGGGTTTTGGATTCTTTGACTGTTGGGTAGTTCTTGAATTTTTAGGATTTT
Source organism: Malus domestica (assembly GCF_042453785.1). Lineage (NCBI taxonomy): Eukaryota > Viridiplantae > Streptophyta > Magnoliopsida > Rosales > Rosaceae > Malus > Malus domestica. Next base: position 8,220,338 of record NC_091675.1, on the reverse strand, counting down.
TGTTGGTATGTATTATTGGGATGGTATGAAATCAAGGTTTGAAGTGAAGATTGACTTTGCTGTTGGGAAATTCTTGAAGCTTTGTGATATAGAGAAATAAAGGGTGGACTGATTCCTGCTGTTTGGTTGCCTGAGAAAATCTAGGGAAAAGAGTAGGGGGTTTGAAGTTTGAACTGGGAGTAGAATTCTGTTCTGGAACATTTTATTTTTGTTTTGAAAGTGTTGGATTGTAGCTTCTTGTGTTTGAAAATCCAATTTTTGATAAGAAATCACCGAGATGTTTTTTCGATTGTATTTTCATGTTATTCGAGTGACCGAATAAATTGTATATTTTAGTTGGATTTCAGGACGGATTTTGGTCTCTAATCTTATTAATATCTACATCAGTTCTTCTGAATTTTGGTTTCGGTTTGTGGGGCTTGAATTATTCTTCTGCCAAATGCGCTAAAGAATTAAGAATTGAGTGTTTCGATACACAGGGTTTTGATCCGTGGGGCTTGAATTATTCTTCTGCCAACTGTGCTAAAGGATTAAGAATTGTGTGTTTGGATTCACAGGAAACTGGCGTGCTAAAAGACCCTGCCTAAACTGGTATAAGGTTGGTCTTGCTGCTTCTAGATTTTTTTCTTTCCACTGGCTTGAAATACTTGTCTTTTCTCCGGTGGATTTGTGATTGTTTCAGTTTCACCGGTTGTAAGGGGGCTTCCACCCCTGTTGATAGTTGCCTGTGCTTAGGCCCCCAAGAGAACAGAGAGAACTTGTAAAACTAGTAATCCCAGCTTAATAAATTGAATGTTTATGGAATTTCAAATTTTAATGTGAATAAGCATAATTGTCTACTGAGCTGCCCAGATTCCCCAGCCACTACAAGATTATTCCGGGTTCAAATACATATGCAATAGATTATCTATCATTGCAATTGGGGAATATAAGTCATTAATTAATTAGATGTACTTTAGGTTTGGAGGATATATATAAAACTCAAAGAAAGTTTTCTTATGCACAATTTTTTAGGTTGTTTTACAAAGAGGTTTTATCATACACAATCGATAGCTTCAACATGAAGTTTCTTTGAAAGATTAAATTCAACTTCCATCATCGTTTGATTTGGGTACTGTGTGAAATCTGACCTTTTCTCCCTGTGCGGTTTGGTTGTGAAGTTGTTGTGAGGAAAGCACTAATCAGTTCTAAACATGTATTGTTCATTGTGAATACAGAATGAAAGTCTCAAAGATTTGATTGATACAGAAAGATGTAATTATTTGAGTTAATATTTTTGCTTAATCACAACTATGTTTCTGGTCGTGTCCCTGTAAGTTCTCCTACTATAAGGCTTGAAGTTCAGTGAGCCCTGTGCATTTTGTAGACTTGAAACCTATCGAGCCTCTCAATATGAGCGCTACAAGCAGCGTTCCTGTTTTTTCTGTGTTATTAACTACATAATATTAGGAAGGACTGTTTGAAAGTAGTGTCCCCTTGGTACTCTAAATGGTTGCTATGCATTAGGTTTGCAGATCTACCTAATGGTTAGATACACTAGTTCCATTTCTATCTTTGCTCTTCTTTCGTATTGTCCTATATATTGTTGATGTCTAGATTGCTGTGAATTTAGTGAACTGAGTTTTGTTGTGTTTTCATTGTATGTTTTTAGTTGTTAAAGGAAGAACATGTCCTGATCAGTTTCTTTTCTCTTCTATCGCAGTTTATATGTTTAGCTTTGGAGTTACACCTCTTGAAGGCTAGAAGCGAACTGGGAGCGTCAGGAAACTTGATGTTCTGATCTAGCATGTCAAACAATCTTCTGTCACCACGGTTGCCAATATCAATCTTGGAAGATCTTGTTAATGGATCAATCACGACCTGAAGATATGAACCACACTCAGATTATTATTGACATACCTGGGAGTAGTGATGCCTCCCCATCTAGCTTGCCTCATGGTAGATCTTTAAATAACTCAAATGCATCACAGCAAGAGGACAGACCTTCAACTAGTCCAAGAGGACCTGCATTCCAACCTTCAATCTTTTCATCTAATGGACCAAACTCTAGGAACACTTCAATGGTAAGGAGAGGGGAGACTCGCCACCGCAGAAGTCCATTGAATTCTGGATTGTGGATTTCCATTGAACTTGTTCTTACAGTGAGCCAAATCGTTGCATCTATTGTTGTTTTGTCTTTGTCAAGGCATGAGCGTCCTCACACCCCGTTGTTTGCTTGGATTATTGGTTATGCGTCTGGATGTGTTGCTATTCTTCCTCTTCTTTACTGGCGCTATCGTCACCGCAACCAGGCTGCAGAACAAGATTCTGCTCAAGCTCGTCAGAATTCTCAGGTTAATGTGCCAGCAAGACCATTTTCTTTTTCTTTTTCTAGAGCTGCAGAAGGAGAAGATCTTCAAACTGGCACTGCATCTTCAAGAAGCAGTCAAAGTTCCGCAGTACAGAGCAGAAGGTATGTTTCTGTTGCTGTTTTTCTATTTGGATGCTCTTTCTAAGTTGCATCATGATGACCGATCATATTTAAAACAGTTTGTTTTATTGACGAAGATTGAAGCTCCATTTTGACTTGATATTATGGACATAGCATGTTTCTTGGCATTCCAGTAGACTATTTTATTAGCTGTGGCTATACACTTTGGAAGTTAAAACGGTCAGCGGTTTATGCACATCTACTCAACCACCTTTCCCAACCCTTAAGAGATTCATTAAACCTTTTAGAGAGGAAAACACTCTAGTGTGCATAGTTTAAGATTCTGTAATCGCTCATGTTGAAGTTACACAACACAGCTGCAGGCTAAGACAAAATGGTTATCAAACTGGCCCTTTATGTGAAAGTGTATTGGTATCTGGAATTTTCTTTTCCCTTCTCTTAATTACAAGTTTACAACGTATTATCAATGTTCCAATGTAGCTGTCTCATTGACGGGTGCTTTCTTTTTGGTAATTCTTTTTTGTCCATGAAAGAATATACCTATTTGTTGAGCCAAATCCATTTGGTCTGTGTCAATATAAATTAATTTCAAGATCTTCCAGGGTGGTTATTATTGGCAAATTCTAAAAGACAGTGATGAATTTTGTTCAATTTAGTATAATCCTATATTCAATTTGGCAATTACGTTTCAGTTTTTCCGTTCAAGTTCTACTTTAGCAGGTGTATCATAATCTTGTTCGATTTATGAAATCATTTATGTTTTTAAGCCTATGTGCCTTAACTTAAGAAAGTAACTTGAGTTGCAACTTGCAAGTTGGAACTTAGTACTTGAAAAATTGTCTGATACATGAGGTCATTTTTCATTTACAGAATCAAGGCACTTGTGGAATACTTCAAGATGGCATTGGATTGTTTCTTTGCGGTTTGGTTTGTCGTTGGCAATGTTTGGATTTTTGGTGGGCACTCATCTGCAGCAGACGCTCCTAACCTGTACAGGTACTTTTGCCAATTTGATTAGTTTTTCTACGTAAACCATTTCATTGCTGTTGAGAGTGGGGGATATCATACCATGTTTTCTGTGTGCAGGTTATGTATAGTATTTCTTACATTCAGCTGTATTGGATACGCCATGCCTTTCATTTTATGTGCAACAATCTGCTGTTGTCTTCCTTGCATTATATCAGTCCTTGGGTTTCGAGAGGACCTGGCACAGGCACGGGGAGCCACACCTGAATCAATTAATTCTCTGCCAACATACAAGTTCAAGATAAAGAAAAACAAAAATGGCGATAACAGAGATGGCGGCAGCTCAGGTGCCACTGAAGGTGGTGTTGTGGCTGCAGGAACTGAGAAGGAGCGTGCAATCTCTGGAGAGGATGCGGTATGTTTGATCCAGCGAATTTAGCATATTACTTTTCGTCATAATATGTAGAACCTATGCCTGCCGGATTAGTACTAGTGTGATAATTGAGTAATGAATGCATGATATTACTAGCTTGGTGATTACAAATCTTCCTCCCATATTTGGCATAACATAACACGCCATTTGAAACCTACTTCCTCTCGTATTCACTTGAGTGTACTGCTGCTTTATCCAGTCAGCCAAGATCCTGATCAATTTGCTGACTGGATTTTAAATGCTTGAAACTTCTTTCTAGTGACAAGTGACAACTTAGGTGGACGGTGGTTTGATTCTAGATTTTTCCCTATCTGCTTGCCTGTTAATATACTTGATAATTACTGATTATGTCGTAAAATTGAACAGGTTTGTTGCATCTGCTTGGCTAAATACGCAAACAACGACGAGCTGAGAGAGTTGCCATGCTCTCATTTTTTCCACAAGGACTGCGTGGATAAGTGGTTAAAGATCAATGCATCATGTCCCCTTTGCAAGAGCGAGGTCGGCGAGAGCCTTTTGGGCTCCCTCTCCGCAATCAATAGCAGCATTCATCAATAGGGCGATAGAAGGGTGGGCAATGAAGTGGCCAACACTGTGTTTTAGGCAGTGAACTACCTTCTCCTTTGTGGCTTGGACTACGTCGATGCTAGAATTCTGTTTTAAGATGGATGGATGATTGTCCAAGTTCTCATCCCTTCCCATTCTTTTAACTTTTTATCTTGGGTGAGAATAGCTAGGTGGATATACAGACAGTTTCCTACGTCGTCGGTGTAAGTAAAAATGATTTTTTTTTTTTTTTTTTTTTTTTTTTTTTGAATTTCAAGGACAGATGGATGTAAAGATGAGAGGTTCCGAGATTTTTAGTTAGATAATAATAGATGGATTCTTGTTTGTATATACATTCTCCTTTTCCTCACCTCCAGTTGTTTACCCCTTTGAGCCGCCGAAACTTTGACATGTTTTGTTGTAGAAAATTGACTTGGCAAGTCCATATCAAACTTTAATTGTATGTATCAAATCAAATAGGGGATCGAATGAGATAAACATGAGCAAAAAGACAAGTGAATGTCATTGCAAATAGTCATTAGACCAAATGGATATTTAGGTTGGATGAAAAGAACTTACATGAAACAGTTGCATATCTGCGTGCTTGAGGATAGAGATCAAGAATTTTTTTAGGTGGTGAATGTTTTTTGTTTAATCAACTGTATTTCGAGTTCAGACCGTCTCTCTCTTTTTAGTGTAATTCAGAATAATAAAACTGCTTATAATAAAAAATAAAGTATAGAGATCAAGCACTGATGGGGCTCTCTACCTCTTTTCTCTTTCTGTAGCTTCTTTTTCTTCTTTAATGAGTAAACGAAACCACGACGGCAATCTTATCCCATGTTAACAAAGTTTTTTTTTTTTTTTTTTTTTTTGGCCTTTTTCTTTTTGATAATTGGATATTTTGTTATAAACCATTTTAGTTTGAGAGGAGGAAGTTTCGAAATCGGATGAAAAGAGGGTGGGCACAATACTTTACCTCACATTTGCCTCAACTTAACATAGTAAAAAGTCGAGGATAATATCTGCCATAAAGTTGAATTCACAAAAAATACGACAAAACTGAAGGTGGGACGCTCATACTATATGAAATAGATCATGTGACTTTAATTTTCTCTTGCACTATGATGTTTTAAAATCATATCAATTTGTACCTTATACTTGTTTGCCTAATTATTCTTAAATTGATAACATGACAGGAGTGAAACCCATATACAAGTTGATGTGAAAACCACACTTGCAAACATGAACCAAAACGTGTCATCATGGTGCTTCAACTTCTCAATTACTACCACAATTTTGTTGCACCTTGCTGACCAAAAGGTCACAGGTTCGAATCGTGAAAACAACCTCTTTACAAAAGCAGCAAAATAAAAGTAAGACTGCGTATGATAGACATCTTCCGTTGACCTCCACAAAGCAGAGAGACTTGTTGGCTTGAGATCGCCCTTAGTATAATTTTGTGTAAAATGGTTGTTTTTTTCCCTTCCATATATCCAATGGTCACAAGGCTTGGCAAAATGGTTGTTTTTGTCGTGTTCGTATTGTTTTCTTGTCGTACTTGTTATCTTAACAAGTTTGTTAACAGGTGACCCATAATGACCTAATCGTTAACGGGTTGTGTGGTTTCACGTCAGGTTAACGGGTTATGCAAAAAATTACCATGCATAATGTCTAGATTTGACAAATACTATTTTATCGTACTCTTAGCAGGTGATCCAATAACGACAATACACTTTAACGTGTTTTTACCGAGTTACTTGATAACAATCAAACTCGTTGACAAGTTGATCTGAAACTTGTGTTTTCGTATAGGGTTAACATGTCGTGTAATAAATTGTTAGAGCATCCCTAGTGAGGGGCTCTATATGGGGTTGGAAAAGTGGTGGATATAGCCAATTTTAGAGCTCCAAGGAATCTTTGGAGCTTTATAAAAGAATCTCTCCCAATGAGGGACTATATCTTTTGGGCTTTATATGGGGCTATATATATTTATTTATATAGTAATTTGATTAAGCGATTTTTTTTTTTTTTTTTGTGTTAGCTTTTCTTAAGTTGATTTTTGAACTTGCTATCTTAATTTTTTTTATGAATCCTTCAACCTAAAACGTTCAAATTGTGACAAAGTTAGATTTCATCACTTATAAATCGTTCGTTAGATTAGATTCCTTTATCTCAATTTTCATTGAAAGAAACAAACCCCCACTTTGACCTCTGAAATAATTTGATTTTCATGTATAACATAACAATTTACTTAGCACCAATTAGTAAATTAGTATCATACAATTTTGAAAAAAATTATTTGAAAATTTCATCCATCAATGCCCATGATCGTTAAATCAATTTCAAATTTTAATTCTTATGGAATTTAAAACAATCATTAATTAGCCAAATTGCAAGAAAAATAAGTAAGAAAAAAGAATTAAAAAAATAATAAAAAGAGAGTATAAGTGTATTCGTAAGTGGATGGAGAATTATATAATTTTGCTCACATGGGTTACTACTACTTTTTTTGTGGACCCACTGTTTTTTAGGGTTAGATGCAGCCCGATTTTATGCTACCCAGAAAAGGAATGGTAGATCTAGCCCAATTTTTTAGCTCATTCGGAATTAAATTTCTCTCTAACGTTGGAAATGTGATAGCCTCATGGATGATAAAGCCGTCATTGGAATGCTCTTAGGCCTAATGGTCCCACGATGAGTGAGGGCGTTATCTAAAGTGGGCCATGGATCCAGATGGCGGGTACCACACGTGGCAACTCACCCTTAATCTACAGAAGCGCTCTTCGGCGCTCCAACTCGATATATATACGATCTCCTAGACTCCTCCCATTCAGATTTTTAAGTTCTTTTTATATAATTAGGGTTTTCTATTTTCCGCTCTGTCGAATCTTCCAGACCCACCCAAAACCTAATCCTCACCACTCCAGCCGACTCTCCTCCTCAGCTCAGCTCGCACAAAGCTTCACCGCCCAATCGCCGATCAGTTTATCCGACCGCCGCTCCATTTTGTTCATGTAAGTATACGGTCTAGATTAGATTGGTGGTAATTTCTGATTGGATTTTGTGTTTCTGGATGCGATTGCTGTCGTTTCGATTTGATATTAGTCATTTCATGCTGGTTTTGCTGTTGGTTTTGAAATTAGGGCTTTTTGGATATGGATTGATGTGGGTTGATTCAGTTTTTAGTTTTTATGTTGGTGAATGAGATAATAACCGTTTAGTTTTTTTTTTGTTTTTGTTTTTACGTATGTTTATTAATTTTTTTGTGTTTTTCTTCGCATTCGGGTCGAGTCTAGTTGAATTGTTTTTGCTGGTGTGTTTAAAATTAGGGTTTTTTGGTAGTACTTTTTATGAAGATTGACGACTTTGGAATGTTAAGACACGTTTTTCTTCCATGAAAGAAGACCTCTTTATGTATGTAATATGTTTTCTTGAAGAACAATCTATGCTTCTTGAGTAAGTTTTCGTAGATTTTCCCAGAAGAGTCGATTGTGCATACTCTTGTTCTGTAGAGGGAAAAGAGTTGGTGTATTGTAGATTCTTCTTCCTTTCTCTTTTTAATTTGTTTGTTTGTTTTTTTTTGAATATGTGACAAAAGAGATTACCTTAAGCTGGTGGATTTACTGGTTGGGCAGTTTTTGTATGCAATGTTGGGTGCTGCTTTGCCAATATTTGAGAAGCTCTGGGACCTCAATGGTGGACTTGCTTTAGCAAAAATGAAGAATTTCCTTGAGGGTTATTGTACCCTGTCATGAAGAAATCAACACCAGTTCAATGCTCAATCGATGTGGCCCGCAAGGTGTTGATTCACGGGAAACTGGAGTGCTAAAAGACCTGCCTAAACTGGTATAGGGTCGGTCTTGCTGCTTCCAGATTTTTTCTTTCTACTGGCTCGAAATCCTTGTCTTTCTCCAGTGGATTTGTGATTGTTTCGGTTTCACGGGTTGTAAAGGGGCTTCCACCCCCGTTCATTGTTGCCTGTGCTTTGGCCCCCAAGAGAACAGAGAGAGCTTGTGCAACCAGTAATCCCAGCTTAATAAATTGAATGTTTTTGGAATTCGGAATTTTAATGTGAATAAGCATGATTGTCTACTGAGCTGCCCAGATTCTCCAGCCATGTTATTCCGGGTTCAAAGACAAAAGCAACAATTGGGGAATATAAGTAAATAATTAATTTGATATACTTTTAAGTTTGGAGGATATCTAAAACTCAAAGAAAGTTTTTATACAATTTTTTAAGTTAGTTTAAAAGGGGTTTTATCATACACAATCGATAGCTCAACATGAAGTCTCGTTGAGAGATGGAATTCAGCTTCCATCATCATTTGGTTTAGGGACTGGTTAGGAAAGTGCTAACCAGTTCTAAATGTCTATTTTTCGTATTGAGTTGTGAGTTGCGAGTACTGACTACAGAATGGAAGTTTCAAAGATTTGATACAGAAAGATGTAATTATTTGGGTTAATGTTTTTGCTTAGAAACCTCTGTTTCTGGTCGTGTCCCTGAGAATTCTACTACAGGGCTTGAACTTCAATGAGCCGTGTCTATTTGGTAGACTTGAAACCCATTGAGCCTCTCAATATTGGCGCTACAAGCAGCTTACCTGTTTTGTCTGTGTTATTAACTACCCAATATTAGGAAATTTGTGTTTGAAAAAAGGTCCCCTAGGTACCCTAAATGGTTGTTATATACTGGGTTTGTGTTCTTTTATTTATGGTTTTCGCCCTTCAATTCACGCATATGTACCTACTGATTAGATGCACTAGTTCCCTTCTGATCTTTGCTCTCCCTTCGTGTTCTATATATTTTTGAGGTCTAAATCGCTGTGAATTTAATGAACTGAGTTTTGTTGTATTTTCTTTGTTCGTTTTTCGTTGTTAAAGGAAGAACATGTTCTGATCAGTTCTTTTCTCTTCTATCGCAGTTTATATGTTTCTCTTTGGAGTTGCACCTCTTGAAGACTAGGAGCAAACTGGGAGTGTCAGGAAACTTGATGTTCTGATCTAGCATGTCAAACAATCTTCTGTCACCACGGTTGCCAATATCAAGCATGGAAATGCCTCAGATGGACCCCATTTTGAAAGGTATGGACTCATCAATACCAGAATTTCAAATGGCAGGGATGAGTTCTGTATCTAGTAACCCAGAGTCACAGAACCTTTCAGTATCAAATCAGCAAATGGAACTGATGCTGGATCCTGTGCCTGACAATCCTGGGTCACATGGCTTATCAATGTCATACTTCCAAATGGGACACATTGCTAATGCGAATGGGAATCTTGGTTCACCGAAAATTTCAACACCTAGCAATCAACTGGGAGAGCTTGGATCATTGGCCAACGATTCACATCAGTTGTCAACAATAAAGCGAAAGGCAACATTGGAACCCATGACTAATAATCCAGAGGCACCTCAGTTGTCAATGCCAAACAAGCGTGTGGCATATATGGAACATAGACCATGGCTGCAGCAAGGGCCTGTATCAAACAGAAGAGCTGTAGAAATGGGATCTGTGCACAATGCTCCAGGATCACCTCGTTTGCCAGCTGCAAATAAGAAAATGGTAAAGCTGGAGTCCATGGAGGCTGCGCAAAATGTGCCAGGATCTCCTCATTCGCCAGTGCCGAATAAGAAAATGGTAAAGATGGAATCCTTTTCTGGTAGGTCTGGGTCTCAGCGGTCTTCTAGTCAAAAGAATCAAACACCGCGGATACAACCAACTCGAAAGCTTCAAAATGAATCATTTGAGTCCGTAAGGTCCAAGATGAGGGAATCGTTAGCGGCTGCATTGGAATTGGTTAATCAGCAGCAAGATAAATATGTGGATTCTAGAAAGAAGTCTCAGGGGGAGGCTGGAGCAATTCAGGAGCAAACACAGGAAGCTCCCCAACCTGGCTCTCATCCTTTTAAACCTGAATCTGAAGAGCCTAAGGAGAATTCTCCATCCGCTGAAACTTGTTCTATTATGAAAACTAATGATGAAGGTGCAGGCCAAAGACATTTGGCTGATGCAACTACAAATGTTTCCACATTGACCTCAATATGCGATGGGAATGAATTCCAGTCAAGTAATATTTTTCCTCATGAAAATGTTTCATTTAGTGACAACTTGTTTGTCAAAGATGAACTTTTGCAGGGAAATGGGCTGTCCTGGGTTTTGGATTCTGAAATGGAAATGGAAGGAAGGAAGGAAATTCAACCTGCTGAAGAAGAGATGTTGGATCTTGAGGAAATGGGTGGACCCCCAGAAGAACAAGTAGTTCAGTCTCCAGAAGAGTTAGCCTTTAGAATTGAAGCAGAACTATTCAAACTATTTGGAGGTGTGAATAAGAAGTATAAAGAGAAGGGAAGGTCCCTTTTGTTCAATCTAAAAGATCGTAATAATCCAGAACTAAGGGAGAGAGTTATGTCTGGAGAAATACCTCCAGAACGATTATGTTCAATGACTGCAGAAGAACTTGCTTCAAAGGAGCTTTCTGAATGGCGGATGGCAAAGGCTGAAGAGCTAGCACAAATGGTTGTTTTACCAGATTCGGAAGTTGATATGAGACGTTTAGTGAAAAAAACACATAAGGGTGAAGTTGAAGTTGAACAATATGATAGTGCTTCAGTTGATATCCCACTGGATGCAACATCACATAATCATAGTGAACCAAGAAGCAAGGAGACAGAAGTGTCTACCCCTTCAAAACCCAATAAACCCAAGGACAAAGTGAATGCTGCAGGTGAGAAGAGTAATACTGAAGACAGAAGTGTCTACCCCTTTACCATTCCTTCTACTGAAGCTACTGATTTAATGCAAGGCCTTATGGTGGATGATGGATTGAAGGATCTTCCTCCAATTGTCTCCCTAGATGAGTTCATGGAATCCTTGGACACAGAACCACCATTCGAGATTCTCCCTGAGAAAGTTACACCCACCTCAGACAGGGATGACTCCGAGACAGTCTCTGAATCGAAGTCTTCAGTACCAAGTCCCAAAGATACCGTTAACGCCTCTCCACAGAAGGTTGATGATAGTTGCACAACAGATACAAAGTCAGATGCTGACTTGAAAACTGGTGGCAGTCCTGCTATGATAAAAACCGACAGTCCTACTGTGATCAAAACTGACAGTCCTGCTGTGATCAATACAGACAATCCTGCCGGAAACAAAACTGACAGTCATTCTGTTATGAAAACCAGTGATAGTGCAGATATAAAATCCTGTGATGTGAGTGCCGATGTGAAATCCAGAGACAGTCCTGAAAAATCAGTATCTAGACTAGTTGGCACACCGAAGGGTGAACGTGTTTGGAGTGGTTCCCTGCAACTGAATCTTTCACCCATGGCCTCTGTTATCGGAATCTATAAAAGGTTTGTCTTTTAAACATTCGTATTGTAGTAAATTCTCCTTGTTCTGCATTTCCTGTGTACAGATTTGTTCAAAGAAGACTGTGTGTGTGGATGGTCCACTGCATTGGTGGACTGCTCTTTTAATCAAAGTTTATTGCATGTCTGAGTATTATGTTTCTGTCTTGAACTTCCTCATTCTGAGTCATGAATGGTTATTAGCCATATTTGGAGACACTCTTTGAAGTTAAATTTACATGTGGACCTTATTAGAACTATGCCAGGGTGCAGTATAGGTGGACTAGTGCCGTGACGGGTTTGTGATAGATGTTCTTTTTTATTCTACTTTAGGTTCTGCTCCCTCTTCTTTTTCATCTGTGTATAGAGGGCCATGCTTGTGTTTTGTTTGATAGTAATATGGCTCAACTGAAGTAACTAATTGAAACTAAAGATGATACTCAAATTGAAATTCGGTAAATTTAGGAGATCGACTTTGATTAATTTATGTTTGATACTTGGACAAAAAGGGTGTTTTGTTTGGTATTGCAAATTGCATGCATACATGCACACATGTATTTGCCAAATGTAAAGCTTTCAAGCATTCTGCAATCCGTATTAAAACTCTAATGTCTTTGTTTCTGATTCATGCTAATCCAACTTTTCTGTTGCAGCGGTGAAAAAACCACAGCAAAAGAGTGGCCTGATTGTCTTGATATCAAGGGAAGAGTCAGACTCGATGCTTTTGAGAAGTTCCTGCAAGAGCTGCCACAATCCCGAAGTCGTGCAGTCATGGTATCTCCAAGTTTATTTTTATTGTTTACAGATTCTTGTATTATGTTATTCTGTGATAACTCAAAAAAGGAAACATTTAGAAAACTTGGTTTTGGAGATCGCTTAGTTCTATCGTGCAGTGCATTCTCTTTTCTGGGCAGTTTGGTCAATTCATTGAATCCGCGAATACAAAATTAAAGAAAAGGGAAAACGATTTTGAAGTTTCTAACGAATTCGGTCAGCTTCTAAGACGGATTCAAGACACTTGTGTTAAATTGTTTTGTGCTTGAATTACCGTCGGTATTTACAGCCTTTGTTTTGGACGGGCGAATGAAACTTAGATAATTCAATAACCTGAATTAGAAAATTAATCACATGGGAATGTAATTAACCTTCAAACGAAGATTGTACCAAAATGTCGCATGGATTAGATTTTCTTTTTGTCGTTAGAAATTTAATTTTTGTATGATAGAGCTGCAGCCTACTGATGTTCGTTTTGTGCAGGTCGTGCATTTTGTTCCGGATGAGGGGTCGTCGGAAACGGAATGTGAAAGCATTCGTGAGGTAAACAACATCAAACGCGGATCCAGATCCGTCTGCAAAATCCCATTCACCAACATGCGTCTGTTATTTTGATACTAAAACTTGTGTTCCGCCGTGCAGGTGGCTGAGTCGTACGTAACGGATGAGAGAGTCGGTTTTTCTGAGCCGTGTTCGGGCGTGGAAATTTATTTTTGCCCTCCCCATAATAAAACCGTAGACATGCTCAGCAAGATTATTGACAAGGGGCACGTTGAGGCACTTAACACTATTGATAATGGCCTCCTCGGTGTTATTGTCTGGAGAAAATTAACTTCGCCGAAATCCTCTCACCACAAACACATTTCGAAAAAGCAACAGTTTTCTGCTACTACTACTACTACTACTACATCTTCTAGGAGACAGCAGCACGATACCAACTACACATCTAAGCCGGCTCAGTCCCGGCCCTTACCTCCCACCCACACTACACCTGCACAGGATGACAATGACGACGACGACGATGATGTTCCTCCCGGGTTTGGCCCTGGTGCTTCTCGGGACGAAGATGATCTCCCTGAATTCAATTTCACTGGTGGGTCGAATCAGTTTTCTGCCCAGAGGCCCTCATCTAGGGGGCCTGGAATGGCGGCGCCACCCTTGTACCCCAAGTCCCATACCCCTTCTCGCCCTGTAGATCAAATGAGAGAGCTGATACAAAAATATGGACAAAACAATAGTGTTAGTAGTAGTAGTAATACGTTTCATCAGGCAAGTAGTGTTGCAGTTCATCCGTGGAATGACGATGACGATGACATCCCGGAGTGGCAGCCTAATGTACCTTCCCAACCCCAAACTCAGTACCAGCGTTTGCAACCGCGGCCGCCGCTGAACAGTTACCAGCAACAAATGCCGGCAGCCCATATGAGTTTAGCAAACCAGCCGCAGTCTCTTCAACCGATGGCACCCAACGTACAAAATTCTAATGTTCCTATGCAGCAAGGCTGGTGGGCTCCGCCACCACCGGCGCAGAGAGCTGGTCAGTTTTATGGCGAACCAGATAGAGGAACGGCTGCTCAGCCGGGGATAGCCTGGCGGCAAAATGTTCCTAAAAGTAGAGGGTTTTGATTTTATTTTATTCTTTCCCTTTGTTTTTTTTTCTGTGTTTTTGTAAATTAAATCGTTTCCTTAGTAGTGTCAGGGATATTTTTCCTTGTGTAAGCGTTTTCCAAACACAAACGTGAGCTTTAAGCTTTGCTAGTGTTGTTAGACAAAGTAACCATAAACCAAAACTAGGCATTTAGCTGCACAACATTTTTTAAACATTCAAGTTATTCTTTCGTTTAAGACTGCTTCTGTAAGATACACTCATGCTCGAGGAAGCACGTTTGTTATAAAAATCTTGAAATTTGAATTAAAACTTACTTTCTAGAAAAGTACTTGGAAGGGCTTTTTAAAGAAATACATGCTCGCTTTTTCTAAAAGCGTTTGTACGATCTAGGAACATTTTTGATTGTCGGAAATGGTTTAAGACCGCGTTTGATGGATGTAAATCACCCTCACATTTTGTTTTGTATATATTCTAGTTATATTTTGGGGGGAGATGTAATCTGCAAACCGTCCTTCACTCAAAGGGTTAAATTCGTTAAAAGTTTGGATCGGGTCCAAAGCGTCCATTCAAGAAGTAGGGTTTCAACTTTCAGGGCGGGGCAGAGTGGAACGCCACAGTGATGGGTGTATGTATGCTATGAAAGTCCCTTCAGAGTATCGAATTGTGATGTGCACACCTCAACTCATGGAACCATGAGAAGCCAAACATTTTCCGCTATATCGAAGCTTTTAAGGCGCCAAAGAAAATTGCAAATCACTTTCATTTGGAAAAAAAAACCGAGTTGCATGAAAATTGCAGTGTGAGCTTTTTGGCTCATAAAACCTCAAGGTGTCTAAAAACATGAGAGTTAACAACACAAACATCTAACAACTATACAACCATAACCATGTATCGTCAAACTATGTGTGCCTCCGCCTCGGCCTCCCCCACGAGACGATCCTCTATTTGTATACTTCTTGTAACCATAAAACCAAACATGTCAAAAGAGTAAAACAATTGACATTTCTTTGTTACCCACACAATAAAACTGAAGACGAGCTTGGGAGCTACGATTTGGGTGAACCGCTGGCTTCACCTGCTACGTTCTTCGGCTTCCATGCACTATTGCCTGCCAACCCAGATTCAGAAACATCTCCAATGTCCAGAGTGTCTGGAAGACCTTCAGAAGACTCGACTACACAGAACTGTAGTAAGAAACAGAGATTTTTGGGATGAGTGACAAAGTTAAATGAAATGCTGATAAAGGTAAATAATAAAACATGTAAGTCAGGCGCAGAGTTTATTTCTGTGCTGATAATCATAAACATAAAAACCGTATTCCAATATGTTTGATGTTAATGTTAAAGGTAACAAACACCCAGAGATGAATATTCCAGTATGTTCTAACTGTATCAAGTTCAGAATAAAACTTCGCTTGAGTTGCAACCAAACAAAATGTTCGCTGCACTCTATCTGTGTCTTAAGCAAACACTGTAGTAAGCAAATAAAAGAATGGGCATTGATTGGCTCGAAACAAGACAATATCAATGAATAACAAGAATCAATAAGCAAATAATACTGTACTAGCCAATCATTACCAGTCCAATATTCCATCATATCAATGAAACAAGACGATTCTTCGCTCAGGAATACAATTTCCACACATATAAGACATATCGCAAAGAACCAAACACTTACAGTAGAAAAGGACTTCTACCATGTCAGAGAAATACAGCAGATATACAAAACACATTACTGTAATTATAAGCCAAATGAATCACACACTATTTGCACTATTCAACCATGCCAAAGCATGCAAAGTACAAAAAACTTGCAAACTTGCAAAAGAGAAATATGTTGAAGGAAAGGAGGATTATTCATTTTCCTTGAAGAAAGGTGACACGAGGTGGGTCATAAACTCACAGCACATGCACAATTGTGCTTCAAATTGGATAGACTTTCGAGTTTTGACCTGTTATAAATGATACAACATCACAACCTGAAGTGCTCTAAATAAACAGGTACCCTAAATATTCAACTGTTATCGAATTGTGAGCAACAGTATTTGAGTATTTACCTAATGCACAACAAACATTAAAGTAGTGGACTGATGGCAGAGGATAATGTATGATATTTTCCAAAAGAAGAATATTTAACAACACCAACATTAAACAAAAAAATGAAAGTCACCTCAAGTTGGTTCAGCATGTCAATGGTGGCATCCAGGTCACCCCTATTCGCCAAATAAACATCACTAAGGGACTGATCAGATATACCAGGAAATGACAGTCCGAGAAATTCCATATCCATATCAAAGTCTTCATTTTCTGACACTTTATTCATATTCTGCGAAAATGAACCATAAGAGTCATGGGCAGGGTAGCTCTTTACAGCATAAGACTTTGGACTCTGGAGTGTTGCAGTCCCTGGGGCATCAGATTGAAGATAAGCTTTGCTATGGTGTTGATTCTGGGTAAAATTTTGAGGGTTCCCAAACCAGACTGACTCATTGCTGTGGCTAGAATCTTTCGTTGTCACAAAAGTTCTATCATCTGTCTCCCTCTTGGAGATTGGAATGTATGCTGCTGCGTAGGGATTCAAAGAAGAAAGTCCTGGCTTCATGGTCTTAAATCATAAAAATCTGCCACTCTAAAAGAACCGGAAAACCCGATATTATCAGACAACATTAAGAATATAATCATTGAAGAAACAAAAATGCTAAGCTTCCATGCCAAAATAAGCCAATATTTAAAAAAAGACGGGGGTTCCACAAGTATCCTGGTTCATTATTGTGAAGTTACTCAAAGCACAAATTAACTGTTGTACCAAGAACTTTCAGTTAGCGGTGAGAGTGTTACTAGCAAAATATGAAACCATATTTAGCATTAGGAGGCTGGGATCGATCCCATATCATATCTTTGATCTTTATTACATGACGAGAGGAATCTCTTGAGGAAAGATATTGCAAAAACAAACACTCTGTGTGTGTTTAATCACAATAATTACCAAATCCATAATCCTTTACAAACAGAGCCAGTCAAAGTTAGTACCTCTACTTATCAAGAACTCAATTCTAAGTACACACGAAGATCGACTTAAGACAATATCAGATCACTATCCAATGCTCAATTCACATCCAACTGTCCAATTTCCTCAAACAAAAAAAAATATACGATTTAAGCAAATAACCTGCAGACAAGATTCACTTTAATCAAAATCCACATCCGATTACTGGTTTTCTCATCAAAATTCAAGCAATTAAGCATAAAATCTCACTTTCCTCAATCACCTAAACCTTCCCTCTTCCCTAGTCCAGCAAGAACACCTCCATGTTCATACACAAAACACACAAACAGATCAACAAAATTGCAAAAACTTCAGACAATCAACTCGACTCACATCACGAAAAAAGCAATTCCCAAACACGAATCACCGTAACTTTGAAACCGAATAACGATAAAGATAAATAAAAATATCAACAGCATGAATCAATATCAATGGCATAAGCTCACCGAGTGCGAGGCGATCTTCAAATTCCAGAGAAGCAAATGAAACGCCCGGAGTCCCTGAAACCCTAATTTCCGAGATCGCTGTGAGGACGAAATGAGAGAGAGAGAGAGAGAGGAAAAGCGAAACAAATTTTGGGGAATTCTCTTTCTATATTTTGGTGTGTTTTAGAAAGGGAAGCCCAGAATAATATAAAGACTATTCACTTTGTATAACATTGACAATTTGACACGGACGTTTTACTGGATTTACTATAAACTTTTTGGCACCCTGTTTGGAAACACGGATAACTCTTTTCCGTTGGAAAGAAATTTACTGTTACACTTTTACGTGACGTTGTTGTTACTGATGCATGTTATGTTATTAAAAACGTTTTTAACGAAGTTTGACGGTAAAAGTTTATAGCTTTTTTGAACTTATTTAAAATTTCAACATGCTCCTAGTTAAAACGTCTGCAATAAAAATGATTATGAGTAGAAGTGTTTTTTAAAGAAGTTTTTTTTCAAATTGTAAGTATGACAACGAAAATTATTGTTTCTGGAATAGTTTTTGTTTCATAGTATTTCGGATTACGAAGTATGAATGTTATAATATATCACACGTGGTCGGTCTAAAAAAACTACATTGCATTTGGTTTCATGGCTAGGCACCACTACGTGGCAGAGTGTGATTGGGCAGTGGGTAATGAGACCAAAATACCCTCTTTATTACAAGGATACAACAGTTAAAATAAACTGGATTTTCAACATTTGTTGGGAGTTGGGACAATTGAGTGGATGAGGCAACAGAAGGAAGAAGGCAAGAGAGAAAGAAAACTCAAAGCAAGGCAAAAGAAAGAAGAGAGCAACAAATACAATGGTGGTTCTTCTCTATCCTTCCCTCTCTCTCTTCACATCCAACCATCTTCTTCCTTCCAATCTCCTTCTCAGGTACTTTCTGTAATATCTATGAATTTATTTTTTTATATATTTATGTTCTATGTATTTTTTTTATTTAATTATCTTCCTAAATTCTTATTTTTATTGGTACTTTAGAGAGCAAGGTAGAGTTGTGATGCAGCAGAACAAATGGAAATTAAGTTCAAGTGCCAACTCAAAACCCAGTTTGGAAAATGGGGTTGGCAGAAGAGAGTTGCTCATGTTTGGCATTTCTGCTCCTGTTTTACTAGTCTCACCATCTCCAGGTGAACTTTCTCAATTCACACTTTGGTGTTTTGGTCACTTGATTTTACAGTTACTGAAATTGCATGGGTTGGTTTTTTGCTTTGGGAACTGCTTTTGTGGGAAGCACTTGTGCACATAAACCTCTTTTTCTAGAACTAGAAGTGTTTTATTTGTAGGAAGCACTTCTGCTCATAAAATCCGATGTTGCAGGGTCCCTTGCAGAGGCAGACTTGAAAATGGCTCCATTTTTTGATGAAATAAATTCATATTCTTATCTATACCCAATGGAGTTGCCATCCAAGAAGGCCCTTTTCAAGTGGTATGCATTTTTCCCCTTCAATTGAAATGCTGATATTAGTTTTCTGGTGTGAATTTTCTTTTTTCTTAGCACAAAAGTAAACTAGTTGAATTCTTCGGAATTTGTCATGGGCATATAATTTGTAGGAACCTGACTCTTTTCACCTGTTTCAAGGGTGGAATCGAGAAAGCCAGAGCGTTATTCATCAGCCGCACCATTATCTCGTAAGTTCAGCTTCATAAGTAGAGTGATGAAGTTTTACATCTTCTTTTATATTTTCTGGGTTACCATATATCTGTACCCGTATTTTGGTATTGGTCATGAACGCGGATCTTATACATTCTCACTGGACACTGTTTTATGTCTTATGCAGCTGATGCACGCCTGCGCATTGTTTCTGAGCGCGTTGACATTGTTGATAACCTCATCATTTCCATTTCGGTAACTCCTGATAAGATCACTGGTTGTTAAATGCAAAATCCCTTTCGTTACTTTGCGAATGCTTATAATTTAATTTCCTTTGATTCAGATAGGTCCCCCGAATTCAAAGATTATAAAATCACAAGACAAGAGTACATGGACTGCAAAAGACGTTGCTGATTCTGTTTTGGCAGACAAGTCCGCATTGGTAATGTTCCACCCGGATATTTTCTAAAAGCATTTGATTTTAAGGCTGATTAGTAAACATCTGTTAAACCGATTTGCCTTCAATTTTCTTGAGGGTAGTCTGTAAAAAAGAGTATTGTGGTTGGATGAGATGGAGCACTCAAATGTACCTTATCGACGTTTGAGAGAATATTGTTCTGCTTTTGAGTATTGTGGTTGGACGGGATGATGCTTATTTGAACTCACAGGCTACAGTTTTCTGCAGCGTGTCACCTCAACTCAGCGCCAGGCTGAGAGTCAAGTTCTTGATGCACACTCTGGTGAAGTAAGATTGCCGCCCCCTATTTGGTTTTACGTGGCTGAAGCCATCATTCTAAAATCTACTTGGTAAAAATGTAATATGTATATGCATGTGAAGCTTGGCTCATTGTTATTTCCACAGATTGATGGTCGGCCATACTGGTATTATGAGTACCTTGTTCGCAAGGCACCCACAAAAACTGTAAGCATTCTTTATCAGTTTTCGGTGAAGAAATATTCGATATACTGTTCTGGTTTCTTCCTGATTCTTACAACAGTTGCAAATCGTGCAGGCTGACGAATCTACCAATTACAGACACTATATGGCTTCAACAACTGAACGAGATGGTAGGAAACTACTTATGTGTGTTTCGACTACAAAATGCGTTTGCTATGTTCTTACTGGGTTAATATTACACTCTAGAACCTCTTTTTGAATACTGCGAAAACTCGATTGCAGGTTACTTTTACTCTATAAATGCTTCAACCCTCAACAAGCAATGGAACATAGTAAATCTCCTCTCTCTCTCTCTCTCTCTCTCTCAGTTGAATTTTGTTGATGCTTCCAGCTTAGTATTTATGTACATTATATGTGATGCAGGTGGGGCCAATCTTGCAAAAAACAGTAGCTTCATTTCACCTTCTCCCTCCCACAGAAAACTATGTTCCTCCATACAAGGATCCATGGAGATTCTGGTGACAAGTTCATTTGTTCTTGTGGTCCCACTCGCGCAAAACTGAAGAATTTTGAACAAAATTACTCTATTCCTGTCGAAATTTTGGCTTTAAACTCCGTTATGTTTCTCTTTTGGTAAACGATGGGTAAAGGGTAGATGACAAATTTTGTATGTAACAATTGGTTGCATTTTATTCATAATTTGATTGATTCTGTTGTTTCGACAAATCCCACATCGGCTGAGAGCAAAGAGCGGGGGTGAGAAGATTGGGTATAAAAACGGTGGCGGAGGTAGTTGAAACATACTTACCTGGACAGGGTCTATGGGGGATCTAGAAGCCCCATGGCCTAGGGTTGGTAACCTCCATTGCACATATAGGAGGGGTGCCACTCTATGGTCTCCCCAAGCGGGAGAACCAATGTCATAATTTGTGACAGCGGGGGCCTGCGTTCGCGCGGCCCCTAACTAAATCTTAGTACAATCTTGTTTCGTAATGGTGCGGCCTCTAACTAAATCTTAGTACAATCATGATTCATAGATTTTTAGGATCCTCACTAAAAAGATGGTTCCAAAAAGGTAATGGTTGGTTGCTGATTTCGGTGAGGCGCGGCGTTGTTTGGGGTGCGACTTTGGTGAGGCGCGGCGTTGTTTGGGGTGCGACTTTGGCTGGATCGACATGCACGGCTGCGGTTTTGGTGGTTGCTGCGGCGGCTATGGCGGAAAACGCGTCGGCTCTGGTTGTTTCTGTGTTTCTTTGCTTTAGTCTCACCTTTTGGTTGGGCTTCTGTTGTTTGTTTGTGTTTTTTGTTTTTGGACCTCTGTGTTGTACGTTTTGGGCCCTTGTGTTGTAATGTTGGTTGTGGGTAATAATATGGGCAGCCATGCCCGAATTTCTTCAAAAAAAAAAAAAAGGTAATGGTTGGTAATAGGCACGTGATGGACACGATTCACGGATTAATAGAAGTCACAACATAACATATAGAGCGTTGGAAACTTAGAACTGGTGATTTTCCTTCATTGATAAAATATTGAACTATTTACTTAGTGAGGGCGCACCAACTGACAAAGGAGCGAAGTCACAACATAACATATAGAGTGTTGGAAACTTAGAACTGGTGATTTTCTTTCATTGATAAAATATTGAACTATTTACATAGTGATGGCGCACAACTTACAAAGGAGCTCATTCAATTTTGAGCAAAGAATAATGATACATCAAAAGGAAGAAAAAAGGGTAGCAGACTAATCCTGAGACGTGGCAGAATATTCGAAAAGGAGGCGATTTGACGGAGCAGACTGCAGGAGAACCCGCAGGCGGCTCGTAAGATGGTAGGTCAAGGTCCATTGCGTTGCCATCTCTGAGTCCTTCATTTGCCTAACAATCGAGGCCTGAGGGAAAAAGAAACGAATACTCTTAAATGATCATAAATGTAAGGTGAAGGAAAATGAGATGTTAACAATATCTGTAAAGTTTCTATGTTTTCACATCAATGAAAGCCCTACGTAAGGTGTTCATCCAATTTGAGAAGTAAAAGAATTAACAGCGGGTTGAAGAGTTTTACCTGAAGACGTTTCCCGAATTGGACTTCAACTTCTGTACAAAATGAAATATTGCTGGCTATGGATTTGAGAGGATCCACCGTAGGATCAACAGAGAGCAAACTAGGGATCTGCGGTGCATACACTAGCGTCCACCTTGCCTGCCCAAACTCTCCTTGCCCTTCTATTCTCGGCATTAGTTTTTCCAGTGTTGTAGTTGCAAGCTTTTGGAATGCGAGCTGCCCATTGTTTTCCAAGATGGACGCCGCCAATTGACTTTCGAAGACTCTAGCAGCCTATGCATATGGAAAAAAATGGATCAGATGAAAGTGCCTGAAAGTCTAGTAACTGAAAATTGACTCCCGCTAACATTTAAAAATAGCACCTCAGTAGGAGAGAGGGCATCCTGTTCCACAGAGCTAGTTGAGGTCACCACCAATTTGTCCTGCCAGTTGCTGGCTCGACTTTGAATCCTGAATTGCCACTCAGAACCTACCAGAACTAAATCTAGCATAGGATCTAGTCCAATTCCGGGCTCAAATTTCGCAATATTTAGATGCTCTTTTTTGAGCCTCACCTGCAATTTTGGGAAGTTTATGAGACGGAGAAAGAATAAGCCGAAAAACAGAGGAACCATGAGTTATGGATAAGCTTGAACTTCCCACGAGAAGAAATTTACTGTGTACTACAAGAACATAAGAAATAAACTGACTCACCTGAGTTGCCAAAAGATTTACATCACCATTCTCAAAAGTTAAGACGCCTCTAGGTTGTATCAATTTGGGATGAGCTGGGCCATTTAAATCAAGCTCTCCACTAACTGCGAAATTGAGAATTGGAGGATAAACTACTCTCAACTCTGGTCCTAGAGCAAGCTTTAAATCAGTAAGCTGAATATCTACGTTCGGTTTAATGTTCACTTGCTCCGTCTCCTTTTCACCTGGTTCAACTGCTAATCCAGAAAATAGAAGGTTAGATCCAGCAGAATTTGAAATTTTCAGACATCAACTTTACCAACTGTACATACATGAAATATTTGGTATGATTTAGAGTATCATGGTCGTAAGGTCACACAATGAATGAAGCTAAAGAGGCAGTGATGTCTTACCTGAGGGTTGAGAGAATTTTGTCCTCGAAGCAGCAGGTTGTGAACTGAAAAACCGTGATACATACCTTGAGGCAACTGCCCGATCAACACCAGTAGCCATAAGCCTAGACTCATTTGATGCCAATCTATTAGAAGCCGCCTCACTACCCTTATCATGTGGTAGATATGCTTCACCATGGCTCAATTTAATATTTCCAGAGATGTTTGGTTGCAATATAGAACCAGTTATCTGCATCTGAGTGTCAACCTGGGCACTGCAATCTTATTCAATACGTTAGTTTTCTTTGGGAGGCAAATAAAAGGAATATGCAGGCAAGACTACTAAGAAAACATCCCATAGAAGGGAAAGACATCTCTTTCAGAGAAAGGTTATCTCATTTCTTTTTTCTTCAGTTTTTCTTACTTTATTGTTCTACATTTTTTGGATTTGTACCAGAAACAAGAATATGAATCCAAAAGTTAACCTAGTTTCATGATGCCAATGAACTTATACTTTCATTTATTAGAAATTATAATACGTACCTACGAATATACTTTGCCCGTACTTCCAGAACTTCACATTTCAAGTCGATTTTATCTCCAAGGTATGCTTCACTGGTTCTAAGGGGCAGGTTTCCTTTTACAAACAGTTTTCCCCTTCTGCTTACCCTACCCTCCAATGAAGTGATGCATAACCTATTCGATTTCACATGAACTATGCCACTGAAGTTTGACAGTGGTTTCCAGAGAACTGGTGAGGAAATTGATGCCCTGTGGAATGATGCATATCCATCCAGTACTGGTTGTTCAACTGTGCCTCTTACCTATTTATATAAAATCCGCAGATAATTTTAAGCCCTAAACTGAAACATAACAGAGCAATTTTAAGAAAGAAACACAGTTTAACGAATCAAAGACATGCAAAAACTCCATATTCACTTGACCCACCTGAAGCATCACGGCAGCATCACCCTGAAGCCATTTAGCATAAGGAGATAGGGCAGTTAACAGCATCATGCCCCCATCTTCAATATCAACATCTATTCTGACTTCCCCTACATCTAGTAGGTTCCAGTTTAAACCTTTGAGGCCTTCTGCTAATCGAGTATTCCAACCTTCTTCATTTCGCTCTCTTGAAAGTTTCTTTTCACTGACATCATGTACAGATCCCCTACCTCTTTCCTTCACCCGACCTTCCAAACTTGCTCGACCTTTATCTTTTTCTGAATCTTCTTCCTCTGACATGTTATTCTGAACAAAATTAACAGGAACACTTCCTTGAATGTGAACATGCCCAATTCGGATGATTGGTTCAAATTTTGCATTGAACAGAAAACGACTGGTTGAGGTTAGAGAAGCAACAACTTCAGCTCGTTCAAGATCAATGCCCCCAATGGCACCATCCAGGAGCCTTACTTGCACATCGCATTCTGGTTTTGCAAGATTCCCTCTGAGATCACCTTCCATGTGCAATATACCTCTAATTGGTGCTAAAAATTTCCGTAAAGATTGAACCACATCAGTAGCAGAAGATTCAATCACCTGAATCACTGGAGGAACTAGACTAACAGGAAAATTTAGAACAGCAAAGTGAAGATTCGTTTTGGGCCCTAACAAAGTCCCATCTGCATGTATTGTAGCATTATCCTTCTGAATAAACATCTTTTCCAGGCGCAAACCATCATCATTGCTGTATGCACCAACTGCCAGAACTCGCTGAGTTTTGTATGTACCCCACTCCCAATCCTCGCCATGAAAATCAAATTCTGCCTGACAAAACAATACAATGATAAAACCAATTACCAGAGGACAAAGCCTACATGCCAAGAACCAAAGAGTAACCATGGAAGCTTAGTATTTCAAGTTTACTACAATATTTCCTAAGTTGGACTACCACAAATAAGGAAAAAATTATGCTTATTATCTCATGGGAAGGTAGTTTGTTCAACCGTAGATAGATCTAAGATTATCAAGAAGCAAGGTTCAAGTGGTCATCAATTTGTTATGAAAGTGCTCAGGAAGACCTCATTTTATTTACTACTAATTGTGTTCCAACATCCAATTGTCCAAATAGGGTTATACGTCTTTACAATTTGCAAGTTGAAAATTTGAACCCGTGCAGGAAATGAAAACATAATACCATGGTATCCCCATTGCCACCACCACTTGCATCAAGACAGCCATGCCAGCTACCTCTAAGCTCAGTTAAACCTGGAAGATTTAAGTCTTCTACAATAACTTCATTTGATGAAGCATAATGTCCCTGTATAACCTGAAATAATGGATGACCAACAGTCAAAAATACATAATGCCCCTCGCTCATCTCATTATGAAAAACAGAAGAGAAAATCATAACAAGGAATCAAATCCCAAAGTTGTGCACCAGCATCAAGTACTACAGCTTCAAGAAAGAAATGAACATATGGTGTTTCATCCAAAAAGTACCTCCAGTAGCTCTTTAAGACTTTCAGTATATAATCCCACTGACTGCAAACTCTGAATAAAGAGATCCTGCATGCAAATTTCACACAAACATGTCGAAAATGAGTTTTTCATTAAATTACTTTTCAGTTTATGTTTTTGGCTAGAATGGAAAGACGTTAATTACTCTGTGTACTTATTTCCAACTTATTTTAATGGAATACAACCTTTGACCTAGAATGAACAGCAGGATCTGTACTTCGAGAAATGAGTCTCGCTAGGGGAAGCATCTCAGCAACCTCAGCTCTAGGAACTTCCATTCTCATTCTCCACCTCCCCACAGAAGATATGGCACTTCCCAGATGCCCAGCCATTGCCCTTTCCAAGAAGCCACCCTTTTCCTTTCCAGCAGGGTTGCAGTCTCGCGAGCCCGGCAACACATATTCACCCTGAAGCTCATAACGGCTATTGCTTTGCTCCAGGACTGTTTTCTCAATAGTGATCTGTATAATTTATTAACAGGTACCAAAGTTAGACATGTCATACAAAAAATTTAGTTGTGAATAAGAAAGTAACATCACATCGAATCTTAAAAATAAGTGAAGAGAAATTATATTGTTTTTTACGGTATTTTACCAATTCACTTCAAAAGACTTTGGAAAAGCTCCATATAGTAGTGCATCTTTCATTATTGTAAATCTAAACTAGATCATTAAAACAAGAAGCTTGAAGCTCCTGGTGTTAGTTGATATGTGGATTATTTCTGGGATATTTACTAAAGCAAAGGCTGCAAGAGAATCAAGAACAGCTCGACTGAGCTAAAGGCAGACACAGATAACCATCAGGCGGAAAAGTATGCATCACGACCGTGGCATGAAAACAGCAACCAGCGTGGCTGGCATAAAACCAGTAAACACGCAGATAACCATCAGGCGGAAAAGTATGCATCAAGACCGTGGCATGAAATCAGCAACCAGTGTGGCTGGCATAAAACCAGTAAACATTGTGACAAAAAGAAGACAAATCATAAGAATAGCAGAAGTCAAGGTTACAACAGAAAACATGTGATTGGAGGGAAGACAATCTTCTCAAAAAAAAAATCTCATAGCAATGAATCCACAATGACAGATGAAAAGTACAAAAGCCTGGAGTACTCACAACATCTCCACTCCATCTAGCAGCGACATCAAGGGCTTCACCTAGCACTCCACTGAATTTCGGCCGAAGTATAGATAGCAGCCCATGACCTCTTCGTTTCTGAAGATTAAGTTGAATTTCTGCCTGAAACCAAATAACCAGCTAAACATTTCAGAATTGAAAAGCAACTGAGTAGAAACAACTTCCACAGAATAATCAATTTATGAAGCTTCAACTAAATTAGGATTTTTCATTAAGAATTGAAAAAAATTATGATTTCATTCAACACCACAACCTAGTTAAAATGAACATGTAGATAGAATGGATTAAAAAGAAAAAGAGAAAATAATTGGCATTATAATGCAGAATACCTAAGGAAAAAAGATTATAGATACGAGAAAAGCTTTGGATTGGTTTAAGTCATTTCAGGGTTTATTTTACCTACTTTTTCTCTTTTACATCTGAGAATTTCCTTGAACCGATGATTAAAGATACTGTGGTAAACTAGATGGTTAAATTGACCTTAAAACGTCCCAAAAATCTTACAACAACAACAACAACAACAAAGCCTTTTCCCACTAAGTGGGGTCGGCTATATGAATCCTAGAACGCCATTGCGCTCGGTTTTGTGTCATGTCCTCCGTTAGATCCAAGTACTCTAAGTCTTTTCTTAGAGTCTCTTCCAAAGTTGTCCTAGGTCTTCCTCTACCCCTTCGGCCCTGAACCTCTGTCCCGTAGTCACATCTTCGAACCGGAGCGTCAGTCGGCCTTCTTTGCACATGTTCAAAATCACCGGAGCCGATTTTCTCTCATATTTCCTACAATTTCGGCTACTCCTACTTTACCTCGGATATCCTCATTCCCAATCTTATCCTTTCTCGTGTGCCCACACATCCCACGAAGCATCCTCATCTCCGCTACACCCATTTTGTGTACGTGTTGATGCTTCACCACCCAACATTCTGTGCCATACAACATCGCTAGCCTTATTGCCGTCCTATAAAATTTTCCCTTGAGCTTCAGTGGCCTACGACGGTCACACAACACGCCGGATGCCCTCTTTCCATCCAGCTCGTATTCTATGGTTGAGATCTCCATCTAATTCTCCGTTCTCTTGCAAGATAGATCCTAGGTAGAGAAAACGATCGCTTTTTGTGATCTTCGCTAGATTGCTCCGGTCATTAGTGTGGATAAGTATATAAATGGATAGAGATAGGAAAGCAAACACAAGATGTACGTGGTTCACCCAGATTGGCTACGTCCACGGAATAAAAGAGTTCTCATTAATTGTGAAGGGTTTACACAAGTACATAGGTTCAAGCTCTCATTTAGTGAGTGCAAGTGAATGATTTAGTACAAATGACATTAGGAAATATTGTGGGAGAATGATCTCGTAATCACGAAACTTCTAAGTATCGGAGTGTGGTGTCGTCTTGACTTGCCTTATCTGTCTCATAGGTAGATGTGGCATCTTCTCTGGAAGTACTCTTCCTCCATCCAGGGGTGGTATCTTTAACTGGTGGAGATGCACAAGGTAATGTATCAATTTCACTTGAAGCTTACTTGTAGTTTCAGGCTTGGTCAAGCGCGATACAAACCATGTAGTAGGAGTCCCCCAAGTCGCCGAGCTAGGGGGTCTGCTGAAAGAGGTGACAGACAAGGTAAGCAATCAGAGCTCCGACTGATTGTTCACCTTCTCCCCATCTTGCAGCAGCATGAAGGATAAAAAGAAGAAAAATGAGAAAAGATGATATGAGATACTTTTGCTTTTGAAGAAGTAACTTTCCACAGGCTTATTCTTGAACTGAGCTGGAGGGTTTTCTGGTTTCCTCCAGAGTATAAGGCCGACTGAAGAATTTGAGGGTCAAAACAAGTCCATCAAATCTAGAGTACGTTCCACCCTGCTGATATGGGATACTTTTGCTTTTGACAGAGTAATGAATGTATCGGCACGTGTGCTGTTACGCTTGTCTCCACATGCTTCCTTGTATCCTTCGCACTTGCCCTATCTGTTCCTCAAGCAGATGCGGAATCTTCCCTGGAAACATAAGATGTTGAAGATGAGTACTCGAGAGCAATGCCAGGTAAGTAATCAGGTAAGGGGTTCCAGGCAGTCAGTTCTTGGCTGGAAGCTTGATTCCAAGTGCTGACTGATTGCTCTCTTTCTCCTTGTCTTGCAGGTAAAAACAAGGCCAAAAGAAAAGACAGGGAAAAAGCATGATATGGGATACTCTTGCTTTTAACCCTGATGATATGAGATATTCTTGCTCTAGTATAGCTTGTTTGCAGAGGTATTATCGGGGGGAAAGAAAGCTGAATATTTTGAAAGGCTTCGTTGGGAGTGCCCTCTCAGATATGATGAAGGGTTGAGCATTTTTGCAGGTCTGCCTGTCCGTTGGGGATGGAGGTCGACATATATAGGAGTCTCCCTAACAACAAGTAGTAATGCTATTCCTTTACCCTGCTTGGTCATAGCACGGTAGTGGGAGCTGCCAGTTTCACATGTTTTAACTCTGTCAGAGCACTTTCAAAAAGTGGTCTGTGGTATCTGGCTCTCGAGATTCGGAGAACGATGCCTCTTCGATTTTTGAGAAAGCAATCATGCTGGGGGTATGACTCTCGAGATTCGGAGAGCAGTGTCTCTTCGATTTTTGAGGAAGTAATCATGTTGGGAGTCTGGCTCTCGAGATTCGGAGAGCGGTGCCTCTTCGATTTTGGAGCAAGCAATCTTGTTGGGAGTGTTGTCTCGAATGTGAGTAAAGGTTGGGCATGTTTGCTAGTCTACCTTGCCACGAAGCACAAAGGTTGACACACAGGGACTTTCCAATTATCCAGCAATGGTACTGTTCCTTTACCCTCTCTTCGATTTTGAGAAAGTAGTCATGTTGGGAGTCTGGCTCTCGAGATTCGGAGGACGGTGCCTCTTCGATTTTGGAGCAAGCAATCTTATTGGGAGTGTTTTCTCGAATGTGAGTAAAGGTTGGGCATGTTTGCTAGTCTACCTTGCCACGAAGCACAGAGTTGACACACAGGGACTTTCCAATTATCCAGCAGTGGTACTGTTCCTTTACAGTTGTGGGTAATAATATGGTAGCTAGACCTTCAAAATTTATGTGTCTAAACTTTTGTTAGTGCTGTTTCTTTGCTATTCTTTTACCTTTCTTGGTCAGAGCGATGTAGTGGGAGCTGCAAGCTTCACGTGCTCAACTTTGGCAGAGAACTTTGGCAAAGTTATTTGTGGTACCCATGAGCTATTGTTGCGTGTGGGAAGTGGGTGATTGAACAGTAAGATTCATGTGCTTTCTACTTCATCAGAAGTCTTTGACAGAATGCCCATAATTTCTGCAAAGCTGAGTGTGCGTGTGACAGGTGCTGACAAGGCTAGAAAAGTAGGTGCCTCTTCGATTTCTGAGATCGGCCCTCGTGGTCTCTGAGCAGCCCAGCTTTTGAGAAAGCGAGCGCCTCTTCGATTGATTCGGAGAACGATGCCTCATCGATTTTTGAGAAAGCAATCATGCTGGGGGTCTGGCTCTCGAGATTCGGGGAGCAGTGTCTCTTCGATTTTTGAGAAAGTAATCATGTTGGGAGTCTGGCTCTCGAGATTCGGAGGGCGGTGCCTCTTCGATTTTGGAGCAAGCAATCTTGTTGGGAGTGTTTTCTCGAATGTGAGTAAAGGTTGGGCATGTTTGCTAGTCTACCTTGCCACGAAGCACAGAGGTTGACACACAAGGACTTTCCAATTATCCAGCAATGGTACTGTTCCTTTACCCTCTCTTCGATTTTTAAGAAAGTAGTCATGTTGGGAGTCTGGCTCTCGAGATTCGGAGGACGGTGCCTCTTCGATTTTGGAGCAAGCAATCTTATTGGGAGTGTTTTCTCGAATGTGAGTAAAGGTTGGGCATGTTTGCTAGTCTACCTTGCCACGAAGCACAGAGGTTGACACACAGGGACTTTCCAATTATCCAGCAGTGGTACTGTTCCTTTACCCTTGTGGGTAATAATATGGTAGCTAGACCTTCAAAATTTATGGATCTAAACTTTGTTAGTGCTGTTTCTTTGCTATTCTTTTACCCTTCTTGGTCAGAGCGATGTAGTGGGAGCTGCAAGCTTCACGTGCTCAACTTTGGCAGAGAACTTTGGCAAAGTTATTTGTGGTACCCATGAGCTATTGTTGCGTGTGGGAAGTGGGTGATTGAACAGTAAGATTCATGTGTTTTCTACTTCCCCAGAAGTCTTTGACAGAATGCCCATAATTTCCGCAAAACTGAGTGTGCGTGTGACAGGTGCTGACAAGGCTGGAAAAGGCTGGAAAAGTAGGTGCCTCTTCGATTTCTGAGATCGGCCCTCGTGGTCTCTGGGGAGCCCAGCTTTTGAGAAAGTGAGCGCCTCTTCGATTTTTGAGATCGGCCTTCGTGGTCTTTGAGCAGCCCAACTTTTGAGAAAGCAAACGCCTCTTCGATTTCTGAGATCAACCCTCGTGATCTCTAAGCAGCCCAGCTTTTGAGAAAGCAAACGCCTCTTCGATTTCTGAGCAGGCGCCTCTTCGATTTCTGAAGCTTCGTCGAGTGCAGATTTTTATAGGGGCTGGCATTAAGTTCCAAAGCACACTTGAATCTCCACCAGTAGAAGCTTCATTCTTCCACTTCTAAGATCTTGATTTGTCCGACCTCTTCTCTCTTCAACACCTTTGAAAATGTCTGGCCCCTCCGACCGTCGTTTTGACTTGAACCTTGTTGAAGAGGCAGCCCCGCCTTCTCCAGACAACATATGGCGCCCATCCTTCGTCTCCCCTACTGGTCCTCTTACCGTTGGGGATTCCGTGATGAAGAATGATATGACCGCTGCGGTGGTGGCCAGGAACCTTCTCACTCCCAAAGATAACAGACTACTTTCCAAACGGTCTGATGAGTTAGCTGTTAAGGATTCGCTGGCTCTCAGTGTTCAGTGTGCAGGTTCTGTGTCTAATATGGCCCAACGCCTATTTGCTCGAACCCGCCAAGTTGAATCATTGGCGGCTGAAGTGATGAGTCTCAAACAGGAGATTAGAGGGCTCAAGCATGAGAATAAACAGTTGCACCGGCTCGCACATGACTATGCTACAAACATGAAGAGGAAGCTTGACCAGATGAAGGAAACTGATGGTCAGGTTTTACTTGATCATCAGAGATTTGTGGGTTTGTTCCAAAGGCATTTATTGCCTTCGTCTTCTGGGGCTGTACCGCGTAATGAAGCTCCAAATGATCAACCTCTGATGCCTCCTCCTTCTAGGGTTCTGTCCAGTACTGAGGCTCCAAATGATCCCCCTCCGGTGCCTTCTCTTTCTGGGGCTCTACCGACTGCTGAGACTTCTCCTAAGCAACCTTTGTGAAGGCTCCCTCTTGTGTGTTTATTTTGACTCATGTATATGTACATATTTGTAGCTTATCGGGGATATCAATAAATAAGCTTTCCTTCATTTCAACGTATTGTGTTAAATACACCAAAGCCTTCTTCGCTAAGTTCTTTGAATTTTCTTTTGTTAAAGCTTGTATGTTGAAGCTTTCTGAGTGGAGCATGTAGGTTGGGGTAGTGTTCCCTTAATTTCCCGAGTGAGGAAAACTTCTCGGTTGGAGACTTGGAAAATCCAAGTCACTGAGTGGGATCGGCTATATGAATCTTAGAACGCCATTGTGCTCGATCCTGTGTCATGTCCTTCGTTAGATCCAAGTACTCTAAGTCTTTTCTTAGAGTCTCTTCCAAAGTTTTCCTAGGTCTTCCTCTACCCCTTCGGCCCTGAACCTTTGTCCCATAGTCGCATCTTCTAATCGGAACGTCAGTAGGCCTTCTTTGCACATGTCCAAACCACCGTAACCGATTTTCTCTCATCTTTCCTTCAATTTCGACTACTCCTACTTTACCCCGGATATCCTCATTCCTAATCTTATCCTTTCTCGTGTGCCCACACATCCAACGAAGCATCCTCATCTCCGCTACACCCATTTTGTGTACGTGTTGATGTTTCACCGCCCAACATTCTGTGCCATACAGCATCGCCGGCCTTATTGCCGTCCTATAAAATTTTCCCTTGAGCTTCAATGGCATACGGCGGTCACACAACACGCCGGATGCACTCTTCCACTTCATCCATCCAGCTTGTATTCTATGGTTGAGATCTCCATCTAATTCTCCGTTCTTTTGCAAGATACATCCTAGGTAACGAAAACGGTCGCTCTTTGGTATTTCTTGATCTCCGATCCTCACCCCTAACTCGTTTTGGCCTCCATTTGCACTGAACTTGCACTCCATATATTCTGTCTTTGATCGGCTTAGGCGAAGACCTTTAGATTCCAACACTTCTCTCCAAAGGTTAAGCTTTGCATTTACCCCTTCCTGAGTTTCATCTATCAACACTATATCGTCTGCGAAAAGCATACACCAAGGAATATCATCTTGAATATGTCGTGTTAACTCATCCATTACCAACGCAAAAAGGTAAGGACTTAAGGATGAGCCTTGATGTAATCCTACAGTTATGGGAAAGCTTTCGGTTTGTCCTTCATGAGTTCTTACGGCAGTCTTTGCTCCTTCATACATATCCTTTATAGCTTGGATATATGCTACTCGTACTCCTTTCTTCTCTAAAATCCTCCAAAGAATGTCTCTTGGGACCCTATCATACGCTTTTTCCAAATCTATAAAGACCATGTGTAAATCCTTTTTCCCATCTCTATATCTTTCCATCAATCTTCGTAAGAGATAGATTGCCTCCATGGTTGAGCGCCCTGGCATGAACCCGAATTGGTTGTCTGAAACCCGTGTCTCTTGCCTCAATCTATGCTCAATGACTCTCTCCCAGAGCTTCATTGTATGACTCATTAGCTTAATACCCCTATAGTTCATGCAATTTTGTACGTCGCCCTTATTCTTGTAGATAGGCACCAAAGTGCTCATTCGCCACTCATTTGGCATCTTCTTCGTTTTCAAAATCCTATTGAAAAGGTCAGTGAGCCATGTTATACCTGTCTCTCCCAAAAGTTTCCACACTTCGATTGGTATATCGTCTGGGCCTATTGCTTTTTTATGCTTCATCTTCTTCAAAGCTACAACCACTTCTTCCTTCCGGATTCGACGATAAAAAGAGTAGTTTCTACACTCTTCTGAGTTACTCAACTCCCCTAAAGAAGCACTCATTTCATGTCCTTCATTGAAAAGATTATGAAAATAACCTCTCCATCTGTCTTTAACCGCGTTCTCTGTAGCAAGAACCTTTCCATCCTCATCCTTGATGCACCTCACTTGGTTTAGGTCCCTTGTCTTCTTTTCCCTTGCTCTAGATAGTTTATAGATATCCAACTCTCCTTCTTTGGTATCTAGTCGTTTATACATATCGTCGTAAGCCGCTAACTTAGCTTCTCTGACAGCTTTCTTCGCCTCTTGCTTCGCTTTTCTATACCTTTCACCATTTTCATCAGTCCTCTCCTTGTATAAGGCTTTACAACATTCCTTCTTAGCCTTCACCTTTGTTTGTACCTCCTCATTCCACCACCAAGATTCCTTTTGGTGTGGGGCAAAGCCCTTGGACTCTCCTAATACCTCTTTTGCTACTTTTCGGATACAACTAGCCATGGAATCCCACATTTGGCTAGCTTCCCCCTCTCTATCCCACACACATTGGGTGATTACCTTCTCTTTGAAAATGGCTTGTTTTTCTTCTTTTAGATTCCACCATCTAGTCCTTGGGCACTTCCAAGTCTTGTTCTTTTGTCTTACTCTTTTGATATGTACATCTATCACCAACAAGCGATGTTGATTAGCCACGCTCTCTCCTGGTATAACTTTGCAATCCTTACAAGTTATACGATCCCCTTTCCTCATTAGAAGAAAAAACGTCCCAAAAATCTTAAAGAAAAAAATTGGCCTTGCAACAAAAGAAATAAGGTCTGTTTTCCTTTTATTTTTTAAGGCTTTGTTAGGATAAACATCCATGTAATAAAACATTTGTGCAGGTCTCTGAACCATTCTTGACAGCCATCTCATAATGATCGAATGTGCACTCATTATGAGTAAGGAGAAGAAATGGGGATTCGAAAACATTTAAATCTAGAATGCTTGCTAGCTTGCCTTCTGTATTGTTCCACGGAGTGATGCCAACTCCAACTCATCCAGTGGTAACTGGCGTATCTATAACAAATGCAAAGACAATAAAAAAGAAGAGTCAGTAGACAATTTGCTGCTAATAAGCTCAACTAAAAAGGACTTGCATAGGAAAAACAAAGAATATTCTGCAGAAATACAGGTACCTCCAAGTTAGCAGAATGAAATGGCTGGAAGCAGATGTTTGCTTTTAGTTGCCCCTTTTGAAGTAAAAAAGATACCAACTTCCCGCTTTGAGAATTATCCTCACTATTAGGCTTCAAGGGCCCAACAAACTCCACTACAAGACTTTCATCTGGCCTACCAGTGGCATCCAACTGCCAGAAAGATCTCATATTTCAGAAGGAATTATAAGAAAGAAAAATAAAATATAATAGGCCATCAATATAGTTGATTAAGTCAAACTCTTCTTTTAGCCATATCTAATGACATAGGTGATAGGCCTCACTAACAACAGCATTAATAAAAAAAATCCCTAGTTGAATCATTTATCAAAATTCCATTCCCCAGAGCATAGGAACACAAAAATATGCAGCAGAAACGTGTCCAAATACTCGACTTAGGCATGGGAATGCCAAATGCAATATAATCAATTTCAAACTTGAGAAATTTGCTCTCTAAATCTTGAGCATGCAATTTAATAATAAAAATACTCGCAGACATGTATTTTTTGCTCAAGTTACCAAGAGCTTAGATGGAATATAATTATAAAGCTTAGTACCAGTTATGCTCTACAATGCAAAATATCAGGAATCCAAAACCATAAAATATACGAGTCAACATGTTAATTTCAAAGGTTATATTGGCAACATTGACGACAAGACCAGTTTAATATCTTCAGCTCGATTCCAAGATAAACCAAATGTGCAAGGTGTCAAGATTCTTTGCATTACCTTGACATACTCACGGGACAAACTCAATGATCCAGCCAACTGAGGCGCCAACATCAACTGATTCAATCTAAGACCTGAAATCGAAACCTCTCCAACAAGGCTCTCTGTCTTTTCTTTATCTGTCATCTCCACAGGTAAATTATTTCTCTCTAGACCAAAATCTTGTCCATTATTAACACTACAAGGCTTTAACACCTTGCCTTGAAACTTGATCTTGCCTGTTGCTTTCAAATGCATAGGTTTTGGAGAATCGAAAGGATAAGGAGATACCCAGTTAAAAAACTCAAAATTATGCATACGCAAATCCAATTCAATTCCCTCAACAACAAATGGCATTGCATTCTTTGCATAACCATCACTTCTGTGCAAGCATACTTCGTCAGTGTAAGATGTTTGAACTTTCGAAGACAAATCAAAAGCAGCAGATGAAGAATTAACAGTAATGGAATCATGTGAGATTATGATATCTCCTCGAGCATCACTAAAGGACCCTTCAGCTTTTGGAGCTGTCCATTTAATGTCACACCTCCTAGATTAAGAAAACAAAGCAAAAAATTGGAAAAAAATCTTAGTGAACCTGAAGAAATTGACTCTAAATGCAGATTATCATCAACATCATGTATATTCTGATGAGCAACCATAACAAAAGGCAGATGGGGCAAATAAGCAACATCAATAGTTCGTGATCAACAGTTAAGAGGGTAGACACAGAAATCTTACGGTCTCAACAGCGAACCAGAAATTTTTGTCTCTCCATTTAAAGCCCCTAACTTGAGTGGCATTAGTTGAAGGTACCCAGGTATATATCGATGCAGAATTTTATCAAAACACAAACTTCCAGAGAAATTCACATCCATTGATGTATCATCAACCTCACCCTAAGTATAACACCACAGAGTTAATTTTCAAAATAGAAATGTTAGAGTGCCACATTAAAAATAAGAAGTTACAAGATTTAGCTTGATAATAAAGCTGGGAAACACTCGAACTCGAGCGAATTGAACCCAATTTAAACTCGAGCCTGAATAAATCTAAACCCATTGTGAAGGTTAATTAGTTTAGAGGCCATGTTGACTTTCTAACCTAAGTTGCACCCCTACAAATAGTAAAATATCATGCTGTCCATGGCAAAAATGAAACCCCAAAACTAAAGTACGAAAGTCAAACAAACACCAAAAACTTCTGGGGTCACAAAGATTTATATTCAATATGAAAGCTAAAGCAGCTATAAAGTTGAAGATAGCTTAAAAAATCTCCCAGAAATATAAACTTAATGAGCATGCTGAAGTTACCAAATAATCACCGTGGAGAGAAAGAGGGGGGAACTAGTTTGCTAGTTTAACGACTCAGTAAAATGATTCTACAAAGCTTGGCCACAATTTTAAACAAAAACATAAGTGTATACCTCTGGGCAAATCCAAGCATTCCCTGCCCCTCGAATTTCACCACCATCTACAAGGCTAGCTCTTATTCCATACAAATCAACAACCTATAGAAAATACAGAATAAGCTTAGAAGAATATAGATGCAGCGGCATGAGATGAAGAATCATCACACAGTTGGACATACACATTTAGTTGCTCATCAAAAACTCATACACATTTAGTTGCTCATCAAAAACTCATACACATTTAGTTGCTCATCAAAAACTCATACACATT
The DNA here is from genome assembly GCF_042453785.1 of Malus domestica. Classification (NCBI taxonomy): domain Eukaryota; kingdom Viridiplantae; phylum Streptophyta; class Magnoliopsida; order Rosales; family Rosaceae; genus Malus; species Malus domestica. The sequence continues at coordinate 8,182,827 of NC_091675.1, read as the reverse complement.
TAGTTGCTCATCAAAAACTTACACAGCTCTCAGTGTTATAAGTGAAATTGGCCGATAAGCAGGAAAATGGTACACGATCAATTGCTGCTACTGCACCAGCTTCCTTACTTTCCAAAACTGCTTCACATGCAGAGGACGGAGGAAAATCAGCAACTGGATGAGATATCCTTCTAGAGACCATTCCACTTCCCACAAATATAGGTGCATCCAGTGGACCTTGACAGTTAAACACAGCAGTCACTGAACCAGCCAGCTACATGGGGGGTAAAGTCAAAGAGATACGTAAATATGACGTATATCACCTCATATATTATCACTGCATTCTTTCTTGTGGAAACTAGGCAAGAAACTAATGCACACAACATTATTACGTGATTTTGGGAAAAATAATAGCAGGGGAAAACATGTACAAATGGCTAATAAAAGTATTTGACAGAATTCAGAAGAAAAAAAAAGTAAAATCGAACTTAAAAGTGAAGGGAAAAAATATATATAAGCATATAAGATTATAAGATGTGGTTAATATGATTTGCATCAAGTTACTAGCCGAAAATCAGCTCTTCAAACGCTTGAGAATGCCATTGTATTGGCCAAAGTATGAGACTCATACCGAGGCTTTTAAGAGAATTCTATTTCATTTAACTATTATCAGCCAGAAGTTCTGTTAAGGCTGTTGTGCTGTTTTCAATAAATGTTTTGCAAGCCATGATTATCACATGCGAGCCGGCACTCTAACATAGATAATGTGTTGATATAGGTTCAAAGGAAAGTGCCAGCTTCATATCCATGTCAGAGTGTAGCACTTCTGTTTATGTTTGGACCTTCCCTTCTAAAGGAGAAATCATAGGTTCTACCATCTACACATGGTGGGACCAGGGAGAAGCTTGCATCTACACTGCAGCTTAGTATTTCCATTTTATAACACAGGAAAGAATAAAAAGACAGATACATGCGAACAGACAATCAGATGCAACATACAAAACACACACATACCGGAAACAAGAGAGGTTTCATTTTGAAAGTTTTCATCAAGGAATTTACTTCCACGCAAGAAACCTGGAGATGAAAGTTCGTATGAAAAGATTACTAACTGGATGCAGTATTGTTAATAAAACAAAAAGGAACTCAATAAGACATTTCGTGTTGCCAGTTCAAGCTCAAATTAATTGCCTGTTATTAAACTTTTCCAGAAGCATCTCCAAGAACATACCTGACACATAAGATGAAACTCTCCTTCCTCAGGATGAATGCCAAAATCTCCAGAAGCTTCCAAGGGAATATCACCAAACCAGCCACTTGCATTGTGTAGGAATATTTGTTGGCCACGGAAACATAAGCTTGCTGAAATATCCTGCATAAAAGAGACGCAGGGCACAGAACAAGAACAACTTTTCAGATTTCAAGGACAACATGACAGACTATAAACATGAGGGATGGTTTCAACCATAAACCTGTTGCATGATCAGAGAACCATAAAGTTATCATGTTTGCATAATGTGCTGTTAGAAACAGTAACATGCAAGACGACAAGTATTATTATAAAAGACCAATGCCCTGGCAGATCGGGCAAAATGCATCATAACACACTCCATTAAGCCGAAAGTATTTGGAGTCTGGACAGATTCAGTTTGTTGTGATATATTGAAACCGGAAGTAATTCCTTTTCTAGGCAACCTACCAAGTCTATTTGAAGGGGGAAGGAACATCCACGCAAACAAGCATACTGTATCCATAAAGGTTTAAAAAATAAAACAAAAACATATAACCGAGACATACAGAAAATGATGATGGCGCATCAATTGTTTGAAAAGCCAACCCTGTCACATCAAGCTGTCCATGAAGATTTGGAAATGTTTCTCCATTTGACATGCACAAGTGAACCTGAAAAAGTGAAAGTACATATATATCTCAAAACAAACAAAATATAATAACAATGAACTTTTTTTTCTCCAACGTAATGTCAAAAGAGAAAATACAGTTGAAATGTGACATCTTGAGATTTCAGATACACACAATTTTATATAACATTAAAAAATAGGAATAATCAACAAGCAGAAATGGCCACAAAGAATGAATTCATGTAATTACTTAAGCAACAGAAACAGTATAACCCATTCAGGGCACAAACTGGAGAAGTGCCACCATAAAATTTTATAATGGAAAAAATATAAAGTATACATTGGAGTTCGAGAAGCACCTCACCAGTGGCTCTTCCTTTGGACCAAATTATTGGAATTTCTAATATCCTTTCAAAAAGCTGCAGAAGAAAAGACAACCAGCACACAAGGCACGTGAACCAACTTTGTAACCTCATATTGGAAACACAAAGGTGTTGACAATCTCAATTAAGTGTCATTTTATTTTGTAGTGTCTCCCTTACCGGAACAAACAAGTTGGCAACTTTTAAGTTGGCATGCCATTTCTGTTCAACAATGTCAACAAAAACATCCGTAGACAACCAGCCACCATCTTCAGATATGTTTTCAGATCTCCACATCTTACAGTTTCCACTAACTTGAACGTGAGCCCGACCATAGAGATTTTGAAACTTCACATGTCCATCGACATTCTCCATCTCTCTATAAACATTGTATACAAAAATCATAAATGCTCAGCTTAATGCAAAATTTATCTTGTCATAAACTTTTTCTTGCATAAGATGATGCATTATCACTATACACAGACTATATATTTTCCACAGGGAAAACATCTTAAAAGATGAGTGATCCTAATTAGTATAGTTAGACCTCTATCCAGTATGTCAAAATTGCAACGACAACAAGTTTTTCTATGTAAAACTGAGCACAACAGTTAAAAGGACAGCCAGCTCCGCCACATAAGTAAATCATTTTTATGACAAGAGCCAGCAAAAGAATTATGTTTTTGCTTATTATAAAGAGTAAAACAAGAAAATATATAACAGAAGTGGCTCTACCGAGGTTCCCTATCGCCATATGCAAGCAGCATCAATGTTCCTCCTTTGAAATGAACAGAATCTAGTGTAACTGGAAGTATCTTCTCAAAGCCTTCAGACTGCACAACACCGACCCCGTCAACAAGTTCTGCAACAATATCTTCAACTCTGGGGCCCATAGACATCAGCTTTTGAATGGGTCCAGAGAGAAAGGCTAATGGCTCTGCTGCATACCTAGACAAGGAGGACAAGCCTAATTTCAGGCTTAGGGGCCAGATAGGAACTTGATCGTATGTAGCAAAATTTGAATTCTGCGACATCTGACCACTTTGCCCCTCCGATATCTCATCACCGGTATGCTTATTTACATCATCAACTCCAAAATCCTCTTTTACGTTACCACTTTTGGTATTAGCTCCTGCAACATTTTCAGCGGATGGGAAAGTTTTACCGGATGTCCCATCTCCAGTAGACCTATCTAAAGTCATAGGAAGTAGATCTTCTATGAAATTAGAACTACTTAAATGACTGTTGACGTTCTCATTTTCTTTAAGAGGATGGTCTGCTGAATCTCCATAATGTTTTCCATTGTGGTTATCGTCACTTACAGTTTTTTCACCAGTACTTGTGATAGAAGCGTCAGCATTAGTATCAGCCACATTGTTGAACAAATAGGTGTCAAAGTTCATCACATCATAACCTCCAGATGACTGTGAAGGCTCAGACTTCTGATGAAATAGATCCTGAAAATATGCAAGTGCCCTTGCTGCACTGTACCCGAGAATTCTTCTTTTGGCAGTAATACCGGAAGTAGAGATATCACTCCCATAACCCTTCCTTTTAAATTTGTGCTTTTTAGGCCCCCTTATCAATCTGGACCAAAATTTAAGCCCTAACCCAGGAATTTTGACACCCAACGATTTCTCCAAATCTGCATGCTTTATTTCATAATCAACACCTGTGTCCATGCAATGATCCCTCCAGTACATCTTTTCATCCATGCACGGAAATGACTCAGAACTTGTTAAATCTACTGAATGGCTATCACCTTCCTTCGAGTCATTTACATTTGCAGGACTAGAACCCTTGTCAGTAACAATGTAACCCATCTCTGCAGCTTTTTTTGCCGCTTCATCTCTTTCTCTTTCCCAGCAAGCAGCTGCTGCTTCTCGAGCAAGCCTTCGGATTTTGGTTCGATGATCAATTCCCTCTTCGTTAGATAAGTGCCTCTGTAGACCACCTTCATTTGAGGGTATCCCTAACCAAGAATAATCCTTCTTCTGTGCAACCAAGACCGTCGGATGCAACAAAACTGCATCAACCACAATCCTTCCCCTCCTCAGACTTGCAAAAGGACGAAGCCGAAGTTTCATAGATGGGACCTCACCACAAGAAAATTCCTCATTATGAGGCCCAATTGAACAAGAGTCCAGTGTGACGCTCAAAGGCGATAACCTCCGAACCTTACCAAAAACAACTTCACGCTGAATATATTCACTGAGTACTGAACAAACAGAAGGCAAAAGCTTGGCTTCAATGAAACCCTTGGCTTTTAATTGCCCATACCATACCAATAAGCATACACCGGATATGGTGGCCAAAAATACAGAGCACCTAATTAAAAGCAACCCCTCTTCCAACAGATGAGACAAAGACCACGTCAGAGCCTTGCTTTGAGAAAAGGGCTCTTTAACACATTGCACCTTCATCCCATTTTTTAGCTCGAAGGTTCTCCTTAATAACTCCACATTTTTTCCCCAAAAATGTGAAACCTTAATCGCTTGAGTAATCCAATAGTTCTGCTTTTCACATACACACCTGCGAGCAGCCCTTTTTCCCGTACGCCCTCTGTCCCAACAAATGAATTTTCCATTGTTTCTACCATTTAAAGAGCTGTGTAGTGAAACCCCAAGAAATGGGCAGTGGAGTTTTCCGCTCATTATCTTCCCTTAAGAAACAGCATCCAATTGCAAGTCATCTGCCAGGGGCCAAGAAGCAGCTCTTAGTCCCCTAACAAATCAGAAAATCACGAAGCGCCAACACATTTTAACCCTATGGAAACAGATGTTGATTTTCAATTAAAAATCCACACCAAACCCAAAACAATCATCAAATCGATAGAGAGTAAATGATATGATAACGGATTTGGAAACACCGAAAGCTAATCGCTACCAATGGACATTTCAGTTACTTGTTAGCAGAGTAATACTAAGACATTTTCCAAGTAAACAATCACAGTGGCCAGTAATTCGAGTAATAAATCATTCATCAATCAAACATACATATCAATTTCCTCCTCCAACACCCGAAAAGCCCGTAAAATTGCGAGTTTTAATTTGATTAATTCACTAATTGATAAAAAATAACAGCCCTAGAACTGGTCGTCACTCTCACTCAGGAGCAGCAGAGAACCAAATGCCTACAGTTAACAGAGCTACTCTAAAGCCAAACGTGTTCTTTCACTGCCGGTTTCGAACCCGAAAAATGCAGAATTTAATATTTTGTATTCAAGTTTTCAGTTTTCGGAAATGAAACGCAATAGTTTGAAGACAATCGAACCTGGAGTGACGAAATGGAACATTGCACAGGTATGGTATTGCTTGCTTCCTTTGGTTTCAGGCTTTCAGTGTTGCTTGAGAGAGAGAGAGAGAGAGGAGAAGGAGAGAGAGAGAGGGAGAAGGTTTGCTTGCTTTTTTTTATGCTTGCTTGAATTGCCGGTTTATTTGTTGTGTCTAGTTTTTCCGCTTCTTCTTCATGGAGAAGACAACTGGGGAAGAAGGGAAGGAATAAGAAACAGTCAGAAATGCCACGGTGGAGCACCTGAAATGTCAGAAATGCCCTTAACCAGCGGGGTGTACCAGGTTGAATAAGAAACAGTCCCTCTCAAGTCTCATACATTACCAAATTACCAATCAATATCACTCTTTGAAAATAAATTATGATAATTCCAAGACACTATTGCCATTACTGAAAATTGAAAACGCTTTTGGTGAAAGCATTTTAATACAAGTACAAGAAAGTTCGCTCAACAAATCAATACAAAGCTACTCAAATTACGAAGTTTTATTTGATCTTTAGCACCACATTGATACGAGAACGACTTACCCAAAAAAAGTGTTCACTGTCACGTGGCATCCCGAATAAAAAATATATTATTGAATTGTGATGTCACGATAACAATGAACCCGTTCTATGTAAGCTTTTTCAACAGTACATTGACAAAACTCCCGTTTTGTCCTTAATGCACTTTTCCCCCTGTTTTTATCCCTTAGTTTTAGACCGAGGCTGGGATTATCAAGGTCTTCAATAAGCAACTCACACACCAGAAGAAATGCAATAATTTCTCATGGTGTCCGTTCATAGAATATCACACACACAAGAAGTTTGTGACAGCAACAACATGGAGGAACAACTACATTACAGACATCTATCAATTTAAAACCCACTCTCCAAGGAACAAACATCCAATGAGCAAAACTGGCAAATTCCATACGTCCCACCCATGACAACCGAGCAACAAAAAATGATCGGCAACAGCCAAAAACGAAAACTTCCTATAAGTCCACCTCGCAATTAAATTTAAACCCAGAGCCACCACTCTTTATTTCGCATAACTTCCGTCATATGAACAAAGAGAAATTACATGTTCATATGTACCAATGTTGAACAAAATTTGAGCTTTTTACCGGACAGGCTGCTGGTTGTAATGGTTCTTCTCTTTCTTCTTAGCTGCAGCAAGCCGTGCTCTCCTAGCAGCAGCCTCTTGAGCAGCAGCTTTTGCTGCAGCATCCAACTCTTTACTAGATTTCTTCTTCTTCCCAGATACAACCTTCTTTAATCGCTCCTTCACATCAATATTCGATGTATCCTCCTCCGCCTGTTCGGCTCCAGTAACTTCACTCGGACCATTAGTAGCCCCTGAGTTGTTTGGCTGATCCTGCGATTCTTTCACCTCCTTGGAAGCTTTATCTTTCTTTTTCTTCTTCTTGGCGCTCTTGGACTCTGCAGATTGATTTTCCTTCTTTTCTCCATCTCCATTTGGTGCATTATCCTTTTCTAGTGCAACACCTGCAAATGCAACATAATGATGGTTGTTGGCTAGATGATATTGACTATGATATGGCACCAAAGAAACCAAATTCAGATACCTTGCAATAGAGGCTCTCAATAAGTAAATAAATAAAACCAAGACTTCAACTTCTGCAATAATTACAGGTATAAATAAACAAATACAAGGAATTGACTTTCAAACTTAAGTTTGTCATTTGATTCTAAGCTTATTTTGCAATCGATATGAGCGGTGATTGATACATTGAACAAGAATACTCAGTTAAATGGAGTAGTATTTGCATATATGAACGCTTAAAGTGTACATGGAAAATTTTAACCATCTCCTTCACATCTATGTTATGTCCAATCCCAAATTTCAATTCATTATTGACATGATGAAATGAATAAGATTCAGCTTTCATTCTTTCTTTACACAGAATTTCAGATGCAGAAAAGTAAAATAGAGCAAAAGGCACTAAAAGAGAAAAAACTGAAGAGCAGCGATCGCTAATTACTATAACAGAATTTATCTGAAATAATTGTTCACAATTACCTTGTGATTCATCTTGACTATCACTCTCCTTTGGGGCGACTCCAAAATCAGCAAGAAGAGCCTCAAGTTCTGCAAGTTCTTTTTTCTTTCTTTCCTTTTTTGAAAGTTGCTTTTCTGCCTCTTTAGGTGGCGCAGGAACATAAGCAGGCTTCTTCACCACTGGCTCCGGGTTTACAGGCACCTCCAGTTCATGATCATGCTCTTCCTCTGCATCATCATCACCTTCATCAAGAATATCTTCTTCACTCTCACTTTCCTGCAATCACAAATCAACAAGCCGTTATAATAACTCTGTTCTGGTCATTGCCCGCAATGCTCTGACAAATGCATAACCATATAAATTTACATAGTTGCATAAAAGGTCATCAGACAAAGAAAGTTGTACAAATAATCTCTGAACATGCAAAGGGGCGGTCCTGATAGATATTTTATGCAGTATAATTGGCTAAATTTCGGCCTTCCATTCCAACTATTTTTCCCTTTTCCCAACTTTGAATCAACCATAACTACATCGTACAAGTACATATACATGTACAGACCCTCACTTTTTCAAAGACACATTGTATCTCCTATGTTCCAATGACACCTAATGACTTTTCCACATGACACCGAATTGTACCTTCGCTTCTGCATTCGGTGCAGCCAGTACTTTGTTATCCACCGGAAACCAACACTTAGATTGAAATAATAAATCTTTCCAACGCACCTCCACTAACTTCTTCCTTGAACAATCAACAAGCCAAACTAACTCAGATCATTCCCTCAACCAACAAACAATGTTCGCTTTCCCATCACAAACTTAGCGTCTCTGCAGCTCCTAGAGTAAGATCAATACCCAACTAGACTATCTATATTCATCAGTCCAATTCCTTCTATCAAAAAAAAAAAAAAATCAAGGAAAAAAATTCAAACAAACAATCGAATAAAAACACAAAATTCAGATAACACACATCGAATCGAAACGAAAAAAAAAATGAATTTCAGTTCTGACCTCTACATTTGGCTTCTCCTTACTCTTTTGCGGCTCCGACGATCCCCAAGCAGCCTGAGGCGGAGCCGTAGTGGCGTAATAATCATCATCATCTTCGTCGTCAACATCGGCCCACGATTTCGTGTTCAAAGGAGCCGGCGCCCAGAACACCTGCGGCTCCGGCGCCTTGGGCTGCGCCGGCTTGGAAGACCCTTTGCTCTTGCGATCCTTATCGGACTTCTTCTTCTTCCTCAGAGTCTCGAGCGCCGCGAACACGTTCGTGTTGTTGATGACGAGCGAGCCCTCGTCTCTCCTGCCTCCACCGCCAACCATTCTCTCGAGAAATCGCGCAGGGAAGGGAAGATTTAGCGGTTTTTCAATCGACGATAAAAAAAATTCACAGACGCTCAGGAAAAATCGAGATCGGAGATTTGGGGGGATTGTGAAAGGGGAATTAGGGTCTGGAGGAGATTGGGAATGGTGGAATTAGGGATTTGGATTATATAGGAGGAGAGGGAGGTATGGAAATTTGGGAAGATGAAGAGGAAGGGAGGGAGGTTGGTTACGTTTCCAAAAGTAGGGCTAAATTAAGGTCTGGATAACGTAATGGAGTGCCCAATGAGGAGCTTATATAGCTGGCTTGTGTTTTTTGTTTTTACTGATTGGTCCTCCTACTTCATTGTATTTGTGATTTTAGCAAAGTAAAGTTTTTATTTCGGATTTTTTTGGTATTGCGATGTTTACATAAAATTATAATCGTTAATGAATTTATTTATAGTTGGTTTGTTGTTCGGTTTATTAGTCAGTTTGCTACTTTGTTACGTGTATTTTCGACTTGGTATCAGAACAGGTTTGATGCTTAATATTTTTCTAAGTTATTGTTCCGTATTGAATCTTTATTTTTTCAGTCTGATCTTAGTTATTGTTCGGTGTGGTGGAATCTGTTTGTTTAGCTGTCATTGATTGGAAAAAGTATACACAGTGGTTTTCTTATTTATTATTTGCTAGTAAATCTTTTTCATGTGTATAAAGGATTTGGTAGTTTTTTGAGGTTGGAATATTTAGTAAATTGTTGGGGAAAATAGCAAAAATGTGACATTTACCAACTAACAGGTGCTTTTGTGGTCACGTTTTATGATATTGAGTTGTAATTTTCATACTTCAAGTTTGACACGCATCAATACAAACACTACTTGGAATAAACTTAGAATTGCAAGGTAATTTTTAGTTGTCAAAAAGGCAGACAACTATCCATAAAAAATGTGTGTGTGTGTGTGTGTGTGTAATTCTGTAAAATTAAAAAATTAAAAAAAAAATCTGAATTTCATAAAATAAGGGCAGTAAATCGCAAACGTACAAGAGAGACTGAAAACGTCATATTCGGATGACTTGGACTTGTCCTTGTGCACGTCGGTGGTCAAACACAATTTTTGGGCCTCTTTCATACGACGAGAGAGATGTGGTAATCAGGCAGCCCTATTAAAGTTTATCCCTTATCACTACATTAAGAGAGCACAATACAAAAACAATCAGACTCACAGAGCAGATAAATGAATAGTTTTTTGCCAGTCACAATGTTCTCAACAAATTTTACAGTTACGTGTATCCCAAACACATATACTACAATAGGAAAACCCCGGTACTTATCTTGTTTATGCCCGTGTGAACATTCGAAGAAGCAAAAAGATGACATGAATAGAATACAAAGGGCTCGATCGACAGTAACTTACTAAAAATCATTGTCATCTCTCTCTCTCTCTCTCTCTCTCTCTCTCTCTCTCTCTCTCTCTCTCTGCAAAAGACTATGCCACAAAAAATAGGAAAACCATGAGGAAAAATATTAGTATAAAGAATATCTTGATCATCAGCCACCTGTTAGATGATATGCTATTCAGGTACTTGAGCAATGCCCCTTGTGCGCCCTCTACGTTCGCTAATGTATCTTCCATGTTCTCATCAATTCTGCCAGAAGAAATACCAGCATCAAAATTAAATTTTGAAAATCCAAGACCAAACACCCAACATATGCATAGACACCACATAGTGAAGAGATACAGGATTTGACCCTAGAACCTCAAGATTAACAATTTCCACAAACTTCAAAAACATATGCTGCCTGACAAGAAAACTTTGAACCAAACGAAAACTACAGACAGATGTCGGGATCATACTGAATGCACAGATATTTGGTTGATAAGCTATGCTACCCATCTTATCAGAAAAATATTTGAACCACCATCAGAGACTAACCTTTTTATTGTGCAATGCTTTACCCATGGTCAAGAACAATTTGTTACTCTAGTTTGTTCAATTATATATATAATTATTTCATGGGGTTAAATGGTGCTTAATGTTGGATAATTAGCTTCTTGCCCAGCTTGTGTTTGAACATGGTTTTTAGTTTTGCCCAGCTTGTGCAATGCTTTACCAGTAACAATAAAAACGCTAGTGTGTAAGGCGCTAAAAAATAGTGATCTATCATTTAGCACTGTCAGCTTATCACTACCAACTGAATTCAAAGGAAGATACGGGAATTAGAGTGAAACCTTATGGCAACCTCCCCTTGCTGGGAAACCAAGGTCGCAAGCTGGTTGAAAATATTGCTCAACTCATGAATAGTGGATTCAACATTTTGCAAAGCTTCAGCTCTGCTTTGCATGTAACTGTCTTGCACCGGAACCAGCTCCTGTTGCTGCTGCTGCTGGAGCAATGGCTGACTCTCCCCGTCCATCTGCTTCCTGTAGAATCAGAAACCAATAAATGTTTCACTATGATGCAAGCTCAAATTTTGCCTCCATATTAAGTTAAAAGACCACATGACAGAAACATATCACAATCAAAAGTTTAAAGATTAAAATATTCAAAAGAGCATCTTCAATTCTAGGATTCACTATGAAAGAATACAGAAGTTTAGAAGCCAATACTGTAAACTGACTCAGATGACTGATCCTCCAGATTATTTAACATCATAACGAAGAAAAGGGAGAGAAAAAGGAAAGGGGCCAGTTATTTTCAAGATGTTCAAGAAGAGAAATCATGCAAGCAGCAGCAACACTAATTGCATATTTTAGAGAAAATAAACCAGAATTTTTAGTGCAAAATTCCCAAAATTTTAACTGGATTTATCAAGGGAACTGTTATTAAGCACTCCAGAATGACATCTTGCACTCCTCCTTCCGTTATTTTTTTCACTAAGGAGGAGTGCAAGATGACTCTCCCAGTATCATAGATACATAGACATCCCCTATGACAATTTATATATGACAAATATAGCTACTCATACACTTAACGGGTTGCAATATAATCATCCCGTACCAGTCATCCATAATTAACAACAAGAACCAAAAAAATACTCTCTTACTTGGGGAACGCCTGTGATGAAGAGGGTGATCCAACCCATGGAGGAGGAGAAGCACTTGAAGAACTAGCAGCTGACCTGGCAGCCAGTGGACGTTGACGAACAAAGGGATTTGCAGCATCCTTAGATGCAGTCGCAGAAAACAATTGTCTTCTATTCTCATGAACCTTCAAATTCTTCATGAAACCAACCAAAAGATTCATTAGTCTTAGAAAATAACTTAAGGAGCAGCAACAGTAGAACGCTTTCATACTAAGAGGACCAGCCTAACAAACTTGACAGGAAATAATTATTCAGCCACATTAGGTCTTACCTCAGTTCGCATGGTGAGCACTTCTTTAAACTCTTTTGTGGCACTCATCAGCCGATTTTTCAGGTCATCAACAACTGTGGTTGAATGACTACTCGTGTCACTAGAAATATTCCCACTTTGATTTCTGGAGTTAGATAGATGCTGAAGGTCCACCACTGCAGAGTTAAGGGCAGTAATATCTTGCTTGATAACCGCTGTCAGCTCCTGAATTTCCCTTGTAGGATCATCAAACACGGAAGTCCTCTTTGCCACTACATGACAAAGGCAGATGCATTAGAATAAATAAATGATTGTCTCTGAAACCTGATTATTTATAGCCATAGACACACAAAAGCCACCAAAATTAAAACAATCCTAAGCCATTCCAAGCATTCACACTTTAAAGAAGAAAGAAATCTGACAATAATTGTTATATCTAATTTAATCATCATCCACAAAGTGCAACGGAGCGAATGAAGCATGGTACATGAGACGATTGAAAATAGTAGCGACACCATGAGGGATAAGAGGTAGGGTTTAGTAACTTTGAGTGTCGATTATCACTATAATATAAGTGCAGCGTTGATATGGGAAAAGCTATTGGTTCTTTACAATTGTTACACAAGATTATCTTATAACGCTTCAATATCTGAAACAACAATATTATCATGACAACCAACGCAAATCTCAAGAGCGACATGCTGCACCAGGACATTAACAAGAATTACACACCACGTATATCAATTAGCATTGTTTTCAATATCAAACTGAAACAAGAAAAGCAATAACATTACAATTATACAACCAATCATCAATAACTCACACTTTGTCAGCTTTCCAAGTTTCTGCGACGTCTGATGTATCCCATACCCGATTTTGGAGGCCCTCTTATTGAACTCCGACTGAATTGCAACCGCGGAACGCTGCTCCTCAGATTTCGATTTCAATCCACTACTCGGCCCATTCTGCCCCGGCGCTGATGAGAACGACTTCTTTAGCCTCTCCGCTACACTCTGAAACTCGTGCGTCCGGTCCCGAAACGACGATTGCGTCGCTTTCGCATGCATTCTTCCAAAACCCTAAAATTCCCAAAATTTGAATTCTAGAATAGCATAACCACCTGAAACCGCAGAAATCCACTCCAATTCTCAAATGCCCACTCCATTAGATAATCCACATCACACAAATTTCGCCATTGCTAATTTGCCTAATTGATGTGAAATTCAATTGAAACCCCACATCAAAACCCCAATTTTCTTTTCCCTTCCCCAGCTTTCCGAGCATCCAAACATTAAAGTAGAGAAATTGAAGCACGGAATTGGGAACTTACCTCCACAAGTGTGAGATCTGAAACCCTAGACCTGCGGAATCGAGGTTTTTGTGAGCAGAGTGAGGAATAACTGACTCGGAGTTGAAGGTCGCGGGAATGGTGAAACGCTGCGTCTGGATCGAGATCGCGCGAATGGTTGGACCTAATAAAGAAAATTTTGCTATAGTTCTGACTGAAAGTGAAAAAAAAAAAAACAGAAGAAAAGAATCTACAGCAGTACCTTCATACGGGGGATTTTTGCACTATGGTCCCTCGTTTTTATGTATTTTACACGTGGCTTCAAGATGTTCTTAATCCTTTCCTTAAATCATTAAACCTATTTCAATCTTTGGAATAAAACTCAATTTTAGATTCTAAACCTATCCCAATTTGCTCCAATACTTGAGGCAAATATAAATTTTAACTCAAAACTCCTTTCTAAGACAAATTTAGGCTAGAATTCCTCCTCGGTTAGTGAGGCTGGGCCACCATATATGTGTATTTTTTTTTAATTTAATATTTATAAATTCATTGATTCAACGGCTAAGATCTAATATGATCAAATCTGACGGTAAAAAAAAGTCTGACATATCAAATTTAAATCTAACGGCTAAAATAATTAAAAAAAAGAGTAAACTGCCGATTTGCCCCCTGAACTATCACCCAACTTTCGATTTGCCCCTGAACTTTTTAATTAGAAAATTAAGGACTTAAACTAATTTTTTTGGCCGATTTCCCCCCTACCGTTAGTTTTTCATAAATTTCATCCAAATTAACGTTAACTCTTATCATGTGCAAACTACGTAACTCTCATTTGTGGACAAAAGCGTCATTTCACTAGATCTTCAGATAGAAAAGCTATAGAATCACACATATTTGCATAGGTTTATATTTTAAAAATCTAAGGTTTTCAATTATTTTAAAGAATGAAGTGACCGAACTACCCACACATGTTGTGCATATGCTTCCATTTAACAGAAATTTGGATGGAATGAATGAAAAATTAATATCAGGGGGCAAATTGGCCAAAAAAATTAGTTTAAGTCCTTAATTTTCCAATTAAAAAGTTCAGGGGGCAAATTGAAAGTTGGGTGATAGTTCAGGGGGCAAATCAGCAGTTTACTCTTAAAAAAAAATCTTTTATGTGTTTCATATTCTTTCATAGTGCTCCACGAGTTTCATGATGTTGGTTTAGTTATTTTTTAATATTTATCGAAATCTAAATATTTTTATATTAAAATGTTCATAAAATTAAATTATGATAGTCTATAATTTATTTATTTTTTAAATTACTTTAAGAAAAAAAAAATATCTTAAATTCATTCTTTAATAATCTTGGGCTAAAAATTTAACCTATAATGGTTGGAAAATAAAAACTATTTCTGAATTAAAACCTAAATTTACTGGGTTAAAAATTTTAAACCAAGCCAAGGATTGAAGATGGTTTTAAGATTTTAATTAGCTTAAAAAATATAAAAAACCGAAAACTTTTTTAGTTTTTAAATAGGATGTAAATTCAAACGGTATTGTTTGACCTTTCCCACTTTAGACGGTCTCGTTTTACCTATTTTGTTTTATAAAATAAACTACTACTTTTTTTTAAGGAATTGTTATTAGCACTTCAAAAATCTCATTTTATACTCTAAACTTTCTATATTAGGAAAAAAAATACACTTGTGAGGAGTGTAGAATGTGATTTTTGGAATGCCAATAACATTTTCCTCTTTTATAACTATTTTGTTTTTATACGGTATCGTTTTACTTTTTTCTCTTTCTAATATTCTACAATATTGTTTGATGATCTAAATCGTGCATTTTTTATGTTACTTTTTATAGACCATCATTCATTTGTAAATTAGAGGTCTTAAGTTCGATTCTAACCAAAGATAAATTTAAACCACATTATTATCAACCTATTATGAGACTAAGCTCACCCCTATTCTTAATGTAGATAATATCATTTATTCAAAAAAACTAATTAAAAAAAAGACCATCATTCAAAACATTAGGTAAATCCGAATCATAGATGAGACTTTTAGTTTTATTTTCTTACACAACCATGCAAATGGAGATGACTTTCCATAAGCAATTTTACAAGGTGGAGCCTAAAGTAACCATCAATGACTTGGTGGAAGTCAAACGGTATGAATATAAGTCCACAAAAGACTTCATGATGAGAATCAGGAAGACCAGAATGAGGTGTCAATTTCCTATAAACCATGGGCAGCTCATGGCCACTGTTCAGAAAATTAATATGGTTTATGGGCAGCTCATAGCCATTGCTCAGAAAGTTAATATGTTCTTGTTTCGTATCAGTTAGTCTATCTTCGTCTCTTCAATCTTATCTCTGTTGTTTGTTTTGTCTAGTGGGGATTTGTTTGTTTAGTTGTCATTTATATTGAAAAAAAAGTTAACACAGTAGTTTATTTATTTATTATTTGCTAGTAATTTGTTTCATGTGTATTTAAGATTTGGCAAATTGCTTTTTATTGTTGAAATTTTTAGTAAATTGTTGGAGAAGAAAACAAAAATGTACCTGGATTTAACTGAGAATGGGAAGGTAACTTTTAGTTATCACAAAGGCAGAGAAAACAATCCATAGAAAATGCGTGCATGTATAATTCTGTAAAATTAAAAAAAAAATACGGTGAACAATTCAGGCAAAAGAAACAAAAACAGTTATGTAATGCTGTTTTTTATTGAAAAGTGAAAATATTTAACAATTTTTTTGTTGGAATTTCATAATATAAGTGCAATTAACCGCAACATGCAAGACAGACTGAAAACATCACAGTAGGATGACTTGGATTTGTCTTGGGGCACGTCGGTGGTCAACACAATTTTTAGGCCCCTTTTATGTGACAAGAGAGACGCTTTAATTAGACAGCCTTACTAAAGTTTCTCCAATCACTTGAACACAATCACAGAGCAGACAAATGAATAGTTTTTGCCCACCGTTCTCAACAAATTTTACAGTTACATGTATCCCAAACATATATACCACAATAGGAAAACCCCGATACTTATCTTGTTTATGCTCGCGTGAACTTTCGAAGAAGCAAAAAGATGATACGAATAGAATACAAAGGGCTTTGTCGACAGTAAAATTATTAAAATTCATCGTCATTTTCTTCCTTTTCAACCCTCTCTCTCTCTCTCTCTCTCTCTCTCTCTCTGCAAATGACTATGCCACAAAAAATAGGAAAACCATGAGGAAAAATATTAGTATAAAGAATATCTTGATCATCAGCCACCTGTTAGATGATATGCTATTCAGGTACTTGAGCAATGCCCCTTGTGCGCCCTCTACGTTCGCTAATGTGTCTTCCATGTTCTCATCAATTCTGCCACAAGAAATACCATCATCAGATTTAATTTTTGAAAATCCAAGTCGAAACACCCTACAGATGCACTACATAGCGCACAAATACAGCATTTGACCCTAAAACCCTCAAGATTAACAATTGCCACAAACTTCAAAACACATACTGCCTGACAAGAAAACTTAGAACCAAACGAAAACTACGGCCAGATGTCGGGGTCATACAGAATGCATAGAAATTTGGTTGATAAGCTTAGCTACCCATCTTATCAGAAAAATGTTTGAACCACCACGGTCAAAAACAATTTTATACTCAAGTTTGTTCAATTATATATATATACTTATTTCAAGGGGTCAAACGAAGCTTAAATATTAGATAACTAGCTTCTTGCCCAGCTTGTGTTTGAAAATAGCTTTTAGTTTTGCCCAACTTGTGTCTGAACACAGCTTTTTGTTTTGCCCAGCTTGTGCAATGCTTTACCAGTAACAATAAAACCCCAAGCGTGTAAGGTGCTAAAAAAAATAGTGATCTATTATTAGCATTTAGCACGGTGTGCTTAGCACTACCAACTGAATTCAAAGGAAGATACTGGAATTAGAGTAAAACCTGATAGCAACCTCCCCTTGCTGGGAAACCAAGGTCGCAAGCTGGTTGAAAATATTGCTCAACTCATGAATAGTGGACTCAACATTTTGCAAAGCTTCAGCTCTGCTTTGCATGTAACTGTCTTGCACCGGAACCAGCTCCTGTTGCTGCTGTTGTTGTTGCTGCTGGAGCAATGGCTGACTCTCCCCATCCATCTGCTTCCTGTAGAATCAGAAATCAATATATGTTTCACTATGATACAAGCTCAATTTTTATATCCGAACCAACACGTCTCAATTGTTTTGCCTCCATATTAAGTTAACGACCACACGACAGAAACAGATCATAATCAAAAGTTTGAAAATGAAATTATTCAAAAGAGCATCTTCAGTTCTAGGATTCACTATGAAAGAATACAGAAGTTTAGAAGTCAATACTGTAAACTGAGATAACTGATCCTCCAGATTATTTAACGTCATAACAAGGAATGGGGAGAAAGACAAAGGAAGGGGCCAGTTATTTTCAACATGTTCAAGAAGAGAAATTGTGCAAGCAGCAGCAACACTAATTGCAAATTTTAGAGAAATTAAACCAGAATTTTAATAGTGCAAAATTCACAAAATCGAATGACATCTTGCACTCCTCCCTCCATTATTTTTTCCACTAGGGAGGAGTGCAAGATGACTCTCCCAATATAAAAGATACATAGACGTCTCCATGACAATTTATATATGAAAAATATAGCTACTCACTTACGGGTTACAATATAATCATCCAGTACCAGTTATCCATAATTAACAACAAGAACCAAAAAAATACTCTCTTACTTGGGGAACGCCTGTGATGAAGAGGGTGATCCAGCCCATGGAGGAGGAGAAGCACTTGAAGAACTAGCAGCTGACCTGGCAGCCAGTGGACGTTGACGAACAAAGGGATTTGCAGCATCCTTAGATGCAGTCGCCGAAAACAATTGCCTTCTATTCTCATGAACCTTCAAATTCTTCATGAAACCAACCAAAGGATTCATTAGTCTTAGAAAATAACTTAAGGAGCAGCAACAGTAGAACGATTTCATACTAAGAGCACCAGCCTAACAAACTTGACAGGAAATAATTATTCAGCAACATTAGGTCTTACCTCAGTTCGCATGGTGAGCACTTCTTTAAACTCTTTTGTGGCACTCATCAGCCGATTTTTCAGGTCATCAACAACTGTGGTTGAATGACTACTTGTGTCACTAGAAATATTCCCACTTTGATTTCTGGAGTTAGATAGATGCTGAAGGTCCACCACTGCAGAATTAAGGGCAGTAATATCTTGCTTGATAACTGCTGTCAGCTCCTGAATCTCCCTTGTAGGATCATCAAACACGGAAGTCCTCTTTGCCACTACATGACAAGACAGATGCATTAGAAAAAATACATAATTGTCTCTGAAACCTGAATATTTATAGCCATAGAAATACAAAAGCCACCAAAATTAAAACAACCCTACGCCATTCCAGGCATTCACACTTTAAAGAAGAAAGAAACCCGATAATAATAGTTATATCTAATTTAATCATCATCCACAACGTTCAATGGAGCGAATGAAGCATGGTACATGAGACGATTGAAATTAGTAGCGACACCCTGAGGGATAATAGGTAGGGTTTAGCAACTTCAAATGTAGATTTTCACTATAATGTAGGTGCAGAGTTCATATGGGAAAAGCTATGGGTTCTTCCTTATAATTGTAACACAAGATTATCTTATACCGCTTCAATATCTAAAACAACAATATTATCATTACAACCAACACAAATCTCGAGAGCAACATGCTGCACCAGGTCATTAACAAGAATTACACACCACCCATATCAATTAGCATTGTTTTCAATATCAAACTGAAACACGTAAAGCAATAACATTACAATTAGACTACCAATCATCAATAACTCACACTTTGTCAGCTTTCCAAGCTTCTGCGACGTCTGATGTATCCCATACCCGATTTTGGAGGCCCTCTTATTGAACTCCGACTGAATCGCAACCGCGGAACGCTGCTCCTCGGATTTCGATTTCAAACCGCTACTCGGCCCATTCTGCCCCGGCCCTGATGAGAGCGACTTCTTTAGCCTCTCCGCTACACTCTGAAACTCGTACGTCCGATCCCGAAACGACGAGTGTGCTGCTTTCGCATGCATTCTTCCAAAACCCTAAAATTCCCAAAATTCGAATTCTATAATAGCATAACCGCCTGAAACCGCAGAAATCACTCCAATTCTCAAATGCCTACTCCATTAGATATTCCACATCAGATAAATTTCACCATTGCCAATTTGCTTAATTGATGCGAAATTCAATTGAAAACCCACATCAAAACCCCAATTTTCTTTTCCCTTCCCCAACTTTCTGAGCATCCAAACAGTAAAAAGGTGAAATTAAAGCACGGAATTGGAAAATTACCTCCGCGAGTAAGAGATCTGAAACCCTAGACCTGTGGAATCGAGGTTTTTGTAAGCAGAGTGAGACTAACTGATTCGGAATTGAAGGTCGCGGGAATGGTGAAACGCTGCGTCTAGATCGAGATCGCGCGAATGGCTGAATCTAATTGGAAATTTTGGAAAGTTTTTGTTGTGTCAGTGAAGAAAATTTTGTTAAAATATAAAAGCAGAAGAAAATAAAATATTTACTGCAGTATTACAGTGAAAATGAAAGGTATTATATTCGTTAAAAATATATTTGTATCACATTATTTCTACGTGCACCACTCATTTTAATAAATAATATTATTTATTCAAAAATTAAAAACTAAAAACTTTTTTACTCCGTCTTCATTTTTAAATAAGATTAAAATTGAAAATCAAAATCTGAAGCTACAATCATATTTGGTAAATGTTTGTTTTCTATTTTAATTTTTCCCTTTTTATGTTCTCGTTTTTCCTTCTCTTTTTTTAATATTTACAATATTATTTGATGATCTAAATTGTTTAATTTTTTTTAAGTTACTCTTTAATGATACTCGATCAAAACATTAGCTAAATCCACATCATAGATGAAAATTTTATTTTGTATACGTCGATATAATAATAGCTTAACTTGTTCACCAATTAAACAACGAAATCATGACAACTTTAATCGAAATGGTCAAATGATCTCTTATTTCGTTGCTTTTTTTATTTATAGAGTTCATGTTTATAGAATGATTAACAAAATAAACAAGTTCGATCATCAAGTAAAGAGAAAAGGTATAAGAGCGTGTCGAATTATTTAGCATCAAATTACAAAAACCAATTTTAAATGCGACGTATCTAGCCTAGGCTTAAATAGCCAAAGGCTCTTCAATAGACCTTAGCCATCCCCAAGACTTTTCAAGGGGAGAGATTTTTCAGTGTGTTCGGTATACGAGGTGGTACACCACTTATCATTATACAAATGGTGGGATATGTGTGCTAAAAACTTAATAACTTAAAAAATAAAATTTCCCCCCACCCTTATTAAAACACGTGATGTACCACTTGTGTTCCCGTCACAACTAAAAATTTCTTCTTCAAGAGACCTTAGCCATCCCCAAGGCATTTCAAATGGCATGTTTAGGTATAAAAATAAAAAATAAAAAAAAAACTAAAAACCAACGAAACCTAACACTTTCTAGCCCTTATTCTCTCGCACTATTAGAACAATAAAAAATTTAGAAGCCTAGTTTCCATGAATAATGTTAATTTAGGGGAGCTAGATTTCGTCTTTTCCCACGTCCCTTGCCCCTCCCATTAGACATGGTATAATGGAGAAGATAACTAACATTCCTCTTTTAATTATAAAGCACTCATGTGTTTACTAATTAGGAAGGAATTCAATTTATCATTTTGGAGAGATTCAACTGTAATCAAAATAATTTTGAGAATCTTAAAGAAACACTCCTGATACTGTTCACTTTTAACATCAATGACATTTTTACCTTGAAAAGTCATTACTGATACCATTCACTTACACCTTTATTTTGTCTTTTTCATTAAAACTAAAGTTTTTGAAGATTTTTCGTTAGTTTTTCTAATAATTTTTAGGATGACGTTATCCAAACATTTCTTTTTACCTTTCACATTCTCAATTTCTAACTGTCAATCGAATGAAATTAAGAAGATCAAATAACATAAATGACAAGAAGTATGTGTAAGGTAAAAAATGAATTAGTAAAAAATCTTTATTAAATTACCTTAATTAAAATAAAATAAAAATTAATAAACAACGTTAACGAGAATCCAAATTACAATTTTCCTCAATCGTCTTCCATCTTTAATTTAATTTCTCTATTCAATTACATTGCGTTTGGATGTGGAAAATTAACAAAAATTAAGCAATTTTAATATAGTGGAAATTGGAATTACGTGATTTTATAAGGGGTGTATTTCAATCGAGATTTGGAAGGATTTTTATGGATTTATAAATCTATGAATGTCACATCCTAGTTTCGACTTCGCCATAGCACGATACTGTCCGGTTTGAGGCCCGACCATGTCCTCACGGTTTTGTTTATGAAAACTCAAACGAGAACTTTCTAGTGGGTCACCTATCATAGGAATGCTTTCGCCCGAACTCGCTTAATTTCAGAGTTCCGATGGAACCTGAAGCCAATGAGTTCCCAAAAAGTCTTGTGCTATAGGAGGTGAGCATATACATATAAGACACATCACCCCCTATCCGTTGGTCGATGTGGGATGCTACAATTAACCCCCTTAGGGGTTCGACGTCCTCATCGGCACACTCACACTAAACGACATAGTGGCTTTGATACCATGTTGTCACATTTCAGTCTCGACTCCGCCATAGCAGGATATTGTCCGCTTTGGGCCATGGCCACGCCATTTCGTCCGAACTCGCTTAACTTCAGAATTCTAATGGAACCCGAAGCTAGTGAGTTCCCAAAATGCCTCGTACTATATGAGGTGGGCATGTACATATAAGGCACATCACCCATTCTCCATTGGTCGATGTGAGATGTTACAATGAATCGTGATGAAGTTTAATTGATTTATAGAGATTCCATGCAAAATTTCAATTCCCTTGAAATCTAAAGGCAAGATGTGAGATTTGTGAATGCTTAAAATACATTATGAAATCTATCAAATTCACTCAAATTCCTCAACTTTTGTAAAATTTTATAAAATAAATTCCTAATTAAATACAGTTGAAATGTTATAAATTTCTTTAAAATCCTAATTTTGTTTTCTTTTGAAAAAATGGGACAAACTGGTGGCTTCGCCATACATTCCACCCATCTAGGGGCAAGGAAGACTCACAGAGGTATTTCATCATTCCCTTGACCACCATCGCGCAATTCACCAGCAGCAAAAATCGAACACATGGTGTGTCGTGTGGAATATGAGTATAGAATTTGTCCCAACCACTGGCCCATCCTATGGTGGTTATTTAAAATCCTAATTGAATAAAGTCGAATTTATAAGGATTTTAATAAACTGTTTTAAAATCTTGGTTGAATATGAGAATCACTTAAAATTCTAAGTGAATATAACCGGATTTATAAAGATTTTAATAAACTATTTTAAAATTATGATTGAATACACGTTGAATTTGATAATCACTTAAAATCATAATTGAATACACCTCCTTATTTTTTAGAATTTGTAAATTTTATTGTCTTGATAACATACTATATATATATATATATATAGAAAATATTGTTTGTATAGAGTCATTAATATAATGAAGATATAGTAGTTAGGAAATGTGCTGGTAGTGGCGATGGAGACGGCAGTGATGATGGAGGGTGGTGTTGGCGGCAGTGATCATGATCGGTGGTGTTGGCGGCAGTGATCATGATCGGTGGTGTCGGATACAGCTGTGGGGGACACAACAATATGTGGTGACGACGACAGTCGTGGTAGTGGCAACTCATAGTTGAGTTTTTGTTTTTTTTTTTGTGTGTTTTTGAACTCTTATTCATGAAAATTTGAAAATGACAAACTATTTCCATGAAATTTAAATTTAGAAATTGGTGGTTCCAAATTCTAAATTTTTCTTTCACTTAAAAATTTTAAATTTCTATATTTATAAATCAAACAATAAAATTGGTGCATATCAAATTTTACGAATCCAAACATAATGTTACGGATTTATAAACGCGTAATTTGATAATGCATTATTTTCTCTTATTTCGTAATTAAGAAACTTTGGGCCGGTTGGTCCCATCCATATTTTTCACGGCCCATTTATTTCTTGCTAATTACGTGGGGTCCGAATGGACAGGTCACCATACCGTTACGGTTATTAACTTCCACTCGTTGGGTGCTACAAATGCCTGCTAGTGCACTGTGATCATGCGCTCCTCATAACCGCCACGTGTTACATGGACCGGGCGAGTATCAAACACTGGACACTCTAGCGAGTATGCCTAATGTTTCCTTTCTGGCGCCTAAACGCAATTGTATTTGTATGTCCCAGTTTTAAATCCGTAAAACAACACTCTTTCGGTAAAAATAAAGCCCTGAATCTGAACGGTCCATTTCTTTGTTACGAAATCCGACCGTCCACAGGAAGTGAATGCCCACCTCGGACGTGCCAATCGAACATCGCTGATTTCGCCACGTGGCATTATCCAGAGGATTCGATTATTTTCCATTTAGTTATCGATTTTTTGGTTATTTTTCGATCAAAAACCTTACTCTCGCGGTACCTAAGAAACCCTAGCTCTCTGTCCCGTCTCTTACGGTTAAGAAAAAGGGGAAATTTCAACAATTATCGAAAGTTAAATTCGAAAATTGGGGAATTACATTAGGGTTTCAAATCGGGAGGTGCGGATTCGATCCCTAATTAATGATTTGGGCTCGTGATCTTCGCGTTTTGTTCGAGGAACCGATGATTCGTCGTCTGGCGGTTAAGGTACGCGTGCTATTGAGTTGATTAATTTGAAATTGGATGTAATTTTTGTTGTTTTTACTGGAAATGATCTGAATGCGTGGGGGAATAGGGTTGATTGTTTGATTTTGGTTTCTGTTGAGGGATTTTTGTGATTTTTTGCGTTGTTTCTGGTGTAACAGATCTGAAAACATGTATGATGGGATGTGAAAATTGGGGTTCGTCGGTTTGGTCGGTTGGACTGAGGGATTGTTGATGGAAAATAGAGTAGAGAACTCACATGGCACTGAAATTCCTGAAAAATCGAGATCTCTGGATCTTAAAACTTTGTATAAATCAAGAAGTAGGAAAGGTGTCGAAAACAAGAGCTTGAAGAGAAAAGTTAGTGCCAAGGATGGCGATGAGAACGGGGGCAAGACGAAGAAGAGTAAGAAAGAGGCTTCTCTTAGTAGTTTGAAGAATGTTAGTACCAGTAGCAAGAAGAGTTTAGATAAAGTGTATCATAGCGGGTTGAGTTCTGGTTCACATGATCCGGAGGCATTGAAATCTGGGTTGAGCGAGAGATTGGATAGCAGTAGTGGGTTGAATGGTGTTTCGTCGCTTAGTTTGAATAATAAGGTCATTCAAATCCCGAGGCGTAAACGGGGTTTTGTAGGGAGGAAGAAATTTGATGGTGGTCACGCTCACAAGCTGCCAGATGAGTCTGCTGGTAAAGTGGGTGTCGTTGATCAGACAAATCAGACAGCTACGTTAAATGTTGATGATTTAGGTGTTCAAGCAGAGTCCTTGAAGGTTAAACGAAAAAAGGGTCTTCATGATTTTAAAGAAAACATAAATAGTGAGTTGAATTCAGCACCACATGCTAAGAAAGAAGACGTTCCTACAAGTCAGTCGGCTGTAAGCAATGGGGATTCATCTTTGAAGAAGTCTCGGAGGAATCGTAGGAAGAGGAAGGATTTGGCATCTCACAGTAAAAGTTCTGATAAGGAAGCTGAGCCTTTGGTAGATGGTTCTACAGAAAAAGGCCATGATTTACAAGAAGATGATGAGGAGAATCTTGAACAGAATGCAGCAAGGATGCTTTCATCAAGGTTTGATCCTAGCTGCACTGGGTTTTCTTCAAACAACAAGGCTTCTGCAAATGGGTTGTCTTTTTTGTTATCTTCTGAACAGGATTTTGGTAGTCATAGGTCAAAGTCTATTTCTGGGTCAGAATCTAATTCGGTTGATAATTCTGGTAGAGTATTGAGGCCGAGGAAACAGCACAATGAAAAGGGACATTCACGGAAGAGGCGCCATTTCTATGAAGTTTTCTTTGGGAACTTGGATGCTTACTGGGTAGTGAACCAGAGAATCAAAGTCTTCTGGCCTCTAGACCAAAGTTGGTACTATGGTCTTGTGAATGACTATGACAAGGAAAAAAAACTTCATCATGTGAAGTACGATGATCGAGACGAAGAATGGATTGACCTTCAAAATGAGAGGTTCAAGCTCTTGTTACTCCCTAGTGAAGTTCCCGGTAAGACAGAGCAGAAAAAATCAAAGGTGAGGAATAGAAGTCCTGATGAGAGAAAAGGAGACATGAAATGCAGAAAAGAAAAGAAAAAGAGAGACTTGACTTCAGAGGACGGTAGCCGCATAGGCAGCTATATGGACACTGAACCCATTATTTCATGGTTGGCGCGATCTACGGGTCGGGTCAAGTCATCCTCCTGTGCTGTGAAGGAGCAAAAAACATCTGGTCTATCTTTAAAGTCTGTGCCACCATTGTCAGATGAAGATGCCACTTTGCATGAATCTTTGGGTGATGGCTCCTTTAGAAGAGATAAAAATAAAAAAATTTCTCGCCATCCTGGCAGATCATCTGATGATGTGAGGCAAGAAAAGTCTACCTCTCAGGGCAGCACTGGCCTCAAAGATAGCAAAATGCCTATTGTTTACTTTCGAAGGCGGCTTCGGAAGAATGAGTCTGAATTGTCTCATACATCCGAGGATGACCATGCCTCTGTGAGTAAGCTTGGGTCACTTTATGATTTCTTGGGAAGCTTGGATGTCAATGGACCATTGTGGTCTATTGATGATGCAGGACGGCTGAAATTAACTCCTCCACGGATAGAACCAGGAAGAGTTACTTTTGAGTTAGGCCTTCCAGTGCATTCAATCACTAATGATTCTTTTGGAGTAGAGTTTTGGTTGTTTCGTGCTGCAATGCTGTGTAGGTATGGTGCAGTGGTGATTTCATGGCCAAAGGTTTACTTGGAGATGCTTTTTGTTGACAATGTAGTTGGAGTGAGATTTCTGTTGTTTGAAGGTTGCTTGAAGCAGGCTGTGTCCTTTGTTTTTCTTGTCCTGTCATTGTTTCATCAACCCAATGACCAGGGGAAGTCTGTTGATTTCCAGTTACCAGCAACTTCAATCAGGTTCAAATTCTCCTGTGTTCAGCATCTTGGGAAGCAACTTGTGTTTGCATTCTACAACTTTTTGGAAGTAAAAAATTCAAAGTGGAAGTACCTAGACTCTCAACTTATGAGCCATTGTTTGCTTACCAAGAAACTGCCCCCGTCTGAATGCACTTATGATAGTATTCAAGCACTTCAAAATGGAAGAAATCAATCACCTTTTATGTCTCTTTGTGCGCATTCCTCCTTTGTCAAGGTATTTGTCTTATGTTCTCCACATTTTCTGAATATAATTTTTGGTTCGAACGGAATTTTTTCGGTCTTGTTGTGTAGATAATTATATTGTTCTTCAATGTATTTGTATTATGAAGGTATTCACTCTGATTTTTTCAACAACCAGGGTACACAGAGGAGGTCCAGGCAGGGTATTAACTTCATGGGTGGTTCCAGGGAATCTACATCTGTAAATATTAGTCATCCTACTTCTCGTAATGATGCGCTATGCCGAAAACTTCCTCCACTTGCCCTCTCTTTTGCTGCTGCTCCTACTTTCTTCATTAGTTTGCATCTTAAACTGCTCATGGAAAATTGTGTTGCTAATATCTGCTTTGGCGACCGTGATTCAGTGGAGCATGTCGAAAACTCCGGCAGTATGTTGGCAGTTGACTGGTCTATTGTTGAGGACTTTATTAGCGAAGGTTCGAAAATTACTCCTCAGAAAAATTTGAAGGCTCCACCAAGTGATGCTACTTCTGATGGGTCCTGTGCCAAACCAGATGCAGAAAATTCTATTTCTGTATGCCATGGAGCTCGGACAAATTCATCTCAGCATTTCCAAAATGGTGGTCTTTATGTTTCTGTATCCTCTGGTGGAACTGGTGTCCTTGAAAAGACTGGAACAGATGAAGTTGTACAGTCGAAGGTGTTGCAAAGCCATCATCCAGAGTCAGATCAATGTTCTTTATCCCCAAGGCCTTTGGTTGGTAGAGACAAGTCCGACACTGATTCCCAATCTTTTCCGAACGGTCTCACTGTTGAAATTCCATCATTTGACCGATTTGAGAAGCCTGTGGATAAGGAGGTGCAAAGTGCTCAACAGCCTACAGACTTTTCTTGGAATATGAATGGTAGCATTATCCCCAGCCCTAACCCCACTGCTCCCAGAAGTACAGGGCACCGAAATAGAAATAATTCATCACTTGGACACCTCTCACATAATTGGTCTGATGGAACTGATCTTTTCCATAATGGTTTTGGCAGTGGACCAAAGAAGCCGCGAACTCAGGTGTCCTACACTTTGCCTTATGGAGGTTTTGATTTTAGTTCGAAGCAAAGAAACCTTCAGAAGGGGCTTCCTCATAAACGAATCAGGAGGGCTAATAATGAGAAGAGGTCATCAGATGCTTCCAGAGGTTCCCAAAGAAACTTGGAGCTCTTATCATGCGAGGCAAATGTGTTAGTCAATGGCAGTGACAGAGGGTGGAGGGAATGTGGGGCCCATGTTGTATTAGAGCTTTTTGATCATAATGAGTGGAAGCTTGCTGTAAAAATTTCAGGGACTACAAAGTACTCATACAAAGCACATCAATTTTTGCAGCCTGGGACAACAAACCGCTATACTCATGCTATGATGTGGAAAGGAGGAAAGGATTGGAATTGGGGTTTAGAGTTTCCAGATAGGAGTCAGTGGGCACTTTTTAGGGAGATGCATGAAGAATGTTACAATCGGAATATCCGCTCTGCTTCAGTAAAAAATATTCCTATTCCTGGTGTCCGCTTAATTGAAGAAAGTGATGATAATTTAACTGAAATATCATTTCTTCGCAGCTCTGCAAAGTATTTCCGGCAAATAGAAACAGATGTTGAAATGGCATTGGACCCATCTCGGGTCTTGTATGATATGGATAGTGATGATGAGCAGTGGATTTTGAAGTTTCAAAATTCTTCAGAAGTTCACAATTGTGGCTCAACAGAGATCGAAGATGAGATGTTTGAGAAAACAATGGACATGTTTGAAAAGGCTGCATTTGATCAACAGTGTGATGAGTTCACGTCAGAAGAAATAGAAGAGCTTGTGGATGGTGCTGGAGTTGGGCCCATGGACGTGATCTTATCCATTTATGAGCATTGGCAACAGAAAAGGCTGAGGAAGGGAATGCCTTTAATCCGACATCTTCAGGTACATATTCTTTCTTAACTAAGGTCTTTTTTTTTTTTTTACTGTTAATATCGGAAACCACCCCCAACCCCCCAGCGCTCTTTTCATACCATAACTCTTTTGTAATTTGAAACCCAAATTATGGTTCTTTTTGGGGGTGGGTACTGGAGCTTCTTTCATGTGGTAAATGCACGGGGTTGGATGCTTATGTCTATTACTTCTCGGCCGTGCTTGAATGCTTGTTTCTTTTCCTTGGTGAAGGTCAGCTGTCTTTTCATTCATCTTGATGCATCACATAAAATTCATTTTTTCCTTTGCAGCCACCATCATGGGAAAGGTATCAACAACAAGTGAAAGAGTGGGAGCAAGCTATGATCAAAACCAATACCACGCTCCCCAATGGATGCCATTGGAAACCTGCATCAGTTGAAAAGCCACCAATGTTTGCTTTTTGTCTGAAACCACGGGGACTAGAAGTTCCCAACAAGGGATCTAAACAACGGTCACAGAGGAAATTTTCAGTTTCTGGACATAATGGTGTCATGTTAGGAGATCACGATGGTTTCCATGCTTTTGGTATTTGTTTAGCCTTATTTTGTATGTTTAATTGAAATCTTTACGCTACATGCATTTTTTTTTGTTTGACTAATTTCTTGTGGAAGCATCTTTTCTTAATTGGGTTTTCTTTCTTCTCTCAGGAAGGAGATCAAATGGGTTTGCTTTCGGTGATGAAAGGGTGGTATATCCAGGCCATAACTATGACTCTTTAGAAGACTCCCCCTTGTCTCAGACATCGCCTGGGGTATTTTCACCAAGGGATGCAGCTAACATGTTGATGAGCAATGATGGGTTTGAGAGAAATCATCTCCGCAGAATTCATAGGAGCAAGTCAAAGAAATATGGGAGGACGGTATCTTCTGTTGGCCCCAGTCGTAGAGTCGTAGGAAACAGAAATGAAGTTCATCGATGGAATGCAGGTATCCCTGATTGGTCAAGCCAGCGGTATTATCAACCAGAGGTGTCTCCGAGGCACGGCATGGGACTGCTGGACGATTCTGATCTCGATGAGTTCAGATTGCGTGATGCATCTGGAGCCGCCCAGCATGCACATAAAATGGCAAGGATCAAGAGAGATAAAGCTCAGAGATTGTTTTACAGAGCAGATCTAGCAATCCACAGGGCCGTGGTTTCTCTCATGACCGCGGAAGCGATCAAAACTTCTTCCGAGGACTCCAGTGACGATGAAGAGTAGAACACCACAGTTAAGCCTGAGACGATACAATGGAAATGCCAAATCCTTTTCAGCTTGCCTCTCTGCAGCCCAAAGAGACTCTAGTACATGAGACTCCGACAACGTTTTTGGTGGAATCAGTCTTTGTTCTGGTTCTACTTTGTCAATGGTGGTGGCTATTTTTTGTTTGGTTTTTTTACGCGGATACCATTGAGCATTTCTAACATGAGAGCCATGAACAGTAAGGATGGGGAAGAACTCATTGCTCCGATGCTCTGACGCTTCGACTTCCTCCGATTCTTCTACAGGCGAGATTCTTTTACCGGCTTTCGGTCTGTCTGTCTGCTCACTCCAGCCATTGCGATTGTTGTACCGATCATGATCATCCTGCAAGTTAGGGAAGGAAAGGGGTTCATGAAATTTTGGCTGCCAATCTCATTGTACAGATCCTTTTCTTTTTTTCTGTTTTTTTTCCCTCTGTTTTTTTTCCCCTTAACCTACAGTTTTTAAAGTGTTCGGTATTTAGGGAGCAGTTTGCCCAAATAATACATCCACTGAAAAAAAAAAGAAAAAAAAAAAGGAATATATGACCTTTTGCTGTTAAACACTGTAGCTTTTACTCGAGATACTAGTGAAAATGCGTGACACCTTGATGCGATTGCGAACCAACAATAATAGAGTTTTCAATATGTCGAGAACACGATCGATTCGGTACGACAAGTGTTTTTAATATGTTGGAAACATAATTTGGTACACAAAGTGTAATAATATAACTGGTAGAAAATTTGAAAAAAGTAATTTCAATTAATTGTATGTAAACTTACAGCAACGATACTCGCCTCGTGTGTTGAAAAAACTCTTAAATTTGCCTGTGCGGCAAAAGCTAGAATTTTAACTACACGTGTATCATGGAGTTTTTTCTTCCCCTCACCAGACTCAAATGAAATGGATAATTTGCGTTAGTTGGCCTTGATCTAAACAGTCGTATGTTCGATTGTATGATCAAGCCAAGGGAGTTCTTGAAAGAGTCGCGTCACAACTTAAAACGCTATGCGCTTCGTAAGTGATTAAGAACATTTCTTCTTGCACCAAGCTCTTATGATTTGCCTCGCATAATATCACCTGTATAAATGTTAAAGAGGTCGAAATGGCAATGAAATTGGTGAGTATTTCCAAAGTTTATTCCAATAACACAAAATGACTATGTTATAGAATAATGTGAATCACTTTATATTTATTCAACATTTGTGATGTAAAATACTTAATGGTTCTGATTTTAGTATTATTAAGTTTGCTAGAGTAGTGCGTTCCCTCTATGCATTCAAATTTAAATTTTAGTTTCTGTAATTTAAATGAATTTAGCATATATCCTATTGTTAAGAAAAGGCTTAATGGTTTAGGGCTCGTTTGGATATGATTTTAAAATGATTGAAAGCGCTTTTAGATAAAATGTTTTTGGATTCCAAAAGCATTTTAAGCGCTTTCTGCAAGAAGCACCAGTTATGTGTTTCTTCCAAGAAGCACTTTAAGTGTTTTTTCATGATTTACTTGCATTTTTACTAATGATTAGTTTCAAAAATATTTTCACCAAAAACACTTTCATTTATTTTAAAAGCATATCAAAAACCAGCCTTTAATTTGGGAGACTTTGGAAGTCTTTTTTGGTACTACAAAGAAACTTGAGCATCGTTCAAAAATCAGCAAGGGTTCAACGGCTATAATTGCTAAGCGGTAAAATCGGCAAATTTCACTCTCTCCCTTTGATCTCTCTTCCCTCCGCTGCCTCTCTAACCGACTTCCCACCAAAAATGTCCTACTCTCAGCCTCCTCCGATCGTCTTCCGTAACGCTTATTATCTTCAATTTCTCTCTCGGTTCCCAATTTCTAGGGTTTCTTCTCTGCCCGCTTGTGGATGCAGACATAGATTCGAGCTGCCACACTGGTTATATAATCAGGTTGGTTTTGATTTTCTCCTCTTATTTTCCGTTTAGTTGGTCAGAAAATTTAGGAAAAGAGAGTAAAATTTCTGCAACTTTTCTTCAATTTATCGGATTTTGATAACAATCGGAGTGAAAAACTGCTTTTTCATCTGTTTGGTTGCTGAGAAATGTAGGAGAAGTAGAGGAGCGTAATTGCTGTTCGTGTTATAACATTTGCATTTGTTTTTACACTTCTACTTCATTTTATCAGATTTTGATAATAATTGGAGGCAAAACCTGCTTTTCCATCTGTTTGGTAGCTGAGAAAATGTAGGAGAAGTAAAGGAGGGTAATTGATATTCATGCAATAACATTTGCATCTGTTTAAATTATTTTGCTTCATTTTATCGGATTTTGATTCTGTTTGGTTTCTGAGAAAATGTAGGAGAAGGAGGGAAAATGATGTTGATGTAATATATTGCATTGGTATGTAGGTTGGTTGAAAAAGGATTCCCTTTTCTTTAAGAGAGATAGGATACGGTATTTAAGTGTACTTTTATGGATGATATTTGAATTATTTTTGGAAGATGACACTGTATTTTCTGGATGAAAGGAGGAGGCATATTTTCTTCAAGCAGAAATCGATTTAATCTACACTGGTTATATAATCAGGTTGTTTTTTCTCCTTATGGGTTTCTATCGGTTTGGTATGAAAATTGAGGAAGAGAAAGTTAAGCTCAGTGGCTGTGTTGGTTGTTGCAATAATTATTTCTCCATTCTCTTTTTTCTGTTCAGGTTTCATAATTTTCTGAGAAATGGGAAAAGGGTCGAAGGAAGATGAGAAAATCGAAAGAACAATTCGCAGTCTTTTGAAACTTCCCGAGAATAAAAGATGCATCAACTGCAATAGCTTGGTATGGCGTCTTCTTGTTATATTGTTCCCAAATAAGTGAAAATACAGGCATCGTTAATGGTTCTTCATCTGCAGCATTGTACTAGTGGAAGCAGCAAAACACTGTATTTATTAATATCTGCCAATTAATATTCGAAATCCGTGAATGCATGCTCATGTGCTTAGAAAGATATATGAGAAGATTCTTGCGGAGTGAATATATGAAGTTTTCCTTTAAACATGTATTCTTTGTGCAGGGACCACAATATGTTTGCACGACCTTCATGACATTCGTCTGTACAAATTGTAGTGGAGTACAGTGAGTAGTCATGTCTGGTTTTGATCATAAGTTCTGCGTGGTATCATTTTGATTTTGCATCTTCTCAGTGCTGACCAATTAAGATTTTCAAATTGTCCAGTCGGGAGTTCACTCACCGAGTAAAATCAGTGTCAATGGCCAAATTTAATGCAGAAGAAGTTAGTGCACTTCAAGCAGGGGGAAACGAGGTGAGCACGTACATTCATTTGTCTCACTATCATTCTTTCTCATCCACTAACATTCTTACTAAAACGTTCATTTACAGAGAGTTAGACAAATTTATTTTAAAGATTGGGATCCTCAGTACCATTCTTACCCTGATGCCAGGTGATTAAGCATGTATCTCTTTGTAGTATGGAATACTTCATATCGGATGTTTTCTAATTCACATACTAGTTTGCAGTAATCTTCATGGACTCAGGAGTTTTATCAAGCATGTATACATTGATAGAAAATACACTGGCGAGAGGAGTGTCTACACCGGCGCGAGGAGTATCAACACTAGTGAGAGGAGTGGCAACAAGCTCCCAAGGCTGCAATTGGTGAGCCATTTATTTTAAGATTGCCTATTCAATACATTTCTATTTTGTATGATACTACTTTTGTCTTGTGGAGAACTTGGTCATTCCTGAATTGCATATAATATCAACAGCAGCAAGCACTACAAATATAGACCTCATTTTAATTCTGTAGTGATGCGATTCTTGTTGGTTGCTTCCAGTTAAAGATTCTTATTTATTTAATACAGAGCATTGAGGGGTCTGATGATAATCGGAGGATTGGTGGACATCATACTGGATCTAGGAGCTTCCATGATGATAACAGGTTGGAACGGGGTTATAGTTATAGTCCAAGTGGAAGAAATTTAAGATATTATTATGATGAAAGAAGAAGTCCTCGATATTCTCCAGAAAATTCAAGAAGTGGTGGTTTTAAGAAAGTTCCCCTACGTTTTGAGATAGTTGATAATAGGATTCGGGCAGAAAAACGAGGATCCTCAAGTGGAGAATACAAGGTCCAAAGCAGGACACCAGACAATAAGAAGACCGCAGAAAGCTCCCGTTCTCCCGTTGCGCCCCCTGTTAAAGATAAACTAGGGGAAAATGTGCCTTCTCCGCAGGTTGGTGAAAGGTCCACAGCAAATCAGAACGATACTGATGGTTCTGCTCATAATCAGGTGGGTAGCTACTTACGTTATGATGGTTAGTTATTTGAAGTATAGGTTTTTTTTTTAATGTGGTTGTAATGCACTTCTCCTTCATGAGACCCATTATTTGTTATGCACATTCTTATTTCTGTAGTATTTTTTTAAGCATGTTTTGGTTTCTGTTGGCGTAGAACAATGGGTACTTTTCCCTATTTATACGTCCCTACTTCTCCCTACTCTATATGTACTGCTTTAGCATTCCCTCACATGGACGTAAGTGGTCATGCACGTAGTGGTTCCTCTTTCGGGTGGCTAGGGGAGGGTTCTATGTAAGCTATGTTCCAACAGTATCAAATCAGGAGATCCTGAATCTAAATTCTTACAATGCTGTCTATCAATTTATTTTTGTGAGATCCGTGCACCTGGACACTTAAATGGCGTAGAATGGCCAACCTTACCAAAAAGTTTATCAAGCTTCCTACTACTCTTTTTGTAGACAGTTTTCAAGAAAAATATGCACTTATAGTTTGTGGTTTTCTTTGTAGAAAACCAAATCTACCGGTGGCCATGTTGGGAATGCGGCGGAACAAAAAGTAGTAAGCTTGTTTGATTTCAATACTGATTCTGAGCCACCACATGCTGCAGAATCGCAATTGGAAGAAACACCTCCACCCAATAACGATAACAACTGGGCCTCGTTTGAATCATCTACAACGGAGAAGGCACCTCAGGTTCCAAATGCAGACCCTCTGGAGTCTTTGCTATTTGAATTGTCAAGTCCCTCATCTGTTCCTGTGAGTAATGCATCTGAGACACCACGCAATGATGGTGCTCCCTCAACTGCGGGCATAAACACCATGCCTCCCGGTGGTGCTTCCCCAGCTGCACCTGCAGAGCAGATGCCAACATTACTTAATACAAGTAATGCATCTACATCTACATCGACTAGTACCACTGTAGCGGCACAACCTGCTGATGCAGGTCCTGTGCAAGATCTTGCTATTTTTGGTGGCGACACCACTGTAAAAGCTACTGATGAGAAGCAGTTAGTACTAAGTACACCGCAAGATCAGTCCTCTATATCCTTTGCCGCGGATAGTGGTTCTACTTCACAACATGTCAATTATGGAGTTGGAGCTTCAAACGGTGAGGTAAGATGAGAATCGCTTTCTCCTTAATTAATTACTCTCAAATTCATGAATTCGAATGATAATTTTTAAATTTCTTATCTACTGCACGGCTTTCTTACCTTGTTGCTTAATGTATGCATCTACAGTTAAGGAATTTGTCACTGGAACCAAGCATACAAAGATCTTTCAGTATTCCTGCTGAAAAATCATCTCAACCTATGTTGAATCCAGCTGAACACACCGACAGTGGCAGTGGAGCTAGATCCCAAGTGGAAATGAATTCTAGTATGCGAAAGGAACTCCCAGCGGTATGAAATTATGTTATTTGCTTCATACATATGCATTTTTTTTTCTAGTAAAATGTTTCTTGATTGTCTTCTGTTAAATTCTCTGCAGGACCTTTTTACTGCAAGTTACTCATCAGCCCCAGGACAAGCTTCAGGCTGGCATACTGCTCCAGCTCATGGAATGGGGTACAGCATGCAGTATTACCCTACCGTGATGGTATATAATGCGCAAAAAATTACAAATCTGAGTATGTTGTGTATTAATTTCTGCTTACAATATGGAGGGTATTGACATGTTACTTTCATTTACAGCCAGCTTCAGTATTTCCGGGTCCAGCAAAACCCAAAAACCCTTTTGATCTTGATGAAGAAAAAAGTCTAGTAACTTCCACACATGTATGCACAACATTCAATTGATATCTCGTATATCTTGTTCTCTCTTTTTTTGCAAAGCTTAAAGTTTATGCTCTTAGTTTTCTTATCACGAAATAAAAGTTCAGATCTTTGGCATTCACCTTTTAACCTTCACATATTGTCGTCGTGTAGTTTCCTTCCATGTCTTCATTGCAAGGAGCTCTGCATAACGTGCCAGTACCAGGCTTGATGCATGCTTCGAGCCTTCCTACTATGTCTCAGTTTAAGATACCCCAGTCTCCAACTAATGAATCCATGATGATGCCTTCACACTCGCCTTCCTTCACAAATGCTTTCTCTCCGAGTAAATTCACTTTGTTACCTTATGTTTCATGTCAACTTTCTTTCTTGGCTTCTTGTCTTGTATTATGTCTAATACTATCATCTCAGGGGCATACTTGGGGCATCAATTACCTAATAATGTGCAATTTTTAAGGTAACTTATCGTTCTTAACTATCTCCCTTTGTACCATATTATCTGGAGGCAAGTTTGCTCGACATTGGCAGCCCTTGATAGCTCCGCCATTGTCGTCTTCCCTATATTTTGCAGAGCATATGCTATCAGAACACCATGTCTCGCTTCCTCTTACGTTTTTGTTTTGCATGAATGGACCAACGTGCATGATATTCACAAATTTCGTCTGCGATTATGTCTAATTTGTTAACTTTCATCCAATGTCATCGTTGCAGACCGCAAGGAGTTGGCGGCTTTGGCAGGGACGAAGCTGCTTTTGGATCCCTAACCACAACTCAGCAACCGTTTCAGCAACCAAGCGTCAAATACCCAGCACCCAGCAGCAGCTCAGAAACTTTTTCTTCAATGAGAGGAAACCCATTTGGATGATCGAAAATTATTTCGGTCTCAAAAGCATCTTCAGTACTGCATCCTTTCTAGTCGAAGATCAAGTGTAACGAGTAAATACAGATATGTATGTGTGTGTGTGTGTCTTTGTAAATATCTTGCTAAAAATCAGTTAATATGTTCTCACATGTACTATTTTGTATTGTTAAAGCATCAGTATATTGGAAGTAAGAGGGATGCTACTATTGAATTAAGTGATATGCGTTAAGGCTCTGTATTAATTAACGGTTAAATCAACTGTTAGCCATCACTCGCGCATACATGGGCAACTGACTGCAATCAAATACTTGAAAATAAGAAATCATATCTACTAAGGAGAGCTTCCTTTCCTTACTTTTTCCAATTTCTAAGTTCTCCTAGTCTTTCGATTTTCTTTTTTTTGTCCTGTCGTTTTTTCATCTAGTGAAAAGCATTTTTGGTTTTAAGAAACTACTTATTTGGATATGAATGGTTCTGCAACATATGGGTACCAGATGTTGGCCCTGGTCAGGGGGATTGGGCTGGCGTTGTTGTGCTCATGTGGGTCTGTACTTTATAAGCTTGCACTTGTAATTTACGCACATTTCCCAATAAGAAGCAAAATAATAATTTTGTACTCTTTGGAATTCATTACTTGTTTCTTGAGACATCGTGAGTTGTCATTATTGCAAGCTGCAAACAGTGATATTGATGGCTTATTCGTGCCGTTAAGTAAACCTGTCTCTGTTAATATTTTCTTAATTGGGTCTCGTGCCTAATTAATTGTTATTTAAGCTTGACCTAGAAACACACATATTCTCGAAGTATTCAACATTACAAACAGTGTTCTAAAAATCGGCCTAGACGTTGGGCCGCCAACCGCCGGGATTAACGCAAAATCAGAAGAAAAATCGGGATAAGGATTAGGCAGGTGCCGAGGCGGCCTGAGCGGCCCTTGGACGGCCTAGGCGGTCTGGGAATTTCAATTTTTTCTATGTTCGAACTTGAGAAAGGATGAATGCTTCTGGTTTTTCTGGGATTCTGGTGGTTTGTGTTCGCGAAAAAGGAAGAAGATGAGAGAATTAGTTTCTCTCTCTTCTTTCCACACCCACCCACGTGATCTTTTAAACTTTTTTATTTTTATTTTTATTTTTATTTTTTTTGTCCATTCAAATGTGGACAACTAGCCTTGGCTTTTCTTAAAGCAGTTCCAGCCTTGTCAATAGGCCGGGGGATAGGGGAGAAGAAAAGGCCTGAGGGCCTGTCAAGTTGCTCTAGCCATGAGGAGCCCGAGCTCGTGGAGAAGGCCCGAGCAGGGGGCCTGTCAATTTGTGACAGCCCCGGAGCCCGAGCTCGAAGCCCATTTTTTATTTTTTTCTGTCAGGCGCGTGCACCCAACTCGCGCGTGGGGGCGCGTCGCCCGACAGCTTTTCAGAAAAAACAGACAACTTTTCAGCCTTTCACAGTTACCGTTGGGAAGCACGGTCCGTTCGATCTCAACGGCTCCTTCATTTGGACCGTTGGATCTCAACGATAAAAAAAATAAAAAAAATCTGATTTAATATCAACTGTTCGATCTGAGATCAACGGTCGATATTAATATGCTTTATAAATAAAGAAAAAATAGTTTTAAAATTAAGAAAAGTTACCGTTGTGACATGTGGCACAATCTGGAGTGTTGGAATTCAAATTTTTTTAAATCCAACGGCAGAAATTAATTATTGGAAAAAAAAATTTAAAAAAATGGAAAAAATCCGAAAAAATTGTAAAAAATCTGAAAAAAAATTTGTAAAAAATTGTTTTTACTTTTCTATAAATACCACTTCTTCTCCATCTACCTTACACTACAATTTCATATTTTCTCAACCACTTTCAATCAAATTCTTATCTTTCTTTCAAAGTTTCAATCCAATTTTTTTTCCACAAAATGACTACTGATGCAGGTACGAATTGGTCGCTTCTTGAAGATGTTGCGTTGTGCACTAGCTGGGTTGAAGTTACTCATAATTCCCTTATGGGTAATGAGATGCAGTTGCGAGAAATGTGGAGTTTAATTCATACCAAATTTCTTGAGCAAATGAGTGGGAAAAGAACCAAAGAATCGATGTCCAGTCGTTGGAAAATACTTTGCCATTCCTTTAGTACGTGGAGAGATGCCTTGACACAAGCTAGTAGTAATGTTCGAAGTGGGGCAAATTATGCGGATGAGGTAAGATTATTTGTTTGTATTATTTATTTGTTACCTAATTTCATTATTATTATTATTTATTTGTTACCTAATAGTCTCAATATGAAGGAATTATTTTGAAAAACATGTTCATTTGAGCAACATCATATAGCATGCAATTAACAATTAAAGGCGGAATCATGCTTACATGCACTCAAATACAAAACATTTACCCATGAAATTCAAAGCCTAGTAGATTGGTGAACCAATAATCAACTCAAAAATAAGTGAGTTGAAATTAATACCTTTGTAGATTCCTCTTTGCATAAGCAAAGGCTAATCACCCAAAGAGATAGGGCCTTCATTCCTTGCTTCTTAGATCCATGGATTTGGATGGAAGAATAGGTTCTCCAAGTTCCCAAAATTGAGAACCTCTAAGTCTCTACACCAAGGAGAGATTGGATGATGAATGAGTGACCTTGGAGGATTAGATGACTAGCTAATCACCTCCAAGGTGTTGGCCTCTTTAGAGAGAAAATGGAGAGACAATTCTCACCCATTTTCCCCAAAAATAAACCCTTATTTCACTTAATGAATATTTGGCTATAAAGTCATTTATATAGTCACTTCTTTAAGTGACCTAAATAACCAAAACCCTAATTCATTCCTTATGGCCGGCCATTTAGGGATTTTTGGGCTTTTGGGCTTTAATGAATCTTTATTCATTAAATTGTCATACAACTTAAGTTAATGGGCTTGACGTTCGAAGCCCATTGGGCCTTAAGGTCCAAAACTATCCTGTGGTCTTTAACGAACTTATTCGTTTGATTAATTAACATATTAATTAATCCTTGCCATAAATAATTAAACCATTCAATTAATCTTACTCATTTCATTTATTTCGTCCATCTCTACCTTACACGGTGTACGATCCATTAGGTTCCTTTTAGCGAGGTAGTGGGCGATTAAAACCATTTTACATCGATTGTGAATTGAAACTATTTTCAATTCTCCCTTTAGTGATTACACACGTTTAGGGCTTCCACAAACCATGAGTGACACCTAGCCGTATGTCATGGTTACCCAAGCTAATCAGAAGAGGTGGAGAACCTATTCAGTCTGGGATTACAAATGCAATACGGTCCTTCTCTAATCTAATACTCTTGACCACATTGTTTGGTTTGATAGTTTATTTTCTCATGTCTACTATCCAATGTGTGTCTTGTGCTTATATGATTACCTTGAATGTAATTAGGAACGCATTCCCAAATCTCATTCATACTCTGGCCAGAGATTCAAATCATATCAGAGAGTATTCTCCTTCAAACGGTTTGAAGGTTAGAGATCCCTTGTTGCGCATTCACTTGTCTCCATAGCTAAGCGGCTTGACCCCAACGATGCCGTGGACACCCTCCTGGTGGGATGACTTTGACATAATCAAAGATCAAGGTCTTAACCACAAGACAACTATGATGCCTCAGGTCAAAGGACTACTTTGCATTATCCCAACCATGAGTTCTCATGTGACATGGAATATGAGAACTCTTCGTTGATCGCGTTCAGTGAACTCATTCTCTATTGAGCACCTACCGTACTTGTCTTGATGTCACACACACCAATGACTAGAGACTAATCACTCTCCCTGAGAGAAGACATAGTACGTACCGATCTTGACGGACTGTCAATGCCCAATTGGCAATCCTATGATCAGGAACGTTTAGGATGTGTCTACGAAAGAATGGTCTCAAGAATCTAACTTCATTAGATTACATTCTCCCAATCACATATTCCTTGGACTTTATTGTTTAAGCATATAACATTTATATGAGACGGCTCAAACAATAATCTATGCCCTTTATATGTTAAACTAGATTAGTTTAACATGTGAAATGTCCGTAAAGTATCATCACATGATTGGCTTTAGGGCACATTTCCAACAATCTCCCACTTGCACTAGAGCCAATCAGCTTGATCATCAATGATGATATCTCTTCTGTAGTCATTTCATAAATGGCTGAATAGTAGGCCTAGACAGTGGATATCTATATGTGTTATCCACAGAAGCAACCTTGAGAATAACGACGTCACCATTATACATGATTCTCAATCATGTGGTTCAGTCTCTCATTTGTGTTCGGATCTTGATGAGACCTTGATTCCCAGGCTTGAGCTATCGCCCCATTAGTGTCATACACTTTCTGGTTGGAACCGAATAGAGAATTCATAAATGAACTTTCCCATCCAAACAACATTGTTGTAAACTTCTATATGGCAATATATTTTGCATTCATAATGGAACACACTAAAGTCATAACTTTAATGTTTCCATCCAAATATCTCTTTAGTCATAATAAAGAGATATCCGTTTATCTCTTCATTCATAATGAAGAAACATCCAATGATGGATTAGATTCATAATCTAATACATTTACGCTTCCATTACGTTACTTTGATTCTTCCTCATTCTTTGAGGAATTTATCCTTTAGTATTTCTTAAATACTTAAGGACTCACTTGACAGTTGCCATGGTTCTGATCCTGGGCTTGCACTGATATCGTCTTGTACCGTTCTGGGTACAACTCATATCAATGTTTTTCATACAATATGAAATACATAAATCACCTTTCTGCTTATGCATAAAGGATTCAATTTACGCATTATTTCTTTGGGAGTCAAAGGGGCACGTTCCCTTTGAGAAGGGCAACTTGCTAGTCTTACTAGAGTCATCCTTCTAATTGAAGTTTATCATCATATGAGAAACTTCCTAGCATCCATTGTCTATTATTAGGGATTGATATAATCCAATTATATCATGAAATATATCATTATAGATTTCCATCCCATGTACATAGACTATATCTCCCATATACATTCTATCGTTTATAGAATGCTTAAAATCATAACTTTAACGAAGAAGTATTCTTTTCATTTCCAAAATTAATATATCATATATATTTAAATTTTAGGAACATGATTAACTCCCACTAATCTTTTGTAAAACTAGTAAACAAAAGATTCATTTACATCTTTATGATAAATCAAACGATTTGATCCTTTTCTCATAAAATGCAAATAGCTCCCACTAACTTGCTAAGATCCATGATGGATGGATCTCTACAACTTACATGTCTTGTGATTTATAGTTTTAGACATATATTATCAAGACTATCTTAATAATGGTTTCGGAAACCCATATTATGTCCAAACATTGAATCACCATTTAGTTGTAGTTAGCAATCTTCGAATTAATTGAAACTAAGACTACGTCAAAAATGGTTCCTTTAAAGTCAACCATTCTATTTGATTGTAGTCACCTTAAGCTACCAATTAGCTTTGAAGGTTTCATTATTTCGAGTCAAATGGTACTTTACCATTTTCTTGAGTATATATCGTATATGCACTCAATGTAGTCATAAGGATTTTCATTCTTATTTCTTTCGAATTAAGAGGTGCAACTCTATGACATAGTCATAAAGTTCAAAACCATTCAACTGAGATGGATTATAAATCCTTATCGACTACCTTGGAGCTTGTGGTATAGGAACTAGGTTGTTATATTTGTTGATTACTTTCTTGTCTCTCAAAGAACCCATTCTTCGAGTTCTATCTCTCGTTCATTTGCTTTTAGGCAAATCACATTGTAGAATTACAATGAACTACCCAACAAAACAACATTTGTTAGTTGGTTTATAGAAGCGATATCCAAAAGTTATTTTAAGGATATCCTACAAGATTGTTATCAAACAAATATTGCTTGTTAGCACACAA
Source organism: Malus domestica (assembly GCF_042453785.1). NCBI lineage: Eukaryota > Viridiplantae > Streptophyta > Magnoliopsida > Rosales > Rosaceae > Malus > Malus domestica. Next base: position 8,139,968 of record NC_091675.1, on the reverse strand, counting down.
CCCCAAATCTTTAACATTCTTAAGATTTGTCTTTCTTTTCCAACTACATCTTATGGAGTCATGAAAATATTGGAAGATCTTCTCATTGACAATCATATTGTTTTAGAAGTATATATCCTATATATGGGTAATTGATAATATCTAACGAACTAAATCTTATTCAAGTTCGTTCTTCTCCTAATGGAGAAATACATTATCTTATGATGCTATTTTCCTTGATATCTTTCAAGGAAACTCATCTAAAGTGTTACCTTTCCTTGGATCAAATCTAAGGAGGTAAATACTTTAGACGTCTTACTCATCAACTTACATTACTTGAATTCTTTGAAACATTTTGCAAAGTATTCGGACTTGTGTTTATTCAAAATAAACTATAGTCCAACCGAGAGTGATCTTCGGTAAATGTAATTCAACATGAGTAGTATTATGTTTGTGGACAAGTGCCACTAACATCTAAGTGAATTAACCTCAACAACTTTGTGATTCTTTCTTCTTTCCAAAAGAATAAAGATTCAAACATTTTGCCTCTATACAATTTTAACAAGAAGGTATTGGATCCGGATTTAACGATCCAAAGCGTCCATCTATGACCAACTCGTAATTTATGTTTTAGAGGTATCACAACTTTAGTTGAGATTAGTCACTACCTTGCAACCTTTTGGGTTTTAAGCATCATTATTTTCTAAACAGTTAACACTACCATATTATCTCTACTATAGAGATAATTAATTAGATTACCATAATCCAATCATTGATTAATAAAGAACATTGTTTTGTCAAACAAAACATTTATCCATTTCACATAGTGACGGAATTTAGTTCCTTAAAATTGGAATACAAAGACAATCTATGTTTTTCCAATTTCTTTGGTAGTTCATATGAGGAAGTAAGTACCATCTGCTTTCGCAGAGATCTACATTTGATTCACGCTTCGAATGTGAAGTACTTTCTCTTCTCTCATTAATCTTCTACTTCTTATTAGCCACACTTTTACAACGATTGTAAAACATAGTCACTAATACGGAATCATGCATTCAAGTAGAAGAACCAACTGTTTTGAACTTTTCAAGAACAATTTACAACACCTTCGAAAGATGTGTTCTTGACACTTGCAAGACATTTCTTGCAAATACCCCTTCCAATGTCCATCCTTTCATAAAGAAAGTTTGTTCCCTTGGAGTTATTTATCTTCTTTATTTGACTTCTCCTTGGACTACAATAGTCATAGTCCCTAAACTCCCACTATCTCTCTTGAAACCTTTTTCAATTGTGTTATACACATCAAACAATTTTGGAGAGCATGTGGTTTATTGTTCACTACATAGTTTACAATAAACTTAGTGAACCATTAGGATAGGGACACAAAGGTGAAGTCCTTGCCTAGTTCCCGTCTCGTTAAGTGGTTTATCACTTCAACATTCAATGATTCAAAATCATCATAAATCCATGTTAATGGACTATTTTTGTCAACCAACCATTATGTTCTAAACATAATTACAAACCTTCTCAAGTTCTTTGTTCATTTAACAAAGAAACAAGCACTAGTGTTTGCATTGACTAAGAGTTGTTCAAAGCAACTCCTATTTCTTCATACAACAAATTGTAATTGAAGAATTATGACATTTAAAAGTGTTGTCCTCTTTATGATAGACCTTTTCTAACATATTCTTCTAATGATACATTATCAATAGTAAGATTGTGAGGATGAGACTACTTAGATACATATGCAATCCTTTTAAGACATTCTTTGGGATTGTGGTACCTAAGTCCGGAAACTAAAACATTCGGTTTTGTCAAGTGTTGGATAGCGTATGCAAATATATTGGTAAACAAATACATAACAAATATAAATTGATTGATTTTAAGCCATTTGATTCGGGTCTTTAAATCAAAATAGCACCACCCACTATTTTTGGCAAATTCCATATCCCTCATTTGGAATTCGAGAGTTTTGGATGAAACTCCTAGTAGGTTATGGGAGGCTCACTATTACCAAGCCCACCTCACGATGATACGATATATGGCTAGCAATAATAATAATGAGAGAGTACGCTTACTCATTTGCAACTCATGCAAGTACCCATCTTATTTGGCCTCTAGAGAATGTAACCTCACAATGATATGATATTGGTTCCATTGCACTTAGTTAAGTTCTTCCCACCATGCTTAGTGTGTGAAGGGGTTCAAGAATAGCCTCACGATGATACGATATATAGCTATCCTCGTTGCCTACACTCACCTCATCATATGTATATGGATTCCTCCTGAGTATAAGCATGCACTTTGTACTCCCCCATGATAGGGTGAAGCCGGTGTACAAGTCATAAACGATTGGATCCCACCACAGTGGAAGGCCACGAAAGAGTGTTCTAAGCACTCTCCGCTTATCAACTTAATATTAGTTTGGTTGAGGGTTTTTGGTCTCATCACATAAATATACATTTTAATCTCTATTAAAACAATTTTGGTCCTATTACAACTATTGGTCCATCCCTTTGTTTTAGTTGTACATAATACTCCCACTATGCTTTTAAAACGATTTTTAAAGCAAGAGTATATGATACTACTAACATAAACTTTGCATTCATTTGATGGACTACATAGTTGTCTTAGGGCCTAAGGATGATTATGAACCTTTGTTTAGATTCAACACGAGCCTTGTGTTGAATCTCGGTCTAGGAATGGTGATTGATTTTAGTTACGCGTTTAATCACATTAAGGCGTGTTGTCTTATGGGCGTTGGACCCAACTACTTCATTTTCATGCATATCGTATAAAGCAAGAAAGAAGTACTTCAAAGTAAAGGTGAGCTTATGCTCATTACAACATTTGCATATAACAAATTACTTTAAAGTAAAGAAGAGCTTAAGCCCTTTTACAACATTTGATCAAATCAAATTACAACCAAAATTTAATCTACACATTCCCATGGTTCAAACAAATTTGAAACGCCTTTCACATAGCTCAATTATATTAGGCTTAGGTTCATAATCACCCTTTAATTAATTAACACTTTAACTAATTAATGAATGCAACATTTTCATTTGGTTTTTGTATCCATAAGATTGATTTAAATGGAGCTAAACAAAATGAAAATCCAATTCTCATTTAAAGAGACAAAACAATTTTGTTCTCATCCTATTTGGGCCATCATGCAATTAACCTCAACTTTTGGGCCATATTGCAATAACAAAAACTTTTGGGGTCACTTTGTATAATACACAAAAGTCACAACTTCATGTAAATACAACTAGAACCCAAACTTTTAATAATGCAAAAACATCATTAAAGGATCAAAACAATTTGTCCTTTAGCGTTTTTGGACCTAAACGTAAAAACGTAAACTTTTGGGCCAAAGTGCAAATACACAAAAGTATCAAAACTTTATGTAATTGCATAAAAGCCCCAAAAGTACTCCCTTTGAGGGAGTGGCCTGTTTTAGGGAGAGGATAAGAGTGGTGTGTGTGTTGATTTGTGAGTTTTGTCAAAAACATGCAAGTGTATGTAAGATAAGATATGTTTTTGAAATAATTCAAACACAATTATTTCAATCATCATTTATACAAATATTTAACACTTTAAATACATAATAAATCATTTAAAAACATATCACATAAACTTTATGAAATAATTCAAAACTTTGAATCAAAACACCAAACCTTTTTGTTCTTGGCAAGAACATCAAGAACAATGAAGAACATCCATGAAAAACCCAAATTTTTCCATGAACTTTTTCCACCCAAAAACATTCCAAAACCATTCTTACTTAAGGGAAATAACATCTAACCAAACTAGGGTACTTAGGGGTTCCAAAGAACACATTAAAACACTTTTAACAAGTCAAACAAGAACCCAAAATTTCACCCTTTGATTTTGGCCGAATTTTCCCAAAAGCATGGCACCAAATTTTAGCTCCAATATTCATGCTCATATGAACAACATCTACAACATTTGAGATAGCAAATTTTCCAACAAAATTTACTTTCAAAGAAGCAAGAATAAAGCTTGTAACAATTACAACTTTTAAATCACAAACTTATGAACTACAAAACACAAAAGGATTCACCAACTACTAGACCTAGGCTCTGATACCACTTGAAGGAATTATTTTGAAAAACATGTTCATTTGAGCAACATCATATAGCATGCAATTAACAATTAAAGGCGGAATCATGCTTACATGCACTCAAATACAAAACATTTACCCATGAAATTCAAAGCCTAGTAGATTGGTGAACCAATAATCAACTCAAAAATAAGTGAGTTGAAATTAATACCTTTGTAGATTCCTCTTTGCATAAGCAAAGGCTAATCACCCAAAGAGATAGGGCCTTCATTCCTTGCTTCTTAGATCCATGGATTTGGATGGAAGAATAGGTTCTCCAAGTTCCCAAAATTGAGAACCTCTAAGTCTCTACACCAAGGAGAGATTGGATGATGAATGAGTGACCTTGGAGGATTAGATGACTAGCTAATCACCTCCAAGGTGTTGGCCTCTTTAGAGAGAAAATGGAGAGACAATTCTCACCCATTTTCCCCAAAAATAAACCCTTATTTCACTTAATGAATATTTGGCTATAAAGTCATTTATATAGTCACTTCTTTAAGTGACCTAAATAACCAAAACCCTAATTCATTCCTTATGGCCGGCCATTTAGGGATTTTTGGGCTTTTGGGCTTTAATGAATCTTTATTCATTAAATTGTCATACAACTTAAGTTAATGGGCTTGACGTTCGAAGCCCATTGGGCCTTAAGGTCCAAAACTATCCCGTGGTCTTTAACGAACTTATTCGTTTGATTAATTAACATATTAATTAATCCTTGCCATAAATAATTAAACCATTCAATTAATCTTACTCATTTCATTTATTTCGTCCATCTCTACCTTACACGGTGTACGATCCATTAGGTTCCTTTTAGCGAGGTAGTGGGCGATTAAAACCATTTTACATCGATTGTGAATTGAAACTATTTTCAATTCTCCCTTTAGTGATTACACACGTTTAGGGCTTCCACAAACCATGAGTGACACCTAGCCGTATGTCATGGTTACCCAAGCTAATCAGAAGAGGTGGAGAACCTATTCAGTCTGGGATTACAAATGCAATACGGTCCTTCTCTAATCTAATACTCTTGACCACATTGTTTGGTTTGATAGTTTATTTTCTCATGTCTACTATCCAATGTGTGTCTTGTGCTTATATGATTACCTTGAATGTAATTAGGAACGCATTCCCAAATCTCATTCATACTCTGGCCAGAGATTCAAATCATATCAGAGAGTATTCTCCTTCAAACGGTTTGAAGGTTAGAGATCCCTTGTTGCGCATTCACTTGTCTCCATAGCTAAGCGGCTTGACCCCAACGATGCCGTGGACACCCTCCTGGTGGGATGACTTTGACATAATCAAAGATCAAGGTCTTAACCACAAGACAACTATGATGCCTCAGGTCAAAAGACTACTTTGCATTATCCCAACCATGAGTTCTCATGTGACATGGAATATGAGAACTCTTCGTTGATCGCGTTCAGTGAACTCATTCTCTATTGAGCACCTACCGTACTTGTCTTGATGTCACACACACCAATGACTAGAGACTAATCACTCTCCCTGAGAGAAGACATAGTACGTACCGATCTTGACGGACTGTCAATGCCCAATTGGCAATCCTATGATCAGGAACGTTTAGGATGTGTCTACGAAAGAATGGTCTCAAGAATCTAACTTCATTAGATTACATTCTCTCAATCACATATTCCTTGGACTTTATTGTTTAAGCATATAACATTTATATGAGACGGCTCAAACAATAATCTATGCCCTTTATATGTTAAACTAGATTAGTTTAACATGTGAAATGTCCGTAAAGTATCATCACATGATTGGCTTTAGGGCACATTTCCAACACAATATTAGTATTTGTAGCAACTTCAAGCACAAGCATGGTATGGTGCCAAAATCAAATCAAGAAACAAATCATTCACCTGGTGGGAATGTTGGAATATTGTTAAAGATTGTCCTAAATTCAAAGTTGTGCCTGTTGGTCCAGAAGTATGCATGAACAGCATTTCTCTACACAGCACCCCTCCACACTCTACACCCGATCATGGCTCCCATGTTGATGAAGAAGAAGTGCCTGAAACGCCCATTCCTGAACAAGCGTCGGGGTCGACCCGTTATCCAATTAGGCCTCTAGGTAAGAAGGCTTCAAAGAGGAAAGGGAGTGCTTCCAAGAATGATTATGGAAAGTACATGCAAGAACTTGCTCGTCAAGGTGAATTGACGTTGGCGCGGGAATTGGCGAAATATGAGGCTGACAAGGCTAGAGATGAGGTAAAAGCTGCAGCTATTCAACAAGCATTTCAAGCTGAACAGAGGGAAAGAGATCTACTTAGGCAAGAAAGGGAGTTGCTTAGAAAAGAAAGAATTGCACAACGAGATCGTGACATTATGAACACGCGTTTAGAAGAGATGTCTCCAAATTCTAAATATTTTTGGCAGTCGGAGAAAGCGGATGTGGTGCAAATGAGGCGTGCAAGAGAAGTGAGATCAAGACAAGATGGTCCTAGCACCACAGATTGGTTAAGTGGTGAGGAATAGGGTACTTTTGTAATCGGAGCCCATAGTTTTCCAATCACTTTGGGTTGTAATTTATTATTTATGTTGTTTCCATGTAATCGGAATAGGGTACTTATGTAATTTATTATTTATGTTGTTTCCATTTTATTGAAGTTAGTACTTTATTAAAAGTGAGAGTACATGTATTTAATTTCATTATTTATGTTGTTTCCATTTTATTGAAGTTAGTACTTTATTAAAAGTGAGAGTACATGTATTTAATTTCATAATATATTTATCCTAATAATAGAATCTTTATTCATCAAATTGTTCACGTATAATGAAATTATAAAACACACCAAATAAAACTAAAAAACTCACCAATTGGAATTACATAAACACACCAAATAAAATTACATAAACATACGAAATAATAAAAAACTCACTACAAAAAACACACCAAATAAAATTACATAAACATACCAAATAATTCACACCAAATAAAATTACATAAACATACGAAATAATAAAAAACTCACTACAAAAAACACACCAAATAAAATTACATAAACACACCAAATACAAACAAACATACTAAATAAACTTAAGTATCTTCAGCTTGTTTCAATGCCCACTGGTGCTCTATCAAGTCAATTTGCCGATCAATGTGCATATATGACCTTTGAAGTGCAGTATATCGTTGAATGACCCTTTCATTGTAACGTCCATCCTTTTCTAATGGGTCGTGTTGCACGGGTTCTTCGGTGGCATCATGCGCACAATATATCCGTGTTCTTGAATTGTTCATCGTGTCTGCCTCTGGCTCATATTCATCAACCGCATCATAATCGAACTCATCTTCCACAATCATGTTGTGAAGAATGACACACGTCATCATGATGGATCGAAGTGACTCTACATCGAACATTCTGGCAGCACCCCTGACGATGGCCCAACGAGCTTGAAGGATACCAAAACAACACTCCACATCCTTCCTGCACCCCTCTTGACAGCTTGCAAAGTGTTTTTCCTTTGCACTTCGCGGACGTGGCACTGTTTTGACAAATGTTTCCCACCATGGGTAAATGCCGTCAGCTAGGTAGTATGCCCCTTCGTACCTACGTCCGTTGACGACGTACGTGACTTTTGGTGCCTTTCCTTGCAGGACGTCGTTGAACACTGGGGATTGGGCAAGGACGTTGAGATCATTTTGAGCCCCCGGAACCCCGAAAAAGGCGTGCCATATCCATGTATCAAAAGATGCCACTGCCTCCAAAATGATAGATTTTGATCCTTTTCTGTCCCCATATGCGCCTTGCCATGCACTTGGACAGTTTTTCCACGTCCAGTGCATACAATCGATGCTTCCTATCATCCCGGGAAAACCTCGCATCTCGCCCTTCTTCAGAAGCCTTTGTAAGTCACAGCGAGTAGGTTTTCGGAGGTACTCTGCGATGTACAAAGATTCGACTGCACCGCAAAACCTCATTAGGGCCTCAAGAATGGTTGATTTCCCCATCCTCGTTATCTCATCCACTTGGTTTGCAGATGCTCCATACGCAAGCATCCGCAACGCAGCAGTGATTTTTTGCTCAGGCAGGAGACCCATAACACCACAAGCATCATGCTTTTGCACAAAGTAAGAATCATGGTTGCAAACATCAGTCATGATTATGTTGAACAAATGTCGTTCCATTCTAAAACGACGTCTGAAGTACGTATCAGGAAATGCACTGTTATGGACAAAGTAATCGTCCAACAGCTCTTCACCCCGTCGTTGCCTACTTCTATCAAGGTTTCTTGAATGGTTGGGCCTGCATATCTGAGCAACAGTTTGGATGACTCGACGGGAATGTGAGGCTCTGGCCATTCTTGTTTCGTCATCTCTCATTCTACGCTCCTCATCCTCTTCCATCTCATTTTCGACTATCTGAAGGTTGAACATTCATTCAGATTGGTTAAACAATTCTTCCTCTTGCTGATCGATTTCCCACATCATCCTTGATGAAGAAGAAGACATTGTAATGATGGATGGTGAAGAAGAAGCAGAAACTATGAATAATGAGATAGAGATGTTGAGAAAATTGGTGTGAGATTTATGAGGATGGATGGTGGATTATATGGACGATTCATAAAGGATTGGATTGTAGATAAGGCCATGTGGCATGCCGTCATTCGTTAAAAATCTGATAGAAATCTATCCTCAAAGATTCTGAAAAGATAATGACACGTGGCACGATCGTATTGGATAAAAATCTTATCGAAATCGATCTCCAATAATTATATTTTCGGATAATGACACGTGACGCAATTTTGAACGAGTTAAAATCTGATCAAAATTTATTGTCAAAGATTCTCAAAAGATAACGACACGTGGCACGATGACATTGGATAAAAATCTTATCGAAATCCATCACTAAATAATTGTTTTTTTTATAAAATGACACGTGGCGCAACGAGAACGATTTAAAAAATCTTATCCGAAATTACAAATAATTTTATTTTGTATTATTTAAACAAACAAAAAAAACTAATATTTTATTGCCTATTGCCAGGGGGAGGGCTCCAAGGGTGGAGATGCAAATGACAATTACTGTTCATTAATGGCAGTTACTATTCATTAAAGGCAGTTACTGTTCAAAATGGTGGATTCAATAGTGGATTGCCAGGGGGAAAGGCTCCATGGGTGGAGTTGCTCTTAAAGAAAAAAGGGTGTCAGGCTATTAATTTTTATGGATCAAGTGTATGGATTTTTTGTAGATAGCGATGGGGCACTCATCTCTTCTTAGACAAAGGGCAGACTAGTTGCCAACTACAAAAAATTAATAGCCTGACAAAAAATTAATTTTTTTCTGATTAAAAAAACATTGATTGTCAGGTTATCAGTTTATAGCATCAAGTGCTATGGATTTTTTGGACTTGTTAGATACACATTTTATTATTCTTTTACTATCTTATTCAGTGATTTCATATAAGTATAATTTTTTGTATGTATCAGTATACATTTATTTACAAAATATATAAGAAATTTACCTAAATTTGCCTAGGCCGCCTAGGCGCCCGTCTAGACTCTGCCTAGGTGCCTAGGCGCTAGGCGCTAGTCCGCCATCCGACTAGTGCCTAGCGTTTTTTAGAACCTTAATTACGAATGAAAAGCACATGCAAAACGAAATTCAGAGTTACAATGAAAATTGAAGACCAAAGGTAAATCGGTAACTTAAAGCAAGTCCACTCCTAAAAATGCTCTGGCACTCAGCCCATTTAATCCACTTAAATAAATAATGATTAAACCCAATGAACAGTAATTGCTTAAATGCATCTTTACGCCTAAAAATGAGCTAGCACAAAGTCTAGTCAATTCGTATTAAAATATTATTAATTTTTTTAATAAAATAATTAAAAAATAGTTTTAATCTCGAATAGGATTTTTAACCAATCTTGTCACGCCACGTATCATTATCTGAAAGTACTATTTTGTTGATAAATTTCTAAATTTTCAACCAATCCCGACGCGCCACGTGTCACTATCGGTTTACAATAATTTAGTCAATATTTTGATAAGATTTTCAACCAATCACGTATTGCCATGTGACATTATCCGAAAGTATTATTTTGTGGATAGATTTCTGATAAGATTTTCAACCAATCCCGACGCGTCACTTATCACTATTGGTTTACAATAATTTAGTCAATATTTCGATAAGATTTTCAACCAATCACGTAATGCTATATGACATTATCCGAAAGTACTATTTTGTGGATAGATTTCCAATAAGATTTTTAACTAATTTTGACGAACCACGTGTCACTATCTATTTACAATAATTTAACTAAGATTTCGATAAGATTTTCAACCAATCACATAGTATCACGTGACATTGTCCAGAGGCTCATCCTTTCTATAACAACTTGTGCAATCTTTTCCCTGTGCAGTCGTAGTCTGCCATCACTCTTTTTCCTCGTATCTCCTCCCCTTGACTGTGCCATCTCTCTCATTTCCCCCATTTCTCTTCCCCACGACTCTGCCATCTCCCTCTTCCCTGTCATCTCTCTTTCCCTCATTTATCTTTCCCTGCCATCTCTCTCTTTTCCCTCATCTCTCACACTCAATCTCTATAAGAATCCTCAAACACTCCACCTCTTTCAAAGCGTCCGTGACTCTGCCATCTCTCACTTTCCCTGCCATCTCTCTCTTTTCCCTCATATCTCACACTTAATCTCTATAAGAATCCTCAAAACACTCCACCTATTTCAAAGCATCCATTCCCCCCTCTCTCTCCCTCATAGTTTAAACCTCATTTCCAACTCAGCTCAAGAACTTCATCACAGCTCAAGAACGTCGTCGGGAGGAACAACGCCCCAATAAACCCACCGGTAACTTTCTGTTGCTGTTTCTTTCTCCGCAACTTTCTATTGCTGTTTCTGTTGCGTTTGACACTCAACCAGTTCAAAAAATTCTCAACTTTCAGGGCCCTCAAACTACATCCTACGGATAAAAACACATGCATGTGTTAGATCTTGTTTCCTTTCACCCAAATCCATCAAGCTGACACGGAAGTCACACAAATTTCTTGATAGGATTTTTAACGTCTATGCAAATAGGGTCAAAATCACATGAAATACTTGCAAGAATACAAGGATATTGTAGTATAGATGCTCATGCAAGGTCGTTTTCCTCAAGGACTATTTGGATAATTTATGTAGAAACAATTCCTAATCAAAATACTTAGAATTAAAACTTGAGAAAATAGAGTTTGAGATTGGGTAAATTAAAAACGAATTTTAATTAAAAACTAATATAATCGAAGAAAAGATTTTTAAATACCAATTTATAAAGGCACTAGGGTTCCACCATCACCTAGCAATCCTATGAATTTCTACCAATTACTTACGATTTACACATGCTACTTCGAAGGTTAGGTTTTCCTAATATATATTCTCCTCGTGATATTCAAGCAAGAACATATATCTAACATGCAATCCGTCTGTGATATTCAGATCAAATATGAACATGCAAGACTCATGAAGTTTTATGAAAACCTTTTTAAGAACCATGCAACCCCTAAGAACGTGATATTCGCCTTAGATGGAATTACAATTATTAATCACAAGAAGCAATACTCAATCCTCCGGTGATATTCCGACCGAATTGCATCCAATTACTTGTCTAAACATCCTAATGGTGGCCAATCATCAAGATAATTAGATAGTTTAAAACAGTGATCAATAATTCAAAGTGTGCATGCAATCAATCATAAACAATTAAATAAAAATTACATATTCATGCTAAGGCTCAAGGTTTCGCCCTAGCAAAAGGAATAAGTTATGCATATTCATAATTGAAATCATAGAAAATATTATTACGAAGAAAAGGGATGAAAACACCTTAAAGTATAAAATCTCTAAGAACCCTAGCCAAGTTCTTTGTCTCTGACGTTGAATAATAATAAGCGTAGTCTAAAATTGTAGACGGCCAAAGCAATCTATTTTCTCCCCCCTCACAAACCCTAAGACATAGGTTTTTTATTCCAACTAGGAAACTAAGAAAAAAAATAAAATATCTTAAAAAATAAAACCCTAATTAAACTAGGAGAATCTGCCAAATACTTGTCCAGCCACGTTTTAGCCTCAGATCTCCTCCAAATCCGGCCCAAGACAGCTTGTTTTAAAGATAAGGACCTTCCGAACACATCTCCAGAAGGCCACGAAACTATCGGAGGTCATCTTGGACTCCAAAAACGCACTTTAAGCCCAGAAACGTCATTTTCCAGCACCGCACATCGCTCTTTTATTTTATCGCCAGAAAATAACCACTTGATGGAAAAATCCTAAATTTTGATACGACCAAGCTAAGTAACTCAAGAACGTCCTCCAACTGGAATTACTCCAAAATTCGTCCATTTGTCCATGTTTTGCTCCAGAGGAAGTCGAAAGTCCTATATTGAAAATACAATTCAAAGTATCAAAATTCTTCCAAAATATTAATCAAAATATACCAATAATAAGGTTAAATATATAATATAAAATTCACTTATCAAAATACCTCCAAACTTAGCTTTTTGCTTGTCATCAAGCAAAATAAAACTAGAAAATAAAAATAAAAACTAACAAACTAGACACTTAACTAAAACTCAGCTAAAACAAAATTCTCACTTTCAAGTTGCATTCCATAGAAAATGTTAAAAATCAAAACATCTTTTCAAAAGTTCCAACCAATCCCACCACAGAGTCTAAGCCATTTAGAATCAATTAGAAAAGAATTCACAAACTTCCTTTGGTGTAAAGTGAACAAACATAGTTAAAGAGACTCGACCAAAACTCTTACCTCTCATCCCTTTATTCATACTTCACACACTAACTTCGCATAGATAATTTTTTTTATTTTTTATTTTATTTTTTTATAATGAAGTAACAGTAGTGGTCGTGCAATGTCGATTCACTTAAGCTTTCGATCCAACCCATGTAGCGAGCTTTATGTCAATGACGCCCAAACCACTAGGGCTTTAGGGCACTAGGTGTGGAACACCCCTAAGGACTTATTAACCCGAGCTGAAAAGGCTACGAAACCAACTAACCATCCTGCCTCATGCCAAAATTCTACCGTTTGACGCGAGAATTACTGCTGATTAGGCAGGACTGACCCGATTACTAGGCAGAACCTCGGGTGAGACAATTATTACTTTATAACACATACTAACTTTACTTTATTTAGAACAAAAATAAAAATACACTTGGACAAAAAACAAGTGTTTCAATCTCACTCCCCACAAACCATGTTGGTGTGAATGTGCAAATTTTTCAAAGTATAACTCGTGAATTAGTGTCTAAGTAACGATAAATAGAAAAGACTCTACTATGGGATTAATTTTTACCATGTCCATTTGTTTTAACGTTTAAAATAATCTATGAATATTAACTAAAAAACGAAAAAATTTAATTGACACAAAAATAAAAAAAAACCAAATTTTTCTCACCCCCAAACTTATTTCACACTTTGTCCTCAAGGTGTGGAAAATAAATATAAACTACACTGAAACATCCAAAGAGAAATCAACAACAATCCTAAGCGACTGGAATGAGGGAGAAAACGAAATGAAAAATAGAAAAGGAAAAAAAAAAAAACAAAAAACAAAGCAGACAAACAATGAAAGGATACACAAAGACAAATAAAAGAATGAGAAATGGAGGAAGACACACCTGGATGGGGTCGAACTTGGTACAGGAAAGCATCAAAGAAATGCTCAAAAAATATTTGTAGTCCAAAAAAAAGGCCCGTGACCAACGACCGAGCATAGAGACAAAAACTTGGAAAACATACATTGGGCCTCAATGAAAATGGCATGCAAACACATCAAAAGCCCAACTAGCGGCGGCATTGACTCACACGCATGCACACACGTACATCCACAAACCCTAGCTGATTGTGTACCACACCTTGGATTCCCTGTTGCACTCCCTCGAGCCCGGAGTCATACTTGTCAGCAAAACCAGAGCCAAACGGCTCTCTGTCTTGTCATTTTTCAAAACCCACATGTCTGACAAATCACGTGAAATGGGTAGCCTTGGACACGTGGCAAATATCAGTGCATTGAAACTCTTAGGATTCCAAACGAACGGTCAGATTACAGTGAAGCATGCGGAAAGCTTTGGATACCTGAAGTGGTTCTCATTGTTATTTTGTATTGTAGAAACTGAAAGAACAGAGTCATTTCTCTCAGCCCTCATTGCTGCCACAAAGAAAAGAACACAGTCACGGGAAGAACACATTCGTTTTCAATTTTCCTTCTCTCTCTAGAAAACCCCCAGAGATTCACGGTGCTCTTGCCATGTTCAAAACTCGCAACCCAACCAGTAAGTCAAACCTCCATGTCACAGCAGCTCCTGCATCCTCTCGAAGAGGTGCCTCCGTAGCCTTCCAGCCTGCACAACTGAAGAGTGACGATGCTGAAGGTAAAAATCCTCCGAAATTTGTGTGACTTCCGTGTCAGCTTGATGGATTTGGGTGAAAGGAAACAAGATCTAACACATGCATGTGTTTTTATCCGTAGGAAGTCCCCCAAACTTGCAGATTTGAGCCCATCTACACCACGGACACTGATTGTCAACAAAATCCGAAACCAGTCGGTGTCTGCCATAGAAAAGAACGCACAGTGCAGCTCCAATCATCACACAGAGGTACACATCTTCACACCAACTATCGTAGTGTGGTGATTTCCATGTCGCCTATAACTCCACCATGCAAATGTATAAGTTGTGTGTCTCGTTGGTGTGCAAAGGTGCTTGAGCTGGATGCTGGACAGCAGCAAGGACACGGCACAGAGGCGACATTGCGGACCTGAGGCATGCAGAGGTAAAAAAATTTTCTCCACCAATGATGACCCCCAAATTGATACACCTGTTTCCACTGGAACTCATACACTTGATTGTTCTGTTGCAGGGAAAATACCCCAGATCGGCAAAGGAAACGTGATGACAAAACCATTAGCTTACGCTGAAGAATGGCCGCTTAGCAAAATAGAGAGGTATAACATCACATCCCTGCTTGTATATGACAGATCTGCTACTGGATGTAGATCTGCTACTGGATGTATGATTCCGTCTAAAATGATCTCTCTGTGCATTAAATCTTGATTGTCTTGTTTTGCTGGCTGCATAAAAATCAGATGTTGAAATCAGAGTTAAAAATGTAGAAGATACTATCTGTAAAAAAAAAACAATTAAAGGCGCCCGTTGAGTAATGGAACGAATTTCAACATGTTCGTTGGGATAGGTTATTATGCGTCAGCAATTTTATACATCACTTCATCCAGCTGCAAGGCTTGTAAGTTGTAAACTAATTGATTTCAATTAGTTTTGTATCTACTGGGTTTCTTAAGTCTTCTTCAGAATCAATCTGAAACCCAAGAATATGTTGGGGTTTTCCAACCCATGATGAGTTGTCCTAAGTAAGTTTATTAGAATTATATTCAGGATTAAATTGTTTATCCATTTGAAATAGTTGTTTTCTCAATTTAAGTTGTTTTTCCAATTGAAGTTAGTTTCTCAATTGGAGAAGGATACATAACTAGATTCCATAGGATTAGTATTCCTTATTGAAGAAGACCTTTATTGGGTTTTGAATTGGAACAAAACAATAAGTTGTTTAGCATTCTAGGAGTCAGAGTGAGAGAAGGGTAAAGTTTGTGAAGGAGAAAAGAAGAGAGATAAAAGTGTATTTCTTGTTCTTGTAATTTTAAATTTTTCGTCAAGTCTTAATTCTAGGACTTGGCAAGATGATCCGTTGTACTCATTATTGATATGGTGAAAGATTGTTGTTGTTGACTCGTGGACGTAGCCAAACCACGTTAATTTTTGGTGTGATTTATTTTGTTTTTTGATTTCTCAAGTTTGTTATGTTTTTCCCATTCTTAGACGTGACATTCAAAATAGAATATCAAAATAGTTTTGGTCAAATATTGATTACTCATGACGTGTTGGGAAAATCTCACTTGTGCTCAATTTTCTTATAACTTTGTTCCCATTAATTCATAGGGCTCTAGAATAGTCCTTGAAGCCTATTCTTATACCTAAAACCAAACCGGTTAACCGGCCCCAAACTAGAAACATAAACTCTAAGATGTAATTGATGATTCTATTCTACGCCTATTTTGATAAAAGGGATTAAAATCTGAGGTTATCTCAATGCGTGCATCCCATCTTTCTCGGAGACGGGGCGTCCTATATGAGAAAGACTATATATAAAATTTATTTTATATGTTTTGTTAGTTAAGCCCGATGACTGATGTGATCAAGTAATCTGCAATAAACTGCTGCTTTAGAATTTATGTTTGCTATTCCCCCTGTGCAGCTCATAAACTTCTATCTCCAGTCATTTTAGAGCTCAGTGGGCGATTCCTACACGTAAGAGTTTATAAGCTGGTCCTTCCTGAGGTGCGGCATTGTCTTAACTTTGATTAACATGTTTTTTGGCAGTCATTTAAGTTTCATTGTGAACTGTTTGGATCCCAAGTTTAGATAAAAGTAGATGAAGTTGTGTACATTCACCTGAAGCTTATGAATCTTGTAATGTCTGTCAAAATCCATTTCACACTCAATACTCAGGACAATCCCAAAAGCAAAAAACAAAGTAGAAAAATTCAAGTTTCTTTTCCAAACAACACAAGTTACACAACCAAGCTGTTGTTCAAGTCTATCATTCATAACCAACAACTGACTAGCTAACTAATAGTCTAATATAATGGTTAACTAATATAAATGAATCTACTGTATTGACTTCACTGCAGCTCTCACTTCTCCTTTACTTTTCCCATCATTTCCAGCTTTTAAGTTGTTTGATACTTTTATTTTTTCCATTTTAGATGGACACTCTACATATTGGGTACTTTAAGTTGCAACTACACCATATGAGAAATACCCACAAATAGGGCTTAGTCAGTAAACATGTTGTATAATACATCTCACCCACCATTATAAACCAAAGAGGCAAATTATGATCACATCTAGACAGAACACTAAAATTGCAGAAAATTATCTACATAAAAGAATTACCTTAATTCAAGAGTTTCTCAAATCACCCTACTTTGCTGTATATCTCCAAGTGCTAGTAAAATTAACTCTGTGATTCATTCTCCTGAGATTGCAGATGCTCTCAAAGAGCACACCCAAAAACCCTTGAAATGACTTGCTCAATATCATATCTATCTCTGCGATACCCAACTATAGAGAAAAACAAGGTCAAACTATTATATTTATGTCTCACAAAAACTAAGCAACTAGAACCATAATATAAGAAAATTTTCTTACCCTGTGTTTAGCACCCATGACGATATACTGGCTAAGTTTCAGGAAATCGAGCATATTGGACCCCTTGTAGTTGGGTGTGGTAATCTCTCATAAGATGTCTCAACCTTGACCCATAATCTTGTAGCTCAAACAATGTCTTCCAGTCAAAGGTTAAAAGATCTCCACCGTGAGATGCATAAATATTCTCCAGCTCAATAGTCACCAACCTAAAGATATAACCTTGGGTGCAATTGACAAAATTATGGGTTTAAAAAAAAATTCACATAACTCCAAATTTGTAAGCCAATCCGTTTTTTGGGCGTCGGAAGTGAAAGATAGCTGAGTAAATCTTCAAAGCACCTATAATAGAAAAAACAAAACATAACAATTGAATTATTTGTTGTAATTCTAATTAAATGTTAAATAAGAAAAGAAAAACATGAAAAATAAAATCAATTTACATTGGAAGTAGCGTTAAGTTATGTAGCGTTTCAAGTTCAACTATTTTGCCGTTATGACTCAGTTTGTCAATTACCTCTCAAATAATGCTCCTAAAACTCACTATCGGGTCAGTCCGTTTTGGAATGGCACATCTAACTCTACTGGCCACCAAATACAGTGAGTGCCAACCAAATGATGTAACCGGATAAGGATTTCGTTTGAGATCACCCACTATCTTCACCGTATTTCTATCAATAAAGAAGAGAAAGAATGAAAAAAAAAAAGTGAAAAAACAACTAGTACGATGTATACAATTGAAAACACAAAAAAAAAAAATATCATTCATCTCAATATCAACTTGAACTTCGATGTGAGTATTTCACTATCAATTTGTTTCAACTCAAATGTACTATTCTTCATCAATTGAAATAGGATGGAGTTTATCTCTGTAGAGATGATCAAGATTTTACCATCCACAAATTTGATCATATAACTTGGATAATTTGAACTTATTTCACAAATTTGATAGGAAGAAGTCGTATATATATCCAAGTTATATGAACAAATTTGTGGATGACAAAGTCTTGATCATCTCTACAAAGATGGACTCCACCCTATTTCAGTTGATGAAGAATAGTCCACTTGAGTGGAAACAAATTGATAGTGAAATTCTCACATCGAAGTTCAAGTTGATATTGAGGTAAGTGATATTTTTTTATTTTGTGTTTTCATTTGTATACATCGTACTAGTTGTTTTTTACTTTTTTTTTCATTCTTTCTTTTCTTTATTGGTAGAAATACAATAGAGATAGTGAGTGATCTCAAAGAAAAGTCTTATCCAGCTACATCCTTTGGTTGACATTCACTGTATTTGGTGGTCAGTAGAGTTGAATGTGTCATTCCAAAACGGACTAACCTGATAGTGAGTTTTGGGAGCATTATTCGAGAGTTAATTGACAAACTGAGTCATAAGGGCACAATAGTTGAACTTGAAACGCTACGTAACTTGACGCTACTTCTTATGTAAGTTGATTTTAATTTTCATGTTTTTCTTTTCTTATTTAACATTTAATTAGAATTACAACAAATAATTCAATTGTTATATTTTGTTTTTTCTATTACAGGTGCGTTGAAGATCTGCTCAGCCATCTTTCACTTCTGAGGCCCAAAAAACAGATTGGCTTACAAATTTAGAATTACGCAAAATTTTTTCAAACCTATAATTTTGTTAATTGTTGGTGACTATTGAGCTGGAGAACGTGTATGCATCTCACGGTGGAGATCTTTTAACCTTGGACTGAAAGACATTGTTTGAGCTACAAGATTACGGGTCAATGTTGAGACATATTGTGAGAGATTACCACACCCAACTACAAGGGGTACAATATGCTCGATTTCTTGAAACTTAGCCAGCATATCGCCATGAATGCTAAAGCACAGGGTAAGAAAATTTTCTTATATTATGATTCTAGTTGCTTAGTTTTTGTGAGACATAAATCTAATAGTTTGACCTTGTTTTTCTCTGTATTTGGGTATCGCAGAGATAGATATGATATTGAGCAATTCATTTCCGAGGTTTTTGGGCGTGCTCTTTGAGAGCATCTGCAATCTCAGTAGAAAGAATCAGAGTTAATTTTACTAGCACTTGGAGATACACAACAAAGTAGGGTGATTTGGAAAACTCTTGAAGTAAGGCAATTCTTTTATGCAGCTAGTTTTCTGCAATTTTAATGTTATGTCTAGATGTGATCATATTTTACCTCTTTGGTATATAATGGTGGGTGCGCGATGGTATACAACATGTTTACTGACTGAGCCGTGGGTATTTCTCATGTGGTGTAGTTACCAAGGAAAAGAAACTTGTGTTGTTCAGAGTGAGAAAAGTAAAGGAGAAGTACCAAACAACTTACAAGTTGGAAAGGATGGGAAAAGGAAAGGAGGCTGCAGTGAAGTCAATACAGTAGATTCACTTATATTAGCTAGTCATTATATTAGACTATTAGTTAGTTAGCTAGTCATTTTCTTGGAGGTAGATCGTTGATCACCATCAGTTCATTGTCATCGATATCAGTCGGCCATATTATACAAGAAAAGTTGAGTGTCGTGTTGGGTTGTTTGGAAAAGAAACTTTTTTGTTTCTGCTTTTGAGATTGTATTGAGTGAAGGGGATTTTCAGACATTGTTTAAGGTTCATATGAATGTACACAGCTTTTATACTTCATTCTTCTCTCCATGGGAGGAAGAAAAGCCAAGGAAAAGATATCCTTGAATATTTTGTGACTATTCTTTTCGCCAATATCCCCGAGGATATTGGGTGAAGAAATAAGATTTCAAATATTTTCGTCCATGAAACAGTCATGTTCACACACATAGAGAAATTGTATCATTGCTTTTCGTCCGCGTTTCCAAGTGATTACCGTGAGTTTGGTGAGGAAGCGTCATCGTAAATCTCGATTTGCCCCATGTATTTATATTCAGCAATCCGAAAATTATCTGCTAGAAAAAAAAGTGTTTTGAGTGCAGAATTGTTGTCATAAAAAATAATCCCAAACTGTATAAAATTCCGAAGACAAAATGTCCTAAACCAAATTCTTGAAATTTCAAGATGACATATTGAACCGATCCTGAAATTTCGGCACAGGAATTGGTATTGTTTTGGTAATCCCATACCAAAATGAAAATCAATATTATATATATATATATTATTATTATACATTTGAATTGTTGCTCACTACTAGTAGCAATATAATTGGTGTAGTCCACAAGTAGTAACCATAGCCCTTTGTTCAATGCTATCATCCAACTTTTGGATTTCCAGAATTTTAGCTTTGACATTTAGTCCATAGGTAGTAACCATAACCCTTTATTGCCACATTTGACGATACAAACCTCCCACACACACTCATCTTGCACTGCTGCTTCTCAACCAAATGTGTCTATTTCTTCAACACGAAATCAAAAAATTGTTTGTTAGTTTTTGAACATATTAGGTTTGTAACTTATATTTTTGTTTTTGGGTTTGTTACTTATTTTATTTTGGTTGCATATTAATTTGAATTGATATGAATGGTTGATATTTCAATTTATATGAAATTTGGAAATACGTAACTTGAAATATCGAAAATATTTTGGGAATCCCAAAAATTGAGAATACCTAAATTTTGGTTTGAGATTTGTCTTCAAATTTCTATTCCAAAAATTTTCGGTTTAGAATTCAGGATCCCATTTTCAATTTGAAATCCCATACCGAACCACCCCGACGTCTATATGACCTAATTTCTAAATCCAAGACACAAAGGGGTAACATTCTAAATCCATAAGTTAAGGGGCATCGCATTTCCCAGCTTGTTTGGGAGTTAACTTGATGCAGCAAAACTACATGATGTTGGACAAAGCATATTATTATACGGGAGATTAAGGGAGTGTATTCAATTGAGAATTTGAAATACTTTAAATGATTTATAAATTCATGAATTTTTATGGAGTTTAATTGTTTTGTAGAGATTCCATATAAAATTTTGATTTAATTCCTTCGAAATCTCATGGGAAGATGTGAGATTTGTGGATGCTTAAAATATACTACGAAATCTCTCAAATTCTCTTTAATTCCTCAACTTTCTCAAATTCTTTAAAATCAATTTCTAATTGAATACACCTTGAATATTATAAACTTCTTTAAAATTCTAATTGAATACATCCGGATTTGTCGGATTTCTAAGGATTTTAACAAACTAGGATTACAATAGCAAGAGATTCAAACTCCATTCACAATTCGCGCGTAGTTTTGCGGATCTTTCACTTAAGAACTGGTGGTTTCAGTTTTGGTAATTGAGGTCTTGCAATTTGCTTAATAATTCAATCAACGACATTTAACAAGTACGGACTTCAAATGAGAACTCTAACGAAAGCGCACGGTAGAAACTGCGGTAAGAAACAACTAGAATTCGCAGGATGCAAAGCGAAGCGTCAGGACACTCACATACGTGGCGAGAGCTCGATGTTGTTATCCGACCTGACATCCCTCAGCAGATTCTAAAGGGACAAGATTAGGTCTTGTGCCTGACCACCTTTCACACCCTTTTCTTCGACCGACTCCACCGAGACCGAGAAAGAGACAGAGCCGACAGCTTTTTTTCCATTTTCTCAACCCTCTTCGTTGTCGCCTCCCTCACCATGCATTGTGTTGGACGATGGTTTAGAAGGCTGCGGCTATCCAGTGGGGTCTCAAGCCACCGACATTGGTAAGCTATATGGCTCACACACACACACCCACCTATAAATTGTGTGGTTGCTCTTGTTTCCTTATAAAATTCAAGTTCAGTCTGATTAAATGTATGACAAAACTTTGTACCTTGATTTGGTCTCGATCTTGTGTGGGCATGACAACTTATTGCACGATTTGTTAACTCGAAACGAATTTTAAATCGGACATGATATATTATTGTACGATTGGTTAATCGAAATGAGTTCTAGGTCAATTCGTTAACGAATCAAGTATATGATGCTATAATACGACAACCATAACCCGTTTGCGAAATCTAATTCTCGTGTTATGGATAATATTAATGTCAATCAGCTGCCTTGTCATTAACTGAATATGGGAGTAGTTATGAGTAGATAATTTGGAGACCTTAAGAGAGTTATGGTGTAGTTCCAGTGCATACGCATCATAATACTATTGTTTTCAAAAGGGAACAATACTTAAATTGCACCTTACTGTGAAGCTCACTATTAGAATATTAACCCATTTGTGACTTACCAAGTTTCATGCTATACATTTTAGTTAAAATCGGCATCATTCATTTACTAAATTGCACACACACACACACACACACACACAAAACGAATTAATTGGATATTATTTAGTCATCTCTTCATGTATCGAGTAATTAAATCAATGATTTTAGGTAATAATTAAGATTACCATGATGATTGTCCATTTTAATTGATACATATAGAAAGTCAAACAATCTTCAATTTAATTGAGTTTTTTAATCTTTTTGTAAGAGTGATAAAAAAATCATTGGTTTTGATTGTTACATGTGTACAATTCATTAGTAATTCGATTACAAATGAATGAACAAGAAGGTGCTCCTAAGTTTAAATCTGAGTATCTTTTCTTTTTAATTAGTAATCTTGTTTCTTAGCACGCACATATCGGAGTGTGATTTAGTCATTTCATTTCATTTTATGTGTGATACATACAATGCACCAACTGCGTGTTAGCATAGGAATAACAAATAAACCTTTTTATGCCTGCAATTGCTTTGTATCAAATGTTTAAAGTTTCACTCTGTTTTTTACAAGAGCTAAAACCAAACCTAATATTCATCAACTCTCTTCATCCAAATGGTAGAAAACAACCAAACAAATCGCAAATGCATCTTAATCACTGTAAACTTTAATTAAATTACCTTAAGGACAACTCACATGCCTGATTTTAATACAACTTTTAAAGGTAAATGGTAGATATGTGTAATAATTATATGCAACTTATGTGAATGTTGCCGTGTTTGATCACTTTGGTTGAAGTTACGACGGTGATGCTTTTTACACTTTTTTTAGCATCTCCTGTGCTCTTCTTTATCTCTCATCATAAGATTAAATGAATAAACAGAGACAACGGACAAAGTTAAAATAGGGTGTGTGTGTGTTTATCTCGTTTTCCTATATACTCGCTCATGTCCAATCTTTTACAACTTGATGATAGCATGTATTGAACTTTTTTCTTTGACAAGGAGTATTCCAGAGCACTCCAATTTAAGGAGGATAATTTGAACTTTATTGTATAAGATGAGAAACACACTGACATACAACCAATGATATTTTTGAAATTCTTTTGTTCACTGCATAACTTCGTCCCCACCACCTCACCCCCTCCCCCTCTATTGATTGGTAACATGCTGGATTCTTTTGTTTCTTAACATGTTGGATTCTTTTGTGCTGCAGGGAATGCTTACAAACTTTTGTACCGATGGGACACCTAATAGCCAGACACCACACAAAATTGAGGTAACCATAACGTTGTTGTTGTTTTGCAATATTTCACATTTTATACCCCTTGAGTTGTTTAGATTTCAATATTGTAGTGTAACTGATTGTACAATGGTTAGTCGACTGTATGTTTTAATATGGGAATGTGTACTTGTTCAGTTTCTTTCTTTAGAGTGCAAGCATGACATTAGCTAGATGAAGATTGCTATGTGGTTATAAAGGCAGAGAAAGTGCCATGTAATACCAGTTTATGCAATAAATGATTATTTTTAAAAACAAATTTTGTTTTAAGTGATTCTATTTAAATATATATTCACATGACTTATATCTCACCGTCAACTAGCTAGTGAACGAAATCAAGAAATGAGTTTTATGTTCACTTTACATTTGCATACTGTTAGTGTCCATCTTATCACACTATATACATATATCTCATGGCCATACTAAATAAATCAGCATGTTGGTGACTGGTGATTTTTATGGACGAGTTTTTACAATATTTTTTCTATATACATATTTGTAGTTCAAGTTTGAAGGTGTAAAAAGGCCGACCACAGGAAATTCTACTCCTCCTTTGTTTCACGGACATCTAAATAAGTTTTCCGCTGCCTGTCATGTGTTCGAAAGTGGAGAGGTTACTATCGCTTGGTATAAAATGGCAAAAGAAGATAGAGATAACGCTTTCATCCATCCATACTTCGGATTGAACAAGGTGGTAAGGCGCTCATCATCTCTAAAGATGTTGATTACACCCTATCTAATTGGGTCAAAGCAAATCCAAGTTTAGCCCACACGCATGACACTCGTGTCATGATTAGGTGAGTGCACCATCAAATGTTTTTATTTTGAATATCTGCTTTTGTGGTTTATATATATAAATATATAAACACTTGCGTTTTTTGCGATGATTTATAGGAATATAATGCAAATAATGCGAGACTGCAGACAAAATTATGGCATTTGTGCCGCATTTACAGCCGATTCGATTTTTGTCGTCGAGCATGATGTCCAAATGGGAATTCCGTT
Organism: Malus domestica; assembly: GCF_042453785.1. Lineage (NCBI taxonomy): Eukaryota > Viridiplantae > Streptophyta > Magnoliopsida > Rosales > Rosaceae > Malus > Malus domestica. Next base: position 8,115,163 of record NC_091675.1, on the reverse strand, counting down.
GGGTGTGACGGAGTAGAGGGTGATATAAGCAGTTTTGAAGCTCTTATCAACGAATTATATCCTTTCCGTTGCTGTAATGATTTTGAGCTTTCCCACTTGGTTTCAAGCATGAAGCCTACTGCTAATGTGCCCGAAGTGGACATGGAGTAAGTTTTTGTATTTGCAATTACGTTTATTCTTTTTGTGATAGGTGTGTTGGTATTAAAGTCTAAAATGGTAATAAAATATTTGTCTTGTAGGCGTCGACTTACTACACTGTTGAGTCATCCATGGTACCTAACGTCGGTGGATCAAAACGATATATGTGTCGAAGCATGGTCCATGATTAGTAAGAATAATCTTGGATATGACGTTGGTAAGGAATTTAGTAAAAATATACAAAAAATACTTGGGACAATCGAAGTTGGATTGGAAAAAAACTTTCTGAAGCAACCCAATGGGCAAAGTTTGAAGACGTTTGTACCAAATTTTGACAAGTTAGATAAATCGGAGCATGGCATTTCTTCACTGTAGCCGCATATGTATCAGCCATGCTATATACAAGGTATTTTTTAGTCTATATTACATTTCTCGAATTGTATTTATGAATGCTTTTTCATAATTTACTTTATAGATTGGTATGAGTTCTATTTTTGATTTTTTTTTTTTTCATTATTTTCTTTTAGGTTGGTATGACTGAAACGGACGTTCATGAGACACTCAAGAATTCTTTTCCCGAATTCATGGCTATTCTGTTTGAGACGCTTTGGGTTTGCAGTAGCAAGAAATGGGGTTTAAAGCTCATACATATACTTCACTCACATGGCTATTCTGTTTGAACGCTTTGGGTTTGCAGTAGCAAGAAATGGGGTTTAAAGCTCATACATATACTTCACTCACAATAGTTGAGGTAATTCTTTTATGCAGCTAGTTCTCTGCAATTTTTGTGTTCCTTCTTAGATGTGATCATATTTTGCCTATTTGGTATATAATGGTGGGTGAGGTGGAATTAGATAACAACATGTTTACTGACTGAGCTCTATTTGTGGGTATTTCTCATGTGATGTAGTTGCAACTTAAAGCACCCAATCTACAGAGTGTCCATCTGGAATGGGGAAAAGGAGAAGTACCAAACAACTTACAAGCTGGAAAGGATGGGAAAAGTAAAGGAGGAGTGAGAGCTACAGTGAAGTCAATACAGTAGATTCACTTATATTAGCTAGCCATTATATTAGACTATTAGTTAGCTAGCCAGTTGTTGGCTATGAACAATAGACTTATGAATAGCAGCTTGGTTGTGTAACTTGTGTTGTTTGGAAAAGAAACTTGAATCTACTTTTGGGATTGTAATGAGTATTGAGTGTGAAATGTATTTTGACAAACATTTCAAGATTCATCAGCTTCATGTGAATGTACACAGCTTCATCAACTTTTGTAAGTATTGTTCATTTTCTTGGAGGTGGACCGTTGATGACCATCAGTTCATTGTCACCGATATCAGTCAGCCATATTATGCAGGAAAAGCCGAGTATTGTGTTGTGTTGGGTTGTTTGGAAAAGAAACTTGAAATTTCTTGTTTTGTTTTTGCTTTTGAGATTGTACTGAGTATTAAGGGTGAAGGGGATTTTGACAAACATGGCATAAGGTTCGTATGAATGTACACAGCTTCATCAGCTTTTAAACTTCATTCTTCTCTCCATGGGAAGGATTAATGGGGAGAAGAGAAGTCAAGGAGAAGATATCCGTGAATATTTTGTGACTATATTCTTTTCGCCAATATCCTTGAGGATATATAAGATTTCAAATATTTTCGTCCATGAAATAGTCATATTCACACACATAGATTATAAATTGTATCATTACTTTTCGTCCATGAAACTAGATAAATCTAGTCAGCAATCAAAGTTAAGGATTCTGCCAACTCAGCAATTCGTCTTCTCTCCATTTGAAATTCAAGCTCCCGTCATTCCAAACTGTTCCAGCCCTTTGAATTTTAGTCAAAGCTTATCATACCCTCATAAATCATGGCGTATCTTTATCTATTGTAATCTGATATATGTTTTGTATTTTGAATATTTGTATAGATAACAAATCTGTAGCAACCTTGTGTATTGAAACTCTATATAAACGAAGTCAAAGGCTTACTCATATTCATAGAGGTGAGCTTATGCAATCTGATTCGCAAACCCCTACTTTGGATTTTTTCATGGTATCAGAGCAAGTTGTTCTACGTGTAAAGTCAAACGGCCACATGTGCTCCACATCATCTCATTATATTGTTCACGTGTTAGGCTCGAAAATTCGCCACATGTGAGGGAGCGTGTTGAGAATCAGTCCCACATTGATAGGAGGAGAGACCTTGCATGAGCTTATAAAAGGTTGAACTACTCCCCATATTGCCAATTGATTTTATGGTAGAACCTCAACTTTCTTCATGGTATCCAAGAGCTAAATCAAAGGAAAACTAATGAAAAAGACTTGAAAACTTTGAGTTTTAATGATAAGAAAAAATAAAAGGTAAAATAAATAGTACCATATTCAATTTTTTAGTGTAAAAATATGATTTTTCGTTAAAATAAACAGTGAACTTTTTGTTAAACTTAGATCAAACGGCAACCCTAATTTTTTCCCCTCATTCCCTCTCTCACTCAAATGGCCTCCCAATCTCCCTTTCCCGTCCTTCCCAATACCTCTAATTTTCTGACGATCAAATTAGATCGTACGAACTATCCCCTCCGACAAGCCCAGATGTTTCCCCTGCTTAGAAGTAGGAATCTTGTTTCCCTTGTCGATGGAACAAGCAAGTGCCCACCTGCATTTTTATAGGATGCAGATGGCAATCTCATAGATACTATCAACCCTGAGTTTGATACATGGGTACAGCAGGATGCAATGGTGATGTCATGGATCAACTCTTCTGATCATCCCACAGTGCTCGTATCCTTGATTGGGAAGACTAGTTCCCACTATTCCTGGACTACTTTCCACGACCGATATGCCTCCCAATCCACGAGACGTCTCCTTCAACTCCGTAGTGAGTTAATGAATACTCACAGAGGTGATTCTACTGTATCCGATTCGGATTTAGTTGCTATTATCCTTAACAGGGTTGGCCCAGCTTACGACAGTACCGTTGCCTCTGCTCAGGCACGTGATGAAGCAATCAGCTATAGTGCTCTCAAAGCCCTTCTCTTGGGTGCTGAACGAAGCTGACACTGGACAACCCTTGCTGCAACACGCGGTGGTCGTGGTCGTGGTCATGGAGGTCCTTATCGTGGAGGTCGTGGTCCTTAGCCCCCTATGCGCAATCAGTATAGACCTGTAAATCCCAACCATCATCCTGGAGCTCACTTTCATGCTGTCAATTATGGCGTTCTCTGTACACATCCATCTCAATTCTCAAGGTAATCCCTCTGGACGCATACACTGTCAATCTGCTCTCGACCTGGACATTCCGCGATTGATTGCTACAATCGCTTGAATATGGCTTATGAGGGTCGTGTACCAGCTCCTAAACTCCAAGCTTTTGCGACTACTGCACCATCTTCTTCCCTCCAGTGCAAAATTGGTTATTTGATTCAGGTGCCAATGCACACATCACTAATGATCCTGCTTAAGTCACTAATCCTCGTCCATACAATGGTGTTGATCAGGTTAACGGCATCGTGGGTGGAACAGGTTTGGACATTACATATATTGGTAATTCTTGCATTCACATACCACACCATAAATTCTTCCTTCCACTTTGCCCTAATGCCTCTTCCAATGTCATTTCCATCCATCAATTCACCAATGATAATAATTGTTGACACACTCTTTACCCTAATTCATATTTTGTTCAGGACCTACAGACGGGGAAGATCCTTTTCCAAGGGCGGAGTAGGAATGAATTCTACCCTTTTTCGAGTACCTCATCAAATAATATTGGCGTTCATGCTTTTGTTGAAACAAGAGCGACTAATACCATTGGGCACTCTAGGCTAGGTCACCCATCGTCTCATGTTTTAAAGTTTTTAATTAATAGAAATAAATTACCAATTAGTGTTAATGTAACTAATGAATTTTTCCATTCATGTCCCATGGGCAAAAGCCATAAGTTACCTTTCAATTTGTCACTGTATGTTTCTTCTATTCTATTGGAACTTATTCACTCGGATGTATGGACTTCTCCAACATATTCAATGAATGGATTTAAATATTATGTTGTTGTTATTGATGATTACTTGATCCCAGAAAGCAAAAGCTTCCACTCCGCTGGAAGACTCGGAAGACCTTGAATCACTCCCTTCTATGGCTTCCCATTCGAAATGCAGACCCTAAAGGGAAATTACCCTCTTCAAATTTACTACTTTTACTTTAGATTCAATTACTTTTACGCTCTCCTGGATTCTTTACTTATGTAAGCTGTAACTTTTTGCATTTTTCCAGCTGCTCTTTGGTTTTCCTCTTTCTAGAGCTGCCCAATTTGCTTTCTTTTGGTTTTGTATAAACTTTAAACTTTGAAATTATTACTTGCTGAGTAAAAGTTCCAGAATTTACAATTTCTGGGCTAGTTGGAGAAGCATGAAGGGCCATGAACACAAGGTAAATTTTGTTAAAATGCTTTTACTTTTGCTGTCTTTGAAGTGCTTATGATGATTTTGACTTAATTTATAAGCACTTTCAGTTAGTAATTTTAAATAGCTTTGAAATTTCTTACCTTTGTGTTTTGCATGTTAGATTGAGTTAAGAGGTACCACATGAGATTGGGAATTTTGGAATTTGGAAACTAACAAAGACCAATTATATTAAAAAACCTTAGGTTGAATTTGTGCTGCATAAATTAGTAGAACTATGATTTGGGTTTCCATTTTATTACACAGTTGGCAAGAATGGAGGACATTCTTAACCTCCCGGTACAAGATACTCGGCATGCAGAGTTTTCCGCAGCTCATATCAAATGGGTGAAAGTAGAAGGCGGTCGCCAAGGTGGTGATGATATCGCCCTGATCCCATTTGCTAGAGTGGGTGATTTTGTAAAAGGAGAATGTTCAAGTGCTGAATGCCCTGCTAGCTTCCGTGTCGAGTCAAGAAGGAAGATACATGAGGGGAGTATCAGCAAGCCAAGGGTTGATGGATATCTTGAATATACACTGTGTGTTGCCTCTGTGCTTTATTATTAGTCGTGCATATGTTTATGTGTAGGAGTTCATTGTTCCTTTAACCGTGTTGAAAATGTACTTTTTCCTCGTTTCGATTGATTAGGCCATCAAAATGGAGATGCTCGCATGCATGGGGCTTTGAAGTTATGCTCTTCGGTATGGCTCGGGTCAAGACTCGATGTACAGTTGAGGCTTTGCCTCAGTGAGCTTTGAAATTCTTTGGTATTCACGCTTCTCATTTCGGCTATCAGTTTTGTTCATTTGTCATCTGCTTTTTAAGATTAAGGACAAGGAAAACAGTTTTTTTATTTTTTTTATTTTTTTATTTTTAATTTAGCTGCTCAAGTACTGAGCCTTTTTCACTGGAGTTTTATTTTTCAATTATTATTTAGATCATCTGTTGTTTTTTCCTTTCTCAAATGAAAATGAAGATTGGTGACTTTCTTCTGCCTGCAGCGAAGATGGAACAAAGATTCTACGGTTGTTTATTCCGATTCATGAATAGCGAAGCAGAGCAATGCAGAAGGTAATTTTGAGACCTAACTTTTTCTAAATATTTGTAAGCATTTTCAATCCAATATCCATCATTGCATAATACATTTAGATCGGAATATAAGCAAAAGAAAGCTCTTAATATAACAGAAATATGAATCTAGAGATCTCTGTAATTACATTCCAAGTAGCCTAGAACTACATCTTCCAACTTATTATATACTTAAAAAAAAAAAAAAAAAAAAAAACCAGTCCATAACAATGTGAAAATGTCAAATAAGAAGCAAAATGAATAACCTTCCCTGTGCATGTCTCCCACTTCTCGTGTTCACCTTCACCATGTAATTTGATAATTGATGGCATTCTTTTGTGTTCTTTGGTTGCAGTGGTAGAGATAAACAGTTGGCAATTATTTCAGAAGTTGAAATGCTTTTCGGAGTTGTGGGAGTGTACTCACTATAGTGTATCAGTCGCTAAGCTGTCTGGAAGGTGGAGAAGAAAATGGAAGGAATCACTAATAATACGGTTGTGGTGTAGGTGAAGGGTGGGGGGTTTCTTTAATTGGTGGTAACGGGCCATCATATGCTGGAGTTGGTGCTGAAGGTGAAGGCGGAGGCGGAGAAGATGGCACACATGGTGGTGGGGATGGAGTTGAAGGAAGTGGTGGAGGTGGTGACAGAAGAGAATGTGGTGGTGGTAGGGGAGAAGGTAGTGAAGGTGGTGGTGAATTCTGAAGAGAGCATGGTGGAGGGGGTGGTGGAGAGGGAAGGCAAGGAGGTGAGGATGGTGGAGGTGGAGGAAGAGGAGGAGGAGGCAGTCGTGGTGGTGGTGATGGAGATGGTGGAGGTGGTGATGGAGATGGCGGAGGCAGTGGTGATGATGGTGGATGCAGTGGTGATGATGGTGGAGGCGGTGATGGTAATGGGGGCGGAGGTGATGGTAATGGCGGCGAAGGGGATGGAGACGGTGGAGGAGGCGATGGAGATGGCAGATGCGGTGATGGTGATGGTGGAGGTGGAGGTGGAGGTGGAGGTGATGGTAATGATGGTGAAGGGGATGGAGATAACGGAGGTGGCGATGAATATGGCGGATGCGGTGGTGGTGATGGTGGTGATGGTGGAGGTGGTAATGGTAATTTTGGTGACTGGGATGGAGATGGTGGGGGAGGCAATGGAGATGGCGGATGCAGTGGCGGTGATGGAGGTGGTGACGGTGGAGGCGGTGGTGGCGATGGAGATGGTGGAGGCAGTGGTGGTGACGGTGGAGGCGGAGGTGATAGAGATGGCGGAGGCATTGGTGGTGATGGCAGATGTGGTGGTAGTGATGGTGTAGGCGGTGATGGTGATGGTGGAGGCAATGGTGGTGATGGTGGCAAAGGAGGAACGAAAGGATGACATCCAAAAGAACTACAATCAACTTTTTTAGACAAAGCCAATTTGCATTGCAAAAAGGTTCTCTGCTTTGGCCTTTTCCGCAAGCAATTCTTGCTGTCATCAAACTCCTCCAACTTCAAACACATCAGTGGCTCGCTAGTGAAAAAGTTGTGCTCAAAGCTAAATTTCTTCAGATTCTGAAGTTCACACACCCCTTCTGGTATAGTCCCTCTGAGCATGTTATGAGCCACATTCAGATGCTCCAAGCTTTCCATTTCAACTATTTCCTTCGGCAACTCTCCCACAACCCGATTATGGCTCACATCGAACAGTCTCACATTCTTCAGCATCCCTATCTCCTTTGGCAAACACGAGTGGAACCCATTGTGAGCGAGCACCAATTCATTTAAATTCTTGGACATGTTGCCGAGGCTGGCAGGTACACATCCGTGGAAGTTATTGTTAGCAAGGACAATGACGGAGACCGGCGATTTCCCAAAATTATCTGGCAATTGGAAGGAAAATCTGTTGTGGTTGATGAAGATTGCATCAAGGTCCTTATCAAACAGTTCCTTGGGGACTTTACCTTCAAACTCATTGAATCGCAGGTCCAGAAATTTTAGTGCTGGCAGCTGAAGAACAACATCAGGGAATTCCCCAGCAAAGCGGTTGTTGCTTAGATCAAGCTCGAAAAGCAGCTTCAACTTGTTGAAACTCTTTGGGACTTTGCCGCAGAAACGATTTGAGTTGATGTGAAACAATGCAATATCCAAGAGAAGACCAAGCTCTTCCGGGAGAAACCCTGCAATGTCAGCATGGTTTAGATCAATGCCAGCAACAGTTTGGACTGATGGATCGTCTGGAGCTTGGGCGCAGAAGACTCCAGTGTATTTGCATACATCGGATCCAACCCAGTTGGATGTTTGATCCCAAGGATCCGAGACCATGGCTCGCTTCCATGCTTGGAGGGCAGTGTAGGCACTTCTGAGTCTAGGATTTTCAAAAACAAGGGAGCCTGCGGCTGTCACAGTCACACCTCGTGATCCATGGTGGTCAGTGTAATACAAGAGCTGCCTTTGCTTGTAATGCAAAGTGTGCGACGAGTCTCTCAGGCCGGCATTGCGCGAAATCGGAAGCACTTCGCCAGTGGTGGCACCTAGGAAAAAGATCTGTACAAGGAAAATGGAGAGTAGAAAAATGTGAATGTTTCTTCTCTTCATCACATACAAGAGATCACATCTAATGGGTTCAATTTCTCTGTTCTAGCTTTCTCAGCATGTATCAGAGAAAAAGAGAGGATATTGGAGATGGAAAACTGATCAAAACCTCGACGGTAAAAGTAAAAAAAAAAAGCTCAGTTTGAGGTAAATCTTCAATTTTCCACTGTACTTTAAGTGTGTCGGAAGTAGTAGCAGTTAGAGGTAAAGAAATGAGATTTACTGGAAGTGATGAGTGCATGTGTTTATTACATCTGTGTAAAACTGAATCAGTCAAAACATAAACACCCTTTTTTTTGGGACGGTTTCCGATTACTCTCTCATCTTGGACTTGATCAAGTTTCTGACACCAATTTAGGGAGCTGAGCTGAGTATTAATAGTGAGGAAATATAATTATGAGTTTGAGCTGAGCTTATGACGGCCTTCTATGATCGCAAATACCCTTTTAACCGTTGATGCAGACGAGTTTCATGATGAACGTGTTAATAGTTGATTACGCGTATTAGACCTAATGCATTAACACTTTACACATGCATCACATCTGTATGCAACTTTCAACCGTAGATGCAATAAGTCTCATAGACATTAATGCTTGATTACATCCGGAAGATTTACATATACATTAATGGTTGACAATCTATGTGGAACTATAGAATCATAGATGCATTTGAGTCGTAACCACGTTATTAGTTTGGTTATGCATATTAAACCTATATACATTTGGCTGACAATCATTCACATAAACTTCAACATTAGGAAGAGAAATGTTAAGGAGACTCTCAAAAGTAGGACTTTTCATTGACTATCCACCACCTCATATTTTTGGCATAATTTCCGTACTAGGATTATAAAACATTGTGCTAAAAATATGAAACGACGAGAGTGCATCACATTAGGAATTAGAGGATTCATGCATGCAAACTGCAAAGATCAATACAACTGTCCAATCAGACTGCTTTTGAAAATTTAAAAAAAGTGCTTTTTATCATAGAAGCACAATTTAGGAAAACAATTAGACTGATCGTCGGTGCTTGCCTAGTTCAATTTTTAAAAAGATACCAGGACCCATGTATAACCTTCTATCTCAATGATTCTAATTGGCATACTACACATTATAAGATGTGAGAGGCTTTTTGTACAAATCTTATAATTTTTTGGCATTCTTGGAATAGTAAAGGATTATCACATCTTTCTCCGGTTTGTAATCTACGAGCAAAGAGCATATTGTTGAGAGTCAGACAAAGAAAAAATGAGTATAAGATAATTGTTATGGATAGAACGTTAGACATACATAAGCTAGGACCGTATTTTGGTAACCGAGTCATACAAGTTAACTAATTTCAATAAATACGAAAAAAATTAATCGAATCATTGTTGAGATAATAAAAAAAAAGGGTGTGCTATCCACATATCCATTTTTACTTCTCACACACTCTTTGTTAATTTATGTCCGTTGATCTTCTTCAATTCATCAGATCCAACGGTTAAAAACTAAAAAAATGTGAGAGAAGTAAAAGAGGTGTGTGAATATCATATCTCTAAAAATAAATGTACGATCATTATTATGGATAGAACGTTGAGTCGGACAAACTTAAAGAGTCATTGAAACAACAAAAACAAATATATATTAGAATATAAAGTGGTTCCAAGCCTCCAAGGGAACTTGACAATCATATGGCTCTAATGTTGATGGATAAACATCGTCATATTAATTAATGGAAAATAATACTTATACGTAATCGTTCAATGGATAACCATGAAATTTGAGAGAAATTAAGAAGTCAATTCCAAAAACATAACGTATCCGCATTACAATAACAATACAATCATGCTTAATTAATTAATTAGATATTTATTTATTTAATACCATCAAAATCATCCACGTCAAATCACTTTATCTCGTCTGCAGACGTGGCAAGCAATTAAGCTTGGCCAAATTTATTAACACGTGTCGACAACCCAATCCAAATTGCAAGCTGGAGCGCCATCACGCTGACTTGGCCGATTGGATCGTTGCGTTGAACGGCGAACTTCGTCTACAAGAAGATCACGGACTTTTAAAGGACAATGTTAAAGTGCAGGCGGCTGCATTCTAATTACTGTGGTTTCTCTGTTTTTCACCGTCGGATAGATAGTTAAGACATGAGGACTGTTCGATTCGCATTTGCAGAAGGATACAGGGAGCGAGACTGCAGAGGATTAAAACCAGATTATTGAATGAGTAAAAGCGGGGGGATATTTTCAGACAATTTACTACAGAGAGCTGTCACCAGTGATCCTGACGCTTTCGATTTCGAGGCAATTTCGAAGGCTCGCGAAGCGATCGTATCTTCGGTATAAATAGCAATCGCGTTCGAATTCTCTCTCATCGTTCCGCATCGCTTTCTCTCTCTATCTTCTTCTCTGCGTTTCTATCTCTAGCTCCCTCTCTCTCTCTCTGTCAGTTTCAGTCGGGGCTCCGGATAACCAATCGGATTCTCATTGGAGTTTGCTATCGGATTTGGATTGGCGACTGCATCGCTTTTGTGTCGCGGCGGATTGAAAGTTCGTTATTCTTTAAGAAGTTCATATAATTCGTAATTTGTTTTGAATTGAATTGGCTTTGGTTTTGCGTTAATTGATTATAATTGTAGGTAATTTGGTTCTGAAATTTTTTAATTCTGCAGATTGTGTTTAATTTTTAGCTTTATTTGGCGTGTTATTGCATGAATTCTGAATCTTTTGATCGTATTTGCAATGAATTGTGTGAATTTATGGGCATTGCGTGTTCTGTGGTGGATTTGATTTGATGAATTGTTGATTGGATTAAACCTGCTGTAGTTTTTAATTTTGTGGTAATTTTTAGCTGATGGACTGTCATGTAATTTGGTGGTTGTTGCTAATGACGATGACGATAATGGTTATGTTTGGTTTAGCTAATGTTTTAGAGAAATGTGATTCTGGCCCTAGATAGTTGTGTTTGTAGAAATTGTTAGCCCTGCCCTTGCGTGAGATGTTTGTATAGTGATGACATGTGTGTGTGTGTGTGTGTGTGTGTGTGTGTGTGACTGCTGAGTTTACATTGGGAAGGAACTGATTCCGCGCCTAGCTTTTTGTTTCTAGTTTCCAAATTTGGTTTATTTGTTGAAAGTTGAAACGTGTGTGTCAAGAGGAGAAAAAGAGAACGAATTTCGAGTATTGACACCGTGAGCGTTACGTACGTGATTCTACTTATGTGGATTTCTTTCTGCTTTAGTTTTACTGACGACGGCTTCATTTGGTTGGGGGGCAAAATGTCTTGTCTATTAATTGTTACCTGATATCAGCTACCTGCTGAATAAAGTCTAGATAAAATTAACCAAATAATAAGTTATTTAATTGGGTTTCTAAAAATGAAAACATTATCGAGGTTGTTTATGTCTTTTTTGGGTTGGAGGTTTATAGTAGTTGAGGGGCAAAAGATTTCAACTTGTGATTGGAATCGCTGTGAGTACTGCTGTTAGGCGTCATCCGCTCTTTATGGGTGGTGCATCCTGTATGTTGGAGCTCAACTTCTTGTTTCTGGAGTATTCCATAGCTGTCGTGTGTATTTTGTACGTTTAGAAGCCAAGGCCAGTGTTGGTTATTTAGACTTTCTCTGAACCTTGGTTTCAGGTGTCGCGATGTGCGTCTTGCCTTTAACGTTCAGACCTTATCGAGGTTGCACCTTGAAGCTTGTGGATATGTATTAAAATTTAAGGAGACTGATATACCAAAGTTAGACAACATAACAGGATTACTTTCTTTGTTTTTCATTGGTTCATTGTACTGGAAGATAGGGTAGCATGCTGCAGGGACTTATCCTCTGCTTTCTGTATAATGAGTTGCTGGAGTTAAAATACTGAATTATATGTAGTATTTGACGGTTTTTCTGCGGCAGTATCTGCAGGGCTGTTGCATCCTTAACAGAGGTGAAATTGGCAAGTGCGGAGCGTATATGCTTGTTTATCGTGGTTCTGATTGAGTCAAAGCTCTATCCCAATAAATGGCTTCTAATATTACAAGTGTGGTCTTGTCGTCACTTCTTTGTTGTCACAGCATTGTGGGTTTGCCGTATGGCTCCTATCTGATATTGCTGGTTTGGGAACATGATTTTTTGGGTCGTCTTTGTTTCCCCCCTAATGCTAATCTGAGCATTGATTTACTCTTGGTATTATCATTCTCAGTGCTCATGCTAGGTCATTATTCTTTTTTCCTTTATATTTTTTCAACCCTTAAATCGTTTTTGAAACCTATCGATTTGCAATTAAGGTCAGTGAGACAAGGGTTTTGCTCCCATTCATTTGGTTAAGGGGGCTTATTCGTGAGGCCGTGTCACTAGAAGATGGGGAATCAAGAGATAAAATTGTGATTATTTTTATAGTTCAAAATGTTGATAATGAGAGAACTGTATAAGGTTCAAGCAGAGCCACTCAAAGTCTGATGGTATAGAGCTTTAAAATTTTGCCTGTTGGGTAAGTTCAGTACTCGAAGCAGAGATGGTGCGGAATTCCAATTGAGGTAGGCCTGTTCTGTATGGACAATCAACAAAACACATTTTCCCATCTCTACCGTTCTTTCCCTATTTTGTTACGACTTTCTAAAACGCATTTGATTGTGTGATCTATTGCTTGTACCATAGGTTGGGGCGTCAAATCGTTGTGCCCAGTATAGTTGGATTTGGTTCCGAGACTTCTTCAAGGAATCAAGTGATGCAATGTTGTTGCTTACTTTCCAAAGATGGAATCTCTGGAGTTCCCAAGCGCTGCATTGCAGTTATTGTTTATATATCTACTTGTTTTGATGAATCCTCCTCTTGGGGAAATGCTGATTGGAGCTGTTCAACCTTGCTTGGATTTGTTGTAGCTGATTTCAAATGTCTGCAGCATTATAGAAGAAAGCAGTGTCATGGGGTGTTTGCCTGCCTTGATTGGGCGACTAAATGCCTCTGAGCTTTAACAAGTGGTATTAAACGTTTTTGTACATGCAGGTGCTTTAGGCTTATTTCCAGCTTCTAAGTATTGCCATATCCGTTTGGAAGTATGCAAGATATAATGGTTAGGCAGAACGTAATGGGGGATGCTCACTGTAATATATCGAATGGCGAGTATAAGCTCAAATTTGAATCGAAGGATACTGGAGAGGCCACTGAATTGCTAGAGAAAGGATATATGCAGTATGGGTAATTATTCTTACTCATTTCTTCATTTATTTTCTTTTCTTCTTTGGTTGCCACGAAGATAACATTATGATGGTTTTATTTTTCAGATGTTCACACTACCGGCGGAGGTGCCGTATTAGAGCTCCTTGCTGCAATGAGATTTTTGATTGTCGCCATTGTCATAACGAAGCTAAGGTGTGTATATGATTGTGAACTACTTCAGAGTATAAGCCGTTATAACCAATGCTGGCTTTGTGATGTATTTGTTGATAGTTCTTTGGCTTGTATCAACTTGTGTTGACTTCTCATTTTGGTATACAGAATGATATTAGCATTGATCAGAAGTATAGACATGACATACCACGCCATCAAGTGAAACAGGTAAATCCGTTTATGAGTTCATGCATCTCTTTATCCTTTTTGGCTTCTTAAACTTATACTGTTCTGCTTCATAAGCTGACAACACATGCATGATATTTCAGGTGATATGTTCACTTTGCAACACTGAGCAAGAGGTGAGTTCGTGTTATTGGCAGATCCATTTCTTTTGGATTTGCGTCGAGTACTTAATCAAGATATTTTGCATCATGAAAATAAGCTGGTGTAGCAGATAAGAAAATTCCTTAGTGATGAGAATTTTGCTCGCATTTTTCTGAAGTGTCTTTTGTTTGCTGCTTCATTACCAGGTTCAACAAGTTTGTATTAATTGTGGTGTATGTATGGGGAAATACTTCTGTGAGACTTGCAAGCTCTTTGATGATGATGTAAGTGCCTCACTTTCTGTACATCTGTTTTAGTTTTCGATGATATATGATTAGGATATTGGTGTAAGCCTGGTATGGGAAATTATGATGCTTTGAAGTGACTAGTTCTTGCAGGCGGATGATCCTTTTTTGCTTTTTGCAGGTATCTAAGAAACAGTACCATTGCAATGGCTGTGGGATTTGCAGGTAGAATTCTCATGTCCTTGTTTTTGTTGTCTTTTTGCAAAGCCGATTGAACTGCCATGAAAAAATGTGCTGAGATGTCTAGCTAACCACATAGTATGCGAGTCTCACTTTGGTATTATCTTTTGGCACCAGAGCGTGATAGGTCTTTTTATTCAATATGCTTTTTGAAGCATCAGTTCTTGCAACACTCGCTCATGCACTTTCTCTTGTCTGCATTAACCATTTTCTTTGTAGTGTTATGCCTTCTCGAATTGTTAATTACTGAAGTATTCACTTGAGTGTGCTCTTTTGTGACAGAATTGGGGGGCGCGAGAATTTCTTTCACTGTGACAAGTGTGGTAAGTAACCCGTGCTTGTTATTTTCAAAGAAATTGAGCATCCTTTTTTATCATCTCGTTACTGATGTAAATCCATCTTCTTGTCAGGTTGCTGCTACTCAATGCTGATGAAGAACAGCCATCCCTGTGTGGAGGGAGCAATGCATCACGACTGCCCTGTTTGTTTTGAGGTAAGACTAAAGTTTTTTCATTATCCTCTTATGACGGATTTTAAAGTATTTTGTTTTGGTACCGTTGATGCCTTACCGAACATGTATTGGTGTTTTGCAGTTCTTATTCGAAACAAGAGATGATGTTACCGTCATGCCATGCGGGCACACCATTCATAAGAATTGCTTAAACGAGATGAGGGACCATTATCAGTGAGTATTCAACGGATTTCTTCTTTTGGTTCCTTTTTCTTTTGACTTGATTGAGCATCGTAAATAGAATTATTGAACTGACCTGGCCGTTCGTATTTGATGACAGATACGCATGCCCTCTTTGCTCCAAGTCAGTTTGCGATATGTCTAAGGTATGGGAGAAATATGATATGGAGATTGCAGCTACGCCGATGCCTGAACCCTATCAAAACAAATTGGTACTTTCTCTCTCCGTCTCGCTCATAGTTTTCCTAGTGTATAAGTATTGTGCCGATAGAATTCATTGCTCTTCAATCCTCTTCGACAGGTTTCGATCCTCTGCAACGACTGTGGGAAAATCTCACAAGTGCAGTACCATGTTATGGCCCGGAAATGCCCGAACTGTAAATCGTACAACACTCGACAAACCAGAGGCTGAGCCGGTGGCAACGTGTTTGCAATCGAATTGGTTTGAGCATTGGTTAATCAGTGTGCACCTGCGCATGTGTGACGAGACTCGAAAGAAAGGCCCCGTACTCTCTTGACCACCTAGCCATATCGGGGGAGGTGGTCGTGCGGGATGTATTCTGTTGGAGACCTGTGACCGGGGGAGCACCGTCATGTTTCATTTATTTGTATTTCTTGTTATGTATTTCTCTGTTTTTGGTTTTATTTGTCGTCCTCGACTGCACTGGTTCCTGAGCTTCTTTTTGATCGTCCATCGGCTGAGGTGGTCTTCAGTGGATCTGGTCCCGATGTGTAGACATAATGCTGACAGTGAACGCGAAAGAAAGGGTTGACCCGTCTGGTCTCGCTCGTATTTTTTAACTTCTTTGCGGTCTGTCGTTAGTAGTTTACGTGTTATAATATAAGCAAACTGGTTGAGACTTGCCTGGTGTTGGAGCAGTTGCTTTGCAAGAGTGTCGTGTCATGGAATTCGATGTTGGATGGGTTTTGCAGAAGTGGAGATGTTAGGAAGGCTAGACTCCTGTTCAATGAGATCCCTGAGAAGGATGTGGTCTCTTGGAACACCGTGATCAACTGCTGTTCTATGTCTCGTCGATTTGGGGAAGTGTTTTGAGTTGTTCCGTGAGATGCAGGGTTCAAGGGTACAACCCGACAAGGTCACGTTAGTCACTGTGCAAACTAGTGTTGCATCCCTGAATCATGGCATTGGGTGCACGTTTACATAAAAAAGCAGAAGCTGGAATCAGCTTACCACAGTGAAAGAATGGCTGTTGCACCGATTCGAGCAGTGACTAATCTGCAGATTTGTAGAGATTGCCACTCAGCTATGAAACTGATATCACAGGCCTATCATATAGAGATTGTAATCAGGGATGACTATAAATTCCATCGGTTCGTCGACGGAAACTGCACTTGTAAAGATTATTGGTGAATTCAGATCATAATCTAAGTCTGCTCAAGAAATTTTCATTCCATCCACACTCCAAAACATGTATAAAATTTGCGAAAAAACTACAGTACTCCGCAGTATTGAATTCTCCGCGAATTTAGAGATCTTAGATCCAATCCAACGGCTGTCATTCAATACTCCGAAATACTGTAGCCTCAACCCAACATTTGAAGATGTAGAGAGAGAATTGTATGTAATACTACTACTTTATATATTCAGTCAAAAACCGGTGCAAGATTACACAGCAACTCTGGCCACAAGAGAGACTTTAGGATGAAGAAGTAGTAAAAACGGTGAGCCATAAAAGCCGGCTATCGCCCTCTTACATGAATTACAAGGAAATACAGGACTTCGATGGCATACATCAAATGTCTCGTTTTATGGAAAGCAGAACTAGTTAGAGTTTGAATCCTATCATCCACCAAGACCATGAAAGCTGAAACACCATCAGCAAACGAGTGAATTTACAAAACGATCATCCATGGCTGCCGGGGGATGCACGTGGACAGCTCTTTCTAAACAGATGATCAGCTGCGTCTGCGCGAGGCTCATCGATCATGGGCATGGTGGCTGAGGATGAGAGGCATCTCTTATTTATCTGCAAGCATGCCAGTCTCGAAAAGTTCCTCATACGACTCGAGAGGCTTCTCAGAAGACTGGTCATTGCATTTTTCCAACGCCTCATCAATCAAAATCTCCTCCGAACGGCAACTCAAACTGCAAAATGCTTGCTCACCCCTGCAAGAAATCATATACGACTATAAGCATACTGAAACCAAAACTGTTTAGCAGACCCTTGCATATGATAAGAAACCGAGTAAACGTCTGTCTCAGAAAATGTACCTGTATATGTAAATATCTTTGCCCTCTTCCAATTTCTTGTTACAATAGTAGCAGAAGCTAAGGAAGTTGTCTAAAGGGTAGTGACCAAAATTGTCCAAGCTCGAACCAGGGCGGGTGAATCCAATTTCCTTTTCCTCATTCTTACCAAAATTGTTCACATCCTCAGAATGACACTCCAAAATGCAGTCACCAAAGATGTGAGTTTTTTTGGGTTTGGCACCATGAGAGATTACACAAGTATAATCCTCAGAAAGCTCAATCTCACTTGCTGGGAGAGACCCAACAAACCCATTGCTAGACCCGATGGATCCAGTCTTCATTTGGGTGGTTAAATTTTCCGGGCAAAAATTTCCTGAAGTAGAGCTGGGGTTAAGGTTGCTCAATCCCAATAGAGTCGAAAATGCTCTACCGGAATCTAATGAAGAGGACCGGATTTTCCCGAATGACCCAGGTTCTGATGGGGGTTCTCCGATTTCAAAAAGAACATCAGAACTACCCTTCTGTAAAGGAGATTTGGTTTTGGAATGAGGGAAAATTGCATAGTTCTTGGGCAGAGATTTTGGTGAAGAATCGAAAGGCTTGACATTGGACTGAGGCTCTGGGGTTTTATTAATCCTCATTCCAGGTCCAAAAAGAATGTTCTTACTCTCCGACGAACGAGGAACTCTCCCGGAAGATTTCACATCATCAAGAGAATCTATGATGCTTAATCCTACTTTACTGCTACCCCAGCTCCTCTGCTGTCCCCCATCATGGTTGGACCTTTGTGACCTATAGGGGTTACCCAGATTGGAAAAAACCCTAAAATCTAGAGGAGAAGTTGGGCTTCTAACTGCATCACAATCTGATAAACCCTTAGGACTCAACCCTACAAACAGACCAGGAACACTGAAAAAAGAGCTGCTTTTAGGGTTGTGCCCCAAAACATCAGACCCAGCGGCAGCATCAGAAATTGGCAGATGACCCATTTGGTGCTGATCCTTCTGAACTGACCTGCTTCTCTTCCTCAGCATTCTCTCAAATTGCCCCCCTTTGGGAAACCAAAAGCCCCCTTTTCTGTACCAAAAAAATCAACAGGTTTTCAAATCAATAAATACATTATTTCTACCATTTTCAGAAGCTAATTAATAAAGATTACTCAACAGCTAATAACCCATTAATCATCTGCCTAATCCATGAGCTGCATTGCAGAAATAAAAGGAAAAAAAAACATGAAAAATTATTAAACCACACACATACACAAAGAACTTGATGCTTTTCAAAGATTATTGGGTTGGAAGAAACATTTGGGTTTTTGGATCACCCAACGGATACGACATAAAGACTTTTAATTTCTTTTTCTTTATTGGGTGGATTCAGAGCATTAAAGGGCGTCTGAGATGACACAGAAATGTCTAATCGAATTCAAGGCATAGGAAAAAATAGCTTTCTTGGTATTTGGTAAAAACTCAAATGTAGGGAGAAAAGGGGGTTGAATCACTGTAAAATCATTAATGCATTACCAAAAAATTAATTCAAATCGACTTAATTACATGCAACAACGAAAACCCAGATAGAAAAACCCCTTTTAATCCGATCAAACATGCATTAGGAGGCGATTAATCCCCAAGAAAAACAAAAAGCTTGAATCTTTTAGCTCAATCAGCAAAACCCAGAAAAAAATTAATAGAATAAACGGATTAAACTCGAAGAACCCAGCATTGGATTCAAGAAAAAGAGCAACTGAGATGAACAATGAGTTAAAAGGAAGAAAAGGCCACCTGGGTTCTTTCTCTCTCTAGCTCTGGAAACTTCAGAGATATATGGCTCTGATGGATGGTAGAAGGAGGCCCCAATGTAGTAAATATATGAAGCTTTTTGACAAGCGGTGTGTCTCTGTGTGAAACTTGTTCCCCACTCCTCTCTCTCTCTCTCCCCACTCTATTTCGTGCCTCAAAATCAGCGAAGCAGTGAGCTTCTGAAATACTCCTCACTCACTCTCTCTCTCTCTCTCTCTCTCTCTCTCTCTCAAATAAAATTAAAGATAATTGGAGCAATTGTCTTGAACTTTAGTTTAATTAAAATTTTGGTTTTCAAATTAAAAAAATTCTCGAGTATTGATTTTGAACTTGATACAGTGCGGAGTGGTTTTTTTTGTTCGCTAACTCTGTTAAAAAATTCATCTATTTTTTGTTCTTCTAAGCTTTTTATTTAGATAGAACAGAGTGCGTCAAAAGAACAATTACTCTGCATTATACAATACTTACAAACTTTTAATTCGAAGACCAAAATTCTAATTAGGCTAAAATTCATAACCATTACTCTAATTTTCTCACAAAATTATGTCAATGTATGCAATAATGTACTTGTGCCCACAGAAATAGCTTTTGTACGTATTTTACCAGCTTCTGCCACTTTATACAACCTTTGCTCCTCCCTTTGGTGCCGCTTCAGCACCAAAGTGGTTTTGGACCACTTTCTAGTTAATTTTTGGAAATTTGGAAAAATGCATGTACTTGTAACTGAGGTTAATTATTTAGAATAAAACCCTTTTATTTATAACAATCTAGGTGAAAATCAACTTACATTGAATTGTGTGTCTGTTGCAGTGAT
The DNA here is from genome assembly GCF_042453785.1 of Malus domestica. Classification (NCBI taxonomy): domain Eukaryota; kingdom Viridiplantae; phylum Streptophyta; class Magnoliopsida; order Rosales; family Rosaceae; genus Malus; species Malus domestica. Next base: position 8,095,321 of record NC_091675.1, on the reverse strand, counting down.
TAAAAGCGTTTACTATCACATATGAATCCCTGTATCTCTTCTTCGGGATCTTTTAATCGAAGTTATATTTACATTGGATTCTTAATAAAACGTTAGCAATAAGATTATTTTTTAAATGCTTAAGTTGTTTCTAGTATAACAGATACTGCAGCATTCTCCATAAAAGTTTAACTCTCGTCCTTCGACATTTTTTATGATATATTCTGGTTACAAATTAATCAATTTTCACTTGTGTTTATTAGCTTAACAATTAGATGTAACAAAAATTAAAGATTGAGTTTTCCTGGGCAAGAAAAAGAAAATTAGGTATTTTGTTGGAGGTATGGAAGTGGTAAAAGTAAGAGTGGTGGTGGGGGGGGGGGGGTAACTTTTGTGGTATAGGGTAAAGTACGGAAGAGAGGGTGAAATGCGTCAAAGGGCAATTAAGAAAAGAGATGATGTTCCGTACTTTCTTCCCTTTCTTGCTGAGTCATCACAAGACGACAAAAATGCCTGATGACCCATGGGTTCAATTCTGACCGACAGACCGATTAACTGACTGACTGACTGACTGACAGACCCTCACGGCTCTTAACGGGGGCCGTTTGCTTGACTTGACGGGGTCATTTCAGTTTTTATGACACTTGATTTTTTTTTTTTGAAAAATACCCTCGATATTTGATTTACTTTTATTTCAAGAAACACTTTATATTTGATACATTATAAGAGACTTCTTTTCCCTAATGAAGGTATTCTCCGAATTCTCTTTGTGAGGATTTTGAAGATTTTTATATTGTGTCTGTTTATCATATATCGTGGTATTAGTTTTTGCCAGGTACTGTATGTTTATTTTTAAATAAAAATATTTAAAATAATTTATGACCGTATGATGTACGATAAACGGACATAATGTGAGGATTATCGAGATCTTCACAAAGAGGATCCGAAGTGGATCCTCATTCTCTTTTCACAAACAAGATTTCTTTTCTGTAAATTCTCATTTATATTATTTATCTGCTTAATGTCTCAACATACTACTCATAATTGACAGAAAATAATATGATTACAATTCTTTTAATGTTAATTTATGAGTGAGAAAACAGAGGCTCTTCAAACTCGCTTTTGAATAAGTCACTTTAACGAATATGAATCCATATATACAAATGGAGAAGTCCATTTATTGAGCTCTAATCAGATAAATGGTTCTTCATTAGAAAGTAGCTCTAGTGTAAAAATAATAATAATAATAATTTAACTCTTTTGATTTAGTCGATTAACAGATTATGCATAGTAACATTATTAAGGGAGTTTTAACATAACAATTTCCGGTATTGTTCACTTTAAGTAAAAATAATATTTTTACTCTAAAAAATCATTTCTGGTACTATTCACTTACAACACTTTTTTGTTCCTTTAATTAAACTTAAAGTTTTCAAACTCTTTTCATTAATTTTCTTTATAATTAATGGCCTCTTAACTTAGTGAGATGGGTAAACATTGAATGAATTAATAGTTATCTTTGTAATTTACTAATAATTTACTGCCTTTGTATTATTGTATGTAAATGTCTTGAAAATGACACACATTTATTTAATTTGAATTGTGGTGTTTACCAATTAAATGTATATGTAAACATCTCTCTGTCTTCTTCTCTAGTACTCCATTGGAAGTTAACGGCGGTTAAAAACTTTAGATGCAACAAATCAACCACAACAAAATACAAAGGAAAATTAAGTAGGACCATCTCCATTCTATGAGATTAGGACATTTCCTTATAAGTTATAACCTCAATTTTGTGTTTCTCTCATAAAACACATGGACGTGACAATTCCTTATTTGATTTTGTTTTTGTTTTTTTTTTTTTGTAAGTTTTTGAATATTTTTTTTTTGTTGATTAACTATGATTGTTTAATCCATGAAAATTTTGTTTTCTGACATGTACGAATACGAGAAATAAAATTTCGTTGAGTTAAATTTAAACTGCATATTAATATAACTTTATTTGTTAACTATAAATCAATAAAATATTGAACAAAAAAAAACCCAATAAAATTATTATTATACATTTTTATACATAAATGAAAGAATTATTTAGAAAAGACAAAAATATGGGCATTAAAGCAATGTGATACAAACAAATTTTTTACTTTTTTTTTAAGCCTCACATCTACACCCACGTCTATCTCTCTCTCTCTCTCTCTCTCTCTCTCTCTTTCTCTCATCTACACCCACGTCTATTTTTTTTCACTTATTTTAACCACCCACGTCTATTTTTTTTTTCACTTATTTTAACTTCCCCGATCCACTAATTTTTTTACATAAATTGACATTAATTAAATTTAATTATTTTATAAATTGGCAACCAGCAACGACCAACCGACAACGAGGGCTCAGGCGCTAGGTTTGGCCCATAGAGACATGGTGGCCGTCATGGTTGCGGTGGTAACTCTGTCGAAAACTGAAAATTGTCTCTCCTTTTTCTCTTGCGCGAACTGAGTTTGGGGGTTGCGTAGGGGAGATGCAGAAAGGAGAAGTGTTAAAGTACGATTTTATCCATATATTAATAGATAGTTAACGAAAAAAATCATTTTTTGATTAAATTTGCTAACAGAGTACACCACAAGGATTTAAATCCGAGTTTTTTAGCACATGGACTATATTCCGAATATCTTATGATCACATGGATCATTTATCTGATTTGGCCTAATTTTTATAGTTAGGTGTATGACTAAAGGTATATATATCCTCGATTTAAATCATTGTCATCCATTCATGATGTTACATATTTTCTTCATTTTATGTTAGATTGTGTAGTATTGAAGAATTATGCGTTTTATGTCATTCACAATTAAGTATTCTTTTTTGGTTTATTTTGAAAAAACTTCCTTTTTCCGCCGAGGTTATTCAAAAAGCGTAAGTTGATGACGTATAAGAAAATGGTTCAACTCTCAATAAAAAAATATTAATTTCAGCTAGTGACTGACCTTTACTGTGAAAGTGTGACTTAAAGGGTGTAACTAATTATTTTCTACCAAAAGCAGACGAGGGAAATTTCTTACCCACTACGTAACATCCATCGAGTGATAGAAAACGATTTTCCACATTTTTTTAACTTCTTACGCAGCTTTTTATATTTTTAATCATTCTGATTTGATAAATCAGACCAAAATCAACTATCAAGATTAAACAACAATGTGTGTAAAGATAAAAACTATATATGTGACATGCAAAATGAAAAGCTCAATTTAAAAATAAAAGATATAAACAATCGAAAAAATTAAATTTAACGGCTAAAATACACGTAGAAACAACATTGTAAAAGGAGTTGCTTGATACCTGTACAAGGTCTTTGTTTTCAACTTTTCCTTGCCATGTTTATTTCATGTGCCAAATTTACCTCGTTTAAAATTAAAATGAAGTTGGGGTTTTACTTTTTGTTCGCTGGGGGACATGTGGGGTATAATAATTGATAAAGTTACAGTAATTATTACATGCATTTGGCCTTGTTTTATTCGATGGCCTTTTTGATCCATCAATTAATGTTAATCCGGGGTCGAACCAGTTTCTTCCTCGTTCTGTATATGACTTGACTTTTTCAAGTACATTAATTTGACTGAAAAAAATAATAAAGATACGAAAGTACCATTGTTATTACCATACTTAATGTAGAAACACGAGTTTGCCATTTCTGTTGATTTTTGGTAGTTGGCTCGATGGATTCAAATATTCAATATGTTTGGAAATTATAGAATTCTATTTTCTATTCTTCTTTACTTTTTATATTTATATTTTTTTATACATCATATTTCTTATATTTTTTTATTCACTATTTAAAGGGCATTACATGAACATATTCATAAACTATTTAATTTAAAAGAGTCAAGGGCCAAAACAAATAAACGTACTTCAAACACATCGTTGAACGTTGAGTTCAATAGAAACTACAAAATCTCAATGATCAATAGAATCGCTAATACTTAAGAACCAAGAATAATGTAAGGTGATCCCACAAAACATCTTCAAATACCCTACACTTTTCATAAGGCTAAGTCAATGGTCATTAAACAAAATAATGACTCCATGCACTTTTGATAAGTATATATATATATGGTGGAAGTGGACTTTAAATATAGGGTAATTTTTGGTTTACTAACCTGAAGTATCGTGATTTTTCAAATTTCCATATGTCAAGGTTTTTTTTCACCTCAATCTCATACCTAAAGTTACGTTTTTCTCCTATATTCATAATTATGTTACATATGAGACTATAATGAAAAAAACTTGATATATAAAAATTTGAAAATCACGATACTTTATAATAGTAAAGTGAGAATGATCCTTTAATATATATTTTGCTTTTCCACCTTCATATATTTGAGTGTCTAAAAATTCTATGTTATGATTAAAGATGATGACTTTATAAAATGTAACATGGAATGACAATTCCATATGTGTTTTGTTTTGAAGCTAAGCTTACAAGTGCTTTTGGACAATGACATGTTTTTTAGGGTATTTTATTCAAAGGAGTTGGATTCTTATTTCGTAATCCAATAATGTCAAAGTGGTCATATGAGCACATTCTAGCTTCTATGAGAACAGAACAAGATATACGGGACCACAACAAATGTAAGCACATATGCATGTTTAGGGTTTTGTGGAAAATCCCAAATTATTGTATACATTGAATTTCAGATAATCACTTAAAATCTTGATTGAATATTTCTAGATTCATTAAAAAAATTAAAATTCCTCAAAATTCCAATTAAATACCCTGGTAAATTGCATATATCACAACCCCATGAAAAAAATAAAATACGGTGGGGAAACGTATCCCAACCGTATGCCGACTCTTTGGATTGATCATGGATTGGGATCTGTGTAAAATCATGCGGGACCCATCTAACTTAAGGACCGCAATGAATGTACGTTTCACTGTACTGGTGGTGCTTTCCGCTGCTTCTTTTCCCCTTTTCCTTTTTTTACTTTTATCTTTATTTATTTTTTATGTGGTGCCTGCTTAATTACCAACATTTCCAAATAAAATAATAATAATTTACCAACATAGTAAATGACATTATTTAAGGGGTTTTCCAGTTACACCCCGCTACATTTCTATGTTCACTCTAAATTATTTAATTACAAATATACCCATGACAATCAATAAAAAAGAAATTTTACAAAATAACAAAAATGAACATAACAATTTGTCCCCACCGACAACCCACCTCCCCTCCATCCGCACCACACATGCCACCACCCACCACCCACCACCCACCACGCACCACCATCTCCTCTCCTAGTCCCCCCTGAGATCTTCCCCGCGCATCCCCGTCGGTCCAGCTAAGCCCAATCCCCCTCCTCCGCCCCTTTCTGCACCCTCGCACGAACACCCCGACGCCGACCAGATGGAGAGAGGGATGTAGTTTGTCGTATAAGAAGGTGTTTAACTTTCTCTTTCTAAGTTGTAACATAAAGGAAACAGCATGCGACTATGCAAGTGAAAAGGGTGGTAGACGGAGTCATCGGAACCACTTCTACTAGGAATCTGGCTTCAGGAGAGAGGGAGGGGCTGTTGGTGGTTGTGTTGTCGGCGAGAGAGGGGTTTCCGATAGGGTGTGGTTGTGTTATTTGTTTTATTTGTTTTTTCTTTTTTTTTAAGTTGTTTAGTTTTGAGAGGGTAAATTTGTCAAATAATGTGTAAAAAATGCTTTGGTGAGGTGAACTTAACGTGTAACGTGTGTTAAATAGAAAAACTCTTATGCAAAACAACACCTTGAATTAACAGAAAAGAACATAATTTAATTAAAAAAAAATCATAATTGTATGTATTTACCAGGGATTGGATCCTCCCAAAAGTAAAGTCTCATGATCCTCCTGATCTAATAACATGGGCTATTTGATTTTGATCCAACAGCTATAAGAATGGAGTTTCTTTAAAAGTTATAATAATTGTAGTATTTGGATCAAAATCTAATCGTCCGTTTTAGTAGGTCAGGAGGATTCCGAGACTTTGCCGCGAAAATGATCCAATTCCTGGAAGTTTCCTACTTACCCGTATAAAAAAAGAAAAGAATTTTTTTAAATTTTAATATTTAAAGTAGTAGAAATATTATTTTATTTAAATTGTGATTATGCTTGCTACCTCCACAAGTTCCAAAAAATTCCCAGTGCAAGGAATAAACAAATAAAATGAGTTTTTAAATTGAGCTTAATAAACAAATTAAATGGTTGGAAATTACGGTTTAATTTTTGGTCCTCGGTAAACGGTAGACGCTTTGAGCAGATACGTCACGTGGACACAGTGTTGGCCTGTTGTTGGTATGTGCTCACTATTTCATGATTTGGTATCGAATTGTTCAAATTCAATAAAATCCAAATTAAGTGCTAATTTAACTATCTAGTTGCTTCAATTAAGTATGCCAAAGGGGGGCCCACATAGAGTTTGCATATGAAGCCAAGTGTCTTTGTTTCATTTTCTCAGTGATTGAAAACAACTTTGTATCCGAAATTACGAGTCTGATTCTTCTCTCATTATCGTTTATTTAAAATAAGAAGTGACAAGAATAGACATGCGTAATTAGAAGGGTCAAAATTTTCAATACAACTATTTTATGAGGTCATTATCACACACTTGCAACGAGGAGACATTTAAACGTGTAATTAAAGTATATTTTAATCCTACGTTACGTGATTAAAATGACAAAATGTTTATGCAGTATTTTGCTAGAGGAAGGGAGACTTTCTACATGGGCCTAGATTTCACAGTTTTGCTGCACACAAGAGCTTCTCAAAAAGAAGCCCAATTTGTTGTTTTGAACGTGAACATGTATCCAAAAAATTCATCATTAACGATCACAAACTTTAATAATCAATATTGGGACATCAGCAAATCAACAATTTCGATTTGATTCCTGCTTACGTACATTATTTATATTTTCTATTGATTTTTTTTAGTAAGTATCCTACACTCTATAGGGTATCTAATCTTCAATTGCCCCTGGAAAGGTTAAAAAGCTTTTGGTCACAATCAAATGACATACGTCATCCCAAAACTTTCAACTAGAAAATAATTCGTATTTTGCTAGCTCCGTGCCTTAAATCCAAAATCAAAAAACAAACCTACTTAGGCTTATATGGTCTCCAGTTTAACCCAAAATCAGAAACTGCGCATTGACGATGATCAGGAAAGATTGAAATGCCTTTGTGAGTCTTCTCGACCTTTGAAACGGTGGACTACCGTTCATGCCTCTCCACATCATGTTAGCTTTACGTTGGTACTCATATGCAAGATTATGTTTGAATTGATCATTGGAGAAGATTTACCCATATTTAATACCATCTTTGCTCTTGGTTAGTTAAAAAATCATTTGTTTATTCAAGTTGTATGGGTTGAAGATTGTAATTTTATCAAAACATAAGGAGAGAAACTAAAATTTAATAAGGTCAGCAATACACTATTAAATTCATGAAAATTCTTTTGTATAAATACACTAAAAATTTAAAACTAGTTTACTCGTTTTTTTTCAGTTTCCCTCCTTTTCCTGAATACTAGGCAATTAGCGCACCAAACACACCATTTCTTCCATTTCAGCTGCTGCTTTTGCCAAATGCTCAAAGTTACACGCACACCCCACACTCCAATGGCGGCTTCACCATCTCAGTCAGACCTTCAGCTCCAACTCAATCGGAGACTGAGTCTCCGATGTCATCCATCGTCTACGGTCAGTTCATTTCTCTCTCGCGCAATTCAATGTCAATTTCATTTGTGATTCAATTCTACGAATTCTTCTGTTCTAATTTGAGTCTTGAATTCCAAGAAAAAAAACTGTTTAAGTTTATATTAAATCGCGCACTGATTTCTCAGCAAGTCCAGGGCGCGATGGAGAACATGTTTAAGATGACCAGGTAAGTTTCTATTTAACTTTGATTTGATTTCGATTTCAAGGAACTGTTTCCTGGAATTTATTCTTCTGAAGTTTCAATGACGATCTGGTTTTTCGATAGCGAGATTGATGAGAACTCTGCCGGAATTTCGGAGGAGATCGAGAAGTGCAAGGAATCTGCTATCGAGAAGAAGAAAGACTTAGAGGAGGTCAGAGAGCAAGTCGAAAAAGCTGCTTACGCCGTCTTGGAGTTGCTCAACAACCGAGCATAGAATGCACAGATGCTGTAAGTTCTTGAATCTTCATATTTTCCACGAATTACATTATAAAAGTTCGTTTAGAAGATGGCCGAAACCGATTGATTAGTCGTCATTCGTCCATTCATTCCTTAATACGTAGTGTCTCTGTTTAAAAGATAAACAAGCGATCGTTATCTCGTAATGCGTTTAGCTCTTCGACCTGTGAGCCGTCTGCCATCACAACTGTGCTTCCTCTTTTTCCAAACTTTTTCTCTGCATTCACAAAATAGTTAGTAAGTTCCAATAATTTGTCAACTTGTGACGAAAGTGTGAGCGAGGTCGAAAATTTGTGTTCTATTTGGTATGAAACTGTTCGGTAAATCAGTTAGTATTACTGAGAAGATTGTGATATTCTATATTGTTGGCGATATGTTGAATCATGAACTCCGGCCTTCTGTGGCGGATTTTAGTTCTCACCATTTGTATTAGCCACTTACTAGCTCCGACCATTTTATAGTTTTCGGAGGTATGTGTCTCAGATAGGGGAGTACCTGCTAATTTCAGAAGCTCTTCCATTGACTTGGGCAAATGAATGAGTTTTCCGTTCGTGTCACCTTCATCTGGATGATGTCCGTGAATTATGACTCTCATAGGAATTGGCCCTGGAGTGAAATTTTCGCTTGTTTCTGTAAAATGATAGTAAATTTTAAACTAAGATGACAAATATCCTGAAACTTTTAATGCATAGAATTAGTATGTAATGCTGTGTCCACTTTAACCTAAAATTCCTCATTTGAACATTTTTAGTTCTGGCTCTAGCCTACAAATTTCAATGTACGTTTCACAATTTTGATTCAACTAAGGGATGACTTTACCTTCCATGTTCGCTTCTCCTTGGTAATTCACTGGTTCATTTGGTTGTATATGCTGCAAGGAATATGAAAGTATCATCATTAACATGAACCGAAACCGAAACCACTCAGTGTTGGCTTTCCTTAGCTCAATGCAGTTGAAGTTATTCTAAGTAGAATGTCTGGCAAAAATTCCGAACTCCTAGTAGTCCTTTACATTGGTGTGAATTCACAATGCTTTCTTCAATAAACAATAGAAGCTAAGGAAAAGCCGGATAAGTAGACTCAGATTTACGGTCAAGTTATTCTGTTAGAAATGGAGATGTGTACCTCTATATTCAGGTCATCGAGCAATTCTGTTAGAAATGGTATTTCTTCTCGCACCTCTTGTTTCAGGTCTTTCAAGTACTGCAAAGGAAAGACTCAGCATAAACAACTGACTACGCATGATAGGGTTATTTATATATCTTAAAAGAACGAAACGAGAGTAATGGAGAGAGCAAGGAGATAGATTTTGTTACCTCAATGAAGTTTTTGATTATTATCTTGCTGTCTTCATTCTGTGACTGAACGATTTGCTTGAATGATTGATGGCTGATCCGAATAACCTGAGAAAGCTTTTTTGTTCTCACCGTAAAAGGTTGGGGGATGTTGAAAAATACCCCAATCTCTCCTACCAAGTCTGCAGATCCTAGTTTTGACAAAAACTGAAAATACAAGCAAGTTTAATCAGAACAACATACATAAGAAAAGGCTTCTCAGTGTCAACAAACATTGCTGTAATAGCTTGTTTCTGTGTTAGAATTCCGAGGGTTGATTCATAGGTCATAAGTTAGCTGGTTTAACATGCTAGCGATCTCCCGCTTAACGTTACTTTTTCTTTCCGTTAAAGCTAGGGGAGGAGAGGGTATATGTACTTCTTGGTTTCTTTTACCATACTAATTCTTTGTATTCATTTTTCAGACTGTATCTGCTTAATTGAAGAGAACATCCGAGATGAGCCATTTCTCACGAGCACAATATCCTTTCCTGGTTACGGTTCAAAGTTGAATTTTTATGATCTTTGTTCATCCGCCTCTGCAGGTTGTTGGAAGCTTAAAGGACAACTCAATGTGAGAAAGCTACGGGTGTCTTCCTTGAGGTTGGATGGATCAGTTTCGGTAAGAGATGCACAGTAAGATCCGTTAGCAGTTCATTCTATGCACGCTTGTGTCATCTGACTATTGGTTTTCCTTAATTTGATTCTTGGCTTGAACATCCTACAATGCCAATAGGTGCACTGTTTTGTTTTCCTCAGTTCATTCATAGCCGTCATCTTGCATTACATGTTTTACCATGTTCGATAATTTCTTGACTCTCAAGCCTTTCATGTTTATCATCCCTTCATGATTACTTCATGTCCAGAACTTCATAGTTAAAATAGCGCATACGAACACACTACACTCTAAAAAAAAAAAACTTGGCAGATGCTCTCCTGTATGGAAGATGCAACTTACATCTCACTGTTCATCACTGGGGAACCTAGAGAGAGTACATTGCATTTTCCATAGAGAAGAGGTTCTGAAACCCGAAACAATCTATGGAATGCTCACAATGAAGTGCTCAAAGGTACCTGTTCTGTGCCGTTCTTGTACTTGAGCACGTCCTGCATTTCAAATACGCGATGCAATTAGTTTATGTTTCTGCTATATCTTATGTAGGATTGATATGTGAGAGAGAGAGAGAGAGAGAGAGAGAGAGAGAGTGTACCAACGCTTCATTTACTAGAATGTAGAAATCTGTTGGGATTTCGTTTTGTAAGATGATGTCAACTTTGGGGGGAAAGTATTCTGCTTTCATCTCTGAAATCTGCAAACAACAACGTTCTTTGATGAATTTATACAACGACGAGATCATATTATGAATCTTGCATTTAGAGGGAAGAGAAGAGAGTAGGTAATAGCTATACCAATTGGACGGTTAGGTGTTCAGAGACTCCCTTGAACAGGTAGGTTTTCTCGACGGTTTTTCGGAAAAGATGGTGGGAAATGCTGGATCTGATTGCCTTAGGAAGGTCTTCAAGCACTTCTTCTTGCTGCAACTCTGCAGTCTTGAACTTGAGCTGCATGTGAGCCAGCATTTGCTCTTTCAAGCCTTCTGGAAGTCTGTTTTTGCTTGCATATCTGAATATCTCATTGATGGCATCCCTCTGTTTATAAACCACATTCAACAAAAAAAGTCACTTCAAATTAGTCTATTATATAAGTAATCGACCATTGCGTCGTGTTTTATCAATGATTTCCGTACACCATTTTTCTCACGCCCTCCACGAAGATAGATAAGAATGTGTAGAAAGGGGAAAATGTGTATAAATGATTTCCCGAATTCAAATGCTAAGGTCAATTATCTACATATAGGTGATTTTTATGGTTTTGGCTTTTGAAGTGGGTTCTACATGCATCAAAGATGCTTGATTAATACGAAAGTTATTTTTTATAAGACAACATGTTTATGGTGCGAGACTGTGATTAGGTATTACACATTAAGTAGGCAGTCATGCAACAATTAGCTTTGTTAATGGCCAAACGACTCAAATTCACAGTCTAGCAATACGATTATGTCGTTGAAAAGTTGACAAGAGAATATTTTTCTTTAGTTATTTTAAAAACCGTTTAATAACTATTTCGTTTTTTTTTTTTTTTTTTTTTATAACTGAAAACAAAATCGTTATCAAACTTCTGATTGCCAAAGAGGAGAAAATCATATACCATGAATAAAGTTCGAACAGCGCTATGGACGACGAGATTGGTCATGTTTCCAACCAAGTAAGCAAAGAGGCCAATGTTGAAAAGCATATAGAAGATGCTAAAAATCTTCTCCCCAAAGTTGACCGCATGCAAGTCGCCATATCCAACGGTGGTGAGAGTGACAGTGGCCCAGTAGATGGAATACGTGTAACACAACCAGATGCTTCTGTGGTCGAAGTCGTTGATCTGGCTTCCAATCCATGTGTCCTTTGCTTGTTTGTGATGGGTTGCCATCCAGAAGTAGAAGCAACCTGATGAGTGCACTGCAAACAGTGTAACCTGTGCTCCAAAACCCCACCGGAAAAACATAGGTTGATTAGTACTAGTTATTGTTATGTGTTATGTTGTTAGACTGTGAATCAGGATCTATAATGCTAATGCGGCAAAATATGTATGAAACAACCTAAATGTGCAGTCAACATAACATACCAAACATGAGAATGTAGCAAGTAAAATAAAAGCTCAAAGAGAGGAAACTAGATTCTTACACAAATTAGTTTGATGTATCGAACCCAAAAGTAGCTAAAGCGTGTGTCTTTCTCTAGCCTGCACGTGAATAAACACTAGTCCTTTATTAGGATCTTAATCACATGTTAATTTTATGTATAATTAGTGATTTAGTATGTAGTTAGAAGTTAAGGTACCTTTTGAAGAGTTCACTAACACGCCTGAGACGCCATAGACGAAGCATATTGATGAAGCCAAAGACTTGCCGATGGTGCATATTGCCAGTAAAAATTCTATATATCACTTGAAATGGTAGAGTTGACGCTACGTCTAGTGGAAAATATATTCTTGTAACATACCTATAATTACCAACAAAATAAAAATAGATAATTTCAATTAGTATCAAGATTAATCATCATTCTTAACTTGATTCTTTTTTGTAATTATCTTTGGTGGTGGTTAACTTTGACATTCAGTACGAATGTTTTTGTATAAAACTCGTTGTATGTAAGATAATTCACAATCTTGTAATACAAAACAAAGAGCAAATTCAAGTGGTGCGGGTAGATAAATTGATAAGAACCGATTTGACTATGCTAGTGCGATCAGAAGTAAGAAATGATTTCCATATAATAATGTGTTTTTTCAAGCACTCTCATTTGTTTCCGTCTTTTAATTCTCTTTTGATTTTTCATTTTAAAGAAAAGAAAATATGATATAAAAAACACATCTTAAAATTACCTTATATAGCCTACTGTTGTAAAGTTATGAGGATAAATGAATGTCCACAGTAAGGTAGACTTGGGAATAGTAGAGGAATAGTAGTTGTGTGATGCTTTCAGAAAGTATAATCATTTTGTTTGTTTGGTTTTCACGGATGTTACTCTATATACAGAGCATTCCGTGTGATCACAATACACACTGCAAAAGAAAAGAACTAAAAACAATAATATAAGTATCCCTCCTTTCCTCTTTTTACCTACAATCCTTTTGTGTTATAGTTACAAAACTAAACAGTATGATATTTTGCACCTGCTTCGCTTTTGTTCCTAGCAAAAGTTATCTCTATAACTTTTTGTCTATTTATGTATGGTAGGAAATAGGCTAGGACAATTTTGACCTAGTAAAAAAAGCCATGGCAAAAATCGTCCTTTGGATTTGTGTGGGACTCCCTTGCTTATGTGACCACATGCTAACCGAATCTTAGCACAGGCTCATGGATCATTTGTTATTGTGGATTCATAATCTATCATATTCAATTCTGCTCATCTTATATTTTGACACCTACTCCAACCAGTTCACCAAACAAGCCTTACATCCTTTGGATCACGGATTGTTAGATTATTGTAATAATGTTTCATTGATCCTCTTTCTCGATTGACTCAGAACCTTGTTTATTCACAAAATATAAAAAATTATCACATCAATTGGCATTTAAATTTGATTTAATAAGTTGGTGTTTCTAGCGATTCATCATCCATAACACGTCCGGTAGGATAAAAAAGATTTTTGAAATTTTCTTTCAAATCTCTCATCAATTGAAAAAATCTAATATTATATGACAATACTAATGAGGATTTTTCATAATTAATCTGTTTCCTATTAAATCCAAATTAATCTCTCTCAGGTTTTGGCTTTATGATCGAATAAATTGAAAGAGGATTAAACGACATAATTTTTTTTTTTAGTATTTAATTTGTGATACCATAAATCACTCCTAAAAAGGGGCGGGAGTAGGGGAGTAAATCCAGGAGAGAAGAATATTACCTCAAAGCGATTTTCTTGTGATCAAGTACTAAGAGGTAGGTTGACTTGTCCAAGTAAGCTACGAAGAAAGTTAGGATGATATCAACGGCGAAGAATGCATCCACAACCAAATCGACGGGCAGGAGTGACCCAGTCGCCACCTTTTTGAAGGCCAGTTCGAACGGCGACGCCCATGCTGAGAATATCACCAGCACCACCAAGAACGCCTGCCACCACCTTCATCACATCTCAATGTCATACGCAGCCATTAATCACACTAACATAGGTCATGGATACAGAAATACGTTAGTAGACTATGAATCAGAACGAATATTTTGTACTCACGATTTATTGCGTTAGTATGTAACGTTGCTAGATTGTGAATAAAAAGAAATACATAATATGTTACGCTGTTTGATAAGAGAATATACGAGTGAGATCATTATATTTTACCTGTATCTTCTATCATAGGGAGCAATAACAAACTTCTTGAGCTGCAAGTGGGCTTCATCGACGACGGTTCCAAAAGCCGGTAAGATGCTGCTTGAAACCGAGGCCAAATTCCTAATCTCGCCACTCGAGCGCCTCCGGAACAGCAAGGGCAGCGGCGAGGCTGTTGCCGACCACGACGACATTGTCAAGTGAGAAGAGAGGAAGAGAGAAGAGAGACAAAAGGAGGGTATTGCCTCTTGTTTATACAAAGTCTATGGGATCTCATTAGAATATATTATATATGTAAGTGTGAGGGTTAAGTAAATATATAATAAGGGGAAGAGAGGTGATAGGGAGCTTTCAAACAAGGAAAATTTTATTTGAACTTATGTAACATCTTTTTATACTTAAATTACCTTTTAAACCCTTTTTATTTTTAATTAAAGAATTAATCTCTTTAAACCCAAAATTATTATCCAAACTACCCTCCCAAACCCAATTCAAAATGTAAATTTATTTTTACACCCATTTAGAAAATAAAATCCTAAATTAAATAATTTGGTGAAGTTTCTACTTGTTTATGAATCTTCTAAAAACCCAACACTTTTCAATTTCTTGTTTTCTTGATATTCATCTCTCCGTGATTTTATGTGCATGTAGGAATAATAGATTTTCTTGAGCATAAGAAGATACTTCAAATGTTGTGTTTTCAAAGAAACTCGAAATCAAAAATATTTTCGGTCCTTTCTCTCCCCTCCCACCATGAGCTCTTTGAAACAAATAGCTTTTAGTCCCTTGTCTCCTTTAGCTTTTTAGCTCTTTAGTGACAGAGATTTTTGAATTTTTTTTTTTGAATTTTTCTACCAATTGCTTCACTGCATCTTATTTAAGTTTTTCGTTAAGTTTCAAATTTCCAACTGGAGCTTTTTTACAGAACTATGGCATCTCATATGTGTGCATTTTATTTGATCTTTTTCGTATAATCTTCTTAGTAAAACAAAAGCCTCAATTTTCATGGGCTAACAACTTATTCATGAAAGGTTAGAGAGCGTGGTAACTAATGCCTGCTTAATATGGGAGGACAAACTAGCACGCCAACAAATTGTAATGCCAAAGAAATAGTTTTTTCTTTCTAATATGTCAAACAATTTATTAATACTTCTACCAATAAAAAAGGTTTAGCATCCAAGAAATTTGGTGTCTGCAACATCTATTAGGGTTTGAGCCAGATGAATGTAGGATAAATAAGGAGTGATGGACGGTATGGGTTTATTGATAAATTTAAGTTTTATTATTAATTTTATATTGTACTTGATGATAATTATACAATAGGGTCAAAAAGACAATTAACATTTAAAATTTAAGTTGAGTGTAGGAAGATGTTATATGTGTTCAAATAAAATTTCCCTTCTAACAATCTTATATAATTAATCAATTTAAACAATCTTATATAATTAATCAATTTTTTAATTAATCACAATAATTCACGTAGAGATGACATAAATAATAGTTTTTCTGTCTCGTTTGAGGAATTATTTGTATCACATCCGTTGCTTAAAGTCAAATCTTCCCAAAAAAGTCAAATATTTCAAAACAAGATAAAACTAAATCTTTTTAAACGTCTTATCTTCTTATTATTTTCCTAATTAGCACCGGCTTTATAACTTCCCTTAACGGATGATGGAATCGTATTTTATTCCGTAGTCTTAATAGAAATTTTAATTGATAGAGTCTAAATTATTAATAGAAGATTCGAACTTGGGATGTAGAAAAAAATATTGTTATATAATTCAACGTATGCACAAGTAATTAAGATAATCAACTAAAATTACAACTCCCAATAAGAATAAGAACGTGTAATATCAACGCTCTCCAATATTACTAGCATAGAAAACTATCGTGGAGTACGTTATGCTCATCCGTTAACAAAGGCGGTCATGCTCGAGAAGAACATCTTGTCAACATATTGGACATTTTTATGTGTATTAATGCTAGACGAGAGGACAATAATGGGTGCATATATAAGGTTTTTAAAAAGACTGAAAGCGATTTAAAAAAAAATATTTTCAAGTTTTAAAAGCATGTGAAATGTTTCCTACCAGGAGCACTAGTTATGAATCACTTTTAAATGATTTTATAGGATTGACTTATATTTTAACTAAAAATTAATTTAAAAAACATTATCATCAAAAACACTTTCAATCATTTAAAAAAAAAAAAACTTCAAAACGAGTCCAACATACGCCGGTTCCATCTGAATCAGTGAATCGCAACGTGCAACGCAAAGCGTGCCTAGTGATGATATATATATATATATGACTACTTTAAATCTTTGAAATAATGGATAAATATGAAATTATAGGTTTTTTTTTTTTTTTTTTTTTTCAAGGGATGGACGTGGATGGCATGCATGTGGCCAAATTCCTACATATTATTGAACGTTGTACTTAGCTTAATCCCAAAATCCTTTTGTCTCATGTCATCAGTAATGAGCGTCACATGTTTTGTCAACTGTTACCGACGGACTTTCCCTAATATTCCCCTATTACAAATGCTGAGAAGCCTATCCCTCAAAGTATGATTCTTTATGAATTCTTTGACATTTTGCAATTTAATATAATTCTCATGCTAAAATTATAAAACATTACGTTAAAAAAATGTGATGTCAGATAATCAAAAGATAGTTCTACTTTTAAAAGAATATTCTTAACATATTTATCTTCGGTATTCATTAAAAGAAGGCCTTTATTCTGGTAGGTAAGAGAAAGACAAGGCCCTAGCTCCTAGGCCTCTTGACAATTTCCCTTGCTTCATTGAAACGTTACTCAACAGCCTCAAATTACTCACTTTTCTTTAACAAACAGTCAAAGTTCACAGACTAATGAATAAAAAAACAAATAAAATCATTCGAACTTAATACGTCTTCAAACATTATAAGTGTTTTTATCCTATTATATTATTTTTAAAATTATCAAGTACTGGTCAACTAGAATCTCTGTAACCTTTCGAAGTATTCTTGCTTTTGCACCCTCGTTGAAGCACACGAACCAACCTCGAACAAATTGAGCTAGTTTTAACTTTTAATCAAACACTCGTTACAACGTCCGTTAGACATTGGTTTCGAACGTCTAGTTTTAACCGTTCGTTGTTGGTGATAATATTAATAGGCCTAATGCAATGATTGTGTGCACAATAAAACGATTTTCTTGATACTGCCTCCTCAACATGAATTAACGATGTTTTCGTAAGGGTCCAACTACTATGCTACGTTCTCAGTGATACGGGTTGTATGCAAGGACTGACCGTTGCATTAATCCATTAGATTCTTACCAAGCGATTATGGCTCAAGTTGTTAAAATCGTTCACCCCTTGTATAAAGAGAGAAAGAAATGTTTGCCACTGCACTCGAGGTCCAGTGTTCGAATCGCCGCACCACAAATATGCGTGTATCAATCAGTTTTTCTTACAGGAAATGAAAAATACAAACATGCGTTACCCCCCAAAAAATGCAAATATATACAAGAAATGCCTCTCTTTTTCTCTCTCGCATCTATACACATCCGCAAGCACTCCTAAATTAACTAAGCTCTGAAGTCTAAATGCCAAAATCCACTAACAAAAAATCATTGACGAAGCAAAGAAATGCAGTGACAAGGCACGTTCATACCGCACACGAGCAACGTGTTGTCTACTCGGTACTTGGAAGAATTGTTATCGATTTCTGTTCGGCCTTTCGAGAGACGTTCCCTATGTCTGTGTTGTCCAAAACTCGGGCAGAGTTTCAGAACATTCTGAATATAACAGAGCAAACTCGATGAGTCAAAAGCAGCTTCATCAATGGCAGCGGGAAGTCTTGACAATACGAAACAAAAATGATGGCGGTAACTACCACCAGATATCGGCAACACGCCATTCCAGTAGCAACTGGGTCCCCTAGCCGTGGTCAGGCCCCATCTGTTTCAAACTATCTGGGTGCAGCAAAACAAGCAAGGCCAACAGTAATTTGCTTGCACCGGCTGTAATTTCCTCAAGCAACCATATCACATGTACTGGGCCAACCATTGTTTACACATATCCAGCACAGGAAGTGCATTCGCATGTAATGCCTGCAAATAAGTTAGAATAAAGATATGAATATGGTATGTGAAACAAAAAGATATTAAATAAAAGCATTGAGCAGCGTGTTGACAGCGCTAAAATCTTAGAAGCATAAACCAGATGAAATTTTTATAGATTATTTTGAACAATTTACATGTTGGCCAAGCTATGTAACCTATCTGTAAACAGGAATAGTGTCCTTTTCCCATAGATTGTTTTTTGATGCGTGTACTTCAAAGTACCATGTAGTAAGGGAGAGTTTCTGAGGAAGGAAAGGTAACCTGATGAGCTACATATTGGACATCGGCTACACTTCCACTACGAGAAGCAATTTGGAATGCACTTTTTAGACGACCACAAACCACACAAGCCAGAACCTTCCTGCATAGCCAAATCAAAAACACAAAAATGCACAGAACAAGTTTCTTAGTACTAAAAGTTCAACTAATCAAAGTTTAACAATTTTCCAACAGCATGAAACCACTACCTGTGGCTACTGGTCAACATGTCTATGAGACGGTCAGGGCGCTCTTTGTGTTTGTTAGCATATACATTAATTGCAGCTCCCAAGACCTACATGAGCCCAAAAATACATAAAAATTTACTAAATTCAAAATGAAAGAAATAGAATAAGTTTCAGACTTCCAGAAAGCGGAAAGGGAGACACAGAAAACAGTTCTAAAACTAATTCCAGTTCGAAAGTATCAAAATATAAACCTTAAACTGAAAACAAGTTACCAGCTAAAATTGACTCTTCATAATCTTAATGGATCATCAGTATATTATAACTCGGTCAATGATCATAACAAACTGGAGGTATTTAACTTAGCCTTGCATTTTCCTCTTCTGTTGGTAAAATGCTAGAACGAATGGCGAGGATGATGAATTCTCACCATTTTTTTCATTTGTTGTGAATTTAATAAAGAGAATGGGATACTTTGTGTGCTTTATCAGGTTATTGAGCAAGATGTAAATCACATTACCTGGTCCCAGTCATCGTCATCAATTGTTCCTTTTATGTTTCTAAAGAATTCTGTCAGTTGACTACCCTTTTTTCTCTCAGCGAGTGATGCAGCGACACCAGCATATATATCCACAGCTGAAAGTTATGAGAGGATGGAATGTAAATAAAAACATGCACTAAATCCAGAACCAAATTCTGCGAAAAAAAAGGGTTTGAACATGAAATCATAATGTAATGGCTACCTGGAAGATTGAATTCATAAATCACTTGGAAAGCCAAATCAAAATTCTTTTCCACAAGAGATTCAGCTATTTTGCACCTTCTCCTGCAAAAAGAGCAAAGGGCATGAATTTCCTCACCATCATATCAAAATATTTCTCATGTAACGTGTACAATGGCAAGGAAAAAAGATAAACAGCATAATGCATGGTAATAAAACCACCGAAGAAACGAGTACCTTATAAAGAAAATCATTTTTTTTTCATCAAATAAACCAGAAAATTATGGAATGTCCTTATAAATATCCTCATTCACAAATTATAATAGTAATGCGGTCAACCCTGGGACATATTCACATCATGGAAGACAAATTAAAAGAGGAATGCATGGAATGTACTGATACCACACCGCTGAACATTTTCCTTTAACTCACTAACATGAATAGACTTTAACTAATAGCAGTAGCAATTTTTTTTTCCTTTTATAACTTTGAATTCTAGTCATGCACGCTTGTTGTTTGAACAAGAAATACAAATATATGAAAAAACAAGGCAAAAGAAATAGCTTCGGGCAGTGAAGTAATTGGTTTCTTTAATATCATAAAAAACTAATGACACTCATGCTAAGCCCAGCACTGATAAGAACCACTCGGACCTGAATGTTTCATGGTCATTTGGATTTCCGAAAAGTGAATGTTTCCAATGTGGTCCATCCGCATCATTATACGATCTCACAACTTCAACCTGCCATATAATAATAAATCAACAGGAAACATGAGAGACAAATGCCAATGAAACTGTTTATTGAATTAAACGGACTGTTGATATCATTTTCCACCAAATAGAAGCATATTAATATGTCAGCTATTGATTTGGTCCATACAGATAGCCTACTAAATTACCATGGTTTTAACATCTGATAGCTTTTTTTGGGAATTAACATCAGATAACTTAGGCAGAGCCGCAGAGCCAAGTCCTCAATACACAAGGATAATATAAATGAGAGACAATAATTCAAATGATAAAAGATGTTTCTTGAACTTTTTAAAGGATTTTTTGGACTGTCTTGGTCAAATGTTCATGTATGTGGCCCTCAAATCTTCACATTTAAATCATAATAAGTCTTCCAAGTTCCAACAATTTCTTTAAATTAACAACATAAAAGAATATAGGACTTCAGCGATGCAACTACCTGAATCGATACCCGCGCCGAAAACTTGACAAGTCCTTCTTCAGTTAGCTTTTCAGAGGCACTTTTTCCTCTAACACCCTTCGTCACAAGCTTAGTAGGATCCCCACCTTTGGATCGTGCTGATAACGCTTCATCAAAGTGCATCTAAAACCACCAAAATTTGAAGAACATGAAAGACATACAACCACTACAAATTCATAAATTTGAAACTATGGGGCTGAAATTCTCCCGGCTTTGCTGCAAACCCTAAACCTAATTCCCAAACTATAGGGCTGAGATTCCATGCCATTATACATCAAAATATATAGGAGACATCTTGGAAAATGTTTGATAATTAAGATGGTCCAAGGGCAATAAGCGAAAGAATACCTTGGCATTTTCCAAATGTTTTATAGCTTCCTCTTGCAAAGATGAGTTCATAAACAATTGGATGCAGCAAAGTCCAGCAGCAACATGGTCCTTCTTAATAACCTGAAAGATGAAGTAAATATCTGAATCCAACTAAAAGAAAATAAAAGTACAATATGATGAACATTAAAAAAGTGCAGCTTTCTAACAATCCTCATTTCAGTTCCACATGAAACCCATTGAATGAAGCATTTACCTGAAACTTGTACAAATAATTGAAATGCCTGTGAGTTTCACAGTAGATGCAAATACGGGAAAGGGCCGCAGCTGTATACTGGCTTACTGCTACATCTTGCAGGTTTTCAGATGACATTCTTGTTGAAATTACTTCTTCTAAAACAGCCATTGCACCATAACCAACACATAAATCACACAAATCGTCAATGGTCCCATAATCAGTTCCCAAAGGGTCTGGCCTTTGAGGGGATGAAGATGAGGATGCTGCCCCCACTGTTGATGGCTGAGAAGGTGGGGGAACAGCATTTGGAGGAAAGAACAGCATGCATGCATCATTATAATGACCATGCCTAAACATGAAATTGAGCAAATGCTGCCGTGCATACTGCAAAGGATTGAAAATAGCTATCAAGAACCTGACTGTAAACAAAAGTATAAAAATGGGAACATAACAGGAAAGGGAAGTAGCAAGAATAACATCCTTAACTCGTACTCTAGATGTATGCGAGCATAAAAAAAATCGACATGCACAGTTTATAAATTCAGTTCCTTGTCATTCAAAATCTGTAAATTGAGATACTAGGTCAATGCTAGCTTGAGCATAGAAGGAAGGTGAAACTTACTTCTTGTAAATAGTTGACACACTCAACATATCGTATGCTGTCTAAGTTGCTGCGAGGTCCATCTTCAAAGTCTGAAATATGAGTGGAATTACTATTCGCAGATTCATGAGAACGCCTGGATCGCTCTGATCGAGGAAATGTCGAAGGCATGTACAATACGTTGAGATATGCATCAGCAGAAAGAGAATCATCCAAGATTGTCGGTGCACTTTTAGCCAAATGTTCATACCTGCAGTATAAGTTGCATTTTCAGTTTATACTTTATACACAATGACAGCTTCAGAAAAGTGTGTTCATTACATAAGCACATATTTATTGATTCAGAATCAAAAGTTCCAGTGCACATAGACTAAAGGTGCATGATACATGAGCAAAAGTGTTTTGAAATGCCAGACTGTCATGTTAAGAATAAACTCAATTAACATAACCACGACCTGATACATCAGCAACACTACAGTGCCTCTCATTCCAGCCCAGGGCACAATAAGAGATGTAAATCATAATGTATCTATATGTCATATATCATGCACTGAATAGCACGAGGTTTCATCACAGTATATAACCATTACGGAAATGGACAATCTCAATTGTTCTTCAACATTGATAAAAAAACCCAAATGGGTACAAAGATGATTCATCTCAAATTTAACAAAAAGCTAATTTTTCTTCATATTGGCAAACAAGCTCAATGCTGAGTTTCTTCTCATTTATTACTGTCAGTTTGGTTGACACTATGAATGGAGTTGAGTTTCTTCTAACTCAAGTTTATACAGAAACATAAAATTACCATGGATCATCATGCTTATTATCAAGCTTCCTGTTTATTGAAAGAAAAATTCTAAAAGCCCATTGGTCTCTGTTCCTCGTATAAGTGATAAATGATTTTACAACAACAACAACAACAACAACAAAGCCTTTTCCCACTAAGTGGGGTCGGCTATATGAATCCTAGAACGCCATTGTGCTCGGTTTTGTGTCATGTCCTCCGTTAGATCCAAGTACTCTAAGTCTTTTCTTAGAGTCTCTTCCAAAGTTTTCCTAGGTCTTCCTCTACCCCTTCGGCCCTGAACCTCTGTCCCGTAGTCACATCTTCGAACCGGAGCGTCATTCGGCCTTCTTTGCACATGTCCAAATCACCGGAGCCGATTTTCTCTCATCTTTCCTACAATTTCAGCTACTCCTACTTTACCTCGAATATCCTCATTCCCAATCTTATCCTTTCTCGTGTGCCCACACAACCCACGAAGCATCCTCATCTCCGCTACACCCATTTTGTGTACGTGTTGATGCTTCACCGCCCAACATTCTGTGCCATACAACATCGCTGGCCTTATTGCCGTCCTATAAAATTTTCCCTTGAGCTTCAGTGGCCTACGACGGTCTCACAACACGCCGGATGCATTCTTACACTTCATCCATCCAGCTCGTATTCTATGGTTGAGATCTCCATCTAATTCTCCGTTCTCTTGCAAGATAGATCCTAGGTAGCGAAAACGGTCGCTTTTTGTGATCTTCGCTAGATTGCTCCGGTCATTAGTATGGATAAGTATATAAATGGATAGAGATAGGAAAGCAAACACAAGATGTACGTGGTTCACCCAGATTGGCTACGTCCACGGAATAGAAGAGTTCTCATTAATTGTGAAGGGTTTACACAAGTACATAGGTTCAAGCTCTCCTTTAGTGAGTACAAGTGAGTGATTTAGTACAAATGACATTAGGAAATATTGTGAGAGAATGATCTCGTAATCACGAAACTTCTAAGTATCGGAGTGTGGTGTCGTCTTGACTTGCCTTATCTGTCTCATAGGTAGATGTGGCATCTTCTCTGGAAGTACTCTTCCTCCATCCAGGGGTGGTATCTTTAACTGGTGGAGATGCACAAGGTAATGTATCAATTTCACTTGAAGCTTACTTGTAGTTTCAGGCTTGGTCAAGCGCGATACAAACCATGTAGTAGGAGTCCTCCAAGTCGCCGAGCTAGGGGGTCTGCTGAAAGAGGTGACAGACAAGGTAAGCAATCAGAGCTCCGACTGATTGTTCACCTTCTCCCCATCTTGCAGCAGCATGAAGGATAAAGAGAAGAAAAATGAGAAGAGATGATATGAGATACTTTTGCTTTTGAAGAAGTAACTTTCCACAGGCTTATTCTTGAACTGAGCTGGAGGGTTTTCTGGTTTCCTCCAGAGTATAAGGCCGGCTGAAGAATTTGAGGGTCAAAACAAGTCCATCAAATCTAGAGTACGTTCCACCCTGCTGATATGGGATACTTTTGCTTTTGACAGAGTAATGGATGTATCGGCACGTGTGCTGTTACGCTTGTCTCCACATGCTTCCTTGTATCCTTCGCACTTGCCCTATCTGTTCCTCAAGCAGATGCGGAATCTTCCCTGGAAACATAAGATGTTGAAGATGAGTACTCGAGAGCAATGCCAGGTAAGTAATCAGGTAAGGGGTTCCAGGCAGTCAGTTCCTGGCTGGAAGCTTGATTCCAAGTGCTGACTGATTGCTCTCTTTCTCCTTGTCTTGCAGGTAAAAACAAGGCCAAAGGAAAAGACAGGGAAAAAGCATGATATGGGATACTCTTGCTTTTAACCCTGATGATATGAGATATTCTTGCTCTAGTATAGCTTGTTTGCAGAGGTATTATCGGGGGGAAAGAAAGCTGAATATTTCGAAAGGCTTCGTTGGGAGTGCCCTCTCAGATATGATGAAGGGTTGAGCATTTTTGCAGGTCTGCCTGTCCGTTGGGGATGGAGGTCGACATATATAGGAGTCTCCCTAACAAGTAGTAATGCTATTCCTTTACCCTGCTTGGTCATAGCACGGTAGTGGGAGCTGCCAGTTTCACATGTTTTAACTCTGTCAGAGCACTTTGAAAAAGTGGTCTGTGGTATCTGGCTCTCGAGATTCGGAGAACGATGCCTCTTCGATTTTTGAGAAAGCAATCATGCTGGGGGTCTGGCTCTCGAGATTCGGAGAGCAGTGTCTCTTCGATTTTTGAGGAAGTAATCATGTTGGGAGTCTGGCTCTCGAGATTCGGAGGGCGGTGCCTCTTCGATTTTGGAGCAAGCAATCTTGTTGGGAGTGTTGTCTCGAATGTGAGTAAAGGTTGGGCATGTTTGCTAGTCTACCTTGCCACGAAGCACAAAGGTTGACACACAGGGACTTTCCAATTATCCAGCAATGGTACTGTTCCTTTACCCTCTCTTCGATTTTGAGAAAGTAGTCATGTTGGGAGTCTGGCTCTCGAGATTCGGAGGACGGTGCCTCTTCGATTTTGGAGCAAGCAATCTTGTTGGGACTGTTTTCTCGAATGTGAGTAAAGGTTGGGCATGTTTGCTAGTCTACCTTGCCACGAAGCACAGAGGTTGACAAACAGGGACTTTCCAATTATCCAGCAGTGGTACTGTTCCTTTACCCTTGTGGGTAATAATATGGTAGCTAGACCTTCAAAATTTATGTGTCTAAACTTTGTTAGTGTTGTTTCTTTGCTATTCTTTTACCTTTCTTGGTCAGAGCGATGTAGTGGGAGCTGCAAGCTTCACGTGCTCAACTTTGGCAGAGAACTTTGGCAAAGTTATCTGTGGTACCCATGAGCTATTGTTGCGTGTGGGAAGTGGGTGATTGAACAGTAAGATTCATGTGCTTTCTACTTCACCAGAAGTCTTCGACAGAATGCCCATAATTTCTGCAAAGCTGAGTGTGCGTGTGACAGGTGCTGACAAGGCTAGAAAAGTAGGTGCCGCTTCGATTTCTGAGATCGGCCCTCGTGGTCTCTGAGCAGCCCAGCTTTTGAGAAAGCGAGCGCCTCTTCGATTGATTCGGAGAACGATGCCTCATCGATTTTTGAGAAAGCAATCATGCTGGGGGTCTGGCTCTCGAAGATTCGGGGAGCAGTGTCTCTTCGATTTTTGAGAAAGTAATCATGTTGGGAGTCTGGCTCTCGAGATTCGGAGGGCGGTGCCTCTTCGATTTTGGAGCAAGCAATCTTGTTGAGAGTGTTTTCTCGAATGTGAGTAAAGGTTGGGCATGTTTGCTAGTCTACCTTGCCACGAAGCACAGAGGTTGACACACAGAGACTTTCCAATTATCCAGCAATGGTACTGTTCCTTTACCCTCTCTTCGATTTTTAAGAAAGTAGTCATGTTGGGAGTCTGGCTCTCGAGATTAGGAGGACGGTGCCTCTTCGATTTTGGAGCAAGCAATCTTATTGGGAGTGTTTTCTCGAATATGAGTAAAGGTTGGGCATGTTTGCTAGTCTACCTTGCCACGAAGCACAGAGGTTGACAAACAGGGACTTTCCAATTATCTAGCAGTGGTACTGTTCCTTTACCCTTGTGGGTAATAATATGGTAGCTAGACCTTCAAAATTTATGGGTCTAAACTTTGTTAGTGCTGTTTCTTTGCTATTCTTTTACCCTTCTTGGTCAGAGCGATGTAGTGGGAGCTGCAAGCTTCACGTGCTCAACTTTGGCAGAGAACTTTGACAAAGTTTTCTGTGGTACCCATGAGCTATTGTTGCGTGTGGGAAGTGGGTGATTGAACAGTAAGATTCATGTGTTTTCTACTTCCCCAGAAGTCTTCGACAGAATGCCCATAATTTCCGCAAAGCTGAGTGTGCGTGTGACAGGTGCTGACAAGGCTGGAAAAGTAGGTGCCTCTTCGATTTCTGAGATCGGCCCTCGTGGTCTCTGAGGAGCCCAGCTTTTGAGAAAGCGAGCGCCTCTTCGATTTCTGAGATCAGCCTTCGAGGTCTTTGAGCAGCCCAACTTTTGAGAAAGCAAACGCCTCTTCGATTTCTGAGATCAACCCTCGTGATCTCTAAGCAGCCCAGCTTTTGAGAAAGCAAACGCCTCTTCGATTTCTGAGCAGGCGCCTCTTCGATTTCTGAAGCTCCGTCGAGTGCAGATTTTTATAGGGGCTGGCATTAAGTTCCAAAGCACACTTGAATCTCCACCAGTAGAAGCTTCATTCTTGCACTTCTAAGATCTTGATTTGTCCGACCTCTTCTCTCTTCAACACCTTTGAAAATGTCTGGCCCCTCCGACCGTCGTTTTGACTTGAACCTTGTTGAAGAGGCAGCCCCGCCTTCTCCAGACAACATATGGCGCCCATCCTTCGTCTCCCCTACTGGTCCTCTTACCGTTGGGGATTCCGTGATGAAGAATGATATGACCGCTGCGGTGGTGGCCAGGAACCTTCTCACTCCCAAAGATAACAGACTACTTTCCAAACAGTCTGATGAGTTAGCTGTTAAGGATTCGCTGGCTCTCAGTGTTCAGTGTGCAGGTTCTGTGTCTAATATGGCCCAACGCCTATTTGCTCGAACCCGCCAAGTTGAATCATTGGCGGCTGAAGTGATGAGTCTCAAACAGGAGATTAGAGGGCTCAAGCATGAGAATAAACAGTTGCACCGGCTCGCACATGACTATGGTACAAACATGAAGAGGAAGCTTGACCAGATGAAGGAAACTGATGGTCAGGTTTTACTTGATCATCAGAGATTTGTGGGTTTGTTCCAAAGGCATTTATTGCCTTCGTCTTCTGGGGCTGTACCGCGTAATGAAGCTCCAAATGATCAACCTCTGATGCCTCCTCCTTCTAGGGTTCTGTCCAGTACTGAGGCTCTAAATGATCCCCCTCCGGTGCCTTCTCTTTCTGGGGCTCTACCGACTGCTGAGACTTCTCCTAAGCAACCTTTGTGAAGGCTCCCTCTTGTGTGTTTATTTTGACTCATGTATATGTACATATTTGTAGCTTATCGGGGATATCAATAAATAAGCTTTCCTTCATTTCAACGTATTGTGTTAGATACACCAAAGCCTTCTTCGCTAAGTTCTTTGAATTTTCTTTTGTTGAAGCTTGTATGTTGAAGCTTTCTGAGTGGAGCATGTAGGTTGGGTAGTGTTCCCTTAATTTTCCGAGTGAGGAAAACTTCTCGGTTGGAGACTTGGAAAATCCAAGTCACTGAGTGGGATCGGCTATATGAATCTTAGAACGCCATTGTGCTCGATCCTGTGTCATGTCCTTCGTTAGATCCAAGTACTCTAAGTCTTTTCTTAGAGTCTCTTCCAAAGTTTTCCTAGGTCTTCCTCTACCCCTTCGGCCCTGAACCTCTGTCCCATAGTCGCATCTTCTAATCGGAGCGTCAGTAGGCCTTCTTTGCACATGTCCAAACCACCGTAACCGATTTTCTCTCATCTTTCCTTCAATTTCGGCTACTCCTACTTTACCCCGGATATCCTCATTCCTAATCTTATCCTTTCTCGTGTGCCCACACATCCAACGAAGCATCCTCATCTCCGCTACACCCATTTTATGTACGTGTTGATGTTTCACCGCCCAACATTCTGTGCCATACAGCATCGCCGGCCTTATTGCCGTCCTATAAAATTTTCCCTTGAGCTTCAGTGGCATACGGCGGTCACATAACACACCGGATGCACTCTTCCACTTCATCCATCCAGCTTGTATTCTATGGTTGAGATCTCCATCTAATTCTCCGTTCTTTTGCAAGATAGATCCTAGGTAACGAAAACGGTCGCTCTTTGGTATTTCTTGATCTCCGATCTTCACCCCTAACTCGTTTTGGCCTCCATTTGCATTGAACTTGCACTCCATATATTTTGTCTTTGATCGGCTTAGGCGAAGACCTTTAGATTCCAACACTTCTCTCCAAAGGTTAAGCTTTGCATTTACCCCTTCCTGAGTTTCATCTATCAACACTATATCGTCTGCGAAAAGCATACACCAAGGAATATCATCTTGAATATGTCCTGTTAACTCATCCATTACCAACGCAAAAAGGTAAGGACTTAAGGATGAGCCTTGATGTAATCCTACAGTTATGGGAAAGCTTTCGGTTTGTCCTTCATGAGTTCTTACGGCAGTCTTTGCTCCTTCATACATATCCTTTATAGCTTGGATATATGCTACTCGTACTCCTTTCTTCTCTAAAATCCTCCAAAGAATGTCTCTTGGGACCCTATCATACGCTTTTTCCAAATCTATAAAGACCATGTGTAAATCCTTTTTCCCATCTCTATATCTTTCCATCAATCTTCGTAAGAGATAGATTGCCTCCATGGTTGAGCGCCCTGGCATGAACCCGAATTGGTTGTCCGAAACCCGTGTCTCTTGCCTCAATCTATGCTCAATGACTCTCTCCCAGAGCTTCATTGTATGACTCATTAGCTTAATACCCCTATAGTTCATGCAATTTTGTACGTCGCCCTTATTCTTGTAGATAGGCACCAAAGTGCTCGTTCGCCACTCATTTGGCATCTTCTTCGTTTTCAAAATCCTATTGAAAAGGTCAGTGAGCCATGTTATACCTGTCTCTCCTAAAAGTTTCCACACTTCGATTGGTATATCGTCTGGGCCTATTGCTTTTTTATGCTTCATCTTCTTCAAAGCTACAACCACTTCTTCCTTCCGGATTCGACGATAAAAAGAGTAGTTTCTACACTCTTCTGAGTTACTCAACTCCCCTAAAGAAGCACTCATTTCATGTCCTTCATTGAAAAGATTATGAAAATAACCTCTCCATCTGTCTTTAACCGCGTTCTCTGTAGCAAGAACCTTTCCATCCTCATCCTTGATGCACCTCACTTGGTTTAGGTCCCTTGTCTTCTTTTCCCTTGCTCTAGATAGTTTATAGATATCCAACTCTCCTTCTTTGGTATCTAGTCGTTTATACATATCGTCGTAAGCCGCTAACTTAGCTTCTCTCACAGCTTTCTTCGCCTCTTGCTTCGCTTTTCTATACCTTTCACCATTTTCATCGGTCCTCTCCTTGTATAAGGCTTTACAACATTCCTTCTTAGCCTTCACCTTTGTTTGTACCTCCTCATTCCACCACCAAGATTCCTTTTGGTGTGGGGCAAAGCCCTTGGACTCTCCTAATACCTCTTTTGCTACTTTTCGGATACAACTAGCCATGGAATCCCACATTTGGCTAGCTTCCCCCTCTCTATCCCACACACATTGGGTGATTACCTTCTCTTTGAAAATGGCTTGTTTTTCTTCTTTTAGATTCCACCATCTAGTCCTTGGGCACTTCCAAGTCTTGTTCTTTTGTCTTACTCTTTTGATATGTACATCCATCACCAACAAGCGATGTTGATTAGCCACGCTCTCTCCTGGTATAACTTTGCAATCCTTACAAGTTATACGATCCCCTTTCCTCATTAGAAGAAAATCTATTTGTGTTTTTGACGACCCACTCTTGTAGGTGATCACATGTTCTTCTCTCTTCTTAAAGAAGGTGTTGGCTAAGAAGAGATCATATGCCATTGCAAAATCCAAGATAGCTTCCCCATCCTCGTTTCTCTCCCCAAAACCATGGCCACCATGAAAACCTCCATAGTTGCCTGTCTCCCTGCCCACGTGTCCATTTAAATCTCCTCCTATAAATAACTTCTCCGTCTGAGCAATTCCTTGCACCAAGTCTCCAAGATCTTCCCAAAATTTCTCCTTCGAACTCGTATCCAACCCTACTTGAGGTGCGTACGCACTAATCACATTGATAAGTTCTTGTCCTATTACAATCTTGATTGCCATGATTCTATCTCCTACCCTCTTGACATCTACAACATCTTGTACCAAGGTCTTGTCTACGATGATGCCAACACCGTTTCTCGTTCTATTTGTGCCCGAATACCAAAGTTTAAACCCTAAGTTTTCTAGATCCTTTGCCTTACTACCAACCCACTTAGTTTCTTGTAGGCACATAATATTTATCCTTCTCCTCACCATAACTTCCACTACTTCCATAGATTTTCCCGTTAAGGTTCCTATATTCCACGTTCCTAAACGCATTTTGCTCTCTTGAACTCTACCCTTCTGTCCTAGCTTCTTCACCCTCCCCCGTCTAATAGGATCAAAGTACTTCTTTTGTGTGTCCCGGGTAAAGTTGATAGGAGCATATGCTCCCAAACAACTTTGAGTGGAGTCGTTCGAAAAGAAGTTTCTATGGCCCCCTTGCTCATTTAACACTGCATCCGGGTGCCGATGGAGATACAGCGACCCTTGCTCACTTATCACTGTGCTCGGGCCACACAGCGCGCCACTTACGGGTGACGCCCTAGCTTTAGCGCGATTTTGTTCTGGATTCATTTTCATAAGGATTCGACGTGATCATGGAGTGCCGGCTGTCGACTACCTGACGCCCTCCCCCTCCTCCTTTATCCGGGCTTGGGACTTTACAGTTGAAGAAAATAGAAGTATACAGTGTGCAAGCTTAAAAACTCCCATTAGGAAATAGAAAGAGCTTTCAAACTCCTGGCTTAGAACTTGGACAAAAATTGTCTCAAACTCTAGATCACACAGCATCCTACAAAATATTTGACACCAGACAAACATAATTTTTTTTTATTTCAAAGCTGTATGGCATCTTACATGGAACGAACAGCTGAAACATCAACAGGCGGACCTCCTTCGATTGTATTGATGATCTCAAGAATGACAGGAGCAGGATCAGCTTTGTACAGTTGGAGAGCTTGCCTAAAAATCAGAAGGGGGGAGATAACATTACTAAACACCTGTACCATACGTACCTCAGCACGGATAAACATGGACATAGAGATACAACATGAAGAGGCGGGGGGAAGAGAGGGGAGAGCGAGAGTAGAAGGGGGACAACACATTTTTATTGAAGGAAAAGGCTCCATAGCCTTTCCATGCCAAATCTAAACTAAACATACTTGAACTTGACACGAGCCTGGGCATAGTGCTCCATCCGAATCAAAGCATGTCCCCATGCATTCCAAACAGGGACAACATCAATCTGACAGAAGTCCCACATATCCATAAGCATAACATGCTTCAAATAATCATTCCAAAGAAAAAACATACAATTAAAAAAAGCAGCAGACTTTAACTACAAAGTTCATCTATGATACTTACCTTGCACTTTTTGCATGTATATACAGCCATGCTGTACCGTTCATCTACAATCAGCCTATCACGGAGACGGGCAGATGACTCTTTATCGGCAATATCATCTAGAGAAGCAGCTATTCCAGATCCCAGAAGGCTTTGGAGCAGCTCAGCGCGTCCTAGCCAAATGTCTGCTTGCGACAACACTTCAGATAACTCATCTGTGGACTGACTGCCCACACTAGAGCTACCAGCATCAGAGGATGCATCATCAATGTCCCTGCTTCTTTCAGAATTACTTGACAAATCATTACCACCCACAATCCTTCTCAGCAGGGATTTAGCGTAAAGTAGCCCCTGCAAAAGCATGCCATGAGAACTAATATTGCAATCCGCATCACAAACTAAAATGCACATAAAGATGATTGCATAGCAAAACCATAACCCTGCCTTTACAAGGTAAAGATGAATGCTCTTCCTTTGTTCGTTATGGAATTTTAACCATGTTGTAAATGCTTTCTGGAAGTATACCTGTACAAGCGTCTCTGTGGCATGATATGCTCGACCAATTATTTCCATAGATGCATTCTCAGGCAATTGTTGGGAGCTCAGCACATTCTTCATCTGTTTAACACACAAATCCAATGCACTTTTTGCAGAGACAGAATCATCAGAACATAGAGAAATCAGTGCCTGCAAACAGAAAACCCAAACTGTCAGCCAGCAGTAGCAGCATGCCCAAACAAGACCATTGCATGCTGAAGAAACCACTAATTAACTAATTATAAAGATAAAAAATTTACAAACCCATGCCAAAAAAACTTCATACAAGGAAAGTATACGATTAAGTGTAGGTGGACTGATGAAATTAGAATTCCACAGAAGTTTGAACAACGATTTAATATAAGCCATGGATGCTCCCATATGTTCTACTTCTACATATGAAATGGACAAATAGCAGTATGAAAATCATTATTTACAATGGCAGCATGAAACATATTTAGCTTTAAATGGAAGTTGGAACATATTTAGTTTTCCTATCTTTATTATACATCTAGGGGTGTTTATAAAAGAAAACTGATGCCTTGTAGACGCTCCTGCATCAAAAAACCAAAATGTACATACTCATTTCACTAGCATACCTTGAAAAGAGTAATGTCAGGGGCACTTTCATAACGGTGAGATGCACGAACAACTTCATCCTTCGTTGCATCACCAGTTAGCATCCATTCTTCAGAAATGGAAATAGCAGGAAGACGTTCTTGCCCATCAACAGAATATGTTGAAGCACGATCCTCTTGGATACCAGCCATGGCCTCCCAAGCTACTTTTTCTGATGGCGTCAAACCTGAACTCTTTCTTTTACGGTAAACATCTTTTGGGGCGGCCCTGTCTCCGGTATTTCGTGGAGCCCAAGAGAAAGCTCTGCGAGCCTCCTTTTGCAGGTTACTTAGACTGCTCGTGAAAGAAGACCTCACAGGTGCACCTGTTCTTGTTTTCTGCTTTGATCTTGTCCCTGAAACAGATACTCGATATTCTCTCGGGGGAGAGCTAATACCGATAGCAATAGCTTTAGCAGCATAGGCAATAATGACATTATTGTCTCTCAACAAAGGAAATTCTTTGAGAATCTGTCAAAGAAAACAAATGTGAATAAGCAATCAAAGAACCACAAACAGAGAGATCACAATCCAACTAGTATGCCTTCATGCAGTAAGTAGTTGAAAATGATCATATGGTATTCAAATCTGTCTTAACACAGAATATGTCAAGTATTGGTGTGTGACTGAAGGCATTTCAGAAGTGATATCTAACCAAAGCAGCTGACTGTAGCTGTTTCCTCATCAGAAGAACCTCAAGTATCAGGTGAGGGTGCTCATGCAAGGAAGAACATCTTTGCTGCCATGGCAATGGCAAGGCAGCCAGAACACGAAGACCTAAAGCCCATGAGTTAAGCCGAGAAACCTCAACATCTGAAAGATTTCCTTCTCTTCGCTTCAGGAAGAAATGAACCTTTACAAAAGTAAAAATAAATAAACAAAATAAACATTTTAATTCAACCAAGAGTATATGAATGTATAACACACAAATAGTATTCTTTATTAGATCAAAGAAATTTCCATGAGAAAATTAGATAATTACAAGAAGCTGCTTTGACCGTAAATCAGGTAAAAGCTGCATTGCACCCATGGCAACTGGTAGAGCATCATCTGATTCACGTAGAGAAGATAGAAACCGCGAAGCTTCTGCTGGACCTCCACCACTGAGAGGATCTGCAGTCAAAAGTTTCACAAGCTGCCGGCCCTGCAATTCTCTCCGCAAATCTATGGATAATCCTGCACTTTCAGCCACTTCTAAAGCAGCGGAAACAGCTCCTTTTCCAGCTAATCTGAGTGCCAAGCCCTCAGGATCTTCTTTACACTCTGCTTCAACCTGATATTGAACCAAGAAGGACAAAAGAAGAGAATGAAACCCTACTTAATGTGACATGCATGGTACCACAATAAATAAATAAACAAGAAGAGCTATCTTGTAATATTCCTATCATATTTACTTTTCATTTTAGTCCATAGAGACCAGAATTATAACCTCTTGCCAGCTGCTAAAGTGCTCATCTGCACTTATAATGTGGCTGTACCTCTGCAGAGCTTGTCTCATATGCATGACCTAAGCATCCAAAAGAATTACATCAACAACAAAAAGATACAGTTCACCAAGTACAATAATGCAACATGTAAAACCTTTATCAAGCTTCACGTAATCAAGACATCAATTTAGCATTAATACAATATATGCAATTTATCAAATATTGAAGCACTACCTCCTTCCTAATGGAATCACTTTGAGGTAGGTGGCAGCTGCACATTGTGAGAACATCCAAAGCAGCATCCAGTTCCCATCTATGCATATACCTGGAACAAAATTTGTAAGACTACGACTCTATGGAAATAAGAATATAATGATTCTCATATAATCATTAGTGCATGTGTAACACCATTAACCACACCCCTCAGTTAATTGGACTATAAACATACGAGAAGGATTTGGCTGATTCACAACATGTGATGCCAGGGAAAGCTAACTATACTATGAGACTCGGAGACAATGAGAGCAGAATTACTCCCAAGTCCCAACTTACAGGAACAAGACATTTTCAAGGACCAAAAATAGATTCATAGATTCATACATTCCAGCAATATTTGAAATTAAAAAAGGCCACATATATAAGTGTTTTTTTATGAGAAACAAGAACCACTTATATAAGTTGAAATATCAAATTGGAACATTTTCAGTACTGGAACAAAAACAGCTCCGCAAATGCAACAAATCTGATCAAAGATGATGGGTACGATAGCCGGATACTAGTATAATTCATTTGAGCTAACATTCACAAGGTAAATTATACACCCATGACATTACATACTTGAGAGCAAGTCTAGCAGCCACTTGTTTATCGTTCAACCGCAGGCAATACTGCCAACTATTGCTCCATATGCTATTTCCTCCATAAACGTGAGATTGTACAGGGACTGACCGAGTTTCTTCCCCACTTTCAATGATTAGCTGAAGTAAATGATCTGAAGCTCCATTACGTAGATAGCGATCAGACAGTGCAAGAGCATCCATGAGTTTACCTTCTTCTATCAATCTGTTAAATGACAGCAATGAGTGACTAGAAACGGTAATGTTACCTTCCTTTGTAAGCATGATGACAATATTATCCCAAAACCAATCAAAAGATAAATAGACTTGCCAACCCCTCCCTCCAAAGCAAAACGGAAAATTTCTGTTTAATGCTCCCCAAAACCAGATAATTTATGCACTGAAACTTCAGAGATAGTAAAGATGCTTTCCAGCATACTAAACAAATATTTCTCATAATTTCCCTATCTTCGTAAAGAACTATAATACCTCTGTACAGCTTTCTCATACGGTTCTTCATTTTCCCAATCAAAAGAAAGGAAAACTGAAGTATCAAGCTCAGCAACATCAGATTTTGAAGAGTCATCCCAAGGTTCAGTAGCTGCACCACCTTGGTCATTGAGGTCTGGTAAAGCTGTTGAAACACTACTGCTACCAACAATGTCATCAACTTCTGACTCAGTATCACTGTCAAGCTCGCGTAATCTCTTGATAGCTCTTGCTTCAGCCCTAGCCTCGCCACCATCGGCAGTTTGCTTAATTGTTACAGCAAACTCAGAAACTCGATGAAGGTTAGTTTGCATTTGTATCCATCGGTTTAAAGTTGGAAACCTGTACGTAAAAATAACAAGTAAAGCTAGGCAACAATAAGGCAAATACACAAAGAGAAATTGATTTACAGTCATGAATATAACCTCTCCGACTGATCAAGAGCAAACTCATAAAACAACCGATCAACATCAGGTGCCTGCAGCGATCCACCATCCAAGGAGCTTGAGATCGAAGAATCACTGCCATTGTACAAAATTGTACTCCCAAAAACACATGCTAAGACTGCCCTCACTGGGGATAGCTTAACCAAATGTTTAATGACATCTAACTGAAGAGGGTATAGAGGGATTCCGGGCAAGGATGAGGACCGGCAGTAACTATTAGGCTTAGCATCTTTGAAAGAGGGGGATAATACTTTATTTTCTGAGCCACTTTTAGGGAAGGTGGGAAAGACTGGAATGCAGGCCCATCCATGACCAGATCGTGGGGGATAAACTGGAGGTACACATGCTGAAATTACTTCATGGACAAAATCTGCACACATGATCTCAGCTACCTTAGCAGCTGCATCAGTGCTGCCTCGTTCAAAGACAAGACGAGTTAAAAGCTGCAAAATACAATAGCCACCATAATTATATCAATAATCTATCATAAAAGGAAATATGTAAACTACTAACATAAGAACTTTTAGCTTTCAAATCTAAGACACACGATTAAGAACCAAGAAACATCCAACAAAAGGATTTCATATGTATCAAACTAAACTAAATAAACAGACTGGCAAGTTCTGCGTCAAACAAAGATGCTAATATCCCTTCATAGATCATTCTTGCCTATACACTAACAATCCATCCAAACCATGCAATTTCTACGAATTAAATCTATTACATATGTTATCAGTTTTTCAAGAAATGAGAGTATCAGATTTAAATAGGTTCTAAAAGTGTATTAATTTGTACAAATACTAGCGACAGGAAAATAATTCATGTAATTGTCAAGTGTATCGTATTTCTCCTTTTCATCAAGTACACATTTCTTCTCTTTTTATAGGGGAGAAAAATTTTATTCAAGAAAGGAAATTAGAAAACAGGATGGACAAGAAGTCCACCAGGAACATAACAAGAAGAAACCAAACAAAGAAAAAGGAAAACCAAACAGGATCTTAGATCAAAATAGCAGACCATTCCAGATAAATCAAGCTAAAGGTGCAACCTTAAATTATTTTTGACAACCAAACAGCAGACCGGGGACAGGGTTAAACATTTTATCTCATCGAGTATGCATTTACTGCATGCAAGTGCAACATTACTGGTAAATAATGCATAAATTCCATGTACAAATACTCATCAGTTCCACATTTCTTGCCATCATATACATGCCTAAAAGTCACTGTACCATAGTACCAGAAGTTGCACCTAAACATATGTGATTCTACAGCCTTTTAAATTAAACCTATGATTTGATGAGGTTCCTGATATTAAAGTGCTTCCAAAAGTATTCCACTCTTTTAACTAAGTTCCAAAATGCCATCAATAAGAGAACATTAGAAAGCAAATACATATAATATAATGTACACACACTTTACTGCAAATACTTCAAATAATCTTACATCCTTGGGCCACTCATACACGAGTGAAAAAAAGTTGAAATCGTGAGTTGTATCTGTTCCATCAACTATGTCTCCAATTGCAGCAATATGGAGAATAAATTGTGAAAGATATGTCATGGGTTTGGTACTTATTGGACCAAATAATCTCTTCCCATTGTCCTTTACATCATAGCCAACAGGCTGCAATGTAGTTTCTCCAACTGCGGAATTTGATGGTATCTGTTTGGAAACTCTTAGCCCAAGTCCAAGAACTCCGTCTTTGTCGAGATCATAAAGAACCTTCGGGTCACCAGATGGGCCTTCTCCTTTAAAAGAATTTAGCTCTGTTTCTTCATCAGCTATGGCTCTTGCAAGATTATGGAGCTTACCTGTGTGAATTAAAGACATGATGAAGCCATACGAAGCAAAGCATCCATAAAACATATTTCCCCAGCCCTCCACACTAAAAACAAAAAGGATAATCTAGAAAAATGTACCACTGAGAAACTGCCGCTTTCCCTTGTGAGCATCCTCAATCATATGATGTAGCATATCGAGAACACGCTCCCGTTGTCCTAGTCTCTGGAATTCCTTTGGTGAAGAAATGATGTTCTCCCCAGACAAAGTGACCTGAAGGGCTGGAGAATTATCCTGGATGAGTAGATCAAGTGTCCAGGATAAATAATTAAGTAATCTCAAATATAATTTTTTAATGCAGTAATCATTCTGCAAGCTACTCGGGACAGAATGTAATCACCAAGAATTAAAGAATGGAAGAACAACAAGATAGAAAGGAATTAATTTGTTTATATCCTGGTTCGTCAACTTCATAAAAAGACGGTGCAATCTTTTAATAAGAACTCTTTATCCTACATAGGAATATAAAGATCACCTGATCCAAGAACTCATGTAAACGCTTCAGAATTCGTTTTAAAACAGATATAACTGCCACTTCAAGGATCTGATCCCAGTACATGGAGCCTATCTTTGGAGAAACTCCTGGATATATCTCAGACAGCATAACTTGAGCCTGCATATATGAAAAATCGAAGCTTGTTGTAAAACCAAACTACTGGAGTCTGTATGTCTGTTAACAACAAAAACACCTCATAACAAAGCCAACAAAAAGACAAAAGGAACACAGAAGAAAATATGGGGAAGACGAACGTTCTGGAATACATCCAGAGACGGTTTCCAATAACAATCCAATGATACCAATCGAGGCAAACTTTACTTTCTTCCAAGCTCATGATATTTCTGACACATGACATGAAGTCTTACAACTAATACTTCAGAAGAAAAGGCAATGCAAAGATCTTTGCCTATGAAGGCCGTGATAACACAAATGTTGGTCTGGTATTAAAGTATTTGCGGCCTACTGTGGGGGGGGGGGGGGGGGTGGAAGAAAAAGCAAAACTGATGCTGAAACCTTCAGATTATCCTATTCACATCAATTTCTCACAAAAGTATCAGAACCAAGGTGATTTGGACCACTCAATATCAAAACATTGAAAAATCCAATGTTTTAAAGTAAATACTTCATGTCTTCTGGAAATTAGACAATTCAAGAATCACAAAATAATCTAAGACAAGCATATATAAGGACAACGAATCAATTTTTATGTGGTTGTGCCACAATTAGGATCTTAAAGTTCCAAGTTTATTTGAGCATTGCCTGATCCAAAAGCTGCTGGGACATCTTTGCAGACCTAGCAGAAGTAGCAGCAGCATCGACACAAAGAAGAATCTGACAGGAAATATATACAATATCAGCCCATTAATTAAATATTCAACCTCCCTGAAGATAGTGGGGAGTAGAGACTTGGTAGTCTAAGCACTTACTGCAGCCAAGGGACCTAACTGGGAGCGTAATGAAGAAAAATCCAGATCTTGTATTGTAGAAGTCCCACCATCAGTAGCACGAGAGACTACATCTTCTACCTAGAAAGGCCATCTTATGAGACACTACAGATGAAGGCACCCCAAGGCAAAACAAAGCCAAAAGAAGTCTACATGGAACAAGTACAGATAGTCAAAGCAGAAAAGCATAAAATAAGTAGTTACAAGACATGATTTGAATCATACAGATTGTCTTCTGACAGCACGATCCACCCACTCAGCTAATTCAAGAGTAGCTTTATCTTCTGCAGACAATGAAAAGCGATGCACTGCTTCTTCGCCAATGTCATACTTTGCTCTTTGCATGCACCTGCAACATAAAAGAACAACTGCAATATTAATTCACCTTTGGAAAATTGGCGTCAGAAATCTCATATTAAGTTTAACTGATGATGTATTATGATCTTCAAAATATCATCACTGCTTTCTATCTTGTTTTTTGGACAAGGTTTATTTCATTTAATGCTGTCATCTTTTTTTTTTTTGGGGCGATCGTCATAGTTCATAGTTGTCATAAACTACCATTTGAAAACCAGTGATTTATAACCAATATCCAAAAATCAATTCACACTAAAGAACAGATTGAACACTACATAAGTTCCACAAATAAGAAAATAAAAATTATAGAACTCACAGGTTAAGTAGCTTAGATGGTGCGGCACGTAATACAGTTAATGCCTCCTTCCACTGCCACTGACGTTCAGATAATGGAAGAAGACGCTGCAAAATTGACAGCCGCCATTCCCACTCTTCAATGAAATGTTTAGCAATTGATGCTCTCCACTCCAACGCTTGTCTTCCATCCCTACTAATGCCTTCACTTAGAGCATTATCTAGTTCAGCTACAGTTGACGGAAGACAGTGATTTAATATTGATAGTAGTTTCCCAGTAAAGGATATAACCAATTCATTTCCCCCTTCACATGTTTCATCAGTTTGTTCTGAAGCATAGTGGTGTGATCCAGAAGAGCTCCCCGGTGAAGCACAATGATCCAAATTGAGAGAAAGATCATCCATATGTAAAAGTGAAATTATGACATTTGCCATCATGATCTACACCACCATTGAAAAGAACCATTAGAAAATAATAGCAAACAAAAATGGAAAATAAAAGCAGTGAACTAAGAAAACTGATGGCATTCCAAACAAATCAAGAGCATTTAGATTCAAAGAAAAACATGAAATTTCAAAATGAAGTTGGAACATAATACCAAAGACAATCCATTTGGCAAGCTAATTCTCTAGCATCAGAACATGATGGATAAACAACAGTTATGCATTTGTCCATGAATTTTATTTTATAGTTACACAAAGTTTCAAAGACAGCATGCAGAGATCTGCTCAAGGAAACATGTGGCATAGACTCGCAAGTTGAACTTTCGAGATAAACATACGAAAACAAAACATTTCTACAACCACAAAAAAGGAAGTTTAAGTGAAATGTTACCTTGCGAAAAAAAGAAAACAATAAACAACTTTCAAGCATAACATAAGAAACAAACAATTAAGTGAAATGTTACCTTGCGAAAAAAGAAAACAATAAACAATTTTCAAGCATAACATAAGAAACAAACAATTAAAGAAAAACGCACTAAAAATTAGATTACCTTGCGAGGGATATCGGTGACAGCCTCCAAATGGTTCTGCAGATCTTTCAGATGGCTAAATGCAACTTGATAAAGACCGTCACTTTCACCAGTAATACTCCTTTCCATCACGCCAACTGCAAGAACAGCTGAATCTAGAGCATAGCGCATATGCATGAGTTCAATATCCTGCATCCTAAGAGAAAGGTGAAAACATCAATCATGATATGCAAGGGAAAGCAATTCCACATTTAACAATAAACAGCACTGATATCTGCCGGAATGTCAGATCAACAACTTAGAAAAGAAAAGCAGTCACAGAACTAGCATGAGTGGAATTTTGGACACACTTCCTATTCACAAAATGATTTGTTTTCATCCCTTTCTTTGTATGTCTAGTAATACATGATGCAAACTAAATCATGCATAACAAAGATTGACACCCAATAAGATATGATACAAGAATGCTCACCTCTTCCAGGCTTCTAAAGTTGATGCAATTGGCTGCATGCTTATCAATTCAATGGCCTCCTGAAACTTTATGCCTGGAACAACATCAAACAATACCTACAGAGAATGAACCCATCACATATCACATTCTAACATTGGAGGACTCAAAACTATTAAAAACGGAACCATTACAATGCTAACTATATCTTTAAAGCACCTAAAGAACATATTCAGGGAACAAAAGACAACAGTATAACTTTATATCCAGAGAAAATCAACTGCAAGTGACAAGTTACGAACTTACGACACAGTATGACAACGTTATTACATAATGCACCAAAATAAATAACCGTAAGTCTATGCATATGTACAAAAAAAATGGTTTAAGAAAAATGCCAGAGTAGATGTTTCCATAAATCATCACCAAAGGTTTTCTCATGGTAAGGTGGATGTAGTGGATTTAATGTGGGGTAGAATAACATTAAATTTTTTGCTTTTCATGGGGGGTCTTTGCTAAAGAAATTATAAGTTACTATTTAGAGTAATTCATGTTGATTGGTGAGAGTCTGGGCTGAGCATAATCTGATTCTTATATGTCATCATTGTACGTCTGATTTCGATGGCCATGTTGTCCATCCTTCCTGTAGTTTTTCTTGCTCTGTGTTTGATCAAATGTAAGTTTCCCTTTCAAAAATAACAACATAGTTATTTTGACGACTTACCCGAAGAGGACTTTGAACAGAAAGCCTTTCCAGTACGAAATTCTCGACAAAAGGATCATTCTCAGCATCTTCATTACTGGAGGCTAGTTGTTCTTTAGCAGACAACATCAATGATGATTTTGAATTCCATGATTTACCAGAATTGACACAGGCAACAAAAGAGGCAAGATCAAGCCGATAACAAAGAGAATCACAGAGATATTCCACACAAGATACCTGACAAAGAATACCACATATAGTCACATTTTTCCTTTGTTAAAATTGATATCATGCCAGAAAAATATCACACAAGAAAGACTTTAGGGGCAAGTACCTCATCCGATTGATTACTATAAAGAGAAGATTCTTCCAGGCGTAAAACCTGTGACTTGCTTCTCCACAGCAGTTGCATTAATTTCCTTCGTGCTGCAGTCTTGCCAGATAATAAATCCCAACCCATGGCAGCTACCAGGGGCTGAAGTCGGGGAAACAACAAAAGAATCTGCACATAGATGGACAAGAAAGGCTAGTCAAAATAGTATCAATACAATATCAAACAAAAAATAAGTGATCCCACAGAATAATGATAATATCATTTCATACTCACATATTGAATTTAAACATAAAACTGGGCACATACATTGCTAGCTTCTTGAAGCTGCTCCCTCTTCACAGCAGACAAAGCAGTATCCATGACACATTCAAGGACATGTAAACCAGAAACACGGGCATAATGGTACATGTCTCTCATGCAAAATCCGGCTACAGTGTTGAAGGTACAAGTTTGATCAGAAACATCTGCCTCAGGATTCAACCCAGCAAGATATCTTTGAAGACGTTCAAGAGGTGGTGGAATCTGGTTGTCATCAAGAGATCTGTACTTCTCAATCTCTTCTGAGAGCAACTCATCTTGAAGAACCTGCAGGAAGCCATAAAGTCAATATTACCTCATGCATGGCTCAGAAGCAATAGTAATACATATTGAATGGCACCCAAAGGATGATAAAAGAAAATATAACGTATTTGATTAGTAATGTTCAAATACATCTCATAAT
Source organism: Malus domestica (assembly GCF_042453785.1). NCBI lineage: Eukaryota > Viridiplantae > Streptophyta > Magnoliopsida > Rosales > Rosaceae > Malus > Malus domestica. The sequence continues at coordinate 8,051,923 of NC_091675.1, read as the reverse complement.
TATGGTCAATGAATTAGAGGTCGCACTTGGTGCGATGGCAAGTGCCTTCGCCCATGAGCGGTAGGTCTCGGGTTCGAGACTTGGGAGCAGCCTCTCCATAAATGGGGGTAAGGCTAGCCGACATTCACCTCTCCCAGACCCTGCGTAAAGCGGGAGCCTTGTGCACTGGGTACGACCTTAGGAAAAAATGCTATTGACCATGATATATATTTGAAAATATAAACTGCATTTATCGTACAGCATTAGCTTGTTACATTAGAATAACCATCATAATCAGATTTGAACTAGCCTACACACCTTATGAAACTGGCTGAACTGATCTACCTACTTCAGGATTAACGAATTTATACACACATAGACATGAATTGATCTAGGTTTAAAGATACTTAGCACCAAACTTCAATAAAGAAAAGCTTTCCAAGTTCTACTTTGCACACACAGATAAATTTTAAAAAAATAAATAGAAAGTCCTTTCCAACTGAGTATTGTAGCTTTCCAAGCAACCTGGCCAGTTAGCTTCACCACATAATGATATCCATTGCATAACAAAATAACCAGAATCATTCAATGAATCATCTAACAAGAAATTAGTTGCAAGACTACTGGCCTAATAAAAAAAAATTCCAATAAAGAATTAACCATGCAGAAACGATTACAAGTAAAATTGAAAACATTACATGTATCATTTCAACAAGACGTCCAGAACTTGATGCAAGAGCAGCACCATAAATCCCCAGTAACTTTTCTCGCATGTCACGCCAGGAATCTCCATATCCCTCCTTTCCTGATGACACCATCTTGAGAAGATCTTGCAGAACCATGCTGTAAGAAACATTCAACAAATGCAAATAAATGTTTAGAAGGAAGTAAGTATTATATATCCTAAGGCCGCATTTGGGATTTCAAGTAGCAGATGCCCTGCTACATCACCGATAACAACTACTTCTCTTTCTGATATTTCATTCCCAAAATTCATCCGAGAGCAGTAAATCATACTCCTATTCCCCCATCTGAGAACCACCCCTCCTAATATAGCACACAATTCATGAAGCATCTTCAAAGTATTATTTATAAAGATTTCTTAAAATGAACAATCCTCCTAACAACTAGCAAAAACTCTGAAATATCTGTCAATCTTCATATTTGCCTAACAATTGGAAAATTCAAGAACTTATTAACACAATTCACCCTCACATTGTTGTGTTCTTCGAATTGTTTTAAGGAAAATTTAAATTCAAACTCGTTAACGAAACAATTGTGCTAAGAATAACATTTATGGTACTAAAATAAGTACAAAACATAATCTATAAAAACACTTCACAAGTTGTACAAACAAATATTCGTTCAAATTTTATAGACATACCGATACTTGTTCTCCTCCACTCCATAATCAAGTTGAAGAAAACGAATCCGCGAAACCACTCCATCGACATCACCATTCTTCATGCCCTCTTTCATAGCATCTAAGTGAGCTAACTGAACACTCCTCTGTATCAAACCAAGAACTTTCAAATCCTCCTCGGAGGTTCCCCCTGCATTTTCGTCCCTCCTCACCGTTAGAGCTAAACCCGAAGAATCATCTCCCTCCCACCCCCTCACTTGGCTCTGTATATTCCAACACAACGCCTCGAAAACATCTCGGTACTCCCAAACTACACTCCTTAAACACATCAATTCGCCTTCCTCAATCGGTACAACGCTTGGCGCCTCATTTCCACTCCCAACATCAGCATCAGCAGACTCTACCGCCACAGAACCCGGCTTCAACCTCTTGACCCCCAATTCCAACACCCTATCCAAAACTTTCACACAGCTATCTAATTCCCCACTGCCATCTCTTAAATCCTTGCTAGTATCATCACTCTTCTCCAACAACTCCGCGCGCTCTTCGAAACTCTCGCTCTCGCCCAAACCCTCTTTCTCCTTCTCTTTCTCTATGCCCTCCAAATCGAAATCCTTCCGCAAACTCTCAGATACCCGGTCGATCAGTTGCTGGACTAGCAATAAGAACTCGGCTCGCAACCGCAGCGTTTCGGGATCGAAGCTCCACGCTGACGACGCATTATCGAATTGCAAGAGCTCGACGGTCGACAAGTAAGTGAGGAGAGCCGGCGACGGACAGGATTGCGACCAGAGAACGTTCTCGAACCGGCCAGACTGCGCGACGATGGTCTGGAGCACAGCGAGAGCGAGCTCGGGGTTACGGGCTCGGAGGGCGATGAGAACCGCCCGGAGCGGCTCGAATTGGGCGAGATAGAGGTGGTTCGCGGCCAGGCGGGAGAGGATTTCGGTTTCCTTGTCCATTGCAGCATATAGAGCGGATAAAATAATCCCTAGCCCTGGGGGTTTCTGGATTTCAATCCGGTGTATCCTGGCTTGTTGGAGTGTTTGTTTATCGGGAAAATGCTGGGTTTTTTGGATTGGATGATGTGGACTGGAGGGAGAGGGGGATTTTTTATATTGCGTGTGGAGAAAGATATACCTGCATATGGAAGTTTATGTTTGGTTCTCGGGAAAGTAGATCGGCGGAATGACGGAAAAGCGACATCAGAGGTAATAATTTGACTGCACTGGAAGTTTCGAACTGAGGAACCGTGAAGAAAATTGGCATGAGCAGGGCAAACCGCCAGCCGGACAGTTTTGTGCTGTTATGTTACTGTTGAGTGAAACCTTTTTATTTTTTTTACAAATTTACAGTTTAAATTGTTAGACCATCTCCTTAAAATTTAAACATAAATTTAATGTTTAATAGTCAATATAAACACTTTTGACATCTTTTTAAGTTTCGTTCTCAAATTTGACCGTTACTGACAGGAGCTTTCTCTGCTGTATTTCATGTCATGTCACATAGAAATTGACATTTCGGTTTAAAAACATTAGTGTTGTATTTTTTTACTATTATTGGTGATGTAGATTTTTTAACATCTCATTTGGAAATACTCTTAGTTGTATGATTATACTTCATTGTCAACAGAAGAGTGTTATGTTACTCAGTACTATGGTTTTGTAGTATTCCTCTTCACTTGGAAATGAGAGGTCTTAGATTCGAATCTCGTGAATAACGAATTCAATACAAAATTAGATTGCACATTGTGTAACTTTATCGAACTCTTCCTCCCCTTAAAAAATGGATATATTAAAAATAAAAAATAAAACAAAATCAAAACAGTCTTATAAAGTCATCGTCATATTTTTCCATTTCAACCCCCCAAATCTTTTAGATGAATATCTGAAGACTCTAAACTTCATAAATCAATTAAAACATGTAATGAGTTATGAGTTCTGTCATATTAACATGATCATCCATTAAGTGACAATAAAAATTACCTTGATCATCCATTTTGCTGTTATTTGTGGGGCTGCTGGATTCTCCAGTATCCATTAAAGCACATAAACCATTGAGAACAGTGCATATGCTTTAGAGCAGTTCCACCACTGCTCTTTAGGTCGGCACTCGGGGCCAAAAAATGGATCGGTTCCCTTCAATTTGCTCCGCCCCAGCCCTTTAGGCTGGCATCCAGTCCAAGCCAGGCCACAGGCCAGCCCATAATTGACAGAGGAAAGAGACACCCCATATGACGTCACGCTGACACTAACGTGGCGTTAGCGAGCGTTTGAAATTTTTTTTGTGCCAGATGCGTGGGAAACACACACGACTAGGCGCATGTTGCCAACAAGATTGAGAGTCAGGGCCCGCATGTGCAGGTGCACCCAATGAACAAAATAGGAGGCCACATGACTCGTCCTGGGCTATTGGATTTCCAACGGCTAGTTTTTCTGAACCGTTGGATTTCCAATGGTAAAAAAAATTTGAATTTGATTTTTGATATGGACCGTCCGATCACAAATCAACGGTCCACTTCCCTCCCCCCCATTTTTTTTTTAAAAAAAATGCACAACGGTCATAATTATGACCGTTGGCCATGTGTCAACTTATAGGCTGTTGGATTTGAATATTTTTCAAATCCAACGGTCCATATTAATTAACAACATTAAAATTTATAAAAAATATTAAAAAATATGAAAAATTGTTTAAAAATACAGAAAATTTTTAATTTTTTTTTCTATAAATACCTAAGGTCCCAGATTAATTAACTACATTAACTAAGGTCCCAGATAATTAACTACATTAAAAAAAATCTATAAATTTTTCTAAAAATTTAATTAACTATTTAATTTATTTATTCTTTTATAAAAAATTTAAAATGGGCTGGGTGGCAGTGCATTTGTTTAAGGGTGGAGATGCATTTGACCTATTACTGTTCATTGGGATATATTACTGTTTACTGAATGGATTAAATGGGTTTGATGCTGGTGCATTTTTTTAGAGGTGAAACTGCCCTTATACAAAAGAAAACAGAATCAACAACTGTGGCATGTAGTTGTCATTTATTCGTTGAAAGTGCAATCAAAATAATTATAATTATAATTTTTTTAAAGAAGTAATTAAGAGTTCTTATGGTTGGCTTAGTGACACGTAGTTAAACATGCAATTAATTAGAATTAGAATTTTTTTTTTTTCTTATAAGGTAAGAGTTTTCAAAAGTTGAGTCTGTGACATGGATTTACAAAAGTGAGACTTTACGTGAATTCCTGACATTTTATATTTTTTGGCATAATTGTTGTGTCAATATTATTAAAATGTTAGGGCGAAAAAATGAGGTAGAGGAGATCTAGGTAGATGTATTCAATTGATAATTTAAAAGATTTTAATGGATTTATAAATCTATGGATTTTTATAGAGTTTAACTAATTTGTAAAGATTTCACGTAAAATTTTGATTCAATTCCCTCAAAATATCATGGGAATGTGTGAGATTTATGGATGCTTAAAATACACTACAAAATCTCTTCAATTCCCTCTAATTCATCAACTTTTCCAAATTCTTTAAATTCCAATTCTAATTGAATACACCTTGAATGTTATAAACTTCTTTAAAATTCTAATTGAATACATCTGGATTTCTAAATATTTTAATAAACTATTTTAAAATCATGATTGAATACACATTGAATTTCAGATAATCACTTAAAATCCTGATTGAATACTCCTAGATTCATTAAAATAATTAAAATCCCTCAAAATCTCAATTGAATATACCCCCTAATTTGAGATAAACTCATTAGCATTTTTTTTATTAAATTGTAGCAATGATTCTTTAATTTTAACTCAATTAGAGCAATTATCCGTCAACTAAAAATATGTTACTATTGGTCCCTCAACTCATCAAAACATGCAACTATGGTCCTTCGGTTAAAAATCTATTACCATTGGTCCCTCAACTTTAATTCAAATGGAGAAATGATCCTTCAACTTTAACTTAATTGAAGTAACAATCCCTCAACTTTAACTTAATTGTAGTAATGATTTTTTCAACATAACTAATTTTGACAAAATTATGATAAAGTTGATGAAAATGACCATAACTACACATTTTAATGATGTGAGGAATCTCAATTGTAGTAATGGTTTTTACAATATATCTCATTTTGATAAAATTCTGATAGAGTTGACGGATTGCTCCAATTTAAAAAGAGAATAAACAAACTTCAATCTAAAAAGAGAATACCACCAGCTACGTTTTCTATTAACCTTTTGTGCCTCCCCAAACCTCAACCGTCCAGCTATCATCCAACGGTCCAAAGTAGACCACCCTTCCCACGATAAAAACCCGCACCCAGGCAGGCAGGTTCAGAGCCACTCCACACTAAAATTTCCTTCTTTGAAATTTCCATACTCCGAATCCGATTCCGATTCCAATGTCGACACCGGAATCTCAACCCCCCGCCGGCTCCGAGCCATCCAACGAAGACTCCGCCTCCGTCAGCAAAAAAGCAGCTAAAAAAGAAGCCGCCAAGCAAGAGAAGTTGCGCCGCCGCCAGGAGCAGGAAGCCCTAGCGGCCGCGGCTCGTTCCCTCTCCGTCGACGAGCAGGATCCTCTCGCTGCGAACTACGGCGACGTCCCCCTGATCGAGCTCCAATCGAAGACGGCTGAGGACGTCAGTCACTGGACCGAGGTCGGAAGCCTAACCAATGCGTTGGAGAACCGGTCCGTGCTGATACGTGGCCGGGCACAGACGATTCGTGCCGTCGGGAAGAATATGGCGTTTGTTGTCGTCAGAGAAAGGGGGTTTACGGTGCAGTGCGTGGCGACGGTGCAGCCTGACACCGTGAGCCGCCAGATGGTGAAGTACATCGCTGGGTTGAGCAGAGAGTCGATTATCGATATTGAAGGCGTCGTGTCTGTTCCTAGTGTCGAGATTAAAGGCACCACGCAGCAGGTTTTGTAATTCTCGTAATTTATTTTATTTTTTTTAAATTTTGATTGCTTTGTTCTTAATTAAAATTTGAATTAACTGAGTAATTAAGAAGCGATTATAATTGAGATGTTGATTTTAAATAGGTGGAGGTTCAAGTGAGGAAGTTGTATTGTGTGAGTAAGGCTGCTGTTTTACCTATTAACATTGAGGATGCTGCTCGGAGTGATGTCGAAATCGAAAAGGCTTTGCAGGTACATTTAGATGTTTTATTTTGAATTGGATTATTGAAGCTTTGTTAAGCTTTTTGGGACTTTCGCTCTTAGTATGTGTATATTCATTGGGTGGTATGATGGGTTTTTAGGCCGGAGAAACACTAGTTCGGGTTAATCAGGATACCCGCTTGAATAACCGAGTTCTTGATTTGCGAACACCCGCGAATCAGGGGATATTCCGCATTCAGAGTCAAGTTGGCAATGTAAGTAGTCTTTCCACCATTTGCAGCTATTTATCTCTTTAAAGCTAGAGAAAATCGTTAAGAGTTTAGTTCTGTATGTCGGTTGCATTGTTGTGTAGATCTTTAGGCAGTTCTTGATATCCGAAGGCTTTTTTGAAATCCACTCGCCAAAGCTGATTGCTGGTTCAAGTGAAGGTGGAGCTGCTGTTTTTAGACTCAACTACAAGGGTCAAGAAGCCTGCCTCGCCCAGTCACCTCAGCTTCACAAGCAGATGGCTATCTGTGGTGACTTCGGCCGTATTTTTGAGATTGGTCCTGTTTTTAGAGCTGAGGACTCCTTTACCCACAGGCATTTGTGTGAGTTCACTGGCCTTGATGTCGAGATGGAGATCAAGAGGCACTACTCTGAGGTAGAATTAGTAATTTTTAAGGCATTTGTTTACCATTATCGCCCTATATGACGATGGATGTTAACTTATGGTGCAATTATATGCTTGTTTGTTCAGGTCATGGACCTTGTTGGTCGCTTGTTTGTTGCGATGTTCGACTCCTTGAACAAGAACTGTGCAAAAGAGCTTGAAGCTGTAGCGAGGCAGTATCCATTCCAACCGCTAAAGGTCTCACTTATTTATTTTTTGTTGTCTTAATATTTAGGTTGTGATATGTTGGTTGTTGAATGGTCAATGTCACATCGCCTAAACATTGATTCTATTATCTATATATTCTGAATTATAGAAAAAATGTTTCTTCTCAAAAAAAATTATAGAAAAAATGTTGCCGCAGACACACAGTTTTTGGATTCTGATTATTGTCATTTCTTAATTTTTGCAGTATTTGCCAGAGACACTATGTTTAAAATTTGAAGAAGGTGTTCAAATGCTTAAGGTATTTCCCCTTGTTCTTGTTTAGCCACTTGAGTAACAAATAGTAATGCATGATTGTGGACTTTGGTAGAGTTTCTCATGCATCACATGGTCAGAGCCAGCATTAGTGCAAATCTTGAAGCTGAAGCATGCATGGCATGCTTTCATTTAAATAATTTCTTCTTTTTATTCTAAGTTTCATGTTTTCCACAGGAATCTGGGGTTGAAGTGGATCCTTTTGGGGATTTAAACACTGAGAATGAGAGAAAATTGGGCCTACTAGTTTTGGAGAAGTAATTTATCTTGCTTGTTCAAAGTCAGCTTATAATAAGGATAATTTTTAGTTTGTTCTCATTTTGTTGAAGTTCTGTTGTCATCATAAATGTTTGAACTGATTTTTTACTTGATTACAGGTATGGCACCGAGTTCTACATACTGCACCGCTATCCTTTGGCTGTTAGGCCATTCTACACAATGCCTTGCCATGACAATCCTGCTTACAGTAATTCGTTTGATGTTTTTATTCGAGGTACACCATCATTGTTTCTATCAATATTATTGTTGTATTTATGTCCTAACTCATTTTGCTAGTTTTAGTTTTGTTTTAAATCTCGGGACTTCAGATGTTAATAATTAATAAGTAACAGGATTAGTAGGATCTCTTCTCCCAAAAAAAAAAAGGATTAATAGGATCAAGAAGACTTTTGTATGTTCAAATGCTCAAGACTATGTTTAACACGGCTGTATAACTTTAGTTAATTAGAAATGTATATATGAAAATTGGATCAACATAGCTAAAAGGAAATTTAAAAGTATGCCATAGCTGTCATTTATTCGTTGATATGTTAGACAGCGTTTTCATATGTGCTAGTTATTCTCTTTATTCTAGGGGACAACATTATACATTCAACTATCATTTGGAGTGAAAATACTCCAATCATTAACTTTATGTGAATCTAAATATATATTCTTTATCGCCTAGGCGAGGAGATAATTTCTGGAGCACAGCGTGTCCATGTTCCAGAGTTCTTGACTGAGCGTGCACAGGCGTGTGGAATTGATGTAAAGACGATACAAACATATATCGACGCTTTCAGGTATCCTTACCCTTTGCTCCCTGTGTTATTGTTATTATTTATTTGAAAAGTTGAGATTGAAAATGAAGAATATAACAGCTAAAACAGAGCGAATGGTTGAGATTGAATATAGACGATCTAACAGTTGTAGAAATTGAATCTAACAGCTAAAACTCCCGTAGCGTTGAAGTTGGACCCTAGAATCTCTTTACAAATTGCCTTCTCAGTTCTACCTGACCATGCTTATGATGATTCTTGCAGATACGGTGCACCTCCCCACGGTGGATTTGGAGTAGGGCTGGAGCGTGTCGTCATGCTTTTTTGTGGTTTGAACAACATCCGCAAAACTTCTCTGTTTCCTCGTGATCCACTTAGGCTCGCCCCTTAGAGGCGCAACTCTTTACTAATATTTCCGTAGAATTTGTCGTTCATCAGTTTTACAGAATCATCTCTTCTTACAGCTGATGGCATATGCATGCATGCCATAAACCAACTGTATTTTTGTTATTCGCTCGAGTCGTTTTTCTTCGGTGTTCGTATGATTCAGAGTTGAATGAATGGATTATATTCTAAATACCTTCTATCTATATTCTAATGTCCATGTGGAAAGTATAGCCATCTTCAGAATATTCTCGTCTCTGCTACAACGAAAGAAACTTCGCTTACAAGATTTGAACTCAGAATCTATTCCAAACGAACAAAATAATAGAAACGAACTCTGCTGGACTTCACGGACCATAGGCCTTTCAAAATACCGAGTTTAGAATTCAAGGCAAAAATCTGCTCGAGAGAAACGGTGACCAACATCGTCGTGAAGATCTCTTTGGGAATGATACATGTACAAGTTTTTTGAATTGTTACATTATTACTTATTAGTAGAAGTTTTATAAAATGTTACATGATTACTTATTTGCACAGAGATCTCTTTGCGAGTGATACGTGTTTAAATTTTTTTAAAATGTTGCTTTATTAGCGCAGAACACCACTGTGTGAAGATCTCTTTGCAAGCGATACATGCAGAAGTTTTTTAAAATGTTACATCATTAGCACGGAATGCCACTATGGTCCGCTTTGTTGCCCTTTTAAGACTAGGTTTCATCGACTCAAAACACATCATAGAGACTGGCCATTTTTCTCATTGGATAATGAATCATTGGAAGGAAACCCAAAGATATTAATTACAATATCTGGTCAAAAAATACCACTTCAAACATCAAAACCATTGCTCACAAAATCTTCATCCCCACTGCTGTACGATTCGAACCCCTGACTATCGTCGTCGTCCTCCTCTCCGTCCGTTACAATCTCCAGCATTCCACCTCCAGCCTCAAAGTCATCCATGATGAAATCTCCATCGTCGTCGTCATCGTCGCTCACGCCATCATCATCATCGTCATTGCTCATATCATCCATATCACTATCATCCCCATCAAGATCCGGGCCCAGCATGGGGTCCAAATCCACATCGTCGTCGTCTTCCGAATCCTCATCTTCTTCGTCACTCTCAGCGTCGTCGGGATCAGAATCATCATCGGTCGGCCTTCTGCGACCAATTTCATATACTCTAGCAGAAGCAAACATCTCATCTTGGTCATCCATTGTGATCAACCCAACAAAAGAATCAGTTGGTTCTGTTGCGAAGTCGAGGACGCAACGATCAACTGGACTTGTGGCAATGTCAAAGTAGTTAACTGCATCCACTGTGCGGAAAGCAGCAAAGAGTGGATGCTTTACACGTCGGGTGTGAACCGCTGACATTATATCGTCAAGATTTCTTCTGAGGATTGCATAAATTACATCACCACGCGCATTGAAAGTTATCGTTGTTTGGTCTAATGAAGGTACACTCCTGAGGAGTCTAAATTTCCGGAGATCCCAGACTTCGGAGTTTATAATCACCTGTTGGAAAATTACACTAATCAGAACAGAATTGATCAAGACGGGAAAAATACAAGCTTGCGAGAAAGAAAAAAAAAAAGCAGACTGTTATGTTGGAAACAAGAAGAATCGGATAAAGTGAAATGGAAATGCAGTTGCACATACCTCATTGCCAGCAGGATGGAAGCCACCACCCCCATAATCCGTAAACTGATCAAAACGATGAACAGGGGTAGAAACCCGCCTGTCCCACAGGACCCCATTCCAAAGCAGCATTGTGTCTGAAGGGTTGAAATGTATTTGAGAATAAACATGTCCACGACCTGTAGAGCTAGAAGATGTATCAGACAGTTTCGATTCCAGCTGGCCAGTTTGGATGTCATACAGGAGAATCTCTTTCCTAGCCGGCTCAGTTGGTAGAGCAGCAAAAATATCCCCGAAATTGCTAAATCTTGCAGCCTTGCACCCTTCAAAGGAATGCATAGGCCCTGCAGAGACTGAAGATGCCTCCCACAACCTCACATCCTGGGAGCTTGACGAAAGCACAAGTTCGGTCTCACCAGAAAGACGTGACTGAACAAGCGTTACAGGAGACTGGTGGCACTGGTGGCTTGCACAACTCTCCAGTACGTTGCTGCTATTGGAGTCAAAAATTTTGAGCTCACCGCCATGGCTGCCTACTGCGATATGAGAGGAATCACTAAGAAAAGAGATGCATGTCAAGGGGATACCCGAATCATCCCGACAAGTTCGCCATGGTCGGAATCTGCTGTAAACAAACTGACGATCCTTGCGATTACCGTGAACCCCACCATATATGTTTCTGAACTCACGTGTACCAAGCCGGGCTGTTACATTCGATGGGGCATCGAGGCTTCGTTTTGGCTCAGGACAAACATGTGGGTGTAAAAGAGAGAGTGGTGGAAGAGTGGTTATAGGTGCAGGACACTGGCGATGCTGGTGCTTCAAATACTGAACAACCACAGAGTCTAGAGTTAATCGCTCTGAGTTGCTTGGTTGAGGGTCACTCTGAAGCCCAAATTGGGAGGGTGTTGCAAGGCCACTACCATACTGGTTATCATCTGGAAACTCTGATGGCAAAATAGCTGGTGTTGATCGACCATACTGATCTCTCAAGTTGGCAGTTGGGGTAGAGAATCCAACAGTATCAGTTAGTAGGCCACTCTTGCGCGCCGTAGTGGGTGTAAGACAAACGGGAGAGCGAAGTCCATGGTCACCAGTGTGAAGGCGTTTCCCAGAAGATAACAAACACCCAGGATCCTTCAGCTCAGATAATTTTCGTTTCATTGGCAAGACGATGGGTGTCTTACAATGGGACTCTGTATCAGTAGTAGGTTTTGGCAGGGATACTGATGGAGTTTCTGATGCATTCGCAGAAGCAGATAACTGTTTTGCTGCACTAACAACTTTCCTGGATGATGCGGGGTGAGAGTCATGAGACTGAGACTGATTCTTTGACAGTAGACCTAAATTAGGAGAGAACACTACAGGTTTTTTCTTTGAATACGAGAATGCAGAATCAAATTTGAAACTTATTTCCTCATCATTTGCAGTAAACTTTGATTTGTTTGTAAGAAACCCACTAGGGGTTCGACCAGAGGGCCACTGAAGTTGCCCTGAAGGAGCTTCTTGTGTGGCTTGCTGAACTAGAGATGAGGGGGCAGCCAAAGATGGCAAAGGCATCAACTGAGCCTCTTTTAGTAGAGAGGCAGCTGTTGCGGCCAACCCAGATGCTTGAAGGTGTTCATGTATTAACAGCAGTAGTTCCCTGAAATTTCAACCATAGTGCATGCATAGAGGGGAAAATTAATAAGCAGAAAATTCAAAAGCAATGAAACTCCAACGAATAATGGAATAATAAAAGAAATTGCTCCGTACTTGGAATGGTAAGTGATAGGAGTGGCAGCAGCTATAGCTGCCCTTTCTAAACGCCTCAATGTTGGCATAGCAGCATCAGTGGCAGCCAATGTGCTAGCTCGTCCCGAATTTGTCACAATCTACAACAAAAACAATATGAAATGATTTTTTACTATGAACTAAAAGTCGGTGGGGTGAAGCAGAGGGGGCAAAAGAGTATGGAATAACAATACATTCTTTGGATACAATGTAAAGCCATTAACATGTTCACAACCCTATATCGTTCTAAAACTGATTTTGATAGATATGCATTAAACAAACATTTGCAAGCAATTTTAATTGGAACACTAGTACAAGAATAGAAATGCTTACTGCAATGAGCTCAATAGCTGCCTGTGAAAGTTCAGCTTGCCACCTGCCTTGTTCAGTTCCATTTGTCTGGCTCCCTGAATCTCGAATTAGTTCTGATAGTTTCTTTCCAACCTAGAACATCACATTGCACTTATTAGCAAGAAAAATTGATTTATATGACATAAGGTCCTAAGTCCTAACTTAGGACAATGACACCACAAAACCATGATTGAGAATATGAAGACAATAACTTGATGGATACAGCAAAGAAATAACGATAACAACAACAACAAAGCCTTTTCCCACTAAGTGGGGTTGGCTATATGAATCCTAGAATGCCATTGCACTCAGTTCTGTGTCATGTCACAGCAAAGAATCAACGATAAAAGGCATAAATATGTTTGGAGTGAACTCTAAAGTTGCAACTAGTCAGAGACAGTTATATCTGAGGTACAAGCCTAATCATGGCAAGAATGAGGATATAGTTAAAAAAAATCCTTCAACTTGAACTAGTGAAGTGACAGAAAAATTGAAAAGTCATTAACCTGGAGCTTTGTCAATATATGTGCAATAGTATCATCTCTGGCTAAACCAAGAAGGACTCGGCAAGCAAGTGCACGGAGACAGTCCAGTGCAGCAGGAGGAGAATATATGCGTGGTTGGAGGAGATGCAGAAGAACCTTTATACCATTGTTGGCGCGAACAGACTCCCTTGCTTGGCGATAGCCTTGCTCTAATTGTGCAGCCATGCCTGCACAACCTGCCCCAACTCCTAAAGATATTCGGCGATCCCCCACCAATCCTGAAGTTGCAGTGGCAGCAGGAGCTTGAGCGCTGCTACTATTGGACTGCGTACCAGGGGCTGCCGCACTGCCTCGGTCAGCTACAGCTGATTCCCCACAAGGACCACTAGAGGGTTGGGCAGAAACTGACTGCTGTCCTTGTGCAAGTAAAGGTGCTTTATAACTGATTGATGGTGGAGGACAGACAAGATTGACCAACACATTAAGTGCCGGTTGAATGATCTGGAAAGATACAAATCAATAATAAGATTAAATGTATTGATATAAGAAAAGGAAGATGGCCATCAAGGTAAGAAATGAAATCATAAGCAGCTCTTTACCTCAGGGTCCACATAGCTACCACCAACACTTGCTGCATCCAAAATGACAGCTATACCAACACGATTATTGCTTAATGTAGAATTCACGATCAACTTGCGGCTGCTAGGGACCAATGTAACAATATGTAGAACACCCAATGCATATTGAAGTAAATCATGTAAATAACGCTCAATGGGTGGAGCCTGCAGAAAGCAAAATCAGGTATAATCAGAGATGGGATAAAGTGAAAAGGCAAGAGGGCATATTGGAAGTTCATGTTGCAAGGGTGGGGAATTCAATAAAACCTTGACCTGAATCAAGAGAGAGAGATTGAGATCCTAAACATAATATATTATACCTGGCATAACTCCAACATGGTAATATGTCCATTAGAACCCAAAAACTTATCGACTGCAGACCAACGAGTTCTCACAAATGCAGGACCCAGCTTTCGGTCCTTCTGTAGCTGCAGAAATATTGCATCCATAGCTTCATTACTGATGTCAAGTGGCTTGTAAGCAGCCCTTACACTTGGAAGATTCCGAGCTGCACTTCGAGTGTTCTTATTTGGACGAATAGAATCCACAAGCATAATAAGATGTGCTCTGAAGTACTGGCGCAAAGCAACACAAGCATGGTAAGCTATTTGTTTCTCTGATGAAGTCAGTACTTCTGCAGGTGACCTGTCATTCCGTAGTGTTCCTGAACTAGGGAGCCCTAATGCCCCAGAATTTACTCCAGATCTTACAGATGCAGCATCATTTAAAAGGCCCAGTAATTTCTGTAATCCATCCTGAGCATCAAAAGCATCAAGAACTGCCCTGAAAACAAATGCAGCAGCAAAAAATAAGGCTGCATTTTTCCTGGCTTGATCCTGTGAGCACTCAAGAAGTTGAAGAGCTAATTCAACCACCTGGTAAACCACATCTGAAGGAAGAGCACAAACACGCTCCATAATTCCCTAAAAAAATTTAATTGGTCATCAAAAAAATGAAGAGAGTAGATGGATATAGTCACCCAAGTAAATGAGAGATTAGACCTCTTAACAGCTAAACTTCAGCTATGTCATTACCTGGAGAGAGCCGATGGTAAATAGGCATGAAGAAAGACCAAAGAAGGTTTGAGCAACCCTAGGAACAGCAAGCAGTTTCTGCATGCCACCCCTATCCACAAACAAGGCAGCAAATTTACGATGAGCAGCCAAAGCACAGATGAGCTTCATTACATCAGGCAAAAGCATCGCAACTTTTGACGGCTCTCTATGTCTAGAATTTCGTTGCAACAGTGCAAGACATACATCCACCCCCTTTTCATGCAGTACAGGTCCAAGAACTTCGACATATTCTCCTAGAGTCTCTAGACATTGAATACAGTATTTTTCTCTCAGCTGCGCAAGGGACTCAGCATCCAGGATGAAGTATTCCTCGGCATCTACATGATTTTCTGGTTCTGTGCAGCTTGAAGTCATTGATTCAGCATTGATGCCACTAGAGCTCCTGCCAATCCATAGAAAATATTATTACCCAGACGAAAAGAAGGATATTGTAGAGCATACAGTAGATGCTGCTCTCACAGAGGTACCTACCTTGAAACTTCAACTGAATTAGCAGCATCAATGACAGTAGACGCTGCTCTTGAAGCAGCCAAAACTGCAGCTTCTTCATTATTTGTAGTTCTGAATTCCTGCATAATTAAGTGGCAAACATCTAAGAAGTGAAAAAAAGAGATAAAATGGTTAACAGACAGTGAGAGTAACATCTTTAGTACCTCTAAAGAGGCACTTTTGACAACTTCAGCAGCAGCATCACCAGCAGCTTTGATTGCTTCTTCAGGTGCATTGGCTGCTCTAGCTTCAGCTTCTGCAGATCTCACTGCTTTCATAACTAGATCAGAGATATCTTTACATCCAACTCTGCAGTCCTGGAAACAGTCATCACTATCCGCCCTTTCCAGAAGGACAACATCCGCACACTTCCTAGAGTCTGGTATTTTTTTCACATCAGAATTTTTTAGCGAACTCCTATCTCTAGGGCTCCTCCCATGTCCCAACCTACTACCAGATCCTGGAGAGGTCAAGAGCTGTTGATCCTCTAGAGGTCCTTCATTGGTCCTTCCCTTCCCTCTAGATCTTGTCCATCCACGGTTGGGTCTGCGCCTTGAGGAGTCATCTCTCCCATTTTCATCAAGATCTCCAGATTTCATCTTTCCATCAGCATTGATCTCAACGTCTTCAGCCAATCCATCAGGTGGTTCTCCACCATCAACCCATTGTTCTTCACCAAACGTTTGCCTACTGATACTCCTGACATGATCCCCTTCAACAATCCGGTCATCTAAACATCTCTCATCTGTTATCCGTGGACCAGCCCTACCCCGACCTTCATCTCTACCTCTTATGCAAATAGCACCCAAGATATTTTTGCTCTCTGTTAAATGAGTAACATCCTTCTGAGAAATACTCGTCTCCCCCAAAACACGCATGCGAAGATAACGCATAAGTTTGGCTGACAGCCCAGATGTCAACACATCTTCTACTACTGAACCGCCACTGGTTCCAATAAAAATTAAGATATGTCAACCAAACTAGTGAACAAGAATAAAATGAGGATGTGAAAATAAAAATATACAGCAAGAACATACCCAGCCAAACATACAGCAAGAAGTCCAGTAGAATAGGTCTTCAGCATTTCAAAATCTGAGACCTCCTTTCCCCCCAAATCATGCTTCCAATTCTGGTATTCGACCGATGAGATTGAAGTCTCATCCATCACCCAATCTTTTATTCTCTCCAAAACAGCATCTTCAAAAACATGAGGATACTGTATCACATTTAGGCTTGTCAGATTGATAATAAGCCATATTATTTATTTTTTAGAAAAAACTAAGATTAAATGGAAATCAATCATTACAAAGAAAAAAGGGGTCTTACACTCCAGGTTAGTGAACAGGTTAAAAGCAGCCTTCCAGCAGCTGCTTGCACAGCAATGGAGTATCTTGCATCTGACAGGTACTTTGAAGATATTAATTCAAAGAAATCATCATGATCCTGGAAAAGAGAGAAAAATTAGGATTTTTTTTTTTCAAACAAGATACAATCCGCTCATATGAATATATTTAGCAACCATCCTGAAAAGATAAAAATTTAAAGTAATAACGTGCCAAAACTAGTTACCCGGACTAAGTTCCCTAGCTGTCCAATGTTATGTGAAGTCCGACCATTGCTGGATGAATGACCATTCTCTTCCATGTATCTGTGTTAAATGAATTTTTTAACTCAATAATTAAGATTCAAAAAGAAATAAAAAAAAATACACCTTGTATGCTGTACATATTAGAAATATAGAGTTGTGCAATGACCAAAACAGTGAAAAGTCACCAAACGGTGCGTACATAACCAGCCAGAGCATCCTAAGTAAACGAGAACAATCAAAATTACCACCAACATAATACTAGAACAACCATTTTTTTCAATGAAAAATCAATATTCTTTTCACTTTTCAGGTCTCAAACTTAATTCCTTTCTGCACGAGCACATATGCATAACCTACTAACATCAAATCAACCCAAAGATTTACATAACTATTAATGGTTACCACCATTCTTAAAAAGTCCACATCGAATCACTCAATCACACCCCAGTGTAACATCCCAAGTGTACAGTTCATAGTCCAGTGACCTTAATTCAAATGTCTTTCCTTTGCTGAGAATAAAATTCCAAATCACCAGGAAAAGTTTGACTCATCACCTTCGCATCCCAAAGACAGTTTCCTCAACTCACCCACCATTTTGTACTTTAAAAAAAACCCTAACCTCTAGGTACAATTACAATGCTATCCCATGCCGTCCTTAAACCCTGACATCGACTACAGCAATTCAAAGTACAACCGTCAAGAAAAGTCTTCAAACAATGCTTATATCACACCACCCGCAGGCCGTGCATTGTAAAGCTGTAGAAGTATTGCTTACTAAGAAATGAAACCTCCACTAAGTAAATAACAGTCCGAGGAATAACATTCTGAAAATTCACATTGTTCACCAATTTCAACAAAACAATAAGCACATATATAATCACACTCAATGCCTATAAAACCCGCAGCCTACAAGCTAATCTAAACGTCTTAAATTGCGATTTTATCGTCATCAACTCGAAAGCAAAAGCCCAATCTTTACAGGAAAGAATAAGAACAAGAAGAACAAGAAAATGCAAATGATGGCACAGAGCAAAGCATTAGGCATCAATTAGCACTATACAAACGGTTCTAACCGAGATTCTTGGGTTTCAAGAAGTGAGGCGAGGGCGTGAAGAACAGTAGGATTAGGGCTATCAGGCGCGGCAGTGACCTTGTCCATAAGCTTGTGAGCCTGGGCAGCCAATTCGTCGTATTCATTCTTAACCTCCTCCTCTTCCTCCTCATCTTCTTCCTCCTCACCTCCCTGAGATTGCGATTCTGGCGCTGCCACCGGTGGAGGCGGAGCTGGAGGCCCGGCTCCGCCTTCCTCCCCTTGGCCTTGCCCTAAGTTCTGCTGCTCGTCCACGGCCGCCTCCATATCAAATGAGAGAAATCCTAGAGAGAGAAGGGATTAACAATTGGAAATTGAATTTATTATTTTTGCGTGTATGAATTATGTACGTTATTATGTTTTCTGAAATTGGAGTTTTTCAGGGTTTGTGTTATTTATAGTTTGGAGTTCGCAGAGCGAGAGAGGAGAGAGAGAAATGAAAGAAAAAGCAGCGCAGTGATTGTTCGGTTTTTATAGCAGAGAAGAGAGAGGAACAGTGAGAAAGAAAGGTGGAGTCGGAAAGTTCCGGAAAGTGCCCGACCCGATTATTTGGAGCCCTACCCTACCGGCGTTTGTGGGAGAAACTTTACTTTGTGGGCTTTTCTTTCCGGAGGACATTTCATTCTTTATTATTATTTTTTTTTTCTACATAAATTGGAGAAAACTTTACCACATCACTAAAGTCTAAAGGCCATGTTTTATTTTTTTTTTATAACTATTTATGGCATGTTTATTAATCTGAAAAATTATTTAATGCTCTAAATATGAGAATGTAAGAGAAGAAAAATACGCTCGAGTGCCAACAACTCTTTACAAATTGTTTGTCTGAACAAAATATTTTTAATAATTATTATCAGTACTCCAACAATTCAACTGCATACTTTAAATTCTCTATATTCTAAAACAAATATGTTTTTAGAGGAGTGCACAATTAAGAGTTTTGGACTGTCAATAATAATTTTTTTTCATTTTTTTGAAAAAAATATTAATTAATTTAGCTAGATGAGTTAAATAAAAATATTAAAAAAATGGTGTGCGGAGCACCACCCGAAACAAAAACCAACCAAAAATAAATAAAAATAAAGAGAAGAGAGAGATGAGTAGAATGGGTGCAGGTTCTCTAGGGTCTGTAGTTGTGCTGGGCGTGAAGCTTGGAATTGGCTGCTGGTGTTGGTGAGGCGTGGCTTTGTTTGGGAACTGAATTTGATTGGATCAACATGCACAACTGCTATTTTGGTGGTTGCAACGGCGGTTTTGGTGGAGGTTGCAGCATCTCTGGTTGTTTCTGTGTGTTCTTTGTTTTGGGCTCAACTTTTGGTTGGGCCTCTGTTGGTTGTTTGTGTTTTAGTTCCTGGGCCTCTGTGTTGTAAATTTTTTATCTCCATGTAGTGTTTGTACTGTTTGTTGTTGGTAATGTATGTTACATTTGCTCAAAAAAAGAAAGCCCAATGTCTACCGGTGGATTTGATTCTGAATGCCATGAGGCATGAACTGGGAAAAACTTAGCGTTTTGGTGAGAACAAATGTCACATCCATCAGAAGACATCAGTCCAGACCAGAGTTATTATAAAGAGAGAGATAACATCGGAAGACATCAGTTCTCATCAACAATGTCATCATCATTATATATCCGACCTACAATTTTGTCGTGGTGGTGAGGGTGACAATAGAAGAAGGTTCAATTTTAATTCTTCTGAATGCCACGAACCATTAAACGCATCGTTTAGTAGATGCAAAATTGCAAATTTACAAGTGCGAACAAGCCTCCCCTCACCAGGAGACATCACCTTGTTCTTCTTCAGAAGACCACAAACCAGGCAGAGAAAGAAGCATTTCAAATTCAACGCGAAACATTATCAGCTACTCTTCAGTTTTGCTGCAACAACGTAGGCTAATTCAACGTGCAAGCGTGCGCGAAGGAGGCCAAGCTACGGAACTGAACCAAGCAAACTACGATTATTTGCCAGTTGCTACAATATACAAGGAGAAGAGATTTCACTAGCAGAAAAACAGTTAAACGAACCGATGAGGATACAAGTATTAAGTATAATGCGGACTTCCAATACTTTTTATGGCGTTAAACAAACACCGAAACACGAATTTAAGGAAACTACTACTCCATGACTTTGATTGGATTCGAAAAGTGTCTGAACTGCACTCGAGTTACAAAAACTACCATAGAGATGTGCAGTTAACAAATCAGGTAAGGTAAACCGCAGCAAGTTTAGTCATAAGCTTTTACATCCGAATACCAGAGCACGAAGCATGGCTAGGCTAGTCACTCACTCTACACCTCCCTTCCTGCAAAGATTGGTAAAGGTAGCCGAAAACAACAAGAAGCAACTGATCAGCATATCAGACACGAGAGAGTTCAGTACGATAGCGCTGATGATCTTCCAAACTCCAAAAGCATTTTGACTCGGCTCTCCATCAAAGTTTGGAATATTGGATCCATCAAGAACAGCAAGCGTTTTCTTCAACTCCCTGCACTCATTCAAGGTCCGGTCGCTCTCCTTAATACTAAGGATATAGTAGACTCCGTTTACTGCTAAAGACCAGCCAACCGCGCATAGGAACATATGATAGCCGAGGAAGAACCAATAGTCGGAGCATCTCAAACCTTTGCCGCCATTGATGATCCAGAGAAAACGTCCATACAAGGCAACGAAAAGGATGAGAAGTTCTCTGCCGGCTGATTTTAGATAGCCGATTCTCTTTTGCTGATCTGCAATTGTAGCTTCCGTTTTCCGAATTTTGTTCCT
This sequence comes from Malus domestica, assembly GCF_042453785.1. Taxonomy (NCBI): domain Eukaryota; kingdom Viridiplantae; phylum Streptophyta; class Magnoliopsida; order Rosales; family Rosaceae; genus Malus; species Malus domestica. The sequence goes on along the minus strand of NC_091675.1, from coordinate 8,031,017 downwards.
CAGCTTTTCCTTCTCCGCCTCAACAACAGCATCTCTTCCTTGGTTTGCAGCCATAGATTCTCCTACAATGCAAGAAATTAATTGACCTACAATATGTCAAACAAGTTAACTCATGGACATTTTTCAACACTTCTTGCTATCTAAACACTTCATCAACATCATATCAGTAGCACAAAATTTGGTTAACATCGATCTATCTGTCGGAACAAAATCAAAATGCAGACTTAAGGTACCGTTCGTACATAGGACGGGACGGAATGGAGTGGGACGAGGCATTCTGTCTCACGTTTGTTGCGTCTAAAACGGATGAATCACGCTGTTCCACATCACGAATTTTAGGTGAATTTTCGTTCCGCCTCACCCCTAGAACGACTCGTTCCACATCCGTGGAACACAAAATTATAACCTCTCCGTCTCCTTTTTCTTCCTCTTTGTTTCCATCCGAGGGCATCTTTGCTCCCTCTCCGTTCCACCCCGTCCTGTACTGTCCCATTCCGTTCCGTCCCGTCTTGTCTACATACCAAACGATACCTAAACTAGTACTTTCTATCTAAATACAGGAATTTCAAATGTCGAATCAAAGAAAGTGTATCTTCTGCATTATGCAATATAATTTTGTTTCCAAAATTAAGTAAGAAGTTCAAGAATTTGACAATCAAAACCCAAGTAGATTTGCACTAGACCGAACAAAGAAATTTGTTTTCTTCGGTACTTTTTCTCACAAACCAAGCAAAGGCAAACAAAATAAGAAACAAATACAAAGAAAAAAAAGGGAAATTGAATCCAACCGCATTTTTTACCGAATCGAAAAACAAAACATCATCCCCAACAAATTCAGAACGTCCAAGTTTTGCAACCCAAAACGAAACTTGAAAAACCAACATTACCTTTTCTTTTCTTATGCTATGTTGGTAACTTGAGGTCTGTAATAAGAAGGAAACAACTTCAACACTTGACTAAAAATTATTGGAAAAATATCACAAATTTGAAATCTTCCGTAACCAAAAGCTAAAGTAAATACCTTGAGAAGGGTTTTGTGGTGTGGAAATGGAGAAAGTTGGAGCCTTTCAGAAAGAGAGAGAGAGTGTGTGTCTGAGATATTTTGAGAGGGATGGAGAGACATGAGCAAAATTTCACCAAAATAGGGGCTCTGTATTCTTCAGACTTTCACTCTGTCATGCATGCTACCCTCCTAATCTTTCCATTTATGGCTGTATTTTACTTGAAATGCCATAAATACCCTATATACACCTATTTGAATATACGAGTGTTATTACATTCACTCAGGTTCGAATAAACTTTCTCGTAAATTAGATTAGTTTAAACTTTTGACATTGCTTTGTCAAAGGAGACTTGGTTTAGTCAAAAAATTTAGGCCTAGTCGAGTCTTAGTATGCAAAATTTTGATATTTGTTAATCTAAGTCTAGAAATCTCCATGACTATTGAGTAGGAAGTGACGTAAGTAAATTTGAATAAATGTTACATGAAATTCGCGCAATCTTAGAGCATAACATGAATCAATTAATGATTCGGAACACATATATTGGTAGATTAGTTGCTCGCTCCATTGCAACCGAGTTTGAATATCCTTCTCGTAAATTAAAGTAGTTCTAATTATGATTTTGTCCCCTTTTTTTCTCTCTAATTTTTTTTTTTTTTGAGGGTCGCTGTATCTCCATCGGCACCCGGATGCAGTGTTAAATGAGCAAGGGGGCCATAGAAACTTCTTTTCGAACGACTCCACTCAAAGTTGTTTGGGAGCATATGCTCCTATCAACTTTACCCGGGACACACAAAAGAAGTACTTTGATCCTATTAGACGGGGGAGGGTGAAGAAGCTAGGACAGAAGGGTAGAGTTCAAGAGAGCAAAATGCGTTTAGGAACGTGGAATATAGGAACCTTAACGGGAAAATCTATGGAAGTAGTGGAAGTTATGGTGATGAGAAGGATAAATATTATGTGCCTACAAGAAACTAAGTGGGTTGGTAGTAAGGCAAAGGATCTAGAAAACTCAGGGTTTAAACTTTGGTATTCGGGCACAAATAGAACGAGAAACGGTGTTGGCATCATCGTGGACAAGACCTTGGTACAAGATGTTGTAGATGTCAAGAGGGTAGGAGATAGAATCATGGCAATCAAGATTGTAATAGGACAAGAACTTATCAATGTGATTAGTGCGTACGCACCTCAAGTAGGGTTGGATACGAGTTCGAAGGAGAAATTTTGGGAAGATCTTGGAGACTTGGTGCAAGGAATTGCTCAGACGGAGAAGTTATTTATAGGAGGAGATTTAAATGGACACGTGGGCAGGAAGACAGGCAACTATGGAGGTTTTCATGGTGGCCATGGTTTTGGGGAGAGAAACGAGGATGGGGAAGCTATCTTGGATTTTGCAATGGCATATGATCTCTTCTTAGCCAACACCTTCTTTAAGAAGAGAGAAGAACATGTGATCACCTACAAGAGTGGGTCGTCAAAAACACAAATAGATTTTCTTCTAATGAGGAAAGGGGATCGTATAACTTGTAAGGATTGCAAAGTTATACCAGGAGAGAGCGTGGCTAATCAACATCGCTTGTTGGTGATGGATGTACATATCAAAAGAGTAAGACAAAAGAACAAGACTTGGAAGTGCCCAAGGACTAGATGGTGGAATCTAAAAGAAGAAAAACAAGCCATTTTCAAAGAGAAGGTAATCACCCAATGTGTGTGGGATAGAGAGGGGGAAGCTAGCCAAATGTGGGATTCCATGGCTAGTTGTATCCGAAAAGTAGCAAAAGAGGTATTAGGAGAGTCCAAGGGCTTTGCCCCACACCAAAAGGAATCTTGGTGGTGGAATGAGGAGGTACAAACAAAGGTGAAGGCTAAGAAGGAATGTTGTAAAGCCTTATACAAGGAGAGGACTGATGAAAATGGTGAAAGGTATAGAAAAGCGAAGCAAGAGGCGAAGAAAGCTGTCAGAGAAGCTAAGTTAGCGGCTTACGACGATATGTATAAACGACTAGATACCAAAGAAGGAGAGTTGGATATCTATAAACTATCTAGAGCAAGGGAAAAGAAGACAAGGGACCTAAACCAAGTGAGGTGCATCAAGGATGAGGATGGAAAGGTTCTTGCTACAGAGAACGCGGTTAAAGACAGATGGAGAGGTTATTTTCATAATCTTTTCAATGAAGGACATGAAATGAGTGCTTCTTTAGGGGAGTTGAGTAACTCAGAAGAGTGTAGAAACTACTCTTTTTATCGTCGAATCCGGAAGGAAGAAGTGGTTGTAGCTTTGAAGAAGATGAAGCATAAAAAAGCAATAGGCCCAGACGATATACCAATCGAAGTGTGGAAACTTTTGGGAGAGACAGGTATAACATGGCTCACTGACCTTTTCAATAGGATTTTGAAAACGAAGAAGATGCCAAATGAGTGGCGAACGAGCACTTTGGTGCCTATCTACAAGAATAAGGGCGACGTACAAAATTGCATGAACTATAGGGGTATTAAGCTAATGAGTCATACAATGAAGCTCTGGGAGAGAGTCATTGAGCATAGATTGAGGCAAGAGACACGGGTTTCGGACAACCAATTCGGGTTCATGCCAGGGCGCTCAACCATGGAGGCAATCTATCTCTTACGAAGATTGATGGAAAGATATAGAGATGGGAAAAAGGATTTACACATGGTCTTTATAGATTTGGAAAAAGCGTATGATAGGGTCCCAAGAGACATTCTTTGGAGGATTTTAGAGAAGAAAGGAGTACGAGTAGCATATATCCAAGCTATAAAGGATATGTATGAAGGAGCAAAGACTGCCGTAAGAACTCATGAAGGACAAACCGAAAGCTTTCCCATAACTGTAGGATTACATCAAGGCTCATCCTTAAGTCCTTACCTTTTTGCGTTGGTAATGGATGAGTTAACACGACATATTCAAGATGATATTCCTTGGTGTATGCTTTTCGCAGACGATATAGTGTTGATAGATGAAACTCAGGAAAGGGTAAATGCAAAGCTTAACCTTTGGAGAGAAGTGTTGGAATCTAAAGGTCTTCGCCTAAGCCGATCAAAGACAGAATATATGGAGTGCAAGTTCAGTGCAAATGGAGGCCAAAACGAGTTAGGGGTGAGGATCGGAGATCAAGAAATACCAAAGAGCGACCGTTTTCGTTACCTAGGATCTATCTTGCAAAAGAACGGAGAATTAGACGGAGATCTCAACCATAGAATACAAGCTGGATGGATGAAGTGGAAGAGTGCATCCGGCGTGTTGTGTGACCGCCGTATGCCACTGAAGCTCAAGGGAAAATTTTATAGGACGGCAATAAGGCCGGCGATGCTGTATGGCACAGAATGTTGGGCGGTGAAACATCAACACGTACACAAAATGGGTGTAGCGGAGATGAGGATGCTTCGTTGGATGTGTGGGCACACGAGAAAGGAAAAGATTAGGAATGAGGATATCCGGGGTAAAGTAGGAGTAGCCGAAATTGAAGGAAAGATGAGAGAAAATCGGTTACGGTGGTTTGGACATGTGCAAAGAAGGCCTACTGACGTTCCGATTAGAAGATGCGACTATGGGACAGAGGTGCAGGGCCGAAGGGGTAGAGGAAGACCTAGGAAAACTTTGGAAGAGACTCTAAGAAAAGACTTAGAGTACTTGGATCTAACGAAGGACATGACACAGGATCGAGCACAATGGCGTTCTAAGATTCATATAGCCGATCCCACTCAGTGACTTGGATTTTCCAAGTCTCCAACCGAGAAGTTTTCCTCATTCGGGAAATTAAGAGAACACTACCCCAACCTACATGCTCCACTCAGAAACCTTCAACATACAAGCTTTAACAAAAGAAAATTCAAAGAACTTAGCGAAGAAGGCTTTGGTGTATTTAACACAATACGTTGAAATGAAGGAAAGCTTATTTATTGATATCCCCGATAACCTACAAATATGTACATATACATGAGTCAAAATAAGCACACAAGAGGGAGCCTTCACAAAGGTTGCTTAGGAGAAGTCTCAGCAGTCGGTAGAGCCCCAGAAAGAGAAGGCATCGGAGGGGGATCATTTGGAGCCTCAGTACTGGACAGAACCCTAGAAGGAGGAGGCATCAGAGGTTGATCATTTGGAGCATCATTACGCGGTACCGCCCCAGAAGACGAAGGCAATAAATGCCTTTGGAACAAACCCACAAATCTCTGATGATCAAGTAAAACCTGACCATCAGTTTCCTTCATCTGGTCAAGCTTCCTCTTCATGTTTGTAGCATAGTCATGTGCGAGCCGGTGCAACTGTTTATTCTCATGCTTGAGCCCTCTAATCTCCTGTTTGAGACTCATCACTTCAGCCGCCAATGATTCAACTTGGCGGGTTCGAGCAAATAGGCGTTGGGCCATATTAGACACAGAACCTGCACACTGAACACTGAGAGCCAGCGAATCCTTAACAGCTAACTCATCAGACCGTTTGGAAAGTAGTCTGTTATCTTTGGGAGTGAGAAGGTTCCTGGCCACCACCGCAGCGGTCATATCATTCTTCATCACGGAATCCCCAACGGTAAGAGGACCAGTAGGGGAGACGAAGGATGGGCGCCATATGTTGTCTGGAGAAGGCGGGGCTGCCTCTTCAACAAGGTTCAAGTCAAAACGACGGTCGGAGGGGCCAGACATTTTCAAAGGTGTTGAAGAGAGAAGAGGTCGGACAAATCAAGATCTTAGAAGTGCAAGAATGAAGCTTCTACTGGTAGAGATTCAAGTGTGCTTTGGAACTTAATGCCAGCCCCTATAAAAATCTGCACTCGACGAAGCTTCAGAAATCGAAGAGGCGCCTGCTCAGAAATCGAAGAGGCGTTTGCTTTCTCAAAAGCTGGGCTGCTCAAAGACCACGAAGGCCGATCTCAAAAATCGAAGAGGCGCTCGCTTTCTCAAAAGCTGGGCTCCCCAGAGACCACGAGGGCCGATATCAGAAATCGAAGAGGCACCTACTTTTCCAGCCTTTTCCAGCCTTGTCAGCACCTGTCACACGCACACTCAGTTTTGCGGAAATTATGGGCATTCTGTCAAAGACTTCTGGGGAAGTAGAAAACACATGAATCTTACTGTTCAATCACCCACTTCCCACACGCAACAATAGCTCATGGGTACCACAGATAACTTTGCCAAAGTTCTCTGCCAAAGTTGAGCACGTGAAGCTTGCAGCTCCCACTACATCGCTCTGACCAAGAAGGGTAAAAGAATAGCAAAGAAACAGCACTAACAAAGTTTAGACCCATAAATTTTGAAGGTCTAGCTACCATATTATTACCCACAAGGGTAAAGGAACAGTACCACTGCTGGATAATTGGAAAGTCCCTGTGTGTCAACCTCTGTGCTTCGTGGCAAGGTAGACTAGCAAACATGCCCAACCTTTACTCACATTCGAGAAAACACTCCCAATAAGATTGCTTGCTCCAAAATCGAAGAGGCACCGTCCTCCGAATCTCGAGAGCCAGACTCCCAACATGACTACTTTCTTAAAAATCGAAGAGAGGGTAAAGGAACAGTACCATTGCTGGATAATTGGAAAGTTCCTGTGTGTCAACCTCTGTGCTTCGTGGCAAGGTAGACTAGCAAACATGCCCAACCTTTACTCACATTCGAGAAAACACTCCCAACAAGATTGCTTGCTCCAAAATCGAAGAGGCACCGCCCTCCGAATCTCGAGAGCCAGACTCCCAACATGATTACTTTCTCAAAAATCGAAGAGACACTGCTCCCCGAATCTCGAGAGCCAGACCCCCAGCATGATTGCTTTCTCAAAAATCGATGAGGCATCGTTCTCCGAATCAATCGAAGAGGCGCTCGCTTTCTCAAAAGCTGGGCTGCTCAGAGACCACGAGGGCCGATCTCAGAAATCGAAGAGGCCCTACTTTTCTAGCCTTGTCAACACCTGTCACACGCACACTCAGCTTTGCAGAAATTATGGGCATTCTGTCGAAGACTTCTGGTGAAGTAGAAAGCACATGAATCTTACTGTTCAATCACCCACTTCCCACACGCAACAATAGCTCATGGGTACCACAAATAACTTTGCCAAAGTTCTCTGCCAAAGTTGAGCACGTGAAGCTTGCAGCTCCTACTACATCGCTCTGACCAAGAAAGGTAAAAGAATAGCAAAGAAACAGCACTAACAAAAGTTTAGACACATAAATTTTGAAGGTCTAGCTACCATATTATTACCCACAACTGTAAAGGAACAGTACCACTGCTGGATAATTGGAAAGTCCCTGTGTGTCAACCTCTGTGCTTCGTGGCAAGGTAGACTAGCAAACATGCCCAACCTTTACTCACATTCGAGAAAACACTCCCAATAAGATTTCTTGCTCCAAAATCGAAGAGGCACCGTCCTCCGAATCTCGAGAGCCAGACTCCCAACATGACTACTTTCTCAAAATCGAAGAGAGGGTAAAGGAACAGTACCATTGCTGGATAATTGGAAAGTCCCTGTGTGTCAACCTTTGTACTTCGTGGCAAGGTAGACTAGCAAACATGCCCAACCTTTACTCACATTCGAGACAACACTCCCAACAAGATTGCTTGCTCCAAAATCGAAGAGGCACCACCCTCCGAATCTCGAGAGCCAGACTCCCAACATGATTACTTCCTCAAAAATCGAAGAGACACTGCTCTCCGAATCTCGAGAGTCATACCCCCAGCATGATTGCTTTCTCAAAAATCGAAGAGGCATCGTTCTCCGAATCTCGAGAGCCAGATACCACAGACCACTTTTTCAAAGTGCTCTGACAGAGTTAAAACATGTGAAACTGGCAGCTCCCACTACCGTGCTATGACCAAGCAGGGTAAAGGAATAGCATTACTACTTGTTGTTAGGGAGACTCCTATATATGTCGACCTCCATCCCCAACGGACAGGCAGACCTGCAAAAATGCTCAACCCTTCATCATATCTGAGAGGGCACTCCCAACGAAGCCTTTCGAAATATTCAGCTTTCTTTCCCCCCGATAATACCTCTGCAAACAAGCTATACTAGAGCAAGAATATCTCATATCATCAGGGTTAAAAGCAAGAGTATCCCATATCATGCTTTTTTCCTGTCTTTTCTTTTGGCCTTGTTTTTACCTGCAAGACAAGGAGAAAGAGAGCAATCAGTCAGCACTTGGAATCAAGCTTCCAGCCAGGAACTGACTGCCTGGAACCCCTTACCTGATTACTTACCTGGCATTGCTCTCGAGTACTCATCTTCAACATCTTATGTTTCCAGGGAAGATTCCGCATCTGCTTGAGGAACAGATAGGGCAAGTGCGAAGGATACAAGGAAGCATGTGGAGACAAGCGTAACAGCACCCGTGCCGATACATTCATTACTCTGTCAAAAGCAAAAGTATCCCATATCAGCAGGGTGGAACGTACTCTAGATTTGATGGACTTGTTTTGACCCTCAAATTCTTCAGTCGGCCTTATACTCTGGAGGAAACCAGAAAACCCTCCAGCTCAGTTCAAGAATAAGCCTGTGGAAAGTTACTTCTTCAAAAGCAAAAGTATCTCATATCATCTCTTCTCATTTTTCTTCTCTTTATCCTTCATGCTGCTGCAAGATGGGGAGAAGGTGAACAATCAGTCGGAGCTCTGATTGCTTACCTTGTCTGTCACCTCTTTCAGCAGACCCCCTAGCTCGGCGACTTGGGGGACTCCTACTACATGGTTTGTATCGCGCTTGACCAAGCCTGAAACTACAAGTAAGCTTCAAGTGAAATTGATACATTACCTTGTGCATCTCCACCAGTTAAAGATACCACCCCTGGATGGAGGAAGAGTACTTCCAGAGAAGATGCCACATCTACCTATGAGACAGATAAGGCAAGTCAAGACGACACCACACTCCGATACTTAGAAGTTTCGTGATTACGAGATCATTCTCCCACAATATTTCCTAATGTCATTTGTACTAAATCATTCACTTGTACTCACTAAATGAGAGCTTGAACCTATGTACTTGTGTAAACCCTTCACAATTAATGAGAACTCTTCTATTCCGTGGACGTAGCCAATCTGGGTGAACCACGTACATCTTGTGTTTGCTTTCCTATCTCTATCCATTTATATACTTATCCACACTAATGACCGGAGCAATCTAGCGAAGATCACAAAAAGCGATCGTTTTCGCTACCTAGGATCTATCTTGCAAGAGAACGGAGAATTTGATGGAGATCTCAACCATAGAATACGACCTGGATGGAAAGAGTGCATCCGGCGTGTTGTGTGACCGTCGTAGGCCACTGAAGCTCAAGGGAAAATTTTATAGGACGGCAATAAGGCTAGCGATGTTGTATGGCACAGAATGTTGGGTGGTGAAGCATCAACACGTACACAAAATGGGTGTAGCGGAGATGAGGATGCTTCGTGGGATGTGTGGGCACACGAGAAAGGATAAGATTGGGAATGAGGATATCCGAGGTAAAGTAGGAGTAGCCGAAATTGTAGGAAAGATGAGAGAAAATCGGCTCCGGTGATTTTGAACATGTGCAAAGAAGGCCGACTGACGCTCCGGTTCGAAGATGTGACTACGGGACAGAGGTTCAGGGCCGAAGGGGTAGAGGAAGACCTAGGACAACTTTGGAAGAGACTCTAAGAAAAGACTTAGAGTACTTGGATCTAACGGAGGACATGACACAAAACCGAGCGCAATGGCGTTCTAGGATTCATATAGCCGACCCCACTTAGTGGGAAAAGGCTTTGTTGTTGTTGTTGTTGTTGTCAAACGATAGATTTGTTAGATTAGAGAGCCGGTGGGGTTTAAACCCATGCCATGGTGCAGAAACGACACTCATTTTCATCACTGTGATAAAAGGCCACTTGCAAGTGTAAAGAATTCAGGTTTTCGGTAAAGAATTTGAGGCCCGTCACAAGTGTCGGCCCAATTTATAAATGAGGTTCAAATACAAAAGTTACGTTACCGCCACCCAGCCCAGTTCCCGCGCCGTCGTCCCCAAATTCCACCAGTGTTCCGATTTCCAGCGAACCCTAAACCATTAAACGCCGCGTTATGACGTAGGCAAATTCTGTAACAATGGAAAAGCTGTCACCTTCTGCCTCTTTACCACAGTGATGAAAAAGTGTTAAAAGTTCTTGCATGACACCGTAGATTTAAATCCCGTCGGTGACTAATCTAATATCTAATCTAATAAAATCTTTTGTTTGACAAAAAATAAAAAAAATGATGTCACCTTGTTCTTCGTCAGTTGACCACGAAGCTTGGACAGAGTAAGCAGAAGAACTATAAACTCTTCGGTCATCACAAATTCTCCACATTTCTCAAATTTTACATCCCAATTTTCTAACAAAAACCGAAACACCAGGGCCCAAGATTTGCTGAAGCAAAAATTGATTGCAGAAGATGATTTTATACATATCAATATAAGGATAAGGTCAGAGAACTCTAGAGCTCAACTTCGAAGGCTCATCTAGGGCCCCTAAATTCTCAGAGCTGGTCCTGAGTCCCATACCCAAGAATGGCGCAATCAATATCGGGACAAGGAGGGGTGACAATTGGATTGGATGCAACAAAATTCAAACGACAACACAAATGCAATAACAAGTAAATAAACTAGTCGAAATTAAGCTTTTACATCCAAATGTACTGAAAGTGAAATATGACCCTCCATGGCTTAGTTACTCTTCAGTTTCCCCTGCACACATCGGCAAGGTTACCCGAAAACGCCTCCAAGAAAAGGATGAACATGGCAAGCATGCAAGAGGCCACACAGAGCAGAGCCATAATTCCCAAGACGATGTGACACTGATGTCCATCATCAAAGTCCTGGACCCTTGATGATCCCTTAAGAACAGCAAGCCTACCCTCCAAGTCTCTGCATTCTCTCCAGCGCCGGTCACACTTCATAACGCTTTGGATATAGTAGCGTCCGGTCAGAAACAGTTGAAGCCAACCAAAAGCACATAAGACCAGATAGCACCCAAGGAAGAGAAAGTAGTCCGAGCATCTCCAAACTCTGTTGCCGGTCAAGGTCCAAGTAAATCCTACTTGGAAGCCAAGGCAGAGGATGACATGTTTCACCCAAGTTGACACTCCAGAAGTGATTCGCTTTTGGTGCTTTGAAATCTTATATTCTGCTTTCTGTATTTTCTTCATCAGCTTCTCCTTCTCCATCGGAACGATGTCATTTCCTTGGTTTCCAGCCATACCTTTTCCTAATTTGCAAGAAATTGATTCACTCACAATATGTAAAACACATTAACTCACGGATCAAAAAAGTTTATACTTTCTAAGGGATTTTTTTTCAAATCTTTTTAACACTTCATCAACATCGTATGAGTAGCACAAAATTTCGTTAAAACATCGATTGATATGTCAGAACAAAATTAAAATGCAGACTTTCGATACTTTCTAATGCATCCATGGCTCTTCCAAATCCTAAAACAACCTTAATATTTAGAATATGACTTAAAGTGTATTTGGCCATATGTTTGAGTTCAAATTGGTTTAGAAAAGTCTAAAGATGTAAGTTAGTCAGTAATAGTATATTGTCGTGATATACGGACATTAGTTTGGTTGATTTTGTTTGATGGATAATAAACCAGTTATGATCAAATTGCATGTAAAATATTGTGGTTACTAATTTGAGTTTGATATAACAAAGTGATCTTGGGTTTATGCGAGATAATTTGTGCTATATCTTCCTATTTATGCTCAAGTGGGTGAATAAATGTTCGAAAGTAAGCACAACACAAGTCTAAGAGTATATAGCATGGTGGGTCCAAAGTTTCTGGAGAACAAGGGCGAAATCTCAAATGATGCCCTTTAACGACAGATTAGTTGACAAATTTCCTCTACAAACTAAGAGTAATGCTATATATATACCATATTTTTATACTACATTTTCATATCACTTTAAGTAACATTTGATATATACAGTTACATCATTTGAATTAATCAATCAGATTTTTAAATTTAGTTCATTATTTAATAAATTAATAATTAAGAAAAACTAGTTAATTAAATGATGATTATGGTATACGAAGAGTCTTTCACCTTCCTTTCCTTGGGTTTTGCAAATTTTTCAAATGATGTGGTTGTCCACACCAGATGTTACTTAAGGTGATCTAGAAATGTGGTATAAAAACATAATATGAATAACATTACTCAAAATAAAAACAATGAATAAACCCCAACAAATTCAGAAAGTGCAAGTTTTTCAACACAAAACGAAACTTGAAAAACCAAGATCACCTTTTTCTTTCTTCTGCAAAGTTGATAACTTCAGATCTGTAATAAGAAGGAAATAACCTTAATACTTGACTACAAACTTTTGGAAAAATATCACAAATTTGAAATCTTCCATAACCAAAATCGCTAAAGTAAATACCTTGAGTTGCGGTTTGCGGTGTGGAAATGGAGAAAGTTGAAGTCTTTCAGAGAGACAGAGTGAGAGAGTCTGAGGTTTTTTGAGAGGGATGGAGAGAGAGAAGAGCAAAATTTCACCAAAATAGGGGCTCTGCTTTCTTCAGACAATCCTTTGTCATGCATGCTAACCTTCCTACTCTTTCCATCCTTGGCTGTATTTTGCTTTAAATGCTAAAAATACCCTTAATAAATCTCTTTCCATCTTTGGCTGTATTTTGCTTTAAATGCTAAAAATACCCTTAATAAATCCCCCTTTTTTTTTAAACAAAAGATATTATATAGGGGAGAGATGTGTGCTTAGTCTTACAATGGGCCAGCAATAATGATGTAATTCAAATTTGTTTTTGACGAGAATTGAACCTAAGACATTTCACTTACAAGTGAAGATGAATATCATTAAATCGTAGTACTAAGTGATAATAAACCCATTTGAATATGAGTGTTATTACGTGGTGGTGCTATCAACACAATCATTTTTACTTTCTAGAAATTCTTTCTTAATTTTTGTTTTTTGATATTCTTCAATTCATTCAATCTACTGATTGAAAATTAAAAAAAAATGTAACGAAAAGTAAAATGAAATGTGTGGATAGCACCACCCTATTATATTCACCTACTAATCGTATTTTCCCACTTACGGTGCAAATTAAAGAACCAGGTTATGGCTACAAAACAAGAAGTTTTTTCGGAGTCACTAATTTATAATTTATCACATGTGAATCATCTATTAAATTTATGGTATTTGGAACACGTGATAAGTATTTATTGGACAGTAACGCCATTAAAATTAAATCTTACTGACTAAGAGAATCTCTCCTAAATAAATCATGTCTTGGTATGTCCTGGCACTATTTAATCTATTAATTCATTGTAAATTGTTATTAGGATTAGGTGGCTAATTTGAGGATTCTAAACCAGAAAGTATGCAGTAGGTAGTATTTTGACTCTGTAACACATGACATTTTAGTCATTTTCTGTCTATTTTTCAATTTGTTTTGTATATTGACTGATTAATGCTCGACAAATTGAGTTCATTTCACCAATAATATACAATAGATACCTCCCAAAAAAATCACAGAATTGTATACAGGAACATAAACACAAACACCATTCCTAAACAACTAGGCTTTTCAAGAGAGCCAGCTCCGCTGTTCTCACTAGACGAAGAAGATGCTCGGATCATGATCCTAAATTTGCAGTTTCCAGTAGATGGATCACTCGTGGCGACGGTCGAAAGGTTTGGAAACTTGCAGGCAGTGTCCAGCTGATTATTTATTTGATAGTAACTGTTAAATGCATACGAAATGTTTCCGCGAGCATCCAAATCTCCACACGAAGTTCCATATCCGAGACTGGTGCAATCAGCTTTTGAACATGCATAGCTCACGCTTAGCGCCACTTCTGGATCATCAAGACTCGCTGAGGGCGACATGACACACCATTTCTTTTCCAGATATTGTACGCCGCTTGCTGCTACTAATCCATTCGAGCCTGTAGTGCCTAGACTGAGCTGATACTTAGGTGTTCCGTCCCAGTAAAACAGCCCCCAATGGCGTTCAAAGTTACCTGGCTGAATGCTCTTGGCATCTTCATCGATGAGGCTAAATAAGTAGGCGTCCACAGGGCCGGCTCTCATTGGAGTCCCTGCGTTATTCTTGATATGGGACATAAACCCTTGGTTGAACCGTTGAGCATTCTGCATATTTGCATTCAGGTTCCCATCTGTAGGCCAACCGATCTCTCCAATAATTATGGACAAGTTTCCAAATCCGTTTTTCTGTAACGCCCATACAAGGGTGTCATGGTTTGCATCAAACACATTGTTGTAGATTCTTCCATTATCGTTAATAGCACCCGAGTATCCATTGAAGAAGGCGTAATCAGCTGGAAAATTGGCATCATTATAGAGGCTTATGAAGGGATATATATTGACAGTGAATGCAGCACCGTTGTCACTCAGGAACTTGACAATTTCCAACATGAGATCCTTGGTGTCTGGTCGAAAGTCTCCATTAGAAGGTAGGTCTGAGCCACCACTGTCGTAGACGTCAGCATTGATAGGAATCGTGACCTTCACCTGATTGCTCACACCGGCTTTTATGAGAGCTGACTGGATATTCTGAAGGGCAGGAAATATTGTTGGAAGAAAAGTTCCATTGTATGTTGACAACAATGGTTCATTCCCCACTGCAGCATACCTTACAAAGTATGTATGAAACAGGTAAGATCTCGAAAGATTAATTAGACGTAAATTCTACCTTCAGTTAGAACTGGAAAAGATGATTTGATAAAAAACAGTAACTAAGAATGGAAAATGTCTGCCTCCCACCTTCCGAAACAGTTTTTTCTGATAATGAAATTCCGCAAATATTATTCTTCGGTTCAAGACAGCTAATAGAAATTAAAAAACAAATGAACTATAGCAACGATTTAACGCTGCAGGCATTGTTAGTCAAATTTCTTGAGCGTTACTTTCCTTCCTGCAGCACGATAATACTTTGTGAGATGGATATGGATATGGATTTCTACTTGACAAGTCGACTAGCTATAAGGAAAGCATCCTTGATAATGGAGTACTATCATGCTTCAGGGCATATCTACAAACTTAAATGAAGGCAGAAGCATGAAGCGTTATCACCCGCGATTAAAAAACTTTCAATAGAAATAACCTTGGAACAACAGTAAATACAGCAGAGTGTGTGATTCTGTAGAGAGTTGCTCCAACTAGCTACGGCAAATAGATATACCAGATCTCTAAAATGAAGGGGTTCTCTGTGGATGGTCAATGAGAAACTCCTAAACAAGTGAGTTGAAAACCACAGAATGGTGACTCTAGCATTGCAGAATACTCTTCAACCAAATCGAAGTCTTTACTTTTCTACCTGTTGGTCATGACACTGAAGTGCACGAGATGAAAGTGAACCGTACCACATTACCGGAAATCCAAACTCAAACACCAAGGACGGGTCAGGCAAGGTTCTACCTATATGAGAGGATGACTAATGGTACACACACACAGTTCTAGCTTCCCCATATCATCTTTCGATCACGAAGACTGAATCACATAGCGGCTGATCAAGAATTTGATTTCCTAGAAGTAAAAAGGTCACACACAAATGTTTCCCTAACGGATCCATTTGTATACAGGCAAAAACCAAGGAAATTATCTTGTGAGCATAGACAAACTAAGATCCAGGTACTAGCCAAAAAAGGAAACTACATGCCGTTTTTATAGGACTCCAACTGAAACAAAACCCAAATCTAAAAATATGAACAGAGGTAAAAGCTGAGAGAGACAATTTACCTAATATCTACACCATTGGAGACATGTGAGGAGACATTCTTGGAAACCCATTTCTCAGCTGCCTGCATACTGTTAGCCAAAGAATACAGCATCTCATTGGGGATTCCAACCATGACCTGAATCCCAGACTTGCTCAGAGCATTCAGAATACCCGAATCGGCATCGAAAAGCTTGACCTTTTGGATCCCGTTGTTCTTCAACATCTTCACAACAGTTGCTGGTGGGAGAGGGTGTGTTAACTGTGTCCCCCAGTTCGCTCCAATCCCAACCACTAACCCCACCAGCAGATTGAAGAACAATAAGGCAACACTTAGGCCTCTAAAGCCCACACCTTTCAGCAACCCCATCAAAACCCTTCACCAAAAAACTTGGAATTTGAGCAGAAAACTGGTCTTGGAAGCAAAGTGAGTGGATTTAAAGAGATGGGTTTGAATCTTTGGAGCTAAAGTTTGCAACTTTGAGCTTCTGAAGCTTCAAAATTTTGAAAAACCCAGTTCAAAACTTGAAAGAAAAATATTGTTCCTACAAGCCAAAAAAAAAATTCAAAACATGGAAATGATTAATTGAAGTAAAAAGGCAAACTTCCTAATCTATGCACCAAAGTTGAAGAGTGACAACTACAAGAACACCAGAAGAATAAAGCAAAGCATAAAGGGTCAGACCCAGAAGAGGAAATAAGGCTAAAAACTGAAGATTTTTCAATGGGAAGAGTACAGGATTTTTTCGACTTTGGATTTCTTAGAAACAAAGGAAGAGGAAACAAAGAGGGGGAGAACAATAGAAGAATGTTTTCTTTATGTCTGGGTGAGTGTTCAACTTGATTGATTGGAGGATTATAAAAATGGATTCTGAATTAAATAATGATGATGATGATGAGAATAATTAAAGCAGTCTTGAATCTGTGTGCTTTTTAAAGGAAGAGTTTCAGACTTTCACTTTCATGGCAGTTATGGTGGTGGTCACCCTTCATGACTAACTACTGCCAGTGTTCAAGTGATCATGTGTTAAGTTCACTCAGCACAATGGCTAAGCTGTCAGCAAATTGAGAATAACTCCCATGCATTTGGGATTCATCATGTTAGTATGTCATACAAATTTATACACTATCACATATGTATTCCGTTCTCTTCTATCTCTACTTTTATTTCATAATTAAGAGAGAGAGATCGCATATCAGACACGTTCTTGAGATCACAATATTTAAAATTCTCAACATCTATACATAACAATGTATAAGTTTTAAAATTTCGACATTTAAATGTAAATGAATTATCGACATAAAAGAAATTGTGACGAACACAATTTTCTTTAAGTTGGCGAATAGCAAGTTGAGGATTTTCTTGCATAAGATGAAAAGGAATAGAGTGCATGACAAGAAAATACCCATACTTTTTTATAAATTTATTATGGACACTGCTACAAGGATTAACCATTTCTTTCCGACTTTTCTGTTGGAGCCAATATAAAAACAACATTTGCTACATCTTATGAAGATTATCCAAAACCATGGTTTTTGTTCAAAAGTTTATAACCATTGTTAAAACTTTAATATAATAATATAACCAATCAATGCAAGGCGCTTTATTATATTGAACACCAATTCTGAATGGTAACTCATAGCTGAATTATAAGATGATTGTAACTCAAATGATTCCAAAAGTTTACAAATGCATTCGAAGTCTTAGTTAGAAGAATAATTTATATGATACGAGTACACTGTAACGTGATGTTCTGTGTCAATGAAATATGAATATTTAGAATTTTTTTTACATATATCTATATTTGATTAGTATGATATGTCACTGTACCAGTGTACCTGTTCAATGTAAGTTCTCCTCATTAGCTAAATTGAATTTTCCCCTCCTCGTATGACTTGTATAAATAGGAATTCATCATGCAAGTAAACCCAAGGCTTAGGGTTTCCATTACAATAGTCGATTATATACTAAAAAGTTAAAACCATGAATGGCTAGGCGTTTTGTCTTTTTGGAGAGCTTTAGAGCTTGATTGTGTTTATCATTTGCATTATCTTTTATTAAAACATACGACATTGCGTTTTGAATTTTTGACCGTAAAATGAATTTTGGTTTGCCAATTACGGAGTGAATTGTTATTAGTACTTAAAAAATTTCATTTAGCACTTCAAACTTTTTATAATTAAAAAGAAAAATACACTTATAAAAAATATAAAATGAGATTTTTGAAGTGATAATAACAGTTTCCATTATGGAATACATTGTTTGTGCTACTTTTTTTTGTATTTCATTTGTATTAACATGTGCGGCATCCCACATTCGCACGTTCGAGTGTAACCCACTCTTTTACTATTTCTTTGGTCGGTGGGTACACGTGACGTCCCAACCCTTAAATTGGTTGTGCCTCTTGATGTAATGATGGTTGAACATTTGGTATAAAGCCAGAATAAATGCGAGATTCAGATCTTTGTGATCGGAGCTTAAAGATTAGAAGATTCAGATTACTTATCTTAAATTATACGATTTTTTTTAACTTATCTTATTAGCTCATCTCACACAAATCAAGGATCTGGATCTTTCTCTATTCAACGGTCCAGATCTCCTTATATTTGGACTTCTAACTCAGAAATTTGGAAATGATCTAAATTCAATAAATGCCACAATTGATATCGAATTTGTCATAAAAAAAAGTTGATTTAAAGACTTTAGCTTACAAGTAAATAGAGTATTAATAAACTGCAGTACTAGTGAATAATAACAAAAAATAACACTAAACTCGAAATACAAAATAAATGAGATGGATATAATGGTCATACTTGTGTGGACCATCCTTTCTTCATGTAGTGCGGTGGTCACACTTACACGAGGGTCATGAGTTTATATATGCTTAAAATTGGAATGACTTGTAGCTAGTAGCGAAAATTTGAAACCAAAATACGACCTTGAGTGCAGAGGTAGGCCATTTTCAAATCAAATTTGAGTTATAATGTGTACTTTAACAATATTGTATCTTTTAAGAGTTGAGATATTGGAAAAAATTAATATTCATTGATGATTTATCCTAGACAAACTCTTTGAGTCTTAGAACGATGGTGGTGTTCATTCCAAAAATCTCTTTGCGTTTTAACCAGCTTAATTATGTTGTTCTTTAAGAATTTTGACTATGTACTTTCTAATGTTTATTTGTGGAGGCAGATTCTCTGCCCTCCCACTATCCGTGCCCTCCCACTTTCTGTGTTGCCCTCCCACTTTCTATGTTATTCTGTTTGTGTGGTCACGGTTAAGTCACGTCAATATCTTATATTACTATTTATTTTTATCTTATCATCTCTATAAAAAATAATATAAAATATTGATATGGTTTAACCGTAACCACACAAAATAAAAATGTACGAAAAATGGGAGGACATAGAATTTGCTTCCTTTATTTGTTACCATTTATCACAAATTGTACCTTCACTCTTTTAATAAAGTGAATGTTTTTGACCAGGAAAACTGAACGTCCCACTATCAGCTTAAACTTTTTTAATTGTGTAAAATGACCATATAGTACATATTAAAAATTAAAATACTAAAATACCAAACATGTTACTTGATAATTCATATAAAATCAAGGCTTCTTGCTTTGCTTTGTCTTGATAGTTTGCTTCATACCAAACATGTTACTTGGTGTTGATTAGTTTTGTCGTTCGGTGAGATGGACAGTGGGTGGATGTTTAATATGGCAAAATATGATTATTTTACAAAATTGAAATGTTCATAAAGAGTTCAAAATTATTGGTGGGTAAGTTGTGGTCTTTGAATAGAAAAATTGTGTATTTTTTTTTCAATAGTAACTTTACGAAAATAATACGAAAAATAATAGAAAATTTGTGCAATACAAACTAACAGGTCAATTTTAGTTTGCAGTTTTACATGACACAAAAATAATACGACATAAAAAATACAACTTGTTGTCAAGTACTTATGAACCCACCACTCTAATTAGTACCAAAATGGGACTCTCATTTTTAACCAATGGAATTCTCCTCACTCTCGAATAGAAAGTGTCACGCAACCTGTTGTGACTAGATGTATAGTGCCGTTTCTTAAATATCTACTTTTAACACTAGTAAGTATGGAAATATGTTTAAACGCGAAGTGTAGTTGTACACTCCTTTAACGACACTAATTGCGATTCTTCTGAGCATATCATAAATCACATAAGAACTCTCATCCCATTCAAACCACAGTGAACAATAGTAAGTATTAATTTGTTTTTTCTTCCAAAAATATATATATATTTATTAAATAATGATCAAGTGGATATTTTAATTCACTTGAATCATATTTATTTGGTTAATGCAGGGATTAATTCCTAGTACATATAAAGCTTGGTGATCAAGTTGAGTTTTTATCAATGGCAGTGACTACGATAAAAATGGGTTTGATTGTTGCAGAGGTACCACAATCTCATGATCATCATATTTTCATTAGGTTTTTGCAATTTCTGGAATCTTTAACTACTCCCTTTGAGTATTCATCCTTTTTGGAATTGAAATCTTCTTCGAATCATGTGTCTAGAATCAACGAACTAAAAAATTCGAACAATTTATTTTAAATCATGCGGCGGTGAATCACATCAAATGATTGTAGTTAATCACTGCAGGGATATTCTACATTAATTTAGGTGAAACCCCGGACGAGAAGGATGGACCTAACCGCACCAGGTAACCTACCATTTGCTTTTTTAATTTATTTATAACAAAATATCGTTTTGGGTTGTTGTAGCCTGCAGCTGGTGTCCCAATAGTGGGCCGGAATAGGGTAGGCATGTGCAAATACCCACTGTACCCGTCTGATCCAACCGTTGCATATGGATATCGGTCCTACGCATTTCTTGTGGCCTGTTCTTTTCACCGGATTCCTGTCTGTATTTTACCCCTACAAAGGCAAATCAGTTCCATCCCGTGCTTTTCTCCAAAGCACTTTATTTGTTACTTTCTTCGTCATCACTCTGTAAGTCATTCACCAGTGCCACTGATCTCTTTATCTTTTATGGACTTGGATTATATTGTTTGCCCTCCTCATCCCATGCCATTCCCATCTCCTGCTATTTTCTATAGTCACGGTTAAGTTACGTTAACATTATATATTTATTTTTTATAAAAATAATAAGACAAAAAGTAATAGGAATATAAAATGTTGACGTGACTTAATCGTGATCATAAAAATAAAAGAGAATGGAAAAGGCATGAGATGGGGAGAGCAGTCAATCCAAGTCCATCTTTTATACTAGTATCCTTGTCTGAAAGTGCTTTTACGAAGGCCAAAGGCCCAAAGTATAAATCTAGTGCTTCTTGATGTGGTGGAGTTTCACTTTAGTCATTGTAGTTATTTTACTAACCGTTGCAACCCCAAAACAATAAGCTTAATTCCGTCATATTTTTTCAACAACACGAGTTCCGAAGATGTAAAAACGTCTCGCATTGCTTCTCGTGTGTTATTTTTGTCAAAATGTGACGTGATTAATCTATTGGTCTTGAATTGCAATATTCGTCGAATTTGAGCGCTAATGTGGTGGTTATAAGAACACAAGGGTGCCATCGGATTAGCAGCGGCATTACTGTTATGGCCAACAATTTCAGAGCAGCAGGCACCACCACAACAACGTGTATCGAAATATCAGCGGTTGCCTTACGGCCAAAACTGGGTTTCTTGGCGGAGGAGCTTTTTTATCTCTCAGTTCGTCTCTACTGTGGTTGGCTTGCCTCATGCTGGCTAGCAATGCATGAGACGACTTTTTGGAAGATTTGAGTGAATAATCTAAAGCTAAGGAAGCTACTACTTCTGGGATAAGGCAGTGCTTGAAAAAGGACTGGAAAATATAGTTCAGACAACGTAGACTAACATACACGTAGCATGTTTATAGTACGTACATACCTTTCAGACGAGTTCTAAAGATATCTCGTGCATATCGAAAACGTTACCAGACGGACTGTAAGTTAGTTTTAGGTTTTATCTCTTGTTTTCTTTATTAGTTAGCCACTATCCACGCATGTTAAACTGGAGGTTCTTGTGGAGCCAAAAATAATCACAAGGCGACACGTGGATTTCTAGACAAAAGAGGACAAAAGTACCCTTGAGGTACAACGAGATTCCTACGCGCAAGTAGCGGGCAATCATCCCTCAACCAAGTTAAAAGTACTCAAAAAATGTAACAATTCAAAAACCATCTCATCAAATCCCTCTTACAAGGTAACTCCCAAAACCTATTTCATTCCATATATTTTTACCTCTTTTTCCCTCTTTTAGCTAATCAATTAGCTATCATTCCATAACTTACAAAATATTCCACATACAGTACATAACCTCTCAAATATTCATTCCAAAAATGTGTTAACTGGCTAATTAATGGATTGATTACCTAATTAATCCATTAATTGTCAAATAACTCACACATTAAACCACAAAATGCACACAAAAAGCATCCCAAAGGCCGGCCACCTTTTCTCCAAATGGGACCGGCCATGCCCTATAAATACTACCCATTTTTCTTTAAAAACCTAAGTCCACACTCTTGCAAAACTCCAAAAACTCTATAAACATTTTTCTCTCTAAATTCTAACTTTGGCATCGGAGGTTCTTTGGCCAAATCCCCCTCATTCATTGTGGACGCGTGAGGCTTTTGACCTTAACCAAAAGTGTTAATTGTTTTGTAAGTGCAATTTTGTCCAAGATCATGGAGAAAGAAATTTGCATCCACAAATTGGTGCTTTCATTGAGAGAAGAGTCACACACTAATAGAAGACTCTCGCATAAAAAGGTTTTTCTCTATTTTCTAGTCCACTTGTATTTTTTCGTACGTTCTTATTATTAGAATTTTTTATTTGCAAATATTCTTTGACAAAACGTAAAAGAGAAATACAATGGCTAGAAATTTAAAAAAGTCCATGAGTGAAAATTCCAATATTCAAGAAATGGGACCGCGGTAATCCACGAGACTAAATGTGATCTTAAGGGGAGCAGCACCAAGCCGTGCTATCCAAGGCCCACGCCACCAAAGCTACGGCCTGAGCCATGTCACTTCATGCCCAACGCGAGCCCAATGCGTTGCCAAACCGAGCCCAAGCTTCATATTCGCGAGCATCACACGTTGAGCAGCTTGCTCTCGCGGCCCAGCCTGCTCTCGTGGTCCAGCTTACTCCCGCGGCCCAGCCTGCTCTCGTGGTCCAGCTTACTCCCGCGGCCCAGCTTGCTTCCGCTAAGCAGCCCACTCTCATGGCCCAGCCTGCTCTCGCAGCCCAGCCTGATCTCGTGGCATTCCAAGCAGCCCAAATCGGTCTAAGGTTAGTTCAATTATTCCTGACTTCAAGTTTATGGGCCTACGATGGAACCGGGGGCATTTTCACCACGTTTCTCCGTGGATTTGACATTTTCCAATTCAAATCTTGCACCCGGAGCCTACCACACTTCCACTGCTCAAGGAGGCACATTTCTTCCAAGTTCTTCTAATCTAAATGGTGAACAACACTTGTCTCGACAAGTCATATAGTTGACGAGCGTCCTTGCACAACAGACAACCTTGGTGAATCAACTCTTGCAACGCATTGAGATCCAACGTGCCTCGAACGAGGTGTCCCGAAGTAGGATAAGGGCAGATGAACCTCTCCACCAGCGTTTGGCAAACAACCTATCAACCAACCATGATCCGAGCATTCTGGTGGTTTACTTTCCCGCCTGGATCATTGGGATAGCGTATACTCTCATCTTATCACGTGGATGAGCGTGCATTCCTTATCAAGCCCATGGACGATCATATGTTCACGGTTGAAGTCACACTCCGATTATCAATATGGATAACCTTCCAGGTGAAATGTTCATTCACAACTAGGCTTGCAAGGAGTATTCTCCACCTCACATTGGAGTAAGCAGCACGGTAGACGGAGAGAAACAGTCACTAAATTCGACTCAAGTTCAACCGACAATCTGCGAGCAGCCTGTTTGCCTGCCAGGAACATGCCATATGCACTGCAACCGCGGCATAGACGAGTTGATCATAGGAAAGAGTGGCCCAAACCCATAGGTCACGACCGAGGGCAGCCGAAAGTTCCATTGCCTCAGCAGAGGTAAATTCAAGAAGAAGTTGAGAGGCTTCTAACTGAACGATTGTGCAATTTCCAACGTAAAGAGCCTGCTGACGATGCGCTTCGACGATACATGACCAACATAAGCATGTCACCATTCACGAATGAGATCGAGTGGATAGATCCACTTTGCGGGTTCACTATGCCTCACTTCACTCCATACAAGGGAGATGAATATCCGGATTGACATCTCAAGCACTACCGCAGTACCATGATCCTCTACAGGAACAACGACATGCTTATGTGCAAAAATTTTGCCACAACTCTACAAGGCGAGGACCAAGATTGGTTTCACTCTACCGCCGCAGTCGATCCGAAGTTTCAATGAACTTTCTTTTTTTTTCATTAAGGAGTATTCGTCTAACCGCTCAATCAAAAGGACATCCGACCATCTTTTCAGCATCATAAAAGACCCTAGGGAGACAATTTGCGACTATGTCAAGAGGTTCAAAGCTGAGAAGGCCAAGATTGTTGGCTGCAACGAGGACATAGCAACGTTAGCATTCAGAAATGGGCTTCCTACCGAACATCCTTTATTCGAAAAAATGATCATGGGAGAATAACTGACCCTAACAACTTCGTATACTTTGGTATAAAAACATGCATTATGGGATGAGGCCAAGCAGTCTAACAAAAACGAGTCAGAAAATAAGCACATGGAACGTTCCTCGACCAAAGAAGACTCATGGCCTGAAACATTCACCAAGTTCACAGTTCCAATCGGCCAAATTCTCCGCAAGCTCAAGAATGAACCTTGGTTCGAACTGCCGCCGCCCATGAAATGCGATCTTACCAGGCTGAATCATACAAAGTATTGCACATTCCATTAAGGACCAGGCCACACTACCAACGATTGCCTAAAGTGGAAGCAGTACATTGAGAAGCTGACAAATGAGGGTCGATGCGATGAGTATCTTGACAGGTCAACGAAACAACCTACACAAGCAGGGAAAGTCTCCATCACCCCCTTAGCCCCGTTTGGGCTTTTCCAAATAAGTTCAAAGTCTTAAGCAGCTTGACGAACAAGGCCTCGCAAGACAAATATTATCCAGTTTGTTATGTAGTTTCTACCTTTCAGCACGGTTGATTTATTTCTTTGTTATCAATGAAGATTCAAGAAGTCACTCATAAGCCTGGCTCAACTGCTGTCCACAACAACTGCTCAAAACCCTGTCTAGGTTTACTCTCCAGTGTGAGAGGATAAACTAATTGCTCTCTAGTGCAAGAGGGTAAACCAATTCCCCAACACCCATATGGGTTTGCTCTCGAGTGTGAGAAGATAAACTAATTGCTCTCTAGTGCGATAGTGTAAACCAATTCCCCGACACCCATTGCTCTCCAGTGTGAGAGGATAAACTAATTGCTCTCCAGTGCAATAGGGTAAACTAATTCCCCGACATCCATATGGGTTTGCCCTCCAGTGCGAGAGGATAAACTAATTGCTCTCCAGTGCGAGATGGTAAAATAATTCCCCGACGCCCATATGAGTTAGCTCTCCAGTGAAAGAAGATAAACTAATTGTTCTCCAGTGCGATAGGGTAAACCAATTCCCCGATACCCATATGAGTTTGCTCTCTAGTGTGAAAAGATAAACTAATTGCTCTCCAGTATGAGAGTAAACCAATTCCCCGACATCCATATGGGTTTGCTCCCCAGTGTGAGAGGATAAACTAATTGATCTCCAGTACGATAGGGTAAACTAATTCCCCAACACCTATCTGGGTTTGCTCTCCAGTGCGAAAGGATAAACTAATTGCTCTCCAGTGCGAGATGGTAAAATAATTCATCGACACCCATATGGGTTTGCTCTCTAGTGAAAGAGGATAAACTAATTGCTTTCTAATGCGAGAGGATAAACTAATTGTTCTCCAATGCGATATGGTAAACTAATTCCCTGACACCCATCTGGGTAAAGCTCTCCAGTGCAAGAAAGCCACATAGCTCAAAAAGATCGAATGCTTGAAGATCAACTAGGCAGCAAATGGTCAGGGGGTAGCAGCCATTTTTGCACTCAATAATTTGCTTATCTGACACTTTATCTTTAGTAGCTCCGATCTTGGCAGCTCCATCCACGGCAGTTGAGAAATCAAACTCAAGAAGTTTCCTCATTTTTGGCAGGCAGCCCAGACGTGGTAGCCTAAACAATTGCCCATGCCACGCCACTTCCTCTGCCCATGCCGAACCAATCATTGACTTTAATCAAGCCGAGCCGCTTAAGCAATGGCCCCTGCCACATCACTTCCTTGGCCCATGACAAGCCGACTCTTGGCCATTGCTAGCCAACGTGCCGCACCACCCTGACGATTGCCCAATGGCAGCACCACCCAAGAATAAGATAAGAAGAATTAAGTTTTTTCTTGCCTCGGTGCGGCACGGAGAAGACGAAGAAAGCAACGAAAGACGATCATTTGCACGGGCAAGTGTAGAAGATTGCCAAGGGAGGGGGAACAAATATCCTCTAAGCTTTCCCTCTTTTGTAGGGTAGAATAAATCGCTCTCCAAAGTTGATTTAACAACCCACTTAAGGTGGACTTAAATAGGCTTTGAGAGATTTATTTCCCTTTCCTAAAAGGATCTAATTTCCTATTAAAATAGAGAATCAACATCAAATTAAGAAACAATTCAAAGTTTCCTAGTGCAAGAAAATATCTACACCTGTTGCCCTTTTCTGCGAGCAACCCAACAGGTGTGGGGGCATTTGTGGAGCAAAAAATAATCACAAGGCGACACGTGAATTTCTAGACAAAAGAGGACAAAAGTACCCTTGACGTACAACGAGATTCCTACGCGCAAGCAGCGGGTAGTCATCCCTCAACCAAGTCAAAAATGCCAAAAAAAGGTAACAATTCAAAAACCATCTCATCAAATCCCTCTTATAAGGTAACTCCCAAAACCTATTTCATTCCATATATTTTTTACCTCTTTTCCCCTCTTTTAGCTAATCAATTAGCTAGCATTCCATAACTTACAAAATATGCCACATAAATTACACAACCTCCAAAATATTCATTCAAAAAATGTGTTAATTGGCTAATTAATCCATTAATTGCCAAATAACTCACACATTAAACCACAAAATGCACACAAAAAGCATCCCAAAGGCCGGCCACTTTTTCTCCAAAGGGGACCGGCCATGCCCTATAAATACTACCCATTTTTCTCTAAAAACCTAAGTCTACACTCTTGCAAAACTCCAAAAACTCTCTAAACACTTTTCTCTCTAAATTCTAACTTTGGCATCGGAGGTTCTTCGGCCAAAGCCCCCCATTCATCGTGGACGTGTGAGGCTTTTGGCCTTAACCAAATGTGTTAATTGTTTTGTAGGTGCAATTTTGTCCAAGATCAAGGAGGAAGAAATTTGCATCTAAAGTTCTATCGATGGATAAGATAAATATTGTTTCTTCTCTCTACTTAGCTTGTATATTTCAATACCAACTCAACTTAGCATTTTCATTATTACATATAGTTACTCGCTATCATTATTGTATCATACTGTCATTTTATGTTGAAATGACGTTACTTTTGGATTTGATCTCATTTTCTTTAGTAGCAGGCAACTGTCCATGTTGATCAACATGCGGTTCTCTTAAATTCTCAATGTTTATATAAACCTTCTTCTTTAATTAATAACTAATAAATTAATTTCATTAGCCCCTTTATTAGGTTTTATTATTTTATAAATACAATAACATAAGGGGGTCAAATGTGTGATGCTAAAAAGCAGGAGGAAGCAACGCAAAGTCTTTAACTTCTCTTGGCCATCATTTGCTTTGATCAGGTCACTCAATTCTTGTGGAGATTTTACATCCCAATTATTGGGAAATGCCCTTTATATGTAAAAGAATTAATTAAGAAATACGAAGTCTTAAACAAATGTCATTGTACTTGTGAGTGGTCGATCAGTGCATTTGGAGATTCTGATATACTTAATTCGTAAGAAATTCTATAGCGTATGTCAATCTTATCTCTCTTTTATTTTATCAATAACATTTTTTAAGTTGATCGAGATTCGAACATTAGAGACTTGCTGCATTTTTTTTAATAAACAATTCTTTCATTTGCTTTATCAATTGCATTTTTTAAGTTGATCTAGATTTGAACGTTAGAGAATTGCTTCATTTTGGAATATTTATGAAAAAAATTCTTTCATACCATGTAGTATTAAATGTTACGAACATTTTTTTTCTTTGAAATGTTACGAGCATTGAATAACGTGAATTAATTCGGATTATAACTTCTCGTAAATTTAGACAATTCAATTTTTGTAGCACTGCAGTGGAACCCCATAGTTATTAGCATGTTTTTGGAGATATTCGAGACTACCAGTATTGTTTGTTTTCATGTTGTTTTATAAAATAGTATGTTCTAACACATTGTATCTTTAGATGTAGTGTAAGATGTTGATATCATTCCTTTGTGCCGTGTTGGTTGGTGTGTGTTAAAAGTTATATATAGAAAGAATAGTTGTTTGTGATTATTTTCTAAAAACAAATAAGGGATTTTCATAATTATTTTCACAAATAAAATCATTCACGAATGATAAACCTACACAATTACAATTGAATAGTTAAATTTTGTTTAATAAAAAAGAACTAACGAATAGCTTTGGCAGTCCACAATTTTGAAGACCAAAAAGACTCACGAAAACATTAAATGGTTAGATTTTAGCATCATACTTATCTCTAATATATATCATATTCACATTTATATACGAGTCGAATGTGAAAATTGCTTTGAATAAGTGAAATCAATTGCTGATTTATTAATAAACTATTACTTACAATGAACAACTAACAAAATATTTGGTACACATAATTTCTTAGTAAACAATCAACAATATTTAATGTTCATTACAACTTGCCAAATTGACATTCATGATTCAACATTCCACACGCAATCTTGAAATATAAAAATATCAGACAATTCCAAAAAATAACAAAATAAAAGACTTCCCACAATTTCCATGGCATTCTGACCGTCCGATCATCACCAACATCTTCCAAAACTAACAGTCCGGGTCCCACAGGTGACTAAAACGGCCCACATACCGTCCAGATTCATCACGGTGACAGTTACTAGCAGCAAGAAAGATAAACGAACGCGCCAAAAGAGTGGTCTAAAAGCAAACTCGCTCTCCCAGCTGAGCTGGCACCGGAGATAAAGGAGGGATTCTAGAACCGGTTCGGTTGACTCTTTAAGTCTTCCGCATAAATAAATAGATAAGACACAATTACAAAATCCCCATAGGGCCATTTCTCTGGATTCCGATTCCCTCAGACGGAGAATCCCAAACCCACCAGTGTAAAACCGGTTCAGAATTCGATTCGATTCCCTCCGACCTCGTTTCTCTCAGGTAATTTTTTCGCTGGGTTCCGGTTCGATTTTGATTTGGGAGATTTTTTGTTGGGTTTTGTTGGAATTATGATTTCAATTTTGTTAAATTTGAATTGTTTTGGTTTCAGGGTAGTGGTGATTTTGCGGCTATGGAGGTGACCGTGAAGCAGATGTCTTTGACAGTGGCACTTTTTGGTGTTCTCTCATTCGTTTTCGGAGTTATTGCCGAAAACAAGAAGGTAATTGTGAATTTTGTGATGTATTCCCTGATTATTTTGTGTATATTGTGTTCTAAAACTGTAGCCTCCCGTGGTAGTTTAGACTATTGACTGAACTAAAAGGAAATAATTGTGGCCTCTTGGACGGTTTGATAGGTGAAATTGGTGAATTTTGTATTAGAACACTGAACACTCAATGGGTCTTTCCGAAATTTGGTAAATATTGTAAAGAAATGTTTCCTTTGTTGTGTGTTTTCCCGTCTTCTCGGCAGGTGAATCACCTGTAGACAAGAGTGAAACTTGTTCGACAATTGAGTGTCCCTTACTAATTTTGAGTAAAACAAAGACAAGTTATTTGTGTATTCATGGTTGGAAGACGTGACACAGAACCGAGCGTAATGGCGTTCTAGGATTCATATAGCCGATCCCACTTAGTGGGAAAAAGCTTTGTTGTTGCTATTGTTGTTGTTTCAAGTTACTGGTGGTGAAATAAATTCTGATTTGCACTTATATGATCGAGCGATTCTGGTTAATAACAAGAAACAAAAGGAAACGTTTCTGTAGGATATTTATCCTAGTGTGTGGAAATTACAGCAGAAAAAATATTACGAGTCCTATTCGTATATTCCCTTTCTTTATTTGTGAAGTAGTTGCATGTCTTCTTTGCTACTAAATAGATTCTTTGTTTTGATCTCTTGACAGCCAGCAGTTGGAACTCCTATCGCTGGGAAAGATGTTGTGATCTGCAAGTATCCTACAGATCTATCAGTTGTCTTCGGGTATCTGTCTTTTGCCTTCCTCCTGGTATCTACAGTCGCTGGATTCTTGTCGTTGTTTTACCCATACAAAGGGAAGTCCCTCCCACAAGCTGCTTTGTTCCGAAGCACTAGTTTCGTCATATTCTTCAACATTTCTCTGTGAGTGTTCTTTTCTGTGCGTCGCATTTTTGTATATATCTATATTAGATTTTGAACTCTGACAAGTTCTATGATGCCGGCAAGTCATCTGCTTTTCATTGCCTATATAAACATATTTCGTCTACCATTTCTGGATCTGTTAGCTTTTATGTCACGCAGGATGCATCAAATAGTTTAGAGTAGCTGACCAAGATAAATTCCATTATGCCACCACTGTGACCGTAAAAGCTGCTCCACCCACTCTTTCTAATCGCTGTTCGTTGGTGATGGTTCTATTACGCAGGCTTACAGCAGGACTAGCTGCGGCTCTGTTGCTATGGCCTACAATAACCGAGCAACTTCATCTCACAAGAAACGTTCATCGCAATCTCAAAACAACCTGTCCAACTGCTAAGACGGGTCTCCTTGGTGGCGGTGCTTTTGTATCCCTTGATGCGTCGCTCTTTTGGTTGGTTGCCCTCATGTTAGCCGACAACGCTCGAGAGGACTATTTTGAGGAGACAGAAAAGGATGTTAAGGGTGAATATGGACAGGTTTCTGCAATCGATTTCGATGGACATGCCAATATTAAAGGAAGTGCTTGAAGTGTGCTAGCGTCGCGAGAAGCGGCTAGGATGTCTGTTTCATAAGTACTCTTCTATTTCCTATCTATGTTCGTAAGCTTGCGTGTCGAGCAACTTTATGTAGTGAAAATGCGTGTAGATACGGTTGGAGATTGTTCGGTACTATCTATATGTGGTTATGGATTTGGTAAAATGAAGCATGATGAACTTTTTAAATTGACCTCTCCAACTCTTCCTCAAATTTTCTTTCCACTAGTTAGTAGTTGCTATTTAATTCTTAGCAAACCTTTAAAGAAAGGGATATCATTTTTTTATTAAAAGGGAATTAGTTGTGGGGTTTACACCACATCGAACTTTAATAATTCGAACTATCTATTTTTCAAGTTGCACTTCTTAAATCATCCTTAAAATATTAGTCAATTTGAAAATATTTGAGACATCTAACTGAGTTTAAAGAAATTGACGAACACTTTGTTCTATAAGAAATAATGAAATTTCATTGTGATAATTAAATAAGAAATAGTTTAGGATTAAATTGAATTTTTGCAAGGATAATTTATGAATCGAGACTTACAAAATAGACAATTCGGATCATTGAAGTTTGATGTAGGGTGAGTTTCACAACTAATCTCTATTTAAAAAAAAATGAAAGGTTATGTTATTTCTTATATCACAAGTTAAAGCTTATTTGTGCAAAAAATCGATCAAATTAGTGATCGTTTAGTACTAATTCATATGTATCAAACAAACCGAATATTTTGTTAACTATTAAGATTTTCAAGATGAATCATCTAAAATTTTGTTCGTTAGTAATCCAAACGATTTCGATTGTTTAATAATTCATGTAATGGAAAGATAATCTATTTCCATTAAGTGATTTATTAGATAATCGAAAACAAAGGATCTTGAAGAGTATTCACATAAGAGCTGCAAGAGAGGGCCCTAGACCAGCTGAAAAAAGCCCAACGGTTTTGATTATGATGCCTGCAATGAGAAATCGAATACAGAATTATGCTTCGGTTCTTAGGGCTGGGCCGTAACAACCCAGATTACCACTGGGCTTTTCATGCCACAAATTAAAATTCAATCTTATCCGTTAAACTAATCCGGTCAAACCCGTCTACCCAAAAACCCTAGTCCTAAAGCTCCGCAAACCCTATTTAGACGCAGCTCATTTCCGTTGACATCAAATCAATCAAAAACCCCACCAAAACCCTACTCTACTTCCACACTCTCCTCCTCCTGCTCTGCGTGGAGCAAAATGCCACTCGGGCAAAGAGCCGGCGACAAGAGCGAGTCTCGGTTCTGCGGCGTGGAGACCGAGTTCAACGATGACATGCCCCACGTCCTCGCTTTCAATCTCTCCCATGGCTCCTTCGACTTCGTCCTCGCTCCTTTGGTCCGTACATTTCTCCTTTCTTTTTCCTAATTATTTTTCAAATTTCGTATTTCATTTGATTCTTCTGTTTATGTTGAGGAATGAATGGAAAAGTTGATTGGAATTTGTGTTTTGTGATGCTCGTATGGAAATGGTGGCCAATTAGCCAGTCACATAATCGGCTTCGCAGCTTCTCTTTTGATGTGAATGGTCAGTAAGCTCACCAATAGCAATGCCGCGTTGGTGGCTGTTGCTCGTGCAGCTGCTCGACTATGCAGCTTCACTCTACGGCCACTAACTACATTAGTATCAAATTCGACTTAACAATATTAGAAATGTTGATGATTCACTCCAATTGTTTGTTGATATGACTTGTATAGTTGTTTTTGTCGAGGAGTGATAGAAATAGTCAATTGAAACTTGTTTTTTGTAATTCTTGTATGGTGGCCAATTAGCCAGTCACATAATTGGCTTTTCAGCTGTTTTTTATGATGTGAATGGTCAGTAAGCTCACCGACAGCAATGCCATGTTGGTGGATGTTGCTTATGCAGCTGCTCGACAATAGAGCTTCACTCCACAGCCACTAACTACATCAATATCAGTTTCCATTTGAAATGATCGTAAATATTGATTATTTCCTTGTCAATCATTTGTGGGTATGAATTTCTTAGTTAATGTTTCTATGTTGTCTGGCAGACTTGTTTTGTCGGCGTTTGGGAAATTTCTTTGCAATTGGTGGCTAATTAGCCAGTCACATATAGCCAGAGATGGCTTCTGTTTTGTGTGAATGTTCAGTAAGCTCACCGAAAGTAAGGCTCTGTTGGTAGTCCTTAATGGTGAACTGTAACCTCTGGTTTCACCTTTAGGTTATTAATACTTTGTTAAATTTGTGACACCTTTGTATTTCTTATCCTTGGTGGCTATGAGGACTTTCCTTTGAGCTACAAAGGTTTTTATCTTATAGCTTGTTTGGTATCGACTGTCATGTATGTCAAATGCATTACATATTCATGTGGTGTTAATTTTCTGACTTCTGTTCAGCAAATTGTTTGTACTGCTAAGTGTTTGTCTGTGTATGATCATTTTCCCCCCTTTGCTTTCTTTGATCACTGATGCACAACTTGCACAAAGGGTAGTGATTCTTTTTCAACTTCATGATGTAGATGGATCCTGCTTACCGACCAAGCTTAATGCAAAAAGACAGTGGTGTTTCTGGTGTTCTTCCATTTGCTGGGTCAGACTTGGTTTTGAGTCCTTCCCAATGGAGTGGTCATGTCGTTGGTATGTACTTCTCTAGACTTTGCTTGTGTTACATTGTCTTCTCTTGGTAATTTAATGGACTTTACTCAACTTAAGTTTTATGTTTACTAAGAACTTGGCTGAATAATAATGGATTTGATGGGATAAGCCTGTTTACTTTTCAACCACATTTTCCCTTGTCTCCTATGACTGCTCATAGTGGTTTTTTGAATTTATTCAGGAAAGGTTAGCTCATGGATTGACTTAGATTCAGAAGATGAGATCCTCCGGTGCGATTCAGAAACTACTTTGAAGCAAGATATAGCATGGGCTTCTCATTTGTCCCTGCAGGTTGATAGCATTGAAATTTGTTTATTTATTTATTGGAACTGCAGTGTTGTGAAATATTTGAATTGCTATCTCAGGCCACATGCTAAGCTGAATAATTTTCTGTGTGCTTTGCTAATAATTGATTCTGGAAAATGGTTATTGAGTTTTACTGTCTTGCTGGCTTTTAATTGTCATCTATTGCTTGGTGCAGGCATGCCTTCTTCCAGCTCCAAAGGGGAAATCCTGTGCTAATTATGCTCGATGTGTAAATCAGCTTTTACAGGGCCTAAGCAGTACGCAGGTACCATTGTTAATCCAAATCAGTTTACATATTTTGACCTGTTTGTGTAATCTACTTTTTGAGCTCATTGGGTTTTCCATTCATGTTATGTTCTATTGTAGTTGTGGTTGCGGCTTCCATTGGTCAAGTCAGACAGTGAAACCATGGATGTAAACACTGATACCTCGGTGAGTGATGTCCCTTCTGATTAAGTTTTCAAAATAGGTTTACCATTTTGATAATTATTTCCTTCTTTTGGTGGAGCTCGTAGTTTCCAGCGACTGGTTTTTCAACTTATATCATGACTCTTGGCTAATATATACTGCATTTTACATAGATGTTCAACCTCTGTTGCATATGGCTCTTGTTGACCCTACAAAATGATAACTCTTGTGCTAAATCTACTAATAAGCATGATGAGTTGGGATGTGTAGTACTTGATCTTCTTTTGTAGTCCGTATAAAGGCTTTGTTGTTAGATGTCGTATACCAAAGAGGGAGGTCGGGTGTGGAGAGTTGCCTCTTTTTTATTGTGCATTCAGTTGGGTAGTCAAACTTATATGGGGTTTAAACCTTCTGCTTAAACTTGGCCTTCTTTATGTGTGTGAAATAATGGCATGATGATTGACAATTTCACATACCAGATGATAAAACTCATTTTTCTTTAACTTTTTTTTTTTTTTTTTTTTTTGCAGGATGATTCTTGGGAGATTTGGAATTCATTTTGCATGCTATGTGAACATCACAGTCAGTTATCAGTTGCTCTTGATGTTTTGTAAGTGTAACAATGACCATTTTCTTATAACTTGTGTGATTTGTGTTTATGTGTTTTGATTGTGCCTGAAGTAATTTTCATTTTATTTTAATCTGAACAACTTTCTTTTCTCCTCAGGAGTTCACTACCTTCTGTAAACTCTCTTGGACGCTGGTTTGGGGAATCTGTTAGAGCAGCCATATTCAGTACTGATGTAATTATATGCTAATTGGTGTATTAGGGAAACCTTAAGTTGATTACTTGTTGGTTCGATTGTTGCTTAATTTTCTAATAGTGGTCTTGTTCATTGCCAGTGCTTTCTAACAAATGCCTGAGGCTATCCATGTCTGTCAAAGCGCCACCAGAATCTTGTTCATGGGCTTTTCAATCATTCCATGCAGGTATTTAAGAAGAAGTTATCAATGGTATTTCTATGTACCGTTGGAGTTTGTTTTCCATTTCTGTGCATTGCAGCATAAGCAACCCATAGTTTAACATTTCTTTTTATGGTTTACCTTCTTTCCGAATTGTTTCTATGGTTATTGCTCAGAAGTTACTTACAATCTCAAGCAAGTTCCAATCTAAGTATGATTTTGTAGTTGCAAAAATTCTTTATAGACATCGTTAGTTTGTTTTAGATCTTATGGTCAACTTCTTGCAATATTTTCTAATCTTTGTCATCATGGAAAATTTAATTGCAGATAGTTCTATCAGGAGAACCAGTGCATAGTCTTCCCAAGATAAATTCACTTATAGCTGCCAATGATAATGATAATAATGTTGATGGTAAGACCTACCTTCTGTATACAAGTGCATTGTCTTGAATAATAGAAACTTGTATGGTAATTGAACTATTTGAGGCAGAAAAGCTAAGCCAATATATGTAACTTAGTTATTTTTCAAGTGCTTCAAGTTGTCTTTTAAAGTGCTACTTTTATTTCCTAAATGATTTTTGTTCGATTCTGAACCTTAGGATTCATATAGATCAAATACAAATATGAAGGAAACAATGTAAAGGGAAAACATTTATTTATTAATTTTGCTGACACAGAACAAAATCAAGAAGCAAGGTAGAAGATACCTAGACAAAGAAAACACTTTCAGTTTAACACAATGTATTTTCATAAAGCGATTACCCCAACCATATAAGTTGAGTTTCTTAATAGCTATGTCCATTGTCTTATATTATTCTTGACATCCAGGTGTCCAGCAACATCCGTTGAGGCTATATTTGGATTATGTTGGCTATCTCTACCAGAGGATGGATCCCCTTCCGGAGCAAGAACGGCTTGAGGTGCCTATCCCTCTCTCTTTCTTTCTCTGTGCGTGTGTATTTGGATTTTGGAAATTTTTTTCCCAGCTCTTAATTTTTTCTAACCCTTTAAGTCTCTTATGGCAGATTGGTTACAGGGATTACTTGCCGTCACCCTTACAGGTACGGTTATTTCCCAAGTGATTGGATTATTGTCTTTTGATTAGTACATACCTTAATCGCTCTTTTCCTATTTTCATTGTTACATGTGATTTTCCATCCTCTTGTAATCAAATACAAGTTAGGCTAACTCTGCTATTCTATTGCAGCCTCTCATGGATAATCTAGAAGCTCAAACCTATGAGACATTTGAGAAGGACACAATGAAATATATTCAGGTATGCCTGCATTTGCAAATAATTGCATAAACGATCATTTCAGATATTTTTACATTGTTATTTTCTAATCTGCCAGACCCTGCGTAAAGCGGGAGTCTTGTGCACTGGGTACGACCTTTTTTATAATCATATTTAAATACATCAACAACACATTGGACTTTGTTTATGTTTATTTTTCCTTTTTCTTTTTCTTCTTGGAGGGACCGAGGTTTCTTCTGAAAGGGAAGACATAGTAATGCTTATTACTTTATATTGATCTAAATTGTAATAGTTTGTTCTTATCTTTGTTAGTACCAAAGAGCAATTTGTAAAGCTTTACAGGACAGGGTTCCAGATGACAAGGCATCTTCTGTAACTACCGTAAGCTGCTCACTTGTCACTTTGCTTTCCCAAGTTACTCATGAATGGTGTTTTATTAAGTTTGATGACAAAATGTCCTGACATTGCCTATGTGATATTTGCATTTGTGTTAAGGTATTGATGGTTTTAGGAGCAGGACGTGGACCTCTTGTAAGGGCATCATTGCAGGTGCCTTCTCTTCCTTCTGCGTACTTGTTTTTAGATTATGTTGTTTATCTTCAGACTTGATATTATATGTAGCAGGTCATATTGATGTGGATCCAATTCCACTTGTTCATATGTAGGCAGCTGAAGAAACTGGGCGCAAGCTTAAAGTGTACGCTGTCGAAAAAAATCCAAATGCAGTTGTTACACTTCATGTGAGTTGCAAATTCTCTCTTTATCTTGTTTCTTTCTATGCTAAGTTGTAAAATTATGTTTCTAGGATGTGCAACTCATCATGCTGTACATTAACACAAAAAAGGTGTTACTGTGGGTATTTGTTTGAAGTAGACTTTCCTTGTTTTTTCATCTTACACATTTTTTATTTTGACGTGTCTATGTTTGTTGGAGCAGAGCTTGGTTAAACTGGAGGTGTGGGAAAACATTGTTTCCATAATTTCATGTGATATGCGTTACTGGGATGCTCCAGAGAAAGCTGACATTTTGGTATGCAAGTAATCTTATAATAACATATTTTTGTTTTTTGGTTTCCTTATTAACATTGCCTTTGATTGTGTAATAGGTTAGTGAATTGTTGGGTTCTTTTGGTGATAACGAGCTGTCTCCTGAGTGCCTTGATGGAGCTCAGAGACTTTTGAAGGATGATGGAATCTTGATACCTTCATCGTATGGATACTTTTTTCTTTATTTTGTATTTTTTATCAAAGGTGCTTCCCTGTTATGATCTGTCCAAAAGTCAGTATTGACATTGTGATATCTTGTCGTGAGATTGTCCAGATTTCATGGTGTCTAAATGTTCAACATCAATACTTCCATTTGAAAGCTATTTTTTGGAGTTTTCTCCATTAGCGTCTTCTCTAAAAAGCCTATGCGCCTGTTTTCAGGTACACGGGTTTTATCCAACCGGTGACTGCTTCAAAGCTTTACAATGATGTATGCCCGTGTCTTTGTGCCCAAAGGTTTTCATTTCTATCTGTTTGAAGATTCCATTGTAAAGTTTTGTGGTTATCTTTCAGGTTAAGTCGCGCACAAAGATATTGCACACTTTGAAACTGCTTATGTTGTTAAATTGCACAACATTGGAAGACTTGCTCTTCCTCAACCTGTGAGTTTTTTTCACTGGACTGATTCGGTAATTAATTTTATGAACTGGATTGTATAGGGAGTCATTATTCGGCAATCATTTAGTCACGAACACTGGATTTTTTGTTAGGTTTTCACGTTTGATCACTCAAAACGCTCTACTGACAAAAGCAATAACCGGTACACGAAGTTGCAGTTTGGAATAACAAGTGATACTGGCTCAGCCATGATTCACGGTATGTGGCGGCGTAGTTTTTCTTTAGGTGATTAATATTCTTGAATGAAAATAAGTCAGTATGTTGCATTTTGTGAACATGACTAAATTCTACTTTGATTGTGCTGTTGACTCATTGGGCCTATTTTTCGCGTCACTAAAATTTCTTTTCTACACCTCCAGGATTTGCTGGCTATTTTGATGCAACATTATACAAAGAAGTTCATCTTGGCATTGAACCATCAACATCAACACCAAACATGTTTAGCTGGTAATGCAGTCCCTCCTATCCTTTTCTTGTTAGGCTACCGCTTGCCATCGTTTGTGCTTTGCTTTTTCTTTACGATTATTAGTTCTTGAAGAAAATATTCAATTTTTCCCCCTAGTTATTTTATTTTTTTAATGGTTACTTGTTCTATAAGTGCTAAACACATGATGGCTAAAGCTTATGCGGTAGTTGTATGGCTTACGTGCTGTTTATCGTTACCCTCAGGTTCCCGATATTTTTCCCACTAAGGACACCTATTACGCTTAGTCCTGGCGCTTCTCTTGAACTACATTTCTGGCGGTGTTGTCATCCTACCAAGGTAATATTCTTTCTTGTTTAACAAAGATTGAGGCCATTATCCAAGGGATAATAATATATTTGAGCAAAAGAATAGTGTGCTGCTGCATCTCTTTGACGTGTTTTCGGTTTTTTATGAACAATAAGCCTAGTTCATATGGATCGGTGATGGTGATGCAGGTTTGGTACGAATGGTGCGTGGCTTCGCCCTCCAGTTCGCCAGTTCACCAGTTCACAACAGCAACGGACGTTCATACTGGGTTGGGCTCCAGTAGCCCCGCGATTTTGTTCTACAACAAGTTTCGACATCTATGCCCATTTTCATAGCGGTGTGAACTAGTTTTGGTGCCTCCGCTGCCGCAGATCGGGGCAAATATTTCACCTGAGTTCCTTTTTACGCAGAATATATATATATATATGTATATAAGCAAATAGCAATGTATACCAAGTGTAAACTGTTAAGATTTCATTTTTTGTTGTTTGTTTCCATAAAATTGCATCTGGACATGATATACCGGAACCACTTGATTAGGAGATAAAGACAGGCTCTAAGCAGTGTTTTTAGTTTATTTGAAATGATTAAAAATTGTCTTTTCAAGAGAGATAAGTCAAAGATTTTCAAGGCAATTTTTTATTTACCTACTTTTTAGTTATTTTTAACTAGCATGTGCCCAACTCTGTGTGTGACGGTGTCAACATTTTTTATTTTTTATTTTGAAATAGAAAGGAGAGAGAAAGAGAGTGAGGAGAGAGGTTTTTATTTTTTAAATTAAAAAATGTGCTAGGATGATGTGTTGGTGAGATTTGAAAAGAGAAAAAAAATTGATTTGTGCAAACTACATTACTATCTAAGGAAAATTAATGAAAAGGGTTTGAAAACTTTGAGTTTTAATGATAAGGACAAAATAATTGGTAAAGTAAATAGTACCATGTTTGATTTTTTAGTGTAAAAATATGATTTTTCGTTAAAATGAACAGTACCGTATGCGTTTCGTTAAAACTTCCATCTATCTATGGTTATATGTTGTGATAGAAGATTAAATTGTTTTTTTACTTTTTTTTTGCTTGAAAAAAATAATTTTATTAAGAAATAATTTAGATAATAATAGATAAAATAAGAGATGATACAATACATTATTATAGGTAAACGAGCTCAAATCTAATTTTCTTATGAAGTTATTATTTTAATCCTTTAATTAAAATTGAACATGAATAAAATATATGAACAGAAGTGTAATTTTACACAACAAAAATTTTGTTTTTTTTTCTTTTCAAGGCCTCACTCTCTTCTCTCTCCACTCACACGTTCTCTCACTCTTCCTCTCTATCTCTATTTTAAAAACAAAAATAAAAGAATTTCCTGCACACTTTGTATTCGCTCGTATGCTAGTAAATATTAAGTTAGTAGAGTACCCTTTTAAAAAGGCAAGGTGGCGTTTGCCAAATTAAAAATCTAAGACTTTCCTCGTTGGTTGCCACATCCTTATCCTTTGGAATGTCCGAAGGTGAAATAATCCCGTGGTAAGTTGGGCGTTTATCAGTGTCGTCCATTTTATTAGATACTATCGATATTTTTATAGAAATATTTAAAAAAACAAAAATAAGGATAGAGTCTAAACTTCACCTTTCATTGGAGAAGCTCTCAAATTTAAGCTAAAATCGATAGATACTGTTGATATTTTTGACTTATTTGTTAAATATCAGAAAAACTCATATATTTCGTCTAAACCAATGTTTAATAATCTCTAAAGTTTTATTCTAAATTTCTATCATTTCCATCGAAAACAATCAATATCGATATCAATATTTGATATTCGGATATATCAGTTTTCACCGATAACAAGATTTTAAGCACTGGTGTTTATTGATCAAGTGCAAAGATATTTCTATATACTAGGAACATAAACGGGTATATCACGTGTCAGGACTCATAATACAAGTGGAAAAAGGAATATATTTTTAATTGTCCACACTTCTATTATGACACATGATCTATCGACACATTTTAGGCACCGAAAAATCGAGATCTAACTGGGATCTCAGGCAACTCGGCTTTTAAGTACCGAAGATACTGTTGATACCTCTCCACAAAAGCTTGAAGAAAATGATACACAGATTCAACGTCAAATATTGACTAGAAACTCAGTACCAGTCATGCTGTGATCGGAACCAGTGACAGTCCTGAAAAATCAGTAACTAGACATCTCGACGCACCGAAGTGCATCGAGAATCCATGGCCTCTGTGACCGGCATAGAGGGCCAGACATGGGTATATTGCATATAAAACTTTGAAATATCGCTAACAAGAGCTAAAATCCTTATAAATGCACATTATCAAAACACTGAAGTTTGCAAGATACTGTTTTCACCCAATCGCTAACAAAAGCTAAAATCCTTAGAAATTATATGTTAGAATACAGATCCTTTCTACCAATGCCGATCGTTCATTCGAACTTTCCATTATCACTATAGCCAAATTTAACGACTCCTGCAAACCCAAACCAGAAAAGAAACCATGTAAGAAAATCATCCAACACACAAATCACCAAAACTGAAAAGTTAAATGAACAAATAAACACTTCGCGACGAAACCCATTTCCACAAAACTCAGTCCACAGAAAATTATAAATCCCAGTCAACAAAGTGATGCACTACAAAAAACAATACTCTAAATTTATATGTGGTTAATAAGCTCTGTGACATTTAGAAGGCCATGGTTGTGGCTATTTTGAAGTGTGGCTGATAAGTAATGCGGCTGAACTACATTGGCAAAATTCACGAGACCAAAGTATAGGGCAGGTCAAAAACTGTGTTTGGGTGACGGACTTCAAAGTATGAAATTGCGAAGTGATGGTATTTTAATGTGATGGAGTATTATGCACTTGTTTAGTCAACCTGCTCACTAAAGTGCAACTGAATCATAGATTTCCCAGTTTAATTTCAAAGTTCATCTCAAACCCTAACAGGCATAAAAAATATATAACAATCTGAATCAGCAATTGTTAAAGACATACCAGAAAACAACACAGTCCAAGTATGCAAATATGCAAATATGATTTCCAGTTCCAATCAAGCTTATATTTATCAACTTTCTCTACAACAGAACAAATCACCCACTTCTTAAAGAGGAAATGGTTTTCGTTATTCAAGAACAGGCTAGAAGATTGCAAGAGATAGATGCACTAAAATTGGGCAAAAGGAACACCCTGTAGGTTGCGGAACAAAGTGAAGCAGGGAAATTGAAAGGTTGGCCGCATCCACTGAAGAACCAGAGAGTGAAGAGGAGGTGCCATTCAATGTAGAACAAGAGAAAAAAGAGGCAAGGAAGAAAGGAATATAGAATAGGGACTTGTTTCAATGAAGTAAACAAGACAAATAAAGAGCAAAAATCCTTTTATTA
The DNA here is from genome assembly GCF_042453785.1 of Malus domestica. NCBI lineage: Eukaryota > Viridiplantae > Streptophyta > Magnoliopsida > Rosales > Rosaceae > Malus > Malus domestica. The sequence continues at coordinate 7,988,754 of NC_091675.1, read as the reverse complement.
ATGTACATATAGAAGACATACCGAATTATACAAAATTTGGGAGCTGTTCCCACCAGAAAAATCATATTACCTTTGAATACAAATTATCGCTTTGAATACTACAGGTTTCAATACAACTAGAAATAATAAAGCAGAAGATGTTAATTCGAAAAGAAAAGCTTTCTCTCATGGCTATACCTCAAAAAAGCACAAACAATGTTACGACTCCTGCAATCCGAACCAGAACCAGAACAGGAATCATCAAACACACAAATCACCAAGTTGAATGAACAAAAACAGTTTCCAACAAAACCCATTTCCTCAAAACTTAGTTCACGGAATAAAGAGATGAGGGACAAGCAGGTCAGCAAAGTGATACAACTCACCAAAATAAAAAACCCTAAATTGGCAAACCACAAGACCCTGCAAAAGATAAAATCAAAGAACATATCTCGAAAACAACAAAATCCGAATTTCAGTTCCACCCAATCTTATATTCCTCCAACTTTAAAATAGATATCTAAGCACAGATCAGAAAACAAGAAAATCAAAACACAAAGTAGAAAATCAAAACTTGTTAAGGACAGATTAGATATTAGAATCAGAGAGAAAGAGGAGAGACGATGTACACTCACACAAATGTTGTTCCAACACGGGATACCAACCTAACAAGCAAAACACATAAATTTAGGTTAGGAATCGATACGATATCATCACAAATTTAGCTGAGTAAAGCTCTCAAATTTACCTCAAGCGGCGGAGATCGGGGATCACTACTGGGTAACACTTCAGTTTCTTGTCCACTATCCGGAAAGTGACTTTCCCGTATTTGGCAAAATCGTTTGCTGCCAAGATACATTTCGGTGGCAAGATATTTGGCGCTGTTTCGTCGCCGGAAATCAAGGCGGTGACATGAATGCTCCGCTGAATACGAGAACCAGAGGTTCGGTTTATGAACTGCCTACCCTTGATATAGATGCTCTCTCCAGATCTGAGCCTACAGATCAGTTTCCCATCCTTTTCATGTTTTTCAAACATCGACACCTCCGTTATGACAAGAACCGCGCCTGTCTCGTTCCCAACCTCTGCAGCTCGACAGAGGACGCCGCCCATTAAATGTTAGTGCTTTGTATTCGTATTGGATTCGATTTTGTGAGTTCGGAGAGTTTCGAATGATAGCGGAAACGGGATGCAATGTGGAACACTGTCCCTCTTTAAGATTCTGGTACCAACGCCGCCATTTGAGACCTCACGTGCTCTGCACGTGTATAATAAAACAAACACCGCATGCTGTGACGGCTGACAGAATTTATCTGTCAAGATAGCTGACAGAATATCCATATACTAAATCTCAGTTCAACAGTAATGTTCGTCTATTGACATAAAAAACAAAAAAAACAAAAACAAAAAAAAAGCTACATGATGTTTAGATAACTAAAATAAACTTGAAATTTGGAATAAATTCATAATTTACAAATTCCCTTATTTGTATTTTTAAGTATAAAAATTTAAAATTTTCGCATGAAAAAATAAAAAATTTAGAATTTGAAACCTCAAATTCTCAATTTTAAAATTTAGGTGTAATTTCACTTCCATTTTCACTTTTACCTCAACTCGTTCACGTAGTCTCTCTCGGTTGGGTTTTCTCTTTGGCGCTAACCCAATTCTCCATGATGCAGATTGTTCCCATTTTCACTTCCGTTGAGGTCTATTTTTGTGTTAAGAGGAATTGGTGGGGCAATTGGTACTTTGCTCTGCATTTGAGCAATGTTTATGTTTTTACCTATTTTGATAATGCTTGGATTGCTTCATGGTTTTTAATTGGGTTTTTGTGTACGAGTTAAATAGATAGTTCATAGGTTTGGTTCCATATTTATTGGGAAAAGAAAAACACTAAAAGGGGAACATAATAACCCTAGCACGATTATGTATGAAATAAATTAAATTTGTTAAATACTCATATTTTGAGTGTTTTTGTTTGGAAGAAAACTACTAAACTCCAAATATGTATGGAGTAGATTCATTATATAACAGGTTAATTGTATGGGTTACCGCTTTATTACTTACTAGAAAAACTGCCCGCGCATTCCCTAATTTCAACAGAAAGACATACAAATAAAAAGAGAGAAATTCACCAAAAAACTCGAAAACCTTGCGGGGAGCTGTTATGCTAGTATGCCCTCTTATGTTTAAGGAGCAATTGAAAGAAAATAGTTCGTGAACATCACGCTTCTGCTGGTAGCGCAATGCGTCGAACGAATTTGATTTCACAGCAGTACAACCAAAAAATCAAATAACGTAATTGAAGAAAAACAAAGATTAATAGCCATATACACCTATCCATTTTCTTTTGTGTACAAAATTTGTCATTTGCGCCTAATTTGAAGTCATGCTTGTTTAGAGATATAATCATAGCAAATAGAAAGACTCAATCCATTGCTAACACCAGCAACCATAATTTCCTACCTAAAACAACTTAGCTCAATAGATTTCTTAGGAATTAGGATGCCTAAATCTCTTGAAAATCAAATCAAAGCTACAAAGTGATTCGCTTAAAGCGATCAACATATCAAACCGAGTCCAAGATCACCAGCCGCATTCAGATATATACTCAAAATAATTTATTAGTACAATATAAACTTATATTTTGACCAAGAAAAAAGACAGTTCATAGATATATTTCACCATTTAAATCACAAAATCGAATGCAACAACAATTCTTGGAATAGGGGATCCTTCAATGTTATGAAACATCCAAACCGATCTTAAAACTACAAATGTAAGCACCAAACTCTGTAAAGGAATCATCTCTGATACAACATTTGCCTATCTGCCTTCTCTCATCCCCTTCACATATATATTCAACCATTTTGGTGCACTACAAATTCGAGAAAAAATCAAGTCGGCCTCTGCCGTGCAAATGGTTTGTTCCACTTATTTTCTCCAGTTCCCAAAACTATAGATATGACCGTAATAAAACATACATGACCCTCACAGAGTGCAGCCCCCTAGCAATCTAACAAAGAGAGATTTACGTCAAAAGAGAAAAAGAAAAGAGCTTTAAATGCGAGTTATTTGGTTTGTTTTCATTTTCTATTCTTCTCTTACGGACTAGGCATACACCTATCCATCCATCTACCCTACATGTATAAATCTATATACACACATATATTCACACACATCTATATACACGGACAACATTGAGTTCAATCCAAATCTATAGTCCTAACAATGTAACTGTTTAAATCAGAACATATTGATCATCATGAATTGCAGCATTAGCATTCTAATTAGAAACTTGTAGCCATAAAATTGAACATTTCACTACCGTGTTTGATTGCATTAAACAATCCAATTACCGATAATTACCTTAGCAGAAGCTTGAATTTCTCTGGCAGTCATATCCAAAGCAAGTGCATAGCCTTAAACCATCCAATTTTCACCAATCAAATTTAAAGTCAAAACCAAATCATTAACAGCATCATTATATTAAAATTAAATCATTAGCAGCAGCATTATTAACTGATTAATTAAACTAAATCATTAACAGCAGCACTATTAACTGATTAATTAACTGACCTTGAAAAAAAAACTGAATAATTAACAAAAAAACAGTAACAAAAATTACAAATATACTGGCGGCATAATACATGGTGGTGGATTACGGAACATCGCGAGCTTTCTAATAGATGATCACCGCCAGCTCCACCTCATGGTCCAACGACAACAAAGGGTGGACTTCGGACGTACCGCCGTTCATCAAGTAAGACGACATCCGTTTGAGGAAAAGCACGGGCTCCTTCACAAATCAGAATATAAATCAGAATTAAGAGAGGAGGGGGAAAGAGGAGAAAGAAAGAGGTGGACCTTGGGAACAGCACCAATACTTCTCCCACCTCCCTCTCTCTACAACAGACAAAATCCCACAAAACCCTGGACGCAACCCATACTTCTCCCACCTCTCTCAATGTGCAAGGAACAGAAATCCAGAAAACCCTCGACGCCACCCATACTTCTCCCACCTCTCTCTCTGCAAGGGACGGAAATCCCAGAAAAACCTCGACGACATTGAACCCCCCAGGTTGCTGAATGACCAAAACGCCCCTAATCCCGTTTTTTGATTTGGATCGAATGGGGCAAAAGAGTTCACTTCGACTCTCTCCGTCCCCATATCTCTCTCACCGTTGTCCCATCTTTCTGTCTCTGCAAGTGGCAGAAAGGAAAGCCTAAATCAAATCCCTGAAATCCCTCGCCTAAATCAAATCCCTGAAATCCCTCGCCTAAATCCTCCCACATTTCTCTTCGACACGCCCTATCTCTCTCTCTCTCTCTACAAACCCCAAACCAAATCTCCTAAATCATCTCTTGGGCACCCCCCATCTCTCTGCAAATTGCAAAAACTTAACCCCAAACCTAATCCGTCAAACCCTCTCTCTCGGACACCCCACACCTCTCTCTCCCAGATGAAGAAGTATGAGGAACAGCTACTGCATCAGGTATGTCTTCAAGCAGCGTTTGCAAAGATGGTGGACGCAAAGGGAACCCAACAAATGATTGAAGCAATATTATACACAAATTATGCAAGTCCAAAGTAACCCATTGATCAAACACACCGAATACTGAAAAAAAAAAATTACAATCGAAGTATAGATTAGTAATTACCTCAACAGCTAACCGATCCAAAAACAAACCCTAGAGCTTCGAAGGACAGAAATGATCACAGAAACAGTAATAGTCCTTCTTCCTTCCCCACTGCGGCTGCTGCCACTTTCTCTCTCTAAAAACCAATTGGAAATTGTTTAGAGAGAGACAGAGAGTGATGAAGATTGGACGAAAGAAGTATGAAAAACCTAAAAGACATGAAAGCTTGAATTCGAGTCCAAATCATCTTCTCTAGCTCTAACACAAGAAGCCCAGAAGCATAAAGTTGCATGAATGCAAAACTCAAAAATCCGAACTCCAGACAATAGTTTAAGAAAAACAGAAATATACAAAAATAAAAAAAAACCAAAAGAAATCAAAACATAAATGTAATCAATAAATAGTTAATTAATTAATCAAATAAATACAACACCCGAATGCCCTGTTTGAACGACCCGACGCAAGAACCCAATAACCCGTCACGGCAAGACCGGACATTTTAGAACTGAATGCATAGTGAAAGGCCTTTGTCTGTGTGTCCTGAGCAGAACAGAGTGAGTGGTGGTGGTTATGTGGTGATGTTTCGGGCAAAAATGGGTGCGTTGGTGCGCCGTGGTGTTTACAGAGAAGAGAAAGAGGGAGGTCCAGGGAGCTAGTGGTTGTTTGATGGAGTTGAGGCTCGCCGGAGTGGCGAGTTGTGATGTAGACTCAGGCCTCTCGGCCTCTGGGTTTTACGGAGGGTTGAAAGAGATGGAGTCTCTGAAAGAGAGTGAAAGAGAAAGGGTTAGAGAGAGGTTGAGTGTGACACAAATCCCTGAAATCACTCTCCCTACAACCAAATCCCTGAAATCACTCTCCCTACCCCCAATCCAACTGATCGAGACGGACGAAACCCACCCGCCAACTCCAGATAACACACATTGCGGGATTAGAAATTGAATAAAGATTATGTTTGAAAGATATGAACGATTGTGTATTAAATTATTAATACGTTTTAAATGGAAAATGGCAGGAAAACTTTTACATACAAAATATAAATCACATACAAAAGATCAGTCTTTTTTATATCTACATGCAAAAAAAATAAAAGATTGACACATTCCAGTTAGATCGTTTATGTGGCTTTCGATCAACAGTTGTAGTTGTATACAAAAAAAGTATTTTTCTATAGGAAAACTAATGAAAAGGGCTTGAAAACTTTGAGTTTTAATGATAAGGACAAAATAAAGGGTAAAGTGAATAGTACCAGGATTGACTTTTTAGTGTAAAAATATGGTTTTTCGTTAAAGTGAACAGTACCGGGAGCTTTTCGTTAAAGTTCCCTTCTTCTATCTACATGCAAAAAAAAATAAAAGATTGACACATTCCAGTTAGATCGTTTATGTGGCTTTCGATCAACAGTTGTACTTGTATAAAAAAAAGGTAAAATAGTCGAACACAAATGAAAGAAAGATGGATTGAATTATTAGGAAATCTATGTTGGAGTTGTTAAAATTCACTTTCATTTGTACAATTCAAACTTCCACACATTTGTTCATACAGTTTACCAATTCTGCACACTACTAATTGCCAAGCTAGCAAGATAATGAATTTCGTGAATGAAAAAAATGATACACAACTTCAACTTACCATGCCAAAGAAGCTCCAGAGGAGTAGCTTCCTCCTTACTTTATGCATCAAAAGCATTGGAACTGTAGATCCTAGAAATTATAAAAATCCATCCGGTCAAGAGACATAATGTAATAGTTGTGGGTAGGTGCAATCAAGAATCCAAGATATACCTGACAAATTTGCGATTCCATTATAATTTCACACAAAAAAAGATAAATTTTGATTCAAAGAAAACAATCAATCTGTTATAGATCAGACCAACCAAATAAAGAATCTTTGAACATGATTTTCAACCTAACTATAGAAAGGAGCTTTATAACAGCACAATCAACATCATTTCAACCCAACTCAAAAGAAACTGATTGTGCGTCATACGTTTATAAACACAGACAAAATATATCAACTTTCATAACTAATCAGAAGCTTACAAATGGCAGGTAAGAACATACTCAAAGTTTACAAATGTCAGGTAAGAACATACTCAAAATAATGAATTTCACGATACATGCATTTCAATTTACAAACCACAAGTGTAATTCCCATTGAATCAAATGAAATTCAATCAGAAAAAATGAACTTAAGAACAACCCAAAAGAGCCATCCAAAAACCAAAAGAAAGCCACTTGCTATTTAGCTCACCAACCCCATTGAATCAAAACAAATTCAATCAGAAAACAAAATATATTAATGCCACACATGTACAAAATGTTTGTGGGGATGAGCAATACCTTATCATGGCCATGTATAATTTTATCAAAGCAACGTGAGAATTCCTGCAAAATTAAAAGAAAAGCATGTAAAGGAAAAAGAAACCACAATTTTTTGGTAATTCATCTCAACAGCCAGAAATTCATCTACTGCCAGAATAGCAGCACCAATTTCCATTGATATAATTAAACAGTATATAGAAACAAAGAAATCATCTTTGCATCTTGCAGATCAACTGTCATATAATGTATCAACTGCTCAACTAACAAATAAAAATAAAAAAACAACGCACAATGAAGGCGCAGGATTACATTAACCGCCAACTTACCATCCATACCACAGAAAATGCATCTGAACTTTAGTTTATAAAATCACAGGCTGCTTTCTCTCTTCCTGCCTTTTAACAATTCACCAGTAAGATTATCTCACTAAAAACTTATATTAGCAAATCCAATGACGAATGATGTGAAACTGAAGCTGTAAAAGATGAAATTACCATCTGGTTTTCCCTCATGGGAATTTGTGAGTTTCGGCATCATGTGCACTTTGAATTAATCATTTCCCCTTCCACCCAAGACTCTTTAAAAGAAGCTCCTCCTTCTCCATTTCCACTTCGGCCTCTTCACTAATCTCATGATCAAATCCTAGTAAATGAACAACTCATGTATCTGCAGGAGGGTTCAGTAATTAAAGTCATCAAACGACACTAAAAAGCTCTCTAACGGAAAAAATCCTAAAACCAACTAACCATGAGAACACGTATCTCATCAATAAGCTTGTGGCCTCTTTCCTCTGCTTGCCTTGTCGCTGTCTCAACAGAAATCACAATGTCACCCAACATAAGCTGCATATAATACAAATGTTCAGTGATTAAAATTATGCAAAAAGAAACGGAACCAAAAAACTAAAAAAGTAATGAGCTAGTATAATGGGAAGCTTAAGATTAGGGACATGCTGCGACAGCGAAAGAACATCAGTGGCATGGCCCTTGTTTCTCCATTCCTTGTTAAGTTTTCAGATGACCTCGTAGTTGCAAAGAAGCACTGAAAGCTCTATGCTCTCGAATCCACCAACGCAAAACTCCATATACCTCACAAACCAAGTGCATGTGTGGCAATGCCTGAGCAAAAACAAAGAGCAGCCGGCTCAACAAAATCATCTATACTTGAATAATTTCCCATCCTGCTTCCACTAAGTGCTTCCCCTAACTAACAAAATAAGTAATCTCTTAGCGTAGCACATTTAGTCATCCATCTTAGCATTCATCTCATTCCTTTGATAGAGATGTTTTAAATTTCATTAATATAAGCAGCATTCATTTCTCAGATATATTACCATAGATAGTGTTATGCCCTCCAAAGCCTGATTTTGAAGAAAAACTTCGCGGAAATCCATTGGTTCACTGCGAACATCAGAGTCATAATACAAACCTAATTACATTACCAAAATGATAAGTTTCAACAGCAAACTATACTCCAACAAAAGCAATAAAACTGAATGAAATGGAATAAAATTGCAAAAACAAAACATAATCGAACCAGAGATATTCTTTTTCGAATCTCATTCGTGCCATCGGCAGCAAACAGGTTGTTTCGGCGCACTTTCATTCTCTTCCACATAACCCTGAGAAAGCTTCAGCCTCTCCACCTCTTTAAGCAGCAGCACCCACCTTCTCAGTATCTAGAGTCTTTCGGGTTAAGCAGCAGCACCCACCTTCTCAGTATCTCAAGTCTTTCGAGTCCCCTACAGGAAACAGCTGCTTCCTCCAATCTCTGTATACTCTTCTTCACACTCCTAAAGCTCCGACCTCCCTGTAAACAAATGCGAATGAGAAAAAATGGCGGAAAATGTGAAAAATGGTGGAAATTGTGAAATTACCATTCGGAAATAAAACAGGGAGGACTGTGGTTGACGGCGCGGTACACGGTGCGCCGACGTTCTTACGGAAACAGCTCGCCGGAATCGGAAGACCCAGACCTTAACTTTTTTACGGTACAAATATACTCAGATGCAAAGACAGAGCACCATTGAAAGAGGAATCCTCCAGGTGCATCAATTGCTGCATATTCAAATCTAAAACATGTTTACTCTTCAGAAAATTACTCAACATATGTACTGTGAAATATTAGCAAAAAAATCTTTAAAAAGGGAAAAAAAGAATACATACTATCAGATCGGGGGAGACATCATCGAGCAAATCGGGGGAGATAAAACCTATGGACTTCCAGCTTCCGGACTGATATTTTTGTGCTGAGCATGCAGAGCAGTCTGGAGTTGAGAATAGAGAGATATCTGAAGGCAAAAGTGTGAATAAAAAATTGAAGCCCACTTTGTTAGATAGGATGAATAGTGGAATTACTAAAGTGAATGATTGTGGATAAACAGTGTTCTAAAAATCGATCTAGGCGGCAGAGCTCTGACTCGATTTAGACCAAAACGTTCAGTTAGGCGGGGAGGACTTAGGCGGCCGCCTAGGCGCTCAATATATATATATATAAAGGTTATATAAATTATGAATTATTTAGATAATATTTTGTTTTTTTTTTCATAGGCAAGCATATTATATATGTACATAAAACATTCACATATATATGTTCTTCTATAAGAAATAACATAATATTCAATAATTATTTACATTTGATATAATAAATTTAATTAATTCATATAATATATAAGAAAATTACCTAAATCCGTCTAGGCGCCCACCTAGACCTCGCCTAGCCGCCTAGTTGCTAGGCGCCCGACTAGCGCCTAGCATTTTTTAGAACCTTAAACATGAACCATTTCTATTAATTTCAAATCGCAAAGACTAAAGTGATAAATTATGCATATTTCAGGGACTATTTTGACTAAAAACCGCTATTTTTCTTGATGAGAAATGGAATTTTGAGTTGGGTTGGATTGTTTAAATTTTTATGTCTTAAAAGTAATTATTTCTTCAACCAAAAAAGAAATAAAGTAATTATTCCACATTAAAATTCTTTGTTCATACATGAGGTTTGTTTGTTTGTTTTGTTTTTGTTTTTTTTTTGGAATTATTGGTTAACTTTGGTCTTAATTTTTATAGAACACCTGAAGTTGCTTGCTATTGTTTTGGTTATCATATATCAGGACGTGAAATGCCATTTGATTAAAGTTTGCTCTCTTTTACAAAATAAATGAAGGGTTTTGTGGGGTTTTTGCCCACAAATTATCTTTAGGCTAAAGAATAAAGTTAGAAGAATTGCAGGTTTGCTTTCGATTAGTTTTTCTCTACTGAGTGCGAACATGTTGTTAATATACTTGAATTGATTCTAAAGTTAGTATCTTTTTTAGGGTTGTTATACACAATAATTAATTTCCTCACCTTCTGGTTGAGATTTTGATGTCCTTTATTTCGAGCAAATTAAATGAAGGAAATTAACCTTTTGCAACACAATTTTTCATATATTTCAAACATAAACTTCCGTACGGTTTTCAATCGTGCAACAATGCGGGGGCATAGATTTCTAGTTTAGTCTATGAGCTAGCTCTAATCCTAGTCGTTCATTATAATCAATAACAACAAATCCAGAAATTCAAAGCTAAAAAATAAAGAAAATCTGGACAAATGCTTATATCTCAGCACTTTCTTCTAAACCTGTAGTTGATTTCACTTCAAATAGACCTCTGAGCATGTAGAACTTGTCGTTTGGCAACACTTTTGTAAAAATATATGCCAATTGTTCTTCAGACTCGCATTAGACAAGATTGATAATGTTGGATTTCTCTAATGGAATGAGACCTTTTGCCAATATGCTTTGAAATCTGATGAAAGACTGAATTTCTTATCCTTGCAATTGCAGAAATGTTATCACCAAAAAGGTGAATTGCTTCAGTTTGTTCCTGACCAAAATCTTCTGACACAAACCTGAGCCACACAACCTGAGTTGTTGTTATGATGCACTCATGTATTCTGCTTTTGCAGTTGACAGTGTCACACTGTGCTGCTTAACTGAAGCCCAAGAGAAAATCCCATTGCCAGATGAAAATATATGGCCTGATTGGAGTATCACTTCAGGAACTAGATTCTGTTAGAAAGCAATCAGGATCCCTATCATAAAGGGCCTAGAATAGGCGTGTAATCAGTAATTATTATGTATATATTTTCTTCCTTTCTTGTATGGTAGTATTGCAAGATCAGCTGCTTGTTTATAGGGAACTCTCTGTATAAAGTTAGTAGACTAATATCAATACATTCATTCTGGCCAATTCTATTTCTCAGTCATTTGATTGGATTTTACAGATTCACCTTGCTCAGTTTGAGAATTTTCAAACACATGTTGAATATTTCTCCCTTCTACCCGAAATGCTTCGTCAGTGTCAATTTGATCAATCTTAACTCCCTTTAGCTTTTCATCAAGACTATTCACTTGAAATGCCTTAGGGCTTCTTCATCAGACTTCCAATCCCACGTTCCATCTTCATCAAATATTACGCTTCTAGATAACATAATCTTCCTTGTAGTCAAACTGAAGAATCCGTAACCTTTCTCAGCCTTTCCATAACGCACAAATATTCCTCTGACAGATTCTTCATCCAACTTCTGTCTCAGTTAGGGATGGGCAATGGTTATGCGGGCGGGTAATCGCGGTTAATTTACCCATAACCGTTTATGCTTATACCCGTATAACCGTTTACCCGTTGGGTAATTGCCTAAACAGTTATACCCATACCCATAACCGTTTATAAACGGTTAACCATACCCATAACCGCATACTCATTTAACCGTAACCGTTTAATACCCGTTTACCCATTTATCATTTTTAACCCGTTTATCATTTTTTTTTACCATTACCCTTTTTTCACCCATCTACATATTTTTTAACAACTTGAAAATTAAAAAAAAATTGTCATAATTTATTTTTTTAGACAATTAAACACCGTTATAGGTACATTCATCATACATTTCCATATTTTAATTTTTTAAGTCCTTATACCATTCCAATAATTGAAATAATAGTTTATGGACGATATTTTTAACTGTTACCAATGAAGGTAAATATACAATTTGTTAAGTATTATTGGGTTACAAAAATTGTTTAGAAGACATTTCTGTCAAAGCATTTCTGTCAATTTCACGGTTACCCGCAAGAAATTTAAATTAATTTGGCCAATTCCTTGATGATGAGAATTATCATTCCTGTAGTAGTGTTATTGAGAGAATGACCGATGAATTCCTTGCTAATTTATTGGGTGCTAAGTATTATTGGATCGAGAACATGGTTTGTGTTAGTTTTACATATATAAAATAAATAGGTAAACGGTTACCCGTTTATAACCGTGGTTAATACCCATAACCGTCTATTTAAATTTTGCGGGTAAACGGTTATACCCATAACCGTTTATTTATCTAAACGGTTACGCATAACCGTAACCGTTTAATTTAAATGGACGGGTAACCGCGGTTATCCATAACCAATGGGTATTTGCCCATCCCTAGTCTCAGTTAACATGGTATAACTATAAAAGGTGCAGCCAAATACTTAAGGTGCTTTGATTCATTGCAGTCTGCCACTGATTGCCTCAAATGGAATGGAGTCATGTTATCAACAACTTTAGTTGGACGTCTGCTGAGTATGTAGACTGCAGTATTAACTGCCTCATCCCAAAAGTAACAGGGAAACTTCTTCTCATGCAACATGCTTTTGGCTATCTCCACAATAGTCGTATCATTCCTCTAAGAACACCATTTTGTTGAGAAGAATATGCTACTGTGAGCTGCCTCTCAAGCTCCATTCTTCATAAAATTCCTCTCAAGCTCCATTCCTCATAAAATTCCGGAAATTTCACCGTGTAAGACGTCGTTCTAGGGAGGGAGGAGGAACTCGATGGAGTCGAGGGATGAGATATTTCAAATGAGATAGTCGAGGAGGGGCTTGCGGTTGAAACCCAAACCAACAAATTCGATGATTGTTCTGGAATTGAAAGAATGAAAGGAATTGAAGGAATGTAGATGTTGTGGGCTGGCCCTGGGGGTTGGAATGGCGCCGCCGCGGGGGGGGGGGGGTTATTTTAGTTGGTAAAAGAGTGTTTCTCATTCCTGTTACATCATTATTTAAGTGTCAAATTAACATAAAATTTAACGAACTTGATATTACAACGACTTCATAAGTTGAGTTATGTCATTCAAATGTTAAAAACATAAGGTATGAAATTATGATTCGATTTATAATTGTGGTAATTTTATGCAATTTATTTGATAATTTAAACGTGGGTACGAAAAGCCGAAAAACAGAATATTGAATGAAACCGGAAAAATTCGAATGGAAAAAAGCCAACCGAAGCAAAATCCGAACGTATCTCTAAATAAACCTAGCTGATACACCCCACGTACCTGCCTCCAGACTCCAAAATCGATCTCGATACCCCGACCTTGCCGCTCCCCCTCCAAACTCAGGACCTGCTCCTCTCGACGTCGCACACTGACACCTCGCTCACCTCGCTCGATTCGCTGCGATACGCCTCCCTGCTCTCACGTGCTCTCCCTCCGACTCGACTGATCATGCCACTTCTGGCTCTGGTAGTCCGCAGCTCAGGTGATTTTCCTCTGGGTTTTGCCTGTGTTCAATTGTGTTCGGCTTGTTTTTCTCTGATTTGGTGATTTTTGGGATCAAATCTGAGATTTTGCTGATTGGGTTTTGTTCTCTTGGTTTGTGAGTTGGGTTTTATCTCTATTCAATTGGGTTTCAATTAATTTTTCTACAATTTGGTATTTGGGTTTGATCAATTTAAGTTATATGATAATTAGGTTTTGATCAAATTGATGTTCTTCTTCATTTATTGTTGCTGAAATTTGCATGTAATGATTTGCATTGCAAGAAAATCGGAGAGTTGCCATGTTAGGAAGTCCTCGTGTTAGACTGTTGCGGTCGGTTCAACTGTGGGCGCATTGCTGGACCCAAGATGAACTGATCTCATAGTAACTCTTGGAGAGACAACTGGGAAGCCTGCATTTGAGAGAGTTCTCGAAAGAATGAAGAGGAGCCCTGAAGGCAGAGTAAACCCTCGTCTTCTATACTCTATCTACTTCTATATATATATTTTTTTTCTTGGTTGCTTGTATAATTGTATTGAAGTTCATTCTTTAGTAATCGTGGTCTTTAGAATTTACTTTATGATTGGTAGGTTTGTTAAACATCCTTCATTTTCATGTCCTTTCTGTAAGTTGTATCTTTATAGTATACCACTGTATCTTAATTATTTGGGTTCAGGAGATTCTAATTTGACTTTTCATTCAGGATATGTGATACTGCTATGAGGCAACCCTCCAGCGGTTAGATGCTTAAAAGGAACCCAGGAGAAGGTACCTTGGTTTCGCTTGTATTGAATGTCATTATGCTGCATGCTTTGCCCTTCTGTTCTTCCTAGGTAAAGCTACTGGGTTCGCTTGGAAATCTATTTAAATTGAATCTTAGTGTCACTGCTCTTGATAAGTTTGGCTTCTTCTTGTAGCTTCTGTTTTTTACCTTTTCCTATTGGTGTCAGCTATTTGGTTTGTGTTTGAAATTGCGAGGAGGGTTACTTTATTTATTCACTTTTGTATTAGTTATCTGAAATATATAAGTGCATGTACATGCATTCTGAAATGTGCATTGGATCTTCTAAAACAGGGTTCAGTTGATGCGTTGTACTATGTCATGTTTTTTTTTTTTTGATGTGAAACTAAATGCATGAAATTGTTTTCAGACATCTATGTTTTTCTTTCCGTCTGTCTGTGCGAGGGAGCATTGTATATTAGTTTGAGTTGTTTGTTTTACCTTCTAAATACATGCATACCCTAATGAGATTGCATTGCATCTGATTCATGGACATTCTGGAGGCACACTTGCACAGGAGGCATGAGGCTGCTGCTGGATCTATAACAAATTCAGAGTAAGAAGTTTAGCTTATGAATTTACTTCGTATGTGCAAAGTATTTATTTACAATCTATGGTATTAATATTGTTGGTTATGTTTTTACGATATGGCCCCAATTAAAATCATAATTTTTGTATAATTTGGTGTGCATTTTATGTGTAGTGAAATTTAAATATGGCTCTAACTTGGATACCGGCTAAAAACAGTTCTGTTAGACTTTAGGAACCTAAAGGAAACACAATTTATTCTAGAGCATATCTGTGACAGTATTAGCTGTTATGCTGGTTTAGATAATTACTTAAACATAAGTCATATTTTAGCCATTCATATAAAAATTTGCAATATTGTTCTTTGTGTTGCTGAATACTTAGTGTTGAGCTCCTAAGCACTAAGTTCGAAGCCCTTGGGAAAGGGAGAAAAGCCAAAACCTTGTGGGGATCTCTGTTGATGGCCCTCTTCTGGAACATTTGGTTCGAGCGTAATAAAAGAGTCTTTGAGGATTACAAGGGAGTGGGGGTAGAGGAGCTTTGGGATAGAGTAAGACACTGGGCAGCCCTTTGGGCTTCGGTTTCAGTGGAGTTTAGAGATTACAATCTCTCTTCTATATTTAGGGATTTGTTAGCAGCCGTTAATTGATTCGGTATAGCTTTTCCTCTGTTCAATTAGTTTTCACTAGGGGTCCTTGCTAGTTATCTTCTAGCTCCAGGTGGATATCTTTTCCACGTGGTTTTCTTTTCCTCTTTTGTAATTTCTTTCCTTTTTATAAAATTCTTTTGTTTCCTTTCAACCAAAAAAAAAAAAAAAACTTAGTGTTGAGTGCTGCTGCTCTTGGTTTATAAGCGACCTTTATAGTGCATGTTATCTTCCGTTATAGGTGTGCTTTTGTAACGTTACTTATAATGCGTTTCTTATTGAACTAATTCTTCTTATGTAAACTATTTTGCGTCTTTTTTGCCACTAATAACAGACTGAGAATGGTCTGAGATATCATGATTTCACTGCTAATCCATTTGCTTGCTGGTATATAATGAATTTCTGTTTTTTCAACTGTTTCTTCTTGTTATCCTTAGATCAATGTGTTTCTTTCTTTTTAGACCATACTGTTGGAGCAACCCCGTGTAATATCTTTACATGTGGGTCATGCATGGCATCTACCAGAAACACATTTGGCGCTGCCTATGCAAAGTTGTCATGCATGGCATCCATGGTATTAATATTGTTGTTGAGGAATGTTGTTAGAGTTAGATGCACCCTTCTGAGGTTGGCGTCAAAGGTTGATGCAATCAAAGATACTCTTGATAATGATGAAAAAAATGTAATTATCTGTTCCTGATGAGTTCTTGGATGAGTTCTCTGGCCGATTTGGGGCACGTAATTTTGTGATTTGCAGTTAATTTTGGGATTTGATTGATGGGATCAGTTTCAGGTGAGGGCTGTGCCTGATCTCTTGGTTGAATCTGCCTTGCCGATTTTGTTACAATCGCAGTGAAAGGTCAGTATTTTACACTTTTTTTTTTTCGTTTTTGCTGCCTGTTGGTGATGTTAAACCTGCTCTTCCCACCTGAAATACATCCTCTTTTCCATATTAGAAACCTTGCGCAAATTGACATATATGTGAAACTTATGTGTTGAAGAAAAAAAAAATACATACTATGAAACAAAGTACTTAAATCACATTAACAGACTTCAAACAAGTACTCGCAGTCTGTGAACTCGAGATCTTATTTTCAGTTCTGTTATTCTGACAATTATACCATGGATTCTTTCTGTTTTTTTTTTTTAATTTATTTTATTTATTTTTATCATGGACTTTGTGGAGGAGTTGAAAAAAGAATGGTAAGCACTACACATTGAAGAAAAACAAATACATAATATCGAACAAGTACTTAAAATCACATACACAGACATGAAACAAGTATTTCAAGTCTCTGAAAAATTAAAAACTTATTTCAGTTTTGTTATTTTTCTGATTATACATGTAAAACTCACAGGTCTACTCTCTGTAAGCTTGTTGTTCGGGTAAGTGGTTTGGTGAGTTCTGTATTTATTATTATGTGTTTCATGTTCTGTGGATTCTTGCATGTTTGATTTTTATTTCAATTTTCACAGTTTTACAACTTGGTTTTCTGAAATGCCAATTACAGCTCTAGATTTTATCTCAAGTGCAGTATTCTTACTAACGTAGCATCTTGCTGGGTGCGAACATGGGTGGGCTCTCATGTTTTAGTCTGTCTCTGCATCTTCACATGGTATTCTTCAATGTAGCTGTAGTTAAGCTTTTATGCGCCATCTTAAATAATTATACTTTATTGCTTCAGATAACTCCAGATGCAACATTGTTGTTCTCTTATTTACCTCTCCAGCTTGCTAATATACCAATGTCTTCCTGTTTTTGCTATCAATCCAAGGCCACATGAACTATCTGTGTGAAATGTGGCGATCAAATCCTTTGTTTCTAACGGTCCACCCAACATTTTCGATATAAATAGTATTTATTTTTGCAACACAATCTGTTATTCTTTCAAACATAATCTTTCATACAAGTTTTCAATTCTGCAAACAACGCTCGCACAAAAGAGTTCCTCGGGTACAAATACATATTACAATCACCAATTCAAATACATATTACAACAACCAATCAACCACCATAATTAATAAAACTCTAAATACGTATTACCATCACCATTCAACTACCATAATTAAAAGATCTCTTCAACTTCCTAAAAAGGCCACTTATTTTTCTAAGAAGCCGGCCAGAAATAATCAAGAGGCCAGCTGTCCAAATTAATTAATCGGTCCGAGAGTAATTTGAAGTCTTAATCCAACCACCTATGTTTACAGAACAGCAACTTTGTGACAGGGAATGTATCGACATGCCGTTAAGACGACAATAGTGTACGCGACAAGAGCTAAAGAAACCAAACAGATGAAGGCGCGTCTCTGATATATTTTCGTCGTATCGCTCCTCAACATCTCCGCCGGCTGCTCCAGCTGCTGATCGTGATCCGAGGAGAAAATCACAATCTCGAGGTGAACCAAATCTTGCTCAAGAAAATTGATATCGTAATAACGTTGAGTACGCTCCCATCTCGTGACGAAACTCTTGAAGGGGATGGTGAAGATGACACAATTCAGACACGAGAGGCTGAACGGCGCCCACCAGAACTTGCACGGAATGTTTGGATTTTGGCTAACAGAATGGAATATGAAGGTTTGTAGGGAGATATAAAAGACGACCAGCGATATCAACGTTGTTCCCAGACGGCTTACTGCTTCCCCTTGTTTATCGCCGATGCTTTCCAGTGTCTTCTGTTTATTCACCGCCTTGGCTAGTTCTTGTGGGAGCGCTGTTCCTGTCGTTTGTGTGAGTGACGGAACATGGCAGTCCATAGCTAAAATTGTTGATCTCTTCCAAGAGGATATCCTGATATCTAGCAGCTGGAGGAATAGCGCAAGAAAATGTTTAATAATTTCCGCGAAATAGACACAAACCGTGAGCTGTACGTCATTATCATATAAAAATAATACTCATTTCGTTGAAAGTGCTTGCCAAACTTCGTTTTTAACTTATTATTTGCAAGAAATTTTTAGTTGTGATGGGAATTCAAATGGTACATCACGTTTTTTTTATGTAAGTGGCGAAAAATTTTAATTTTTAAATTATTAAGCTTTTATCACACATATCCCATAATTTATATAGAAATACGTAATGTATTATCTCGTGTGACAATTACATTGAAAAATCTCTCCTTATTTGCATCTGTCAGAGGCGCGGTTTTCCTCCAGGCCGGCCGCATGTTCAACCGTTGCAAAATTATATATATATATATATATATATATATATATATATATATTATGATATATTATTATGAGAGAGAAAATCAATTCACAAAATTGTCCTCCCATTCATGCCCACACGCTTACCCTTCATCTTCATCACCCCAAGAAAATGTTATATTGAGAGGAAAACTAAAGAAAAGTGCTTGAAAACTTTGAGTTTTAATGATAAGAACAAAATAAAAGGTAAAGTGAATAGTACCAGGATTGACTTTTTAGTGTAAAAATGTGGTTTTTCGTTAAAGTGAACAGTACCGGGTGCTTTTCGTTAAAGTTCCCTATATTGAGAGGTATAAAATTTATAGTGTGCCAGAAGGTGGGTTGGCTGGTGCAAGGTGAATGGTCAGGATTGGTGGGCTGTACTATGGTGATGACGACTGGCTGCTGCAAGGTGATTAGTCAAGGCTGTTGCGTTGGATTGGTTTTATATTTTTTTTAATTTGATGATGATAAAGATGGCGACGACTTTTCATTTTTTTAGGAAAATTTGCACATATACCACCTACACTATTAGAGGTGTGTGCATTTCCCACCCAAACAAAACAATTGTGGCATTTGCCGCCTGAACTTTCCATTTGGTGCTATGTGCCACTTTAACATTTTCTGCGATGTATTCCGTTACAAACCCCATCTGACTTGCCTGATTTGAGAAATATAATATTTTAATTATTTAAGAAATCAAACCAAATAAGAATGTTATAAACAAAAAAAATGAAAACGAAAAGAAAAAAGGAAAATATTGCGTGGGATTGAGATAGAGAGGGAGGGGAGGAGGAGAGAGATGGAGTGAGGAAGGTACAGGTCTGGCTTTGTCATTCACTTTCTCAACCTAAAAATTAATTTAAATCAATCCAACAAATTATACATCCCAAAAACCGATCTTTACCCCCTTCATCCATCCCAAACCCGAGTTATTTTCTTCACCCAACCAAAAACATCCAAAAACCAAGAATAAAATGTTAATATGTGATTTTTTTTGGGTATTTTCCAACACCGTTACAACTCAAAAATTAAGATTTTTGCACAGCCAAGCAATAAATCGCAGGAAGAAAGAAGAAATTTGTCAGTTTCGTATTTGACGTGAAACCCATTAAACCGAGGAAGGAGAAAGAGGAGTAAATCTAAATAGCTTGGATCGAAAATCGTTGCTTGGGCTGTCTTGAGAAGATTGGGACTCGAAGGCTTTGAGCAGCAGCCCGCTAAAAGGGAAGCCGCGAAGACGGGGGATTCGACAGTGCATGTTGAAAGAGAAGAGAGAGGCGGACCTTTTGATTGTGAAATTGAAATGGTTCCTCCAGCTTTTTGATGAAAAAAAGAGAGAAAAACACTGATGACAGTTCCGCAAATTTTTTTTTTTTTTTTTTTGAAATTGAGAGGAGAGAGAAGAGAGACTGATTTTTATACGAGTCTCCCGCTCCATCTCAGGGCTGCCTCCTGTTTGGATGCTCTTTTTATCTTATTTTATTTATGCGATCACAGTTAAGATACGTTAATATTTTATATTCTTATTACTTTTTATCTTATTATCTTTATAAAAAAATTAATATAAAATATTAACGTAATTTAACCGTGACCGTACAAAATAAAATGTGATGAAAAGAGCACCCAAACAGGAGGGCAGACAATCTGCCTTCCCCATCTCAATCTCCTGCAAAAAATTTCTTTTTTCTTTTCTTTTTCAATTTTTTGTTTATAACATTCTTATTTGGTTTGATTTCTCAATCTCAAATCAGCACACATGGAAGTCAGATGAGATTTTAACGGAGAATATGCGAGCATTTTTATTCATCACCTTAATTATATGGTATGCTCATCACTCATCTTATAATTTGACATATGTCTCACTAATTAACCAAAGTAAGCTTTTTAATTAATTACTTTATTTTAATTTTTGGAATATATTAAAATTTTAAAACTAAGCATAAAATAATTAATTACTTTATTTTAATTTTTGGAATATATTAAAAATTTAAAACTAAACATAAAATAATTTAAAAAATTCAATATTGGGCCCACCCCGACCAACCCATTATCTCACCCTCCTTCCTCACTCATCCGTCTTCCCCATTATTTCCTCTTTCCTCCTTCCTCGTTCTTCCCCACTGAAATTAAACAAAAAATAAAATAAAAACAAACCCACAGAGCTTCAAATTCGCCACCAGCCAATTCCCGACGCCTTGACCAGCGGCGAGTGGACTATGTCGGCGGTTCTATCACTTCCCTCGCGAAACAACTTCCAAGTCATTAATTAAAAGGAAAAGTAATAAAAAAAACTCGAAAACTTTAAGTTTTAACGATAAAGACAAAATAAAAGATAAAGTGAATAGTACCATGATTGACTTTTTAGTTTAAAAATATAATTTTTCGTTAAAATGAATAGTACTGAAAGTTTTTAATTAAAACATTAACTTTGGTTAGTAATTAATGCCTAGTAGACACATGGCAAGCTATAAGATGGGTGGTGAGCATACCCTATAGTCAAAAGTGGCACATTAACACTAAATGTAGGGAGTATTTTAACCCTAGCTAATAGTCAGAATATTCTTTGAGATGAAACTTGTTGATGTACAAAATCGGAGGTCTTGGAACAACGTAAATCCGACCGTGAATCTGCAAGAAATGTAAATAACACAAGATGTATCGTGGTTCACCCCAAGGTTTGGGCTACGTCCACACTGATTGTATTTCTCTAAGAGTACTTGTGAGGGAGAAAGTGTGAGAGCTTTGCTCTAGATAGGAGAGGCTTAGGGTTTGTGAGGGTGAGGAGGCCCTTTTATAGAATAAGGGATCCTCCCATTTTTACATATTTGCCCCTTCCTTTATTACATAATTACATTTAAGTCTCTCAAGTATTTATACGAGATCTAAATACAGAGGCCCTAAGTATGGTATAAACAATAGTTCCCCAAGTCTTTAGTCAAGAGAGTTTTTTGGCTAGAGACTTGAAATTCAATCCATGTGTGAGTCGAAGTAACTAGATGCTGTCTTGAACTGATGCTCGATATGAGGCAGTGCTCAATCTGAAATGATGCTTAACTAGAAGTAGCACACGCTGCGAGGCTGCTCGGCTCGTGGCTTATGTTGCCTTGGTTGGCTCGGCTTGTGGCATTTGAAGTTGAGGGAGTCCCTTTTATAGAATAAGGGTTCACTCCTCAATATATGAATGATGGGCTAGAGTTGATGCTCTCTAATGATGGTTAGGGTGTCCCTTTTATAGAATAAGGGATCGCTCCTCAATACATAAATGATGGGTTAGGAGTGATGCTCGCAGCGAGGCGGTTGCTCAGCTGGTAGCGATGTTCTCTAACGAAGGTGGGGGAGTCCCTTTTATAAAATAAGGGCTCGCTCATCAGTACATGAATAATGGGTTAGGAGTGATGCTAGTGGCGAGGCGGTTGCTCAATTGGCTGCGATGCTCTCTAACGAAGGCTGCTCGGCTCGGCTTGTGGCGTTTGAAGGTGAGGGAGTCCATTTTATAGAATAAGGGCTCACTCCTCAATACATGAATGATGGGCTAGAGTTGATGCTCTCTAATGATAGTGAGGGAATCCCTTTTATAGAATAAGGGCTCGCTCCTTAATACATAAGTGATGGGCTAAGTCTCCCAAGTATTTTTCATGAGAGCTCTCTAATGAAAGTGAAGGAGTCATTTTTATAGAATAATGGTTCACTCCTCAGTACATAGATAATGGGCTAAGTCCCCCAAGTATTTTCATGAGGCATAGTTAAGGCCCAATATATGGTACATAATGTAGTCCCCTAAGTCTTCGGTCAATAGAGTCTGTTGGCTGGAAACTTCAAATTGAATATATGTATGGGTCAAAATGACGATTGTTCGGAGGTGGTATTTGTATACCCTGCACTGAAGCTTTGCAAGTGAAGCTTTGTAGGTGAAGCTTTGCAAGTGAAGCTTTGAAGCTAGAGCTTTGTAAATGAAACTTTCGAAGCTAGAGCTTTTGTAAATAAAGTTTTTGAAGCTGTAGCTCTGTAAATGAAGCTTTTGAAGCTAGAGCTTTTGTAAATGAAGTTTTTGAAGCTAGAGCTCTGTAAATGAAGCTTTTGAAGCTAGAGCTTTTGTAAATGAAGTTTTTGAAGCTAGATATCTGTAAATGAAGCTTTTGAAGCTGATTGACATAAGTGATGCTCATGAATGTTTATGTTAATTGACATGAATGATGCTCATGGATGTTGATATGAATGATGCTCATGAATGTTGACATGAATGATGTTCATGAATGTTTATGTAAGATTGACATGAGTGATGCTCATGAATGTTTATGTGTTATTGACATGAGTAATGCTCATGTATGTTTATGTATGATTGACATGAGTAATGCTCATGTATAATTTGAAGTATTTGGCGTACTTTTGATTACCTGGTTGGTAATAATAGCGGCAGGTTGCCGAATAATTTTGAAGTACTGGGCGTACTTTTGATCACCTGGTTGGTGGTAATAACGACGGGGTGCCGAATAATTTTTTGTAGTACTGGGCGTACTTTTGATCGCCTGGTTAGTGCTATTTTGGGCTTATGGGCCTTCACTCTCCACACAATATTCCAACCCATTTATTTTGGGCTTTACCTTTTTTTTTTTTTATTACCCTCTGATGAGGTTTATACAGATGTCTTCGAAAGATAGGAAAAATAAATTACATCATACATCTGCCAAGAAAAGTAAATCACATCATTCTAATGGGGTGTTTATTCCTTGCTTTTGCAGATTTGCGTGCCTGCTATCCATAGCTTTTCTATGGGTGGTCGACAAAATGAAGAAAGCACCAACTTGCTTCAGCTTTTAACTAAAGAAAGCATAATTCTTTCTTTTCTCTTTTCCTTTCCTTTTGCTTTGGTTTCTATTTCCCACTGCGCCTCTCTCTGTCTCTCCACCTCCCTGTAGACTTGCTTTTCCTTTTATTTTCCACTGCGTTTTATTTTTGCTCTTGCTTTCTCCATACATCCGTTGCTTTTTCTTTTCATTTCAACTGTTGATGGTGAAGGCCAACAATGTATGGCAGCACCAGCATGCACTATCCCCATGGCTATTCGTTACTTAGGCTGCCTGTGAAGAATTGAGAAACAGCAGGATGTTCTTGAAGCTTCTAGATGCTGTTTTGAAGACTGGAAACCGAATGAATGTTGGGATAAACCGTGGTGATGCCCAAGCCTTCAAACTGGACACACTCATCAAGCTGGTTGTCGTCAAGGGGGCAGATGGGAAAACCACACTCTTGCATTTTGTCGTACAAGAAATCATAAGGACGGAAGATGCTCGTCTCAACGGTGGCAGGCAAACTTCAAACCTAACTTTGAGTGATGATGTCAAGTGCAGGAGGCTTGGCCTGCAAGTTGTTTCAGTTCTCAGTTCAGACCTCAGTAACGTGAAGAAAGCTGCTGTCATGGATTCTGATGTGCTTAGCAGTGATGTTTCCAAGCTTTCTAAAGGAATTAGCAAAATTGCGGATGTTGTGCAATTAAATGAGACGACGGTGTCAGATGACAGCAGCCGAAAATTCTCAGAGTCGATGAACATGTTCATGAAATTGGCTGAAGAGGAGATTATAAGACTTCAAGCTCAAGAAAGTGTTGCATTGCTTTTTCTTTTCATTTCAGCAGTGGATGAATGAGGCGGAGGCAAGCCGCGGACCGAACAAGTCGCACGCTGTCCCCATGGCTATTCAGGCAAACACAGCGCCAGACACAGACGCAATCCTGACGTTGCCGATGTCGCTGACGGTTAGGTTGGGGTTGTCGCAGACGATGGGGACTGCGGATGCCCAATACGACAATACGACGAAGTCGAACCAGTAGAGGGTCTTCTGCATGTGGAAGCTAGAGCGAGCTCAGACGATGCTTATTTCTTCGACAAAGGTAGGCATCAGGGCTTGAGGACAAGAAGCCATGAAGGACTTGGACACTGATTCGTGAAGTTGGATTGATTGCAGCCATTCCATTAGTGATGCGCTGATGGTGTGCAACATTTGTTGGGACGACGTCGTTAGACTTTGTTTCTTTCTGGATGGATCTGTCACTCATCAAGGCGATGCCCTCTGGCTTTCGACTTCTTGCGCCTCCAGATGAGATCGTCGAGCGACATATCCAGCGGCGGGGGCATTTCGGGAAATGGCTAAGAGCTTAACAACCAACAAGTGTAAGAGGAAAAAAGGTCTTTGAGGATGAGCACTTGGGTTTTTGCAGATTCACAGTGGATGTGAAAAAATGAAAGAGAACCGACACAACTTTTCATATCGATTTCCACAAATAACGTCAAATGTTGATGCATAAAACCGGAGGTCTTGGAACAACGTAAATCCGACCGTGAATCTGCAAGAAATGTAAATAACACAAGATGTATCGTGGTTCACCCCAAGGTTTGGACTATGTCCACACTGATTGTATTTATTTGAGAGTATTTGTGAGGGAGAGAGTGTGAGAGTATTTGTGAGGGAGAGAGTGTGAGAGCTTTGCTCTAGATAGGAGAGGCTTAGGGTTTGTAAGGGTGAGGATGCCCTTTTATAAAATAAGGGCTCCTCCCCTTTTTACATATTTGCCCATTCTTTTATTACATAATTACATTTAAGTCTCTCAAGTATTTATACGAGATCTAAATACAGAGACCCTAAATATGGTATAAACAAAACTCATCAAAACAAAATTGTACAAAGATAATAGGATGAATATTCTCCACTTCAACGGATGTGGTTCCACAAAATTTTCACTAAATTCTATAACAATTTGATCTAAAATGTTGGTGGATTTGAAAATTTTAGTTGAGGAGTGGTTCCCTAAGATATTAGTTGAATGTTTTTCTGCAAATCAATATATAGCACACTGTACAGTACATTCAATGAAGATACAAACCTAAGGACTCATAAATGAGTAATTCGACATCATGGGAATTATAAGCATCAGCTTACTTGATATTGAATTAAATTGACACCCTATAACAAAAACTAAAAAGCATATATATTGCACCAATGAGTTGACGCACTCAAGTCCTCATCAATTTGAATTTTACAGCACAACAATAGACGATACGACTAATAAAATAAAAGGGAGCTGCATAACTTTTTCTAGCCGGAGAAAAATAGCAGGTTCTTCAATTTGTTGCCGTGGGTTTCGTACAAGAAGAATGAAAAACCCAAAAGAAGATGCGTGCAGGAGTCTGTTTGTATTCAAAAGCAAGAGTTTTAATAAAATATAAGAGAAAGAAAGGGTGAATTTGGAAGTAAATGAGGGATAGGAGAACTCCCTTTTTTTTTCTTTCTTTTTTTTTGGTCGAAGGAGAATTCTGTCTTATTAATTAGAGTAGAAAAATTAAATAAATTAAACTTAACTAGGGTTAAAGTGGATTACACGTGGCAAGTATTGAATTGAGTGGTGAGCATACTCTATAATTAGTGTTGGTGAGAAAAATGCTCCCCCAAATGTAAAGTCCAGGTTGTAAATGCAAAATTATTTTGTTCGGTGGTAAATGCACACACTTCTAATAGTTTATGTAGTATATGTGCAAATTTTCCTTTTTTTCTCAAGTACTTCTTGTTTAGTTTTAAATTATTTTTAATTTGATGGTGATGAAGATGATGACGACTCTTTTGTTTCTTTTTTTTTTAAAGTTTCTGTGTTTAGTTTTAAATTAATTTGATGGTGATGCAGATGATGACGACTCTTCATTTTTTTAAGTATTCTGTGTTTAGTCGACTCCTTTTTGTCGACTCTTCATTTTTTTATTATTTTGTGTTTAGTTTTAAGAGTAAATTGAAGGAATAGTCACTGAACTATGGTTAAATTGTAGTTTTAGTTTCTAAATTAAAAATCTATTAAATTTGATCCCTAAACTTGATAAAATGTGAAGCATTGGTCTTTCATGTCAAATTTGTTAAATTTTCCGTTATTGAGTGGCAAATTTATAGGCCCCACACTTAAATAATTCAGTGCTACCTGGATTAGAAATTAAAAAAAAAAGGAAGTAAAATGAAAAATAAAAAAAAAATTTGTAGACCCATCCACACTTCAAGTCCCGCAGCCCACCCCTTCAAATTTGAGTCTTTGACCAACTCCCCAGCCTATCTCCCACCTCCCACCCCACCCCCCACCCCCTCCTCCATCTACCAATCCCCACAACCCAGTCAATCCCAACCTGTAGCCCACAAAGTTCCGACCTATGTGTGATTGCAGGTGGTGGGGAACCGGAGATTAAGCTGTCAAGGTAGGTTGACTAAGGTGCTGCAAGGATGGAGGTCATTGTGTTCCAAATTTAGATTTGAAACTTTCTATGGTTTGGTTGTTGGAAGAGTGCTACAATGACGGCTGGGTTTGGAGAAGAAGGTGAGCGGAAGGGAAAGATGGGAGAGAGAGAATTCAACCTTTTTTATTTTATGTTTCTTTTTCCTTTCTTTGTGTTTGTATTTTTTTATAGATTTTTTAGGCCACATGGCATCCACATCAATGAAAATGTGGAGCCCACAAATACCATGTCATCATAGTAACAGAAAATCTTACGTGTTAGTACCAAAGGACTAATGCTCCACATTTTGTAAGGTTGAAGGACTATATCTAATAGATTTTTAGATCAGGGACTAAAGCTACAATTCGATCACAATTGAGGGACTATCTCTTCAATTTACTCTAATTTTAAATGATAATAACTCTTTATTTTTCGGGTTAATTTCAATTTACTACTTTAAGTTTTTTAGTTTATAATATTTATAAATTTAAGTTTTTTTTCTTCCTATTTGTACCTAAAGTCATAACTCTAGACTTTCATATATCCGTTAAGTTTTCAATCGAAACTTTCGTTAACTGATGATGTGACATCTACGTGTCAATATGGACCCAGATCTTAAAAAATATAAAATACAAAAAATTAATAAAAATAAAAAATTGAAAATCAATCAAGATGATCTCGTCTCCTTTTTACGTTTCGACCCAAGCGCGAACTTCCGCCATCCACCTCGTCTTCCAAATTAGAGCCGTCAGAGCCATCCATCTTCATTGATGCAACGACTCCTTCGTCATTGTCTATTCGTAAGCCCATCCCTTCCTGTCGCTCGCCGACCCACCCTGTTCGTGGCAGGAATTTCCGCTGGGGATGTTTCCTGGCCGACGAGCACACAGCTCCCCTGGAGGTTGGCGCCGGTTGAGGGCTGCTGTCGGGCTTCTGCTTCGTTTCTGGGCGTTGTCGGGCAAGCCTCGTCAGGCAAGTCTTGTCGGGCAAGACTCTTCGGGCAAGGCTGAAAGAAGGACATCGTTAACTTTGAGAGGTGCCTTTATGGGGCCTTAGGTGTAGGCCTTGAGGCTCACAATCAAGGTTAACATTTAGGTGCTCAGGCGTGCCACTGCCATCTTTAGCATGGCAGATGTAAAATGGTTGTCGTTCTTTCATTGTATATATATATATGTATCCAAGAAACCGTGTTAGTTACAACAGGTGCCTTTGTGGGGCCTTAAATGTAGGCCTTGAGGCTTCCCATCAATAACTAAACCAGTGCTCGAACACATAATATTTATTTTTGTGATTGTAGGAGTCTTCTAACTATTATATTTCTGATTACCCGGATCCAAGGAATAGAACGAACCCAAATGGGTGCCTTTGTGAGGCCTTAGGTGTAGGCCTTGAGGCTTCCCATCAGAGTTCATTCTTATGCTTAGACTCTTAAGATCGCTGAATAGGATGAATCCAAATGGATGCCTTTGTGAGGCCTTAGGTGTAGACCTTGAGGCTTTCCATTAGAGTTCATCCCATACTTAAGCATTCTATGATAATCATGATATAATAGAAAGAAAACTAGAAGGTAGGTCGATTACTTGCGCCCCAAGTAACTTCGGACTTCTCGTTTATCAAGGATTGTCGTGGATGGGTTAAGTCCACATAAAGTTCTTTTTTATGCCTTGAGGCCAAGGACTTTTAAACTAATCAGATTTACATGCCTGCAGGCTTAGGACTTGGATCTGATTTAAGCATCGAAGATATATTTAAATCGGATCCAAGTATTGAGAAAGCTTTGTCATAGTGATTTTGCTAGGAACAGACTTGCATATACTAAAAATATACAACATATTGCTAGACTTTAAAGAAAGAGAAGACAAAGACAGAACAAAGCAGGTCGGGCAAGATTAAACCTTATCAATTAAGGCTGATCGTCTTGCAGGTCCTTATCTTTGTGGTTCTGTCACAGGTCTGGAAGCTTAGAGGTGGAGAGGGGAAGGAGAATACAAAAGGGTGAATCGATACTACAACAAGTTAGAGCAGGGTAACAGAGCTATTACAAAGTTTAGGAGAAAAGAGTATCCCGCGAGGGATAAAGGTTGGTCCCGAATGGGATGAAGGCTTGGCTGACTACAGCTTCGTTTGGAAGGCAAATCTGGCTTTGAGCAGAGTTTTGGCTTGCAGTTGTTTGTTTGTTTGAGTGTCCTTGCTCCTGTCTTCTCTTCTTCTTTTTATAGACGACTTGACTCGGCTTCCTGTAGCAACAGCTTTGCCCGAATGCGGTCTGAGGGTGATGACTCATCAGCTTTATTACATGTAATGCCATCATAAAGTACTTTATGGGCTGTGCAGTCTGATCAGTCTACACTACTTGGTCCTTGGGTAGGTAGGCAAGTGGCCTTTGTGATTTGTATCAAGTCAGAAAATGCCCTTTCCTGCCTTCCCAAGTTTCGGCTGGGTTTTGATCTTCTATTCCTCTAGGCCCCCTTTTGGGCCGACTCCATCCTTGGGCCTGAAGTTCAGTTTTAATCCAAACACACCCTTTTCCCCTCGTCAAATCTCCAAAATCCTAAATCAAAATCAAAACCAAAGTTCAAAATTTTCGAACTCGATTCATGAAATTAGGCCCATCACAAGAAGTTCTTCTGCATGGATAAGAAAGAGAGGGTGAGGAGACTTGAAATTGGGAATTACCTGGAATGAAGCTCAAGGCTTTAGTAGGAGATGACCATCCTTTTGAGGCGGAGGTTTTCGATATTTTCTAGGGCTTCAACGGCAGGCGAGGGGGCGTATGTGGGTGTCGCGGTAGGGGTTTAAGGGGAATTAGAGGGTGGGTTTAGGGGAGTGAGAGGGGAAAGAGCAGGCGGAGGGTGTAGCTAACGTTAATTTGAGTCTTAATTTAAATGTTATCGAGTCTTATTTTAAGTAGGATTAGGATATGTAATTTTTAAGATTTAGTTTTCTTATTTTTTGTAATTACTTTCGTTATAGAATAAGGTGCATGCCTATATAATGTAAACCCTAACAGATGAATAATATAACAAAGTATTTAACGTATTTTTTCTTGGCATCAAGAGCTAAGTTTCGATCCAAAACCCTACACAAAAACTATAAGCTACTGGGACTGTAATAAAGTCGAGCACCGTAAACGTGTTACTACAATCCTTGTCGTAGGTATTGTAATTGTACCATGTCTTTTTCCCGTGAGTGGTATCCAGGGCCGTCTCTGAGATTTTGGGGGCTCTGTGCGAAATTAATAAAAGGGCCCCTATTTAAGATAGTTTTTTAAAAATGTAGGATAATGTATTGACGTTAGAAAGTAATCACTTAATTCAAAATAAAGTTTAGCACTCACTAATTGCAAGTTTAAAAATGTCATTAATAATAAATAAAAATAGCTACAAACATAACGTTCACTAAATAATCAAAAGCAGTTCAATCTTAAATAACCAAATAAGAAAAAAAAAACTTCAAAAACTCTACTTTAAAGTTTCACTTGAATATATAACATTATTATATAATAAATTGAAAAAAAATACCCTTTTTTAAGGTATTATTATTGCCATTAAAAGTATCTCATTGTACTCAAAATTTTTATATTTAGAAAGGAAAAAAATTAAAGCTTATAAGGAATGCACGATGAGATTTAAAAGTGCTAACAAAAATAATTTTTAAATATAGAACATTATTACATATAAATATTAGGTGATAAAAATTTTAGGGGCCCCTTCAAATTTGGGGCCCTATTCGACTGCCTTCTGGTGGTATCGTGTTTTATGCTCCAAATATTACTGCTTGTTGTGACCATCTGTCCGTGTAAAAGGCTGTGCTGCTGTCTGTGTATGCCTGCTGCACCATCTGACCAGGACCGTCTCTGAGATTTTAGGGGTCTTGAACGAAATTTGTAAAAAGGCCCCTCCTTAAGATAGTTTTAAGTTTAAAAAAAAGTAGGACAATGTGTTGATGCTAGAAAACATTCACTTAAATCAAAACAAAGATGCCACTTAACAATATGGTCTCGTGGTATTCCTTTTCACTTGTAAGTGAGAGGTCTTAGGTTCGATTCTCGCCAAAGGCGAATTTGAACCACATTATTGCTAGTCCATTGTGATGATAATTCCACCTCTCTCCTTAGTGTAGATAATATCATTTATTCAAAAAAAAATTAAAACAAAGCCACTTAGTACTACGGTCTAGTAGTATTCACTTGTAAGTGAATGATCTTAGGTTCGATTCTTTGCAAAAGCGAATTAAAACCACATTATTGCTAGTCCACTCCACCACTTATTTAGTGTAGATAATATCGTTTGTTAAAAAAAAAAATTCAAAACAAAAATATGAAAAAAAAACTTTAAAATTCTAACTTTAGAGTTTCACTTGAATATATAACATTATTATATAATAAAATTAAGAAACTATCGTTTTTTAGAGTGTTATTATTAACACTCAAAATATCTTATTCTACTCCGAGTTTTTATATTTAGAAAGAAAAAAATACTATGAAAGAATGCACAATACAATTTTATAGTACTAACAAAAGTAATTTTTTAAACATAAAACATTATTACATGATATTAGATGGTAAAAATTTTAAGGACTCTGTGCGAGTACCTTTCGTCCTTCTAATCAAATGCCCCCTTTGCATTTGACTAGTGTGGGAAACAGCACACCACTGCTGTTCTTTGTGTCGTGTTCTGCCAAAACTTAAAAACCGCTACTGTTCTTTATGTCGTGCTGTCTGCCAAAAAAAAGAAAAAAAAAAAAAAGGTAAAAGACTGTTTACTACCCTCATGTTTCATGGTTTTCAACATTTAGTACATCAAGTTTTTTTCGTCTCAGAGTCATACCTAAAGTGTAAATTTTGGGACAGTCTCATACATTCATTAGTCAAACTGTTAAATTTGCCGTTAATTGTGACGTGGCGTCCATGTGGACAATGACGTGGCGCCACGTGTCAGCCACGTTTTTTTTTTGTGACACGTTTTTTTTTTCTTCTTTCTTTCTTTCTTCTTCTTCTTTCTTCTTTCTTCTTTCTTCTTTCTTCTTCTTCTTCTTCTTCTTCCACCCGACTGCAAACTTTTTTTTTTTTTTTTCTTCCTCCTTCTCCTTCTTCCTTCCTCCTTCTTCCTTCCCCTTCTTCTCCTTCTTCCTTCTTCTTCCTTCTCCTTTTTCTTCCTTCTTCTTCCTTTTCCTTTTTCTTCCTCCGAATCTGGGGAATTTTTTTTTTTTTTCTCTTTCTTCTTCTTCTTCTTCCACCCGACTGCAAACTTTTTTTTTTTTTCCTTCCTCCTTCTCCTTCTTCCTTCTTCCTCCTTCTCCCTTCCCCTTCTTCTCCTTCTTCCTTCTTCTTCCTTCTCCTTCTCCTTCTCCTTTTTCTTCCTCCGAATTTGGGGAATTTTTTATTTTTATTTTTTTCTCTTTCTTCTTCTTCTTTCTTCTTCTTCTTTCTTCTTCTTCTTTCTTCTTTCTTCTTCTTCTTCTTCCACCCGACTGCAAACTTTTTTTTTTTTCCTTCCTCCTTCTCCTTCTTCCTTCCTCCTTCTTCCTTCCCCTTCTTCTCCTTCTTCCTTCTTCTTCCTTCTTCTTCCTTCTCCTTCTCCTTTTTCTTCCTCCGAATCTGGGGAATTTTTTTTTTCCTGCTTCCTTCTCCTTCCTCCTTATTCCTTCTTCTTCTTCTTCCTCCGAATCTGCCCAGATTCGTTTTTTTTTTT
Source organism: Malus domestica (assembly GCF_042453785.1). Lineage (NCBI taxonomy): Eukaryota > Viridiplantae > Streptophyta > Magnoliopsida > Rosales > Rosaceae > Malus > Malus domestica. The sequence goes on along the minus strand of NC_091675.1, from coordinate 7,956,182 downwards.
TTTTTTTTCTTCTTCCTCCTTCTTCCTTCTCCTTCCTCCTTCCTCCTTCCTCCTTCTTCCTTCCTCTTCTTCTTCTTCTTCTTCTTCTTCTTCCTCCGAATCTGCCCAGATTCGACTTTTTTTTTTTTTTTTTCTTCTTCTTCCTCCTTCTTCCTTCCTCTTCTTCTTCTTTTTCTTCTTCTTCTTCCTCCGAATCTGCCCAGATTCGACTTTTTTTTTTCTTCTTTCTTCTTCTTCTTCCTCCGACTGCAACTTTTTTTCTTTTCTTTTTTTCCTTCCTTCTTCTTCTTCCTCCTTCTTCTTCCTTCTTCTTCCTTCTTCCTTCTTCCTTCCTCCTTCCTCCTTCCTCCTTCTTCTTCCTTCTTCCTTCTTCCTTCTTCCTTCCTCCTTCCTCCTTCCTCCTTCCTCCTTCCTCTTCATCTTCCTCAAAAAAAAAAAACCGAATCTGGGCAGATTCGGAGGAAGAAGAAGAGGAAGGAAGAAGGAGGAAGAAGAGGGAAGAAAAAAAAAACTTCCCCAGATTCGGAGGAAGAGAAGGAAGATGGAGAAGAAGGGGAAGGAATGAGAAGGAGGAAGGGAAAAAAAATGTTGCAGTCGGGTGGAAGAAGAAGAAGAAGAAGAAGAAGAAGAAGAAAAGAAAGAAAAAAAAAAAAAAACGTGGCTGACACGTGGCGCCCAGTCATTGTCCACATGGGCGCCACGTCACAATTAACGACAAATTTAACAGTTTGACTAACGGATGTATGAGATTGTCCCAAAATTTACACTTTAGGTATGACTCTGAGACGAAAAAAACTTGATGTACTAAATGTTGAAAACCATGAAACATGAGGGTAGTAAACAGTCTTTTACCCAAAAAGAAAAGAAGGATTGGCTGGCTACTTTGCAATTGTAATTAGGAGATTCTCTACCCTCCCACTTCCCGTGCCGTCCCATGCCCTCCTGTTTTGTGTGGTCACGGTTAAGCCACCAACATTTTATATTAATTTTTTGGGTTAAACTTTGTTTACTATCCTTATGTTTCGTGGTTTTCAACATTTAGTACATCAAGTTTTTTTCGTCCCATAGTCATACCTAAAGTGTTAATTGAGACAGTCCCATACATCCATTAGTCAAACTATTAGTTCTCCCGTTAAGTGATGATGTGGCGCCTATATGGATAATGATTGGGCGCCACGTGTCATTAAAAAATATTAAATTAATTAATTAAATAAAAGTTATAAAAAAAATTAAAAAAAAACTCATCCCTCCCCCCCCCCCAACCCATAAAAAGAAGAAGAAGAAGAGAGGAAGAAGAAAAAAAAACCGAATCTGGGAAGAAGAAGAAGAAGAAGAAGAAGGAAGAAGAAAAAGAAGGAGGAGGAGAAAGAAGAAGAATAAAAAAAAAAACCGAATATGGGAAGAAGAAGAAGAAGAAAAAAACCGAATCTTCCGAATCTAGGAGGAGGAGGAAGAAGAAGAAGAAGGAATGTGTTTTTTTTTTAAATTAATTATTTTAATATTTTTTTAATGACACGTGGCGTCCAGTCATTGTCCATATAGGCGTCACGTCATCACTTAACGGGAGAACTAACAGTTTGACTAACAGATATATGAGACTGTCCCAAAATTAACACTTTAGGTATGACTCTGGGACAAAAAAAACTTGATGTACTAAATGTTGAAAACCACGAAACATGAGGGTAAACAGAGTTTAACCCCTTTTTTTTTTTAAGAAAAACTAACGAAAAGCCCAAAAAAACTTCAATTTTAATGAAAAGTCATTTTTAAAGGTATAGTGAATAGTACCATGCAAATGTATAAATATAGTTTTTCGTTAAAAGTGAATAGTACCGGGAATGTTTTGTTAAAACTCCATTTTTTTTTATAGAGATAATAAGACAAAAAAGAATAGTAATATAAAATGTTGACGTTGTTTAATCGTGACCACACAAATAGGAGAGCACAGGAAGTGGGAGGGCAGAGAATTTGCCTCCTTGTAATTGATGTGCAATTGCATATTGATATTGGTGCAGATTTACAAGGACAAGGATTGTCTGCCCTTCCTTTTTTTATGCCCTCCTGTTTTGTGTGATCACGGTTAAGCCACGTTAACATTTTATATTATTTTTTTATAAAGATAATAAGACAAAAAAGAATAGTAATATAAAATGTTGACATGACTAAACCGTGACCACATAAACAACAAGGCATGAAAGGGTATGAAAAAAGGGAGGGCAAATAATCCTTGTTCGATTTATAATTGGTTGCGACATATTGTCAGAGTACATGTTCTTTATGCCGTGGGGTCTTTTACCACTTACTGTAAGCCTGTAACGTGAGCAATTGATTGTGCAGTGTGTTTTTGCTGCTCTCTGTGACATGCGTACTCCAGTAAAAAGGAAAAAAAATATGCCGCTGCCTGCTGCCTTGGTCCAGCGTGTCAAAGAGCAATTAATTTTTTGTGTGTGATTACAATTCTACCATGTACGATTGTTGTGCTTAAGCAATTGCACTACCACGTAGAAGTATTCTGCTGCAACTAGGTCTCGTGTGCAATTCTTTTTGTCTAGTCGCGTGTTATTGTAATGGCGAACACATGTTAGATTTTGGATTCCGATGCAACGTATCATATGACATATGATAAAGTTTTGTTTCAATTTATAAAACATTCTCATAGAAAGTGTGTGGCAGCTGCCAATGGTACTACTGCTCCTGTTGTTGGAGTAGGAACAATTTGTCTTACACCCTCTCTCACCTTACATAATTGTTTATTGGTTCCGTCATTGTCCCATCCTTTATTGTCGGTACCATAAGTTACTGAACAATTGGATTGTGTTGTATTAATGGATCTTTCCTTTTGCTTGCTTCAGGATATTCATACAAATTGATCCTTGGACGTGGCACTAAGTGAGAAGGGCTATATTATGTGGATGACGTGGTTTCTGGAATAGCTAATTTGGTTTGTGTGTCACATGATAGTAATCTACATAATGTATTGTTATTGCATCGTCGTTTGGGGCATGCGTCTGATGTGTGGTCTTCCCCTATTAGTACTACTTCGGGAATTAAGTGGTTTGTTACCTTTGTGGATGATTGCACCTGTATGACGTGGTTGTATGTGTTGAAAAATAAAAGTTAGGTTTGTGATGTTTTTTGTCTGTATCATTAAATGGTTAAAACTCAATATTCCTATGATATTAAAGTTTTGCGTTCTAACAATGGTGGAGAGTACATAAATTCTGAGTTATCGTTTTCTACAAGATCGTGCTATTATTCATGAGACTACATGTCCGCATACCCCTAACAAAATGGGGTGGCGGAAATGAAGAATCGTCATATTTTGGAGACAACTCATGCTTATTGGTGCATCTGTTCCCAAATGTTTCTAGCATGAAGCAGTTGTACATGTAGTTTATGTTATGAACTGTATGCCTTCTCTGGTCTTGAACTATCGAACATCACTTCAAGAACTTACTCAACATATTCCAATGGTTTCTTCAAATACTTTGTCACCTTAGATCTTTGGTTGTGTGATCTATGTTCACATTCAGAAAGCTCAGTGTAGTAAGCTTGATCGTTGTGCATTCCAATATGTCTTTCTTGGATTTGCCCCACATAAGAAGGGATTCAAATGTTATCATCCTGCTAGTTAACAAATGTTTGTAACTATGGATGTGACCTTCTCGGAGTCTGAATATTTTTATTCTTCTTCTGTATCCAATTCAGAACACTAGGGGATATTAGTGATATTGGTGATCTAAGTTGGCTGAAATATACTTCAGGGGGAGAAACCGAAGTGGTGGAAATCCGCCCAGTTGTTTGACCAGAGCCTACCGAACCTAACATTTCAGTTCAGCAAGCTTCCATCAAACCAAATAGTCCAGCCGAAGAAATCAGAGATGTTCGACAGAGTTCTATCGAAGAGTACCACCTAGATTGGCAGTGCTATACAGAACAATACAACTCTGTTTAGCAGGAATTTGCAAAATTGCCCAGTATGTCTGTAGTATCCCTTATCTCTATGATCATGTCGTGCCCGTTCCATCTCCTTTGAATATTCAAGAGGTAAGTACTTTAAATGATACTACAACTAATCCTTATATTATTGTAAGTACTTATAAATTGTCAGTAAGACAGAATCGTGGTGTGCCATCTGGCAAGTTCTCTGTGGAAGGGAATGTCAAGTATCAGATTGCTAATTATGTATCATGTGAGCGCTACTCACCTGAACGTAGGGCGTTGGTAAATCATATGGAATTAACCAAAATTCTAGCTCAAGTAGAAGAAGCCCTATGAGACCTTAAGTGGACACAAGCGATGGATGAAGAAATGTCAGCTTTGCAGCAAAATAAAACTTGGGAGATAGTGTAGTTACCAAAAAGGAATAAACCTGTTGGTTGTTGTTGGGTGTTTACAATCAAATACAAGGTTGCTGGATCAGTAGATAAGTACAAAGCAAGGTTAGTGGCTAAATGGTAGACTCAAACGTATGTTGTAGATTACCAAGAAACCTTTTCTACGGTAGCAAAAAATGAATACGGTACAAGTCTTGATTTCCTTAGCAGCAAATATGGATTGGCCTCTTAAACAGTTTGATGTGAAGAATGCATTTCTTCATGAGAACTTAGAAGAGGAAGTGTATATGGTATTTCCACTAGGATATGATGTGAATGGTAATACATTAGTGTGCATAATGTGTAAATCTCTTTATGGGCTCAAACAATCTTCCCGTGCTTGGTTTGATAGGTTTACTCAAGCAATGAAGAAATATGGATATCGTTAGAGTCATTCAGATCACACTTTGTTTCTGAAGCGCAGGCTTGGCAAATTGACTGCTTTAATCATTTATGTGGATGCTATGATTATTACAGGGGATGATTCCGAAGAAATTCAAAAGTTACATGTAAATCTTGCATCTAAATTTGAGATGAAAGATTTGGGATAATTGAAGTACTTCCTTGGAGTTGAGGTGGCCCATTCACCTAAAGGTATTTTTTGATCACAACGAAAATATGTGTTGGATTTGTTAAAAGAAACTTGTATGTTAGGGTGTAAACCTGTGGATACTTCTATGGTAGATAAGCATCACTTGGGTGTTTACCCAGATCAACTTCTTGTTGATAGGGGTAGATACCAAAGACTTGTGAATGTTGTGAGTGTTGATAGGGATTAATTTATTTATTTCATACTCGTCCTGATATTGCATATGTTGTGAGTGTTGTAAGTCAGTTCATGAACTCATCAGTGAATATCACATGGTTGCGGTAATGTGAATTTTGACATATTTGAAGTCTGCACCCGGTAAAGGAATACTTTATGGAAAACATGGGCATTTAAAGGTTGAAAGGTTTACAGATGTAAATTGGGCTGGTAATGTTATTGCCAGACAGTCTATATCTAGGTATTTTATGTTTGTTAGAGGTAATCTGGTTGGCGTATTTTATCTAGGTATTATATTGTGATAATAAATATGCAAGGGAGATAACTGATAATCCGGTACAACATGATTGAACAAAGCATGTGGAGGTTGATCGACACTTTGACAAGGAAAATTGTGTCTATACCGTTTGCGATTTCAGGAGAGCAGTTTGCTGATATTCTTACTCATGGAATACCTAGTAAGGTTTTCCAAGACTCAATTATCAAGTTGGGCATGTACGATATTTATGCACCAACTTGAGGGGAGTGTTGATTTGAGTCTTAATTGTAAATGTTATTGGAGTCCTATTTTAAGTAAGATTAGGATATGTAATCTTTAGGATTTAGTTTTCTTAGAGAATGAATAATATAACGAAGTATTTAACGTATTTCTTTTGCTAAATGCTCTAGCATGCACACCCATGGTTATGGCTTTGAAATCTGGTACTAGATATACGATGGTGATGAGATCATGAAATTGTTATCACAAAAGGTTTGATGGATGTAGCCTATATTGACATGTGGCACCCAATCATTGTCCACATGGGTGTCACATCATCCGTTAACGGAGATTCTAACTTAAAACTTAACGGATGTATGAAAGTGTCCCTGAATTATGACTTTAGGTACCACACTGGGACGTAAAAAATTTGATATATGAAATGTTGAAAACCAAAATACTTCAGGGTAGTAAAATGAGATTTCCCTTTATTTTATTTTTCAAGTTTTTTTGTGTTTGGTTTTAAAATTATTTTAAAAGTTAAAAGTGATTGTTTAATTAAAAAGTTAACTAGAAGTAATTTAAGAGACACCTGGCAAACTATAAGATGGGTAGGGTTTGTCACATTAGAATACCTTACATTCGCTCGGGATAGGCGACAGCCCGCTACTCCTCCTTCCCTCCCCTCTCATTTTCCTTTTCCTTATTTTCCTCCCCTTTCATTACCTTTGCTCGTTCCCCCTTCCCCTTATAGCATCCAACTCATCTTCCTTCTCCCTTTCTAGTCTCATTCATTTGTTTTTATTCTCTGTTCTCCCCTGAGTTTTTTTCTCATTTTCCCTGAGCTGAGTCTCAACTATTCCCTGAGCTTGTCTCAAATTTGGGCTTCATGATCCTTATCTAGCATTTTTTGCCTGCTTTTACTACTTTCTGTCATTTAGTTTTCTTTCATCCCTTCTTCTTAGCCGTGATACTTCATCCTTATCCAATAAAAAATTTGATATCATATCCACTTTCCTCCCTAACTGCATGCTGAATCCCCATCGGGGACAAGTGTTGGGTATTTTACATACCCTTAGCCTCACACTTTACATGTATGATACTTTATTTGTATATATTTGTAGGGGGTTCATGAATGGGACTTGGATCTTGTGTATACCCTTTCGATTCGGATTTTGGCTTCCTCCGAGGTTGTGACTGTGGCGACAGTATGGTTTATGCTACTTGGGATTAGGGTTTTTTTGTTATTTTCTTTTGCAGTGTTCGGGCCTAAAGCTTGTGTGGATATCCCGTTGTATCTTGAGCTGCAACTCTCATTTTGCTTAGACCTTTTACTTTATCTGTTGTTGTTTACTTGGTTCTTGCGAATCTGAAGACATAGATGAGAGGCAGAGATGTCCCACTGGGTGTGCCAAATTTATAAACACGACAATTCTGTAACGAATGAAACAAGAACACGTGTACAAAGTAAATTTGTATTAATGAATTTGTAAGGTTACAATCTCTGTTTACAAGTTTCCTCTTATTTAGTCTTCAAATTTGATGTGTGGATGTGTAAATTATTGATCCAAGGATTGTGATGACTTGATCTCGGACGAACTGTTGAACAATTACTTCAAGTTTTGAGCTTGAAACAATGCGTGGATAGTCTTTACCTCAAGGTTTATGTGTAACTTGCGACAAAGGTGATGTAGACGTGGGATTTTGTTGATTCAAGGGTCTTGGCGACTTGATCTTGAATCAAACATTGTTACAAGTTTTGAGCTTGGAACAAAGTCTTGAAGGAATCGGCACAAGTGCTTGTTGATTCTTCAAGGGAATGCTTCGGCTTTGGTCATGCGTTCTTCAAAGAGAGCTTTAGCAGCGTATTAGTTTTCAAAGATTTGGTGCAGAGGTTCCTCTGGATGTAGAATTACCGACCTTTTGTTTGTCCTGGGACCTTGTATTTATAGACTTCTCAAGTCTTGCTTACAAATGGATTTGTACTTGATTTGTGGCTTAATTCGTCCATGGAAGAATCTAGACATGTTTTGTGTCTTGTTTTGGCCACTCTATCTTATCCTTGCCAAATTATAGGACTTCTTGTCTATTATGTGAGCAATCTTTAATTCTTGCTTATTTTATGAAGATGCTTTAGCTTTTTTTCCAGTTTAGGGAGCAATTTGGATCCCCTTTCCGATTTCAAGAGAGATTTTGTCCCTCTTGCTGATTTCAAGAGAGATTTTGTACTTCCTTTGCTTGATTTGTGCCATTTGTCATTGATGACTCCCTTTTGCCGAGTTTTAGGAAGGTTTTGTACTTCCTTTGCTTGATTTGTGCCATATTGATGACTTATCTATTTGTGATAAGTCATATGCCATGTGGAGTTTGGCGATGTATCATTTGTATGCAACGAAATTTGCATGTTTCTATAACAACTCCATTTTGTCTGCAATTCTAGCACATTGTATGTATATATGCATATATACATGTGTATATTGTGATCCTTGTCAAAGGCTAACTCTATTAAGTCTAACATGCACAACAACACAAGCGAACAAATTATTCCACACTTGCATATTAAAATCTAGGGTAAATTACATTTTACCCCCTCAGGTTTGGGGTCGATTTCAATTCCTTACAACATTTTTAAAACATTTCAATTTCATACATTTACTTATCATTTTATTTCAATTTCATACATCTGTTAGAAAATCTGTTAAGTAAACCGTTAAGTGATGACGTGGTGATGACATGGCTGCCAAATTTGTGCTACGTGGCAAAAATAATAATTTTTTATGCATTTAAAATATTATAATAATTTATCATATTAAAAAAAAAAAACACCCATCTTCTTCACTGAGCACACCCCATCCAACCCCCACCCCACCTGCAAACCCCTCTCCACCCCCACCTCCCCCGCAACCCCCCACCCCACCCAAAACCCACCCTCGAGCACCGGATTATGGACTTCCAGATCCCTGGAAAGGGGATTCGTGACCGTCCACTTCTACGATCTCAGGCATGTAGAGAGGGCGTTGAACAAGATTCGGCAGCAGCACATGTAGTAGGAAAACAAGATTCGCAACCATTACGCCGCCTTATTGTTCACGACGGCTACATCAGATTTACCACTTTTTATTTTCCCGCTTCTGTTTCTTCCAGGTTGCGGGCTCATCGCCGGGTGGGCCGTGTGGGCCCAATTCGTCATTCCAGCCTTGAAAGCCATCCCAGACCACAACCAGGGCACAATTGTCATTTTCAATTTGGACCCGGCCGTCACCACCTCCTCTCTCAAAGCCATATTCCAAGCTTTGGGGGGGGGGGGGTTGCAGGTGGTGTGGGGTGGGATGGGGGTGTGCTAAAAGATGGGTGTTTTTTTTTGAAATAGAATAAATTATTATAATATTTTAAATGCATAAAAATTATTATTTTTGCCATGTGGCACAAAATTTGGCAGCCACGTCATCACTTAACGGATTTTCTAACGGATGTATGAAATTGAAATAAAATGATAGTAAATGTATGAAATTGAAATGCTTTAAAAATGTTGTAAGGAATTGAAATCGATCACAAACTTGAGGTGGTAAAATGTAATTTACCCAGCCAAAATGTTCAACCGAAACAAGTTAAGCCCAAAATAAGGCCGGCTCTGACCTAGAGTGAGCAGGGGGACCAGTGGACCACTCCAGGCACCTAAAACTTAGGAGTAAAAAATTTTTTGAAGTAGTAGTTTCTGTAAAAGTAGAAATATAAATAGGGAAACATTAAGGAAATTCTATATAGAAAAAGGGTCTCTCTATAGACTCTCCGTCATCTTATGTTTTTAGTATTTTTCGTGCTAACATTATAAAATGATAATAGACTGAATATTTATATGAGAAATGATAATTGGTTGAAACTTAAGCGGAACCTTGCCTCCTCAGCTGTAAACTAGTTGGTACACACGGTTGGCGCCAATCAAGAGAGTTTAGTATTTTTCGTGCCAACATTATAAAATGATAATAGACTGAATATTTATATGAGAAATGATAATTGGTTGAAACTTAAGCGGAACCTTACCCCCTCAGCTGTAAACTAGTTGGTACACGCGGTTGGTGCCAATCAAGAGAGTTTATTTTAAGTGCTTAAACATCTGACAGCTGCAAATCAAAATTTTATGTTTTCTTAAGAATCTTAACCACTCGGTTGTTCGGGTCGATGCTCAATGGAATTAAATATTTGGATATTTGGACTCACTACCACCGTTGGCTCATGGGTTTTAAGTCGTAAGATGATTAGGGGAATCGGAAACAATGTTTCTTTCTGTTGACTTTAAAAATTACGAAGTCTGTCAGGCACGTAGGCCTAATTATTAATCTAACTATGTTTTTCTGTAAATGATTATTGATTCGGAGTGCCACTAACCACCGAACTGAGTCGGGCAAATAAGATGGATATAGTGGTGTTGTGATGAACCGCAAGCTTTACAACGAGCAACTTCGACCAAAAAATAAATACTCTCGGCCTAGCGTTGTAAAACCTGAAGACAAAGTTATGCCTTTCACTGTGAAGTTTAATCTTCTGCACCAGGTTCGGTGGCCTCCACTGTATTGGTGAGAATAATTTATGCTGGACATGAATCAAGCTATAGGTACAAAGATACTCAAAAGAAATAAGCATCTTTATGGTAAAGATAATTCGGCCATCTGCATGCATGCTGAACCAAAAAATGCACTTGTTAATAATTGATCATAGAATACCTCACTTCACTGGAAAAGCTAATGAAGTGCCCTCTTTCAAACAAAAAATCAAAAACTTTTTGCCTGCTAAGACTTCAGATAGACAACCAGTCGAAAAAGGAGAAAATATTGTTTAACCAAACTAAAGAGACTCCTAAACCGAATTGATTCTATGACTCCGATGATGTTTAACTAAACTAAATTTGTGTTGACATATTACTGGAGCAAATAGTTTTTTTTTTCTCACGGGTGTAAGAGGGTTTGGAATAGAACATTTATTTGTGCGTTAGTTGAAGGTCCTTGCAAAACCTCTCGTATTCATAAGGACATCAGGACATATATACCTTGGATGATAAACTGTAAAAGCAATTTCTATAGCACCATGCCTCCTGGAAGCTGATCTCCTCTTCTATGAAAACCACCACGCATTAACTTATGCAGTGTGATAATCATTATTACATCACCACCGCTTGCTAGTTTTAGCCCTATCTTTCATCCTTGTGCTAATTATCCCATGCATGCCGCCGTTAACATGCATGACAGCGTCTTTAGTTAATTGGACTCTAGGATGTACCAATTAATTGCATGGAGTTAGTCTTCCAACACAACTTACGTTACACACACTGTCGTAGGACGTAGTCCTCACCCATTCAAATTTCAAACCTTGCAGTCATTATCTCAAGTTAAACTGAGTAATTGATAATTAACTTTAATAGAATCCAACGCACACCACAATTCTGCAAGTTCCAAAATACTTTCCATATAATTACTATGATAATTCAATAGTAATGTAGAAAAAAAATTTCTTTATTTTGGGAGTCATCCTATGGCCTCATTTAAACGGACTGATAATGCAAAATTAGGTATAAACACTTTCATTCCAAAAGTTTCAGCTCGAATTGGATTTCAAAACTTTCGAAATAGGAGTAATCTGGGAATTTTTTCAACATATCTTGGAATTCATATATTTAATTGGTCTTTTTATTTTTATTTTATTTTATATTCTCAAACTTTTCGTATATATAATTTATTTTGTATTTTTCTTAATTTTGTCATATGCTTGTGTATAAATTCAATTATATTGTATCATATTAGTTTTTTTTCTTCTCAAAAAAAAGGACAATGAGTGACAAGCTACGGTTATCCACATTTTCCGGACCCGCTTAGTAAGTTTACCATTTTTAATATACAAGTGTACGAGAGAATAAAAAGCTAGAATAAAATGTCTCAAAAACTAACAAAATGCCATGATAAAAATATAAAGAGTAATGCTAGGAAGATTAAATTTGTAGACAAAATTTTAAAAACTAAAAGACATGGAAGTTGATGATTGGTTCATTACTTAAGTATATGTAAACGTGCGTATTTCTATTAGTGACGCATCATTTAGTCTCTCTAGCATTACCTAAATATAAAAGTTAGTTACAAACAAATTTTAGTAAACAACTAGGGAATTGGATCCCCTCCTGAGCAAATGGTGGGGATCCTCATGACCAACAAACATGGGCCGTTGAATTTTGATCTAACGGATACAATTATTATAACTTTTAGAAGGACCCTCTGTTTATAACCGTTTGATCAAAATCCAACGACCCGTGTTTGTTGGTCATGAGGATCCCCACCATTTGCTCTGGAGGGGATCAAATTCCAACAACTAGTAGCTGTGCCCAAGACAAATTTGCCGGCAACATGTGTTTATTGTCCGATTGGACAACTATATTAATCCCAAATCGATTCCATTTGGCCCGTGTGAGTCTTTGCCTCCACATTCTCATACACACACACATAGCCCCCCTTGCGTTTTGATTTATTAAGTAACCCGACACGCTGGACCTCGCGACACCCTCACCGAAGAGTTTCTACAAAGACTAGCTGGACCAAAGTTTCATGTACAATTCTATATTAGGGCTTAAGTCTTTGGAGATATTTTTCAGTATGATCGGCACACGAGGTGATACATCACGTGTCATTATATAAATAATGAGATATGCATGTTAAAAAAGTTAATAACTTAAAAAATAAAATTTCTCACCACTTACATAAAAACACGTGATGTACTATTATGTTCCCGTCACAATAAAAAATTTCGAGTTAGAGATAGTCATTTGTTCGTTCTTTAAAAAAAATGTAATTATTAACTACTTAAGTTTTCTGAGGTAAATAGCAAGTGAGCTTATAACTTGGTCAAGGTTAGAATCTTACGTATATGTGCCTCTATATATATTAGCTTTCAGATGAGATAATGACCCTCACTTACGCATTGTCTGCAGCTCTCTCTCTCCCACAAACAGAGTTTAGCCTTCAGCTACGGTCATAGGATTACGCACAAACACTTACATCGTAGCGAGACGGGCTAAATATATAGTGCATATATATATCATGTCTAACAACCAAACAAATGGACAAGGTGATTCAATTGAACAGCTCAGGAAGCAAATGGAAGATTTTCAAACTGTAATTCGGGAACATGATACTCGTCTCAATCATCTTCAATCAAGCGCCTTCCAACTTGGAAACTTCTACCTGGTCTTTCAGGGAGTCATTTTGGGGGCAATTGTTAATAGTGCCAAGGTCTTCACATGCAGTGACAGTTGGCTGCTCATCTCCCTTTCTTTATTACCTGCCTGCCCTAATTTGGTTGCATTGTATTTGATTGGACGTGAATATATTAATACAATCTCCCATCGAGATGACTGCTGGAATAGTTACGATGAATTGAATGCTGAGCTAGTCCGCTTACAGTTACAGAAACCGACCACAAGTTCAACCTTCTCCCCCTCCGCCACCCAGGGGCAACCTTCTCCCGCTTCGGCACCCGGGCAACCTTCTCACGCTTCGGCACTCGCTGGAATTCATGTTGATGATTCTTCACCCGCTGGAACTCATGTTGATGATTCGTCACCCGCTGGAACTCATGTTGATGATTCGTCACCCGCTGGAACTCATGTTGATGATTCGTCACCCGCTGGAACTCATGTTGATGGTTGGAGAAAGCTCAAACATATGTTTTTATTGTTTGTTTGTTTGGCTTTTTTTTTGGGCGTTTCCGCCATCATGGTTGTGGCTTGTAGGAAGATTCTTTGCAGGACAAGGCATTTGTAAGCTCCAGTCCAATCTTAGTGATAAATGCACCAGGCTTTGTGATGAGGGTTCCAAGTGTAACCATCTGCAGTAGCTAGGGTTACCATTTTTTTTTCTGCTTTTCTTGGCTTGTTTATGCTTTGTAATAAAGATCTTAATTTTTCGGTCTACCCATTTGTGAAATTAATTCGAAATTCCTAAGATGACTTTGTGATCTCATCATGTGCGTACTACAATGACTATGGATCTCATCATGTACTCATACTATATGGCCATCTCAAAACTCATCCATGCATGTAAATGAGTTTGATTTGAGAGTAGTTGATTTCTTTTGTTAAGTCATCCAAACATATATTAGGACTTAATTACTAAGTAATTTGCCTATGCTTGGGTAAATACCCCCACATTTGAAGTATTTTTCAAAATGTTAGAAACCCTTCAATACCTTAAACTCACTCACTTCAAAAGATACAAATTATTTTTTATTTCTTCTTTAAGTATATATTATTCTCAAAGATAGGTAAGCCATAGGTAAGTCATCCCCACAATTCGCTAACATTGTGGTTGCTTTTAACGCTATCAATAAAATCACTTTTCATGCTTTAAGAAGTAGAAATGTGTGAAGATATAGTTTCTCATTTTATCTTCACTCATCTAAAATGAGTTCAACTTAAGGCAACGTCAGTTTTGTTGTCAACACAAAGTCAAATTGATTTTACTATGACTTATTATGAGTTGGGGGAAACTCACTTTGTGGTATGGTAATCCCTAAATTAATGACGTCGTGATATATCGGATAGTCATATCCATTGATGAGAAAGATAATTAATTTGAATGGTTGAAATCAAAATGAAATTTACATTAATAGACACAAATCCAACGAATGGACTTTGCATTCAAATTGTAAACAATTGGAGACTGCCAACTGTTAGAATATGAGTATGAAACTGAATATTATAGCCGGTTGTAGTGTTTCAATTGATATAGAAAAGTCTGGCTAGAAAGCTTAAAACTATCCTAATTCTTGTAGGATTGTAATTCAGATATGATTTGGATTCATAGTTGGTATCTATGGTGTTTCTAATAGGAGAATTATTAGGATTAATATATTATAAACAGTGGTCACTGCTCTCACAAAATACACGCTCAATATTGAACTAAGACATATTGTTAGTTTGAGTACTTTTGGTTTTGCAAGAGAGGAGAAGGTGCACTGTTTAGAAGTCTGCTTTGGCTTCTTCTTCTACTGCGTTTATGAGTTAGTTTGTCATTGTGTTTATCGAATTATGATTTTAATACTTGAATAAATTTGTGGTTCATGAGCTTAATCTCTTAACTTATATTTTTGATAAGTTTAATCTTACATGTGGTATCAGAGCCTAAGATTGTTGCTCTTGAATTCAAATTGAAAGTTAAAAAAAAAAAAAAAAAAAAAAAAAAAAAACAACAAAAGACGTGATGGTAAATTAGCAGTGGTCAAGCTTATTTTGTGAGATAATATGTAGGTTTTGAGTTATATGCATATCATGTTTGCCGCAATATGGGTTTGTAATATTTGTGATTGCCTGCCAAACGAATGATGGCTAAATGTTGAATTCAATTTGGTAAAATTGAACTATTAAGCTTCAGCAGCTACTAATTTTTCTTATGTGTGTTTGATTCCATGATGATGAATTTTTATAAGAAGTAATCAAGGATTCATTGGGTAATTATGGAATGCGAGTACATAAGCTATTGTTTTCGTGGGTCTAATCGGTTTGGATTAATGAATTTGATTATAAAGATGTTCATAAAATATGCCTTGTACATACCAAATATAAGTAAGATAAAAGAAAGATGAAATCTTGGTTTGAAGACATTAATAAGTTTTTTGTTTGTCCAAGAGATATTAACGTTTACAGTTTATCTTTTTTCTGGGAATTTGTGTCGACGGGATTTGGGCCATCACTTTGGCGATGATTTTGGTTCGGCGGGTCTGTAACAATGGCGATGTATTTCGATAATCTGCGATGATACGGGTCCACTGGAATCTGCGGTGATGACAATCCACATGGATGGGTCTCGAGGATTGATGGATAATTTGTTTTGTTGATTTGTGGTCGAGAAATCTCGGTCTGGTCAACGAATATGGGTCCGGTGATGCATTTAGGTAACTCAATTCATTGTTTTATGCATGATTAATTTGTTCTCTTATATGCATGATTATAGTGTGATGAGTTAAAGCATGATGAATTAGGGCTTTCATAAGGTTTTATTTTGAATCCTTTTCTGCTAAACCTTTGTTCTCAATTTCGAATATTTGTTATATTGTGTCATTTTGCTTGTAAAATTGAGTGTCGTGCATCAATTATATTTTGAAGGATATTATATAATATCAAGGGGCTTCCAAGTATAAAGAAGCACAAACACGAATCTATTTCAATATATACATGGATGCATAGTGTGCTGGTGCATGCATTTGCTTTGCCATTCACATTGGTTAAGCCAAATTTTGAACTTATGAGCATCTATGATTAAGGATTTTTGAACAGGTTGAGTCTCATCGATTGTCATGATGAAGAAAATATGCTTAGTCTTTCTGACGGCTTAAAAGAATGCTAACGATATGTATGCTATGCATTGTTTCATGTATGAATCTCGATATATATATATATATAAGCTAGGAAGTGCTTGAAGTGTGCTAGCGTCGCGAGAAGCCGCCAGGATGTCTGTTTCATACGTACTACTCTTCTATTTCATATCTATGTTCGTAAGCTTGCTTGTCGAGCAACTTTATGTAGTGAAAATGCATGTAGATACGGTTGGAGATTGTTCGGTACTATCTATTTGTGGTTATGGATTTGGTAAAATGAAGCAGGATTAACTTTTTAAATAGGAAAACTAATGAAAAGGGCTTGACTTTGAGTTTTAATGATAATGACAAAATAAAGGGTAAAGTGAATAGTACCAGGATTGACTTTTTACTGTAAAAATGTGATTTTTTGTTAAAGTGAATAGTACAGGGTGCTTTTCGTTAAAATTCCCTTTTTAAATTGACCTCTCCAACTCTTCCTCAAATTTTCTTTCCACTAGTTAGTAGTTGCTATTTAATTCTTAGCAAACCTTTAAAGAAAGGGATATCATTTTTTTATTAAAAGGGAATTAGTTGTGGGGTTTACACCACATCGAACTTTAATAATTCGAACTATCTATTTTTCAAGTTGCACTTCTTAAATCATCCTTAAAATATTAGTCAATTTGAAAATATTTGAGACATCTAACTGAGTTTAAAGAAATTGACGAACACTTTGTTCTATAAGAAATAATGAAATTTCATTGTGATAATTAAATAAGAAATAGTTTAGGATTAAATTGAATTTTTGCAAGGATAATTTATGAATCGAGACTTACAAAATAGACAATTCGGATCATTGAAGTTTGATGTAGGGTGAGTTTCACAACTAATCTCTATTTAAAAAAAAATGAAAGGTTATGTTATTTCTTATATCACAAGTTAAAGCTTATTTGTGCAAAAAATCGATCAAATTAGTGATCGTTTAGTACTAATTCATATGTATCAAACAAACCGAATATTTTGTTAACTATTAAGATTTTCAAGATGAATCATCTAAAATTTTGTTCGTTAGTAATCCAAACGATTTCGATTGTTTAATAATTCATGTAATGGAAAGATAATCTATTTCCATTAAGTGATTTATTAGATAATCGAAAACAAAGGATCTTGAAGAGTATTCACATAAGAGCTGCAAGAGAGGGCCCTAGACCAGCTGAAAAAAGCCCAACGGTTTTGATTATGATGCCTGCAATGAGAAATCGAATACAGAATTATGCTTCGGTTCTTAGGGCTGGGCCGTAACAACCCAGATTACCACTGGGCTTTTCATGCCACAAATTAAAATTCAATCTTATCCGTTAAACTAATCCGGTCAAACCCGTCTACCCAAAAACCCTAGTCCTAAAGCTCCGCAAACCCTATTTAGACGCAGCTCATTTCCGTTGACATCAAATCAATCAAAAACCCCACCAAAACCCTACTCTACTTCCACACTCTCCTCCTCCTGCTCTGCGTGGAGCAAAATGCCACTCGGGCAAAGAGCCGGCGACAAGAGCGAGTCTCGGTTCTGCGGCGTGGAGACCGAGTTCAACGATGACATGCCCCACGTCCTCGCTTTCAATCTCTCCCATGGCTCCTTCGACTTCGTCCTCGCTCCTTTGGTCCGTACATTTCTCCTTTCTTTTTCCTAATTATTTTTCAAATTTCGTATTTCATTTGATTCTTCTGTTTATGTTGAGGAATGAATGGAAAAGTTGATTGGAATTTGTGTTTTGTGATGCTCGTATGGAAATGGTGGCCAATTAGCCAGTCACATAATCGGCTTCGCAGCTTCTCTTTTGATGTGAATGGTCAGTAAGCTCACCAATAGCAATGCCGCGTTGGTGGCTGTTGCTCGTGCAGCTGCTCGACTATGCAGCTTCACTCTACGGCCACTAACTACATTAGTATCAAATTCGACTTAACAATATTAGAAATGTTGATGATTCACTCCAATTGTTTGTTGATATGACTTGTATAGTTGTTTTTGTCGAGGAGTGATAGAAATAGTCAATTGAAACTTGTTTTTTGTAATTCTTGTATGGTGGCCAATTAGCCAGTCACATAATTGGCTTTTCAGCTGTTTTTTATGATGTGAATGGTCAGTAAGCTCACCGACAGCAATGCCATGTTGGTGGATGTTGCTTATGCAGCTGCTCGACAATAGAGCTTCACTCCACAGCCACTAACTACATCAATATCAGTTTCCATTTGAAATGATCGTAAATATTGATTATTTCCTTGTCAATCATTTGTGGGTATGAATTTCTTAGTTAATGTTTCTATGTTGTCTGGCAGACTTGTTTTGTCGGCGTTTGGGAAATTTCTTTGCAATTGGTGGCTAATTAGCCAGTCACATATAGCCAGAGATGGCTTCTGTTTTGTGTGAATGTTCAGTAAGCTCACCGAAAGTAAGGCTCTGTTGGTAGTCCTTAATGGTGAACTGTAACCTCTGGTTTCACCTTTAGGTTATTAATACTTTGTTAAATTTGTGACACCTTTGTATTTCTTATCCTTGGTGGCTATGAGGACTTTCCTTTGAGCTACAAAGGTTTTTATCTTATAGCTTGTTTGGTATCGACTGTCATGTATGTCAAATGCATTACATATTCATGTGGTGTTAATTTTCTGACTTCTGTTCAGCAAATTGTTTGTACTGCTAAGTGTTTGTCTGTGTATGATCATTTTCCCCCCTTTGCTTTCTTTGATCACTGATGCACAACTTGCACAAAGGGTAGTGATTCTTTTTCAACTTCATGATGTAGATGGATCCTGCTTACCGACCAAGCTTAATGCAAAAAGACAGTGGTGTTTCTGGTGTTCTTCCATTTTCCGGGTCAGACTTGGTTTTGAGTCCTTCCCAATGGAGCAGTCATGTCGTCGGTATGTACTTCTCTAGACTTTTGTTGTGTTACATTGTCTTCTCTTGGTAATTTAATGGACTTTACTCAACTTATGTTTTATGTTTACTAAGAACTTGGCTGGATAATAATGGATTTGATGGGATAAGCTTGTTTAGTTTTCAACCACATTTTTCCTTGTCTCCTATGACTGCTCATAGTGGTTTTTTGAATTTATTCAGGAAAGGTTAGCTCATGGATTGACTTAGATTCAGAAGATGAGATCCTCCGGTGCGATTCAGAAACTACTTTGAAGCAAGAGATAGCATGGGCTTCTCATTTGTCCCTGCAGGTTGATAGCATTGAAATTTGTTTATTTATTTATTGGAACTGCAGTGTTGTGAAATATTTGAATTGCTATCTCAGGCCACATGCTAAGCTGAATAATTTTCTGTGTGCTTCGCTAATAATTGATTCTGGAAAATGGTTATTGAGTTTTACTGTCTTGCTGGCTTTTAATTGTCATCTATTGCTTGGTGCAGGCATGCCTTCTTCCAGCTCCAAAGGGGAAATCCTGTGCTAATTATGCTCGATGTGTAAATCAGCTTTTACAGGGCCTAAGCAGTACGCAGGTACCATTGTTAATCCAAATCAGTTTACATATTTCGACCTGTTTGTGTAATCTACTTTTGGAGCTCATTGGGTTTTCCATTCTTGTTATGTTCTATTGTAGTTGTGGTTGCGGCTTCCATTGGTTAGGTCAGACAGTGAAACCATGGATGTGAACACTGATTCCTTGGTGAGTGATGTCCCTTCTGATTAAGTTTTCAAAATAGGTTTACCATTTTGATAATTAGTTTCCTTCTTTTGGTGGAACTTGTAGGTTCCAGCGACTGGTTTTTCAACTTATATCATGACTCTTGGCCAATATATACTGAACTTTACATAAATTTTCAACCTCTGTTGCATGTGGATCTCGTTGACCCAACAAAATGATAACTCTTGTGCTAAATCTGCTAAGCATGATGAGTTGGGATGTGTAGTACTTGGTCTTCTTTTGTAGTCCGTGTAAAGGCTTTGTTGTTAGATGTCGTATACCAAAGAGGGAGGTCGGGTGTGGAGAGTGGCCTCTTTTTTATTGTGCATTCAGTTGGGTAGTAGCGGAGATGAGAATGCTTCATTAGATGTGTGGGCACTGAGAAAGGATAAGATTAGGAATGAGGATATCCGAGGTAAAGTAGGAGTAGCCGAAATTGAAGGAAAGATGAGAGAAAATCGGTTACGGTGGTTTGGACACGTGAAACGAAGGCCTATTGACGCTCTGGTTAGAAGATGCGATTACAGGACAAAGGTTCAGGGCCGAAGGGGTAGAGGAAGACGTAGGAAGACTTTGGAAGAAACTCTAAGAAAAGACTTAAGAGTATTTGGATCTAACGGAATATGTGACACAGGACCGAGCGCAATGGCGTTCTAGGATTCATATAGCCGACCCCACTTAGTGGGAAAGGCTTTGTTGTTGTTGTATTCAGTTGGGTAGTCAAACTTATATGGGGCTTAAACCTTCTGCATAAACTTGGCCTTCTTTATGTGTGTAAAATAATGGCATGATGATTGACAATTTGACATACCAGATGATAAAGCTCATTTTTTGCAGGATGATTCTTGGGAGATTTGGAATTCATTTCGTCTGCTATGTGAACATCATAGTCAGTTATCAGTTGCTCTTGATGTTTTGTAAGTGTAACAATGTCCATTTTCTTTTAACTTGTGTAATTTGTGTTATGTGTTTTGATTGTGCCTGAAGTAATTTTCATTTTATTTTAATCTGAACAACTTTCTTTTTTCCTCAGAAGTTCACTACCTTCTGTAAACTCTCTTGGACGCTGGTTTGGGGAATCTGTTAGAGCAGCCATATTCAGTACTGATGTAATTATATGCTAATTGGTCTATTAAGGAAACCTTAAGGTGATTACTTGTTGGTTCAATTGTTGTTTAATTTTCTAATAGTGGTCTTGTTCATTGCTAGTGCTTTCTAACAAATGCCCGAGGCTATCCATGTCTGTCAAAGCGCCACCAGAATCTTGTTCATGGGCTTTTCAATCATTCTATGCAGGTATTTACGAAGAAGTTATCAACGGTATTTCTATGCTCCGTTGGAGTTTGTTTTCCATTTCTGTGCATTGCAGCATAAGCAACCCATAGTTAAACATTTATTTTTATGGTTTACCTTCTTTCCAAATTGTTTCTATGGTTATTGTTCAGAAGTTACTTACAATCTCAAGCAAGTTCCAATCTAAGTATGATTTTGTAGTTGCAAAAATTCTTCATAGACATCATTAATTTGTTTTAGATCTTATGGTCACCTTCTTGCAATATTTTCTAATCTTTGTCATCATGGAAAATTTAATTGCAGATAGTTCTATCAGGAGAACCAGTGCATAGTCTTCCCAAGATAAATTCACATATAGCTGCCAATGATAATGATAATAATGTTGATGGTAAGACCTACCTTCTGTATACAAGTGCATTGTCTTGAATAATAGAAACTTGTATGGTAATTGAACTATTGGAGGCAGAAAATCTAAGCCAATATATGTAACTTAGTTATTTTTCAAGTGCTTCAAGTTGTCTTTTAAAGTGCTACTTTTATTTCCTAAATGATTTTTGTTCGATTCTGAACCTCAGGATTCATATAGATCAAATACAAATATGAAGGAAACAATGTAAAGGGAAAACATTTATTTATTAATTTTGCTGACAGAACAAAATCAAGAAGCAAGCGAAAAGATACCTAGACAAAGAAAACACTTTCAGTTTAACACAATGCATTTTCATAAAGCGATTACCCCAACCATATAAGTTGAGTTTCTTAATAGCATATTGGCTTATATTATTCTTGACATCCAGGTGTCCAGAAACATCCGTTGAGGCTGTATTTGGATTATGTTGGCTATCTCTACCAGAGGATGGATCCCCTTCCGGAGCAAGAACGGCTGGAGGTGCCTTTCCCTCTCTCTTTCTTTCTCTGTGGGTGTGTTTTTGGATTTTGGAAATTTTTTACCCTGCTCTTAATTTTTTTTAACCCTTTAAGTCTCTTATGGCAGATTGGTTACAGGGATTACTTGCAGTCACCCTTACAGGTACTGTTATTTCCCAAGTGATTGTATTATTATCTTTTGCTTAGTACATACCTTAATCGCTCTTTTCCTACATTTTCATTTTTAAATGTGATTTTCCATCCTCTTGTAATCAAATACAAGTTAGGCTAACTCTGCTATTCTAATGCAGCCTCTCATGGATAATCTAGAAGCTCAAACCTATGAGACATTTGAGAAGGACACAATGAAATATATTCAGGTATGCCTGCATTTGCAAATAACTGCATAAATGGTCATTTCAGATATTTTTACATTGTTATTTTCTAATCTGCAATTTGCATGTCAACAATATAATTAAGTTAAATCATAATCATATTTAAATACATCAACAAAACATTGGACTGTGTTTATTTTTCCTTTTTCTTTTTCTTCTTGTAGGGACCAAGGCTTCTGAAAAGGAAGACATAGTAATGCTTATTACTTTATATTGATCACAATTGTAATAGTTTGTTTTTATCTTTGTTAGTACCAAAGAGCAATTTGTAGAGCTTTACAGGACAGGGTTCCAGATGATAAGGCATCTTCAGTAACTACCGTAAGCTGCTCACTTGTCACTTTGCTTTCCCAATTTTCTCATGAATGGTGTTTTATTAAGTTTGATGACAAAATATCCTGACATTGCGTATGTGATATTTGCATTTGTGTTAAGGTATTGATGGTTGTAGGAGCAGGACGTGGACCTCTTGTAAGGGCATCATTGCAGGTGCCTTCTCTTCCTTCTGCATACTTGTTTTTGGATTATGTTGTTTATCTTCAGACTCGATGTTACATGGAGCAGGTCATATTGATGTGGATCCAATTCCTCATGTAGGCAGCTGAAGAAACTGGGCGCAAGCTTAAAGTCTACGCTGTTGAAAAAAATCCAAATGCAGTTGTTACACTTCATGTGAGTTGCAAATTCTCTCTTTATCTTGTTTCTTTCTCTGCTAAGTTGTAAAATTATGTTTCTAGGATGTGCAACTCATCATGCACATTAACACAAAAAAAGTGTTATTGTGGGTATTTGTTTGAAGTAGACTTTCCTTGTTTTTTCATGGTCCACATTTTTTATTTTGACTTGTCTATATTTGTTGGAGCAGAGCTTGGTTAAACTGGAGGGGTGGGAAAACATTGTTTCCATAATTTCATGTGATATGCGTCACTGGGATGCTCCAGAGAAAGCTGACATTTTGGTATGCAAGTAATCTTATGAATAGTCATGTTTTGTTTTTTGGTTTCCTTATTAAAATTGCCTTTGATTGCATAATAGGTTAGTGAATTGTTGGGTTCTTTTGGTGATAACGAGCTGTCTCCTGAGTGCCTTGATGGAGCCCAGAGACTATTGAAGGATGATGGAATCTCGATACCTTCATCGTATGTATACTTTTCTTTATTTTGTATTTTTTTTATATCAAAGGTGCTTCCCAGTTATGATCTGTCCAAAAGTCATTATCGACATTGCGATATCTTGTCGTGATATTGTCCAGATTTCATGGTGTCTAAATGTTCAACATCAATACTTCCTTTTGAAAGCTATTTTTGGAGTTTTCTCCATTAGCGTCCTCTCTAAAAAGCCTATGCGCCTGTTTTCAGGTACACGAGTTTTATCCAACCAGTGACTGCTTCAAAGCTTTACAATGATGTATGCCTGTGTCTTTGTGCCCAAAGATGTTCATTTCTATCTGTTTGAGGATTCCTTTGTAAAGTTTTGTGGTTATCTTTCAGGTTAAGTCGCACAAAGATATTGCACACTTCGAAACTGCTTATGTTGTTAAATTGCACAACATTGCAAGACTTGCTCCTCCTCAACCTGTGAGCTTTCTCACTGGACTGATTTGATAATTAATTTTATGAATTTGATTGTATAGGGAGTCATTATTCAGCAATCATTTAGTCACGAACACTGGATTTTTTTGTTAGGTGTTCACGTTTGATCATCCAAATCGCTCAACTGACAAAAGCAATAACCAGCACACGAAGTTGCAGTTTGGAATAACAAGTGATACTGGCTCAGCCATGATTCATGGTATGTGGCGGCATAATTTTTCTTTAGGTGATTAATATTCTTGAATGAAAAAATTTGTCAGTATGTTGCCTATTGTTAACTTGATTGACTCATTGGGCCTATTTTTCGAGTCAATAAAATCTCTCTTTTCTAAACCTTCAGGATTTGCTGGCTATTTTGATGCAACACTATACAAAGAAGTTCATCTTGGCATTGAACCATCAACATCAACACCAAACATGTTTAGCTGGTATGTACTCCGTCTTATCCTTTTTCATCTTAGTTCTTGTTGAAATATTCAATTTTCCCCAAGTTCTGTTATCTTTTGATGGTTACTTGTTCTTTAAGTGGTAAACACATGATGGCTAAAACTTATGTGGTAGTTGTATGGCTTACGTGCTGTTCATTGTTACCCCCAGGTTCCCAATATTTTTCCCACTAAGGATACCAATTACGCTTAGTCCTGGCGCTTCTCTTGACGTACATTTTTGGCGGTGTTGTTGTCCTACCAAGGTAATATTCTTTCTTGTTTACAAGGAATTGAGGGCATTATCCAAAGGCATAACATTTGAGCAAACGAATACTGTGCCTCTGCATCTCTTTTGTATGTTTACAGTTTTCGATGAAAAATAAGCCTCTGAATGAGTTTCTATGGAATGGTGATGGTGATGCAGGTTTGGTACGAATGGTGCGTGGCATCGCCCTCCACTTCGCCAATTCACAACAGCAACGGACGTTCATACTGGGTTGGGCTCTAGTAGCCCGGCGATTTTGTTCATTACAATCTAGGTGGAAGCTGATATTGTTCCATACGTAATACGGGTTCAGTGGTTGATCTGTCCTACAACTACTCTCGACATCTACGCCCATTGAAATTCAGGGTTCAGGGTTTAGCGGTGTGAACTAGTTTTGGTGCCCCCGCCGCAGAAGGGGGCAAAAATTTCACTCGAGTTCCTTTGTACGTAGAATACATGTAAGCCAATAGCAATGCATACCAACTGATAACTGTTAAGATTGAAATTTTTGTTGTTTGTTTTCAGAAGATAGCATCTGACATGATATGCCGAAATCACTTGATTAGGAGATATAAAGAGGATCTAAGCAGTGTTTATAGTTTATTTATTTATTTTTTCTTTGTTTGGTAAAGTGTTTATAGTTAATTTGAAATGATTAAGAATTGTCTTTTCAAGAAAGATGAGTCAAAGAGTTTCAAGGCAAATTTTATTTATTTACCTACTCTTTTATAATTTTTAATAATAATAGTGTAAGTTATCTTGTGCTTTACAACTTTATACATTATTTTTAAAACATTTCAATTTTATATATTATTTATTATTTTATTTAAATATCATACAATCAATAGTCAATTCGTTAAATTTGCTGATGTGAGTCACGTGACCTGGAAAAGTACGAGGGGTTGGAAGTGGATGGAAAATGGGAGAGCAGATAATCTTGGTCCATAGCAGAGTTCATATTTTGTTAATCTGTGCTGCGTTGTTAAAATCAATCCAATAGTCAACTATATGCTGAGTAAATTGTAACAATGGTTCTTCAACTCAATTGCAGCAATGATTTTTTTAACTCATCAAAAGGTTTTTTCGTTTTTTTTTTCTTCCAATTTTGGAAGTTAGCATTGTTAAGTGGTGGACACGTGTCGAAAATGAGTAGGATTTCACAGGGTCGGCCGAGGGTTATTGGGCATAGGATTTTCGAAGGATTTCAGAGGGCCGGAGGGCGATAATCAAGTTTCCGTTTGTACCCCACCCCCCCCCCCCCCGTGGCGGCAAGCAGAGAGAGAGAGAGAGGGAGGGCGGTAATCAACTTTCCGTTTGTTTCCCCAAATATCAATCCCTCGCAATTCTTCGTTCACCAAACACCTTCTTCCTCTTTTGCTTCTGCTTCTGCTCGATTTACATCCGTTAAGTTTCGAATCTAGGGTTCCGAAGGGGCGAGATGTACAACGGAATAGGGTTACAGATTCCGAGGGGTTCGGGGACGAATGGCTACATCCAGACCAACAAGTTCTCCATCAAATCGAGGACCGGGAAGGTCGCCGACTCTTCCCGCGGCTTCGGCACCGGCGCCGTCACCAAGAAGCCCAACAGAGACATCCTCGAGCATGATCGCAAGCGCCATATTGAGCTCAAGCTCGTCGTGCTCGAAGATAAGCTCATCGATCAGGGTTTTACCGACGCTGAGATCGCCGAGAAGCTTGACGAGGCTCGGAAGACTCTCGAAGCTGCCGCGGCTTAAGAGGAGCGTGGTGGACCCGGCGCTGTTGTTGTTTCCGATAAGAAGCAAGTTTGCTCGCTCTTTTTGTTGTTGGAAGTTTGGAAGTTGCAGAAAAATCTTGCATTTTGAATGACATTCTCTTGTATTTCTAAGTAATGTCGTATGGATTCGAATGAGGTTTTGCAAAGCAAGAATGTGATTAAAAGTTGATTAGCGTTAACTGTAAATTTTGTTACTTAAATAGGGTTTCAGATACGCAGACCCACCAAATTGCCGCTAGGAAGGAGAAACAAACGGAAACATTAAGAGCTGTTCTCGGGCTTGCTGCGCCCGAATCAGCTGACAAGAATACTGATGATATCGAAGATGGACTGAAAAGTAGTCGAAAGAATGGTCCAGAAGACGATGGCAAGTTTCAAGAGAGAAGTGAGCATGCATTTTTGGACAGGGACTATGGGCTTCTATTTTGTGTGAATGGTCAGTGAGCTCACCAAAAGAAGGCTTTGTTGGTGGTCCTTAATGGTGAACTGTAAACTCTGGTTTCACCTTTAGGCTATTAACTATGTTGTTAAATTTGTGACACCTTCGTATATCTTATCCTTAGTGGCTATGGGGACTTTGCTTAACTACAAAGGTTTTCATCTTATTGCTTGTTTGGTATCGAGTGTCATGTATGTCAAATGCATTACATATTCATGTGGTGTTAATTTTCTGACTTCTGTTCAGCAATTCGTTCGTACTGCTAAGTGTTTGTCTGTGTATGATCATTTTTTTCCCCATTCGCTTTCTTTGATCACTGATACACAACTTGGACAAAGGGTAGTGATTATTTTTCAACTTCATGATGTAGATGGATCCTGCTTATCGACCAAGCTTAATGCAAAAAGACAGTGGTGTTTCTGGTGTTCTTCCATTTGCTGGGTCAGACTTGGTTTTGAGTCCTTCCCAATGGAGCGGTCATGTTGTTGGTATGTACTTCTGTAGACTTTTGTTGTGTTACATTGTCTTCTCTTGGTAATTTAATGGACTTTACTCAACTTATGTTTTATGTTTACTAAGAACTTGGCTGGATAATAATGGATTTGATGGGATAAGCTTGTTTACTTTTCAACCACATATTTCCTTGTCTCCTATGACTGCTCGTAGTGGTTTTTTGAATTTATTCAGGAAAGGTTAGCTCATGGATTGACTTGGATTCAGAAGATGAGATCCTCCGGTGCGATTCAGAAACTACTTTGAAGCAAGAGATAGGATGGGCTTCTCATTTGTCCCTGCAGGTTGATAGCATTGAAATTTGTTTGTTTATTTATTGGAACTGCAGTAACTCCGCCTATGTAAGTTTATCTTACATTGCCGGTCCCAAGCCCGGATAAAGGAGGAGGGGGAGGGCGTCAGGTAGTCGACAGCCGGCCCTCCACAGTTACGTCGAATCCTTATTTATTGGAACTGCAGTGTTGTGAAATATTTGATTTGCTATCTCAGGCCGCATGCTAAGCTGAATAATTTTCTGCGTGCTTTGCTAATAATTGATTCTGGAAAATGGTTATTGAGTTTTACTGTCTTGCTGGCTTTTAATTGTCATCTATTGCTTGGTGCAGGCATGCCTTCTTCCAGCTCCAAAGGGGAAATCCTGTGCTAATTATGCTCGATGTGCAAATCAGCTTTTACAGGGCATAAGCAGTACACAGGTACCATTGTGAATCCAAATCAGTGTACATATTTCGACCTGTTTGTTTAATCTACTTTTGGAGCTCATTGGGTTTTCTGTTCTTGTTATGTTCTATTGTAGTTGTGGTTGCGGCTTCCATGGGTGAATGAGGTACCTTCTCATTTAAGTTTTCAAAACAGGTTTACCATTTTGATAATTATTTTCCTTCTTTTGGTGGAAGTCGTAGTTTCCAGCGACTGGTTTTTCAACTTGAGTCATGACTCTTGGCCAATATATACTACACTTTACATAGATTTTCAACCTCTGTTGCATATGGCTCTCGTTGACCCTACAAAATGATAACTCTTGTGCTAAATCTACTAAAGCATTACGAGTTGGGATGTGTAGTACTTTGTCTTCTGTTGTAGTCCGTGTAAAGGCTTTGTTGTTAGATGTTGTATACCAAATAGGGAGGTCAGGTGTGGAGAGTTGCCTCTTTTTTATTGTGCATTCAGTTGGGTAGTCAAACTTATATGGGATTTAAACCTTCTGCATAAACTTGGCCTTCTTTATGTGTGTAAAATAACGGCATGATGATTGACAATTTGACATACCAGATGATAAAACTCATTTTTCTTAACATTATTTTTTGCAGGATGATTCTTGGGAGATTTGGAATTCATTTCATCTGCTATGTGAACATCATAGTGATAAAACTCATTTTTCTTAACATTATTTTTTGCAGGATGATTCTTGGGAGATTTGGAATTCATTTCATCTGATATGTGAACATCATAGTCAGTTATCAGTTGCTCTTGATGTTTTGTAAGTGTAACAATGTCCATTTTCTTTTAACTTGTGTAATTTGTGTTTATGTGTTTTGATTGTGCCTGGAGTAATTTTCATTTTATTTTAATCTGAACAACTTTCTTTTTTCCTCAGAAGTTCACGACCTTTTGTAAACTCTCTTGGACGCTGGTTTGGGGAATCTGTTAGAGCAGCCATATTGAGTACTGATGTAATTAATATGCTGTGTATTAGGGGAATCTGTTAGAGCAGCCATATTGGTTCAATTGTTGCTTAATTTTCTAATAGTGGTCTTTTTCTAACCCTTTAAGTCTCTTATGGCAGATTGGTTACAGGGATTACTTGCAGTCACCCTTACAGGTACGGTTATTTCCCGAGTGATTGTATTATTATCTTTTGCTTAGTACATACCTTAATCCCTTTTCCTACATTTTCATTTTTACATGTGATTTTCCTTCCTCTTGTAATAAGCTACAAGTTAGGCCAACTCTGCTATTCTAATGCAGCCTCTCATGGATAATCTAGAAGCTCAAACCTATGAGACATTTGAGGACACAATGAAATATATTCAGGCGCTTCTCTTACGTTCCCAATTTTTTTCCCACTAGGGATACCAATTACGCTTAGTCCTGGCGCTTCTCTTGAAGTACATTTTTGGTGGTGATGTCGTCTTACCAAGGTAATATTCTTTCTTGTTTACAAGGAATTGAGGCCATTATCCAAAGGCATAATAATACTTGAGCACAAGAATAGTGTGCTTTTGCATCTTTTTATGTGCTTACGGTTTCTGATGAAAAATAAACCTATGAATGAGTTCCTATTGGATGGTGATGCAGGTTTGGTACGAATGGTGCGTGGCATCGCCCTCCAATTCACCAATTCACAACAGCAATGGACGTTCATACTGGGTTGGGCTCTAGTTGCCCCGCGATCTTGTTCATTACATAATATGCGGAAGCTAATATTGTTCCATTCGTAATACGAGTTCAGTGGTTGATCTGTCCTACAACTTTCGACATCTATGCAGATTGAAATTCATAGCGTTGTGAACTAGTTTTGGTGCCTCCTCCGCCGCAGATCGGGGCAAAATTTTCACCTGAGGTCCTTTGTACGCAGAAAATATATAAGCCAATAGCAATGTATACCAACGATTAAGAACTTTAGAATGAATTTTTGTTGTTTGTTTTCAGAAAATAGCATCTGGAATGATATACTGAAAACACGAGATTAATGAGGTGATAGAAACAGAATCTAGCTGTGTTCATAGTTTATTTATTTATTTGTTTTTTTGGGAGGATGTTCATAGTTTATTTGAAACAATTAAAACTTTGTCTTTTCACGAGAGATAAGTCCAGGGTTTGAACTTTGAAGTCAATTTTTTATTTATCAACTTTTATTCTTTTCTACACGTATACGAAACACCCGTAAGCTTTGTCGACATTTTTAAATATTTTTTTTTTTAAATGAGGAGAGAAAACATGGGAATGGGGAAAGGATTTTTTTTTCTTTTTCAATTTTATAATTAAAGATATGCTTGGATGGCATGCTGGTGAAGTTTAAAAAAGAACAAGAAAATTTGATGTGTAAAATTATTTATCCACTCTCTTTTGACTGACAAGGACGATTTTGTCCATAGCTAGTTTAAATTAAACAAAACTAATGAAAGGTCCAAAAATACTTTAGTTTTAATGAAAAATGACAAATAAAAGTGTAGTAAATAGTACCAGAAAAAAGTAAAAATGTGGTTTTTCGTTAAAAGTGAACAGTACTAGGAATGTTTCGTTAAAACTTCCTTAAATTAAGGCAAGACAGGTCATGACGTTTTTGACCAAGACAATATAATTTTTTTTTTTTTTAGTACATTGATATTTTACACTATGGGAAGGAGTTCGGTTAAACCACATGAGCAGCTTAATTTGGTTTCGAATTTATCATCTATAAGATTTGAACCTAAAATATTTCACTATCAAATGAAAAGGAATATCACAAAATCGTAATACGACCAAGACAATCTTTTTAAGTGAAGTAAAGTTATAAGAGTGCACCTTTTTATTTAAGACAAGACAGTCTTTGACCAAATTAAAAATCTAGACTTTTTCCTCTGATTGTCTTACCCTTTGCGATGTCCGAAAGCGACAGATTATCTTATACAGTCGGTCGACGGGTCATGACGTTTATTTGTTATACCTTTTATTTATTTATTTATTTTTGAGAAAGTTTATTTATTTATATTAACAAATAATATTATTTAAGAGTGGGGAGGGATTAAGTATTAAAATGATTAGCAATAATGTTATTTAAAAGGTAATATTAAAGAAATTAAAGTTATATATAAAATTTGCAAACCAAGTATTGTGTCATCAATAAAAATGAACACATCAACGCTTATGTAATAATCCAATCATCAATTTATAGGTCATTTAGTTTACAAATTTAATCTTCATACCATTACTCTTATTTTAATAAATCCATAAAGTGTGGTCCGCTAACAACCTAATTCATTAATAAATTCTCATCAAAGAACTTGCTAACAACTCGATTCGTTACAAGTTTACTAGGTTAGCCTAAACCGGTTATTTTCAGCCGGTTAAAACTATGCAAACACATAATTGCTCTTCTCAGTTATCCAGTGAAGGAAGAAACATAATTTTTACTCTGTTCCCTTCTATGATGAATGACACCTGAAGTACGGGCACGCATTTTGAACACCCTAAGAGATTTCTTTGCTTTATATCAGACCCGCTACATGGAATCTAGTGTTAGAGAAAATGAAGTTCATTGATTGAGTAATAATATTACAATATTGTTATACACACACACACACACACACACACACAACCTTCCATACTCTCACATAACTCTAACCTTTTAACTAACTTGCCACCTATTGTAACAATCTCAACTAATTTGCCCGTCTAATACAACAATTACAACAAACTAACAAACTCTAAGTTTAATCACCAATGGAATCTTTAACAATACTATCCTTAACATCCCCCCTCACACTAAACTGAGGAGTTCGAAGGGACAATTTGGATCGTAAGAGCTGAAACCGGTCCTTGGAAAGTGACTTAGTGCAGATATTTGCAATCTGATCTTGAGTGCATACAAAATGAACTGAAATAGCCTTTGATAACACTTTTTCTCAAATGTAGTGATAATCGATCTCAACATGCTTTGTTCTAGCATGAAACAAAAGATTCTGGCAAGAGAGATGGCTGATTGATTGTCACACCAGAGTTAAGGAAGGAAGAGGAAACCAATATCAACAAGTAACTGACATATCCATGTAATTTCAACTGCAATATTGGCTAGAGATCGATACTCGGCCTCTGTTGAAGAACAAGCTACTATTGGTTGCTTCTTAGCACTCCAACTAATGATAGAGGAACCCATAAAGATGCAATATCCACCAGTTGATCTTCGATCAAGTGTCAACATCAGAGAAGGCTTTGAGAGATGGAGCAGAAGTAGATTTTGTAAGCTAAAGACCAATATCAATAGAACCCTTGAGATATCGAAGGATTCTTTTGACAGCTTGAAAATGAGATTGCCTTGGATTGTGCATGAATTGACAAACAAGGTTGATTGCAAAAGATAAATCTGGCCGAGTCCAACTAAGGTATTGTAATGCACCAACCAAAGATCGATATTCTGTAGGATTGTCAAGCAATGAAGAGGAATGATCCAGCTTTTATGTACTGAGAGAGGTAGCAGATGGTTTTGCTCCAGCCATGTTAGCCTTCTTTAACAGGTCCAAGATATACTTGGTTTGTGAAATGAAGATACCTTTGGAAGATCACTTTAACTTCAATTCCTAGAAAATAAGGATTTATGTAACTGGCAAACATGAGTAGGATGAATGGCATCTTCAAAGCCAGGTGGTTGTAGCATAAACACATATTCAGACAAGGTCGCATTAAAAAATGCATTGCTTACATCTAGTTGACTTAGACTCCAATCAAACTGAGCAGCAATAGTGAGTAGTAATCGAATGGTCACTGGTTTAGCCATTGGACTAAAGGTCTCAGTATAATCCAGTCCTGCTTGTTGATGAAAACCTTTGGCAACTAAGCGAGCTTTGTACCTATTTATGGTACCATCAGGTTTTCTTTTCCTGAAAACTCATTTGCATTCCATAATGTTTTGATGAGCAGTTTTGGGTACTAAGGACCAAGTACCAGTCTGTTGCAAGGCATGAAACTCCTCTTGCATTGCCTTAACCTAATGTGGATATTTTGAAGCATAGAGATAGGTAGTGGGAACAAATTCATGAGAAAGATGAGAAGGGAGATGATGTTTTGTTGCAGAAAAGGATTTTGGTTTGTAACTACCAGATTTGGACTTGATTTGCATAGGATGAGTATTGGTAGGGATTGAGTGAGATTGAGGTACTGAAGATGATATAGAGGTTGTTTGAGAAGAGCTACTTGGCATAATATGAGGTGGCGAGGATTGTGGAGGTAGAGTGAGAAGATTGATCTATGGTTGAGTGAATGTGAGTTGAGTATGAATGGTATTTGGAGATGAAGATGCTTCTGAGGAATGAGAACACTGTGAAATTGCAAGGTTATGAAAGGGAAAACTGCCTTCATCAAAGACCATATTTCTTAAGATGTATAACTTATTTGTAGTGAGATCCAGACATTTGTAGCCTTTATGATTGAGACTGTAACTGAGGAACACACATAGATTGCTTTTGGGATCCTACTTAGACTTAAAGTAAGGTTGTAGCCATGGAAAACAACTAAACCCAAAAACCTTCAAGGTAGCATATGTAGGTGATATGTGGAATAGACGTTCCCATGGAGACAATCTGTTAATAAGAAACACAACAGTGGAAAAGCATAATCCCAATAAGTGTGAGGAACCTTGGAAACTGTTAAAAATGTTCTGGCAATCTCAACTATGTGTTTGTGCTTGCACTATGCACAACCATTCTATTGAAGAGTGATGACAACTTAATTGATGACTGATACCATTCTCAACAAGGAAATTGGAGAATTGAGTGCTGAGATATGTCCCACTAAAATCTGATATAAGAGCAACAATTTTGGTATACAACAAGTCCTCAACAAGATTTTTAAATTTAACAAAAGTAAGAAACACATCTGATTTATATTGCAAAGTATAGAACCAACAATATTTTGTAAAATCATCTACAAAGATGACATAGTATCTGAAATGATTCACAGAAGTGACAGATGCTGGCCCCCAAATATCTGTGTGAAGCAGCTCTAAAGGCTTACTTGTATGACAAGGTACAGAAGCTAGTGACAATTTGGAACGTTTGCTTAAAGCACAACCATTATAGAAAGACTTATTTGAACCACTAGAAATAGAAATACAAGACTTAGTAGCCAGCTTATTTAGTATCTTCAAAGAATGATGACTAAGTCTTTGATGCCATATATCTCTGGAAGTATGAACAAAAGCAACAAAAGCATTGTGATTGCATATCACAGAACTGGAAGGCTATGGTTGAAATGGATATAAGACATCTCTCACAGGACCTTTAAAGAGCATATTCCCTGAAGAAATATCCTCCACATCAAAGTGAAATAGATAAAGATAGATTTTGTTCCAAATCAGGAACATGTAACATATTACTAAGTTCAAAATTATGATGAGGAATATGTAATGTAGATGAACCAGAGTGGAGAATAGGCAAACCTTTGCCATCTCCAATGTAAACTTGCTCAGGTCCGGAGTATGGCTCTGGATTTTGAAGAGTGCTGTAAGAATTGGTCATGTGAGTGCTGTCATCGGAGTCAACAATCC
The DNA here is from genome assembly GCF_042453785.1 of Malus domestica. Taxonomy (NCBI): domain Eukaryota; kingdom Viridiplantae; phylum Streptophyta; class Magnoliopsida; order Rosales; family Rosaceae; genus Malus; species Malus domestica. The sequence goes on along the minus strand of NC_091675.1, from coordinate 7,921,738 downwards.
AAGTAGGTTGGGCAGAATGTATGCTTGTAGCCATAGCAGAATGAGAAACATATGGCATCATGCTCGAACTGACGATAAATTTGGCATGAAATCTTTCTTCCAAAAAAATTGAAGTTTGATCGACCACCACGGTTGTAGCGCTGAGAGTTGTTACAAGAAGAATTTGGACAATAGTTTTTGGATCGGAAATTGCCTCGTCCCTGGAAGTTTCTAGGGTTTGAGAAACTGCGATCACCACCATGACCTTGAGGGAAATTACAATCACCACCACGACCTTGAGAATTATGTTGAGCAACAAAGGCCTGAGAAGTTTGAGTAGGAATGATGTCTACAGTGGAGTTATATGCCTGAATTTGCACAGTCGGAGTAATTTTCTTCCAATTTGTCAATTGAATCTCTTTACTGAGAAGGAGACCATGCAGTTCATCGAGTGTGGTGGAACTGAGTTGGAATTGTATCGCATCAACAAATGATTCATATTCTGGTGGTAAACCATGAAGTGTGATAAAGATTAATTCATAATCTTCAACCGGAGCACGGGCATTGGCAAAAGCATCAACAATCTCTTCAATTTGTTGAAGATATTGATCAGCTGTGGAATTGCCTTTCGAAATGCTGCGTAAACGTGATCGGAGCTTGTAGATGTGCGATTAAGAGGCCGTCGCGAGTCATGACTCCAATTTCGCCCAAAGCTCTCTGGATGTTGTAACTCCAATAATTTAAGGGATGATTGATTCAGATAGAGTGGAATTGATCCAGATTAGGATGTTCTGATCGTTCTCGAATCAAGAAACCTATGCCAGATTCAGAACTTGATTTCCAGCAGCATCAGAGATGAATTGAGATGGAGGGGGCATCGAACTATCAAGGATTTCAGTGAAATTATAGCGACGTAAGATCAAAGAAAACATCGCACTCTATGCGGGATAATTAGTCGTAGTCAGCTTGATTGGCACCATGGATTCTATATTTTGAATCATGATTGAAGGTGTGGAGAGAGTAGAGCTTGAATTGGAGATATGATCAGGATATATCCGTGTAGTTGACTCAGAAGAGGGAGAAGCTGAGGTCACCATGGGAGAGAATTAGAGTTTGGTGGTGAAAGCTTAGCAAAGAAGGTTAGGGAGGAAGAAAGCTTAGCGAAGAAGCTGTGGGAAGGAAAATGTGGATTGGATCAAGTTGATGGACAGAAGGCGAGTGATACCATGTTAGAGAAAATGAAGTTCATTGATTGAGTAATAATATTACAATATTGTTGTATATATATACAACCTTCCATACTCTCACATAACTCTAACCTTCTAACTAACTTGCCACCAATTGTAACAATCTCAACTAATTTGCTAGTCTAATACAACAATTACAACAAACTAACCAACTCTAAGTTTTATCACCAATTGAATCTTTAACAATACTATCATTAACATCTAGCTCGGATCTCAGGCAAAAAGTCCTGAAAATGCTGTTGATATTTTCCACAAAAGCTTGAAGAACATGATGCACATATTGAAGGTCAAATACCGATTAGAAAGCCAGTGCCAATCATAGTGTGACCAGAACTGGTGGCTGTCCTGAAAAATGAAAAATCAGTAACCAGAAGTCTCACACCGAAGCAAATCGAGAATCTATGGCCTCTGTGACTGGCATACAGGGCCATATATGGGTATATTGCAAATAAAGCTTTGAAATATCGCTAATAAGAACTAAAATCCTTTTATAGATCCACATTATCAAAACACTGAATTTTGCACGATTACACTTCTTCACGATGCGATTAAGGGGGGGGGTGTTTAGTCAAATAGGATTTGATAGGCTTTAAAATCAGGGTGTAGTCAATTACAGTTTTAAAAGATGATTTTAAAAGATTTAGAAATTATGGTGTAGTCAAAGTAGGATTTAAGAGGATTTTAAAAGAATACATCCAAATCCAAAAATAATCAATTATGATTTTAAAGAATACATCTAAATCCAGTTTTAGTGAGAATGCAAAAGATTTGGTAGGATTGGAATGGGAGAGGGATTTTGATGGATTTGAAAGTGGATGGTACATATACCAAATGCTATCAAGAATCCTACCATCCTCCATCTGATTTCTTTTCACGCCCTCAAACAAAGAAGAACCTCTCAACCACTTCATCTTCATCGTCCTCTTCGACTTCATCGTCTTCATTCTTATCTATCATGGATTTTTTTTTTCCAATTCTACTCGTAAACAACTATTGGGTTCTGGCAAGTTCTAATCCCTAATTCTAAATAAAATCTAGTTCTCCAGGATTCAAGAACTCACAAATAAAATTCTAAATTAATAAAAAAATCCATTCTAATCCCCAATTAACTATTGGGTTATGGCAAGTTCGAATCCCCTTTGCCTGTTCTAATCTTGGCATGTTTGGTGAAAAAATGGAATTAGAGACACTACAACAGTAGCCACCATTTTTATGATCATTTTTTCCAAGGTGGAGTGACTCACCCTAAACCTTAATTCCTTATATTGGCAAGTTCTAATCTTTCCAGAGGACTCCTCACCAGTCTCATGCTCTCTTAGGCAAGTACTTATGCTGCGTGCGTCGTTTGGTGTGCAGTAGGTCATGAAGGCAGTGTAATCTCAGTCACAAGATTTTATTAAAAATGATCTATCAGCTTTGTATGTGATTTCCAATTTTTTCAAAATACTACGAAATCCAAACAAATCCATAGAAATCTATTATATAATCCATATAAATCTATCAAAAACCATATACAATTCTAGAGTCTTTTAAAATCCTTTGAAATCTGCCACCTAAAAATGTACATTAAAATCCTCTAAAATCTAAATCAACTACACCCCCTAAATATTTGAAAACAGATTCTTCCAACTCAGACTTCTAATACCGGCTTTCCAATATCGTTATACCCCATCAAACAACACAAGGAATTTAATGACTCCTGCAATTCAAACTCACAAATAAAATTCTAAATTAATAAAAAAATCCATTCTTGGCTATTTATGTTACTCCCACCCATCATAGTGGCATACCGTTGTGCTTCACACATAACAACATAAAACACCTCGAAATATGGTAAGGGTTGAATTCGTAAAATATCACTATGTACCTTATCAAAGATATCATCCAAACCGGCCAAGAACGCATAAACACGATCTATTTGGATTTCTTCACGAAGTGTCTTAAGATCTGTAGCACATTCCATCTTGATTGGTCTCCGTTGACCTAACTCTTGCCGAACAGACTTGAGGTCAGCATAATACACACCAACAGGACGGCCTTCTTGACAAAGTCAAAACGATTTTACTTTTAACTCATAAATTTGAGAAATATCTGAACCATCATAATATGTTCGAGCCACATTTTCCCATACTTCTTTAGCTGTATGAAGGTGAATGAAAAATCCCATGATAGCATGCTCCATATAATTGATCAACCACCCTTTCACTATTGCATTTCCCGTCTTCCACGTCTCATACTCAGCATTGTCCTCACCAAGTTCTTTGATACCACCTGTCACGAAGCCCTTTTTACCACGTCCAGCGATATGTATCTCCAATACCTTGGACCAAAGATGATAGTTTGATTCGTTGAGTTTCACAATGTCTGGTACGGCGGACGCATTGTTCTGGATGACAACAGGGTTCAATACTCGATTACTGGTTGGTGTACGAGAACCACCCTCTAATTTCAACATTGAGTTATCTCCCATACTAGTCATCTTGACTTACAAAAAGGAAAGAAGAAGCTTCACAACACACAACAGCATCAAGGTCACACTGCAGGAAGAGCGCAGACACTTACGTCGGCCGAGTAGCACAGCAATAGAAAAAAGTTTTACAATTTTTAGGGTTACGGTAAACCAGGCTTGGGTGCCAAATATAATTTTACGACTTGAATTTTGTTGATGCACAAAATCAGTGAGGACTTTGATACAACAGAAATTGTTAAGTTTGTGACCTTCGTTAGATTGCTCCGGTCATTAGTGTGGATAAGTATGTAAATGGATAAAGATAGGGAAGCAAACACAAGATGTACGTGGTTCACCCAAATTTGCTACGTCCACGGAGTAGAGGAGTTCTCATTAATTGTGAAGGGTTTACACAAGTACATAAGTTCAAGCTCTTCTTTAGTGAGTACTAGTGAATGATTTAGTACAAATGACATTAGGAAATATTGTGGGAGAATGATCTCCTTTTATAGAAGAGAGTTTCTAACTTTGTTCTGACATTGACATGTGTCGTGTTGTGATTGGCTTCTGATGTTGACACGTATCACGCTATGATTGGCTTCTGATGTTGACACGTGTCGCACTGTGATTTGCCTCCTGGTTGGAGGGAAACTCTTCCGGGTCCTTGACGGTATAACGTTGACCGGTGCTTAGTAGTTTCGGGATTAGTTAAGTATGGTACAAACAATGCTCCCCTAAGTTCTAGAGTGATTGAAGTTTCTCTGTTGGGGACTTGCAAGATCCAAGCCGCTGAGTAATCACGAAACTTCTAAGTACTGAAGTGTGGTATCGTTTTCACTTGCCTTATCTGTCTCATAGGTAAATGTGGCATCTTCTCTGGAAGTACTTTTCCTCAATCCAGGGGTGGTATCTTTAACCGGTGGAGATGCACAAGGTAATTATCAATTTCACTTGAAGCTTACTTGTAGTTTCAGGCTTGGTCAAGCGCAATACAAACCATGTAGTAGGAGTCCCCTAAGTTGCCGAGCTATGAGATCTGCCGAAAGAGGTGACAGACAAGGTAAGCAATCAGAGCTCCCAACAATCAGTCCCAGGAAGGATAAAAAGAAGAAAAAGGAGAAGAGATAATATGAGATATTTTTGCTTTTGAAGAAGTAAATTTCCACATGCTTATTCTTGAACTGGGCTGGAGGGTTTTCTGGTTTCCTTCAGAGTATAAGGTCGACTCAAGAATTTGAGGGTCAAAATAAGTCCATCAAATCAAGAGTGCGTTCAACCTTGATAATATGAGATACTTTTGCTATTGACAAAGTAATAGATGAATCAGAACGTGTTTTGTTGCGTTTGTCTCTACATGCTTGTATCATTTTCACTTGCCCTATCTGTTCCTCAGGCAGATGTGGTATATTTTCTAGAAGCATAAGATGTTGAAGATGAGTACTCGAGAGCAATGTCAGGTAAGTAATCAGGCAAGGGGTTCCAGGCAGTCAGTTCCTGACTTGAAGCTTAATTCCAAGTGTTGACTGATTGCTCTCTTTCTCCTTGTCTTGCAGGTAAAAATAAGGGCAAAGGAAAAGACAGGAAAAAAGCATAATATGAGATACTCTTGCTTTTGACCCTGATGATATGAGATACTCTTGCTCTTGTGTGGTTGGTTTGCAGAGGTATTATTGGGGGGAAGAAAGCTGAGTATTTCGAGAGGCTTCATTGGGAGTGCCCTCTCAGATATGAAAAAGGGTTGAGCATTTTTGCAGGTCTGCCTGTCTGTGAAGGATGAATGTCGACATATATAGGAGTTTCCCCAACAACAAGTAGTAATAATATTCCTTTACCCTTCTTGGTCATAGCAATGTAGTGAGAGCTGCAAGCTTCACGTGTTTTAACTTTGTTAGAGCATTTTGAAAAAATGGTCTGTGGTATTTGGAAAACTGATGTTGCATGTGAAGATTGTAGACAAACTTTATCCAAGGAAATCTGGTTCTTAAAGTTCGGAGAGCGGTGCCTTTTCGGTTTTCGAACAAGCAATCATGTCGGAGATCTGACTTTCGAGATTCGAAGAACGGTGCCTCTTCGATTTTTGAGAAAGCAATCATGTTGGGAGTCTGGCTTTCGAGATTTGGAGAGTGGTGCCTCTTTGATTTTTGAGAAAGCAATCTTGTTGGGAGTCTGGCTCTGGAGATTCGGAGAGCGGTGCCTCTTCGATTTTTGAGCAAGAAATCATGTTGGGAGTCTGACTCTCGAGATTCGAAGAGCGATGCCTCTTCGATTTTTGAGCACGTAATCCTGTTGGGAATCTGGCTCTCGAGATTCGGAGAGCGGTGCCTCTTCGATTTTTGAGCAAGCAATCTTGTTGGGAGTGTTTTATCAAATGTGAGTAAAGGTTGGGCATTTTTACCAGTCTGCCTTGCCACGGAGCACGGAGGTTGGCACGCATAAGGACTTTCTAGTTATCAAGCAGTGGTGTTGTTCCTTTACCCTTGTGGGTAATAGTAGAGTAGCTGGACCTTCAAAATTTATGTGTCTAAACTTTGTTGGAGATCTTTGGTAAAGTTATCTGTGGTACCCCAGGAGCTGATGTTGTGTGTGGAGATTATAGACATATTTTACTCAGGAAAAGCCGCTTCTCGAAATCCGGAGAATGGTGCCTCTTCGATTTTTGAACAAATGGCCATGCTGCAATTTCTTTTATAGGGGTACCAATTGTGTGCAAGAAGTACGTTCAAAGAGTTATTGCTTGTAAGAATTTTCCCTTTATTTTTGTACTTCATATATTTATTGGACCTCATTTCTTATTCATCATTTCTGAAAATGTCTGGTCCATCTGACCGTTGTTTTGACTTGAACTTTGGTGAAGAGGCAGCCATGCCTCCTCAAGACAACATATGGTGTCCATCTTTCTTATCCCCTACTGGTTCTCTTACCGTTGGGGACTCTATGATGAAGAATGATATGACCGCTGCGATGGTGGCTAAGAACATTCTTACTCCCAAAGATAATAGACTACTTTCCAAACGGTCTGATAAGTTGGCTGTTAAAGATTCTCTGGCTCTCAGTGTTCAGTGTGCAGGTTCTGTGTCTAATATTGCCTAACGCCTATTTGCTTGAACCCGCCAAGTTGAATCATTGGTAGCTGAAGTGATAAGTCTCAAACAGGAGATCAGATGACTCAAGCATGAGAAGAAACAGTTGCACAGGTCGCACATGACTATGCTACAAACATGAAGAGAAAGCTTGATCAGCTGCAGAAATCTGATGGTCAGATTTTACTTGATCATCAAAGGTTTGTGGGTTTGTTCCAAAAGCATTTATTGCCTTAGTCTTATTGGGCTGTACCGCGTAATGAAGCTTCAAATGATTAACCTCAGGTGCCTCCTCATTCTAGAGTTCTGCCCAATACTGAGGCTCCGAATGATCACCCTCGGGTGTCTTCTCTTTCTGGGGCTCTGCCGACTGCTGAGACTTCTCATGAGCAACCTTTGTGAAAGCTCCCTCCTGTTTATTTATTTTGATTCATGTATATGTACATATTGGTAACTTATCGGAGATATCAATAAATAAGCTTTGCTACATTTCAACGTATTGTGTTAAATACAGCAAAGCCTTCTTCACTAAGCTCTTTGAATTTTTTCTTTTGTTAAAGCTTGTATGTTGAAGTTTTGTGAGTGAAGCATGTAGGTTGAGGTAGTGCTCCCTGAATTTTCCGAGTGAGGTAAACTTCTCGATTGGAGACTTGAAAAATCTAAGTCACTGAGTGGTCGTAAGACTTCCGAGTATCAAGGTGCAATAGCATATGGTAGGAATCCCCCAAGTCTTTGGTCGAGGGAGTTGACGAAGGAGGTGCCTTGCTAGTAGCCAAGTTTCCAAAGTAACAAAACTTCACCATTTTCTTTTCTAAGTGGTAACTCAAAACTCCTATTTCATGTACATTTGTTATGAAAGTTGTTAAACCCAAAGAAGGAGAGGCCTAAGCTCTCCTTTTTTTTCTTTTTTTTTCAATTTTTTTTTTGAATTTTCTAATTTCTGAAAAAAAATATATATATATTTTTAAGTTTTATAGGTGAAGCTTTGTAGGTGAAGCTTTGAAGTTAAAGCTTTGTAGGTGAAGCTTTTATGTTGAAGTTTTTGTGGGTGAAGCTTTTATGTTGAAGTTTTTGTGGGTGAAGCTTTGTAGGTGAAGCTTGAAGCTTTGAAGTTGAAGCTTTTGTAGGTGAAGCTTTTGTAGGTGAAGCTTTTGTGTTGAAGTTTTTGTGGGTGAAGCTTTGAGGTTGAAGTTTTGTAGGTGAAGCTTTGTAGGTGAATCTTTGGTTTTGAAGCTTTGTAGGTGAAGCTTTGGAGTTGAAGCTTTTGTAGGTGAAACTTTAGAGTTAAAGCTTTGTAGGTGAATCTTTGGAGTTGAAGCTTTGTAGGTGAAGCTTTTATGTTGAAGTTTTGTAGGTGAAGCTTTTGTGTTGAAGTTTTGTAGGTGAAGCTTTGGAGTTGAAGTTTTTGTAAGTGAAGCTTTGGAGTTGAAGCTTTTGTGTTGAAGCTTTGTAGGTGAAGCTTTATAGGTGAAACTTTGGTGTTTAAGCTTTGTAGGTGAAGCTTTTGTGTTGAAACTTTGGAGTTGAAGTTTTTGTTGGCATCATAAATTGGTTTTGCTTCACACTGTCTTGATCAAGAGTGTGTGAAGCTTTTGAGAATTGTAGTTGCACTTCATTGATGAAGCTTTTGTTGGCACTATAAATTGGTTTTCCTTCACACTGTCTTGATCAAGAGTGTGTGAAGTTTTTGAGAATTATGGTTGCCCTCCATTGATGAAGCTCTTGTTGGCACTATAAATTGGTTTTGCTTCACACTGTCTTAATCAAGAGTGTGTGAAGCTTTTGATAATTGTGGTTGAACTCATTTGATGAAGCTCTTGTTGGCACCATAAATTGGTTTTGCTTCACACTGTCTTGATCAAGAGTGTGTGAAGCTTTTGAGAATTGTAGTTGTCCTCCATTGCTTCACACTATCTTGATCAAGAGTGTGTGAAGCTTTTGAGGATTGTAGTTGCCCTCCATTGATGAAGCTTTTGATTTCCACCATAAATTGGTTTTGCTTCACACTATCTTGATTAAGAGTGTGTGAAGCTTTTGAGAATTTGTAGTTGTCATTCATTGATGAAGCTTTGTTGAATTTCCTTTTTTTTTTTTTTGGGAAAACTAGAAATTTAAAAATGTGGGAGAGACAACGTATACAAATTTTGCTTCCACAATATTGAGCAAGAGATTGTGATGCAAGTCACACCTTGTAGTAGTCGAAGGTTTGGATGAACTATATGAATTGAATTTGCTTCGAACAGTCTTGATCAAAAGTGTGTGAAGCTTTCTATGAGTTGTAGTGTTTGCATTGTTACAGAGGAGAAATGTCTGAAGCAGATGCAAGAGGGCTAAAGAGTTTGATCTTCGTATACCATGCACTGAAGCCGTTGTTGGCTTGCAATAAGACTTTGTTGGTGACTATAACTCTTGTTAGACATAAGTCATCCCCTAGTTGAGTTGTAAAGCTTGAGGGTTTTTGATTATTTGTGAATGTTAAGAGTTTACATTTACAAGTTGTACCATTCGTCTTCTGGTTGGTGGAATGAATGGTGATTTGCTTTCATCACTTGGTTGGGGGTACGAATGTGAATTCCTTCATCACTTTTCATCACATTTTATCACCTAGTTGGTGGCATGAAGATGAGTTCTTTCTTCACCTGGTTAGTGGTATGAGTGCCAAGTTACCAAATGATATTAGAGTACGAGTTGTACATTTCATCACCTGGTTGGTGGCATGAAGGAGAGTATGTGTTGTACATTTTATCACATGTTGGTGGCATGAAGATGAGTTCCTTTTTCACATTTCATCACCTGGTTGGTGAGAATAAGAGTAAGGTGTCAAGGCACATTGTGGCAAGTGTCGAATGATACAAAGTATGTTGAACCCTTTCGAAGCACAGTTGGCTTATGTATGGATGTGTTGGAATGTATGATGTTTATGTATGAATGTGTTGGAATGTATGATGTTTATGTATGAATGTGTTAGAATGTATTATGTTTATGTTGATTGACATAAGTGATGCTTATGAATGCTTTGCTATGCGTGAAGGGATCCATGCTTTCGATATGTGAACCACGTTGGTTGTAACACTTAGTATCACATACTTTGTGTCAAAGTACCCATGTTGAAGCTTTGAGTTAGAGTATAGGGGTAGGTCAGCATAGACCAAGGGTCCAAGTGCTAGGAATGCAAAAGACTCAAGAGAAGTTGTCTGAATTCCCTCTTCTTTAAATATTTGCCGAATGGCTTGTGTGACAAAAGATCTCAAGCGGTTGAGGGTTAAAACATTTGTAATGTGTATGCCTTCTTATAATAGTATTTGCTTCAATACTTAGTCCTCCACTTTGAAAGAGTGAGGCTTAGCCCCATAATCATAATAGTCGACGGTACGTTCACCCCTGGTTGTCTTGATACGAACTTTTATCCCTGTTGCTGAGAGCTAAATGAGGCAGGAGATGATGCAATAAGTATCTGAATGGTCAAGATCTCCTCATTTGGTAGAACTTGACTTCCACTTCCCACTTGTTGATAGAGGTTAACCATATGGGGGTTCCCTTGGTATGTCCTTACTTCGGCGGAGACATGGTTGTAAGCATATGCCATCACCTCAGAGTAAATCCTCCAAGTTTTGGCATTGATCATGTACTTGAAGAAACAATCACGTAGGCCTGCAGTGAAGGCCTTGAGGGTGGTATTGTCATCTGCCTCAGCGCAGCGAGAATACTCATGGCTGAAACAACCGGCATACTCTCTTAGCGACTCGTCTGGCTTCTGGTGAATAGTGTACAACTCATCTGCAGAATGCAAGCGATCGATTTGGAAGATGTGTTGAAAGACAAACAGTTTCTTCAGTTCTTCAAATGAGTCTACTGTGTCAGGTGGAAGACAGCAATACCAATTTAGAGCTCCGCCAGAGAGGGTGGAAGGGAAAAGAAGACATTGTTCTTCATCGGTGTGCATCCGATATGCTATGGTGGACTCAAAGAGGTTAAGGTGTTCAATCGGGTCTTCTCTTTCAGTATAGAGTTGTAAACCAAGATTTTGTTTTGTCTTCGCTTGAAGGAGGTGTCAAGGATCCTCCTTGTGAGAAGGTCAGGCCTGGGTTGGTTCCAGTCAGGTGTCTCGGCCTGACGTTCGGCCTTCAACTTGTTTTCTTCCTCAATGAGCTGTAGGATAAGGGGGTCCTGAGTGGAGTCATATACCACTGGAATTTTCTTTCGTAAATCTCCATCGCCTCTTGGAAGTAGGAAAGTTTGAGCAAGAACGTGTGATTTTTCCTTGGACTCGCCGTACTGACTTTTAGGGCGAGTCTGTCGAAATACATTCGAGTTTCCTGTACCTTCATGTTCCTCTGGGACCTGTCGTTCATTCCCTAGATTGGCAGCTGGCCTGGGTCGTAGGAGGGGACCGAGTCTTTCAGAAACCATTGGGTCATTAATCTTGAGCATATGTGGAGGGGATTCTCTCGATGTTGCTTTAGGAAGTCTCCGCAGTCACGATAAACGGCTTTTAATCATTCAAACCCTTCTGCAAGGAGGTGTCTTCGTCCACTTTTCCTGCTTCGGGTTGAAGCAGCTGGGTTGAGAGAAGTCTCATGTTGATCAATGTTTTGATGATTAGCTCGCTCCTCATCAGGGATACCCATGTCGAAGGAAGGTGACCTTTCGTGTTGGGGGCACCCAGATGATGGTTGATGTCCACATAGGTAACGAGCTCGCGTGTTTGAGTACGTCTAGTTTCGTGGAGCGTTTCAAAGAGCTTCTCATACTGCTCCTAGAGGATCTCATTCTTCATGGCTATCTTGTTGTTCTGAGCTTCTAGCTCATCGACTTTAGCTTGAAGATCAATCTTCTTTCCTTCCTTTTTTCGTTACTTTGCATTAGGTGCAAGAGGGGTGTCATTCTGTGTGTTGTGGCTTCCTTCGCTCTCATGTTGGAAAGGGATGCCAAGTCAAAAGAAAGTGTACGAATGGTGGAAACTAGCTTAACAAAGCTGAAGAGAGTGAGAATAAGTGTCGTTCCCACATACGACGCCAAATGTTGATGCACAAAATCAGTGAGGACTTTGATACAACAAAAAGTGTTAAGTTTGTGACCTTCACTAGATTGCTCCGGTCACTTGTGTGGATAAGTATGTAAATGGATAGAGACAGGGAAACAAACACAAGATGTATGTGGTTCATCCAAATTGGCTACGTCCACGGAATAGATGAGTTCTCATTAATTGTGATGGGTTTACACAAGTATATAAGTTGAAAGTCTCATTTATTGAGTACTAGTGAATAATTTAGTACAAAGAAATATTGTGGGAGAATGATCTCCTTTTATAGAAGAGAATTTCTAGCTTTGTTCTGACATTGACACGTGTCATGTTGTGATTGACTTCTGATGTTAACACGTGTTGTGCTATGATTGGCTTCTGATGTCGACACGTGTTGCACTGTGATTGGCCTCCTGGTTGGAGGGAAACTCTTCTGAGTCCTTGACGGTATAACGTTGACCGGTAATTAGTCATTTCTGGATTGATCAAGTATGGTACAAACAAATTTCATTGTTTACATAATTGAAATATATACACATATAATCCTTGTTTCATAAGGAAACAATAAAGAACACAAACATATATCCTTCCTAATAAAGAACTCCTAATATTTACACAATCTTTACATTCCCTTTTAATATTTACTCACGTTTTACAAATATAAATGGATCCGAAGCAGCTCTCGCAATCCGAGTGGCTGCCGTTCGGTCGCCTCTGGGTAGGTACTAATCAACTTTCTCTACGGAAAGTGATTTCCTCATATTTTGTAGCTGTTAGAATTCAAAATGAAGAAAATATGAAATTGTTTGATTGTTATAATGCCTTACATATACAATCCAGAACAACCAAGTAATCGACCTTGACGGATCGTTAGAAAACGACGTCAGAAAATTTCGAGAGAGATCGTAAGATCCAGCCACGCCGCAAAAGCTTCCTCCGATCCCGCAAGAAGGTCTTCAGAGGGTATTTTGACTTTATTATCTGCTTTCCATTTCAAATTGAATTCGGAAATTCGCATGTAAATTGAAAGGATTAATAGGAGAACGTACCGTACGTCTACAAAATAGCAACTCTCTGACAGGGAATAGATCTACACGCCGTTAGGACAACAATCGTGTACGCAACAAGAGCTAAAGAAACCAAACAGATGAAAGCGCGTCTCTGATACATTTTCGCAGCATCGTTCCTCAATATCTCTGCCGGCTGCTGCTGCCGCTCCAGCTGCTCATCGTGATCCGATGGGGAGAAAACCACAATCTGGAGGTGAACCAAATCTTCCTTAAGAAAATTGATCTCGTAATAACGTTGCGTGCGCTCCCATTTCGTTACGAAACTCTTGAAGGGGATGGCGAAGACGACGCAAATCAGACACGAGAGGCTGAACGGCGCCCACCAGAACTCGCACGGCATGCGGCTAACAGATTGGAATATGAGGCTTTGCAGGTAGACATAAGATCCGACCAACAGCATCGCCGTTGTTTCCAGACGCCTTACTGTTTGCTCTTGTTTTTCGCCGACGCCTTCCAGTTTCTTCCATGCGTTCTCCGCCCTGTCTAGTTCTTGACGGCGGATTATTCTTCTGTTTGGTGTGATGAGTGACGAATCATGGCAGTCCATAGCTAAAACTGATGATTTATTCCAGCAAAGAGGTGATCCTGCTGCCGGGGAGGATAAATATACAGTTGTTCAGGAGAAGGTTTGACGCTTGACCCCCAAAGTAACAGTAAAGGGTGGGACAATTTCCACCGAAATCGACAACCGCGCTCTAATCCATTTAATATAACGAAAATTAGCGAAAAGTTAAAAAAAAAATCTAATTTTAATGAAAAATAATAAATAAAAATATAGTAAATAATACTAAAATAAATTAAAATATAATTTTTTATTAAAAATAAACAATACAAAAAACGATTCGTTAAAACTCATTTTAATATAAAAAAAGAACCCTGAGCATCATTTCATTTGAAGTTACGGAGCCGACAAACTTCTTGGAGTAAGATTCGGTCCAATTTTTTATTTTTTTATTTTTATTAAGAGTCTATAGATTTTTGAGAAAGTTTTCTTATCATCTCTCCTTTCTTCAGGAAAAGGTTCGACACGACTCCATAAATAAAAGTAAAGGTTGGGACAACTTCCAGGAAATGGACAACCCGTGAAACTTCCGCAAACTTCTTTCCTTTACTTTGCTTACGCGTGGTAGCAGAAATTTTTCTAGCGTGTAAACTGTCACTTGAATTATTAGTTCAATTGAAATTGACCTAAATTATTCTTTTAAAAATTAACCCTTAAACTATTTAAAATTAACCGATTAATCCATTGTCGGTAAAGTTCATCAACTATCTCGTCAAATTCAAGGGTAAATTAGTGTTCCATCGTCAATTTTTACTTGTGAACTATAATGTCATCTGACCCAGATTATCTCCCCATCCCAGGGTGCGTTTGTACCAGGACGGAACATTGCTGATAATGCCATCCTCGCGTCTGAGATTTCCAACCAATTATTACGGCGTCAGCAGGGAAAAGAATGGTCTTTTGTTTCTCAAACTGGACATCAGTAAAACTTATGACCGTATCGAGTGGAACTACCTTAGGGGGATCCTTTCCAAAATGGGGTTTCCTAATCGATAGGTTGAGCTCTTGATGGCTTGCGTCTCCTTGTTTCGTACTCATTCATCGTCAACGGGTGTCCGCGTGGCTTTCTTCGCCCTTTTTGCGGCCTTCGTCAGGGTCCTTTCTCCCTATCTCTTCCTCCTCTGTGCGGAAGGACTGTCGGCTCTAATGGCTAATTTGGAACGGGATGGTTTAACCCGGGGTATCTCTCTCTGCCATGGTGCTCCGTCGGTTAACCACCTCTTGTTCGCCGACGACAGCTTGCTATTCTGCCGTGCTAGGGAAGATGAATGCCGACAAATCTCAAATGTTCTCCATGCACATGAACAAGCATCTGGGCAGAAAGTCAACCTCCTAAATAGTCAGGTTTGTTTCAGCAGGAATGTTAAGGCCCCAATCAAAATCCGCATCGCCCAGTTACTTGGGGTAAGTGTGTGAGCAGACATGACAAATATTTGGGGACGCCTATTCTCGTGGAACGAAATCGAAGCAATTGTTTTGGGTATATTAAAGAAAGGCTATGGAAACGTCTTCAAAGCTGGAAAGGTAAGCTTCTCAGCGCTGCCGGCAAAGAAATCTTGGCGAAAACTGTTGCTCAGGCCATCCCCCTTTATACGATGGGATGTTTCTTGCTCCCGAAGTCCTTTTGTGATGATTTGAACAAGCTTATTTCTTCTTATTGGTGGAACGGGAATGACGGGAGAATCGGATCCAATGGAGCTCGTGGAACAATTTGTGTTCTCCAAAATCGGAAGGTGGACTTGGGTTTGGAAATCTGTATACGTTTAATATGAGTATGCTCGCTAAACAGGGTTGGCGGATTCTCGGAGCCAAATTCTTTGGTGGCTTATGTCCTTAAAGCTAAATACTTTCCAACATGCTTCTTCATGGAAGCTCAGGTTAGCTCGGATGCCTCATTCTGTTGAAAGAGTATTTGCGCCGCTAGGAAGATTTTGTTGGTTATTTTAATTATTTTAATAATATTTTATTTTAAAGATTTCGAACTTATTATTATTTTATTTTATTTATTTATAATATTTAAGAGTTGTGTTTTATTTGAAAAGTCATATTTCTTTTAAAAGGGTATGAGGAGTTCTTTAAATATGAAACCTCAGACAGAAAACAATATACGCTTAAAACTTTTCTGTCTTATCAATTCTCATATCTCTGTCAGTCTATTTACATTCCTACTTCATAATTCTTGGGCAATTGATCACTACTTGGCAATCCCGTCTGCCGTTGACGTGCATATAGGATCAGACATCCTGTGAGGCTTTGTGTTGTATCTTGGAGTTGTAGGCACCACCATAACCTGCATGTAGGAAGGCGTCTACGGCTTTAGAGCAGCGACATCGCGCCTCTCTTTGGTTCACAGGCCAGATTTTCTTATTCTTTTTTTCCCAATTTAAATTTCATAAGTTTGATAGTGATTATACATTTGATTTGATATATTTGATCATATAAATAATTGGTATATTTCTGTAATATATCACAATCTAAATCCGTATCCATGTGATAATATAATTGCAAACTTTACAATCTATTTTTACAATACCTTGAAAGCCCTAAAAATTGTAGTTTTTCCTGTGTTGAAAGTGAAATTTTTTAGGGTTCTGTCGTTCATACACTTTTGACTCTCTGCATTCTTATTATTAATTTTTGTTTCGGGTCCTGTCGTTGTTTTTTAACTCAGTGCATTTGTTTTATTCATCCCTGTCATTGAATTGTCTGAGAAGGCTTAATTTATTGTGTCCTGTCATTGAATTGACAAAGAAGACAAACCTTGCCTTTAATTCATTGTCTTTTGGACTCTTTGCATTCTCTTTATTTTTTTTATTTTTTATTTTGTAGTACCAAAACATTTTAATATTGCAAATCTGTCAACTTTGTCTGGGGTTGATAATCTTGGTAAACCACAATTAATAATTAAATATTACTTGTGTACTGTGATTTGCATACAATTGCATTAGTGTGTGATTTTTCAGTATCAAATAATTATTAAAAGCCAAGATCACGTTCATTGCATCATTGGAACCCGTGCATCTTTGAAAATCCTAATAATTAACTGCAAGTAGTTATTAAATATTGAACAGTCATCAATTTACAGTACAATTGAATAGTTTTGGAACAGACGTGATTGGACTACAATTGCATACTGACATTGGTTGGTTGTTTTATGCTTTAATTAAATCTGAACGAGATTATTACAATTTGACTACATTTGCATACTGATATTTGTGAATTTTTTTATGCTTTAATTAAATCTGTGCATGATTAATTGATCTGTGATTATTAAACAGTTTTAATTTCTACATGTGTTGAAACTTTTGAGTGACAAACTATTTTAATTTCTACAGTATTATAGCAATCTTATATCTCTCTCTTGTTATTAGTCAGTATTACATAACAAATGGCAAGCCTAGAAGAAGTCAATAGTGTTAAGCCTGAAAAATTTAGTGGGCATAATTTTCGTAGGTGGCAAAAACAAGTGAAATATTGGCTAACTGTCTTAGGACTTGTATCTGCACTTGAAGAAACTCAATCAAACAAAGGTTCCTCTTCTAAAGAGTCATCTTCTAAACTAACCCCTGAACTCATAGAATACCATTGTCACAATAGAATCTTAAGTGCCATTTCTGATCATCTCTATGATGTGTATCATGCTACTACATCTACCGCCAAAGAACTTTGGGAGGTTTTAGAAGCGAAATATGGAATTGTAGATGCTGGGATGGATAGGTTCACGGTCTCAAACTTTAATGATTATAAGATGGTAAATAATAAGTCTGTGGGGGAACAAATACATGAGTATCAAGAGCTATTAAGAGGTGTTGAAAAGAAAGGAACGAAGTTTAGTGAGGACTTTAAAGTCTCATGCCTTATTGATAAATTGCCTCAATCTTGGAATGACTATACTAGAACCTTAAGGCATAAACAAGGAGAATTTACTTTGGTTCAAGTCATAAATTCAATTAGGATCGAAGAGAAGCATAGGTCAAGCCAAAAGAAGGAAACCGAAAGACAAACAACTGTGAACTTAGTTGAGAATGACACCAACAAATATGAAAAAACAAAACCAAGTTCACCATAAATAATAAGAGGAATTTAAAACCTAGAAGAACAAATTTTAAATTCAAATCACCCAACCAAAATAAGAACTTTCACAAGACTAAGGATCAGGGGAGAGAGAAGGGGGTTTTCTTTGTTTGCGGAAGAGCCAATCATAAGGCTAAGGATTGCTTCTACAAGAAGACTGAGGAGAACAAGTATAAGTCAAATCATAATGGTCTAAAAGCCCAAGTGAATATGCTGATGGAGCAACAATCTTCTCAACCACATTTTAAGTATGATTCCTTTGTCAATTTTACTTATGAAAATAAGGATTGGTGGGTAGATTCTAGAGCTAACATACATGTCTGTTTTGATCGTGAATTTTTTAAAACCTATCAAAAATCAGGTGGAGGATGTATAACTCTAGGAAATGACTCAATGTCGCAAGTGCTTGGAATTGGAGACATTGAACTAAAGATGACATCTGGAAATGTCTTAATTTTGAAGGACGTGCGACATGTACCTGATATTAGAAGAAATTTAATTAGTGGATCATGCTTAGTAAAGCAAGGCTACAAAGTTATAATGGAATCAAATAAGGTTGTAATAACCAAGAATAATGTATTTATTGGAAAAGGTTTTATCAGTAAATGATTATTTAAGTTAAGTGTTTCTTCCGAGTGCAATAATATTCCAAAAGTTCTTAATGTTGAATCTAGTAATGTTTGGCATGGACGTTTGGGACATGTAAACTTGTTCAAAATTAAGAAAATGATGGATTTGGATCTAGTCCCAAAGTCAAACATGAATCTCAAGCATAAGTGTGAAATTTGTTACAAACAAAACAACCCAAGAAACCTTTTAAGTCCGTCGAAAGAAATACCCAAATTTTAGAGCTTATACATAGTGATGTTTGTGACTTAAATAGATTACCTACTAGAGCTGGTAATAAGTATTTTGTCACATTTATAGATGATTGTTCGAAGTGTTGTTATATTTATTTGATAAAGACTAAGGATGAAGTCTTTGGTAAATTCAAGATTTACAAGACAGAAGTGGAAAATCAATTAGAGAAAAGGATAAAAAGACTAAGGTCTAATAGAGATGGTGAGTACACTCTTACCGATCTTAGTGTTTTTTGTGAAGAGCATGGTATTATACATGAAGTAACATCACCTTATTCTCCACAATCAAATGGAGTTGCAGAAAGGAAGAATATGACTTTATTGGACATGGTGAAAGCAATGCTTTTGAGTTCTGGATTACCGGAAAATTTGTGGGGGGAAGCAATTTTGACTGCATGTTTTATATTAAATAGAGTAATCATTAAAGACAACACTACTGCTCCATATGAAATGTGGAAAAAGAGAACACCAAATCTCCAAGTCTTGAAAGTGTGGGGGTGTTTGGCTAAAGTTGCAATCCCAGAATCTAAGAGAAAGAAGATAGGACCTAAAACCGTGGATACTGTTTTCTTAGGTTATGCTCATAATAGTAGTGCCAATAGATTTCTAGTCATCAACTTTGAAATAAATGAAATTTTGAATAACACTATATTGGAGTCTAGGGATGCAACATATTTTGAAGACATATTTCCTTTCAAGACTAGAATGCAAAAGCAAGTGGTAGATAGATCATGCACTAGTACTGATAAAGCCTCCACAAGTATTAGCCATCAAGTAACAATGAAGAAGAACCTCTAGCTGAACTTAGAATGAGTAAAAGACCTAGAGTGGAGAAGAACTTTGGTGATGATTTTTATACTTTTCTAATTGAAAGTGATCTAACAACATATAAGGAAGCCATGATCTCCGTCGATGCTCCATTTTGGAAAGAAGCTATGAATAGTAAAGTTGAGTCTATTTTACAAAACAACACTTGGGAGTTAACGGATTTACCACCCGGTACTACACCAATTGGTTGTAAGTGGGTATTTAGGAAGAAACTGAAGCCTGATGGAAGTATAGACAAGTACAAAGCTAGGCTAGTAGCCAAGGGATTCACTCAAAAGAAATGAATTGATTATTTTGACACTTACTCTCCTGTGTTTAGGATTACCACAATTAAGATCCTCATAACATTAGCTTCTATACAGAATTTAGTAGTACATCAAATGGATGTTAAAACAACATTTTTGAATGGAGACTTAGATGAAGAAATTTACATGGAGCAACCCGAAGAATTTATAGTGAAAGGCCAAGAACATAAAGTGTGTAAGTTGGTTAAATCACTATATGGACTCAAGCAAGCTCCTAAGCAATGGCATGAGAAGTTTGATAAAGTCATTTTAGAATATGATTTTGAAATTAATGAGCATGAAAAGTGTGTCTACTATAAGGAATGCAATGGACAGTGTGTTATTTTATGTCTTTACGTTGATGATATATTACAATTTGGAACAAGTCTGGAAATTGTGAAAAATGTAAAGTCTTATCTGTCAAAGAGATTTGATATGAAGGATCTAGGAGAAGCCAATATTATTTTGGGAATGAAAGTAGAAAGAACACAAGCAGGTTAAACCAAGCTAGTTCAATTGAGAAAATGCTTAAAAAGTTCAATTTTTTCAATTGCAATCCTGTATCGACACCATATGAACCAAGTGTGAGCTTACTTAAAAATAGTGGTGAACCCGTGTGTCAACTCGAGTATTCTCAAATGATTGGGTCTTTGATGTATATGGCAAATAAAACTAGACCCGATATAGCTTATGCGGTTGGAAGGCTAAGTAGATACATTCATAATCCAAGTAAAGAACACTGGAATGCGTTAAGGCGAGTGTTTAAGTATCTAAGAGGAACTATGGATTATTCTATACACTATAAAAGATTTCCTTATGTAGTAGAAGGGTATAGTGATGCAAATTGGATCACTGATAGCTCCGAAGTGAAATCCACTTCAGGTTATGTATTTTTATTGGGATGAGCAGCTATATCTTGGGGATCTAAGAAACAAAGAATAATTTCTAGAAGTACAATGGAATCTGAACTTATAGCTCTTGATACTGCATGTATAGAGGCTGAATGGATTAAGAATTTTTTGCTTGATATCCCATTGGTGACCAAGCCTATACCTGCCATCTCCATACATTGTGATAATAAGGCTGTGATAGATTTAGTGAGATAGACACATACAAATAAGAAATTAAATAAGTTGTTTCTTTGGACTATGTGAAGTTGGAAAAGAACATTGCCGATCAATTAACCAAAGGTCTATCTAGGAATGGAGTCCTAGATTTGTCAAGGGGGATGGGCTTAAACCCATAAGGAAGTCACCTAGGGAAGAAACCCAACCTTTGTGATTGGAGATCCCATGAAGAAGGTCCAATGGGTAGAAACAATCCATAATGCGTGACTTATATTTCAGCACTTTAAAATAGGAGATTTGAAATAAAATTCCCTGCTCATCCCTATGACATTTGTGCTGATGATATGTGATGTTAAGGAAAGACATTGTCTTGAATGAGTTCCAAGGCGGGCAATCTCCCGCAGAGTACAGGTCATATGTACTCTTGGAGGACTCACCTAAGTGAGAGTAGTCGTGAGGCCGTGACTGTGAGAATTGGGTTGTTCTCTAAAAACACTCATGAGAATCAAGATTAAGCACAAGGCCATTAATAGTGCTAACCCGCGCTAAGTTTTTTATCAATACTATGTGTGTCATATGTTGTAATCTGAATTAGAGGAATCTAGTTCAAGACTTAGTTCACTATGATTCCTTCAGATGAAAACTATGAATACTAAGTGTAGGTTCAAGTCCAAAAGACACCCACACCCATTGCATGGTATACAAATTGCCCAAACTTCCGTTTCTTCAATTGTGTCTATTTTATTCCTCATAAAGTTTTGAATCTTGTGGAGGATTGTTGGTTATTTTAATTATTTTAATAATATTTTATTTTAAAGATTCCAAACTTATTATTATTTTATTTTATTTATTTATAATATTTAAGAGTTGTGTTTTATTTGAAAAGTCATATTCCTTTTAAAAGGGTATGAGGAGTTCTTTAAATATGAAACCTCAGACAGAAAACAATATACGCTTAAAACTTTTATGTCTTCCTCAATTCTCATATCTCTGTCAGTCTATTTACATTCTTACTTCATAATTCTTGGGCAATTGATCACTACTTGGCAATCCCGTCTGCCGTTGACGTGCATATTGGATCAGACATCCTGTGAGGCTTTGGGTTGTATCTTGGAGTTGTAGGCACCACCATAACCTGCACGTAGGGAGGCGTCTACGACTTTAGGGCAGCGACATCGCACCTCTCTTTGGTTCACAGGCCAGATTTTCTTATTCCTTTTTCCCAATTTAAATTTCATAAGTTTGATAGTGATTATACATTTGATTTGATATATTTGATCATATAAATAATTGGTATATTTCTGCAATATATTTCACAGATTTTCACTTTGGGTCTTTGTTGGTGAGGGCTCTAGGATCAAAATCTGGGAGGACCCCTGGATTCCTTTGCTAGCGACCTTCAAGCCGCATGAGCAATTAAGAAAATGCCCCTCGCAAATAAATGAAATTCGCCAATCAGCTCTCAACAAATATGAATGTCGATAGAAAAATAAACACCTAATGCCTCCTAAAAAAAGGTTGTTTTAATCCTCTCACACGCACGTGTTGTTTCACTATTGCATGAGAACAACTGGCACAATATATATTTCGAACCGCTTAGCGCTCGTGATTAAAAAAATAGGATAAAGTACAAAAAACTACCTCAACTATTGATGTCACGACACTTTCATACCTTATCTTTTAAAATTGACAATGTCATACCTCATCTTTAAAATTTGTGCCAATATCATACCTCTGTCAGTTTTTCTGTTAATTTTTCCGTTAAATGCTGACGTGGCTACATGCAGGATCCACTCACTAATAATTAAATATATTTTTAGTAAGTAAAAATTAAAAAAATAATTTTTTTTAAACTCTCTCTCTCCCTTCTCTCTCCCATTTTTAATAGAAAGTCGTCCCTCCCCCTCTCTCTCTTCCCCATCTTCCTGCAACCCAGAAAGAAGAAGAAAGATGAGGAAGAAGAAGAAGAAAAAAGAAAAGAAAAAAAAATCCAAACCAAACCCAGTTTGTCCCCCTCTTACCACCACAAACCCACCTTCTTGCAACCCAGAAAGAAGAAGGATGAGGAAGAGAAGAAGAAGAAGAAAAGAAATTAAAAAAAAAAAAAAAACCCCAACCCGCTCCCCCAACCCAGAAAGAAGAAGAAGGAGGAAGAAGAAGAAGAAAAAAAAGAAAAAAAAATGGAAACCGAGTTCGTCCGTCTCCCCTCCCCCCACCCAACCTGAAGAAGAAGAAGAGAGAGAAGGGAAAAAAAAAAGGTTTGTTCCCCCCCACCCAACCTGCTGAAGAAGAAGAAGAGAGAAGGAAAAAAAAAAGGACACCCAGCTCGTCCCCCCCCAACCTGCAGAAGACGAAGAAAAGAGAGAAGGAAAAAAAAAAGGACACCCAGTTCTTCCATCCTGCCCCCCATCCCCACATACCCACCCTCTTCCCTCCACATCCATTCCCCCCATTTTCTCCGCGCCCAAGTTCTCAACCTTCGAAGGTTTCCTGATTCCACCTCAACGAGATCTGGGGTTTTTTTTTTTTTTGGGTTGCAGGTAGTGGGTGCGAAGTTGGGTGCAGAGGGTGGGTGGGAAGGTAGGGAGGTTGGGTGCAGGGAGAATAGGGGGTGGGGAGCGGGGAAGACAAATTAGTTTTTTTTTTTCTCTTCTTTTTTTCTAGGTTGAAGTTGCATGAAGGGGGAAGAAGAAGAAGATGGGGAGAAGAGAGAGAAGGGGGGAAGGGAACGAACTGATTGTTGGTTTTTTTTTTTTTTAACTTTTCTTTATTATTTTAATATTTAAAAAAATATTAAATGATTTTTTTTAGTTTTTAATCATTTTTTAATAGAAAATGGGCTCCGGATCAAACCACGTCAGCACTTAATAGAAAAATTAACAAAAAAAATGACGGAGGTATGACATTGGCACAAATTCTAAGGATGAGGTATAACATTGTCAATTTTAAAAAATGAGATATGAAAGTGTCGCGACACCAATAGTTGAGGTAATTTTTTGTACTTTACCCAAAAAAAAATCTCTTGCACGACCATGATTTGATAATGGCACCATCACATTACAAGTAGACTTTATGTTTTTGTATGTACATATTGTTCATCTTTTTGTTTTGGATCAATGTATCGTAATATACCATCACTTGGTTATGATAACTTGAAAAAATGTGACTTACACCATACAATTAAACATTAATGTTATTTTCGTTTACATATTTATCAACAAATTTGTTACGCTCTAAAGATGTCTTGTGTTAGTTGTTTTTCATTGTAATTCTTGCTTTAGTCGTTTTCAATTTGTTCAGTGAGGCATTTTGACAATTACAAGGAAAAACAACTAATGCCAGACATCTTTAAGAGCGCATAGCACCAGTGATTTAAGAAAGGCATTTCGCATGCACGTGAGTATGATGGTGTTGATGATATACAATGTTCAATGACTGAACCCTAATGCCCTATTCTATAGCAAAAATGAGTCATAATTATTCAATAGGTACACACAACACATTGAAAGAATACATTTTAACGTTCTGAATTAGCGAGCTTTCTAGAGGGAGTACATATACGAATGCTCTTGGTGACCTTCATTTAATTTCTTATTATTAATATGATCTCTTTTGGAACTTTTGACAACCGTCTCACGCAAACATATAATCTTTAGGGTCGTGCAGGACCAATGAATTAAAAAAAAAAAAAAACTAATGTAAATAACGTGAAAACTTTAAATTTTTATGATAAAGATAAAATAAAAGGTAAAGTGAATAGTAGCAGGTTTGACTTTTTAGTGTAAAAATGTGATTTTTCGTTAAAGTGAACAGTACCATGGACTTTTCGTTAAAACTCCCTTAAAAAAAAAACAAAGAGGATCCTCGTTGTATCATTTTCCTAGGAATCCTAGGGATCCTGTGATCTCACCTATTCATCGTACATCGTGCGGTTATAATTTATTTCAAAATTTAAAATTAAATATGAATAGTACCTAAAGAAAACTGACCATACAATATACGATAGACAGATAAGATCACGAGATCCCTAAGAAAAGAATCTGCCTCTCGCACGCACCCACTCACGTGCGGAGGGGCTAATATTCTTTCTACTTAGCTCTCTTTTTTCAATTTCATCCCTAACCAGATATTAAGATTACAAATTTGTCGAACGATTTCATATTTATTTTCTCGTCTTTAGCAAACGTGATAATAGAAAATTGTATTTCTCATCGCCTACAAAATATAGAAAATCATTTTTCATTAATTTATGGGTAAATTACATTTTAATCTTTCATGTTTGAGGTCGATTTCAATTCCTTACATCATCTTTAAAACATTTACTTATCATTTTATTTCAATTTCATGCATCCGTTAGAAAATCTGTTAAGTAAACTGTTAAGTGATAACGTGGCAAATATAAGGTTCCCATGTGTGCTGACATGGCTGCCACATTTGTGCTACGTGACTAAAAACTTAATTTAAAAAATTAAAAAATTAAAAAAATTATTTAAAGAAAAGTTAAAAAAGAAAAAAAAAAAACAAAACCTAGATCCCCTTCCTCCCCTTCTTCCCCGGCCGTGCCCACCCTCCATCACCCACCCCTTCCCCCATCCCCATCACCCGCAGCCACTTCCCTCTCCACTGCGCCTCCATCTCCGACGAGAACCTCCCCGCCAAGATCTTCCCCCAGTACACGGGCAAAACTCGCCGGCAAAGTAGCTCCGTGTCGGAGCTCGTCGAATCGACGTTTGGGGTTCCTTTTTCTCCAAACTGACGTCAGAGATGAGTTCAAGGGGAAAAAGAGATTTTAATGGCGGTGTTGGTGGTCTGAAATTCGTCGGAGATGGTGGTGGTCTTCATTGACCCGATCGATCGGGGTTTTCTTCGAGTAAGGGAGAGTGTTAAGAGAGAATGAGATAGTTGGGGAGAGAGAGTGGTGCGAGAGAAAGAGAGTTGGGGGGTGGGAGAAGTGGTGGGTGATGGGGGAAGGAACATGAAGAATTGAAGGATATGTGGAACCATGAGACGAACTGGATGCAAGTAAAAACTTCACGGCAGAGATATG
Organism: Malus domestica; assembly: GCF_042453785.1. Lineage (NCBI taxonomy): Eukaryota > Viridiplantae > Streptophyta > Magnoliopsida > Rosales > Rosaceae > Malus > Malus domestica. The sequence continues at coordinate 7,896,168 of NC_091675.1, read as the reverse complement.
ACATCAGAGCTCGAGAGGCGCTTTTGTTGGAAATGATGCATGAAAAATCAGTAACCAGACGTCTCGACGCACCGAAGCAAATCGAGAATCCATGGCCTCTGTGCTTGGCATACAGGGCCAGATATGGGTATACTGCAAATAAAGCTTTGAAATATCGCTAATAAGAACTAAAATCCTTTTATAGATCCACATTATCAAAACACTGAATTTTGCAAGATTACACTTCTTCACGATGCGATTAAATATTTGAAAACAGATTCTTCCAACTCAAGACTTCCAATACCGGCTTTCCAATATCGTTATACCCCGTAAAACAGCACAAGGAATTTAACGACTCCTGCAATCCAAACTCACAAATAAAATTCTAAATTAATAAAAAAATCCATTCTAATCCCTAATTAACTATTGGGTTCTGGCAAGTTCTAATCCCCTTTGCCTGTTCTAATCTTGGCGTGTTGGTGAAAAAAGGGAATTTGGGAGAATACAACAGCAGCCACCATTTTTACGACCATTTTTTCCAAGGTGAAGTGACTCACCCTAAACCCTAATTCCTTATATTGGCAAGTTCTAATCTTTCCACAGAGGACACCCCACCAGTCTCATGCTCTCTTAGGCAAGTACTTATGCTGCGTGCGTCGTTTGGTGTGCAGTAGGTCATGAATGCAGTTTAATATCAGCCATAAGATTTTATTAAAAATGATCTAACGGCTCTGTATGTGATTTCCAATTTTTTCAAAATACTACGAAATCCATCCATGAAAGAAGTCCATGCAAATCAATAAAAATCTATTATATAATCCATATAAATCTATCAAAATCTATATACAATTCTAGAGTTTTCTAAACTCTTTTGAAATCTGCCACCTAAAAAAGTACATTAAAATCCTCTGAAATCTAAATTAACTACACCCCCTAAATCAGATTCTTCCAACTCAGACTTCTAATACCAGCTTTCCAATATCGTTATACCCCGTAAAACAGCACAAGGACTTCAGCGACTCCTGCAATCCAAACCAGAAAAGAAACCATGTAAGAAAATCATCCAACACACAAATCACCAAAATTGAAAAGTTAAATGAACAAAAACACATTTTGCGACTAAAGCCATTTCCACCAAACTCAGTTCACATAAAACCATAAAGTGGGTCAGGGAAATCCCAGTCAACAAAGTGATGCACTACAGTAAATACTCTCAATTTGTATGTGGTTAAGGAGCTGTGTGACATTTAGACGGGCCATGGTTGTGGCTATTTTGGAGTGTCGCTGATAAGTAATGTGGCTGAACTGCATTGGCAAAATTCACTAGACCAATGTATAGGGCTGGTAACAAACTGAGGGACTTCAAAGTACCAAGGGATTGCGAAGTGATGGTATTTAAAGTAATAGAAGCATTATACAGCTACTTGTTTGGGCAACCTGCTCACTAAAGTGCAACTAAATCATGGATTTGCAAGTTTAATCTCAAGGTTCACATCAAACCGTAACTGGCATAAGAAATATACAACAATCCGAACCAGCCATTGCTAAAGACATACAAGAAAATAACAAAATCCAAATATGCAAATACGATTTCCATTTCCAATCAAGCTTATATTTATCTAACTTCCTCAGCAACAAAACAAAACGCCCATTTCTCAAAGTGGAAACGGTTTTCGTCATTCAAGAACAATAGATGCACTAAAATTGGGCAAAAGGAACACAATGGAGGTTGCGAAACAAAGTGATGCAGGGAAATTGAAAGGTTGGCCACATCCGCTGAAGACCAGAGAGTGAAGAGGAGGAGCCATTCGATGAAGACCCAGAGAAAGACGAGACAAGGAAGAAAGGAAGATAGAATAGTGGACTTGTTTCAATGGAGTGAACAAGACTGTATGACAATAAAGAGAAAATTCCTTTTACTAATGCACATATAGAAGACCTACCGAATTATACAAAATTTGGGAACTGTTCTCACCGGAAAATAATATTATCTTAGAATACAAATGACCACTTTTAAATACTACAGGTTTCAATACAACTGGAAATATCAAAGCAGAAGCTGTTAATTCGAAAAGAAGAGCTTTCCCTAGTTGCTATACCTCAAAAAACCACAAATAATGTCAACAATCCTGCAATCTAAATCAGAACAGAGACACAAATCACCAAGACTGAAAAAACTAACAAAAAATCCTAAATTTGCGCAGCACAGATCAGAAAACAACAAAACCAAAGTGCAAAGTCGAAACACCAAATCAAAGTAGAAAATCAAAACACAGAATCAGAGTAAAAATCAAAACTTGCTAAGCACCGATTATTCGGAAAGGAAAGAGATATGTACCGGTTTCCTCCAAGACAGGCGGAGAACCTAAGAAGCAAAACACATACAATTTAGGTCATGAATCGATAAGACATCATCGCGAATATAGTTTGAGTATAATAAGCTCTCGGAAAATTCCTTTTACTAATGCACATATAGAAGACATACCGAATTATACAAAATTTGGGAACTGTTCTCACCGGAAAATAATATTATCTCAGAAAAAACAAACAAAAAAATCCTAAATTTGCGCAGCAGATCAGAAAACAACAAAACCAAAGTGCAAAATCGAAACACCAAATCAAAGTAGAAAATCAAAACACAGAGTCAGAGTAAAAAGCAAAACTTGCTAAGCACAGATTATTCGGAAAGGAAAGAGATATGTACCGGTTTCCTCCAAGACAGGCGGAGAACCTAACAAGCAAAACACATACAATTTAGGTCATGAATCGATACGATATCATCGCAAATATAGTTTGAGTATAAGCTCTCAGAAAGTTTAATTAATGTTCACCTCAAGCGGCGGAGATCGGAGATCTCTACCGAGTCGTTTGTCAGTTCCCCTTCCACTATCCGGAATGTGACCTTCCCGTGCCGAGCAAAATGGTTTGCCGACAAGACCTTTTTCGCTCGTTCGCCGCTGGCAAGCACGGGAGTGACATGAATGCTTCGGTGCACTTTAGAAATCGAGCTTCGTTTTATGAACTGGCGGCCCTTGATCATTCTCCTCTCCCCAGGTCCGAGCCTAAGAATCTCTGTGCCCTGCGTTTCATTGCCCTCCACCTCCGTCATCGCAAGCTCCACGCCCGGATCCGTATCGTTCACAACCTCTACCGCTCGACAAAGGACACCACCCATCGAAAATTCGATGTTCCCCAACCGTCGCCGTCGCCGTCGCCGTATCTCCATTTGAGTGGTTTTTTATAATAGGTTAATCCCTATGAGAAAATGCGACGTGGAGAAGAGAAGCCTCAGCCCTCCACATTCATATAGCATGGATATTGCGGGGAAGTTTCCTTTCCTTCCTACACACACCGCGCGGAATCTTCTTGCCATAAAACAACAGGAACATAATTAGAAGTAGCAGTCCCTCTTCAGAAATAGTTCTAAGATCCCGTTTGGGATTGAGGGGAAATTTGGAAAAATAATCAAATTTTAGACCCCATATAGAATTATAGCCACCATATTAATTTTATGATAATTATAACCAAAATTTGATGTAAAAGTACTAATATACCCTTAATATTAGGGTTTCTCACAACAACCAAAACAAACCTTTAAACTATCCTAAAATGAGAAATTAATCTTCATCACTTTTTTGTTTTCACTATTCACTTTGCATATGCAATTTCGTATTCTTTCTTCATCCACTGGAAAAATATATTGGAATGTATGCAATTTAGTCAGTGAAACACTAAATCGAAGTATCTAATTACAAAAATAATAATTAGCTATGGAATTAGTACCTTCTGAAGAACATTCTCATAGGTTGTCTTGCTAATTAAAAAGAAAGTTAATTCAGTGGCCTCAATCTGCAGTAATCCTCAACATTTTAAGGTAGTTTAAAGGTTGTGTTGTGGTTGTTATGAGAAACCCTAGTATTAAAGGTATATTAATACTTTTACATCAAGTTTTGGTTATAATTATCATAAAATTAAAATGGTGGTTATAATTCTATATGAGATCTAAAATTTGGTTATTTTTCCAAATTTCCCGGGATTGAGGTGATTTTAAAAAAAACCACTGTGAAAAAAAGCTGAGGGTCATTTTTGTGTTTGGTAAACTGAATAAAAATGGCTTATTTTGGAAGCTGCTGTGAGAATAAGCTGAAAATCAAAGGAAAAGCTGAAGCTGCTATTTGCTGCTTTGAAAAAAAGCCAGTTTTTTCAAAGCACACGGAGCTACGGTGCTCCTTTAATGAAAAGACACACTATCATCCTGCTTTTTTTTCCAAAAGCACTTTCACAAAAAAGTTTACCAAACACTCTACTGACTTTATTTCACAGCCGCTTATTCTCACAGCACAGCCACTTATTCTCACAGCAGTTTTTTTTCAAAGCACAGCAATACCAAACCAGCCCTAAATCAACTTCTTTTGTTGACTGGGATTTCACTGACCCACATTATCTCACATCGGGCTTCTTATATAGGCTTTGTAAGTCTTCTGTAAGCTGTCTTGTACGCCTTCAAAGTTTGGACTTCAAAATCCTTCGACTTATTCAGCGGGCCTTCAAATTGGACCTCAAAAGGGACCAATACAAGATGTGGGAGCAGAATCCAAAAACCCAAGAGTCCAAAAATCCGGGAAACTGCAATGCATGGATTACACTCGTGACTGGTTATTAAACGTAATAAGTATTAACTACATGCCACGTACTACTACGGTCTAATTAATAACAAATTTGATATTAATTTATCCCCACCTCTTAGTTAAATGTACTATTCACTGATAAGTGAATGATCTTAGGTTCAATTCTCGCCAAAGGCGAATTTGAACCACATTATTGCTAGTTCATTGTGATGCTTAGCCTACTCCCTCATCCCTTAGTGTAGATAATATCGTTTGTTAAAAAAAAAAAAAAAACCACGCAATTGGTGTGTTGTTTGTTGTGAGTCTCATAACAATTAGGTGTGTCTATTATATTGAGCGACTATGCTCGCGTCTATTTCATAGAGTTTCGTTCTTTTGGTTACCTAGTAACTAAGAATTTAGGATCAAGCATCATGATGGTGTGATTCGAAAACTGCATGGTGTAAGGTACATCCCAAATCTGAAGAAAAAATTGATCTCACTAGGCATTCTCGAGTCACAAGGCTATAAGTTTTACTCCGATAACAACGTGCTCAAAGTTGCTAAAGGAACACTTGTCATAATGAAAGGGCCTCAGAATAGCTTACTTTATATGCTACAAGGAAAGACTTTGGAAAATAGAGTGGCTATGGTAGTTGATAAAGTGCAAAGTGATAAAAATGACTTGTCTATATTATGGCACATAAGGCTGGGACATGTAGGAGAAAAAGCATTACAAGGATTGATCAAGCAAGGGTGTTTAAAAGGAGCAAAAACTGGAAAGATAAATTTTTGTGAGCATTGCGTTCTTGGCAAACAAACAAAGGTGAAATTTGGCTCAGCTGTTAATCAAACGAAAATGATTTTGGACTATGTTCACTTTGATGTTTGGGGGCTTGCAAAGAATGCTTTTTTAGGTGGAAAAAAATGGTTTGTAAAATATATCTTTTATTGATGACTACTCTCGCAGATCATGGATATATATGATGAAACGAAAGGACGAAGTTCTTGACATCTTCCTAGAATGGAAGAACATGGTGGAGAACAAGACTGGAAAGAATATTAAGATAATGAGAAGTGATAATGGAAGGGAATATATGTAACGCCCCGGTCCCGAAATATTTATTTTATTTCTATAAATAATGATATTAGTGATACGCCCAAAATAAAAATCAATTCAATTCTAATCCTTCATCCCACAAGCAATTTGTATTCCAAAACATCCAACTTAAATTCCAATTTAGTACCATTTCTTTTATGCTCCAATTTCCATTATGTAACCTTTATTCTTGAATTAATTTAACTTCACATATTTTATGGCTGCATCTAACATCTTGTTAGACTGCCTACGTACCCTCAACAGGGATCAAGCCTTTCGTAGTTCAAAAGTTCAAAGTTCCGAACCAAATACAAACTATTCATTTAATCCCACATACACCACAATCATATTAATATTTAAACCATAACAATTAGATCAAAAACAACCTACTTAAAATAACGAAATTCATATAACAACGCAAATGTCAGCTCCCAGGCCGTGCGCCGCCGCCCCTGCCGCCGCAGGTGGCGGTCGGCCGCCCAACTCGTCGGAAAATTCAACTATTCCTAAAAATTCTAAAAAATTACATAAATGAAGATCTCAATGAGTAGAGAAACTTTCATACCTGAAACCGAGGCCAATTGTGCCTGGAAAGGCTCCAATTTCATCAAAACCCGTCGGAACCCTAGAATTTGGGTGTCCTCAATTCGACTCCATAGCGACTCCGATGCCCCAACCAATGAATGGGCTTTGTTCCAGATCTCAAGGGGAATCTAATTGTGGTATTAATTTGATGGATTCATTTGATAATTGGGGAAACAAGGTCACGAGTTCACCGCACCCACCGGTGCTGTTTTTCCCAAATCCGAAGCCAAATTACATAAATTTCGAGGTGTATTAGGGAGAAGGAAGGTCATGGAGGGTTTTACAATGGTTAATTTGAGGTAATGTCACCGTAAAAATGGCTAATTTCGTCGGAAAATAGGAGAGAAACCCGACCGGGTCGGGTTTGGCCATCTGGGTCACGGGATCCTCCGTTCCCCCCATCCTCTCCTTTTTCCTCCTTTCTCTCTTCTCTCATTGGTCACCTCTCATCCTCCCCTTTTCTGATTCGCCCATCTCTCCCTCCTTTCTCTCCTTTATTTTCCATCTCCACCGCCTAACTTTTCTTACTTTCAATCTGGGCCACACACGTGGCCTTCCAGATTTGGCTCCAAAAATCTGCAGCATTCTAGTAATAGGAAATTTACAATTTTATTCCCGACTTTAAACGTTAATAACTTCTTCGTTCTAACTCCGTTTCACGAACGGTTTGCGCCTACGCGTTCGTTAGGTCGAGCTCTATTCAAAAATATAAATTTTGACCTCGAAAGGTCTACGTATTTTAAACAATTAAGGTCCAAACTTTAAACCTCGTAACTAGTTTAATTTAAAACTAAACTTACACAATTTATTATAAATTCTTGGAAAATCATATAAAAGCTCAGTTATATTCTCGATTTAATTCTTCAAATTCATCAATCGATTTATTTTGATTTTCTCCACATATTCATATATTTAAAATTTTCAGGGTATTACAATATACCTCTGATCCTTTTCTTCAAAGTGTGTAAAAAGGAAGGGATTACTCGGAATTTCAGTGTTAGACATACTCCACAGCAGAATGAGATTGCAGAAAGACTAAATAGGACATTGCTCGAGAAAATTCGTTGCATGTTATCTCAAGCTAAGTTGCCAAAAAGATTTCGGGGCAGAAGCTTTGAGCTATGCATGTTATGTGCTTAATCAACTACCATCAACAACATTAGAGGGTAGAACACCCATTGAAGTGTGGTTCGGAGAACCAGCTCAGGATTACGATAAGCTACGAGTGTTTGGAACGACGGACAAAGGTATTTGTTTTGAAAAATGTGATGAAGGAATTGATAAGTTCTTAGTGGGATATGTGGACTTAGACTTTGCTGGAGACTTAGACAAAAGAAGATCGACGACTGGTATGTGTTTACTATGGCAAAGGGTCCTATATGCTAGAGATCAATATTACAACCAACAATGGCATTATCAACCACAGAAGCAAAGTAGATGGCAATCACTATAGCTATCAAATAAGCAATGTGGACTCTGGGGTTGTTAGGAGATTTAGGTGTAAAACAATGCAAGTTGGATGTATATTGTGACAGACAAAGTGCCATTTATTTTGCCAGATATCAGGTACATCATGGTAGGACTAAACACATTGATGTACGATATCATTTTGTGAGAGAAGTGGTAACTGAAGGTGAGATTCGTCTAAAAAAGGTTGCTACAGAAGATAATCCAGCTAATATGTTGACAAAAATGGTTAATGCAGCTAAGTTCGAGCACTGCTTGGATTTGGTGCAGTTGAAGCAAGTTTGATCTTGCAATATGGTGGAGCAACGTAAGTTGTTTGATGCCTCGTCATGGATTTCATGCCAAGGTGGAGATTGTTGGATCTGGCATTAAATCAACATGCCTAAACTAAAAAGGATTGGGAGATCTTGGACGCAAGATATTTGGATTTGTGTTGGTTTGAGATTTGGTTTTAGTATAGGATTTGGTTTCCTATATTCTAGGGATTTTGTGTAAACCTAGGACATCTGTTAGTATAAATAGATGGATGTGGGATAGAGTTTTGTATGTGAAAGTTGTGAGAGTCATAAGTTTGTATACTTGAGAACACTTTGTGTTTGTGAGTTCTCTTGTATTTGTTGGCAATCAATAAAGTTTTCGTTGTTAGTGAGGTACTCCTATATTGGAGGAACTCTGAAATGATTGTGTTTTGTTTATTGCTTGATTGATTTTTGGTTTAGTTTACATCAAGGTTGGCCTTGGGTGGCAATGGGTCTCAGATGACGGGCGTGTGGGAACAAGAGGTGATTATGAGTGGTTCCAAGGAGGGGGCGGTGGATCAAATCGCGGAGGTTAGGTCACAAAGAGTTCGCCAGGTGGGTGTGAGGGACGGGTGTGCGGCTGATTTTGAGATCCGAAGGGAGGGGGCGTGTGAGATGTTGGATGAGGCCACCACTTAAATGTGTTTCACTGGGCATCATTTGACAGAGGTGATGGGGTGGAATGGTGGTATTGCGGTTTTTTTTTTTTTTTTTTTTTTAAACTATTAGGGGTTTATAAATTAAAAATTAGCGTAGCATCAAGAATATCAGGTGTTGTAGATTCGGTAGAGATAGGCAGGAGGAGGCAGCGGGGGCTAGAAAGCTTCCACACTGAGGCCACAAAGGGATTTGGCACACGCGCTTAGCTAGTTAAGTCTATGTAAAGGGTTGCATGTCTTAATGTACCGATATATTTTTCCATGCAACGTGAGCTTCACGCTTATAGTTTTGTTTGGGTTGTTAAAAAATGCTCTAGAGAGTGAACTAGTTTTATTCGATCTTGGATTGGTTAAAAGAAGAAGATAACATGTTTTTTCTCAATAGAATTGAAAAAGTACTATTGCACCAATTAACATGTATCACATAATCATCTAAATGAAGCCATATAACATACATATATCAGGATTCTCCGAGAATTTCCCTTACTTGGATTCCAAAATATTAATCCGAGATATTAACAAAAGAATCCACCACCATAGTCAATTCCTATTCACAAGTAGGAGCCATCAGTATACAGGATTGACGTTAAGTACAGCCTAGTTAGATTACTTGGTGTTCTAATCTAACACCAATCGCACTATCTCTCTCCACTTACCTTTTTATCTCCACAACCGCACCATCTCCCTCACTTATTTTATAATTATCTTAACTTTTAAAAACTAATTAATTTTCTTCTTCAATCTTATCAGCAACCAAATCGCACCATCTCCCTAACCTTCATCGTCAACCTCTCGATCTGCTTTTCGTCAGCCACAACCACCGACGGTAGCATCGCCAAGTCCCCTACCGACTTGCGATTTTGGCCTACAGCAACGCCCAGAAACATACCAAAGGTAGGATTATAGTCCTAGTTAAGTCAATCCCTCATGAGAAGGTGTAACAATCGCACCCTACCTAAACCTCCTCAAACAGCAAAAACGTTTTTTTCATACTACACCGGCACCATTTTTTCCTGTAAACCCAACTAAAAGCAAGAGCACTTTGATGTAATGTAGTCGACGTCCACCGTCCCCTACGTTCTTTTTTTCGCGTCCACCAAACCTAACAAAGCAGAGTCTGTATTGTTAATTTCACGTCCTGAACTCTGTGTAATAATATAAATGGATCAAAACCCAGCTCTTGCAATCCGAATGGCTGCCGTTCGGTTGCCTCTGGGTAGGTACTAATCAACTTTCGCTATGGAAAATGATTTCCTCATATTTTGTAGCTGTTAGAATTCAAAATGAAGAAAATATGAAATTGTTTGATTGTTATAATTCCTTACGTATACAATCCAGAACAACCAAGTAATCGACCTTGACAGATCGTTAGAAAACGATGTCAGAAAATTTCGAGAGAGATCGTAAGACTCCAGCCACGCCGCAAAAGCTTCCTCCGATCCCGCAAGGTCTTCAGAGGGCATTTTGACTTTATTATCTGCTTTTCATTTCAAATTGAATTCGGAAATTCGCATGTAAATTGAAATGATTAATACTAATAGGAGAACGTACAGTACGTCTATCAAGGTTTTAAAAGACGCTAGACGTTAGTCGGGCGGCGGGTTCGGGCCTAAGGCCTAGGCGACTAAGCGAGGTCTAGGCGGGCGCCTAGGCGGACTAGACGGATTTAAGTAAATTCATTATATTTCGTGTAAATAAATGTCTATTTATACTTAAAACATATATAATTACATCATAAACTACAAAATAGAATGGCATATGTATTATGAAGTATTTGAATATAATGAAAATATGAGGAACAAACATATAGTGTGTGCTCAATTAAATATTCAACAAATATCTTACAATTTATTGAAAAAAATTAAATGCAAATGAAAATTATTTATTTTCTGTCTAAGTGAGTCGTAACCTAGGCGGGTGCCTATGCAGGCCTGGACGGACTAAGAGGGTGTCTAGGCGGTCTAAACGGGCGCCTCAGCTGGTCTAGGCGCATTTTCTTAATTTTCAAATGTCTAGACATTAATCGAGGCGTGGCTAGCTGCCTAACGGCTAGGCGGGGCCTAGGCAGTTATTTTTAGAATAATGACGTCTACAGAATGGAAGATGATTTTCTCCCCTCCTGCGACAAACTTTTAATTACTTTTTATTTTATTTTTATCACATTTAAATTTTGACTTTCACATTAAAGTTAATTTGTTAAAAATTAAGTCCTTTTTAACAAATAAAGTTATATTGTTAAAATAAACTTACCCATTCTTTTCACTAAAACTCCTTTAAATAAGTAAAAACTAGATTAAAGGGGCTGCTAATGCCAAAAAGGACCAATGGCTTCCACTGCCCCACTTGTTTCGACCCTCTGTTCCCGCCCTGATGAATGTGCTATTGAGTGGGTCTCGGATCTGATTGATAAAGAAACGTCATCGTGGAAGGCATATCTGATCAATGCTTTATTTCCTCCAGGTGAGACAACTCTAGCTCTCTATTCCGTTAAGCGGAAGGCTTCCCCCAAATATATTAATGTGGCACTATGATTCCAAAGGTGTTTTTTCGGTTAAGAGTGCCTACAAAGTTGCCTATGGTATGCGGGATTCACCATCCACATCGTCTGCAAGTATTCCAAAGGGTCCGATGTGGAATTCCATCTGGAAAGCTAAGAGCATGTTTGGTACTCTACTTGAATCCAACTTTTTAAACTCAAAAACAATTTTCAAGTTTTAGGCCTTAAAAACTTGTTTGGTAGAACTATTTTAAAAAAATGAACTCAAGACTAACTAAAAAATATAGTATATTATCTAAAAACACAAAAAATGAGTTTTTAGAGTTTTTAAACTTAAACTCACTCATTTCTTTTCTCTCACTCCAAATCTATCTCTCTTTTCTTCTTTCTCTCTCCCCCTTTTTTTTTTTATACTTTTTTCGTCTCTCTTCCAATCCGCTCTCTTCATTCTCTCGGTTCTTTCTCTTACTCATCTTCCTCTCTATCTCCTCCTATCTTCTCACTTCTTTCTCTTTCCTCCAATCATCTCTTACTTTCTTTTCTCCTCTCTCCTCTTTCTCTCTCGGCCCCCTTTTTATGGATCTTTTTGTCCAGTTTAAGTTGTAAGATTTAAAAATTTTAAATCGCATACCAATCAAGTTTTTGAGTCTTAAAGAAAATTGTTTTCAAGAAAAATTCTTAAGAAATGTTTTGAAAAATTATAAAAAATTTCAAATAGGATACCAAACAAGCCCTAAGGTTCCGGGTAAAATCAAGATGTGCGTTTGGAGAGCTTGCTGTAATATACTCCCTACCCGTTCAGCGCTGTTAACCAAAAGGGTGGCGGTGGACAACACCTGTCTTTTCTGTAGTTCCTCTCCGAAGTCGGTGCTACACGTGTTTAATTCTTGTCATTTCGCCCGCTCTGTCTACCTTGCTACCAACTTGAACCTTGTGGTCCCTCCTAGCGTCTCAACCCAGTTTTGTGAGTGGTTCTATCATTGCGTGACCTCGCTTTCTGCTAATCAACGCATTCTGTTTTTGGTGCTCATTCACTCAATTTGGCAGGCCAGAAACACGCTACTATGGGAGGATAAACTTGAGAACCCTGCTTTGGTAGGCTATATGGCCAATCTTTTTTTGCATGATTTCCTCAAAGCCCAGCCTGATGTTCCTCCCAAACCTTTGCACTCGCCATCCCGCTGGTGTCCTCCCCCTTCCAGATGGGTAAAAATAAACGTTGATGGGTCTTTCTGCTTTGCTGCGAATGTGGGGGGCGTTGGTGTGGTTTTTCATGACGAAGCCGGTAGCTATGCTGGAGGTTTAGTCAGAAAAATACCATACTCAACTAACCCCAAAATGGTTGAACTTATAGCTGCTAAACTCTCAAAATTAAACTTTTCTCCTCTAAACTCTCAAAATTTCTCCTCTAAACTAAACTTTTCTCCTCTAAACTCTCAAAATTTCCTTTGAATAATCAAGTAAATAAAATAATATTTGAACCCTGAGGTAGCATTTTTCGCACCGAATTATTTCGGACCGAACTAGCTTTAAGGACTAAACTAGATTGGCTTCAGACTACACAAAATTAAATTGCCTTAGTGAAGCATTTAGTGTAATGTTAGAATGCGTTTGTTTGATGTTATTAAGTGCGATTGGCTTAAGTGGGACTACAGTCCCATGTTTGGTGTGGGTTAGGATTAAAGTAAATGAGACTAGCTGAGACTAGCTAGGACTAGCTCAGAATACGGCCCTTACTAACGCTTCAATACGAATCCCGTGCCCGTGCTCCACCATGGGATTGCTAAGACTCCCTATAATCTTGTTTTCTGCATCATTTGCTACTGCGCTCCCCGTCGCCCAAATCAACCTCGTCGCCAACTCCAACACCTCGCCAACTCCTTGTGCTAGAAATTTTCTTGCTCGCCGATTTCCAATATGTTGAGAAAAAACCCAGAAACCCTAGATCCCCAAATTGAAATCTAAAATATGAACAAACATAAATCGCAGCCCAACACGTCAAGAGGATGTTCAGCTTGAAAAGATTAGGGCGTTTGCAATTGAATTGATCACCTCAAAATGATGTTTAGGTGTGCCCTATCAACAGCTATTCCTAGGTCTTCTCTATATCCTTATCTGAACCTTGTCTCGAAATTGACCATAGTTATCCTGCAGAACATCTCCAAACAAATTACTAACACATCTTGAAGAGATTGGAGCTTTTGCAACTCAATCGCACTAGATGATTGGATTCCATTGAAGAGATTGGAGACAGTGGTTGGGATTTTTGGAAGCAAAGAAAAGAAAAGGTTAATATCAGTGAAGAAAACGAGCAGCGAATAACTTTTGTGCATGCAATGAAATAAAAAAAATTATAAAAGTGAATAAAAATAACAAAATATTTTATGTGTCACTTTAATCTAGTACTGCACCACACACTTCATTATGCTTATCTTACTTTGTCCAAGGCAAGTCAATTCAACTTAATCCCTAAAACTAATCCAGTTCAAGATAGTCCGATACAACAAACATAACTTTAAACTACAAATGAAAAAGTACTATAATTTTTAATAAAATTAATTTCTTTTCTATCAAAATTAATTTCTTTCTGCAACCCTTCTCCTAACAAACTGTGCTCAACTCCCCTTCTCGATTTCTCTGGCAAGGTCCTCCACTTACCTTTTTATCTCTACAGTCTCCCATCTCTCACTTATTATAAGGTTATCTTAACTTTTAAAAACTAATTAATTTTCTCCTTCAATCTTATCAGCAACCAAACAGCATATAAAACGAACAGATCTGCAACCAAACCACATAAAAATGAACAGATCTGCAACCAAATAATCAAATCGCATAAAATTGAATAGGTCTCCCCAACTTTTATCGTGAGCTGCAGCTGTCTCCCAGGCTTGGGCCACGGAAGAGCAACCACCGCCGACTACCTGGTCATAGTGACGGCGCAGCAGAAGAAAGAATGGATGTCGGGGTGTAGGAAGGGTCCGAACTATTAGTCCCGCTTAATGCCCAGCAAAAGCTCCAAACTGTTAGTCGGAGCGAGTACCATTTATTCTTGTCGAGAAACATACCAAACGTAGGATTATAGTGTCGTTTTCCCAAAAACAAATAAACGTAGGATTATAATCCTAATTAAGCCAGTTCAAGCCAGTCACTCGTAAGGTGTAAGAAACGCACCCTAAAGCTCCTCAAACAGCACAAACGTTTTTTTCATACTGCACCGACACCATTTTTTCCTGTAAAACCAACTAAAAGCAGAAGCCACTTTGACGTGATGTAGTCGACGGCCACCGTCCCCTACGCTATTTTTTCCGTCTCCACCAAACCTAACAAAGCAGAGTCTGTATTGTTAAAGTTAATAACAGAAATGTTTAGTAATAACAGAAATGCCACATGGCACTATTTCAGTAGTGGAGTTTGTTAGTATAGTTAGAAGGATATTATTGTAATTGAGATATATGGTATGAGATCCCGTATTTTAGATAGATATATATATATATATATATATGTATGTATTTAAAGAGTTTTTAAGGTTTTCCTCTTAGTACATTACGTATATGGGTGTGTGTGTGTGTGTTATTTGAAAGAAGATGATTTTTAGATATAGACTTTTTTTGTATATTTATATGGTATAATATTGTATTATTATCCACGTGGCAACAATGTTTGAAAGGATGTATGAAGTGCTCACAAAGCTACTTGGACAACACTCCAATCTAGCAGGAGCTGGCTTACAACGAGATAACAAATAAATTATTTATTAAATATCCTTAGTTAGTCAGCAACTTGCTCGTCATTATCCTACAACCCAACCGACTGAAGCTATGTATTTATAAGCAGAGACCTTCAGACTGAAACGGGAGGAAGACAAGAAAGAAGAAACAGAGAGAGAGAGAGAGAGAGTAGAGTAGAAGTAGCAAGAAGTTTATATATGTTTAAGAGAAAGGAATAAGAAGCTGCAAACTGAGAAGGCTTGCGGTGTTAACCAATAGCATGTTATGTATGGAGGTATTGATCCCTATATTTTATATCCTTCTCATTCTTAGATTACTCACTGTTATTCAAATTAGTTTTTGAGCAGATTCTTATTTTGATCACATATAAAGAGAATTTGAGAGTACCTATATTGATAAACTGGTCAGAAGAATTTGAGAGTACCTATATTGATGCAGAAGAGTATTCTACATGTTTCAGTGTTGAAGAATTCAAAAGCAATGTATAAATATGTTATTGAGGCTTTGTATAATGATAATTGAGCTTGAATAAATAGTAGAGATGATGAACGATGCTCTAAGAGGAGGGATGAACTTTGGTTGTCTGTCAGCTAGTTTGATGAAGAAATGACAAGTTTTGGAAATCAAATTAAGATGGAGAAAAGAGCAACTGTACTGATAATATCGTCTGTACGGAATGAGAGTAATTTTCAATGAGTAAGCTTCGGTTAATTTTAAGAAGAAAAAGAATTAAGGAGTTGAGGATTTTAGATGAAATGACACGGATCAAGAATGGATCATGAATACTATTGGTGTTAAGCTTTTGAATAATTATTGCAAGAAGTTGATGGTATTATGAAACGTGGTGTATCACTGGAAGAAATAAAAGCTTCTTTTTGAAGATGCATGGTGGTTAAATAAGAGCAAAGGACCTAGAGGGAATGAAAACCACAAGTATACACTCTTGGTGATATAAGTATAAAGAAAAAGTGAAAGACAGTAGAGAAAGGGAAAGTGGGAGTGCCATAAAATGATGACTTTGTTGTAAATATTATGTGGATGGTCCATATGAATAGTTTGTTACTATTTATGCACAGTATTTTCACTATTCATTTGTGGAAAATTTGTAAAGTGAATAGTGCTTTCTTTTGTTTATATAAAGGAAGAATAGATAGATGAATGTGAGGAGTTCACGGGAAGGAAAGAGAAAATAAAGGAAGATGAGAGGGGATAATAGAGAGAGTTATCTTTGTACTCCTATTATTTCAAATTATAATGAAAGCACCACTGCTGCCCCGAGGACGTACTCCAGTCACACTGACTGTAGAGGAACCTCGTAAATTTTGTGTCTTGTTTCATTTATTCCACTGCACCCACAGTCGATTTTACAACACGTTATCAGCACGAGAAGCTCTCATGTCAGTGGAAAGCACAACGCCACAAATCTTGTTCACCTCCTTCAGCTGGAATCTCACAGATAAGAAACAATTTTCATTTCATCTTCAAATCTCAGTACAATTGATTTACTTGAAGCAACTATATATATTGTTGTATGACTGTATATCATCATTTGCAGAAGCAAAAGAGTACATACTCAAAATTCGTAAAGAATTTGACAGCCATGTAAATAGCCTCGGAACTCTAACTTGCGGACCTCGGATTGAAATACTTTCTTCTTGAAAGTTGTTCGTCTGCTCAGTATCTACAACATATCAAAATTCAGAAAATGTTAACGGTGCGATCGTGGCAGATGTCTGAAATACCAAACCAGTTTCCAATTTCCGCAGAAAACTGGGCAGCCACCTTATGAGTACCAAAACGCCATTTCGATAGCTCAAATCGAAATTGTTTCTTCACGAAAGTTGTTTGGTATCCTCTTATCCATATCATACTAAATTTTGAATTAAAACTAACGGTTAGATCTTCTCATAAGTTGCAGACACTCTTGACTCCAAAACTTATGGGAACCGTTTCGACTTTTTCGAAACTCACCGGAGGAGGAACACCAATTGGAACTTATTGTTACTATTATTTACTGAGTAACCAAAATGACTTCGAACTGTGAAATAATAATAAAAATAAAAGGGATGAAACAAAAGAAGTGGCAGACCAAGAAAATGAAAAAGCAAAACATGAGGACTTAATCATTGTATTTTCTGTTTTGGCATATTTATGTGCATGGTGTTGATTTAAAGCCCATGTCACAAGTTCTATTTATTTAAAGCAATTTATTTATAGTGGGTAGAATTATTACCCTTTGCTTTAAAGCTTTGATATTTATGTGAATGGTGCTGAATCAAAGCCCTTGTCACAAGCTTTATTTACTTTAAAGCAATTTATTTACCATGGACGGTTTTACCGCCTATTGCTTTAAGTTTTGATGGTGCTGAATTAAAGCCCTTGTCACAAACTTTATTTACTTAAATGCAATTTATTCATTATGGCTGGAATTACCGTCTATTGCTTTAATTTATTTATTGTACTTATCTTTTGTTACTATGAGTATATACAGGACCTGAAGTTCCTTGATCAGATCAGAACCTGCAGTTTCTTGATCCTCATCATATAAAATGATTGGACCCGAAGTTCCATCATACAAAAGGATCTGGCATGAAGTCCATTGATCCTGAAGATCAGGACATGATGTTCCTAGATGAGTACCATTAGTTTGAAGTGCCGCAGTGCCTTAACTTAATTGTAATAAAAGCCATAAGAGTCTCAGTTTACAGACTATTAAATAAGGACCAGAAGTTCCTTATGTCCATACTCAAAATGGTTTAGCAGAAGCCTTTATTAAGCGAATGAAATTGATTTCCCGCGCTCTGCTCATGAAAACGAAATTGCCAATTTTCTACATGGGGACATGTAAACTTTACATGATGCATTATTAATTCGGTTGAGATATGTTATCAACCATCAATACTTCTCAGTACAACTCGGGTTTGGGAACCAACTAAACATTATACATTTACGAGTTTTTTGTTGTGTTGTCTATGTGCCTGTAAGACTACCACAACGTACTGAAATGAGGCATCATTGCAGATTAGGCATTGATGTTGAATACCATCTATCATTCAATATTTGGAATTCTTGATTGGGGATATGTTTACCGCATGGTTTGCATACTGTCATTTTGATAAGACAATTTTCCTGCCATTAGGGGGAGAAAATAATATCGTTCCAGAAGAACGATGAGAAAATATCATTCCAAAAGAATGATGAGAAAAGACCGTTCCAGAAGAACGAAGAGAATTTGTCTTATTTTGATTCACGAAGCAATCAATGAGAAAATGAAATATGAATAATTGAATGATGCAACGAAAGTGATGAAATCATATATACTTACTGCAAATGTGCCTACAAGAATTGATGTCTCAGTTGGATAAAATAATGAGACAGTAAATGATTTATCTGTTGCACACCTGAAGCATGGCAGATTTTTAGACTCAAAAGGTTCAGTTATTCGAAAGAAGAATAATATGGCACTACTGAACTATTGCATTCCCGAAGCATAACTGTTGCATGCCAGAAGCATGACAGTCACCGCATGGATACACGTCCCAGATAGGACAATCCACAGACATGGGAATGTTGATGTCTCATACATGAAGCATAATAGACATATAGGTTCCAATGACTCAACTCCCGGAAGTGGAGATTAAAATCCAAGCTCTATAACACTCAAGAGGAGGTTATGATCCACATTCTCTCAATTATGACTATCCTGGAAGAGATAGCGTCATGCCCTTGAAGAGGCAATGGATATCCAAAGAAATGAAAAGCTTTTATGCATGCGCATGCACATGAGAATATGGGATCACGGATTGATGATAACCAATGGTAATTTTGGTTTTTACAAGTAGCTACTAAATTCATCAATGAGCTGTGTTAATATTGAGTCACGTTCTTTTGTTCGTCGACAAAAGAAAAATTATTGGCCAAAATGGAGAAAGGCAATTCCATTACAAATTTTGTAAGAACGTGGGCAAATGAACCTATATATATTTGAATACAATACAAATAGCCAAAGAATGTTAAACCAAGGAGGTTATATATGGGCATTTGTAATATAGTGTAATACACTTACATGATATGACACAAGGTTGTAAACGAGTTCATATGAATGGAGAATTATATACGAAGGGTTGTGAGTCGCCCACATTATATTTCCATAAGTAAATCCCTCAAGTATACATGGGAGCAAATTGCTCTGTATAAATTCCAAAGGAAAATGTGTCATGAAGTGTAGAAAACCCTTGAAGGATTCAAATTGCTTGAAGTAAGCCTCTGAAGGGTAAAACATAAAATATGTACTCAATACCAATGGATGATATAAATTGCCTTAGTGAGTACTATCATTATGATATTGTTGCAACATACTAAAATCTCTTGCAAGAGTTAATAACATTAAATTATAACTCTTGAAGAGTTGATGATATTAAATTGGGACTCCTGAAGAGTCTAGAAAAAATTATAAAGTGTTGAAGGAATTATTGTCTCGAGCTGCAGATCGAACAATCTACCAACACGAATCTTATCCATGATATTTATGATATTAAAAGAACCATATGGTTTGAAGATTATGAGTTGAATACTCATATGATGAAGACACTAAGAATAATCATTTATCTTCGTGAGGGTAAAGATAAATTAATATTTGGTCCAGAAGTACCACATCTTAGTGAAGTATATGCTTTATTGTATTTGGCACAATACATTGAATGAAATAAAGCTTATTTATTAATATCTCCAAGAAATTACAGATATATACATACACATGAGTTAAAACAAACAAACAGGATGGAGCCTTCACAAAGGTTGCTCATGTGAAGCCTCAGTACTCGGAAGTACCCCAGAAGGGGGAGGCACTGGAGATTGATCATGTGGCACCCCAGTACTTAGCAAAACACCAGAAGGGGAAGGCATCAGTTGCTTTCGGAATCTAGCAACGAACCTCTGGTGATCACTTTGAATCCGACTTTCGGATTCCTGCAGTTGGACGAGCTTTCTTTTCATGCTCGTAGAGTAACTATTTGCAAGCACGTGTAACACCCTATTCTCGTGCTTAAGCCCTCTGATCTCTTGTTTAAGACTTGCCACTTCCGCCATCAATGATTCAACTTGGCGAGTTTGAGCAAGTAGGCGTTGGCCCATATTGGACACAGAGCCAGCACACTGAACACTGAGAGCCAATGAGTCTTGAACGGCCGACTCTTCAGACCGTTCTGAAAGGATCTTGTTATCCCTTGGAGTGAGAAGATTCCTAGCTACCACAGTAGCGGTTATGTTATTCTTCATCATAGAGTCCCCAACCGTAAGAGGACCATTAGAAGATAAGAAGGACGGGCGCCATATATTATCCTGACGCTGCTCGTCTGTATCACTCCTAAGACTCAAATCTAAGCAAATGTTAGATGGGCAAGTCATTTTTCAGAAATGATGAAGGAAAAACAGAGGTCAAATAAAATTTCAAAGGTGCAAGATAGGGGAAATTTCTACAAGCAGCAACTTTCTGAGCATACTCTTGAACACAATTGATGTCTCTATAAAAGAAGAGGCAACAGAGCCACTTGTTCAAAGATCGATGAGGCACCGCTCTCCGAATTTCAAAAGCCAGATTTTCCTGAATAAAATTCGTTGGCATTTTTCAGACGTAATCTCAGCTTTTCAGATATCGCGTGCAACTTTGTCAAAGATCTCTGACAAAGTTGAAAACGCGTAAATCTTACTGTTCTATTTACACCACAGTTGCTGACAAGAGTAAAAGCACAGCACCACCACTTGCTATTGAGAAATCTCTATATATGTCGACATCTGTTCTCCATAACAAGGCAGACTCGCAACACTGCAAGAATACCTAACTCTTCCTCATCTCCGAGAATGCATCTTCAACATAGCATCTCGAAATACTCAGTTTTCTTCCTCTCCGAGAATACATCTTCAAACATGTCACACCAGAGCAAGATTATCACATATCTTCAGGGACCAGAGCAAGATTATCTCATATCATGCAATCTCCCTGTCCTTTCCTTTGTCCATGTTCTTGCCTGCAAAGACAAGGATAAGGAAAGCAATATGTCGGAACCTCCACTCAAACTCCCGGTAAGGAACCGATTGCCTGGAACCTTTCCTGATTGCTTACCTAGTATTGCTCTCGAGTAGTCATCTTCAACGGTTGGAGTTGGGTCTCCAGTCACCAAGAAGTGATGAACCATCCAAATGCAAGGGTTTGCATTCCACTTCTGCACCAGGGGACAAATCCTACAAGAGAAGATGCCACATATGCATGGGGGGGGAAAGCAGTGAAAATACTACTTAAGCAAGGGGAGCAAGTAAGGAAAGTGAAAATGATACATTGGAGCATGTGGAGACAAGCGCAACCAACACGTGCTGATTCATCCCCGACAAAGTCGAAGAAGCTCTTCACGGTACAATTTCATTCAAGATCAAGCCCCGAAGTCCTTGAAGAAATCACAAGTCCGATTCAAGATCAAGTGTCCACCACTTTTGAATCAAATTCCGCTCCAGATAAAAAGAGTAAATTCCGATCTTCGATGCTAGTCTAGCAGAAAGTCCTACAACCCAGTTCAAGAAAAAGGCTGTGGAAAGTTAACAATAAGTAAAGCAACTCTTTTAGCAACTCTTCTTACTAAGAGACTAAAGCAGAACAATCAACGATCAACCTAAATGATTTGAAATCAGGGAGAGATACTCATCAGGGGGAGATACTCATCAGGGGGAGCATCCAAGACAGATCAAGATTTTAACGAGTCAATCGAAGACTTGTGGCCATCCAAGGGGGAGTGTTGTAAATATTATGTGGATGGTCCACATGAATAGTTTGTTACTATTTATGCACAGTATTTTCACTATTCATTTGTGGAAAATTTGTAAAGTGAATAGTGCTTTCTTTTGTTTATATAAAGGAAGAATAGATAGATGAATGTGAGGAGTTCACGGGAAGGAAAGAGAAAATAAAGGAAGATGAGAGGAGATAATAGAGAGAGTTATCTTTGTACTCCTATTATTTCAAATTATAATGAAAGCACCACTGCTGCCCCGAGGACGTACTCCAGTCACACTGACTGTAGAGGAACCTCGTAAATTTTGTGTCTTGTTTCATTTATTCCACTGCACCCACAGTCGATTTTACAACAGACTTGGAATTTAGGATTTAATAGGAGTTTGGACTATTAATTTTGGACGTGGACTACTACTTGACTGGAATGAGAATTGTGTTGAAGTTGTCTTATGGTTAGAATTGGAATAGAAGAAAAAGAAATGGGTTCAAGGTAAAGTGAAGCTTAGGCTTATTGTTTAACAAAAAGGAAATAACAATAGCAAATTGTGGACTTATATTACAAGTGATACTTCAAATTATTGTTAGAGTGTCTCATAGCTGGTAACTAGCATCGGAAAGTTTAAGATGGGCCAGCCATTGAAGATTAGACTTATATAGAGTTGATTATGTTACTGAAGGGATAGAAATATAAGGATTGCAATATTATTGAAAATTAATTTCAGGATTATTACAAGATATACAAGGAAAAGCGTGATGTTGGGGAAGTGAAAAGGGTGAATTTTCTAAAGTGGATGACATTGAAAGGTTTCTAAATCTTAAGGGCGGAAGAGTGAGCGATTAAGAAGGACTGGGAAACTGAAATATCAAATTTGACTTACTGGAGAAAAATACTTTGATGTTAGACTTGATTGTTATAAGATGAATTCGTACAGCAACATTTGGCCATTAAGTAGTATGAGCAGATGATATTTTACTTTAAGAGAAGTACTTTGGAGTATACATATGTTTTGGAGTTTCAATCCATGACCAAAGTGTGGAGATTAAACACACAAGTGTAGTGTTGAAGTTTTAGTTTGTTAGGTATACATATTTTGATTGTGAAAATAAGATTGGAGATTTGTTGTGCGATGGATATTTGAACTTCGTTACTACATTGTGTGATGAATCAGATGAAATCACGAATAATGCGTGGTAAGAATAAGAGAATCATTGTAGTGGATTGAGTGATGGGTTCCGAATTATGTAAACCATTGAGGCATCAGAAATACCACATGTAGCTATGATTCCATTTGGAAACTATAGTTAGGGTTTGGTTAAATGGCCTTGTTAGTTACAAGTACTTTCATGAGATTGTAATTAGAGGCAACTGGAGTTGTGGCAAATTAAGCTTTTGAGATTGGAGGTGCAGTCAGAATGATCCTATATACATAATGTACCCTATGACGAAGGATCGATTTGAATAGTTGAACGGAAAATGCTTAGGAATTGGTAAGTACCTCTTGTGAAGGTTAGATGGCAATACCATGGAACTGAAGAAACCACATGGGAACTAGAGATCGAAATGAGAAAGAAAAGTTTGCACTTGTTTGAGTAGCTTGGGTGTGTTGAGTAAATTTCGAGGACGAAATTTTTTTTAAGGAGGGTAGATTGTGAGATCCCGTATTTTAGATATATATATATATATATGTATGTATGTATTTAAAGAGTTTTTAAGGTTTTCCTCTTAGTACATTACGTATATGGATGTGTGTGTGTGTGTGTGTTATTTGAAAGAAGATGATTTTTAGATATAGACTTTTTTTGTATATTTATATGGTATAATATTGTATTAGTATCCACGTGGCAACATTGTTTGAAAGGATGTATGAAGTACTTGCAAAGCTACTTGGACAACACTCCAATCTAGCAGGAGCTGGCTTACAACGAGATAACAAATAAATTATTTATTAAATATCCTTAGTTAGTTGGCAACTTGCTCGTCATTATCCTACAACCCAACCGACTGAAGCTATGTATTTATAGGCAGAGACCTTCAGACTGAAACGAGAGGAAGACAAGAAAGAAGAATCCGAGAGAGAGAGAGTAGAGTAGAAGTAGCAAGAAGTTTATATATGTTTAAGAGAAAGGAATAAGAAGCTGCAAACTGAGAAGGCTTGTGGTGTTAACCAATAGCATGTTATGTATGGAGGTATTGATCCCTATATTTTATATCCTTCTCATTCTTAGATTACTCACTGTTATTCAAATTAGTTTTTGAGCAGATTCTTATTTTGATAACATATAAAGAGATTTAGCTTTAAGTATATAGGGTTTATGGCTGTTATGGTATACTGTACCGTTGGTGGGTTCAAATACCAATAATATCGGGTTCTGTATATTTTGGGATTGTGCGATAAGGAAGGAAGAGAAAGGAAAGTTTTCCTATAATAAATATATCTATTGAGATTTGTTTGGCTAAAGTGCTCTTACTGTTGTTAATTCAGGATTATGGTTTTGTTCTTTGGTTATTGAATGCAGAAATGAATGTGGAAAATAAGAAGAGAACATCGAATTCCACAAGGTATGACCGGTGTGGTTGGTTGGTACATGGAGCTAAGTTGTAGTATGACTAGCTTTGGACTCCATGTAGGGGAAATAAGGTAGATCTTTACACAAATTGATTTTATTAAATTTCGTAAAGTGCTATAATATTCTTGATCTTTTTGGTTGATTTATATGATTGAGTTTAATTCGCTAATTGCTTCAGTTAAGTGTTTACTTGTTATTGATTATGAAATTATTGCTGGAATGCTATTCGTTGAGAATATACTATGAAATATGTGAAAGATAAAATGACATCATTTGTGCATCATTCATATTGATGTGGTTGGAATTTCAATGTTCAAATTGGAAGTATGGAAATGAGGGTAGTTGGAAAGGATCTTTTGTGTAGTTGAATCTATTCATTGTGAAACCAGTTCCAGGCGAGCCTGATGTGCACAGTAGAATAGGATATTGACGGGAATTGTTGATGTGGGTGATTTGGGCTGGAGATCAATGAATTAGATAAGATGACTAGCAAAAGGGGTTTATGAACTTGGGATATCATATGGGGGTTAGTTTCTATAATAGAACATTCGAACCACCTCTGCAGGGGTAAAATGCAAGGTATGGGACGTGCAGGTTCGCGTGTTTTATTTTATAAATTAACGGGGGTAACTGAAGAGGTTGCATGACATTCATGCATCGTTATAATTGCTGTTTTGAGATTTGGCTATATGATTTCATGATACTTAATTTACTACTGTCAATTTACTGTGTGTCCTTACTGAGCTGTTGAAGCTCATCCCTTTATTATTATGCACGTTTATGAACTAGACATTCAAGAGAATAGGCAAGACGAGATCAGATTAGATTGGAAAAATAGAAAGTTTATTCATCTCTTTACTATAGGTTGTAAAGAATTCTTGATTTGTTTGATCATGAATTATTTTTAATAAGAGGAGTTTATTTTCCAACCCGTGTAAATTTTTATTTATTTATTGAGCTTTTAACTCACGTTTCGGATTCGGGTTCGAGTTTTTATTACCGACTTCGGGTCCGGGGCATGACATATGGCTATAATATTGAATGCAAGGTTTTGTTCTTTGGTTATTGAATGCAGAAATGAATGTGGAAAATAAGAAGAGAACATCGAATTCCACAAGGTATGACCGGTGTGGTTGGTTGGTACATGGAGCTAAGTTGTAGTATGACTAGCTTTGGACTCCAGGTAGTGGAAATAAGGCAGACCTTTACACAAATTGATTTTATTAAATTTCGTAAAGTGCTATAATATTCTTGATCTTTTTGGTTGATTTATATGATTGAGTTTAATTCGCTAATTGCTTCAGTTAAGTGTTTACTTGTTATTGGTTATGGAATTATTGCTGGAATGCTATTCGTTGAGAATATACTATGAAATATGTGAAAGATAAAATGACATCATTTGTGCATCATTCATATTGATGTGGTTGGAATTTCAGTGTTCAAATTGGAAGTATGGAAATGAGGGTAGTTGGAAAGGATCTTTTGTGTAGTTGAATCTATTCATTGTGAAACCAGTTCCAGGCGAGCCTGATGTGCACAGTAGAATAGGATATCGACGGGAATTGTCGATGTGGGTGATTTGGGCTGGAGATCAATGAATTAGATAAGATGACTAGCAAAAAGGGTTTATGAACTTGGGATATCATATGGGGGTTAGTTTCTATAATAGAACATTCGAACCACCTATGTAGGGGTAAAATGCAAGGTATGGGACGTGCAGGTTCGCGTGTTTTATTTTATAAATTAACGGGGGTAACTCAAGAGGTTGCATGACATTCATGCATCGTTATAATTGTTGTTTTGAGATTTGGCTATATGATTTCATGATACTTAATTTAATACTGTCAATTTATTGTGATAAGGTTATGTCCCTACTGAGCTGTTGAAGCTCATCCCTTTATTATTATGCACGTTTATGAACTAGACATTCAAGAGAATAGGCAAGGCGAGATCGGATTAGATTGGAAAAATAGAAAGTTTATTCATCTCTTTACTGTAGGTTGTAAAGAATTCTTGATTTGTTTGATAATCATGAATTATTTTTAATAAGAGGAGTTTATTTTCCAACCCGTGTAAATTTGTATTTATTTATTGAGCTTTTAACTCACGTTTCGGATTCAGGTTCGAGTTTTTATTACCGACTCCGGGTCCGGGGCGTGACATATGGCTATATAAGGAATTGCATATCTATTATTTTCATTGAGTTCAATTGCATATATTCTCTGAATTCTATCAATACAATCTCTCTGGTTGCTCTCTATCATTTTCCTCTTCCTCTATACCAATTATTCATCTTTTACAATGTAGTTAACATGGTATCAGAGCTGCTAGACTCACGCCATGGATTCTGGTGGTTTCTCTCTTCGCAGTAGTTTACATTTTTTTTCCTAGTTTAGTTTCTCTTCAAATTTTCATTAAATTTTCGGTGCTTCCGCGAGCTTGGGTTGATTTTTTCCCGATTGTTGCGATTGTTGGGTTGATTGTTCTGGTTTGGAGATTTCTCCACCGACGCGGTCACCACCTCCAAGAACTGAGGCTTTTCACCGCCGTTCATCTTCTGGGTACTCATACGCGCGTTCGGATCTTACGCAGCAGTCATCGCTGACTCACAGCAGCTGGACAAAATCATAAGATCAGAGCTTTCTCCCTTCTGAGGTGCATTGGCAGAAGAAAACATGAGAGATATTTGCTTTGAAGTCTGCGATGTGGTTCTCCATGCTGATGTCATCCACAATGGTGGTGGCCAAAATATATGGTGCGGTATTATGAATCACATCTGATCACTATGTACTAGGGACATTTGGTTGATTAGGTCTGAAATCTTGTGAATTTAGAGTCGTCTTCGATATGGTTCTTTCTTCTTGGTGGTCTGCTCAAATCACTTTCTGAATTTTTTGGTGGTGTCTGTTTATTTGGGAGCTCTTCTGTGTTCTTTGGCTCAAGATTGAAGTTCTTATCAGGTTCTTGATTTCTGGTTTTCACAGTGCACATAATCTGTTTGATTAAATGTTTCAGTAAGAAAATGTTCGCTATTTTGTCAATTAGTAAGGTTGATAGCCAAAGAGTGGTATATTGAATTTACACTCCGCTTGTTCATCTTTCTTGTGAGTCTTTTCTGGGATATTAGTGTGATATTTGGGATATTTGGATTCAAGATTGGTCATTGCTTCAAGATCAGTGTTTGTGATTAGTTGGGATATTTGGCTTGGTGCTATGACTACACCTGCTTCGCTTGCTGTTGTGAATTTCTGCGATTCTGTATCTGTGATCTAGGGGGTTTGGTGATTGAAGAAGGAGTTGTTTTTTTTTTTGTTTTTGTAATTCTTGAAGATTTGTGATGAAATTTGTTGTTGTTTTTGGGTCTCAGGAATGTCAATCTCCTTGGTTGATTTGATTTCTTGGAGTGTCATTCTTCTTGGTTAATTTTGATGTTAGTATTTGGGAAGATTTAGGAAGCTATCAGGAGTGTCAATCTCCTTGGTTGGTTTGGTTTCTTGGAGTGTGATTCTCCTTAGTTGATTTGATTTCTTGGAGTGTCATTCTCCTTGGTTAATTTTGGTGTTAGTATCTGGGAAGATATAGGAAGCTATCAAGAGTGTCAATCTCCTTGGTTGATTTGGTTTCTTGGGAATCATTCTCCTTAGTTGATTTAGTGCCAGTCTCTGTAAAGTTTTAGTTAGTTCAAGATATTTTTTGCTCCAACTCCTATGTAGATGACAAAGACTTTAATCGATTAGGATTAGAAACTGTATTGTGCAGAGCATTTTCAGCAGTAACATAAATTTCAGCAAGCCTCATGGGTTGATCAATTGAGCTCTCAGAAATTCCTGGTAAAGAGTTAGGATTATATAAGAGATTGGAAAGAATGGAGTTTCTTGTGGTTTCCCTGGAATTTTTATCAGCAGGCATGAATATCTTTTGGTAAACTGTTCTCAGGCTTCTTATCTTTACGGCTGTGAATCCATTATGTCGTAGACCTTCAAGGTTTAAACCACGAAGCACAGCTCTTTCTCCCGCAACCATCATGTACTTTGGAACATCCTGTGCGATCACAGAGCCACCACTAATAAATGAGAAAGAGCCAACATGGCAGAATTGATGAACGACAACAGCCCCTGCAGTGTGAGCATAATTTTCCTCCACAACATGGCCTGCCAGCAATGTATTATTTACAAAAATGATGTTGTTTCCGATCTTGCAATCGTGGGCAATATGACAAGATCCCATGATAAGATTGGTATTCCCAACATCTGTTATATCACTCGACTTCGAAGATCAGTGGATCGAAGTCTAGTTTCTTGCATTATACAAGAGAAGTTGCAGGAGTGATTGATGAAGAAGAAGAAGGTGGGTGTGGAGAGAAGAAGAGCTTTCTTGTGGCGCAATTTTCGAGGGGAGAGGCGGTAATTGCACCCGGTGGTATTCATCTGTTTAGGGTTTTCTGCAGTGTTCTTGAAGCATTGCAGACATCTTGGTCTTGCAGTTCCAGATTAGTTTCAGAGCTCTAGCTAGTTCAAACTTCACTTGGCTACACCAAGTTTAGTTTGAGGGGGGAGTAATAACAGAAATGTTTAGTAATAACAGAAATGCCACATGACACTATTTCAATAAGGAGTTTGTTAGTATAGTTAGAAGGATATTATTATAATTAGGAATGACTATATAAGGAATTGTATAGCTATTATTTTCATTGAGTTCAATTGTATACATTCTCTGAATTCTATCAATACAATCTCTCTGGTTGCTCCCTATCATTTTCCTCTTCCTATGTACCAATTATTCATCTTTTACAATGTAGTTAACAAAAGTCACGTCTTGAACTCTGTTATATTGTAAATGGATCATAACCTAGCTCTTGCAATCTGAGTGACTGCCCATCAGTCGCCTCCGGGCAGGGCCAGCCCGGAGTATTGAGGGCCCTATGCAAAACTTAGATGGAGGACCTTTATTTTATTTTTTTTAATGTTATATTTCTTTATTATATATATTTTTAATTTTTTCATATATAAAACTAAAATATTACAAGTTACTGCAATAAAAATAAGTTGTTTGATCTGCCAAGTGTTTTTTCTTACTTTTTGTTATCTCTTGTT
This sequence comes from Malus domestica, assembly GCF_042453785.1. NCBI lineage: Eukaryota > Viridiplantae > Streptophyta > Magnoliopsida > Rosales > Rosaceae > Malus > Malus domestica. The sequence continues at coordinate 7,866,806 of NC_091675.1, read as the reverse complement.
TACAAATTTGCAAAAGCTTAAAATACAACAAAACAATATCATTGGGATTTGAACCCAGCACATGGGCTATAAAAAAGAAGAGCTAAATCGCTTGCGCTAGAACCACAGATAAGATTGTTTTTTGCATCTAATTATTTATATGCATATGTATACATGTAATGAAAATTTAGAGGTCCTTTTGAATCGGGAGTCTGTGCAATGGCACCTGTTGCACACCCTCAAGTCGGTTCTGCCTCCGGGTCGGTGCTACTCAACTTTTCTACGGAAAATAATTTCCTCATATTTTGTAGCTGTTAGAATTCAAAATGAAGAAAACATTGTTTGATTGTTATAATGCCTTACATATACAATCCAAAACAACCAAGTAAAGGGGAAAAAAAAAAGAAAAAAAAAAAAAACCAAGTAAAGGGAAGTTAAATATTACATCGACCTCGACGAATCGTTTCAAAACGACATCAGAAAATTTCAAGAGAGATCGTAAGACTACAGCCACGCCGCAAAAGCTGCCTCCGAATGTAAACTTCCCCGGAAGAAGGTCTTCAGAGGGTATTTTGACTTTGTTATCTGCTTTTTATTTCAAATTGAATACGGAAATTCGCATGTAAATTGAAAGGATTAATAGGAGAACGTACCGTACGTCTACAGAATAGCTACTCTCTGACAGGGAATAGATCTACATGCCATTAGCACAACAACCGTGTACGCAACAAGAGCTAAAGAAACCAAACAGATGAAAGCGCGTCTCTGATACATTTTCCCAGCATCGCTCCTCAACATCTCCGCCGGCTGCGGCTGCGGCTGCTCCAACTGCTCAACGTGATCCGAGGAAGAGAAAATCACAATCTGGAGGTGAACCAAATCTTGCTTAAGAAAATTGATCTCGTGATAACGCTGCGTGCGCTCCCATTTCGTCACGAAACTCTTGAAGGGGATGGCGAAGACAACGCAAATCAGACACGAGAGGCTGAACGGCGCCCACCAGAACTCGCAGGACATGCGGCTAACAGATTGGAATATGAGGATTTGGAGGTAGATATAAGATCCGACCAACAGCATCGCCGTTTTTTCCAGACGCCTTACTGTTTGCTCTTGTTTTTCGCCGACGCCTTCCAGTTTCTTCCATGCGTTCTCCGCCTTGTCCAGTTCTTGACGGCGGATTATTCTTCTGTTTGGTGCGATGAGCGACGAATCATGGCAGTCCATAGTTAAAATTGATGATGTATTCCAGCAAAGAGGTTATCCTGCTGCTGGGTAGGATAAATATATGGTTGTTCAGGAGAAGGTTCGACGCTTGACCCCAAAGTGTAAAGGAAAGAACCCTGTATCATTTCATTAGAGTTACGGAGTCCGATAAACTTCTTGGTGTAAGATTCGTTCCTAAGTTCTTTTTTTTTTTAGGAGTCTATAGACTTTTTGAGGAAGTTTCCTTATCATTTCTCAAAAGTTCGACACGATTCTATAAATAAAAGTAAAGGTTGGGACAAGTTCCACGAAGTGGACAACCCGTCAGCTGTACTCCATTAATATATATATATTGTAAACATTCTTAGAATAAGTATGATTGTGTAAATCCTAGATTAGATTTAATTTTAGTTATCATTTCCTATTACAACTTGTATTACTTGGAGGAGAAGAAATATCTTCTCTCCCTTTACTACTATAAATAAAGGCACAATGTAGGAGGGATAACAACAAACACATTCCCCTACAATTCTACAAACACACATCTCTCTTCTCTCTCCCACTGCCGCCGACCCTCTCTATTTTGTTAGATAAAAATAGACCACAACAAGTTATCAACACGCTCCTACCGCTGCGCTTAGGAATCTGACGTTGGAGATTTTTTTCTGCATCAAACCAGTTCATCCATATCATCACGCAATCAGGTTCTTTCCAAACAATGGCTTTTAACTCGATATTTTGCAAGCCCTGATAGCATGAACATTCACCATAATGCATGACCCAACTTTACGTTTAACGTATTTTAGATTCTACATAAATTGTGTATGCTTCATAACCAAAATTGCTACAATTATGTGAATTTGATATTTGCCATGAATTGAATCTTACATATGTACATCCATTGAAACTATTATTTGCATATACATCAACGTAAATATGTGATTCATTAGAATTATACATGCATATAATATAATTGAATTAAAAATAAAAATAAAATAAAAAATTTGTGATTGGGGAATTAGGGTTATGTTCGAACCCGTGCACTTGCACCATGCAAGCCATAAGCCACCAGGCCCGCAGCCTGCGATGGCCCAACTCATCCCCCATGCTTTCCCGAGCCGAGAACCAATCCTGGAGCCACGGCTCCAGGCCCAACACCCAGACCCGACGCCCAGAAGGCGTCGCCACCCATGAAATCGTCAACCAACATGGCCTGCAGCCATGCCCAGTTACCCCCGACGACCTGCAGTCGTCCCCGACGAATTTTTGTCTGAAAATTCGATTTTTTTTTTAAATTACAATCGAATTTCTAGGGTTTTACAATGAATATCGAGATTTTTTCAAATCTCCGTTCACCCCCATGGTCACCATGACTCAAATCGAGTCTTAAACAACACCCCGACCGACGCCAGAAGCGCCAGGTCCGGTGTTCTTCTCCGGCGACACACACCCAGCACTCGTTGGGGTGTTTAATCCCAAAAACCTGAGCCCTAGTGGGCTCCTGTCCCTCGGCTTGCATCAGCGCCCTTTGGGCTTGCTGCTGCTCTGAGATGTCACGGCCCAGCCCGTGAGGGAAAAGAAAAAGAAAAAAAAAACAACAAAAAAATTTTTTGGCTCGCCTGAATGGACCCGTGAGAAAAAAAAAAGAAATTTTTTTTGGGGCTGCACACAGCAGCCCATTCCCCTTACCCATGTCTCCCCGTGAGCTCCATGTGCCACCTGTGGGCTTTGCCTATATTTTTAGGCCCCGAGATTTTATTATTTAATATTTTTAAATAATATGGGTTTTTATATTTTCACCCACACTTTAATTTGGCCCCGAAGACCAAATAAATTAATTCAATTATCATTATACAATATTTTTGCATATATTTGTTGTATATTTGTTTGCATATATATTTGTGTTTGCCTGCAGGAATATATGAACCTGAAGTTCATAATTACTTTGAAACCTGAAGTTTCTTACAAACATGCCTTGTTTGAAAACCTGAAGTTTTCTCTTAAACATATCACCCATGAAAACCCAAAGTTTTTCATGCAAAATTAAACCAATACATGTCTATTAGAACCTATATGTTCTACTCCTATGTGAATGGATTGATTTTTCTCCATTACACTAACCACATCTTGTCCATCTATTTGTGATAGGAACATGTCGAATTTGAACAAACTCGACTTCACCGCTTTGGAGGTCTCTGGAAGGAACTACCTCAAGTGGGTTCAAGATGTGAAGCTCCACCTCACTGCCAAGAACTTGCGTTCTGCTATTGAAGAAGCAACAACTGAACCTGTTGGCGAAGCTGAAAAAGCCACTGCTATGATCTTCATCCGAAGACATATTCATGACGCTCTGCAAACTGAGTACCTTGCTGAGGAGGATCCACGTGCATTATGGGTCGCTTTGGCTGATCGTTTCGATCACCAAAAAGACATATTCATGCCTGAAGCTAGACACGATTGGCCGCACTTGCGCTTCCAAGACTTTAAGTCTGTGAATGAATATAATTCTGAAGTTTGTCGAATCCGATCACTTCTCAAGTTTTGCAATGAAACTTTGACTGAAGAGGATCTCCTGGAGAAGACATACTCGACCTTCTTTGCTTCTAATATTGTCCTGCAGCAACAATATAGAGCTCAGAAGTTCACTAAGTTCTCGGATTTGATCTCTGTTTTACTTCTTGCTGAAAAGCAGAACCAGCGGTTGATGAAGAATCATCAACCTCGACCTACTGGGGCTACTGCTGTGCCTGAAGCACATTATAGCACTAATCAGCACCCAAAACGCCAAAAGAGGCGTGGTAAGGGCGGCCAGAAGCCATCCCACCAAGGTCAACAGAGTCAAGGCTCATCCAAGGGAGGAAACAAAGCCTAGAAGCGCCCAAACCTCGCCCCTAAGGCCCTGAACTTCAAGAATAAGGGCAATGCACTTACCACAATGAATGACGATATGTGCTATCGTTGTGGTTCAAATGACCATTGGTCCCGTATTTGCCGTGCTCCCAAGAAGGTTGTAGATAAATATCATTCTCGTCGTAAGAAGTTTGAATCAAACTTCATGCAAGTGGACGAACCAGAGACTACAAAGATGGAGGTTTCTGACTTTCAGGAGGATACCACTCCTATGGAAGATTAGAATCTTAGACATAGACTTTTTTTTAGTTGAAATAAGACAATTGGGGCCAAATTCCACATAGTGGCCGCACCCCACCTTGTTTTTTGGTTGATTTTGAACAATTTTCCTTCATGTTTTGGATTATTAGTTTGACGATTTATTTTGGATATTCAGTTTTAATCCTTGAATAAATGAAATTATTTTGAATTGATACTTGTTTTTATAAACTTTTATGCATGTGACCAATTCAAATTAATTTTTCATTCTAGGTATGACTAGTGAGAAAGTTAGTTGTCTGGCAGATAGTGCAACCACGCATACTGTTTTGCGTGAACGCATCTATTTCACTAACTTCGTACCTAAGAATGCACCTCTGACAACCCTCTCAGGCCCATCCAACCTGATAGAAGGATACGGTAAGGCACGTATAATGTTGTCCAATGGTACAATCTTGACCATTGTTGAGGCACTCTATTCTCCACGTTCCGGAAGAACGTTACTAAGTTTCAAGGACATTAGAGATAACAATTACCACGCTGAAATCCACGTAGAAAGCGGAGTTGAATTTATGTGCGTAACTTCTTACGAATATGGCCAGAAGCGTATTCTAGAGAAGATGGAGCGTAACCCGAGTGGTCTGTATACTACGACCATACGCCCCATCGAATGCCACTATGTGGCCGGCCCTACCACAGGGACCGCGCACGAAATTACACTTTGGCATGATCGTTTGGGACATCCTGGACGAATAGTGATGCGCCGTATCTTCAAAACTTCACACGGGCATCCACTAACCCGAAGCTTAGGTTCGATCCGTGAAATCGCATGTCAAACATGTTCTATGGGAAAGCTTATTACTAAGCCTTCTTATGACAAGATTCGTTCGAATCCTCCCATTTTTCTACAACGGATTCAGGGGGACATTTGTGGACCGATTCAACCTCCCTGCGGACCATTTAGATATTTTATGGTTTTGGTTGACGCTTCTACATGTTGGTCACACGTGTGCTTGTTGTCCACAAGAAACGCTGCATTCTCCAAACTGTTGGCTCAGGTTATCAAGCTCAGGGCTCACCACCCTGATTATCCGATCAAATCTATTCGATTGGATAATGCTGGAAAATTCACATCTAAAACTTTTGATGACTATTGCATGTCGGTTGGGGTTGAAGTTGAACATCCTTTACCCTATGTTCACACCCAGAATGGCCTGGCAGAGGCTTTCATTAAGCGTTTACAAATGATTGCTCGATCATTGGTCATACGTACCAAGCTCCCGATCGTTGCTTGGGGTCATGCAATATTGCACGCAGCAAAGTTGGTCCACCTGAGGCCTGTTGCGACACAACCATTTAGTGCCCTTCAGTTGGTCACCGGATGCGAACTCGACATATCGCATCTGCGCGTTTTTGGTTGTACGGTCTATGTGCCGATTTCGCCGCCCTTACGTACAAAAATGGGGTCTCAGCGAAGGATGGGAATCTATGTCGGATATGATTCTCCTTCGATTATTCGTTACTTAGAACCTTTGATAGACGATCTGTTTACCGCTCGTTTTGTGGATTGTCACTTCTATGAGACAGTCTTCCCGCCGTTAGGGGGAGATAAGAACGTCAACATTCCGAATGAACGACGTGAATTATTGTGGACGACTCCCACTTTGTCTCATTTAGATCCCCGCACCGCTCAGTCTGAAGCTGAAGTGCAGCGCATATTAGATCTCCAGAGCATAGCTCAGAGCATGCCAGATGCTTTCACCGATCTAGCGCGCGTGACAAGATCACATATTCCAGCTGCGAATACGCTTGCAAAGATAGATGTACCAAATTTACGACGGACTACCCTCCTGGAAGCCCGGGACGCCAATTCTGGTGATCCACGTACATTAGCGGCTAGCCAATCATCTGCCCCTACACAAAAGTGTGGCAGACCCCTTGGTTCAAAGGATTCACACCCCCGGAAGAGGAAAACCACGGCACAAGGTCCTGAAGAGCCTACCGTGAATCCGACTATCGCTTACTCATTTTACCCAACTCATGAGGAAATTCTAGATTATGGAAGCGTTCTTGAAGAGACGAATCCTCCTCGCGAGAATCGTGAGATTTCGGTCTATTATGCTAGCTTAGATGATGTGTGGTTTAGAAATGAGATGATTGTCGACGATGCATTAGCATTTGCAGTAGCTACTGAGATCATGTTGAGCGATGACATTGAATCGCGTTCCGTTGATGAATGTCGACGTAGAGCTGATTGGTCAAACTGGAAACAAGCAATCCAAGTCGAACTTGATTCACTTGCGAAACGTAAGGTGTTTGGACCTGTAGTTCCTACTCCTCTACATGTGAAGCCCGTTGGCTACAAGTGGGTTTTCGTTCGGAAGCGTAATGAGAAGAACGAAATTGTGCGTTACAAAGCTCATCTTGTAGCACAAGGTTTCTCACAACGCCCCGAGATTGACTATGACGAAACTTACTCACCCGTTATAGATGTGATTACTTTTCGATACCTTATCAGTTTGGTAGTTTCCGAAAAACTGGATATGCAGCTGATGGACGTAGTAACTGCGTATCTCTATGGAGATCTTGATACAGAAATTTATATGAAAGTTCCCGAATGACTTACATTGACTGGTTCAAATATTTCCAAACCCCGGAACACGCTCTCAATTCGGCTGAGGCGTTCACTATACGGTTTGAAACAATCCGGAAGAATGTGGTATAACCGTCTGAGTGAGTATTTGACTAGTCAGGGATATGTGAACACGAACTATGTCCTTGTGTGTTCATTAAGAAGTCACATTCCGGATTTGCGATTGTTGCAGTATATGTCGATGACATAAATCTCATCAGAACTCCTGAAGAGCTCGCGAGAACTGCTTCGCACCTGAAGTCGGAATTTGAGATGAAAGATCTAGGAAAGACTCGATACTGTCTCGGTCTCGAGATAGAGCATTGTTCGGATGGAATCTTAGTACATCAATCGAACTACACCCAGAAGGTGTTGCGCCGTTTTAATGAGGATAAAGCGAAGTCTTCGAGTACTCCTATGGTCGTTCGTACGCTAGATGCAAAGCGAGATCCCTTCCGTCTGAATGAGGATGATGAAAAGATTTTGGAGCCTGAAGTTCCTTATCTAAGTACGATAGGCGCTTTATTGTACTTAGCTCAATGCATTAGACCCGACATCTCCTTCGCTGTTAATCTTTTGGCAAGATACAGCAATGCACCAACACGCAGACATTGGACTGGCGTGAAAGACATCTTCCGTTACCTTAAAGGTACTACGGATTTGGGCTTATTCTATCCCTACGAATCCTCGAGTGATGCCGCACCCTATGCTCATCGGGTTGATTCTCGCCTTGTTGGTTATGCCAATGCTGGATACTTATCTGATCCGCACAAGGCGCGTTCTCAAACTGGTTATGTCTTTACCGTTGGAGGCACCGCAATATCTTGGAGGTCAACTAAACAGACCTTAGTTGCCACTTCGTCTAACCATGCTGAAATTCTCGCCTTACATGAAGCAACTCGGGAATGCTTTTGGTTGAGAGCAGTAATGGGCCATATTCGAAGCTCATGTGATCTTCATCCCGCCGTTAATGCCCTGACGACGATTTTTGAAGACAACGCAGCTTGCATCGAACAGCTCAAGAAGGGTTACATCAAAGGAGACAACACCAAGCATATTACGCCGAAGTTCTTCTTTACACATCAACAACAAGAGCATCAAAAGATTGAAGTCACGCAAATCCGATCACAAGACAATCTGGCCGACCTCTTCACCAAATCATTACCGAAGGCGACGTTTCAGAAGCTTGTTCATGGAATTGGTATGCGTAAACTTTCTAAGTTGTAACTTTGCTATTTCTCTTTGGAATTATGTCAAACTCAGGGGGAGTGTCTTCTGGATACTTGCTTGATCTTAATGTACTCTTTTTCCCTACGATTAGGAGCATTTTTCCCACTGGGTTTTTGCTACCTAACTAGGTTTTAACGAGGCACCCACCTTGGGCTGGTCGTATCCCTGATGACGTCCTGTAGACGTTTCTTTTGACTTTGCATTTCTCACGCATTTTTCCTTAGACTATGGATTTTGTCCTTACTTGGGTTTTTGCCATAGCCTTAGGGTTTTTTTAGTGAGACTTACTACTTATGCAAGTTCCTACCTTATTGAGAATAAGCGTTGTTCCTTGGAATCAGTGCCGACGAGTCGACTTCCTCAACTTCTGCATGATGCTAAATCTACCTTAAGTATTTGCACACTCAAGGGGGAGTGTTGTAAACATTCCTAGAATAAGTATGATTGTGTAAATCCTAGATTAGATTTGATTCTAGTTATCCTTTCCTATTACAACTTGTATTACTTGGAGGAGAAGGAATATCTTCTCTCCCTTTACTACTATAAATAAAGGCACAATGTAGGAGGGATAACAACACACACATTCCCTTACAATTATACAAACACACATCTCTCTTCTCTCTCCCACTGCCGCCGGCCCTCTCTATTTTGTTAGATAAAAATAGACCACAACAATATATATATATATATATATAAGAACAAAAAAAGGGCATATTTACCGATTTATCTTTCGAATTTGATTAAAGTTGCTAATTTTTTTTTTAAACTTTAATTGTAACCGATTATTCCATTAAACTTTTACAATTAGTCAATTTTCTTTTTAAACTTTAATTTTGACAATTACCTCTTGAAGTTTTATAAAGAGCCAATTTCCTCATAGCGTTAGATTTTAAAAAAATTCATGTAATTTTGCTTCTATCTTAATCACGGAAACAACGCATGACAACTGTATGAGGAAAAATAAATAGAAAATTGAAAGAAAAATTTTAAAATCTAAGGTCAATGGGAAAATTGGCTATTTATAAAATTCAAGGGGTAATCAACTAAAAGTAAAATTTACGGTAAAATTTGACTAACCATACAAGTTAGATGGATAATCGGCCAAAATTAATTTTCAAAACAAATTGGTAATTCGTTACAAGTTCAAAGCCAAAATTCGTCTATACACTTCGCCAAATAAATAAAACTAAATTAAGAGGGCTGCTAATGCAGAAAAGATATTTAATTATTTTTACACCAAACAATAAACTTTTCTCCCCTAAACTCTCATATTTTCCTCTGAATAATCAAGTAAATAAAATAATATTTGAACCCGAGTACGTTTAGAATGTGTTTGTTTGACTTCACTAAATTTTAGTAGACTAGATTAAATTAAGAGTTAGTTAATCCCGCATTTGTTACACATATGGACTTAACTTTAATGAAATTAAGTAAAACTTGCCTAGACTAAGTCACTCACGAAAGGGTTTTAACGAGACCCCCAAAATCAACTGGATTGCTAAGACCGTATGTTTCCCTTTTCTTTCGCCTTGCTGCTTCGCACCATCACATCTACTTCCTTGTGTCTTTCTTTCGTTTTCCTTTTTAGTTTCGCTTAGGCCATCTCCAACCGAAGGGTCCAGAGGGTCAGAGGGCCGAAAACCATCTTCAATCGAGGGCTAAGCTAAAGGACTCGTGGGCCCCACGGGACAAAAAAAGGCCAAAGGGCAAATCGGCTGGCCCAACCCAGTCATCAAGCCAGCCCCAGGCCACAAATTTGAATGCAACGGCTAGCTGACATCAACTAGCCGTTATATTTGGATTTTTTTTTTACAATCTAAAAAAAAAATTATATTTTTTTTACCTATAACTTCCTAAGCCATTAAACAACATTAAATAACATTAAAAAGTATAAAAATTATACAACATAAAAAAAAAAACATTTAGCAACATGAAACTTAAACAACATTTTTAAAAACATTTGACAACATAAAACTTAAACGCCTACTCCATGCTTTTTTTGTCCCAAAGATGTGCAACAAGATCCTGTTGTAGGTACTTGTTTGTGGCATGGGAACGTATCATCTTATAGCCTCATGTACTCATGTAAAGAGATACTACCAATTCTTGGATTCAAAGGCAAATTAAGCCCATCATATATTTTTGCACAAGTCCTTCTTGACCTATTTGGATCATCTTGGTCGTCATCAGACTCTCCATCAATATACTCATCTCGCTCATCCTCCACAATCATGTTGTGTCATATGATGCAAGACATCATAATGGAGTCCAAATTTTCTCAACTCCACCCTTTTGCTGGTTCCTTGATGATCTTCCACTGTGCTTGTAGAATACCGAAAGTTCTCTCAACATCCTTCCGATATGCCTCTTGTTGTAAGGTAAACCACTTTTCGGCATCATTCGCAAGATTTGGAATTGCTTGGACAAGTGTCGCATGTGGAGCCAAAAATAATCATAAGGCGACACATGGATTTTTGGTAAAAATGACAAAATTACCCTCTAGACACATTGGATTTCCTACGCACGAGCAGTGGACAATCATTCTTCAATCAAGCCAAAAGTGCCCAAAATAGGTAACAAATTCAAAATTATTTCATCCATCCTCATCCTATATTCTCCATAAGGTATTTATTCCATAACCTTCAAAACTTTCCATATAAATTGAGTTAATTGACTAATTAATGGATTTATTACCTAATTAATCCATTAATTGCCAATTAAATTACCCATATCACACAAAAATACCCCAAACGGCCAGCCACCTTTTCTCTAAAGGGGACTGACCATTCCCTATATATATCACCCCATTTTCTCTAAAAAAAAGGATAGTTTCACACTCTTCCAAAAACTCTCTAAACACTTCTCTCTAAATTCTAACTTTGACATCGGAGGTTCTTCGGCAAAAGCCCCCCCCATTCATCGTGGGTGCGTGAGGCTCTTGGCCTTGACCTAAGGTGCTATTTGTTTTGTAGGTGCAATTTTGTCCAAGAACAAGGAGGAAGAAATTTGCATCTATAAATTGGTGTTTTCATTGAGAGTTGAGTTCCACACTCGTAGAAGATTCTTGCATCCAAGGTTTTCTATTTTCTTGTTCATTTGTAGATTTTTCATACGTTCTTATTTTTAGAATTTTTTATTTCCAAAAATTCTTTGATAAAACGTAAAAGAGAAGTACAATAGCTAGAAATTTAGAAAATTCAACAAGTGAAAATTCCAATATTCAAGAGATGGGATCGCGGCGATCCACAAGGCTAAATGTGACAATAAGTGGAGTGGCACCACCACCACAAGTTTCCACCATGGGAACCACCGCGGCGGTCACCACCACGACCCGAGCCGTCCCATCTAGGCAAGCCCAAGTCAAGTCACTCCATGGCCAACGCGAACCCAACACATTACCAAGCCCAGCCCAAACCTCGCACCCGTGTGCATCACACGCCGAGCAACCTACTCTCGTGGCCCAGCCTGCTCCCGTAGCCCAGCATACTCCCGACGAGCAACCCACTCTCGTGGCCCAGCCTGCACCCGTGGCCTTCCAAGCAGCCCAAATCGATCCAAGATTAGTTCAACCGTTCCGGCTCCAAATTTCCGGACCGACAATCGAACTGGGAGCATTTTCACCATATTTTTATGCGGATTTGACATTTCCCAACTCAAATCTCACGCCCGGAGTCTACCACATTTCCATTGCTCAATGAGACGCATTCCTTCCAAGCTATTCCAACCCAAATGGAGAAAAACACTTATCTCAACAAGTCATAGAGTTGACGAACGCCCTCGCACAGTAGACGACCTTAGTGAACCAGCTCTTGCAGCGCATCGAGATGCAACGTGCCCCAGACGAGGTGTCCCGAAATAGGACAAGGGCAGACAAATAACCTCTTTAGCAGCGTCTCGGTAAGCAGCCACTCGACCAGCTACAAACCGAGCATTCGAGCAGTGTACATTCATGATTGGGCCCCCGAAATAGCGTATATTCTCGTCTTAGCACGCGGAGGAATGTGCACTCCGGAGCGTGCACTCTCGACTAGGCCCACGGACGAGCGTACATTCACGGTTGAGGTCACACTCTGTTAGTCAACATGAGCAACCTTCCAGGCGAAGTGTTCATTTGCAGCTAAACCCGCAAGAAGCATCATCCACCCCACATCAGAGTAGGCAGCACGACGGACGGAGAGAATCAGTCATTCAATCCGGCTCAAGTACAATCGGCAGCCTGCGAAGAACTCGCTCGCCTACTACGAACGCACCACAAGCACCTCATCTGAGGCAAAAACAAGCCAAACACATGGAAAAGCAGCCTAGACCAGCAAGTCGAGGCTGGGGGCAGCCGAGAGCTCCGCTACCCCAACAAAGGCAAATTCAGGAAGAAGTAGAGAGACTATTGACCAAGCGATTGCATAATTTCCAACGCAATGAGGTCACCGACGAGGCACTACGACGGAACATGACCAACATAAGCAGGTCACCCTTCACGGATGAGATCAAGCAGGCATAGCCTCTACACGAATTCAGCATGCCATATTTCACATCTTTCAAAGAAGATGAAGACCCAGAGAGACACTTAAATTACTACCGAAACACAATGATCCTCTATCGATACAACGACGATCTCATGTGCAAGATATTCACCATCACTCTACAAGGTGAGGCGCAAGATTGGTTCTACACCCTGCCGCCACAATCTATCATAAGGTTTGACGAACTTTCTTTGGTTTTCACCAAAGAATATTCATCCTATCGCTCGATCAAAAAGAAGTTCGACCATTTGTTCAACGTCAAGAAGAACCCAAAAAAGTCGCTTTGTGACTATGTGAAGAGGTTCAAAGCAAATAAGGCAAAGATAGTCGGATGCAACGACTTGATAGCTAGAGCAGCCTTCCAAAAAGGACTTCCAGCAGACCACCCACTATTCAGAAAATTAATCATGAAATAAGATCTAACTCTACCATTATTCGGAAAATTAATCATGAAATCAGATCTAACTATAGCAGACTCTTTCGCTCTGGTAGAGAAGCATGCACTTTGGGACGAGGCTCGCAGATGCACATTCAATGACTTGAAGAAGTACCTGACATCACATCTCTACTATCCAAACCGGAAGCAGCGGATGACTTATTCACATGTATGACGGTATCTAAAACAGTAATAAGTTCTATCATCATACGAGAAAAGCTGGGGGCTCGACTACCTGTATTCCACAATTCACAAGCTCTCCTCGATGCTATCAGTAATTCAAAAGCTAACTTTGGCGATAGTTGTTGCAACCCGGAAGCTCAAGTTTTATCTTCAAACGCAAGCAGTCATCCTCATGACACATTATTCCGCCCAATCCAGACGCACGGCGATAAAGGCGTAAACCCTGTCGAATGCAAAGTTTTCTGACAAATGCAACAACTCGGCCCAAAAGACACGCCAAGGGCAGACGAACACTGGAAGGACACACTCGAAAGCAAGTTTTGTCTTCGTCACCCCAAAAGATTCTACACAGGAGCAACATGTACCGGCAATTGAGCACTATTTCATGCTGCGTGTCACACGGCCCTAGCCAATCCTTGCTCTATAATTTAGTTTTAGAGTGGTCCAATACCGGCAGTTGAGCATCTCCTGCTACGTGTAACATGGCCCCAACTTCACGGCTCCCTACTGCGCATTCATGCATAGCCTAGGCGATGCAACAGAGCGACCCAATGACGCTCCGGAGGCAGCCGAGCACGCCCTAGCCATGCCTGCTTTTCCTGATGGAAACTTCTATCATTTACACGTCGACGGCATATCCAACTACAAAGGCTCAAAAGCAGGCATGGTCCTTGTCACCCTAGATGGTTCGATGCTTGAGCAAGCGATTACTCTAAGTTTCAAGGCATCCAACAACGAAGCAAAGTACGAAGCCCTACTAGTAGGCCTCCGAATGGAAAAAGACTTGGTGGTGAAAAAGCTCGTAATTTATTCTGATTCCCAACTAATCACTAGCCGGCCTAGGTTCCGCCTTCGACCACCAACTCAAATGCTTTATTCCGGTGAAGTATCTAGACGGGCCAAGTATAGAGGCGAAACCAACAGCATAAGTGTCACAGGTTAGTACAACTCCAAACTGGCAAGATTCCATTGTAGACTACTTGGTCAATGACACATTCCCTACGAAAAGATTGGAGTCTAGGAAGCTCTAAATCAAGGCAGCACGCTACTACATTTGGAACAATATTCTCATCCGAAGATCCTACATCGGACCACATCTCCGCTGCCTAATGCCTCCCGATGACTTGAAGGTTCTAAGCTTAATCCATGAAGGCATTTGTGGAAATTACTCCGGAGGTTGATCCTTAGCACAGAAGACTCTTAACGTAGGCTACTGCTGGCCTACCATGCACCGAGATGCTAAGGAGTTAGTACCAAAGTACGACCGTTGCCAACGCTACAAGCAAGTACCAGTACTACCTGCCAACGAGCTATACCCGCAGACGAATCCTTGGCTGCTCATGCAGTGGGAAATCGACCTGGTATGACCTATGCTGTCTGCTACTAAGGCAGAGGCATGATGATCGTGGCAACTGACTACTTCACCAAATAGGTAGAACAAAGCCCAAGACAAATACTACTCAGACGGACATAGAGCACTTCATATGAAGGAACATCATTCACCGATTTGGCATCCCTCAGTCGATCACCGACAATGGCCAGCAATTCGTGGGCAAAGACATGGAAAAGTTCTTCCAAAAGTATGGCATCAAGCAGCACATGTCCACGCCGAGATATCCTCAAGGCAATAGACGGGCCGAAGTATCCAACAAGATGATCCTCGACTGCCTCAATAAATCCTTTACCAACAAGAAGGGAAAATGGCCAGACGAACTCCCCGGATGTCTATGGGCATATTTCACCACTAAAAGACGAGCAACCGGTGAGACTCCTTTCTCTTTGGCATTTGGTTCAGAAGCAATCATTCATCCTAATGTCATCAAGCCAAGTATCATCGCTCTACTACCAAGCGTTGAGCAGAACAGTAAGGAGATGGCCACAAGCTTAGATCTGGCAAAGGAGAAACGTGAGCAGACCATCACCCGCATCGCAACCTACAAGCAGCAGTTCTTCTCCAGCTACAACAAAAGGGCCAAGATCCTGCAGTTTCAGCCCGAAGATCTAGTCCTAAGAAAAGCCTTCATCACTGCCCACAGAGAAGGCTCCAAAAAGATGGATCATATCTGGAAAGGTCCGTACAAGATCAGCAGAGTATACGGCAAGATTAATTACACCCTCGCCACCATGAAACGACAAAAAGATTGAAAAGCAATGGAGCATCTACAATCTGAGGAAGTACCATATGTGACATCCCACTACATCAAAGCCAGAAGACTCAAACAGCTCGACGGGCACCACCACCTCACAAGCCGAGGACTATCCAGTTGTTATACAGTTCCTACTTTACAGCTATGTTCTCGTTTCTTTCACTCGTTTTTCAATGAGGAATTTAGAAGTAATCACAACTTGGCTCGGCTGCATGCTTACAATAATTGCTCACTCCTACATTTCAAAAGAAGACTGCGCCCTTCTTAGAGACTCATCGCAGGAATTACGCCCCCTGAGGGACCAACCATCATCTTCAATGTGAGAGGGTAAACCAATTCCCCGACACCCACATGGGTCAGCTCTTCAAGACGGGATGATAAACTTTACACTCCGAATATCCAGACGTGGATGAGCCTGGCTGCCCTAGTATAACTAGATGCACAATGGTTTACACCGGGATTTCTAGAAGTAGCCACAATGGTCTTTTTCAAGGCTTAGCTGACTGAAGGATTTTGAGTCTCTTGGCCTAATCCGCGGGGAACCGGGCCCTAGAGACGGAGGGGGCACATTACGCAGTATGCCCTACAGACGGCTGCCTTGGAACCCTAAAGCTGCTACCGAGTGCACCAAGGTAGCCTACGATTTTTGGAAGACTGCCTACGGCTTGCCCTTTGAGCAGTAAAAACCACGCTAGACTTATATAACCGCACATTCTTATGAAAGGGTAAACAAGCTAGCGTGCATATACGAAGTTTTATCCACTATTGACATGCTACGTAGTCGATAAGCTTCACCTCTACCAAGCGCGGAACAACCTACACCAAGTCCTAAAGTGTTGTGATACTTGCTGTGCAACCTACGGAATTGGAGAAAGCCAAGGTTAACAGCCTAGTGGTTACGCGGACTTGTCTGCTTCTGTAAGTAAGGCATCCGGTTGCCAACCCTATGGCTAACAACTTTTCAAAGTTCTACACTAACACCTACAGCTGTATAAGCTACGCGGGCTTGTCTGCTTATAGAAAAGTAGAACGTCTGCCACTGGTCTATAAAGTCTAAAGGTTAGGGCATGAACAAAAGAAGTGAAGAGGAAGGAAAACGAATGAAGCATGTTTATAAACAACTAGCAAGGGTCGAAGGAGTTCAAGCAAAACAAGAGCGACAAGAAAAAACAAAGAAAATCCTAAAGGTTACCTAGAAGACTACACTTCAGCAGCTTGGACATCCCACGACTACTCAGTCGTCACACCTTCAGCAGCCGCGACGCTCTTAACAGCGGCATTATCCAGCGCTTCACCCCCGGCTTCCCTAGCCTGGGCACCTACTTCTTCAACTACTTCACCAATGGAAGCCTCAAAAGTAAAAGCAAACAGGTCTTCAGAAGAAATAGAGAAGGTCTCGAAACCTCGAGCCCATCCTTTTCACCCTTCAGCTCTATAGCTCATTCACTTCCTTCTTTAAACTTTCGTTGATCTTCAGTTCACCTTGAAGTTCCAACACTTGGGGTTCAAGCCTATCGACAATTCTCTGGAAGTGGATCACTTGATTATAAGTAGCAATCAACTCTTCATCTTTTGCATAAGCAGCAAATCGAAGCTCAGAAATTGCAAACTCAAGATCTTAAATCTGAGGTATGTAACACCCAATCTCCTTCTCCGCACTTACATACTTAACTTGGATCACGTCAAGCTTAGTCTTTAAGTCAACAATATCTTGGCGAGCGGTCTCAAGCTGCAGAGAAGTGGGGACAGAAATATTATACCCCTTCAAAGCAATGAGCTCAGAATCCAACCTCTTGATCTCATAGGTCGAGGAATAAGCTTCAGCTGCCATAGTCTTCGGCACCTCCTTGGCAACCTTGCTATATCTACATCATAGCAAGCAGAGCAGTCCTTCTATATTGGGTCGTATGCTTCGCAAAGGAACTTAGGTAAACAAACCTTTCTAAACGCCATCAACAAACTTGGCACAAGCAGATTTGGTTTCAAGAGCACACAGATTTCAGCAGCCTCCCCAGAAGCAAGCTTAATGGATTTCTCACAGCTACCTACGCGAGCATTCTCCTTCTTCCCAGCAGGCGAATCAGTCTCAGCAGCAGAAGAAGTGGGCCTTAGTGCAACTTTAGCAGCAGAGTCCACCTTATCGCTCTTCATAATAGCAAGCCTCTCCAAAGATGAACCGGACTTGGCTCCCAACGGACGTCTTGGTACAGACTTCGGCATTAGGGGCATAATATAACCTTTACGCTGAGCAATCCTATCAGCAATTGTACAAGCCATTCTCGACATGGCAGGCGCCACATGCTCAAATCTAGCAGCCTAATTTTTCTTCCCATTGAAAGAAGTCATGTCAATCACATGCCTCTCGACAGGAGGCGGACCCTTACGAGCAGCGGATGAAGTTTTTAATTTTTTCTTAACCAACATCTCTCGAGCAGACGGGGAAGATCTCTTCTTTCCATCTTCATTCACAGTAGGCTTTACGACAGCGATCAGACGAGCCAAAGTATCCGCCGTGATCCTCTTTACCTTATCTCTCGGAAGCAACCCACATTTCTCCCAGCGAATAGAACTAAGCAGCTAACGCTACCCACGGTACTCAACAGGGGAACTCAACCCATACTGGCTTTTTCCTCATTTTTTTTTCTCTCAGACCAGCAGGCAGAATGCCTGTATGCCCAACATTCCAGCAACCCATGAGGCTCATGACCTCCTCATCTCTCTCAATCGCCAGCATGGCCCCGTCAAGTCCAAGAGCCCAAAGGACATAATCCATGGCCTCAGCCACAGCCGCACAAGCTGCCCTCAGCTCTAGACAAGCCAAGCAGTGGTCCCTGCCACAAACACCTCTTTGGCCCATGCCGAGCCGACTTCTGGCCCCTGCCAGTCGACGTGCCGTACCACCCTGACAGCTATCTCGCGACATCACTATCCAAGAAGAAGACAAGGAAAATTAAAATTTTCTTACCTCGGTAGGGCACGGAGAAGACAAAGAAAGCAATGAAAGACGATCATTTGCACGAACAAGATGTAAAAGATTGCTAGATGAGGGGGAACAAATATCCTCTAAGCTCTCTCTCTCTTGTAGGGTAGAATAAATTGCTCTCCAAAGTTGATTTAATAACCCACTTAAGATGGACTTAAATAGGCTTTTAGAGAAATTTATTTCCCTTTCCTAGAAGGATCTAATTTCATATTAAAGAGAGAATCTACATCAAAATAGGAAGTAGTCCTAAGTTTCCTATAGCAAGAAGATCTCTACACCTGCTGCCCTTTCCTACGAGCAGCCCAATAGGTGTGGGGGCATTTGTGGAGCCAAAAATAATCACAAGGCGACATGTGGATTTTTGATGAAAATGACAAAATTACCCTCGAGGCACACCGGATTTCCTACGTGCGAGCAGTGGACAATCATTCTTCAATCAAGCCAAAAGTGCCCAAAATAGGTAACAAATTCAAAATTATTTCATCCATCCTCATCCTATATTCTCCATAAGGTATTTATTCCATAACCTTCAAAACATTCCATATAAATTGAGTTAATTGGCTAATTAATGGATTTATTACCTAATTAATCCATTAATTGCCAATTAAACCACCCATCTCACACAAAAATACCCTAAAGGGTCGGCCACCTTTTCTCCAAAAGGGATCGGCCATGCCCTATATATGTCACCCCATTTTCTCTAAAAATGAGAGTTCCACACTCTTGCAAAACTCCCAAAAACTCTCAAAACACTTTTCTCTCTAAATTCTAACTTTGGCATCGAAGGTTCTTTGACCAAAGCTCCCCATTCATCGTGGGCACGTGAGGCTCTTGGCCTTAACCTAATGTGTTATTTGTTTTGTAGGTGTAATTTTGTCCAAGAACAAGGAGGAAGAAATTTGTATCCACATCGCCCACTTTGGGTAGATGTCATATGCCAAGTAATACCTCATATTGTATTGACGCTCATTAATGTAGTAGTCAAGTTGAGGTGATATACCTTCCATCAGGTTATTGAAGAGGGGTGAATGCCCAAGAACTGTAATGTCATTTTGGGATCTAGGGACTCCAAAGAAAGAATGTCAGATTCATGTGTCATACAAGGCAACTGCCTCTAACACAACAGTTGGCTTTCTCAACCTTCTGCTAAAGCCTCATTGCCATCCGGTGGGACAGTTCTTCCAAACTCAAGAGTATAAAATGTAATTTACCCTAGGATAAATGTATACAAAGTGTTCACACTATCAAATCTTCGGTTTCTTTCAAAAAAAAAAAAAGGGTTAAACTACCACTTTGCTCTTGAACGATCACTTAATTTTTAATTTCTCCTTAAACTTTTTAATTGGAAAATTAAGGACTTCAATTAATTTTTTTGGTCGATTTCCTCTTGCTGTTAGTTTTTCATAGATTTATCTAAATTAACGCTAACTCTTGTCACGTGCACACCACGTGACTCTTCTTGGTGGACAAGGACGTCGCTTTGCTAGACCTTCAGATACAAAAGTTATAGAATCAAACATATTTACATAGGTTTATATTTTAGAAATCTAAGGTTTTCAATTATTTTAAAAAATAAAGCGATCGAACTACCTTCACATGTTGTGCACATGCTTCCATTTAACAGAAATTTGGATGGAATGAATGAAAAATTAACAGCAGGGGGCAAATCAACCAAAAAAAAATAGTTTAAATCTTTAATTTTCCAATTAAAAAGTTCAGAGAGAAATCGAAAGTTAAGTGATAGTTTAGGGCGCAAATCTGCAGTTTACTAAAAAAAATCAAATGTTAGGTTAAAGTTGTAAATCAAATTTTGTAAATATATGGGTAACAACATGTAGACTAAATAAATGTATGTTAATGCTATTGAGATTAAATTTATAAACTAAATTTTGTAAAGTATATTGACATAAAAGTTGATAATTAAATTATTATTTAAGTGTTGTAAAATATTTATTTCTTATTAGTAATACATTATTTAATTTGAAAATTTAATTTACGTAAACATTACCCTAAATGTATTAAAACGTGTTCACACTATGAAATATTGGGTTAAATGTATTAAATATTAAGTGTTCACACTATGAAATTCCTACATTTTAAATAGCGAGCATTTTTGCACATTACCTTCAATCAAGGTATTAAATATCGATGATATCGGAAATATCGGTAGTCCAAAAACACGGAAATATCGATGGAAATATCGGGATATTATCGATATCGATAAAAATAATATGGAAACCACGGAAATTATAAGAAAAACTTGGAAATTTTTATTGAAACTTTGCAAGATGTTTATTTAGTCAATTATCTATTAGTTTATCACAAAAAATTGGAAGGAAATGCATTGCATGATGGATTTAACATTATCAAGTTGATTATATAGCGAGCTGGCAAACATTGTGAGTGTAGAAAATATGTAGTAATTAATGAAAGAAGTTTAAACACACCATAATCATTTATATATAATGAATTAGTACAATATTTTACACTTTATACATTGCATGATATTAACAATTTAATGCTCATTTGTACAACTAAATATATGCAACTCGACAAGATTTAGACATGAGTGAGTGAGAAACAAAAAAAAGAGGGGCACTTAAGATCTAAGAGAGGAATTTTAGGAGAATTTAGACATAGTCATGAAGAAATGAATCACAAAAAGATAGATATGCGAGATTAGAAATGCAACACGTGAGGGATTTGCAAATGACTGCTTAAAATGAGTCATTAACAAATTTCTTTTACATATCTTTGTAATGTTCATGTGATACATTTCTAATTCCTCCTATTTAACTTTGTGCGACAGATTTCTTCTTCATTTGCCTAAAATGCATGCCTTGTAGTTTGGGAGTCTCTCACCCAAACATACATGTAATATTGGGTGTGGTAACTATTTGTAATAACTTTTTATAGTGGAAATTCAACTTCCTTTAATATGCAAGCATATATGCTCCAGATCCATGAAGAAAACTAAGGTTTCAACCCCAAAATTAATTGGCAATAAGAGTTATGACACAACTCCTAATAAACTTTGTGAGGAATTTCTTAATTAACTCTTCGATTTGGAACTTTTCTTACATCCATGCAGTAAGATGAGGAAAAAAGAACGTTGCTTCTAGTAGTTATCCCACATCAGCCGTGCAATAGAACTGAGCAAGCAAATAGGTCTATAAAAGCTAGTTTGCATCCCACATCGGCCGTGCAATAGAAGTGAGCAAGCAAACAGGTTTATAAAAGCCACATTCCAAAGCTGACGAAGGCATTCTTTTCTCGGTCTTTTGGCTAAGATCAAATGTGGTATCTGTTCTTGTTAGTTTAATATTTTCAGTATTTTAAGTATTTTTGAAGTATTTCATGATATTATCGGTAATATCGCGATATTATTTTGAGGAAAACTTCTTGGATACCTATTAAAATATCGGTAAAGCAAAAAACCGATAATATCGACGAAATATCGCCGATATTATCGGCATTTAAGACCTTGCCTTCAATTATACCGTATGCTCACCATTACCTTCAAAACTTGACATCTGTCCACAAACCTAACCATAGTTAAATCATATTTTTTTTCAATTATTTCTGTATCATTACGAGAAGAGAGAAACACAATTTGAAAGCCATTTTTCTTGTAAAAGAAAAGAAAATTAACGGATCAATAAAACCAACCTCCCAGATTCCGAGATTTTAAATTCCATTTTACGGTTCTGAAATTTCTAGAGAGCGAAAGCCAACTATTCGATAGAGAGAGACATCAATCAAATCAGTGAGTGAGATCGGAAGAAGAAGCTTACGAGCCTAAAACATCAAAAACCCAATTCCCAGATTTTGAGATCTCAAATTCCAGTTTTTAGGTTCTGAAATTTCTAGAGAGATACTGATGATGATGGTGAAATTAATTTTAAAAATTGAAAATCATATGGCTGGAAGAAGAAGAAGAAGGGAGGGCGGAGGACGGAGACATGGCAGATTCACCATGGCACCCGAAGAAGATTGGCTGGGTGGGTTGGTGAGCGTGAAGATTGAAAAGCATCAAATTCGCTAGATACCAACCCTCGAACCCAGACCCTTCATGAATCATGCTTCTGCAATTTTCCATTAGGTTAGGAGGAAGGCCATGGTGAATCTGGGTTTTATGAATCAATGGAGGGTTGGCGTTGGTGGGAGGGTTTGGGGTTTGGTGGGTAGGGAAGTTGAAACACATCTGGTTCGAGTTTTATTTATTTATTTATGTTTACTTTAATGTTTAAAATTAATTTTAAAATTTTGAAAAATCATATTTTCAATCAATAAATTTACTAGGGTTAAGAGATGGGACATATGAGAGTAACAACGCATACACCACAGTACTCTGCTGCTATTGTTGACCGTAGATGGACATGTGTTTAAATCAGATTGCTTTAGGGGAGGGATTCTTATTTTTCTAAAAAAATAGAGACACGTTTCCAAACGTTAGATTTAACTTTAATGAAATTGTATAGTTGAGATTGTGTGATCTGTGTTTTAATTTCAACCATACAATTTCATTAAAACCAATATAACTGTAGGGAGTGTCCCTTTTTTTTTGAAAAAATGGGAATCCCTCCCCTTAAGCAATCTGATGTTTAAATAATTGAAATTATAAAAATAGATTAGGCACGTATTCATCTACTATTGGTCAACCACATAAAGCTAAATTTGCAACAACCAAGTATTGTTCTTTAAATAAAGACCGCTCATAAAACTGATAATTTCTTGCTGCAAAGGGGATGATGGTTGCTTGCTCTATTAGTGGGGTTAAGAGATGGAACATGTATCCACTAAATTTTCAATCATAATTTTAATTTTATTTGGACATGTATTATTAAAAAAAGTAGCAGCTGTTGTTGAAACTCTAATAATATATGGACATGTATTCACTCATAATTTTAATTTTATTTCAATTATAATGACACGTGTGCATTTATCAGTGGGGCTTAGCAGGCTAGCAGCAACAGCTGCTATTCCTTCATCGGTAAGGTAGTGTTCTTAGAAAAAGGAAATGCGAAGAAGGTTATCTCTTAAAAAGTATGATTTTCTATATACTTTCGGACACGTTATATTATTATTACGGTATTTTATTCACCACATTTCTGCTCACTCACATTGACAGTAGGGTATACTCACCACGCATCTTTAAGCATGAAGTGTCCTCTTACTTGGAAACAGATTCTGTTCGGATCTCCTCCATCAATGTCACAAGATCAAGTGATCCAGATTTTTGAAATTTGATCTAATGATTAAAGTTATTATAACTTTCAAAGGAGATCGTGTTTTTAACCGTTGGATCAAGTTTTAAGGATACGGATCACTTAATCCAGTGGTTTTGATGGAAGGGATATGATGATGATCTATTTTCCTCTTACTTGACCCTAGTTAACCTTTTCATTTATTATTAATTATATTATTATAATAATACATTAATCATCATTTTAGCATTAATTTTTTAATAATATTTGTATTTCGATAAGTAGGAAGGAAATCCTTAGTTTTCTCCTAATCTATTAAGTTCGGAGATTCGGACCATTGAAATTTGATTCAACAGTTATAAACAAGAGTTCATTTTAAAATTATACTAACTTTAATTGTTGGATCAAATTTCAATGGTACGGATCCCCTTAATAAATTATGAGAAAGGGATCCGGATCCCTTTCCTAACCGTATCATCCCATATCTCCCCTCTCTCGTTTTTCCCCTTCTACCATATCCCAAATCTAAATCCCAAAGAGGTGAAGTGTTATTAAATCCAGAAATTTATGTCCATATAGAGATGCAGATTACAATATTGATTTTCAATTACGATTTGTGATTGAATCTCCGGTATGGTTCAGTGAAAATCCCGAGAGGGTGAGCCTTTTTGGTTACCAACGAATTTGCAGTACAGCCAAAGAGTGTGAGACTCCGGGAAGACGAAACGATGCCGTGCCTGGACATTTCAGCTAACACGAACCCGGAGGGGAGAAAGAGAAAGTGAGAGGAGATAGAGGTGGGAGGGGGAGACGACAGAGATAGAGAACCCTAAAGTAAGGGTTGGCCGACGGCGAATTAGTGGTACCGCCGTTGAGGTGGGTTTGGGTGGGCGCGGTGCCGTTGCGTATTTTGGGTTTTGCATATATTTAGTTTATGTTTTAATTCTTTTTTGGGATTAATAATAAATAGCAATTCAACTAGAGTTCACTAGGGTCAAGTAGAAGGACACTTGGCATGCTTAGAGATGTGCAGTGAGCAAACATCTCACAAGAAGTCTCTTTATCATGAACTAAGATTCTCACATCTCTTTTTTACCTTTACTTTCTTTCTCTTCTATTTAAACGGTCACAATTAAGTTATATATCTTAAGACCTTTATCATACCTCCTTTAGAAAAAGGTTCAACACTTGACCCCATAAATAAAAGTAAAGGTGAGGACAACTTCCACGAAATTGACGGAAAATGAGTTTCGCCGAATCCTTTCTTGGAAATCTAAGAATCTCATTATCATAATCGTTTATCCTATGTGAAAAAAAAGTATTTTAAATTTAAAATTAAATAGTACTTAATAAGAATTGATTACAAAATATACGATGAACGGTTATGATCACAGTTCTTCCGATCTCAAGAAAAAAAAGGTCCGGCGATAATCCTTTTCCGCCAAACTTCTTTCCTTTACTTTATATACGCGTGGTAGCTGAAATTTTTCTAAGTGACAGGTACATCCATCTATGACATCAGACGCACAGAATGACATCATCTTTAATAGTGACAGCTAATATTTGGGACTCTACACTTTGTCATTTCATCTTTGTGGCACAAATTTTGCGATGACATTATAAAATATGGTAATAAAAATATAAGATTTGTTATATTAACAATTTATATATTATTGAATATATAATTACTTGATTGACTGCACATTGACATTTTGAATTAAAAATTATCTCAATACACATTACATACTTTTTTTATAATACATCCCACAATCTCAATATACATTTCATATTTTCTACTTAAATTCTACATTTTTTTACAAACACATGACATTTGCTTTGGGTTCTTCGAGCAATCATACACCGACAACAGGAGGACCATTTCAAAGTCAAGTAATAGCAATCCACCGAGGAGGTGGAGTATTGTAAAATGGCGACCTGCCCCAATGAATGAGCTGACCGCCATTGGTTTCTTTTGTTAGTGAAACTGCAGTGTAAACACTAATTCACTTTAGTGGAAACTAGCCTTCATGCACGTGCGTGAGCGTGTGCAGAAGATATTTTTTTAATCACAGCATGCTACGCAAGATTTACACGTTTTAATTGTATTTATATGCATAAATTGACAAAAGGCAATTCAAATATTTGAAGTAAATAAATAATTTTAGATCATGCTAGAATAAAACCATCATAAACCAATTAAAACATCTGAATTCACATAATAAGATCGGTCTTTATAGAATTTATATTAAGAATAGAGAAAATAATATTTAATAAACAATTTATTGAATCACATTATTGCTAGTCTATTGTGAGGCTAAGCCTACCCCTCCCCCTTATTATAGATAATATATTTTGTTAAAAAAAACAATCATTTGATAATTAATTTAATCACATTATTATCCGCGTGCGAAAGACCTTTTTTATAACCGGCATTACACGTCTCTTAAGATATTTGGAACGTGTTTAAAAATAGAGAAATTGAATCACATTATTACTAACCTATTGTGAGGTACTAATTATTAAAATAAAATAAATAAAAAGCACCAACAAATTAATTATTAAAAAAACACTATTAAAATTACAAAATTACCGTTGTATTATTTTATGCATTATTTTTTACTGCTTTTGATTTTTTTTAGCTAAGGAGCATTTTGACCATATTCTTTTGTGTCGAGAGTGGGGCTCTGGCTTTATATATAGATAAGATGAATTCCTCTTTCGGCAATTACAACGAAGACCTTTTCCTAGGAATATTACCAAGTCAAGCTAGACCAAAATTTCATTCATATATCAGGGGTTGAGCTGCAATTACGACGAAGACCTTCTCCTAGTAATATTACCAAGTCAAGCTAGACCAAAGTTTCATTCACATATCAGGGGTTGAGCTTTTTGAGTTAGAGATTTTAGCCTCAATTTTGTAAACTAAATAATGTAGAAGTTGATGATTGAATTATTACTAAGTATTGATTAACGTGCTTATTTTTTATTAGTCACACATAATTTAGTTTGTAAATTTTCTCTTCAAATTTAACCTCCTAACATTATCTTTAAACAAATTTAATTTTCCTATCATTACTCTTTAAAAATAAAATTTACAAACTAAGTAATAAATTAGCAGTATGAACGAAAAACTTGTTTCAATTTACAACCTAATGAACTCTTTTCCTTCTTTCTTTTCTTTTCATTTTAGCTGTGCCCACGTGAAACTTGTCGGCAACATGTGCTCATAGTATTAAGTACAAACACATAAATAGTAGCGAGATGATGAATATATGGTCTGATTGGACAACTATTCTGCAGCTCTCTCTCTCCCTCTCTCTCTCTCTCTCTCTGAGTTTAGCCTTCAGCTGCGGTCATAGTATTACGTATACAAACACATACATCGCAGCGAGCCAGGCTAAATATATAGTGCATATCATGTCTAACAACCAAGCAATTGGACAAGATGATCCAAATGAACAGCTAGAGAAGAAAATAAAGGGGAGAGAAACTTTACTTCGGGAACATGAGGCTCGTCTGAGTGTTCTTCGATCAAACGGCTTCCAACTTGGAAACTTCTACTTGGTGTTTCAGGGAGTTATTTTGACGGCAATTGCAAGTAGTACCAAAGTCTTCACATGCAATGACAGTTGGCTGCTCATCCTTCTTTGTGTATTAGCTGCATGCCCTAATTTGGCTGCATTGTATTTGATTGGACAGGAATATATTAGAACACTCTCCCAGCGAGATAAGTGCTTGGTTGATTGCGATAACTTGAATGCTGAGCGATCCAGGCTCAACAACGCAGGTCCACAACAAAATCCCGTTGCGAGAACACCACCACCCGGGCAAACTCCTACCACTGGCGGAACACCACCACGTGGGGAAACTCCAGCTCCTGGAACACCACCGCTACAAGTTCCCGCTACTCGTGGTGATGATGACTACTGGGGAAAGCTTAAACGTACAGTCTTCTTGTTTGGTTGTATGGCTTTTTTTTTGGGCGTTTCGGCCATCATGGTTTTGGCTTGTAGGAAGATTCTTTGCAGGGCAGTAGCCGATTGTAAGCTCCCTTCCAGTCTTAGTAAAAAATGCATCAGGCTTTGTGATGAGGGTTCCAAGTGTTTAACCATCTGCAGAAACTAGGGTTATCATTTTATCTTCTACTTTTCTTGGCTTGTTTATGCTTTGTAATTTTTAAATTTTTTTTTTTTGTTTTTGTTTATGCTTTGTAATTAAGATCTTGATTCTGTCTACCCATTTGTGGAATTAATTAGAAACTCCTTAGATGACTTTGTGATCTCATCATTTGCGTACCACAAGGACGGCAATTGATTTCGTATGGCATACCCCGGTGTTTATCATATAATGGGAAATCAAACATTTGGTGGGACTTATGCAAATTTTAGAATCCAACTTCCATATTTGGAGAAATTTGATTCCCTACAACTTGATGGTCCTTTAGATTTCAGATTATTGGGGTAATCGGAATGGACTTTTTCATTCCATTATTATGCCCTCATTTATTTCTAAAATTATATGTCCATGTTCTTAACTTGGGAGAACATTACATGCAATCAAATCAAGATTAATTGTGTCAGACGACCAAAAACCTCCTTAATCTTAATTAAATTTCATTTAGCCCCATGTAATGTTGAGTGATTTATGTGGATTTGGGTGACATTAAAAAGGGTTACTTAACAATTTATCTTTTCACTTAGCATAAATTAGGATAATTTAACTTTGTTACTTTATAATTAAAAAGAATACGTTAGTCCTCGCAAGGAGGTTTTTCCGAGAAAGTCGGAGCTTAGGGTTTGGCGATCTTTTCTTCGAAACCCTAGGGTTAGAGCGCCGGCGTGTAGCAGGAATTTTGAATACGGGATTTGGTGTGTTGTTGTACACCCTTGGGATTGCAAGTCGTGAAGGTGAATATGGTAGGCATGCAAAACATGGAAGGCTTGGCGACGAGGTTTGGAGTGAGTCTTTCCTTGTCTGAGAAGGAAAAGGGCGGGATAAAGATCGATAAGAAGGCTGTGGGGGGGCTTTACTGGGGTTCCATAACAGTATTGTGGCTGAGGTTTTTTCTAAGAAGACTGTTAACGAGGTGGGTTCATTAACCAGTTTACGAATCTGTGGCGCAGAAGGGAAGGGGTATTCATTAAAGTGTTGGGTAGGGCGCGATTCATGGCTCGCTTTGTAGGTCGTAGAGATATGTCCCGGGTTTTGGAGGCGGAGCAGCCATGGTTGTTTCGAGACAATTTGGTCTTGGTTGTTGGTGGGGCTCGACACGAGAGATGGGCGGAACCTCTCTATTTGGCCACATTGTGGGTGCAGTTGCATAACATTCCGCCACTAAATATGACGGAAGCGATTGCTTGGGCAATTGGCGGTTAGTTTGGAAAGGTGGTTAAGGTTGATAAGGATGATGGTCGTGATTGGATTGGACGATTTCTAAGGGTGAGGATATCTGTTTATGTACGGGAACCACTTATGCGGGGAGCTAATGTTGAATTTCCTGATGATGGGACGCTTTAGGTCGACTTTCGTTATGAGGGTCTTCCCCACTATTGCCTTATCTGTGGCAAAGTAGGACACGTAACTAGATGGTGCAAGATGGAAAGGCTGAGGGAGGAGGCTTCTGAGATGGATGTGGAGGCGCTATATGCGTTCAAAGGGCTAGATGCGGAGTATGATCTGAGAGGGAATAGTATTGTGGGGCGCGGTGATAGGCAGAGGGGAGCTAGGGGACAAATGGCTCGTCCTTATCGTTCTTTAGGAGGCGCTCTAACAGCCTGACCGAAGATGAGTTACGTCGCCGTTATGTTCTGGAAAACAAGGAGAAGGAAAGGCAACGGTGGGAGCGAGAACGAGCCTTTGATGCAAGGCTTATAGGCCGAGGAGGTTCCATTGCACCTGAAGCTGGGGAGATAGAATTACTAAGCCATCCGGATGTCATTGAGGCTATTGGGGAGTGTACCGAGGTCGTGCAGCCAAATAGGGACATTGACCTTAATATACCAATTGTGGCAGTTAGTAGTGAAGTGTCTGGCAGAGATCATGTGAGTGACGGTATAGTTAATGGTTTGGGGGAAGGATTGACGTCACAAGATTCGGACCCATTCAATCTACTCCCTATCATTAAAACAGTCTTGAGGGGAGTGATGAAAAGCAATCGGGAGGATGATGTGTGTGAATTTGAGGGTTTTGAAGGGGTAAGACAAGGGTGAACAAGATTCATAGGTCTGGAAGTGATCAAGCATGGGCCACCTACGAGGGGTCTCTGATCTCCACGATCGCAATGAGAATTATATGCTGGAACTGTTAGGGTATCGGGAGGGGGACCTAACAGTTGACGATCTCTTGGAGCAAAATCGGCTCCACTCCCCCGAGGTTATGGCTCTTATAGAAACTAAAAATCTTAGTTGAAGGTACCGTTATTTGAAGCGTAGGCTCGGTATGGCTTGTATGCATGCCGTTGAGCCTAGAGGAATTGCTGGTGGTATGTGTGTTTTTTGGAAGGATGCAAGTGATGTGATATTGGTAAAGTATGGGGATTTCTTCATTGAGGTCTTGATTCAAGATAGGGTATGGCTATGTAGATGGCACTTGGTGATTGTTTATACGAGTACGGATGAGTGTAAGCGGGCACAACAATTAGGGTTACTTGCGGACCGTATTTTGTCCTATTATGAGCCGTCCTTGGTAATGGGCGATTTCAATGACTTATTATTGGAATCGGCGAAGGAAGGAGGTAATGGCCAAACTATTGCGAGTATGAGGTCTTTTCGATCCTTTGTGGCTCAAGCACGATTGTTAGATTTGGGGTTTGTAGGATACCTGTTTACGTGGAGAAATATACGGGATGAGGGGTTCATCTAGGAATGACTTGATCGTGCTCTTGCTAACAACGAATGGGTTCAATGTTATCAACAAGCAGTGGTGAAGTATGTTATTTTGGAGGGGTCAGACCATGTTATGTTAGTGCTCTCAACAGAAGTGGAGCAACCTAGGCATAAGATAAGGTTCATGTATGACCCAAGATGGAACCACGACAAAAAGTGTGATGATGTGGTTCGTGCATGTTGGGGTGAAGTGGTTGGTGGGAATCATGCACATATCTTCATGCATAGGCTATGGAGGGTTGCACACGGGTTGGTGACGTGGCGTAAGAAGGAGGGTCGCATTGAACAGAAAGAAATTTATCGATTGAAAGATATCATTCATGAAGAGTATTAACAACCGGTGTTTGACAGGCATCAGATTAGAGGTTTGGAAGAGGAGCTTCGAAGGGCTTTTAGAAGGGAAAAAGTTTATTGATGTACAAAGTCTTGTGTTCAATGGTTACGGGAAGGTGATAAAAATACTCAATTCTTTCATGCACAAACCATGAAGCGTAGGAGGAGGAATGTTATTAGGGGTTTAGAAGAGGTGGATGGTACTTGGTGTACGAATAGGCACCGATTACACGGCATTGCCGTTGATTATTTTCAATCATTATTTTCCACGGATAGGCCTACGAATTTTATGGAGATTTTACAGTGTGTGCCGTGTAGTGTGGGGGAAATGGAAAATAATTTGTTGATTGGCCATGTGAGTGATGTGGAGATTGAAAATGCTCTATATCAAATGTATCCTACAAAGTCACCAGGTCCGGATGTATTCAATGCGGGTTTCTTTCAGCATCATTGGGAGACAGTTGGCGGTGTGGTTTTGGGTATGGTAAAATCTTTCTTTTGTTCTCGACGTATGTTAAAAGAATTGAACCAGTAGGTAGAATATGAGAAATTTGAAGCCTAGTCGCTGTAATCGAGCTTCCAGAGCCGCGCTGCGCTGGAGGTGACATGATCACCCCCGCGGTGACTCCCGTCCACCTGAATAGTACTCGAACTTGCTGCACCCATATTTGCACCATACCTCCACCTTTCAGTACTCTCAAATCCGCTGGACCCATATCGATTCCACGCACCACCACCTGCCATCGAACCCCAATCGTCAAATTTGGTGACCTGTTGCCTCAGCTGGAACCTGTGCGCTACTGCACAGGCACTATAAACCACCGTTCTTGTTGCTTGAATCAACTCGTTGTTGAATCTGGTCATGTCCACACCGCGTCACCATCAGGTTAAATCCAGAAAGTTAGTTTGAAGAAATTGTTGAGGATTTTGTGCCAACACTGTTGCCATGGTTTAAAGAAGGGTAAATTACATAGTAGCCCCTCAGGTTTGAGGTTTATTACAACCTCATACAACATCTTTAAAACATTTCACTTTCATACCTCATGTACTATTTTATTTCAAAATAACACCTCCGTTAGATTTTCCATCCATTAGTTTGTTAAATGCTGACGTGGCTGCCACATTTATGCTGGTGTGGCAGCCACGTGGCAAAAAAAATAATTTTTAATTTTTTTTTTTAAAAACCTAAATCTTCAACAAAAAAAAAAACATAAAAACCCTAACCCATATCCCTTTTCTTCCCCCTTTCCTCTCTGCAATCCCTACCCACTATCTCTCACCCACCCCCCAACGACCTCCCCCCAATCAACCCACATCCCTATCCCTAACCTAGAACCTAAAAACCTGCAACAACAAGAAGAAGAAGAAGAAGAGGGAGGAAAAGAAAAAAAAAAACCCAGTTCATCCCCCCAAAACCTGCAACAAGAAGAAGAAGAAGAGGGAGAAAAAAAAAAGAGAAAAAAAAGAAAAAAAAAGCCCAGTTCGCAGGAAGGTCGTCAGAAGGTCCGGGGGGGGGGAAGGGAAGTGGGTCGCGACGGAGCCAGGGGAAGAGAGGTGGGCGTGGGTCGCGGCAGGGCCAGGGGGGGTTTTCTCTCTCGGATCTCTCACTCTTTCACTCTCCCCGACAGTACACCCACGCACGCACCAGTCTACACAACCACACACGCACCGACGACACACCACCACCACTGAGCTTCAAAATCCCGGGCGGGAAATCCGACTTGAAGTCGTTGTGGCTGATGCCGAGGATCCTGAGGTTGTAGAGCTCGAAAATGGCGGGCTGGAGAGGGCCGTGGAAGGCGTTGTCGCTCAAATTGAGGTGGATTAGTGAAGAAAGGTGGCAGATTTGTGGTGGGATTTGGTTGGAGAGGTTGCAGCGGGAGAGGTCGAGGGAAACAGAGGGAAGGAGGAGGAAGAAAGAGAAGGTACTTTCATGGTTTTGGGGGTGTGGGGAAGGTGTTGGGTGAGAGTGAGAGTGAGAAGGAGAGTGTGTTGGGAAATTTAAGGGAATGAGGGTCTTGATGGCTGCTTATGGGTTTTCTAAAGGGATGGGGTTTCGGCGGCCAGGAGGGGTGGAAGTGGTGGGATCTGGGTTTTCTAAGGTTTTTTTTTTTTTTTTTTTTTTTGAAGATTTAGGTTTTTTTTAAAAAAAATTAAAAAAAAAATTTTTTTGCCACGTGGCAGCCACATAAGCACAAATGTGGCAGCCACGTCAGCATTTAACAGACTAATGAATGGAAAATCTAACGGATGTGTTATTTTGAAATAAAATAGTACATGAGGTATGAAAGTGAAATGTTTTAAAGATGTTGTATGAGGTTGTAATAAACCTCAAACCTGAGGGGCTACTATGTAATTTACCCTTTAAAGAATGATTATGGTTGCTGTATTTCAAAGTTGTTGGGAAAGAAGAAAATTACATGTTTGTTGGGCCACTTGTTTTTGAGGTCGACGTGGGTGATCAAGAATTGTTAGTCTGCTTGCAATGGAAGTATGTTGATGTCCACCACATCCACGATTGCTCGAATACTGGGACTGGTGACCACTCAAGTGATTTGTGTGCATGTTAATAAACGTTTGATGTTTGCTGTTGGTTGTTGCTGATAAGATTTTTTCTGCTTATGTGAATGCGATAAAAACCTCCTATTTTACTTGCAAGAATCACAAGGTTATTGTAGTATAAACGGATCTCGCAAGGTCATTCTCCACAGGGATTATTAAATAATTCGAAACAAATCAGATTCCAATTAATGATTGTAAAGTAGAAATTGAAGTGATTGATTTTAAAACCTAATTAAAATAAAAACGAAATTAATGAATTAAAATAAACAATCTGCAATATTAGAGCTAGAGAGAAAAAAACAGTTTTGAGAAAATCAAATTAAGAAAGCACTAGGGTTCCACCATCACCTAGCAATCCTATGAATTTTTACCAATTACTTATGATCTACACATGCCATTTTGAAGGTTAGATTTTCCTAATTCATATTCTACTTGGAACCTCCAACATAGAATGTATATCTAACATGCAACCCGTCCGGACGTTCGGATCAAATATGAACATGAAAGACTCATTATGCTTTATGAAAATCCTTTGAAAAACCATGCAATCCTTAAGACGTGATATTCATCCTAAGCGAAATTACAATTATTAATCACAAGAAGCCAGCGTCAATTTCAGGGAACCTTCCGACCAAAATTGCATCAAATTACTTTTCTAAAGATCCTAATGGTGATCATGCATTACGACAATTAGATAGTTTTTATCTCGGTGATTAACAATTCAAAGTACGCATGCAATCGATCATAAGCAATTAAATAAAAATCACATATTCATGCTAAGGCTCAAGGTTTCGCCCTAGCAAAAGAAATTAGTTCCGCATATTCATAAGTGAAATCATAGAAAATATTATTAAGAAAAGGATTGAAAACACCTTCAAGTAGAAAATCTTCAAAACCCTAGCACTTCTCCCTGTCTCCAATATTGCATAAAATAAAACGTACCATAAAACTGTAGACGGCTCAGCAATATATTTGCTAAGCCACCACAAAAACCCTAGCCAACTAAAATTAATAAAAACCCTAAATAAAAATAGTAAAATTCGTCTAAAATCTGAACAGCCACGTTTTGGCCCAAAAGCTGCTCCAAAACTGGCCCAATATAGCTGGATTTGATGTTTGGAATATTCTGAACACTTTTCCAGAAGGCCACGAACCCATCCGAGGTCATCTTGGGCTCCAAAAACGTCATTTAAGCCTAAAAACGTCACTTTCCAGCACTGCGCACTGCTTCTTTATTTCATCGCCAGAAAATAACTGCTTGGTGGAAAAATCCCAAATTTTGATACGATCAAGCTAATTGACTCACGAACGTCCTCCAATTGGAATTACTCCAAAATTCGTCCATTTGGTCCTGTTTTTCTCCAGAGGAAGTCGAAAGTCCTATATTGAAAATACAATTCAAAGTATCAAAATTCTTCCAATATATTAACCAAAATATACTAAGATTAGGGTCAAATATATAATATAAAATCTACTCATCAAATACCCCCAAACTTAGCTTTTTGCTTGTCCTCAAGCAAAACAAGACTCAAACAAAAATAAAAACTTAACAAACTAACTAGCTAAAATTAACTGACAAAAATTTTCACCTTCAAAGTTGCAATCCATAGCAAATTTTAAAAACTAGAACATCTTTTCAAAAGTTCCAACCAATCCCACCACAGAGTCTAAGCCATTTAGAATCAATTAGAAAAGAATTCACAAACTTCCTTTGGTGTAAAGTGAACCAACATAATTAAGGAGACTCGACTAAAACCCTTACCTCTCGTCCTTATTTATTTCACACATAGTAACTTTAAATATAACTCTCTTTCTTTTTCTTTTTTTTTTCTTTTTCACTTTTTTTTTTTTCATATATAACATTTTTTTTCTCCAGTAACAGTAGTGGTCGTGCAATGTCGGTTTACTTAAGCTTTCGATCCAACCCATGTAGCGAGCTTTAGGTCAATGACTCCCAAACCACTAGGGCTTTAGGACACTAGGTGTAGAACACCCCTAAGGACTTATTAACCCGAGCTGAAAAGGCTACGAAACCAACTAACCACCCTGCCTCATGCCAAAACTCTACCGTTTGACGCGAGAATCACTGCTGATTAGGCAGGACTGGCCCGGTTACTAGGCAGAACCTCGGGTGAGACAATTATTACTTTATTTATTTATTTAATTTTTTTTTTCACACTAATAACTGACTTTACTTAAAATAAAAAATAAAAAATAAAAATAAACTTAGACTAAAAGCAAGTATTTCAATCTCACTCCCCACAAACCATGTTGGTGTGATGTGCAAAGTTCAAAGTATAATTCATGAATTAGTGTCTAAGCAACGATAAATAGAAAAGACTCTAATGTGGGATTAACTTTCACCATGTCCATTTGTTCCAATGTTTAAAATAATCTATGGATATTAACTTAACAAGAATGAAAATTTTTAAACGGACACAATAAAAATAAAAAAAACTAAAATTTACTTTCCCACCCCCAAACTTATTTCACACTTTGTCCTCAAGGTGTAGAAAATAAAAGAAATATGATAAAAATGAAATAAACTTAAACTAAAATATAATAATTATAAAAGTGAAAATGATTAACAAAACTAAAACAAAGAAAGATAGTACCTGGCTGGACAATGAAGTGGCTGGACAAAACGCCTCTAACCCATTCATGGAGAACCGGCCCACAACCAAGGCCATGTGCACGGCACATGTGCACCAACTCCTAGCACTAGTTGTGGAAAAGCATTGGATTCGCTTCTTGGAATGGCATGCAATTGGCATGCCGTGTGACAAGTGGTGGGCAGCTGGCGTGCAAAATATTTTATTTTATTTTTTTTTAAAATAAACTTATCAGATAACAGTGCCCACTTGATGGAGATATGACCAAAGCCTGCATGCCTTTCAAAAAAAAAAAAAAAAAAAAAAAATCCGGCAAATATTGGGTCCCGAGCCGAACGGCTCTTCTTTTTCTTTAATGCAAACCGAGTCCCATGAATAGACCTGGGAATACACCAGCTTTGACACGTGGCAAGCATCACGGCAGGGAGCTCCATAGGATTCCAAAGTAAGGGTGAAGATCAATCCAAGATGCCCATCGTCCTCTCTCTAGAAAATCTGAAAAGGTTTTTTATCTCTCTATTTTCTTCTCTCATTTCCCCATATCTCTGCTCTCTCTCCTTCATTACTCAAAAAAAAATGCAAAAACCTTATCCCTTCCATTTATTTTTTTTTTCGCATTTCTCTCGATTTGCTCTCAAACCCCATCCATGGTGGAGCGACACAGGCATGTCTGATTCCTCTATAATAGGGCTCTGGTCCGCAATACGGAGACCCAAACGAGCAGAACTAAAACAGTTCGTCCAAAAATCCCCCCTTTGCAGGTAAAAACGAAGCCATGCCATTTCTCCTTTTGTTCGTTCAAATGTAAAGATGTAGCTCCATTTCTGCTAACTTCATCACCAAGAGTAAAATGAAAATGTTTGTGACTGATGCATTTGACTGTTCTGTGTATGTCTCAGTTTCCTCGCAGATTGATGCATCCGTAGCCGTCCATAACCCAACAACAACACACCGCCGTGAGTACCCCGCCGTGGTGGAAAATCGGAAAAACGGAAACCCAAAGGTAAAATCATCCTCCAATCTTGTGGTTGCAGTGTCCAATTTATTTGTTAGAGAGATCTGGAACAAACACTAACACCTGCATGTGGTTTATCAGTGGGAAGAGCCCTAATGGTTTCAAATCCAATACAACAACACAAGAACACACCCGGAGTCAGCAGCTCAGCTCAACCAAGGATCTGCAAATGTTGAGGTAAAACCCGTAACCCTTTTTATTGATGAATGATGATCTGAGAGTTGAATAATAAAACCACTACTGTGACTGAAAACTTTTCCCTCAACTCCAGCGTACAACCGAGAGACAACAACTATGAGCTTCCGGTCTAGTGGTTCCTGAAGCAAAATCAACAGCAACTGTCGCGGCCTCTGTATGTCATATAGGTACAGATCTCGTTCGTCTGCTTTTGCTAAGCTCAACATTTACAAGTTCAACAACAGTTCATTTGAATGCCATATGTAAACCTGTATGTACTCATATTGTTGGGTCTTTATGTAGGGGTATACGGATCCATGATAGAGCCAAGGACACAGAAGTAAACACACAAGAGCAACGGAGGAAAACAGCACAGGCCGCATGACCCAGATCGATGCATCTGGGAGGTAAAATTCGAATCCCTGCAAGTGTAGTTGTTGTAGATCTGGTAATAATATATGTACTCAGTTCTGTGGTGTATGGATCTGTGATTTAATTGTGCTTCCTCCATGCATCGCAAAACTGAGCTGCAGAAATTAACTGCTCTAAATTCTGTTTATGTGCTGGATCTGCAACAATCACCCCCAAACTTGCATCTGTGAATGGCTTTTTATGTGGACTACTGTAAATTTCCAGCATAGTGTAGATGTGGTTGATGTGAACGTTAGGCTTGCTGCTGGGTGCAGGATTCCAGCATAGGACGCGCTTTATTTTCCACGTTCGCAACCTGCAATTAACCAATATGCGTCAAAAAATTAAAATAAAATCAAATAAACTGGATAAATAAAATCAATATGCAATCTTCCATTTTTTTCAAATTTTGTTTTTTTTTTTTTATTATTTTTTTGTTTTGTTTTTTTTAGTTTTTATTTTTTATTTTTTTATATTAAAGAGAAAATCAAACGAAAATTAAAATTAAGAAAGAGTTTAGAAAAATTGGGTTGCCTCCCAATAAGCGCTTTATTTTAAGTCTGTAGCTAGACGTTGCCGAAGTCCGGTGGCTAGATCATTGGTGCCTTTAGAGTCAAAGACTTGCCTACACCAAATTTCTCTATGCATGGTTTTAGTTGATGTTTGGTCACTTTCAATGAGAAATCTGTGCCCTTAGCCTTAATGTCCACATTACCATTCTGAAAAACTTTAGTAACCAGAAAATGGCCTTTCCATCTAGACTCTTGTTTCCCTGGAAATGACTTGAAATCTGAACTTAATAACCACACTTCTTTACCAGGCTGTATTTTCTTAAAATTTGGGCTGCTTGGCAAATTTTCATGTTTTTTCAATGTGTTCATTGGCTGGTCTTCATGTAGCACCCTTTGCTGCTGTGGTTTAGGACTTGTAAAATCAGGAGTTAAATTCGGGGGCTTTATGGACAGATGGTCAGTTGATGATCTGTTCATAAACTTGGCACTTGGTAAACCATCCAATGCATCAACACGCATGCATTCTTGCTTGTCACCTGAATGTATGCTTGCTTCAAACAACTTGAAAACAACAGTTTGATTTTCAACTCGGAATGTTAATGTTCCGGCTTCAACGTCAATAAGAGTTCGGGCTGTTGCCAGAAATGGGCGGCCCAAAATAATGGGCGTTGTCAAATCCTCATCCATGTCCAACACCATAAAATCAGCTGGTAAATATAAATTGTCAACCTTCACAATAACATCTTCAATGACTCCTCTAGGGTAGGTAATTGAACGGTCAGCCAATTGAATAATACTGGAGGTTGGCTTCAGCTCCCCTTCACCTAAACGTTTGAAAACAGAATATGGCATTAAGTTTACACTAGCACCTAAATCAATTAAAGCACTACTAAAATCACAATTTCCAATGGTGCAAGAGATAGTAAAACTCCCTGGATCTTTTTTCTTTGGAGGCAATTTATGTAATAAGACCGCACTGCATTGTTCTGTAAGAATCACTTTCTCAAAATCAACAAGCTTCTTTTTCTTTGTGCAAACATCCTTAAAAAACTTGGCATAAGATGGAATGTTCTTGATGGCATCAATTAACGGCAGATTAATTTGAACTTTAGCCAAAGTTTTCATAAAATCTGTTAACTGTTGATCTTTAGCTTTAGGTCTCAACCTTTCTGGATACGGCATAGGGGGTTCGTAAACACGTTCTGCAGTTTTTGTGGAAGCTTCTGCAGTATTTTCGGATCTGTCTTGGGACTGCCCAGAATTTGCAGAAATTTCAGAATCTGCAATAATTGCAGATTTAGTTTGGGATAGTTCTGCTGCCTGTGAATTCCCAACAGAATTTTCATGTTTGTTGTTGTAACTTTTGCCAGACCGTAGAGTCCGTATAGCATTGCATTCTTCTCGTCCTCTTGGATTAGGTACTGTTTGACTAGGAAATGTACCCGGAGCTCTTTCTGAAACCTGTAAAGCAATCTGCCCCATCTGTTTTTCGATGTTTTTCACTGCTGCATGTAGATTTTGAATTTCTTGAGTGGTAGTATTTGCCAATTTTTCAATTGCAACTTCCCAAGCAGCCTTAGGTGCAGCAGGTTACTGTACCTGCTGTTGAAATTGAGGCCTAGTGTGCTGTTCCTTGTCCCACCTTAGATTAGGATGATCTCTCCATCCGGGGTTGTAGAAATTAGAATATGGGTCATATCTGGGCCGCTGGAAATTGTTAAATGAATTAACCTGCTCTGCTGTAAAATCTGGTGAAACATCTTTATGTGGGCAGCTCATAAAATCGTGAGTTATCATGTTGCAAATACTGCAGGCAGCTTGTAAGGGCTGCTGTACAGCAACTTGAGAACCTGGCATTCTTTGTAATAACATGTCAAATTTTGCGTCAAGCCTTTTCTCCATTTTTTCAATTTGTGCTGTAACATATGGAGAACCAGTAGACATCTCAAAAGCTGACCTAGATTGTGGCTGCTCCACTGCCCACTGCTGAGTATCTTCTGCCATTTTTTCAAATAACAAACAAGCTTCTTGTGCATTTTTGTCTTTGTACGTACCTCCGCATGAAGCGTTGACAAGAGTTTTTGTTGTCATATTCAACCCTCTGAAAAATATGTGCATTTGATCAGTAGTGTTAATACCCGAATGCGGACATTTTCTAATCAACTCCTTAAATCGCTCCCACGCCTCATGAAACTCTTCATTTGGTTTTTGGGCGAACGATAAAATCTGAGTTCTCATGTCAAGGGTCTTAGAAGCCGGATAATACTTGTTTAGAAATTTTTCACTGAGTTGGGCCCAAGTTGTAATGCTTCCTGATGGGAGTGTGAGGAGCCATCTCCTTGCCTGATCTTTTAGAGTGTATGGAAATAACCGCAGCTTAATAGATTCAGCTGAAAATCCTCTCACCAAAATGTTTTTGCACCCCATTAAAAATTCTGCAATGTGCATGTTAGGATCATCAGATGACAACCCATGAAACGTAGGTAGAATATTCAACATGTGCTGTTTTATTTCAAATGCAGTCCCTTCCTCCACTGCCGGATATGTGATGCAACTGGGTATATTTGTGGTATGGGCAGTCAGTGAATCACCCAGGGGCAGACCTGCCTCTGGAATTATAAACGCCATTTTTTCTTTGTTGTGCAGGTCCCCAGAAAAGACTGATTCCAGAAACCTCTCCTGCAGAGGACGAACCCGCTGCAAATGTTGTTCCCTGCGTTTCCTCCTTAAATGCTGTTCAAATTCTGGATCAAATGGAATCAATTTTTGCACTGTTGAACGGGTGCTGACCATGCACAGATTTCTGAAATCTGTACTGTTGTAATCTGTAAAAATAGATGAAAACGAAAATTAAATATTTTTTTGTTTTTTTTTTTATATATGTATAAACAGCAATACTAATTGAAAATCTGATTCGTAGGGATTATTTTAAATAATCCCCGGCAACGGCGCCATTTTCTTGATAAGATTTTTTCTGCTTATGTGAATGCGATAAAAACCTCCTATTTTACTTGCAAGAATCACAAGGTTATTGTAGTATAAACGGATCTCGCAAGGTCATTCTCCACAGGGATTATTAAATAATTCGAAACAAATCAGATTCCAATTAATGATTGTAAAGTAGAAATTGAAGTGATTGATTTTAAAACCTAATTAAAATAAAAACGAAATTAATGAATTAAAATAAACAATCTGCAATATTAGAGCTAGAGAGAAAAAAACAGTTTTGAGAAAATCAAATTAAGAAAGCACTAGGGTTCCACCATCACCTAGCAATCCTATGAATTTTTACCAATTACTTATGATCTACACATGCCATTTTGAAGGTTAGATTTTCCTAATTCATATTCTACTTGGAACCTCAAACATAGAATGTATATCTAACATGCAACCCGTCCGGACGTTCGGATCAAATATGAACATGAAAGACTCATTATGCTTTATGAAAATCCTTTGAAAAACCATGCAATCCTTAAGACGTGATATTCATCCTAAGCGAAATTACAATTATTAATCACAAGAAGCCAGCGTCAATTTCAGGGAACCTTCCGACCAAAATTGCATCAAATTACTTTTCTAAAGATCCTAATGGTGATCATGCATTACGACAATTAGATAGTTTTTATCTCGGTGATTAACAATTCAAAGTACGCATGCAATCGATCATAAGCAATTAAATAAAAATCACATATTCATGCTAAGGCTCAAGGTTTCGCCCTAGCAAAAGAAATTAGTTCCGCATATTCATAAGTGAAATCATAGAAAATATTATTAAGAAAAGGATTGAAAACACCTTCAAGTAGAAAATCTTCAAAACCCTAGCACTTCTCCCTGTCTCCAATATTGCATAAAATAAAACGTACCATAAAACTGTAGACGGCTCAGCAATATATTTGCTAAGCCACCACAAAAACCCTAGCCAACTAAAATTAATAAAAACCCTAAATAAAAATAGTAAAATTCGTCTAAAATCTGAACAGCCACGTTTTGGCCCAAAAGCTGCTCCAAAACTGGCCCAATATAGCTGGATTTGATGTTTGGAATATTCTGAACACTTTTCCAGAAGGCCACGAACCCATCCGAGGTCATCTTGGGCTCCAAAAACGTCATTTAAGCCCAAAAACGTCACTTTCCAGCACTGCGCACTGCTTCTTTATTTCATCGCCAGAAAATAACTGCTTGGTGGAAAAATCCCAAATTTTGATACGATCAAGCTAATTGACTCACGAACGTCCTCCAATTGGAATTACTCCAAAATTCGTCCATTTGGTCCTGTTTTGCTCCAGAGGAAGTCGAAAGTCCTATATTGAAAATACAATTCAAAGTATCAAAATTCTTCCAATATATTAACCAAAATATACTAAGATTAGGGTCAAATATATAATATAAAATCTACTCATCAGTTGCTAATGGGGTATGGGAATTTATTGTTTAATGATGGAGAGAATTCATATGCTTTTTTTCATGGAAGAGGATCCTCTCCTGAGCTCATGATGAGATCCTCCTGACCAGCCCATCTGGGCCGTTCAAATTTAATCTAACGGTTCCAAACAGGAGAACCCTCTAAAAGTTATAATAATTGCAACCGTTGGATTATATTTAAACGCCCTAGATGAGCTAGTCAGGAGGATCCCCATCCTGAGCTCAGGAGAGGATCCTCTTCCATGAAAAAAAGCATATGAATTCTCTCCATCATTAAACAATAAATTCCCATACCCCATTAGCAACAACCAACAACAAACATCAGACATTTATTAACAGCGCTGCTGGGAGGAGCAACTCCGCAACTCCGCCCAGATCCACCCCTCCGGCTACATGTCCATCTCGTTACCAGCGCTGCTGGATTCGTCGGGACCCATGTTGATGAAGGAGTGCACGCGGCTGACCCCAAAAAATATATAGTGGTTGACATCAGACTAATGGCTTTTAGTGGCACTGAGGGCGGGCGGGAATCACCCGATTGCTCAGTCAGCTTTTGAATTGATCAAGTCATTCTTTAATTTGTTTCTAGTTTCTATGTAGCTGGAACTCTTGGAGCAAATATCTGGAGAATCATTATCTTTGCATTCAAATTATTAAATATCAATCACATTGCTCATTCATATTGGAACATGTGATATAAATTGTTTTTTCATTCTTCAAGACTGTAAGCTCAGTCAAATCGTGTAT
Organism: Malus domestica; assembly: GCF_042453785.1. NCBI lineage: Eukaryota > Viridiplantae > Streptophyta > Magnoliopsida > Rosales > Rosaceae > Malus > Malus domestica. The sequence goes on along the minus strand of NC_091675.1, from coordinate 7,823,503 downwards.
AAACTTAGAATTTAAACAAAAATTGAAACATCCAAATCAAAATTTCGAACACGTAAACTAGCAGAAACCCATTAAACCTCCATTTTTCCAACTCGCCCAAAATTTCTAAGATATTCCAAAAGAAAGTTATTTTTGGGTATAAATTTGTATTTCACCAACATAAGATCACATTTGATACGTTTATTTAATTGGTTGACAAACTTTACTGAAGTATCCTAAAGTCGGCGACCTTCCGGTCCAATTTTTGCTCCTATTTATGAGTTGGGGGAGATGACAGAATCCTTAATCAAGGGTAATAGTTGACATAACCAACGCCTCAAGGATATTATAGTATATAATAGTTATTAGCACTTCAAAAATTTTATTTTGTATTCTAAATTCTCTATAATTAAAAAAAATACAGTGCAAAATAAAATTATTGAAGTGCTAATCACAATTCTCATTCTAGTAGTTTACATTCGTTTCTTAAAGGTGTACGATATTTAACATGTCAATGTCAAAGGCACTTTTGGTATTTCAGTTAGCTGTGTTTTATATTTTTTGAATTTTTTAAGAACAAGTAATATTATCTACACTAAAGGGATAGGGGAGTGAGCTAAGCTTCACAATGGGCGAGTCATAATAATGTAGTTCAAATTCGTCTTTGACGAGAATCGAACCTAAAACCTCTTACTTACAAGTAAAGAAAAATAATACTAGATCTTAGTACTAAGTGGTTTTCAACTAGTTATGTAAGGGCCTTTACGATAAATATCTTTTCTTGAGCAAGTAATTGCGTCATGATCAAGAGTTATTTTTTGTTATTTCAAAATTTTAAATGGTTAAAAGTTAAAATTGTAGAAGCTTATTAGACCAGGTTAAAATTGTGAAATTATATTAGACCGGGTTAAAATTGTAGTACACACATTGAACCGGTATTTTATGTGTGTTTAACTGTTTCTCTATTAAAACTACATGACGTCAGATTCACTCAGGCTCTGAGACGGGCTATTTTTGTCCGATAGATCAGCCCGGCTATGTTGGGCCCGTCTATAGCCTGGCTAATTGGGCTAGGGTGGTGAGAGTTTTTTGGGTTTTGGGGGATTGAATTGCCCTTTGAGGTGGACCTGCTCCAACAATCTATATCTGCCCGCCGCTCCTTTATACAGAGAGGGAAGGCGGTAACCAACCCGGTTTCCGTTTGTTTACTCCAAATATAATCGCTCCCAATTCTTCGTTCACCAAACACCTTCTTCTCCTTTTATTTCTGTTTCTGCTCGATTTAGATCCGTTAAATTTCGAATCTAGGGTTCTGAAGGCGGCGAGATGTACAACGGAATAGGGTTACAGACTCCGAGGGGGTCGGGGACCAATGGCTACATCCAGACCAACAAGTTCTTCATCAAATCGGGGACTGGGAAGGTCGCCGACTCCTCCCGCGGTTTCGACGATGACCAGGGCACCGGCGGCGTCACCAAGAAGCCCAACAGAGACATCCTCGAGCACGATCGGAAGCGCCATATTGAGCTCAAGCTTGTCGTGCTCGAAGATAAGCTCATCGATCAGGGTTTTACCGACGCTGAGATCGCCGAGAAACTTGACGAGGCTCGGAAGACTCTCGAAGCTGCTGCGGCTTCGGAGGAGCGTAGCGGACCTGGCGCCATTGTTGTGTCCGATAAGAAGTTAGTTCGCTTGTTGAAAGTTTCAGAAAAATATTGCGTTTTTTAATGATTTTGTTAATGTCTTGTATTTCTAATTAGTGTCGTATGGATTCGAATGTGGTTTTGCTAAGTAAGAATGAGATTAAAAGTTGATTAGCGTTAACTGCAAATTTTGTTACTTAAATAGGGTTTCAGATACGCAGACCCACCAAATTGCCGCTAGGAAGGAGAAACAAATGGAAACATTAAGAGCTGTTCTCGGGCTTGCTGCGCCCGAATCAGCTGACAAGAATACTGATGATATCGAAGATGGACTGAAAAGTAGTCGAAAGAATGGTCCAGAAGACGATGGCAAGTTTCAAGAGAGAAGTGAGCATGCATTTTTGGACAGGGACTATGGGCGGAAGAAACATGGGGAGGAAAAGCAGAAAGATGAGAAAGATGATAAGAAGAAGAGAGTTAAAGAATCTAAGCGAAACAAGATGGAAGAAGGTAGTAAGAGAAGGCATAAATATGATTCTTCTGATACCGAAAGCAGTGGCAGTCCTCCTCCCAAGCTTTGATAAAAACAAGCGTCGTGGAAGTAGCAGCAGTGATGAAGATGATTCGGAAGTTGAACTCCGATGATTATGATTCTGCGTCGAGTGATGATGATGCTAGAAGGGACGGTGCAAGAAAGAAAGTTGAGAAATTCAAAAAGCCTCAAAGGAGGCATGATTTAGATGAAGATGATTCTGAAGCTGATATGGGAAAGAGACAGAAGGTTGCAAAAAAGAATGAGAAAAGAAGAAATAAGAACTCCGATGATTCTGATTTTGCTTCGAGTGATGATGATGCCAGGAGCAACGATGCAAAAATGAAAGTTCAGAAATTCAAAAAACCTCAAAGGAGGCACGATTCAGATGAAGATGATTCTGAAGCTGATGTTGGCAGGAGGCAGAAGGTTGTTAAGAAACATAGTAGGAGCAGAAGGGATGACACTGACTATTCCAATTCTTCTACCAGCGGTGATGATGCTAGGAGGGACAGTTCGAAAAAGCAAGTTGAGAAATTCAAAAAAGCTACTAGTGATGATGAAGCTATGAGGGACAGATCAAGAAAGGAAGTTGAGATATTCAAAAAACCTCAAAGGAGGCATGACTCAGTTGAAGATGATTCTGAAGCTGATGTTGGAAAAAAGCAGAAGGTTGAAAAGAAGCATAGTAAAAGTAGAAAGGATATGATTCTGATTCCGCTAACAGTGATGATGGTGCTGAGGACAGATCCAGAAAGGAAGTAGAGAAATCCAAACAACCTCGTAGGAGGCATGATTCAGATGAAGATTCTGATCGTGAAGAGAAATGGTTAAGATCTAATGCAGTTGTGATGAAAAAAGTCATCCAATTGATGATGACAGGTATCATCCAAACAGGGATGATCAGTATTCAGGATTGGTAAGGCCTAGAGGAGGGCGTGATGACGTGACTGTACAACTTGAGGACGAAACTTACAGCAAAGATATTGAACCACAATGGGGTAGTAGAAGAGCTACTCTGGGTGATCAGGAATATAGAGGGAGAAAACATGGAACGTACAAAGGGGATGATGTAGGGCGTGGAAGACAGAGCAAGGATGAAGAGCACAGGGGAAGGAAGCATGGAAGAGATGAAGAGATTCATGGAGGGCGTAGAAGGCACGACAAGGATGAAGAATATAAGGGAAGGAAGCATGGAAGAGATGAAGAGGAAAATGAGAACAGAATGGTGGAGGATAACAAAGAGGAGCTTGGAAATATAAACCTGGGAAAATGGAGGAAGAATGGGGAAATAAGGATGTGGATAGAGATAAGGATTACAAGAGAGCAAAATATGATGATTCTAGATCAAATGAGAGGAGGCACAAAAGTGAAAAACGCAATGGAAGAGATGAAGAGGATCATGGAGGGCGTGGAAGGTATGACAGGGATGAAGAGTATAAAGGAAGGAAGCATGAAAGAGATGAAGGGGAAAATGAGTACAGAAAGGTGGAGGATAAAAAAGAGGAGCTTGGAAATGGAAAACCTGGAAAAATGGAGGAAGAACGGGGAAATAAGGATTTGGATTACAGGAGAGCAAAGTATGATGATTCTAGATCAAATGAGAGGAGGCGTGGAAGTGAAAAGCATAACGAAGATGATAAAAATTATAGAAAGCATGGAGAGGATGTTGAAGAGGAGCGTGGGAGTAGAAGGCACGGAAAAGTCGATGAAGAAAGAGGAAGTAGGGAGACTGAAGGAGAGACAGCTTGATTACAAGAGAGCAAGATATGATGATTCTAGATCAAGTGAGAGGAGGAGATACGAAAATGACAGACATAATGATGGTCGTTCCAGGCATCGAGACTGATATTGTGGTAAGTTATATACTATCCTCCATTGAACATGCACTGTTTACTATAAACCTAATACATTGAGCTGTCATTATCTGGAAAACAACCTGGAAAGCTATTTGTTTTGTTACTGAATAACCGACTTTGTCATAGATTGCCATGCTTTTATCTCCATGTTTCCACTGTTGTAAATAAGCTTTTTGCGAAAAAATCCTGTAAAGAGACTAGTAAACCTATCTGTTGACACGAACTGGTTTAGAACGCTATATGCATGAAAGTGTGGCTTTATGTTTATTATGACAACATCAGTCGGGCTTGTAGTGTCCAAATGCTCTTTCTTTCAAGTCAATTTTGACTCTTGCAACTCATCTCCTACCCATGGTTTTCCAAATTAAGTGTTTTAACTATAAAATATAGATTTTATAATGTCGGTAGTTCGAGTCCTAACATTAATAATGTTGTAGGTTTTTGTTGTGTCAAGGCCTGTCAAAGCTTGCTAAGTGTAATGGAGTGATCGACCACGGGGAGCTAACTGGTAATCGAGATGGAATCTCAGTTTGATGAGTGTAGTGTATCATACTTCTGAGTTGTAGTGTTTTCGTTGAATCTGTCGGAAGATCACGCGACTTATCCTTAGCACGTTTTTGACGGAGTACTTTGAATCTATTATTTGTAAGAAAATGAATTCGGGCGTTTGGTGGTGTCAAACAGGTTCTATCCACCTTAAAACCAATTGGTTATGGGTGGTGTCACGTGACACAGGTTCTATCCATCCTAAAACCAATTGGTGATGGGGAGGGTGACTTAACTCCTTATAAAACCTTGTAATAAGGTTTGTTACACGCACGAAATGGTAAAATTTCCATCCGCCCGACCGTTTAAAACTGGGTAGTATAAGTTCTAAATCAACACGTATACAGAGTTTAACAGTTCTAAATCAAACACGTATACAACAGGTAATATACCCGCTCTACGACTCTCCGAATGAGGATCCTCTTCGGATCCTTTTGTGAGGATCCCGAGGAAATTCTAATCATGTCCGTTCATCATACATCGTGCGGTCAGAAATTGTTGTAATTTTTTTTGTTTAAAATTGAATATAAACAACACTTGATAAAAACTTATCATACAATGTACGATAAACGAATGTGATTAGAGAATCTCCATAATCCTCACAAAAAGGATCTGAAGAGGATCCTCATTCCGACTCTCCCTCCTTTTGTTATTCTTTAATTTAACGAGACAACAAACTTTTCTTCAAAAGATTTAAACTCACGTTCATAAAATTTAAACTGAGAAAATCTCCTTGGGAAAAATGGAGATTTCTTCACTAACTCCCTGAGAAATTGTTTATGTAAATTGCAAGGAATCGATGAGCTATCAAGGCCGTAAGATATTTCATATTTGTTGAATATTACATTTCCTAACAACAATTATATGTCTAATTTAAGCTCCCACTTAAATAAAATGTGAATCTAAAAAAAAATTGGGAAAACGCCAGACACGGGTACATATTTCTGTAGAAATCTTCGAGTTCTAAGGCTTCAAACTTAATTGATCAAATGACTAGAGCTTCTGAATCACCCTAAGCTTGGCACTTCTAGCTCGGCTGTTGAGGCTCTCTTCCGTTTCAGATGGTGTAATTGGTCTCTTAGTGAGAATTATTCCCCTCAAGCCCTGTACCGTTTGTTTGATCCATGCTTCGTTTTCATCAATGTCGCTCATGATCTTTCTCAAATCTTTCTTCCCCGCTGCTTCTTCAATCATGTCAACGTCAACATCTCTGTCTTTGACGTTGATGATGTCTAGAAACGTTTGTTTCACAATTCTGTCCTCCAAACTGTGGAAAGAGATGACTGCCAACCTACCACCCGGTGCAAGGCAGTCAAAAGAAGCATAAAGAGAATCCTCCAGAGTCTTCAGTTCATCGTTCACGGCTATCCTCAGAGCTTGAAACACCCTTGTAGCCGTTTTAATCCAACCTTGCCGTCCTTCTGTTGCAATTGAATTCAACCTTAATAATTAAGGTTTTTTTTTTGCGTATCCATGAGCGCAACAATCAATGGTAATACGGTTCTGATAGACATATACTATGCAAAGCTAAAGTACAGGCACAATAGAACAAAAAGGCCTACCTCGACTCAGCGGAGTTGCACCTTTTATAAGATCTACTAAATCGCCAGTGGTATGCAATCCACCCTGTGATCGGGCTCTAACAATTCTATTTTGAAGAGAGAACCAGTTGCTTTCTTCCCCATAGTCTCGCAGGATGCGGCCTACCTCATTATCTGGCCAAGAGTTCAAAATGTCTTCAGCTTTCAGACTTGCCTGTCATAGCCCTACTCCAATCAATTAAATGAAACAAACATTTACAATGATGATGCAGCCACAAAAAAACATGAAATCATGCACGTCATATTTCCTCGAAAACTTTCATCCCCCTACAAACTATCACCTAGAACTTCAATGAATCAAAAGCAGTGCTGGCAGAGAATGTTAATTTGGAAAAGGGAATTCAACTGAGCTTTAGTTGGAACACAGGAATCATGGGTGTATATAACGAGGGAAACATAATTGGGGCAATTCATATCTGTACGAGCCTGCATGACACCCATCCTAAACATGTAATGCATTCCAAACCCAAACTGTGCCCTTATTAAACATGCATTACGTTGATGGCATAACCAATAACCCACCCTGCTGGAAGCACGTATATGTAAATACGGTCACAACACCAATTGCTACCCCTTGGTACGCCATTCATACACATGATAAAAAAGGCATTATAATAAGCATCACATTTGAGCTATCACATCAGCAACCCTCAAACTGGTCTTTGGACCCGGGAACACATAAAAGGTCGTACCCAGTGCACAAGGCTCCCGCTTTACGCAGGGTCTGGGAGAGGTGAATGTCGGCTAGCCTTACCCCCATTTATGGAGAGGCATCAAAGCCTCCCCAATGAGTCTTTAGATAAAAATGTTTAACTATTACCATGAAAATTGCAAGAAACCGATTGACTCACTAAGATCACCCACAGTTGATAACAACATTCTACCAGCTCAAAGATTCGAAACCACAAATGCACTCTTAAAGTTCGTAAATATATAATTAGAGCATAAAAAAGCAACTTTTTCCTAGTATCCATTTCACTCAACTAAATTAGGTACAAAAATGCCAGAACAACTCTTACCTGAGGATCCATCCTCATATCAAGAGGTCCATTAGCAAGCACACTGAACCCTCTTTGAGGATCATTTACTTGCATCGACGACATTCCCAAATCCATCAGTATCCCATCAATCCCCGTTTCAACTAGTGTCTCATCCACATCACAAAGCAGAGACTTCACATATCTGAAATTCTCCAAAAAGGTGTAAGCTTTGACGGACGAAGGATTCGGGTCATGCAAAACAGAATTGATCCGAGCTCGAGCCTTCTCAAGGGCCACAGGATCGACATCAAGCCCAACATACACTTCCATTTCCGGATGCCCTTCAATTATCTGCCAGTAGTCAACAATTAACCCAAAACCCAGCTCGTAATTACATCAAATTAAAGGCTTAAAATGCTTTCTGACAGCCAAAAGAGCTTCAGACTGCGTTTGGCAGACAAACTTAGAAGTGCTTCTAGCTCGTCGAAGCAATTTTTTAAGAAGCACTTCTTCATGAATCACTAGCAAATGCTTCTCCAAAAAGCACTCTGATTGGATTTCTCATAAAAGTTTCAACTTGTTCATAATAGCACTTCAATCAAAAGCAGAAGTGCTTTCTGTGGAAGAATTCCAAACAGGCTATAAGAACTTAAGAAGGTGGAAGAGTGATTACTGACCGCAGAGGAATGCCCGGCAGCTCCGACAGTGCAGTCGACGAAGTACCGGAGTTGCTTGGACGCCGGGAAAACATCCAGAACTTCGCCAAGCATGACCGGAATGTGGGTACCGGTACCTCCATAACGCTTAATTGTTTCCGATTGGAATTCCCTATCGGAACGCGTTCTCCTCTTCTCCTTTACCACCACTCTCTGCCTCAGCTCCTGCTTCTCCTTCCTTTTCTTGCTGGCGACGCTGCAGTTGCTTCTGGCGCTGCGTGCGGTGGTTGTGAGGGTTCTCAGGCGGAATGATAGTGAGGCGAAAGAGAAGAGCTTTGAGGTTGATGACGATAGTGTTGATGCTATTGCCATTTCCTTTTCCTAAACAAATTGTGACCACATTGATGCGGTTTTAATTTTAATTTTGTAGCCCTAAAGTGGGATTGGGATGCATGCTGGATTGGCCCAAATCCGAATCCCTAAATCCTCGATTTGATGTAAAATTCAATTTTTGGGGTTGGAATTTGCATTTTTTACATGTTAGGTTTGGGAATTTGAGATTATGAGCCGTAGATTTTGGTGTTTTGTAATGGAGATTCCTCATTGTAACTAATTTATAGTTTCGGTGATATCACATGATCAATTAGTTGACGAAAACCGTATAATACGAGTGTTTAGTGTTGTCGTGGGCTAGAGTTAGGCTAGTTTTTCAAAGCTTTTGGTAAGTTCTAAAACTTTAGGGTGTTCATTAAGAACTTACCAATATCGGCGTTTTTTATCATTAATACAAGGTTGTGTGGCAATAGTTTTATATATGGCCTTTTTATTAGTGATCCAAGATACTTAGCTGGTGGAGAATTTGTTTAAAAAGTATTCCCAAGAGCTGTGGTTTACTTTCATTTCAAGAAATTCAAAGGATTGTTGGAATCCTCGGTCTAATGCACCTGCATAGCATTAGAATACCACTCAACCAAGGAAAGGGTTGAAAACTTATTGCTTTTGCTGATAGAATTTGTTGAAAAATCCATCACACTTTGAATAGGTCTAACTTAAGCTGCTATGTCAACTGTCAAACTAAACAACCACAAGCATTTGTGACTTGGGAGAGAGGGAGAGAGAGAGAGAGAGGGAGAGAGAGAGAAAGAGAGAGAGAGAGAGAGGTGAGAGAGTGGGAGTGTGAGAGATGGCGTCCTAGCTGCTGTGTGGTTGTTTTGACTTGTTGCTACATTAGTTAGTATAACTCATCCATCCTCTATCTATTACCAACATCAATCAAACAAATCCAGAAATTTCGATAAAATTATCAGATTTGAATTACTTAATGCTATTATCAAAATAAAGAGATTATCTTTTTACTTCTTCGTGAAAAAATACTTATTAAATTACGTAATTTAAGTGTCCCGACATAAATTTATCAAAGGTGACATACAAATTAATTGACCAATAGTATGAGGATGGATGGATGGATGGAAATATGTGGTGTGGTTGTTGGCATGTTCGGCTGTCTGCTGCTCTGCTCATAATCCATTTTTTCTTCTTTTGACTTGACTACTTTACTTAAATCTATATTAACTTGTTCACACCATACTCCCCCTTTTAATATAATAATTCATCGTAAATTCTTCATTTATTTTTTTTTTCAGAGAACTTTAATGAAAAGTTTTTGATACTGTTCACTTTAACGAAAAATCATATTTTTACATTAAAATGTCAATATTGTTACTATTCACTTTACATTTTATTTTACTCTTATTATTAAAACTCAAAATTTTCAGATCATTTTCATTAATCTTTTTTTTTATATTTTATAATCTAATTCTTTTCTTATTTACTTTATGTTTTTAATTCCATGTCCACCCGTCACTGCTTTTTAATCATGAACAAAAAATAGGTCCACGGTCCACCTTCCCTCTCTCACCATCTCCCTCTCTCAACAATATAATCATTTCTAGGTCTAAAGACAGAGAGAGGCTTTGGTTGGAATTTGTGAATGGATAGCCAAGTAGAAGAAGAAAACCCGTCATCTTCTCCGGCAACAGGAAGAGGAGATGGTGGTGCTGGTGGAGGAGGAGGAGGAGTGGCGCTGCTGCCTCGTCATTTCGAAGACAGAGCAAGAGCTGGCCAGTTTCCCACTTTCATTGGCAAGCACAAACTGGCTGCTTCCATTTCCCATCTCGAAAGCCAAATCGACATCATCCAGGTCAGTATATTCTTCACAATGAATTCCATTTTTTTTTTTTTCGAGACGATATTTTAAACTGGCCTCGAGACAAGATTTGGACTTGGACTTGGCTTGCTATCCTAACCAACTAACCTAACCAACGTCTAACCAACGTCGACGGAAAAGGAAGAATTTATGGAAACTTGAAAAAGTTGTGTGATTCATATGCAGAAAGAGCTGGACCACCTTGAGACAGTAGGTGAATCCTCCATTGTCTGCAAAGAGTAAGAAAATCAAATCCCAACTGTTCATCTGTTTTTTTTCACATTTCAATCCAACGGCTCCAACCCCTCATCTATCTTTTTTTTTTTTTAATAATATTTATTTTTGTCAATTTTATACAGTCTCATTGCTACCGTTGAATCCACTTCTGATCCATTGCTTCCATGGTAAGAGATAACTCCCATCCAAACCGCCTTTTTTAAGTATCGTCGTAGCTCAGTTAGTTAACAGCGTTCAATCTGCACCCGCTATCGGTGTTCAACGGGTGATCTGATGCATGCTGTTTTGTGGTGTTCACAGGACTAAAGGACCGGGTGAAGTAGGGTGGGATAGGTGGTTCCGGGGAGCCCACAACACCAAAAATCAGAGCCGCTGGATCTGAAAATTGATCAACTTTTTTCCAATATCACTGTTTTCCCTTTCTTTTTTGTATGCATACATAGTCTTGAAGCAGAGCAAAAAACAGAGGAGGTTTCATTTGCTGCATTTTCGTCGACTATGTTTCGAATAAGCTATGGGGAAGAAAAATAATGTATGACACTGGCCAAAATTATCGTTTTTCAAATTCTAATTGTTGAAATGATAAGTTTTCAGTAAATATCTCATCGATATTTAATTTTGATCAATTCAACTGTCGAAATTTGATTAACCAAATTGCGTTTTGGGGTTGGTGATTGGAAAATTTAGACAAATAGAATGCGAATTCTTTTTCTTGCTGCTGCAATCCAAGAATACGAATGAGAGTGCATGATTCATGAGAGGAATGAACACGGAAGTCGAAACAGAGGAAGTAACACATGAAACTCTTAATAATATACTTCATAAAACTTGTGCAGTGACCAACAGCGGGAAGCTATTAGCTATCAGATAAAACATCACAACCCCAAACACTCGAAAAAACATGTACATTCGACAATATACGCCACTGTTATCAGCACTGTTCAGCACAAAAAAGAGGCACGGTAACATCCTTATCAACAGAAAAATGACCCACCACAGTGGTTAGGCCTGACCAGGAAACAGCGCGCACGCCACATCTCCTTTTCTCATGTGTCAGCGAGCAATGGCAGCATATTGCAGTTCCACTCCGCAGGCACGGGGCAGGGGTGACCTAAATTATACATGCTTTCGACAACTGCTTCTGCCAAAGAAGAGAGAACGTTCAATAATCAAAACTGAGTACCCAATTAATCAGGCAAATCACAGGGAACATTCATGCATACGCAACTAACCTCAACAATGCAGGTCATCAAAATGCCGATTGAAAATTTTGAAAACTTCAAGTCACCTCCCCTCTATCAGTATCTACAAAAACATGGATACTACATTCAAATATTAACTAGCAAAAATCACGCCTCTAAACAACTTGGGATGAAACATTTGCTGTCAACAGCGTCCCACGAAAACCCTCTTCGGTGTGTTGCACATCCATTTTCTGGTCAGATAGCTCATCTGTGGAACAATTGTCAAAATGAATGTTTAAGGTTATTGAACTTGACCATTGCACACTTCCTATGACTTTTAAGCACCATACCAAAGAAATGCGAATAAATAACAGCATGAAATTACCAGCAATATCTCGGTTCTCATGGATTTCTGAATCATTCACCCAAAGTCTATCCCCGGGGAATATATTCATGTCTGCAAGAGTAGCAGATTCATCCTCAATGACCCGAGTACCTTTGTGAAGTCCCTGGTTTTCCTTAACAATCTGCATAATTTAAAACTAATCAGATGGCATAGGAACAAAACAATTTTGATAAATAATTAACTCGTGCATTATGCTCGCATCTATGTGTTAGCTTCAAGAAGCGTACGCCAAAAGATTCCCATATCATCATTTTCAACTGGTATATGGTTGTGGAACCAGAGACTTTCAAACTTATTTGATCCCCAGTCCTTGTCTTCCGAGAGCGCTTGGAAACTCGGCGATCTGGATCAAAATTTGTTTCAGATGGTTTTAGAATTGACTTTGGAGCTTCCTTTCCATGTACAAAGTATACATATATGTCCTCATTGCAATAATCGAGCTTCCGCATTAATTCCCTGCTTTCTCTTTCTCCAATGCAGTCCTCACATATCTAGGAAAATTGAGACACCTAATCAGAAAATCTCGTAACTACGATTTCTAAATATGAGACTCGAAATTTATACAATTTTTGTGCAAATTCAATGTTGCTGGCACTTATGGTCATCATAAAAACAAAATTGATTACTAAAAGAGAGGCAGTGAGAGAGACAACAGATCTCAAGGCAACTTGAGGTTTTAAATAAGTTAACTAATGATCCGACCAGAAGACTACGCATCCAAAAGGTTCCAGATATTGGAGCATCTAGCATAGACACATTTAAAAAGAAGCAAAGAAACATGATATATAACAAGTGTCCACTATGCATGGCACGAAAACAAAACTAAAAATGGTTAGTTTTTACCTCAGGACAAGTCTTAATCACAAGTTGTCTAGACTCAACTTCACCGTTTATGTGATTTGGAGTACTGAGGTCCTCCTCACACATTGGCATCCCTTCGCAGGACCCTGCCAAATCATTTCCTTCATTACTACTTAACTCTATTTCAGCAGATATGCCTTTCTCTTCAATACCACCCCAATCCTCACAGAAGGACTTCCAGTCATTCTCAGTAATGAATATTAACCCATCCACCTATAATCCACAGATGACAAAAAAGAAGCAAGAGTTCCCACATTAGAGCATTCTCACAAGTACGACTTTGATCAGCAAAATTAAGTGAAAATTAAAAAACAAGAAAAGTCTCTTCTTTTATAAGAAACAATAATTTTACAAATGATAAAAAGACAAAAAAGGACCAACAAGTTCAATCAATACACATTCATATACTTACGGAAGGAGACTTCTGGGAAATCAGACCACGTTTCTGGACCAGATCAACAGGCCTTTCTAGAAGTTGTGAATGCTGAAACAAGGCATGAGGGAGGTTATAATAATCGCATAACAAAATAACTGAAGAAAAATAAGGCAGATTGAACTGCATGGACCAGGATAGTTCTATTATTGAGAAGACACGGACCAGTAGTTCTTAAATGCACAACACAATTTCCAGTTCCAATTATTAGTACAGAACTTGGATCAATAGTAAGGTTTGTCCCACTCCCACCCAAAGTAAAACTAAATATGTATTCAGCTTTCAATTACATAAAGACTGCATTTATGAGACTGATGAACATGAATAAAGTCGAAAAGCATGCCAAAAAAATATTACAGTCTATTAGAGGTGCCGGATATTCAATAGAAGCACTTCCGGGAAACATCTAAGTTACCTTTTCACACTTGAGCAAATCCATGATGCCCTCTAATGTTTCAGGTTTCTCCACTGAGGAAACATTCTTGCCACTTGCAGTAATGTAGTTTTTCCACTTTGAAAGCCAAGAACTGGGTATTAAGTAATATTTGCAATGCAGAGAAAGTGGCACACTTTTTCCCGTGAGTAGTTTTTCATGATTCTGGCGCTGTTTGAGCCTCACCAATCTGCAGCAAAGATACTGGTCAACACAATTATACATGCTTAACAGCTCTCCGCTACGAGTGAAAGTTTATATTACCTTAAGGAATCCTCCATACATGCAACTTCAGAGAGTTCATCATTGCATTGGGAACACTGTGCAGAGTCTGAAGGAAAAGGCAAACAACCCAAATGATCATCAGGCTTTACTGTTAAAGCATCCTTATAAAGGAAGAGCCAGAGATTCTCGGGAACAAGCAATCTCTTAGCACCAGTGGCTTGCTCAGGCATAAGTTGCCCATGAGGACACCTAATTGAAGTTGTTGGTCCCGCATCAGCTTCAGCTGGAGCATCAAGAATTTTTCTTTTAAGCCACTGTTGTAACCTACAAATAAAATTGAATTAGAAACATTAGAGAAAAAGAAATATTATGCAGCAGAAGCTATGAGAAGCACAAAAGTATTGAAACAAAGCATAGTAGCTTCCTCTGTAATGCACTATAATTAATAAATTATCCATCGGTTGTTCATATGAGAAAATCCCTAGGAAAAAGTCATATAAAAAAGTCCCTAGCATAAGAATGAAGAGGTCTGGAGGAAGGATAAAAGGCAACAAAATAGTTTGCAATCATACCATGCTTTAGAAACATAATATATTCCATCTGAACACTTCCCTGCAAGTGCATCCTCGCCAACTTGCTTCATTACTATTCTTCTATCCCTATAGCTGTCAGCACAAACTACATTTCGAGCACCATCAATAAGGCAAACCATGCAGTAGTCATCATTGGCCAGTTCTGGCCCCCCTTTATACTGAGCCAGCATTCAGTTAGAAAAGAAAAATCATCAGTAACTAGTATACATTTCATCGGAATAAAACTAAAAAGGGGAAAGAAAAGCCAAAATAAAATAAAAGCAAAAAGCAAAAAGAATAGAACATTTGATAATTCCAACACAAGAAAAACCAGAAAAAGATGAGTCAAAGTACTAATCTGGAGCCAGAAGGTATGAAGTTGATGGTAAGTAGGGTTCATAACATAAGCATCATGATGCAAATTTCTGGGTAAGTAATTATAAACAACAGATAAAGTTCACACAATTAAACGAGTCCAATATCGCATGCAAATACCTTAAAGAACAGCTTGGTCCATGCTTTAACTGACAACCGTTTCATGTAGCCAATCTTTGAAAGTGGAACTTTTCCATGCGAACATTGGATGGATGTGTTGTCAAGAGCACTGCAAGTGATTACTATGTAAGCCACAACAACAACAACAACAAAGCCTTTTCCCACTAAGTGCGGTCGGCTAAAAGGAAATGTGAACCAGAAACCCTGATTACTATGTAAGCCCAAAAAGAAAATGTGAAACCCTGACATTGTAGTTCCAGCAGAAATCAAGTTAAGAACTAAAGCAAAGACACCAAGCATATGCTTACGGTGAAATCATGCTATCAGCCCATTGACGAAGCCAGTCTGTCGATATCCAAAAAAAGGTTTCCTCAAGTTGTTGAACAGGAGCTTCAGACAAAATTGAGCGCACTTCCTGTCTTCGTTCTGTGATATTATTCATCTCTTCTTCTTTCTTAAATTTGTATTGCTCACAAGCATCAAGATATGATGCATTAAAGCTTTCAATCTCATCACAAAGATGAGATGGAAGAGAACTACAAACAGTATCACCTTCTGTCTTCCTATCATTGCCATTACATTCCACATACCCTTTCTCTTCATCCTCCGGGGTACGCCTGAGATTATACATCAGCATATATGCATCACCAGATGAAAATGTATCCACATGACTGGTAATAGATTTTGAAAGTTGTTGGTGAATGACATCCACATTATCACCATTCGAAATAGCATTCTTTTGTTCTGTGCAAGATGGATTAACAGGTTCGGGTTTAACAGGCTTGGTATTGGAACTTGAAGTCCCTTCTCCAAACGGATGAGAACCCAAGTTTGAGACTTGCTCATCGTCGAATTCCCACCATTGCCCTGTCTTCTCATCCTTGACATGCGCTACATAGTGGCCACTGTTAACTGCAGTTCCCTTGTGAATCAGCACAGCTGACAAGTCATACATTGATTCACCCTGAGAAGGTTCAGATAGCCTCTTCCTCATATCAAGTACTCCAGGAAAACTAAATGCGGAAGTAATTTTCTTCTTGGTTGTCGTCTACTGACACAAATCAATAGAGAATAAATTATTAAACAGAACAACATAATTATTAACCACAAATCAATGACAACATCAACATTAAACCATATAACAAACAAAAGCACAACCTCTACTCTGCACCAAAATCAAGCATGTGTGGTATATAAAACTGAGCTTACATGACTTTTTTGCAATCATTCTTGATTTCAACCATTGATAATTATAATTACAAAGTGAAAAGTATGCATTACCAATAATATCATAACTACCTTTGGAAGAAAAACACATCGCTTAAGTTGAAAGTTCAGAACATCAGGCAGCGTGTGCAACTTGATGCTTCGAGTAGCATCGACTCTTGCTTTACACGACTCACAAAAATATTGATTCTCTCCGTGAAGCTCTTCAACACTAAGGTAATCATCTAAACTCTCATCCAAACTTTTCAAACCCTTCACATTCAACTCCAGCTCATAGAAGTCTTCCATGTTTGAAGAAGCTTCAGAGTCTTTCCCACATTGTGAGCACCTACGCTCATGCAATTGTAAATAACATAAAGATAAAGAAAGATTTCAGAAACAATACTAGCACAAAGTAAAAGGCCTTAATACGAAGAAGTATAATTCTACTCCAATCAGGTTCGGTCTTTACCTAGTAACATGTGATACACTTCCACGAAAAAGATCTTGAACAATAGATTTTGCCTTTGAAACTTTAGAGTTGCTCAGACACCGTTCAAGCAAAGAAAGAAGTAAGGTTAGAAACTCATGACTGTCCTGCTGGACTCCATTATCTAACTCCAGTGTTTTTACAAATGGAGAGGAGTCTATAAAAGCCAATTTACTGGCATGCAACTGTGCAAAAAGCCGAGAAAGTTGATTCAACACTGGCTGCTGTTCCAAAACCTCAGGTTCAACCAAGAAGATACCTTCCCGGAAGGACTTGTTCATGTACAAACATTGGAGTATGCTATTAGCATAGCATGTTGCACCAAGATTTGTGAGGCCTGCAGGAGAATCGGCAGAAGGACGAAGGTCCTGAGAAGGGTCCGGGCCAAGAGTTTGCAGAATCTCTGATGTCTTCTGCCATAAGCCTGATTTCCTACTTCCATTAGGAGGTGGAATTAGCCCACAAAAGCAATTTGGGTTATCTTTAGTATTCACACGGCAGCCCTGACAAACTGGCTTTGAAATTTTATACAGCATATATATATCCTCATTTGTAATTTCACCTGTTGCATGTATTTTCCTACACAATACCAACCATAATATGAGCCACATAACAATGGTGCACATCAAGCAACCGATAACTCTTCTTAACATAAAATGGAAAACGTTTCTACCTCAATATTTCGGAAGTGTTGTCAACATTATCTCCTTGTCTGTTTCTTTTATTTTTACTGCGTGTACTTGGTCGGCTCATTTTAAAAACCGACCAACCCTGCAATGGACATGTACCCAGAACATGAATTCTTAGGGATACTAAAAAGTATATGCGGACGTGCATGATAATCGGGAATGAAGATCACAAATTATACTCTCTATAATCATTCTGCAATCATCTTTTTTGCAATAGGATGAAGTCAAAGTGTACAAACGGTACCCTTGCAAAACTGGCATTCACAAAAAGGGTGCCGGCGAAAGCTCACATACTAAACCAACATGTTCTACATCTTCAATGTGGGATATTGGGATCCTAACACAGTTCAAAGGCCACCCGCAAAACTAATTTTCGAGCGGTAATGGCTTTATGTATATTTATCTTCTTCCTTTTTAAGCTTTTTTTTTATATACACTTTCTGATACTCTCGTGTTTTTGTTGTCACAAACAGAAGCTTGCATTCTAATAAATTCCAGATGCAAAGACTTCCACCATGCATTCTCAAAGCATATGAAAATACAAAATGACTTCCTACCAATGATTTTCAGGCAGCAGTATCCATAAGAAATCAAAAAACAAGCAAAAAAAAATTAACAGAAAGAGAAAAAAAAAAACCTAGAAACCATAAGAACCACAAAAAAAATCATGATCGAACCAAAAAAAAGGTAATCAAATCAAAATTCAAGCATGTTAAAGCAGTAGAAAATAGAAAAAATTAAACACCAAAAAAATATATAGAGGGAAAAATCTCAAAAGGGTACCTGGGTTCTGAGGCTGAGGAGCAGAAGAAGAGGAAAGCTTGGACCTTTGGGGCTGAAATTTGAGGAATTAATAATTTTTTCAAATTAACAAAAAAATAAACTGGGAATTTGGGGGTTTTTATTTAGGTCAGCGTGCGAGGGAGGAACGAATGTCTTCGATTTTTGGTAAATCAAACAGCTTGGTTACGTTTGTATTTTTGCTAATTTTTGAATTAACAAAATAAGAGCTTATTTTTAAGAAAACTAATGAAAAGCTTGAAAACACAATAAAAATAAAATAAAGAGTAAATAGTATGAGGATTGACTTTTTAGTGTAAAATTGTGATTTTTTGTTAAAATAAACAATACCGAAAGTTTTTCGTTAAAGTACCCTTATTTTTAGCTACATTCCCTAGTCGATTTCGATCTCACTTTTGTCTCCAAAAATATAATATTCACTCTCACTTTGACTTATTTATGTGTATTCCGTTAAATAATGTTTTAGGCTTATTTTTTAGTTATGCTCACTATAACTCGATTTTACTCCCGCTTTACCTCCTTAAAATAAAAAGTCTTCACTTTATATCTTAAAATTCAAATTTTAAGTAACCCACGGTAAAAAAAAAAACAGAAAAACATCAATAAAACTAATGAGAAAGTGGGTGGAGATGAGGAAGAAGGGATGAGACCCATGAATTATTTTTGCTATTTTTCTTACTTTTTATTTAGGGTAAATCTCTATTTATTACCTTCAAGTTTCGTAGTTTTCAACATTTAGTACATCAAGTTTTTTTCATCTCAGAGTCATATCTAAGGTGTTAATTTTGGGACAGTTTCATACATCCGTTAGTCAAACTGTTAAGTCTGCCGTTAACTAATGACGTAGCGCCCATGTGGACAATGATTGGGCATCATGTGTCATCCATGTGGAAATTAAAAATAAATTATTTATAAAATAAAATATAATAATAATAATAAATAAATAAATATAATTAAAAAAAAACCCTTCTTCCCAAATCCCACCCTCCCATCACCCACCCATTCGTCTTTCCCACCCTCCAACCCTCCCATCACCCACCCTCCAACCCTCCATCTCTCACACCTCTCCTACCTCAACCCCCAATCCCCTCCCTCCCTTTCTCTCATCTGCACACCCACTCCGCACACCCACATTCAATTCCCTCTCCCTGTACATTCCACCAAAACCTTCCACACCTCCAGCTTGTGATGCTTCACACACAAGTGCAACCCATCCTAGCCTTCTTGAGTCAAAATCCGAGTCGTCGCCGGTCTGACTCGGCCACAACCGTAGCTTCCTCCTTGATCACACCCAGATGCAGGGGAGTGAACCCATCGTGATCCAACACCAAACCCAGATTTGGATTAACCCGCACCAGATTTTTCACCATCGGTTTTCAATTTTTGAATTTGTTGATGTTGAATTTCGTGGGTTTCTAATTTTTTATGGTTTGGGATGAGGTTTTTTTTAATAGTTTTGTGATGGTGAGAAAATAGTGGAAGTGCAAGAGTCGAAGAGGGAGGGGAAGCATTGGGTGCGGAGAAAGGAGGAGGAAGAGGGTGGATGTGCAGAGTCGAAGAGGGAAGGGGAGCACTGGGTGCGGAGGAAGAGAGACGATGCGTAGGCTCTCTTCCCAACTGATCCACCAGCAGGCCTACCACGTTGTGACGGCCTCCTTCTTCGATCCCACAATCGCCATCCACGACTCTGAGAGAGAGAGGAGAGAGAAACCTGAGATAGAGAAAGAAACATGCCCTTTTTCCAGTGGGGAAGACGAAGTGGGAAGGAAAAAAAGGGTTATGGTTTTTTTATGTTTTACTTTTATTTAAATTTTTTTTTATTTTTTTTAATGACATGTGGCGCCCAGTCATTGTTCACATGGACGTCATGTCATCAGTTAATGGCAAACTTAACAGTTTGACTAACGGATGTATGAGACTGTCCCAAAATTAACACTTTAGGTATAACTCTGGGACGAAAAAAACTTGATGTACTAAATGTTAAAACCACGAAACTTAAGAGTAGTAAACAGAACTTTACCATTTTTTTTTTAATATGTTACACGATGTTTATTTTTTGTTTGTTTCAATCTATGTGGCACTATTTAATTAGATATGTGAGCTTTGTATGTGTGCCACGTAATTCTTAAGTGGACCCTAATTATTTCATATAAGTAAATTTAATGGAATATGTTTGTACCATACTTAACCAATCCCGAAATTACCGAGCGCCGGTCAACGTTATACTGTCAAGGACCCATAAGAGTTTCCCTCCAACCAGGAGGCCAATCACAGCACGACACGTGTCGACATCAGAAGCCAATCATAACGCGACACGTGCCAACATCAGAAGCCAATTACAACATGACACGTGTCAATGTCATAATGAAACTAGAAACTCTATTCTATAAATAGAGATTATTCTCTCACAATCACAGCGCGACACGTGTCGACATCAGAAGCCAATCATAACACAACACGTGTCAACATCAGAAGCCAATCACAACACGACACGTGTCAATGTCAGAATGAAACTATAAACTCTATTCTATAAATAGAGATTATTCTCTCACAATATTTTCTAATGTCATTTGTACTAAATCATTCACTAGTACTCACTAAATGAGAGCTTGAACCTATGTACTTGTGTAAACCATTCATAATTAATGATAACTCCTCTACTCCGTGGATGTCGTAGCCAATCTGGGTGAACCACATACATCTTGTGTTTGCTTCCCTGTCCCTATCCATTTACATACTTATCCACACTAGTGGCCGGAGCAATCTAGCGAAGGTCACAAACTTAACACTTTCTGTTGTACTAAAATTCTCACTGATTTTGTGCATCAACATAATACAAATAAACAAACCGAAGTGGAACAAATATTAAGTTTCAGATAGTAAAATAACGACTTTGAGTTTAAGGAACAAAGTGGAATTGAAATCAAGTTTCAAAGAGCGCAACGAAAAATAAATCTTCTAAAAATATATTTTTTAATCCACATCAGCATATTTAATTTTTTTATAAGAAAAATAATATAAACAAGATAAATCAAATTTTAAATCACGTAACTAAAAATAACCCAAAAGTAAATATGGTTGGAAAAGGAAAGGTCGAGCAATGGGAAGAAACTGGAGAGGAAGGGGGAGAGCCTAGAGGCAGACAGGGAGACGAGTTTTTCACTCTTTATTGTCAAATTCAAGATCCAGTCAGAATCTCTGGAGACTTTTTACAGTTGGTTGGGGGGAAGGATCGACGCCGGATCCTTTTTCTGAGGATCCAGAAGATCTTATGATCATGACCGTTCATCGTGCGGTAAAAAATCATTTTAAATTTTAAATTTTAAATTAAATATAAATAATACCTAACGAAACTAACCGCACGATATACGATGAATGATTATGATCACAAAATTCTCCGGATTCCAAGAAAAATTATACAGTGAGGATCCCTTTCTGCCGGATCCTTTTCCGGTAGGAGGTACTTACATCATTAAAATTACAACTTTGGTACAAGTGTCATCAAGGGATGAGTGGGAATGGGATGAGCTAAGATTCTCTAGGTTAAAATGTAAAAAGTAAAAAAGTGAGGATGAAAATGAAAATAACTCTCCATCTGTATGTTTGTTCTATAAAAATTGTGGTTCCAACTTTTGTTTTGTTTTTCTAAATAGTAATGCTATGAAGACTAAATTTGTAAACAAAATTTATAAACTAAATTATGTGTCACCGATAAGATATGAGCACCTTTATCAATGCTTAAGTAATAGTCCAATTAGCAACTTACATGTCATTTATAGAACAAAATTTAGTCATTTAGTTTACATGTCATTTAGTTTATAAACGCTGGTTTATAAATGGATCCTTTTCTAAATTTATTTGGAATGAGTACTCGGTTATGTTCCAATGATTGGACACATATTTCTAGATGTTCCAATGATTGGACACATATTGCTAGAATCCATGTTGTATATTTGAAAGAGGTTGACCCCTTTGCTTCTCTCATGTTACAATCATCTTCCCATTGAGCCCCCATTTCTTCTCAGTCCACAGAGACAAAATGTAGGACTGGTGCCAACAGTTCATCATAGAAGAAAGGATTCACTAACCTGAGATCACTGACATAACATTCTCGGCCGCCTCTAATCTAGTAGGAAAGAAACCAGTAGCCAATGACTAGCTCTGCTATGGAGCTAGGTGTATACTGCCATGTCAAGACTATCTTTCGAAAGTGAGATCACCACCTCTTGTTGAAGAGGGAAAGATCACTCCTAAATGCAGCTGTCTCTACTGTCCAGTCAATTATGTTTCACTTAGTCCCTTTTTCATGGCCACATATCTTTCCGGCAAAGAAAAGGGAAACCTTTCTCTTGTTACATGAATCCAATTTTCATTTCATTTGGGAAAAGCCATATTTTTCTCAACAACGTCTTTGTCGTTTGATCCAATAGCGTCCCGTTAGATAGGAACAACTTTGATAAGAACTGATAACTCTCGGATGGAGTATTAGAACAAAAAAATCCATTAGATAATGAACTATTGGTTCTAAACCATCTATGGCGAGGAATTAATAATTCGAAGTACCTTCCTTGCGTATCCTTGATAAACTAGCGTTTATATATAGATGTAGGAAGATCTGTTTGGGAAGTAAGAATATCCGTTGACATCTCTTCATCTGCAATGAATTCTCGATGTGAAAACACATGCTGTTCTTTGAATAGGAAAAAGAGTGGATTCGTAGGGTCCCAAATGAATTGGCTTATTCGAGCCACACAACGGTTTAACAATAAAAAGTTACAACGATCGAACCTAAATCCATTCAATTACAAGTAGAAAGGAACATCATTAAACCGTACTACTAAATGGTGGTGGTATGAACATTTTTTAGAATAGTGTTCGTTTCAAGGAAGGACGGGTCGAGAAGGATACGAGATTATATTTTTTTTTTGGGCAATTTATGAATTATATTCCTACGAAAGCTTTTCATAATTAATGGTCGATTTGTAAGAACAAGTCTTATGAATGAATTTAATATATTTCCATGCTTGTTATATTCATTTTTTAGAAATACATAACTTTATTGGAAATGAGAAAATCATGAAGTGCTAAATTTAAAGGGAGCTTTAATGAAAAGGGCTTGAGCTAAGTTTAGTTTAACCAAAAACCATCATATATTATTATTTAACCAAAAGGGCTTCATATTTAATCATAAGGACACAACTAATCTATGTTAGACCTCACAAACATTGAAAACACATGGGCTGAATTAAAAGCCCAAAACGGAATAATTTTTTTTCCAATTCTTACCCCTAACGGAACCATTCCGTCAGCCAATTCTGGTAAAAAAACTGTACAACATTTCAAGTGAACAAAAGAACAGAAAAAGCAAATATTACAGTTGCTTAATTAAATCCCAGCTCGCTCGCCGTCGCAGTCTCCCACCGCGCTCGATTTGCTGCGATTTGGCTAGAAAATAAATCCCCTGAATCTTCCAGTCGATCTCGTCTGCTTGTTCTAGGTTCGGTCAGATCTTTGTCTCTTTGCTGCAGACTATTATTTATTTAATTAAATCCCGTGTCATTCTATTTGTTCGATTTGATTCTGATTCCTTTAGATGTTAGTTTCCTGAAAGTTTTTGAAAATTTTATGGTTTTTTGTTTGTTCGTTTATGGATGAATTGATGGACTGGGTAGTGGTAATTGTTTGATATTTGTGATTAGATCGATTTCTGTGTGAATTGCTTGTGGGTTTTAGATCACTTCCATGAAACCCGTTCCCTTGAAGCAATAGTAATAGTTGTTGCGTTTTGAAAGTTTGTCCCTCAATTTGTTCTAGTTAATTGTGGAATTTTTGGAGCAACTATATTTTGCCATATATTAAGCAATTGGTTGAATTTTTTTAATTTTGAACAGAGGGTCTCTTTGCTAATCTAATCTACGACCCAATGATGTGCATCTTCCTTTATTTCTAAACTAAAAGCAAAAGTTGTATATATAAATTGCATTGGATTTTCAACATGTTGTTTGTTATTTCTTTGTCATTGTTGATTAGCTTTCTACATGCTTAACCTCTATTAAGTAAACAGTTGGATACAAGTGATTTCATGTTTTGTATTAGAATGGTCGCCAAGTAAAAAATGTCGAGGCATGGAATCTCTTGAAGCAATGACAAAAGGGAGCGATCAGAGGTACTTGGGCAATACAGCTAAGCTGGAAATTGTACAGGGGGTAGTTAGGGCAGTTGCAGACAAAGGTTCTATTTTGAAGTTCATACCATACACAGTGCAAGCTGTGAAGCAAGGTTTCCAAGATTTTGGTGCTTCTTCATTGCAGTCTGCTCATGACCTCTTAAAATGGAACAGATATCAAACGGAGAAATACTTTGCCGTGTGTTTTCTTTTCTTTCAGAAATAGTGTTGGTTATTTTGGTCAAATTGCATGCTGAAGAGGAATCCAGCTCATATCACATAGATATCAAACAGAGAAATACTTTGCCCTGTTCTTTCTACATGCTTAACCTCTATTAAGTAAACAGGTGGTCAAATTGCAGTCTGCTCATGAAAATCCAGCTCATATTACACAAAAATCAATTCATGAAAATCTAGAAAATTGGATTTTCTGTAAACAAGATATGTGACGTGACAAGTAAGAAACTATTATAACCCAAGATCCAATTCCTTCCTTCCAACTAAACTTAAAATTGTGACGCAATTCACTGAGACTCCCTGCAAACAAGAACAATCACCCTCCCATCCATCCTCCCTCCTATATCGTTGGTTAACCATTTCTCTCTCTCTCTCTCTCTCTCTCTCTCTCTCTTGGTTTGCAATTGTTATTAATTATATATCCTAACACCAAATACATGAAAAACCAGGTCTACAAGAGAATAAATAGTCTAGGAAAAGAAAAGGCAATTAGGCACTCTCACCCACAAAAACATGTCCATGTACGTTCACATAATACTCGAAGAAAAACATTCTAAAAGTGGACTAGCTATTTAGTAACTTGAAACTTGATAAACAACTCAACATGTAATGTTAAATGGCATCCAAATCAGGTAGGAAATAATTAGTTTTTGGTTTAAGAAATAGTCAGTGTTTAGTTTACAAAATAGTTAGTGTTTGGTTTAAGAAATAGTCAATGCTTAGTTTACAAAATAGTGATAGTACTATTACTTGGTTTAATAAATTGTCTATTTAGTTTACGAAATAGTGATAGTACTAGTGTTAGGTTTAAGAAATAATGTGTTTAGTTTACAAGGTTTTTAGTTTAAGAAATAGTCAGTGTTTAGTTTACGAAATAGTAATAGTACTAGCGTTCAGTTTAAGAAATAGTTAGTGTTCAATTTATGAAATAGTCAGTGTTCAGTTTAAGAAGCAGTGATAGTATTAGTGTTCCGTTTAAGAAATAGTTAGTGTTTAGTTTAAGAAATATTGTTCAGTTTAAAAAGTAGTCAATGTTTAGTTTAAGAAATAGTGTTCGGTTTAAGAAGCCGTCAATGTTCAATTTAAGAAATAGTCTATTTAGTTTACGAAATAGTTAGTTTTTGGTTTAAGAAATAGTCAGTATTTAGTTTACGAAATAGTCACAGTACTAGTTTACAAAATAATGATAATACTAGTGTTTGGTTTAAGAAATAGTCAGTGCTTAGTTTACAAAATAGTGATAGTACTATTACTTGGTTTAATAAATAGTCTATTTAGTTTACGAAATAGTGATAGTACTAGTGTTAGGTTTAAGAAATAATGTGTTTAGTTTACAAGGTTTTTAGTTTAAGAAATAGTCAGTGTTTAGTTTACGAAATAGTAATAGTACTTGCGTTCAGTTTAAGAAATAGTTAGTGTTCAATTTATGAAATAGTCAGTGTTCAGTTTAAGAAGTAGTGATAGTATTAGTGTTCCGTTTAAGAAATAGTTAGTGTTTAGTTTAAGAAATATTGTTCAGTTTAAAAAGTAGTCAATGTTTAGTTTAAGAAATAGTGTTCGGTTTAAGAAGTATTCAATGTTCAATTTAAGAAATAATCTATTTAGTTTACGAAATAGTTAGTTTTTGGTTTAAGAAATAGTCAGTATTTAGTTTACGAAATAGTCACAGTACTAGTTTACAAAATAGTGATAATACTAGTGTTTGGTTTAAGAAATCATTTGATCTAAACTAAACTAGGGCTTGTATAGTTTAGTTGCTCATAGGCTCAAAAATAATTTGATGTAATTTCAAGAAAACTTTCCACATATTTTGAACTCGCCATCTAACTTTATTGGCGACAACCATGCATGATGTATCAGTCGGTAATAGGTCCTTTCTGCATGGTTAACATGCGCTCGAACAAGAAAGCAGTACCAATTCGGGTGCTCAAGCTTAATTTGTACACTTAATTCAACACCCTTGAAGGGAAGAAACTTGTTTGTAGAAAACATATCTACTTGTTACATAATCATATGTTGTATATCCTACTAAACTTAGGAACCCCAAGGAGCTGAGAATGGCCACAAACACAAGGTTAAAGGCTTGTCTGTATAGCTTCATTTTTCCTGGAGGTCCAACGTACCCCACAAGAGTTGTTCATCATGCCGCATGAGATGCATTAGATTTGCTTTTTCCCGTTGGCTGATACCCTCGGCATCTTATAAGCCTGTTAATTGGTATATCCATCATGGTCATTCCCCCTTCCTATTCGAGCATGTGATTCTCCTCCACTGCAACATGCATTGTCAGATCAAATTCCATCAAAGTGCCAATCAAGATACACGAATTCACACAGATTTCAGCACCAACTTTTTCATCATTTTCTCATCAACCAAACAGAAAAATAAAAAAATAAAAAAAAATTCGATTTGGTGTAGTTTCCTAGTGCTAAAGCGTTAAAGCACTCACCGCTGGAGGACCATACAACGATGAATGGAAGAGATGGAAAATATACAGAACCAAAGTCTCCAAAGTATATGTTGAAAACAAACCATGATGGGCACCAAGAACATCTTTTCAAACGCAGTAGCATACTAATTAAAGCAAGGTGCTATTATGAGAGCCCATCATGGATATGTTTAGGGAAGCTAAATAACGAGGGACATACATCCAAAAAATCACAAACCACTCAGATCACCAAAAACATATCATAAGATTAAAGTAAAACTATATGAAAAGAACAGAAGCAGGTGGAGTCACCACTCAACAGAGTACGACTAATTACATACCATTCAAGGTTATCGGTTATAACTTATAAGGCATAAGTCAGCATATACTTTTAATAGAAGACTTGAAATACCAGTTTCATTAGACAACTCAGAGCTTCCCAAAAAGAATCCGATTATACGAATGAAATCTGGTAAATCATTTAATTCATTTGTGAGAAATTGAACTTCATTTTCAATTCAGCTCTGTGTGAATGACTGCACATGAAAGCATAGTGTACATAGCCCTCCAAACTGTGTGAAGGAAATATCGACCCCAATATTTTGTACAAGGCACTTTACAAGCTTGACCTGCCACAACAAAAACAAATAGTCTTACAGAGGAAAATCAAAAGTTTGTTAACTAGAATCAAAATAATGACTAATGACATAGACAAGCACCTAATAATTTAATTAAAGGGAAATGCAAGTTACACAACATCAACTCAGCACAAAAACTTTACTAGACATAGATGGCAGCGTCAACACTAAGTTGTAACTTATACCTATCATCAATCTAATAAAGTTAAGAGGTAAAAGCTAAAAACCTTAGCCCGAATCAACTAGACATCTTTCACCATAAACTCAGCAGCCATATTTTGATATTCCCTTTCAAGGACAGTGCAAATGTCATTGGCCAGCGCCTCCTCAACATTCACAACACCGAAAGCAATCAAATCAATATCTCCATCAGGCAGATAGGTCTTTAGAGGTACAACTAAATCGTGGCAAGGTAATTAAATGAATATTGTCATTTATCATTTTCGCTAATGCGAAAGGTCAATAGAAATAGATAAATAGCAGCAAGGAAAGTTTCAGCTCCAGACAACAAATTAACCTAAACAAACAGTTTATATGCAGAATTCAAGCTTACCCAAATAAATGTTCATGCCCAATTCACAAACTATACATACAAATATATCAGACATTGGTTGTTTTGTAGCTCAATAAGCACAACAATTTGAATAAAAAAGTCAGACAAAGATTTATACCTTTTTTTTCTGAGATTTGTGCTTGGATCCATGTCAATATTAGATGCATGCACATAAATATCGAAGTCTAGAATAATATGAAACAAAGAAAAGAGATGATACATAGTAACAACTCCAAACTGACACAATCGAGACGGTGAATTTCCGATCGGAGCTGTAGTCATTCGTCAGAAGATCTGCAACAGAAGCCAAAATGCAAGGTTTTAGATGCTAATTACGCGCAATCGAGAGACGAAAACACAGTAGAAATATCGCAGAGACGAAGAGAGAGAGAGAGAGAGAGAGAGAGAGAGAGAGAGAGAGAGAGTGAAAATGATTGCTTAACCTTGCTTTTTTGCCGATGGTTAAAAGTCCAGGTCCCTTGCTCATCTTTATTGGGAAATTTTGGGAGAGAGAATCGGTGATCTTCTGCGATTTTGACAGAGATGAAGACGGCTCAAAATTAAGTTTGGGGCCGGATATGTGGGTTTTGCATACTGGCAAAGACAGAGATGGAGCTGCGATGCGAAATTAGAAAGAAAAATGAAAGGTTTTGAATGCCAAGAAGAAATGGGGGAGACGGACAATAGCAGAGAGATCCTTCATAAATGAAGGGAGATATTAGACGGACGTAGGCTTTGCCGTCAGGGACAAAATCGGAAATTTAATATTTGGGCCATTTTAATTGGGCTGGTTTAGTATTGGGCTTTGTCCTAACCATTAAATAAAGTTAGTACATGGTTTTTGGTTAACATTTAAAGTTTTCAAACCCTTTTCATTAGTTTTCCTAAATTTAAAACCCATGTGCCCGTTGGATTTGTCATTCACATTTCTTGAAAATACGTTAATTATATGACACATAAAGTTGCACCAATTCAAACACAGGACAGAAAGACAATTAGAAATTGGAATAATGTCATTTCTCATTCCGAACAAAAATGCATGTTAACCCTATAATTTCATAGATTGAGCTATTATTGACACTCCAAAGAAAAAGAGCATTCCTTTTACTTAACAAGGTTTTCATTTTTAACATATAGCTTACAATGCATACATACGGGCAGCCAAATTAATTAGAGCAAATGTGTTGACTCTATACACCCGAGTTTGAATCCTCTCACTTACATTTTATAATTTAAAGTAAAACATGACTTGAATTTACCTTTTTTTAAAAGTATGTATTGGCGTAGTTCAAGTTTTTGCCCTATTCAACAAAGGAATATTTTGGTTAAAAATATAATTAAAAAAATAAAAGAAATAACGAAGAGAGAAACCTAGCGGTAAAAGTACTTTCTCATCCTCCCCTAAATCAAAATAATAATAATAATAATAAACAAATAAAATGTAGCAAAACCTCACCACTCAAGCAAGACTCTTCTGTATCACTTGCAGTAGCACTAAAGTTTGAATTTGTTCTGTATATGAACCCTAACTGTATAGCAGCTCCAACAATTGAACAAGATAAGAAAATAACAAAATGAAAGCTCAAAGATGCACAAAATTACAATCAATCCGCGTGTTGTACGATCATAAAGCCTCGAAGTTACAACCAATCTGCGTATTCTATGACCTTAAAGCCCGGAAAGTTTCTGGCAAGGCACCTCTGACATTTTCTTGTACATGAGTAACACAACAATCATATATAAATCCACCAGCAGAAACCTACAAGGGGAAAACAAGGCCAGATCGAAGAAAAGAACATCTTAACCCTACTCATGTTTTTCTAAACGAACTGTATCGGCCAATGCAGGCCCTTCGGTTACTTCCTCAATCTCTGAACCAGCTTTGACCGGGCTGGTACTTGTGAGTACACTGTCATCCAGGGAATCACTTGCTTGCTTTGTCGGCTCACCGATGACCCCTGCTCCCAAATTGCCCAAACTAGGGGTGTTAGAACCAGAAGTACTCCCTTCCAGATGTTTTGGCTGATTTAAGGCGTGACAGTGCGGGCAAAAATAAGTGATGTAAGGGAAATCTTCCTTCTTAGCAAGCCCTGCAAAGAGAGAAACATATGACCATTGTTAGATTCAACCAAAAGAATGAAAGAAAACAAACACTGAGGAAAGTACACGAGTCTGCACAATGATTCGAACTTAACTTTCGGTTCTAATCATGACTTTACTTCACTTGCTTAATAAAAACATAAAAGAAGTAACAGTACTAGGATTCAGGTGTTGATAACTTACCATTGTGCATATGACAGTTGCCACATATGAGCGCATAAGACTGTGTTGGATCCTCACCCACAAGTAATGCTGCAATCCGAGCAATCCATCCTCCATCCTGTGGAGATGATCCTTGAGGATTATGATGACTAACAACTAGCTGATTATACTCAGAAGTCTGAGCACCATCGGACCTTGCAGAACGAGGTGTCTCTTCTTCAAGAGGATTCAGTGGAACACTCCCTGTACTATTAGATCTGGTGTGTACTGGTTTACGGTTTCGAAGTTCACCAGAATGGACAAGTTCAACATCATGGCTTTTCCCTGTTGAGACATTACCCTTAGTTTCATCTCCCACAAAAAACTTCAAGCCTGAATCTGTACCCAGCTTTGATGCCAGGACAGTTGCAGCAGCTGCCTTTGCTGCTGGGTCAGGATCATATCTCTGCATAAAAGAACATAACTTAAGCATATACGAAGACAACATATAAAGACAACCATGGTACATCTACCATTATTCAAACACAAACCAATGAGTTCCCCAAAAACATAGATAAGTTAAATAAAATCGAGCAAAGGGGTACAATAATTGATCTGAGGATGCCTTTGTCTCACAAATTTTCAATTAATGCACATGATCTCCAGAAATTCTTCCAAACAGTATTTGCAATAACATTTAAGAAACTCTATCCATTCAAACCATCAAATGAGATAATATGAGATGCAAGGGTAAACATGCATCATGATCTACCCAATTCGCCTGATAAAAATTCAACAAGTTAACAGAAAATACCAAAGAGAATGCAGTAATGAGACATAAATACATACAATGAATGCAATATAGCAACAAAACTCTCTTCAAACCATTACCTGAATCAGTTGTTGAGTACTGTAATAATTCGTCCTCTCTTTAAGTTCATCAATTTTTGCTTGCCTTTCAGCCCGAAGCCTTTCCAGGGTTTTGGTGTCCTTGCGATCTCCTATACATTGAAACATATGGTATCAAATTGCTGACGCATATTGGCGCATCAACATTAGACAAGTACCCTCCACTTAGTTGCAGCATCCTATTTGGAAAATGGAGTTATGGAAATAGATGGGTTCATATACGAATGATCAATTATTCACCAGACATTTTAATCAACAGTAATAAACTAATGAGAACATTGTACTTCTAGTTTCTAGCCTTCTGTTAATGATCCATTACAGTACCAACATGGCACTAAGCTCCTAAACCCATACGTTTCATACTTCAATATGGACTTCATACGATACAGACATGCATGAATGCTGATAAATAGACTCACAACATACATAATTTACAAAAGTAACATATCAAGAAAATCAAGACGGGCATGAGATATGTACAAATTGAAACAGTACGGAACTTCGAACTCTGTGAATACATTTTCCCTGCTCTAAATGCCTTATGATGAGAAGCTGCACACCATGTGCACTAAGAATATATGACGAGGCTTAAAAAACTCAATAAACAAAGTCGGAAGCCACCAATGCAAGGATAAGTTCTAGCTAATACACAACCTGAAATTCTACCATAAGCACGGAAACCAGACACCTTTGCAAAACAAGTGTTCCAGATATGACCACATGAACATAAAAAGAGTAAGCAAGCGGAAAAGTTCTAGTTAGACACTCACGCATCTTTGTGAAGCTCATAAACGCTGAATAAGTAACAGAAGATATAGCAGGCAAAAGAAACATGGGCAGAATACGAAATGTCCTCATCTTCCAATCTAAATCCGTCGCTCTCGTCGTTACTATAGCATAAGCAATTGCAATAACCTGAAATTGACAAAAGTATGCAAAACCCAGCATTCTTCTCTGATACCATCACACTTGAAAAACTCTATATTCCAAGAAGAAACTTGACAATTGTTATGGTGCATTATCAAGACTTTTATTGGACATTGCAATGAAAAATAAGAATTTTTAACAAAGCCCTAATTAATGGGTTTTACTATAATAACACGATTAATTAAGCAAAGCAAGAGATTTTCAATTACCTCAAAGAAGACGGAGAAGAGAATGAGATTTCTGGCCATGCGCCTCCAAGTAATGGACCGCCTCTGCATTCTAGCGAGGACAGTGGCTTCCTCTTTCGAAATGTACTGAAGCCGCTTCTCGAAATCGTCGCCGTGTAGTCGGAAGATCCCACTGAACATTCTGGACAAAATTCCCTGGCGCTTCTTCTTCGCAACCGCAGGCGCTGCAGCCGCCGCAGCAGCGTCCTTCTTGTCGCCTTCTCCTCCGACGGCTTTATCCTCCGCCATTTCACCAATTTTCGGATTCTCTATCTCTTTCTATAATAAAATAACAAATTGAAAGCGAATAGCAAATCAAACATCGATTATGCAAAATACAGAGATGAACTCAGATCCGGAAGATTATGAGAGTTGTGGGAGAGAGAGAGGAGGAGGACCTTGAAAATGGCGATGGCGGATCGGGAGAAGGTTGAATCGATGGAACTTCTTTCTGGGTGTTGGGGGTAATGATGGAAATCGATAAAGGAAGAGAAGTCCGTGAGAGCGACGCAACGCAGAGCTCTGATCGATGAAGAGAGAGAGAGAGAGAGTATCGGCGATGGAGTGAGAGTGTCGAGGGAAAAGGAGGAGAGAAAGGGCGCCTTCACAAATGGGGTGTTTTTTTTTTAATTTTTTGGTTGCTTTCGTTGTGTTCTGGGTTTTTTTTTTCCACGCACTATTCAATTAGACGCACCACACGAATGCCTACGCGGGGCCGGATAACACGGTGAGTGGGACCCACATCGGACCGCGGGGATCCTGTTCGTTGGATTCACGACCGACCCCCTGGCCAGATCTCCAACCGCGCTGAGCTGGACCTTAATAAAACACCCCCGCCAAAAAGTCTATTTGGCAACCTACCCAACCACCTATCCACATAATTAACTAATTTTTAAATTCTTTGTTATTTTTTTAGGGTAAAATTGTTTGTCCTTTTTCTTTAATCAAATATTTTTTATCCTTTTAAACATGCATTAATAATAGAGTAGTGCAATTCACACTCATTTCTATTTCTCACATACCGTTGTTAATTATTATCTATTAATCTTCTTTAATTTATTCAATTCGACAGTTGAAAAATGAAAAATGGTGTGTGAAAATTACAAATTAGTGTATGAATAACACCACCCTTATATCGAAAGATAGCCAATGATATAAGTATAACACCTTCACGTATGGGATAAATTTCATCTCCTAAGCCCTCGTTGATGGTATAACGTGAGAGAAGTTATTTTGCAAGTTAGACTCACTTTTGATTTATTATGTGTTAGTAAATGCACGATATGTCTGGAAGAGATTGATAACCCTACCCACTTGGTAACTTGTGAAGGAAGGAAAGGAAAAGAATCTTACTTTTGAGATCCTACAACAAAGAAGCCAGGAAATCGTTTTCCAAAAGAAAGCATTTCAGGTTCCTTTTCTTACCTTCGGAAGGACACAAAGCTTAGCATAAAGGGTTTGTTAAAAGTTTTACCAAGGAATAAGGTTGACTATCACGGGAGCGACTGCCGATTCCCATTTCACCGCTCCCATCGCCTCTTGGTTTTCTTCAGAATTATGCAAGGATGACTCAGAATCTCATGGTTATGAACACTTGAGATCAATATGTTAGTCTCTCTACTATGAAGAGCGAAAAGTTTAACGCAAAAATCTAGTACTTCGCGGTAATTTTCCAACCTGCAAAGTTTTTCTTCCACAAGCAGAAACTGCCAATTATCAGAAGGGATTATATGGAATCTATAGCCTCCCAAACTGGAAGAATTACAGGGTATTGAATAACAACAACAACAACAACAACAAAGCCTTTTCCCACTAAGTGGGGTCGGCTATATGAATCCTAGAACGCCATTGCGCTCGGTTTTGTGTCATGTCCTCCGTTAGATCCAAGTACTCTAAGTCTTTTCTTAGAGTCTCTTCCAAAGTTTTCCTAGGTCTTCCTCTACCCCTTCGGCCCTGAACCTCTGTCTCGTAGTCACATCTTCGAACCGGAGCGTCAGTCGGCCTTCTTTGCACATGTCCAAATCACCAGAGCCAATTTTCTCTCATCTTTCCTACAATTTCGGCTACTCCTACTTTACCTCGGATATCCTCATTCCCAATCTTATCCTTTCTCGTGTGCCCACACATCCCATGAAGCATCCTCATCTCCGCTACACCCATTTTGTGTACGTGTTGATGCTTCACCACCCAACATTCTGTGCCATACAACATCGCTGGCCTTATTGCCGTCCTATAAAATTTTCCTTTGAGCTTCAGTGGCCTACGACGGTCACACAACACGCCGGATGCACTCTTTCCATCCAGCTCGTATTCTATGGTTGAGATCTCCATCTAATTCTCCGTTCTCTTGCAAGATAGATCCTAGGTAGCGAAAACGGTCGTTTTTTGTGATCTTCGCTAGATTGCTCCGGTCATTAGTGTGGATAAGTATATAAATGGATAGAGATAGGAAAGCAAACACAAGATGTACGTGGTTCACCCAGATTGGCTACGTCCACGGAATAGAAGAGTTCTCATTAATTGTGAAGGGTTTACACAAGTACATAGGTTCAAGCTCTCCTTTAGTGATTACAAGTGAATGATTTAGTACAAATGACATTAGGAAATATTGTGGGAGAATGATCTCGTAATCACGAAACTTCTAAGTATCGGAGTGTGGTGTCGTCTTGACTTGCCTTATCTGTCTCATAGGTAGATGTGGCATCTTCTCTGGAAGTACTCTTCCTCCATCCAAGGGTGGTATCTTTAACTGGTGGAGATGCACAAGGTAATGTATCAATTTCACTTGAAGCTTACTTGTAGTTTCAGGCTTGGTCAAGCGCGATACAAACCATGTAGTAGGAGTCCCCCAAGTCGCCGAGCTAGGGGGTCTGCTGAAAGAGGTGACAGACAAGGTAAGCAATCAGAGCTCCGACTGATTGTTCACCTTCTCCCCATCTTGCAGCAGCATGAAGGATAAAGAGAAGAAAAATGAGAAGAGATGATATGAGATACTTTTGCTTTTGAAGAAGTAACTTTCCACAGGCTTATTCTTGAACTGAGCTGGAGGGTTTTCTGGTTTCCTCCAGAGTATAAGGCCGACTGAAGAATTTGAGGGTCAAAACAAGTCCATCAAATCTAGAGTACGTTCCACCCTGCTGATATGGGATACTTTTGCTTTTGACAGAGTAATGGATGTATCGGCACGTGTGCTGTTACGCTTGTCTCCACATGCTTCCTTGTATCCTTCGCACTTGCCCTATCTGTTCCTCAAGCAGATGCGGAATCTTCCCTGGGAACATAAGATGTTGAAGATGAGTACTCGAGAGCAATGTCAGGTAAGTAATCAGGTAAGGGGTTCCAGGCAGTCAGTTCCTGGCTGGAAGCTTGATTCCAAGTGCTGACTGATTGCTCTCTTTCTCCTTGTCTTGCAGGTAAAAACAAGGCCAAAAGAAAAGACAGGGAAAAAGCATGATATGGGATACTCTTGCTTTTAACCCTGATGATATGAGATATTCTTGCTCTAGTATAGCTTGTTTGCAGAGGTATTATCGGGGGGAAATAAAGCTGAATATTTCGAAAGGCTTCGTTGGGAGTGCCCTCTCAGATATGATGAAGGGTTGAGCATTTTTGCAGGTCTGCCTGTCCGTTGGGGATGGAGGTCGACATATATAGGAGTCTCCCTAACAACAAGTAGTAATGTTATTCCTTTACCCTGCTTGGTCATAGCACGGTAGTGGGAGCTGCCAGTTTCACATGTTTTAACTCTGTCAGAGCACTTTGAAAAAGTGGTCTGTGGTATCTGGGTCTCGAGATTCGGAGAACGATGCCTCTTCGATTTTTGAGAAAGTAATCATGCTGGGGGTCTGACTCTCGAGATTCGGGGAGCAGTGTCTCTTCGATTTTTGAGGAAGTAATCATGTTGGGAGTCTGGCTCTCGAGATTCGGAGGGCGGTGCCTCTTCGATTTTGGAGCAAGCAAACTTGTTGGGAGTGTTGTCTCGAATGTGAGTAAAGGTTGGGCATGTTTGCTAGTCTACCTTGCCACGAAGCACAAAGGTAGTGGGAGCTGAGCTGCAAGCTTCACGTGCTCAACTTTGGCAGAGAACTTTGGCAAAGTTATCTGTGGTACCCATGAGCTATTGTTGCGTGTGGGAAGTGGGTGATTGAACAGTAAGATTCATGTGCTTTCTACTTCACCAGAAGTCTTCGACAGAATGCCCATAATTTCTGCAAAGCTGAGTGTGCGTGTGACAGGTGCTGACAAGGCTAGAAAAGTAGGTGCCTCTTCGAATTCTGAGATCGGCCCTCGTGGTCTCTGAGCAGCCCAGCTTTTGAGAAAGCGAGCGCCTCTTCGATTGATTCGGAGAACGATGCCTCATCGATTTTTGAGAAAGCAATCATGCTGGGGGTCTGGCTCTCGAGATTCGGGGAGCAGTGTCTCTTCGATTTTTGAGAAAGTAATCATGTTGGGAGTCTGGCTCTCGAGATTCGGAGGGCGGTGCCTCTTCGATTTTGGAGCAAACAATCTTGTTGGGAGTGTTTTCTCGAATGTGAGTAAAGGTTGGGCATGTTTGTTAGTCTACCTTGCCACGAAGCACAGAGGTTGACACACAGGGACTTTCCAATTATCCAGCAATGGTACTGTTCCTTTACCCTCTCTTCGATTTTTAAGAAAGTAGTCATGTTGGGAGTCTGGCTCTTGAGATTCGGAGGACGGTGCCTCTTCGATTTTGGAGCAAGCAATCTTATTGGGAGTGTTTTCTCGAATGTGAGTAAAGGTTGGACATGTTTGCTAGTCTACCTTGCCACGAAGCACAGAGGTTGACACACAGGGACTTTCCAATTATCCAGCAGTGGTACTGTTCCTTTACCCTTGTGGGTAATAATATGGTAGCTAGACCTTCAAAATTTATGGGTCTAAACTTTGTTAGTGCTGTTTCTTTGCTATTCTTTTACCCTTCTTGGTCAGAGCGATGTAGTGGGAGCTGCAAGCTTCACGTGCTCAAC
Source organism: Malus domestica (assembly GCF_042453785.1). Lineage (NCBI taxonomy): Eukaryota > Viridiplantae > Streptophyta > Magnoliopsida > Rosales > Rosaceae > Malus > Malus domestica. The sequence goes on along the minus strand of NC_091675.1, from coordinate 7,786,155 downwards.
TTTGGCAGAGAACTTTGGCAAAGTTATCTGTGGTACCCATGAGCTATTGTTGCGTGTGGGAAGTGGGTGATTGAACAGTAAGATTCATGTGTTTTCTACTTCCCCAGAAGTCTTTGACAGAATGCCCATAATTTCCGCAAAGCTGAGTGTGCGTGTGACAGGTGCTGACAAGGCTGGAAAAGTAGGTGCCTCTTCGATTTCTGAGATCGGCCTTCGTGGTCTCTGGGGAGCCCAGCTTTTGAGAAAGCGAGCGCCTCTTCGATTTCTGAGATCGGCCTTCGTGGTCTTTGAGCAGCCCAACTTTTGAGAAAGCAAACGCCTCTTCGATTTCTGAAGCTCCGTCGAGTGCCTATTTTTATAGGGGCTGGCATTAAGTTCCAAAGCACACTTGAATCTCCACCAGTAGAAGCTTCATTCTTGCACTTCTAAGATCTTGATTTGTCCGACCTCTTCTCTCTTCAACACCTTTGAAAATGTCTGGCCCCTCCGACCGTCGTTTTGACTTGAACCTTGTTGAAGAGGCAGCCCCGCCTTCTCCAGACAACATATGGCGCCCATCCTTCGTCTCCCCTACTGGTCCTCTTACCGTTGGGGATTCCGTGATGAAGAATGATATGACCGCTGCGGTGGTGGCCATGAACCTTCTCACTCCCAAAGATAACAGACTACTTTCCAAACGGTCTGATGAGTTAGCTGTTAAGGATTCGCTGGCTCTCAGTGTTCAGTGTGCAGGTTCTGTGTCTAATATGGCCCAACGCCTATTTGCTCGAACCCGCCAAGTTGAATCATTGGCGGCTGAAGTGATGAGTCTCAAACAGGAGATTAGGGGGCTCAAGCATGAGAATAAACAGTTGCACCGGCTCGCACATGACTATGCTACAAACATGAAGAGGAAGCTTGACCAGATGAAGGAAACTGATGGTCAGGTTTTACTTGATCATCAGAGATTTGTGGGTTTGTTCCAAAGGCATTTATTGCCTTCGTCTTCTACGGCTGTACCGCGTAATGAAACTCCAAATGATCAACCTCTGATGCCTCCTCCTTCTAGGGTTCTGTCTAGTACTCAGGCTCCAAATGATCCCCCTCCGGTGCCTTCTCTTTCTGGGGCTCTACCGACTGCTGAGACTTCTCCTAAGCAACCTTTGTGAAGGCTCCCTCTTGTGTGTTTATTTTGACTCATGTATATGTACATATTTGTAGCTTATCGGGGATATCAATAAATAAGTTTTCCTTCATTTCAACGTATTGTGTTAAATACACCAAAGCCTTCTTCGCTAAGTTCTTTGAATTTTCTTTTGTTGAAGCTTGTATGTTGAAGCTTTCTGAGTGGAGCATGTAGGTTGGGGTAGTGTTCCCTTAATTTCCCGAGTGAGGAAAACTTCTCGGTTGGAGACTTGGAAAATCCAAGTCACTGAGTGGGATCGGCTATATGAATCTTAGAACGCCATTGTGCTCGATCCTGTGTCATGTCCTTCGTTAGATCCAAGTACTCTAAGTCTTTTCTTAGAGTCTTTTCCAAAGTTTTCCTAGGTCTTCCTCTACCCCTTCGGCCCTGAACCTCTGTCCCATAGTCGCATCTTCTAATCGGAGCGTCAGTAGGCCTTCTTTGCACATGTCCAAACCACCGTAATCGATTTTCTCTCATCTTTCCTTCAATTTCGGCTACTCCTACTTTACCGCGGATATCCTCATTCCTAATCTTATCATTTCTCGTGTGCCCACACATCCAACGAAGCATCCTCATCTCCGCTACACCCATTTTGTGTACGTGTTGATGTTTCACCGCCCAACATTCTGTGCCATACAGCATCGCCGGCCTTATTGCCGTCCTATAAAATTTTCCCTTGAGCTTCAGTGGCATACGGCGGTCACACAACACGCCAGATGCACTCTTCCACTTCATCCATCCAGCTTGTATTCTATGGTTGAGATCTCCATCTAATTCTCCGTTCTTTTGCAAGATAGATCCTAGGTAACGAAAACGGTCGCTCTTTGGTATTTCTTGATCTCCGATCCTCACCCCTAACTCGTTTTGGCCTCCATTTGCACTGAACTTGCACTCCATATATTCTGTCTTTGATCGGCTTAGGCGAAGACCTTTAGATTCCAACACTTCTCTCCAAAGGTTAAGCTTTGCATTTACCCCTTCCTGAGTTTCATCTATCAACACTATATCGTCTGCGAAAAGCATACACCAAGGAATATCATCTTGAATATGTCCTGTTAACTCATCCATTACCAACGCAAAAAGGTAAGGACTTAAGGATGAGCCTTGATGTAATCCTACAGTTATGGGAAAGCTTTCGGTTTGTCCTTCATGAGTTCTTACGGCAGTCTTTGCTCCTTCATACATATCCTTTATAGCTTGGATATATGCTACTCGTACTCCTTTCTTCTCTAAAATCCTCCAAAGAATGTCTCTTGGGACCCTATCATACGCTTTTTCCAAATCTATAAAGACCATGTGTAAATCCTTTTTCCCATCTCTATATCTTTCCATCAATCTTCGTAAGAGATAGATTGCCTCCATGGTTGAGCGCCCTGGCATGAACCCGAATTGGTTGTCCGAAACCCGTGTCTCTTGCCTCAATCTATGCTCAATGACTCTCTCCCAGAGCTTCATTGTATGACTCATTAGCTTAATACCCCTATAGTTCATGCAATTTTGTACGTCGCCCTTATTCTTGTAGATAGGCACCAAAGTGCTCGTTCGCCACTCATTTGGCATCTTCTTCGTTTTCAAAATCCTATTGAAAAGGTCAGTGAGCCATGTTATACCTGTCTCTCCCAAAAGTTTCCACACTTCGATTGGTATATCGTCTGGGCCTATTGCTTTTTTATGCTTCATCTTCTTCAAAGCTACAACCACTTCTTCCTTCCGGATTCGACGATAAAAAGAGTAGTTTCTACACTCTTCTGAGTTACTCAACTCCCCTAAAGAAGCACTCATTTCATGTCCTTCATTGAAAAGTTTATGAAAATAACCTCTCCATCTGTCTTTAACCGCGTTCTCTGTAGCAAGAACCTTTCCATCCTCATCCTTGATGCACCTCACTTGGTTTAGGTCCCTTGTCTTCTTTTCCCTTGCTCTAGATAGTTTATAGATATCCAACTCTCCTTCTTTGGTATCTAGTCGTTTATACATATCGTCGTAAGCCGCTAACTTAGCTTCTCTGACAGCTTTCTTCGCCTCTTGCTTCGCTTTTCTATACCTTTCACCATTTTCATCGGTCCTCTCCTTGTATAAGGCTTTACAACATTCCTTCTTAGCCTTCACCTTTGTTTGTACCTCCTCATTCCACCACCAAGATTCCTTTTGGTGTGGGGCAAAGCCCTTGGACTCTCCTAATACCTCTTTTGCTACTTTTCGGATACAACTAGCCATGGAATCCCACATTTGGCTAGCTTCCCCCTCTCTATCCCACACACATTGGGTGATTACCTTCTCTTTGAAAATGGCTTGTTTTTCTTCTTTTAGATTCCACCATCTAGTCCTTGGGCACTTCCAAGTCTTGTTCTTTTGTCTTACTCTTTTGATATGTACATCCATCACCAACAAGCGATGTTGATTAGCCACGCTCTCTCCTGGTATAACTTTGCAATCCTTACAAGTTATACGATCCCCTTTCCTCATTAGAAGAAAATCTATTTGTGTTTTTGACGACCCACTCTTGTAGGTGATCACATGTTCTTCTCTCTTCTTAAAGAAGGTGTTGGCTAAGAAGAGATCATATGCCATTGCAAAATCCAAGATAGCTTCCCCATCCTCGTTTCTCTCCCCAAAACCATGGCCACCATGAAAACCTCCATAGTTGCATGTCTCCCTGCCCACGTGTCCATTTAAATCTCCTCCTATAAATAACTTCTCCGTCTGAGCAATTCCTTGCACCAAGTCTCCAAGATCTTCCCAAAATTTCTCCTTCGAACTCGTATCCAACCCTACTTGAGGTGCGTACGCACTAATCACATTGATAAGTTCTTGTCCTATTACAATCTTGATTGCCATGATTCTATCTCCTACCCTCTTGACATCTACAACATCTTGTACCAAGGTCTTGTCCACGATGATGCCAACACCGTTTCTCGTTCTATTTGTGCCCGAATACCAAAGTTTAAACCCTGAGTTTTCTAGATCCTTTGCCTTACTACCAACCCACTTAGTTTCTTGTAGGCACATAATATTTATCATTCTCCTCACCATAACTTCCACTACTTCCATAGATTTTCCCGTTAAGGTTCCTATATTCCACGTTCCTAAACGCATTTTGCTCTCTTGAACTCTACCCTTCTGTCCTAGCTTCTTCACCCTCCCCCGTCTAATAGGATCAAAGTACTTCTTTTGTGTGTCCCGGGTAAAGTTGATAGGAGCATATGCTCCCAAACAACTTTGAGTGGAGTCGTTCGAAAAGAAGTTTCTATGGCCCCCTTGCTCATTTAACACTGCATCCGGGTGCCGATGGAGATACAGCGACCCTTGCTCACTTATCACTGTGCTAAGACGGGCGGACTGTGCATGTAGGCAATCAATCCTGTATCCACCTCTTGTATATACGGCATATCATCTGCACGTGAAAATAAAGCATTCAAAAGAACGATCTTGTTCTCATTACATCGTGAAAATAAACCATTCAAAAGAATGATCTTGTTCTCATTACATGTGTGAGTTCGGTCATGTTATCTTTAAGTTTTAAACACAAATAATTCTCAATAAAATTGCACAGACTAATTCAGATACGTTTTGGCTCAATAAAACTGGACACTTATCCCTAAATAACGTAAAATGCTTATGAAGCATTACAAGAAGTATGACTATATAATAAGAAATCTGAAAGTCATGTATCAGGTAAGATGAATATAAGTTGGTAGGAAATTGATTGAATGAACCAACCTGAACAACTATAGGTGAAGCATTCATGCCAAAGTCCGGTTGAATATACTCCATTGCGTCAGGATTTGTCATTATAATGGTGGTCAAAATTGTAGGATGTTGGGCTCATCCAATATTCACAAGTATATTAAAGCATCCTGATTTCCATGAAAGGAATGATCAGATCTGGCCCCAAGTTTTAGGAGCAGGACCGTCAAGCTGAAGACTGCTTTGATCCTGTAAGATTTTTGCAAAGAACAGTCAGTGATGATTTAACTCGCAAAATTATAAAATGAAAAATTTTGAAGCCCTGAGCTGATGACGACTAGACTTGACCAAGAACTTTCTTATCCATCCCAACATAAGGTATCAAGTTTTAACTCAACACCCAACTAGACATACGTCTTTGAATGTTAGTAGTCTAGTAAAAGGACACAAACTTCTTTGTCCAGCTTTCCATTGACCATAATTACCAAAAAGTCTTAATTGATACACAAAAACGTACAAAAGTATCACTCAAATTGTAATGGAGCATTTGTAGAAACACATACCTTCTAGAAAAGCAAACAAAAGATTCCCATTTGCCACAAGTAGAAAAATGCCATTACCAGAATGGATTCTATGGATTTAGATCCAAGTAATTTGACTTGCATGCCAAAACGGCAATGTTCCAACATGCTCGATGCATGATCTGAGTTTAAGGAGGATAACTCACAACCCCTTCTCAGCCACTTCTGGTAAACACCAAATGCCATGTCAGGCTCCTTAATTTAGCAGTACTCCTTGAAAAGTATACAATATGGAACATAATCGATAGTTAAACCAGATTCCTGTATCTTCATAAAAAGCTCTTCTGCCTCCTTCATGTTACCTCTCAAGCAGTGCTCTCTGATTAGTGCAGTGTAAGTAAATATATCTGGATAAAATCCTATTGTCAGCATTTCATCATATAACCGGAATGCAAAAAGAATGTGCCCTAACTTACAAGCAGCACCTATCAACAAATTATAAGTGACCACATCAGGACAAAGACCAGACATAAGCATTTCCTTTTTGAAAGCAAGAGCACGATCAATGTTTCCTCCCTTTACTTGTGCATGGATCAACGCATTGTAAGTATACACATTTGGTTGAACACCAGAAGCGAACATATGATCCTTGACAGAGAGTGCAGCACTAAGATCCCCATATCTTCCATAACAATCAATAATACAATTCCATAGTAGAGGCTCAGGCGCCATTGACTTTTCTAGCATACGAAGAAGAAACTTGTTAGCTCTGAAAACTTCTCCTTTAATACACAGGCCCTGAACAATTATTTTGTATGAAACATCATTTGGAGTAACTCCCATTTTTGACATACTTTCATGGACGTAGCAAGCCTCCTCTAATTTTCCTTCTTTGCAAAGACCACTTATAAGTGTATTAAAAGTAATAACATTAGGAAGCAATCCTCTTTTGATCATTTCACAAAGGGAACCATAAGCAAGGTTCATGTCTCGACTCAAACAAAATCCATTGATGAGAACATTATATGCAACGACATCTACTTGGGTATTCATTTGGACCATGTCATCCCAAATATGAAGTGCCTGAGCCATATTTCCGTTTTTAAGATAACCATCCATAAGTGTAGTTGAGGTAATTAAATCTGATGGTGTCTTGTCATAATCATCATCTAATATCTTGTTAAGAAGCTTCTTCACACTCTCCATAAGACCTCTCTTGCACAATGCATGTACAAGTATGTTGCAAGTGACCCTATTCGGACTAATACCAATGTTACTCATTGTAGAGAAAAGATAAAGAGCTTTATCCACATCATCAAGAAGGCAATAACCCTTAATAAATGTGTTGTACGTGGCGCAATTGGGAGGAGGGCCCATTTCTAACATCTCTCTAATTAGCCAATCTGCCTTCTCCAAGTGACCAGTTTTACACAGTCCATTTAAAAGATAATTGTGCGTCAAAACATCAGGAACAAAGCCTTTCCTAGTGATTTTTCTCCGAAGCCAAAAAGCTGTTCCCAACTTACCATCCATGCATAAAACCCTTATGATGCCCATGTGATCCATGTAGTTAACTTTAGAAGCGCAACTTATAAAGCCTATCTCTGCCATTGATATGCTTTCCCTGCAATTTTTCACATAGTCAACAAAAGCATGTAATGGAATATGACGTACAAAATATGTATCAATCCTTGAGCACTAGTCCCCTGGTTATCAAACAAGATTGTGAATTTGATCCTAAAGATTACAAAGACCGAAAACTGATCTCATTGTTTTCAGACGTTCCAAACTGTCCTTCAACATTGCATCCAACGCATTGAAAACTGCGTATGGATCTTGTTCACCGTCGGAATTCTTCCTCTTTGAACCAACGTTGAGCACTCAAATGGTAATTCTCATCCCATTTTTTCATGAAATCTTCAAAAGTAGTTGGAAGTAGATCCTTACCCCTAAATTTCCAACATTTGAGAGCACCATAAGGTTTCTAGTAATAACTAATACCCAGTGCATTAACTGCTTAGTTTTCATGTCCACTTTTCCACTCAGTTTTTTCTCAGCAACCAAACAGAAAATCAAGAATATAACTAGAAAATGGCAAGAAACAAAAGCATCTCCATCAAATCTTCAGGCTTTTTCTTCCTCTTTTCTACTCAATATTCTCAGCAACCCAACAGCCGACTATGAGTAAGACAAAAAACTGATGAGTTACCTGGCGTTGTTAGCTTGGCAGCACAAAATGTAGACAAAAATGCGAGCAATGTTGTGCTTGATGGAGTCGAGGGTTCGATTCAAGCAACTCAGAAGGGCAATGTGGGACGGCGACGATTCTCCGCACGCAATGACAAGCTGCAAAACCCAAACAAACAGTCAAATAAACAATTGTCGGTATAAAAACATATATATATAATTAAATTAGTGAAATATTAGGGATTGTGGACTGACTGCCATTGCAGGCGTCCTGTGAAGAACTTGAAGGATTTTGAGGAAGAAGAAGAAGACGATGTGGGGAGTGTTTTGTTCTGCAGCTTCTGCTGCTGCTTCTTCTTCCTTGATTCCGTTGCTGACGGTTTGAGACTGAGGCTGGCTCTGCCTCGGATTGGTTTTCTCCTGAGGGGCGTTAAGCTCCGGACGGAGTCAGTTTTCGGAAGCGGATCCAAATGGCACATATTCTGTTGACGACTGAAGACCCCGAATGTACAGATCGGGGCGGGGCGGAGTGCCAACCAGGCTCGAATAATACGGGTCTCAAATCAGTATGGGCCTGAGATATCAAAGCCCAAATCTCATTGGAGCTTACAATTCTCCCCTATGTTTTTTACAAGATAAATCTCAATCGCTCATTCGTAAAAAATGCAAATAAACAAAGATTATGCTAAATTAATTTAAAGTAAAATATCGTTGTAAAGAAAGTGATTAAGACCGTTTATTGATACTGAGAATCATGCTTTCAAATTCTCCTCTCCCAATATAAGCGTATAAAAAATCGAATATCATTTATGGAGAAGAACAAAGTATTTCGAAGTTTGTGAGATAGAGAATTCTGAATTTTTCCTAAATTCTTTATTTCTAACCGGATAAAGTGTTACATAGTTTTTTTTTTCTTCTTCCCAGATTTATCTCCTTTGCCCCCGTGGCTGTCTTCCTCCAAAATTTGCGCCTCCAGCAGCCGAGCCCCTGTCCTGGTTCTGGTGCCTACTACTGGCATTTCCAAACTTGAGAGGTACAACCGGCTTGATATATGCCATTCCGGGAAAGTTCCGTCTATCTTTAGGAAGCGATCGTAATTGCGGAAGCCAATATGCCACATACTCGCCATCAGGATCATAATTCTGCGCCTACAAAAGGCAAAAAACACACATCTTCGGTACGATGCTTCCAAAAAACTATTTGTAATAAAAATTTGTGAAGAACTTTGCACTGTGCAATTTGTCATTCAAAGTTGGGTCTTGTTTTAAGAAATTAAAAGGAGACAATGGATTAATGTACTCACTTGTTTCGGAATACTGAAGTAACGATCTTCTCTGGGGTCATTTCCAACACCTTAACAAGATGAACCAACGACGAAAATTTGGTTAGTAAACCTTCATTTCCAAGGTTAAGAGAATCCTTTGTTACTAGCTTATATAATCCTCCTCAACATCGTCAAAATTCCATATTCTTATTAAACAATCCCGAGTAAAAGTATTCTCTGTGACTTGCAGCTAAAGAAGAAAGTCGACATGGAGGCATACTTATGCTTTTCAGAGAAACATGCATACATTGAATTGAATAAAAAGATGAATGTGAAATCACCTGCTCCATAGGTCCAATTCCCATAATTGGAACAAGGGTCATAATCCAAAAGACATGTCTCGAACCATTCAGCTCCCATGCGCCAGTCAATGCCCATATCACGAACTAGAAAGGAACATACAATCTGTAGAATAGTAGATGAAGTATTAGTAAACCTTCTATGTCCCATGTTCCCGGGAAATATGACATCGAGATCAAGACAAGAAGTTTTATTCCATTAATAGTGACAGTTTACTTTAGAATTACCTGCCTTCCTCGATTTGACATGAATCCAGTGGTCGACAGCTCCTTCATATTAGCGTCTATAAGTGGATACCTAGAGGTTTAACAAGTTCTGTATATCAACAACAGAGCGAGAACCAAACACCAGTAGAGAACAAGTTCTTGATTTAACATTTTTTAAGATTATGGTGGCTTAATTCTATAACTGTCGGGAAAAGTATTGTACCCCGTATGACCATCTCTCCAGGATTCAAATAAAGTCTTTTCCTGGCTCCATCTATGCTCCACCTTTCTTGGGCCACCTTTAAAGGGACCAAAGTTAAAAACACGACTACTAATGAAACAGAAGTAGCGATAATTGAAATCTTTGCACTGATACGTCAAAATAAGTGGCTCCATGTGTGCTACACAGCAACAAACTTTTTCGGCCTTAAACTTCGGCATGATTGAATATTATACTTCGGCGTGACTGAATATTAAAGTAATCAAATAAGAATTTAATCTTTACCCAAATGGAAAAGGGAATTCCCGCATTTTGCTGATAGAAACCTGAAGTAATCCCTCCATATCAGTTCAAACAATACCCTGTCATGTTAAACAAAGATTAAATCAACGGGATAAACAAAAGAAACAGTCCATTTCTCATCCAAATAACTGCATTCTAGTTCATGGAAACCGAGGGAGAGATTGAGAATTACCAGTATGTGGAATCATTTGCTTCCCTTTCTTTTTCATACCTCTTCACCTTAAGAAATCAATTAGATACCATGCAAAATTAGTCTAAGTTGGCTCAATGTCATGTCGTCATGTAATGAACGTAAGAAAATAATCAAGAATTTCAACCTCTTCATATATGAAACGGGGAGAAAGGCTTCCGGAAGCAAGCCATGGAGAAAATTTTGTTGAATAATCAGGTCCTAACATTCCGTTTCTGGTGTGTTTATATATCTTTACCAAATCCTGCACGTGAACATTCATGAGAATAAGATAGAAGACCAAATTACTCTTACCAGTGTTCCGTTATATTATGGAATGTGTTAAAATAAAGAGAAACTACATGGAAGTTTTTTGGAGCATCAATATGCATAACAAATGAATTTATCTTGCCTTCTTCCAGAAATACTCGTGCACTCTGCCCAATGCGGCACTTTCGCCCCCGACAAACTTCATTCCTTTACTTACCTACATCGAGATGGAGGGGGAAAAAAGGGAAAAATGATCATTTTCAATTCTCAGAGTCTATATCAGACGATATGTATCGCTGTAAGTATATATTGGAATAACTTACAATTGAGGATTGAAGTCCAAACTGATCTAATGAAGGAACACATCCCCAGTCTTCAACACTAGGGGGTGGACCAAGAGAAGCTGGAATTTTGATGCAGCCACGAACTGTGCATTTGGCTTCAACAGACTGCAAATTAGGTATCATCAACAAACAGAGTTAGTGGAGAAAACCTCCCCCAGATATTGATTGAACTGAAACCAGCCAGAAAGCAATCTCCATACCTTGCGAAATTGAGTATACACGTCCGGTAGGCTGCTGGTATCAAACGGGAGGTCGTCTATATGGTACATAGTGGTGCCCCAAATAAGTTGTAACTTAGGATTGTTTACAGAACCGGGCTTAGAGGATTGCACTGAAGATGATGGCAACGCCACTCGTTGCAAACCTTTGCTGACCAATCTTTCGACATTTAACTCCTCACTGCAAGTTTCTTTTTGGGCATATACCTAAATAGGATTAGATTACATACCAACACACTACTGCTTTAATAAGTTGAAAAATCATAACAAGCTCATTATGCTAATCAAATAGTGTGGAAATCACTTAACTGTGTGAGCTCCAAAAGCTTTTGCAAGATCAGGGAGAATCTCCTCGGGCTTCCCATGTTGAATTAGCAAGTTAAGACCTCGCTTCATCAGATTCTTCTTCAAGTCAGCCAAACACTCGATCAGAAATTGTGCTCGCAACGCTGCCAAACAACAACATTTTCCAAGATCTCAATTAGCAACGTTCTATGTCCCATTTAGATTATACAACACCAAAATAATCTACGAAATTAGGAGGTAGACAAAAATATACTGCCAAAACATCGAGAAAAAAATTCAAAGCCCACTGTAGTTAACATGCCAAAATTCTCTAAACACCAACAATTATGTAAAACCAAACTAAAATGTGGAGAGATTTTTACATGTGACATTATCGCGCACCTTGTCACGTAATGTTACTAATCCACATGGTTAATCTTCATCGACATAGACTATTATTAACTTTAAGAAACAGAAGCACAATATAACATAAGTGGATTAGTAACATCACATGGCGGTGTGACAATCACTGGAATTACTGACGAAAAGCGTACGGATAATGTAAATTTCAACAAAACAAGATTGGTACCTCCAGTTTTGGGAAAACCAAAGTAATGGGTAGAACCAAAAATCCTAGGATCAACACAATAGACAGCCAGAACCTCCTGGGACGAAACCCAAGCTTTGTAAAGAGCCTCATTGTCCAGCAATCTGAGGTCGTTCCTGAACCAAACGACGGCCACACCTCTGCCGTTTCTCTTGGCAGAGGAGGAGGCCGAGTACCTCTGCAGCGTTTGGTCCGCAACTCGCTCCATTTCCACCGGGTCCAGACCCGGAACCTGGGAGACCGCGGCGGGCGATTCGGGTTTGGAGCTGGAGGAGGAACTCATGGGTCGGAAAAGATTGAGTCTTTCGGTTGAAATCGTGGGTTTTGGATTTGGGAAAAATGGGCGAATGATGAACTTTTTCAGACAGTGGGGTGCGAGCCAGGGGTGAGGATATGCCATCTGCCATTGCCGAGTTTTGAGCTCGAGGGGGAGAAAGTTTTGAGCAGTGGGGTTGCTGACACGTGTGCAGAGAGTTGGATTTGAAACGTGGAGGTTTGGAGGCCAAAGGAGGGAGAGGGACGCTGACTTGATTTACTTTCAAACCGACCGTTAGGTCCGTTATTAATGGCGGCAAACTAAATTCCACGGCTAAATCAAGTTTGTTTGCATTGCACCCCCACAACATATTATAAAATGCGTAATGCTAGCTAGATCAAATTTTGTAAACCAAATGACATAAAAATTGATGATTGAATTATTACTCAAGTGTTGATTAACGTGCTTATTTTTTGTCGGTGACACATCATTTGGTTCGCAAATTTGATCAATCTAACATTATTCTCATAAAATTATGGATGCAGTTGGACTGAAAGTTCCAATTCCTTCATTAAAGTTTTCGTTTCGATGTGAATTCAAATATTTTTTAAAAGGTTGCATGAAAATTAAAATGCATTTAACAGTATTGAAATTCGGAATTTCTAATCTGAATTGTAACAAAATGTTACAAACTTATTCCAATAAAAAGAATATCCGAAGTATTCAACTTAAAACGATAAACAGATTAATATAATACAAAATAATGATCATTGAAGAACTTGACACCGAAACACAACAGCGGCCCCATTTCACACCGAAACATTGAAGAACTTGACAACGAAACTGCAGTGCGTAAGTGCCATGGTTTGCCTGTAACTGCAAAAGCACTTGGGGGCCTCTTAAGGCACACTGTTTCTGAGGAATGGCTTCACATATAAATAGCAGCTTTTGGGAGCTACCCTCGATTGCTCGTAATCTCCAACTTGCTTGCTACAATACTTGAGGTAGAAGGGAAGCTAATCACACAACATTGGCCACTCTACTAAGACAAAGGTAATCAAATTCACAAGTCATTAGCATTTGTTTTGAACTATTATCTACGTATCTTAATTTGCTGACAAGATTCATCTGTAAAATCTTCCGAGGTTTCTTGGAACTCTCTTCTTTGATTCATAGCATTCAACGTCAAATTCTTATCATCATCATATTGTAACCCATAAAAATGGTCTCGCATTTCCTCTGTTCTAGCACACTACCAATGGATCGAATAAATCAAAGGAGAATCAAAGGGACTTATTAAGGAGAGGCGTGAAGAAGGTGAAAGGGGGAGTGCGGAAATCACTTCCCTCACACTTACTATACATACACACAAGGTTTGTTAACCCTATGTTCGGATCAGGGTCTTTCAAAGTACCCAAAAACTTTCTAGTCAATTGTTAAAAATGCCTTAAAAACGCATTACACAATGTACTCAAGCACTACACATCGATTAACAAAACATTACAAATGCACTACAAAGACACGTAATAAAGGACTTTCAAAATGTCTTTTTAATGTTCTCTCAAATGTAATGCAACAAGTCATTGTCAAGTCCCTCTATCCAAATCATCAGTAGTATACGTAAAAAAGGTCGTAATAAAAAAGAAAATGAATACCTGATGGTCACTGTTCAGACCAGTAAATGAAAGGTTACCGGTGATAGTTCTGTCCTTTCAGAATAGTCCATGCCCTGAAGTCAACGGATAAGCATGCGTTATTTACTCAGTTGATGGTTTAAACCCATAGAAGCCAGCAGATCAAAGTATTATTACCTATAGAGTTGTTCGACAAGCACAACTAATGCAATTTGATGGTTTAAAACCATAGAAGACAACTTGATAGAAACATCAGCACGTTCTCGCAATCGTTTTCCATGGCCGTAAGGTCCACCAACGCAGAAGGATAGTCTTGAAGCTCCCTGCATAAAGGAAGAACAATAGTGTTACCTACCGTAAGAAGTTCCTAAGTTCTTATACTCAACTTACCTCTTCTTTTCAACAACATACATACACTAAGAATGGAAGAATTCGAAAAATCATTCTTGAAAATCACTAAATGTGAAATCATTCGTACTGTATTCCCTGCATCCCCCACCAACTCTGCCATCTGCTCCGACCCTATGTCTTTCCCGCGCTCATCCAACAGCACGACCTGCAAGATGAAAATATAGAAAAAAGTATAACAGCTTTGAGCCTTTGATAATACAATTGAGTCCGTATAATGATTTAAGCAAAGGGTGCTCAGACTGTACCCAATCATTGGACCTTATAAGGTCCATGACAGCACTGTCTTCATGATCAACCTGAGCCTTCGAATCACTACACAAAAGGTAACTAATTTGAGCTCTAAACATAAGATATGATCCGTAAACCCACAATACGATCATTTCCTTCATGTGTCCGATGTCCATAATTGCAGGAAAAAAGGCCTCTACATCTCTTAGAAAAACATATCTATTCAGGTTAAGTACAAAGATTATGATGATACAGATCAAATAAGAAGGCCAGTACTGTGCATTTTTAGGATTGTTCCGTATGTGAACATCATCAACGCTGCAGTAGAGCTTAAGCTTTTCGATGTATTCATCCACTACGAGTTGTACTCCTTGTGATCTCTTCTTCCCTACTGATATTATGCGTATAGGAAGTGCTTTCTGCCCAAAATAAAAAAACACTTAAAATCAGAATAGAACGGTAACTTGAGGTCCAACAGGTGTCATGATCTGTTGCCAATTTATAATGCAAAACACAGAAGCCAATTGCTCAAAAGATTGACACAATCAAAATGATAGAGCAACTGATACTTCACTGCTAACACAATAAATGAGTTCAATCGAACACAAATGAAAACCAATTAACCAATTACTCAAAAGATTCGATAAAATCAAGATCATTGAGCAAACTGACAACCCTTGCTAAAACAATAGATGGATTGTGGGATCACAAAAGTCAGACATAGATAGCTTCGTTCAGGAGATAAAACCAACTGTTCGGCAAGGCAACAAATTTTACTATGATAAACCAATTCTCGATCTTTACATTTCTTCCTAGCTGCTTGGCCTGTAGTAGGTATCTGGTTCACCGCTTTATATGCAGAAATCAATACGTAAAATAACAGACATTGTAAAAAAGATTATAGCAAGAGCTGTGGAGAGCGTACCACTGCTTGACCTGTGTATTTACAATCTCTACCTGAAAAGTTTAAGCAAAATCAAGTTCACAAATTGACAAAGTTTGAGATAAGATAACGATTAACGAAGAATATAAATGGAGGTACAAGGTTTTCGAGATAACAATAACCTGAAGGAAGAGCAGAGGTAACGGTGTGGAGACGGGCACTAAGCATGACAACCATTTCAACTGAAAGAAAGGCAAAGAATACTACTTGTAGCTCCAAAAATTGTACAAAAAAATCCCTGACAACGAAAACACGAAAAAGGGACATTGCAATTTGCAATTGCATTACAAATTCTACAGAGAAATGTGAACATTTCCATCGTTTCATTGCATATTGTAGGAAATGCAGGCTCACTGTTTAGTCAATGCAATGATTCAATAAAAAAAGGAGAGATAAAATCATGATATCCTGCATTCATGCACAGATTCTACATATCTCAGACCAAAATTTATCAAATAGCTGCAACCAATTACTGTATAATTCTTGGTAAATAGTTAAAAACTAGCAATTGGGTATGGCAAATACCAAATTTGACACCAATTCTTAGATAAAATACCAACCTTGAGCTTCAAAAATCCAACCGGACAGTGCCCACCAGAAAGGCTCGCCAACAGACGGCTTTCGAAGCACAAGACGCAGAATCGAGTTTCTGGGTTGCTGATAGAACGAGCAGGGGAGGAGAAGCACTTCTGTTTGTTTGTTTGGTTTTTTTTGGATGGGTTGGAGTTTATAAATGGAATGAGCACAAGAAGTGAGGCCCATTAATACCAATAGGCCCAAACCAATTGATACATTCCCATACCCGTTTTCTGCGCAGGGGCTCGGTTGGGGAAGACGAGAGAAATCGCGGAGTTTCTGGAACTTACGGCCCTGCATATATTTGCCGTATTCCACAGAATTTCGACGACCAATTGATCAAATCAAAATGTCTGCGTTCGATAACGTGGTTGTAGGGAAGCTGAAGCTGAAAGGCAAAGCCTTGGACGTCAAAGGCGGTGCGATTTCGAAGAAAAAGAAGAAGAAGAAACAGAGCGCATTTTATCACCAATTGTCTGAGGCCTCCACAGGTTGGTTCTTGTCCTTCCATCTTTTTTTTTTTAGTTGGTTATTATTGTTTCCTAAATCTAATGTGTAAAATATTCTGTAATCCGGAGAGCGGAAGTGTGACAAATCGATATTTTAAACTACTCTATGGAGCGGAATTTTATTTTATGTTTTTGAATACCAAACAACCCCTCAACGAATTGGGATTTAAGAGGTTGTGATTCTGGTTTTGCTAATGGAGAATTGAATTTTTGTGTGTTTGGAGGGTGATAGGTGGAGAAGCAGTGACAGATGATGCTGAGAACGAAGGCGGCATTGGCACGATGCAGGCTGCTGCTTCTGCTTATGGTCATCTGACACCGGCGGAGAGGCGGTACCTCGAGCAGACAGAGAGGATTCAACGCCAGAGGCTTTCCAAGATTGCTCGAAAATCGCACCGCGATCGGGTTCAGGAATTCAATCAGTATCTGGCTAATCTGAGTGAGCATTATGACATTCCTAAAGTAGGCCCTGGTTAACAACAGCATCGTGTTCTTCATTTTTGTCAATCAGGTGGATATAAAACTTTGTTTTTCTTGGAATTGTGTTCTATTGCTTGGGCCTCGAGAAAGTGTTTAGTTTTTTCCGACCTATTGCTTTATGAGTTCAAACTCGTTGCCACTTTCTGTCAATGCAGATTAGTGTAGATTATCGCTTGATCTGAAAAACAAGCTAACTAAATCACTAAATCACTCGGAGATTCACGAATGTAACTATGTAAACCTAATAGATCATTAGACCTTATGTTCAACAGAGTTAAAACATCACACAAAGATAAAAACTATGAACACTTGTAACATGATAATCTTAGAAAGTTAAGATGATGAGATGCACAGCGCTGAAGCATTACGTTTTACAGGGAGGACGGTTCTTGCCTACCGATAGTCTTTTTAGGTGGAACTACCGCGTCTCTGGAAAACAAATAGAGAGCCTCTAGAGCCCTTCCCCAACCTGACCTTGTCATCTATGTATGTAATCTGGAGTTTAACCTCGCTTTCACCGCCGTACCTGAAATCCAAGGCTCCAACCTTGAGTTCTGGGGGCTCAAATATAACTTGGATCCACTTATCATCCAGAGCCTTCAACTTTCCTGCTCATGCAGATACGAGAAGTTAACACATGATGCAAAAAAGAAAAGAACAGTGCGTGACGAACAAATTCAAGAAAAATTTCAAACATTGGCTTTACGTTTACGTGAAGAACCTCAGCAGCCTACCTGTTAAAGAGACCTCTCCATCCAGGAACCCGAAAACGGAGAAGGAGACTTTGTTCTTGACAATGTCAGGAGCTTCAATAACTTGAATCATCTCCTTTGTTTTAAAAAAAAGGCGCCCCAACGTACTTCTGTAGCCACCCCCGGGTGATGTTGGCACTGAGCAGTACACCACATCCCAGTCTGTGAAAGCACTAGATTAACTCATCATACGAGTCTATGCCCACCAACAACAGTAACAGAGAAATGCATATCATGTTTTTGTTAGCACTGAACAAATGGTCGTACACGATTTCTGTAACGATTTGAGAGCTGGATAATCTGGTTTCGATGAAACTACGATGACTTAGGTGGAAGGCAATCCCTCGACATGATGCAAAAGATCAAGACTTTATTCAAGGAATTGTGGTTAGTAAGAAAAGAAGGTATTCCTACGCAAAATTTAGGATGTGATGCACATCTCAAGAAATAAAGTTCACACCTTAACGGGATTTACCTCCGAAAATGAGAGGGCATTTCACTGGTTCGCTAACACAGTAGTTCTGCAATTCTTCAGCCTCCTTAGCTACCTCTTTTTGTTGTTCCTCTTTCAGCAGAACTCCTCTATCCGAATTCGTCACCTAATTATCATAATTCACATTTCATGAGCCAAGTATTCAAAAACTTTGCATGACTCCCCCTAATCAAACTGCAAATACTATCATATTAATCTACAAATATAAGCCTGAAATTTTTCCATAGCGAAAGCATGGAAACCGAGAAACTAATATCAATTTCAAAGCAAAGAAGCAATCGCAGAAAGTAAAGTACGAAATTTTCTCAGCTAAGTTACTGTCCCAATATCGGAATCTATGTAAACAACACATTTTCTCAGCTACCAAACAATAACTTACGAACCCAATATAACAAAAACAGAAAAAACTAAAATATGGGATCACATTTTCTCAGCTACCAAACAACATATAACGAACCCAAAATCACAAAAAACAGAAAAAACACACTAAAAGATAGGATCACATTTTTTCAGCAACCAAACAAAAAATCACAAAAACATCAAAGTAAAACATAGGATCACATTTTCTCAGCTACCAAACAAAAATTACGAATCCAAAACTAAATAAATTAGAAACAAACTAAAATATGGGATGGGTGAAGGCCGTACCTTGGAAAGAATAGACGCAGAGAGCTCTTCGGGACCGGTACGAACTCCAGGATCGGAGACGGAAACAGAGGCCAATATTCTCAAAGAGTTGCGCCGACAACTGTGAGATTGGGGTGCAACGGTCAAAGCCAAATTTGTGGGCTTTGAGCAAAGGTTGAGGAATTTGGGTTTCGAGGGATCGGCGCCTCCTCTGAGGGTGAAGGCTGACAGGGCTAGTGATGAGGCTACGGCAGCGGCCATGGAAGGTAAGCTCTGAGCTTCGAATGGGGAAGATGGAGGAAGTGATTGCACAGCTATCTCTTATCTGATGATGGGGGAGGTGGTGCCACGTAGGCAATGCGAATCGAGATGGGGCCCGGGTTGGGTTTGGCTATTGGTGGGGGGTGATGCCACGTATGAGGGGTTTATTTCTTTGCCTTATCTAATTGGTCAGCGTTCCAACAATTTTTTTATTTTTTTGGATTTGTAATTTTGTAGTGTATATGTATCCCGCCTTCTTACTCTTTTTTGTTTTTTCTTTACTGAAAATAATCTCGCCTTCTTACAAGAATGCATAATATTGTGTGCTTATCTTGTACTAAAGTCAGTCATATTCGTAGAACCGTCAATATAGCGGCACATAGTATGGTTAAGTTGGTTTTATTTTTAATTTTATCAATTGTTGGTTTGAGGAGATTCCGAAGTATTTTGAGGATGTTTTTCTTAAAGATTGTATGATTCTTTATTGATAAATAAAACCTAAAAAATAAAAAATAAATAAAAAAGTATCCATCTTGTGCTTGAGTTTGAGTTTTCGAATAAAACTTCCGTTCTTCTTTTGAAAAAAAAAAAAAAAAAACATGACATCTGATGAATTGGTTATATTTGGATGTCAATATCATCATAATTCTATTTAGTTTTAGTAATTGCTAAACAACGTTATAACATACATGATTTTGGTTTTTTTTTTTTTTTGAACGAGCGATATTATTTATACTAAGGGGGTAAGAGAGTGGGTTAAACCTTATAATGGATGGGCCATAATAATGTGGTTTAAATTTGGCTTTGACGAAAATTTAACTTAAAGCCTCTCGCTTACTAATTGTTAGATTTAAGGAATAATGAGTTAATTACTCAATTATGCTAAACTTTTAATGGAATTACCACATGTAGTTCCCAAATTACAACAATTAGCATTACATTCACCAACTACATGCACTAAAATCATACTACGGACTCTGGTGTGAGCATTAATCCATTTGAGTAATATTACCTACCAACTATTATCCCATTTGCTCACTACTTATACTTATTCATGTGACCCTCTACTTATTTATTTATAATGCGTGGAGTACCTCACTTGAATCTCAGGCATTTTAAAAAACTTCTACGAAAATTGGTGCCCCTAATTCGAGCATTTTCCAAACCATTGTGGTAAAGATTCTGATTGGTTTTGAGAGGGTAATGAAATGAAATTGACAATATTTTTGGATAATACTTGACAATATTATAGATTTATGGAATGGACAGCTATAAGCTTTCGCTAATTTTACTTAACCCCTAATTAATAAATAAAAAATCATTAATACTACGTGGGAAAGTTGCCATAATTCACTGGCTGAAGTGTTCATCGCCCAAAAACCATCCGATTCCCTCAATTGTCCAGAACCAGAGACTCACACCCTCCCCCTTTTACCATATACTCACAAAGCCTCACATCGCCATTTCCCATCGCCTCATACTTCTCCCCACGCCGAATCCGCTTCCCCTCTGACAAGCTGAAACATCACCTGCACCTGCATTTGAAACAATTTTGACTGATTGAAGCTAATTTCCTCACCACACCCAGGTTTTTATTTCTCTCACCCATCAAGATTCTTCCTTTTTTCTTCACCACCCCCACCATTTATCGTTTCCAGAATTATTACATAGGTTTGATCTTTGCGTCATGTTTTCAAAGTTTGTGGCTTTTCTCTGTTTTTTCACTCGCATCCAAATTTTGATGAATCAATGTTTGATGAAATGTGTTGAAATGTGATGCTTTTGGGGGTTTTTTTCCCAAAAGAGTATTCGTTAAATTGTGAAAAGTTGTTTTCTTTTTGTTGTTTGATCCAAAAATGCGTTCAAAATTATGTTATTTGTGTTGCAAGTTACAGCAGCTTCTTAGTTTGCATTGAGCGCAAGGGGAAATAAAGCAAAGAATGCGAAAAACGACTGAATGAGAGGTTCCGTGTTGCCTTCGGTCCAGATGAAAAAGTCATTAGCATGGCGGCCGCAGCTGATGAGAGATATCATGATCATGTCTAAGTCAAGGCCGCGTCCAGCTTTGAGAAGACCAACATGGATTATTGCATTGGTTTTGTTCATCTGTGTTTTTCTGATCCTTGCATACTTCTACCCTCCGAAAAACTCTGCCGCCTGCTATCTGTTTTCTTCTAGTGGTTGCAGTATGTTTGGAAGGACTCCTCCTGGCCCTGCAAGGGAGCTGACCGATGATGAGACTGCGTCCGAGGTTGTGGTTAGGGAAATTCTCAAGACACCTCCTCTTCAATCGAAGAACCCGAAAATTGCTTTCATGTTTTTAACCCCCGGAACTTTACCTTTCGAGGAGTTGTGGGAAAATTTCTTCCAAGTAAGGCTATGGCTCTATGCTTTTCTTTACTTTTTATTTCCCTTTTATTATCCATTTTGATTTCATCAAGTTTAGGTTTTTTTTCTCTTTCATGTATTTATCAAGGAATTGTATGGATAGATGTATTTGTTGAACTACATTCAGAAATTTGGTAGTATAGTGCTACAATATTAGGCATTTCCTACGGCAGCCATGGCCGAGAAGTACTAAACTAAAATGCTCAAGTAATTTGGTGGAGTTAATGCTCGGCTCTGCAGTGTTATCTCATGTGACTATAGTTTCGGTTTATCCAGTTAGAAATACTGTCAAATTGGGACCAGTCTTTAGATCGCCTCAGGAAATGGTACTCGCTTTTGATTTCTTAGTATGTTAAAGGATTTATCGAAAACTTATATATCTCAACAGATAGGATAAACATGTGCTTGGAGTTTGCAACACCTTGTTTCTGTGGAGACAAAACAACACCAATTCATCTTAATCTATTACCACCTCTCGAATCTCCATTTATATAACCTTGGTGTGGAATATATCTGCTAACAAAAATGACATGGTTTCTAGGGCCACGAAGACAAATTTACCGTCTATGTACATGCATCAAAGCAAAAGCCAGTACATGTGAGCCGGTATTTTGCTGACAGAGACATACATAGTGAACAGGTACGCAGAGCCTCTCGGAGAATGCTTACAGTTCAGTATTATTTTTTTTAACTGATCAATACACATGGTTTTCTTTAAAGATGCCATTAATAATAAATTCTCAGGTCGTTTGGGGAAAATTTTCGATGGTTGAGGCAGAGAAGAGACTTTTGGCAAATGCACTTTTAGACCCTGACAACCAACATTTTGTTTTGCTGTCTGATAGGTCATTGCATTGAAACAACTTTTACAATTGTGAACATTTTCAATGAGGTTCTTATGTTGGAAATTTGCTACTTCTTTCATTGATTTCGTTCTACGTTTTTGTTTCAGTTGCATACCACTGCATAACTTCGATTATGTATATAACTATCTCATGTACACCAACGTCAGCTTTATCGATTGGTAAGAAAAATATATTTTAGAAAGAAAAACTGATGGGATTCTCAAAATTCTTTCCCGCTACTTATTTTGAAGCTCTTATTCTGGTGTACTTATGATTGGGACTTTCTTATTCCATGTACTTTGCTCTCTGTCTAGTTTTGTGGATCCTGGTCCACATGGAACTGGCCGGTATTCAGAACATATGTTGCCTGAAGTTGAAAAGAGGGATTTCCGGAAGGGTTCACAGGTAATTCAGCATATACTTTCCAGAAGGTTTGAAACTTCTGCGTAAGATACATAGCTCTGGAAACAGTTTTAAATCTTCTGCGTAAATATGTCTCTTACAGTGAATTAAACTTCTGTAAGATCAGTTGCTATGAGTATATTTCTGATTTATATAATCTTTTCACCTGTTCCTTCTAAGTCACCTGAGCTCCTCTCCCCTTTCTTTCTTGTCCTAAGTGTATGAATGATTGCAATGTTTGGATTGGTTTGTTGTTCTTGTTTATATTGACGAAACATTGGATCAACAAGAGGAGTTTTGGTATAAAACATGCTCCTCGATCAGATTTGGATTTGTGTAAACGCAGTTCATATAGGGTTGGATTTAACCGACATTTTTATTTCAGTGGTTCTCTATGAAGCGGCTACACGCAATTGTCATGATGGCAGACAGTCTATACTATACAAAGTTCAAGCTTTACTGCAGGGTAAATCTCTTCTTTGTTATGATGTGCTTTTGTTGACGTTCATGAGAAAAACTTCCTTCCAATCTCTTGCTGGTGATGTTTTTTGACTTTCTCAGCCAAACATGGACGGGCGTAACTGCTATTCGGATGAGCATTACCTGCCAACCTTCTTTAATGTTAGCATATCAAACTTTCTTGTTTCGTCGCAGTTCGAACTCCATTTCACCCTATTCGTAATTTCTTTGCTGCTACCAATTATCTTTTTCTTTTACCATTAATGCTTTTCAGATGAAAGATCCTGGTGGACTCGCGAACTGGTCTGTAACATATGTCGATTGGTCTGAAGGGAAGTGGCATCCAAGAGCGTTCAGAACTCAGGATGTTACTTATGACCTCCTTAGGAACATCACGGTATGGTCTAGGGAAGTCCATTTTCTTTAACCCTCACTTCATTTTCTTTATTTCACGTCTCTCATGTATCGATATTTTCTCATCCATTTCAGTCCATTGCTGAAAGCACGCATATTACAAGCGAAGACAAGGTACAATCTCAAAGTACCCTTCCAGTCGTAACCATACGTAGTCAGTAATGCTACTGTCACCAATTCCAAAATGATATCATATCATATCACCTGCTACGTCATTTGGTGAATAAATTTGACGACCCTTCTACTACTGTTGACCGGTTCACGTTTACTTGCTGCAGAAGCAAATGCTGACCACACCGTGCTTGTGGAACGGGATGAAGCGACCGTGTTTTCTATTTGCCCGAAAGTTTTATCCAGAAACACTGGGGAAACTGGTTCAGCTTTTCTCCAATTACACAAAAGTCTAATCCTTTTTCTTTGTTTTTTGGTCATTCAGTTGCTTCCTCAAGAGCTCCAAGTTCTGGTATATATCTCTCTTGATTATACATTGCCATGTTTTGAGATATATGGCTTAGGTTGGTGGGTTGATAGGTTGATAGGCTGCTGGCCGTTGTTCTTGTAGATTGTTTTTTTGCCTTTCTTTTTGTTATTTATGTATTTTAAATTACTGAATTTCGAATGAGCCATCCATTCAATTTCAGGTTTTTTGACTTTCTGTAAAGAAAAAATGAATGGAAATTTGGAATGATTGACATCCAAAACCAAAGATCAACTTACCTCGTCGTCGATAAAGCATTACACCCATAATTTGAAGTGAAATGTTTTGGTAAGAATCTGAGAGGTATTTCGAGAGGAATAAACTATCATTGCGTGAATAATTTAGAATGACATTATTGTGTGTTATATATGTAAATTCTTCTCCGGCTGCATATAGTAGAGAAAACATTTCGATTTTGTTCGGTTAGAAACAAAATTGTGTACTCCTATCATGTATATATGTAAATTCTTCTCCGGCTGTATATAGTGGAAAAAATTGCTTTTCCGTTCTAGATTTCCGACTTTAAAGCAAATTCTGAGTATTTTTTTCAGATCCAGATAGATTGCTAAGATCATCTTCAAAAGAGATATCAAATTTTAAACATAAAATTTGAATTTAACAGCTTATGTGGCATTTTCACATTTTTTAAAATTTTACTTCCTACCCGATATATCAAATTAAACTATTATTTTATTACATTATTTTCTTTTCATAATTGCTATTAT
Organism: Malus domestica; assembly: GCF_042453785.1. NCBI lineage: Eukaryota > Viridiplantae > Streptophyta > Magnoliopsida > Rosales > Rosaceae > Malus > Malus domestica. Next base: position 7,761,465 of record NC_091675.1, on the reverse strand, counting down.
ATATTTTATATTTTTACATATATAAATGATTGCTAATAGAAATTCATATGACGACTAGTATTAGTCCCAGATTCCAGCTATGGAAAACACAGAGATGGAAATACATAAAATAGCAGAGAATAGTGCGTGCTCTCATTGCCCACCTGAGCTTTTTCGTTAAAAAAAACCCAAAAGATTGTCCTCCACAATCGATTCCATACACTGCATTCTCAACTCCTGCCACTTCAGTTTCCCCGGAAAATGGCAACCCAAATCACAAACGGCGACGGAGTCGCCAGAGTCTCCGCCCTCAACTGCATCGATCTCTCGAGCTCCGACACCCACCAATCCGTCTCCTTACTCAAACAGGTTAGTAACTTACGACTCCCGCATAAATTCTTCAACTTTTTTATGGGTTTTGAAGATTTTATGTTTTTCTAATCTGGGTAGTGAGTAAAAACTGAGTTCTGGGTTGTTTTAGGCGTGTTTGGATTGCTGGTTTTTCTACCTGGTGAATCATGGAATAAGCGAGGGGTTCATGGCGGAGGTGGATAAGGGAGGGGACGAAATTTGCACAGAGATGGAAAACACAGAGGAAAGAGAAAATGGCGGAGACAAGAAAACAATAAAAAAAAATATTTAATAATTAATTGATAAGCATTTGAAGCTGCTGTGAGAGCAAGAAGGGGAGATGTCATTTCATGTCATGCCACATCAGATTTGACTTCTTGGTTGGAAAGCATTGATGTTATTTTTTATTACCGTTATTGCTGATTTGGATATTTTGACATCTCAATTGATGATGTTCTAAGGTCTGGTTAATTTTTTTTTGTGTGTTTGTCAATCTAGTTTTTTTTTTTTGAATTTGATATAATATAATATATTAATAGGCTCCATTAATTGAAAATTTGAGGGCGGGTGTAGGGATAGCAATTGATCGGTTTGAGGACGGAAATGCTATATTCATCCCATAATCATGAAAATTAATCATATTCATAATTGCAAATTAACCATCAGATATTATCCGTAACCATACCCACTAGATAACGGATTTCCCATTAGTTAACGGTTATATCCATCTTCTTTAGTACAAAAATATATTCGTGCCAATTGACGCATGATAATTTAGTAAATATTAATTTCGTCATTAAATATTTGATGTATAAAATGATTTAATTAATGGATCTTGTGGAGCATGAAAATTAAAACTAAACATTGATAATGTTGATTGATCTTTGATATTTCACATAAATACCATTAAATTCTAATAGATTTTAATTTATATCAAAACTATTGAACTTTGCCATAAAATGCAACTCACACAATGCAATTTTTGTATAAGAGCTACTAGACCCACCATATTGTCTTATTTTCTCACCCACATTATAATTCCACACACTTTAAAAAGTTAAAAAATTAAAATGTTATTTCCCCACCCACTATTATTCCTAAAATAACCTTTAATATATACATCCATATGAAATTATAAAATTGTCTCTTAAAAAATATAACAAATAATATATAAATAAAAACCACTAAGGTCTGCAAATGCAAATGGAAACTACAGAGGTATCCAAATTCAAAAGAATTCGACAATGTAAAAATCTGATGGACAAATTCAAATGACCTACACACAAATTATTCTTCTACCTTTTCAATGGAAACATAATCTTCTACCTCTTCTGTATATACGTCATCTTCCGCATGTTCAATGACAAAGTCATCTTCTAAGTCCATTGATATTTTTTACTTTCTCTAAATGAAATGAAATGAAAATATGAGTTAGAGGTTAAGGTAGACAAATCGTCTCCCACGCTCAACCTTTTTCTTTTTTAAAAAAAAATTAAGCAAAGCAAGATAATTAATGTCCTTATCAGTTTTTTTGCAAATGGACAAATTTGTAATTAAAAAAATTAATTAAAAGGTGGGTGGGAAGATAAAACATTGAGATGAGAATAACATCTCTCTTTTTGTATTCTTAAGGTAATGGATTCGATGAATAATGAATATATATATACACACACACACATATACATATATTATATAATACTTTAATATTATATATCAGTCGGTTCGGATTTGGGTACGGATATGGATTGGAGATTCTTATAACCATATCTAAAACCATAACCGAATAATATTCACGGTTTTTTTCTATACCCAAAATATACCAGAATTTTTATACCCAAATTCAATTAATTCGGGCAGTTATCCACGATTATCAGATTTAACGATTAGAATTGTAGACGGGTGCATGGCTAAAGGAAATGAGATGGATAAAATCTTTAAAGGGTTGTTTTATTAAACAAATCATAAATGCTAAAACTCGTAAGGGCTGGTTACTGTGGATGACCAGTGTGATGACCGTTTTGCCCCTCGATTTATCCTTGCTTTCCTCTTTGTGGTCAGCTTTGTACAGTGAGATTACGGTTTTGCCCATTGGATGCACATGTCGACCATCGCTGTGCGACGCCTGCTCTCCATTTTTCTTCTCACTTTTTCCCTTCTGTTTCAATTTTGACCTACTTTTCTTTTCACCTCTCTCTCTCTCTCTCTCTCTCTCTCTCTCTCTCTCTCTCTCTCTCTCTCTCTCTCTCTCTCTCTCTCTCTCTCTCTCTCTCTCTCTCTCTCTCGATTCTCAGTTTCTGCTATATTCCCAACTCTAGCCTTCTGTCTTCAAAACGCTGATTTTTCTCGCCCTCCAACCTTCCATCTTTCTCTCAGGAATTATCGACAACGGTGCAATTAGATCTGATTCAATTTTTTACCCAGAAAAGTTGGCGTTTCCTGGTGAGTTTTACGGCTTTCTCAGTGTGGGTGTTTTATTTATTTATTTTTGTGGTTTTAGATTTGAAGATGGGTTTTGTGTTTATGTTTGCTTTTTGTGATTCTGTTTGTAGGCTCAGATCCTCACCCTGTTCTTCGTCACCCAAACCCGCAGCCCCATCTTCGATATATACCGACGGAAACACCACGAATTGAGGCGCAACACCAATACTGTAACAATTACAAGAAAAAAGATCCAAACCCGCAAAGGTATTCTGTTTTTTTTTTTGGTTCTGGGCTTTTGAGCTGTTTGGATACTGAGAATAATTTTTTCATTTTTTTTCATTATTTTGTTTCTGGGTTGCCTTTAATTAAGAGAATTAGGAAATGGGTTTAGAGTGAATTTAAATTCTGGGATATCCCTTGAGGAAAATCTTGGTCAGATTCTGTTATGTGTTGTTATCAATCATTGAATTGGTTTTGGAGTTTTCGTTTGATCAAAGAGATAGAGTGTTTTTTTTTTGGTGAAACTTTTAATCGGTGAGATTTTTAGTTAGGCTATGTTTTGGGTTTTGGCAAATTTCTAGCGTGTTTATGCATGTGGTTTTTATTATAGACTTGGAAGAAAATGGGATTAAGAGTGAGGGGAAAGCGGCAGAGAAAGCATGGAAGAGAGATTTGGGATAGGAAAACAGATGAAAAGAATATGATAGAGGCATGGGTTCAGTTCATTTTCACTATTTTTTTAACTGATTTGGGATTTTGTTTGGGTTTGAGGCCATCATTGGCGTTAAGACGTTTATTGTCAGACCGTGTGTGTTTTTTGCTTACTTTTATTGGTAATTTTTATGTTGTTCTTACGATTTTGTGTGGTAGGGTTTCTAAATTTTATCATTGATCATTTGTTTTTTTTTGTGTGTTGGTTTGTTTGTTTTGTAGGTTGTGTTTGTACTGGGACAACATTTTCCACCTTCTGTTTGCACTGGGATGACTGTGTTTTAAAATTGTTGAGGGTGAGATTTACATATGGAATCATTCCATTTTTTTTCTTCCAAGTATCTGTATTTAGTTCTCTTTAATTTTAAATTTTAAAAATTAAATCGTTATTTGAGTAATGTTTTATTAGTTTATGTTATGTGTTGTGATCAAGAATTCTGTTGGATTTGGGAATTTTTGTTTGATGAGAGAGATGAGGAGTTTTTTTTGTTTGAATTTTTTATTGGACCGATTTGCAATTGGATTGCATTATTCCTTTTTGCACCATTCTTATACAAGCACTTCATTATTTTAAATACAATTTGAAGAGAGCTCGGTTGCAGGTTGGATATAAAATGTTAAGGTGAGATAAAATCAAGATGCCAACGGTGGAAGAATGATTTAGAACTGGGGGAGGAAAACAAAGGGAAGATAGAAGAGTATAAGAGAGGGATAGGGTAGACCTCATTTAGAGGTTTTTTTTTTAATCGATTCAAGACTTACATGTATCATCATCCTGTATACTAAAACTCAGTTTTGAGTACTATTGATGACCAGTGGCTGGACCCATTTGCCCCTCGCTTTCCTCTGTTTCCCTTGCTGTTTTCACATTTGTACAGTTGAATGGTTGTTTTGCCCCTCGCTTTTTTATTATATTTTTTGTCTTTTATGTTTTTCTGTGTTGGCACAAGGTTACACCAGTATTAAACAACTACAAGTCCTCCAAAGGTTAGCTTATTACCATATTTCATCAAGTTTGATAAATAGATCTTCATTTTTTACTACAGTTAAATACATGGACATGCCTCCACAAATACAGATTAGTTCTTGGTTTAATACTTTGTGTTCAGTAAAGTTGACATAGAAAATCTTCCCATTGTGCACTAAAATCCTCCACACATGAAAACAGAAATTCTTACTCAAAAAACACATATTACAATACTGCTGTATCTGTTGTTTTTTTATTAAATTAACGCACTGTTTTCAATTTTATATCCAACACAAAAGAAAATGCTCTTACACAATGTGGTTACTTACATTTTTTAACTTATCTACCACATGTTAATCTGAGTTATATAAACAGGAAAACAACAGTTCAATAGAAATATGATGCATATCATTTAGTTAACAATGGTGGCAGCTAAACAATCAAACAGTTTGTTTCAATTAGTTAGTACATTTTATAAATTTCTCAATCAGAACTGTTTCAGTGTATTCAATACATTTTTTAAGCACCTTTCCAGTTAGTTGTCCAAACTAATTATTCCAGCTTATTCACCGTATAATACCAACAATTTAACGACCAATGATACTTCATTTAACATAGACTCCATTTGGAAAAAGCAAAATAAATCTTTTTCTCTGCTGAAAAACCAACAGATATAATGATGTAGATCAGTTATATCAACAAATTACCATAGTTCACCCTAAATGCTGTACAAGTTTGGCTGCTCTTATTTTTCCTCATTATTCCATCGGTGATTTGTATTTTCTGTTATTAACCATTCTTGACTAATAAGTCTTTTTCAAGACTAATTGTGTTCGGCTTTTTTTTTTTTCAATCTTTGTACTGTATGGTTTTCTATCATATAATTACAGTTTAATCTGATTACAAGTTTAAATATACTTTTTCCAATGCCTTAGGAAAAAAATTATATTGCTGTTCACAATGGACATGTCCAGCTTGCAAAAATTATAAGGTATGCTACCACTCTCCATAATTTAAATATCTATAATGTGCATAAAATTTGTAACTTGAGCTTAAGAAGCTTCTGGTACACAGCCAAATCACTTATATAAACAAATTAACATCATTGATCCAAATCCTATACCAATTGATTCCTTTTTATTCTCTCAACCTTTTGTCTAATTTTTTTTTTCTTTTTTTTTTCGGTGACTTGCTGTAGAAGTTAGAATGAGCTTTTCACATAACATGGATGATGAGTATGAGAAACTCATCCAGAGAATGAATCCACCAAGTACATACAAAAATCATACATTGGGTTCATATAGAAGTATGAATTTTCTTTTAGGATACAACTTTGATGCAATAATTTATATCATGGTTTGTAACATATCGTATAGATTTTGCCCGTAATTTGTTGTCATCACTATTTATTTCCTTGCTGAACACGATGAAGCAAATTCTCTTCATTTGCATTCTTCCATTTAAATTTGCATGTCAGTTTATGGTAAATAATATTCAATTTTCATTGTCTTCGATTCAACTAAGTTGCAGTTTTATCATCTATTTATAAAACTAAATGCCCATTTAGGCTGACAATTTTTTTGTCTGGTAAAACTTAAACTGTATTATTATGTATATCCAAGATTGAAGAAGAAATTTAAGTTAGATTAGATGGACACCCAATACTAGGGGTGATATTGGCAGGGTTATAATCATATCAGTAGTCTATTGTATAAATAAAGTGAAATACAAGACTAACCCAACATGTATCATAAAATAATGTTGAACTACTTTTTTCTCTCTCGATACTCAAGATATCATTCCTCACTTGGCCAAAAACAATAGATTATCCCTCATGATGTGCTTTCCACGTTTGAATATTTTGTTCATTCAGTTTCAAGTGTTTTCTTTTTGTGTATAAGAATATCTCAGTAACTCATTGTGTTTTCTTTCCTCTAGGTGGTACAATAGTTCTATCCAATCAATCATTTTAAACAAGTTACCTTTGTAAGGTATCAAAACTACAATTTTTCTATGGCAAATAAAATTCTTTCCTTCACTATGGTAATTTTATTTAGAATAATTAATGTTACATTGATACTAACTCAAATTTATACATTGCTAGACAGTCAATTTGTATTCCCGCAGCAACACGCGGGCATTAATAGCTAGTTATTAACTAAACCTCATATACTAAACACATCCCACACATACTTTTTAAAAGAAAAAAATTGTCCTAATACATCTATATTAACTTCCAAAAATACCCTCATACTCCATTCCCACATAAATATGAAAAATTAAAATACAAAAAATTTCTCTACGATGCCGATGCCGGAACCTGCAGAACTACCACAACCCTTGCTTCCACGACTACTTCAAAACTATAGGAGTGGATATAAGTACATATCTATGATTATTCATATAAGAGCAAGTCCACCCCTAAGGACTTTGTGCCAGCACCTAGCCCATTTATCCACTCCAATGAACAGTAATATATTCCAATGAACAGTAATAGGTCAATGCATCTCCACCCCTAACAAAAAATAGCCTAGTCAATTTTATTAAAATATTATTATTTTTTATTATAAAGTTTGGCACCAAGCTAAAGAGCTTAGAAACACCATTTCTCTTCATCACCCCTTCACGCTCTCTTCTTTCCCCAAGAAACATCATTTCTCTTCATCCCTTCACTTCCATCCGACCCCCCTCCTCCCTTTCCCGCCAATCCCAACATCTCCAACCGCCACCACCCTCTCGCTCGGCGATTCCGGCTTCTCCTTTTTTGACGGCTGTTAATGACGATAAAGATTAGCTTTCAGCTTTCCACTTCCAAAGCGTATCTGTTTATCTCGACTTCGTGGCTCCTTGCCTTCCGACACCACGCTGGCGTCAGCTAGGTGTCACTTGAGCCGGTCCCAAGGTCTGTGGATTTTAGGCCGGCCTGTGGACTGGCTTGGGCTAGGTGCCAGTCAATTCCATGAGCTGGAGTGGATTGGCTGAGTCTCAGCCTGTTTTTTCCATTGGGTGCCGGCCTATCCCACCCCCGGTGGACTTGCACTAAGAGTAAAAGTCCTGGAAAAAGTCCGGCCCTATAAATCTGGCATGAATACATATTATCATTCTCTAATTAGCAGGTATTTTGCATTGGATGTGGCAAAACATTTACCTGATCAAACTTTCTATCGTTAATATTTACATGGTAGTAATTGGTAATCCTAGCACCAAATTTAATGTTTCGTGTCAAACTATGAATCAGTTACGGTTAATAAAAAAAAAAGGAAGTCTGAGAGTAAGGTTAATTTGAGAGCTCCAAGAAAAATATTTTTGGGGTGTAAGTTTGATCTCACGTTGGATTTGTGGGGTTTATTAAGAAATCAAAGTCTTAAATTTTAGGCCTAAATAGTCATTTCATTATAACATTTTATTAATTCAGTATTAAAGTTTTAAATTGGGTGTAATCAACAATTTATGAGGTGTCAACAAAAAAACCTAAATCTAAAACTAATGGCAGATTTGTAGAGTCCTTATTCTTCTTCATCCGTCAATGTGAAGGTGACCCAACATACACGACACAAGGAAAGAAGAACAGCAATAATAAAGGAACACGAATATATCATCATTCATGATAAAAAGAAAAACAGCAACGATAAAAGGAACACGAAACGTCTGGGATATATAATCATTCATGATAACACAAAATTAATTAACTTGTTTCATCCACATAACTTCAATTCCTCTGCAAATATAATCATTGATGATAAGAAAAAGGAGCCCAACCAATGGTGAAGTCATGAATTATCAGGGGGAGGGGCATGTCAGGGACTATTTAGATAGTTGACTGTGGTAATGTTGTCCATAATGTATCAATACATACAAGTTACAATTGTTGTCGGCGAGGTGTCATGTCATAAAAAAGTCACAATAAACTCATTATCAATAAAAACAAATACATGTCATACGAAGGACTACCCAAAATACTCGAAGGAGAACTTGAAAAATTTAAAGGAGAATTCAAGCACTGTTTTTTATAGAATCAATTCATTACATAACTTTACAATGAGAGAAAAAAAATCTTACTCTTAATCCTATCAAAAGGTGGATATGCAAGCATGATAAAGAGATGTATGAGTTTGGAGGTGCGGATGCGTGTGGGATAATTGTTCCAAATGCATGTGGGACATGTTGAGCTTCAATAATCTTTTGTTATTGCTCAAAGAGTAATGATATTCATACCATCTTAGATAGCATTTGATGTGGACAACCATATCATTTGAAAAAATTGCAAAACCTTAAGGAAATGAAGGAGAAAGGCTCCTCGTATACCACAATCATTATTTAATTAACTAGTTTATTAAATAATGATATGACTGTCCACATCAAATGTCAGGTATGAAAATGTGGTACAAAAACATGATATGAATAGCTGCTATAAATTGGCATGTATCAAACATCAGTGAAGAGTTTGAAACCCAAAACTGACAAAAGTTCTTTCTCTTCATTTTCATCAGCGTACCGGCTCAAATCAAGGTATCTCCTTATCACTAGGTTAAGCTATATTCAAAGTCATTCATCTTTTTTCTTGAAAATTTACCTCTAGTATTAAAGATGTCATTTTTAGGGGTTGGAAAAGTTTCTGTATTTGTTGCTTTTGTTAATGTTTTATTTTCCCTTTTTTATTATTTAGTTGGATTTTCACCTCTCCCAGACCTTGCGTCAAGCGGAAGCCTTGTGCACAGAGTACGACCTTTATTATTTAGTTTGATTGATTTATCTTGTATTTTTAAGCTTTAAATGAATTTGTGGTAGATAGATGGATATGCTGTTGTCATAGCCTCGTATAGATCATGAAGTTGCTGACCTTAAGATGGAAAAGATTGAAAAAAAATTCGTGTATCTCATGAATAAGCGTGAAAGGTTAGCTACTTCAATGCAACACTCTTTAAATTTAGCAGTCATGGCGTGCGCCATTTATGTGGCCATCTTGGGATTTGTGGTAGCTTATGGTAACAATCCGGAAATGATAAAATGCAGTCTCATTTACTTATGTGTTGCCTTTGTATCTTGTGACTATGTCCTTGCATTGATGCTCCATCTCTTGTATGTTAGTTACTTTAAAAACCACCAAAAGCTTTTTATTGTTAAGTTAAAGAAAAAAAATTTGAAGAAAAAAAAGAGATTTGCTAAAGTTGGCCAAGAGGCAAGGAAAATTTCCAAATGACGTTCCAAAATTCTACCCGATTGGTCAACTCTAAAAAATGGAGATAATTATGCTTGCTGAGAGAAACACAACTCAAGCAAACAAATTTGGGAAAGGTTTTCCTAGGCTTTATCCTTGGAGTTTTTATCAGCTTTATTTTCATGTTCACAAGTAATCCCTATAAATCCGCACCTCCAAACTCATACATCCCACATGCATCTGGAACAATTGTTCCAATAATTACATATCCGAACTCATATATTTTGCAAGAAGGACAAACATACTACTCAAGTCTAACTAATTGTATGGGGATGAGATTCCAGATGCGGTGGGATATGTATGAGTTTGGAGGTGCGGATTTACAAGGATCAATTGTGAACATGAAAATAAAGCTGATAAAAACTCCGACGAGGAAACCTAGAAAAACCTTCCCAAGTTTGTCTGCTTGAGCTGAGTTTCTCTCAACAAGCCTAATTATCTCCATTTTTTGAGAGTTGCCCAATTAAGTAGAATTTTGGGGTGTCGTTTGGAAATTTTCCTTGCCTATTGCCCAACTTTAGCAAATCTCGTTTTTTCTTCAACTTAACAATAAAAAGCTTTTGGTGGGTTTTAAAGTAACTGACATATAAGGGTGGAGCATCAATGCAAAGACATAGCCACAAGATACAAAGGCAACACATAAGTAAATGAGACTGCATTTTATCCTTTCCGAATTGTTACTGTAAGCTACCACAAATCCGAAGATGGCCATATAAATGGCACACGCCCTGATTGCTAAATTTAAAGAGTGTTGCATTGAAATAGCTAACCTTTCACGCTTATTCATGAGATACTCGAGCCTTTTTTCAATCTTTTCTATTTTAAGGTCGACAACTTCATGATCTATATGCTGCAGCAGCATATACATCTCCATCTACCACAAATTCATTCAAAGCTTAAAAGTACAAGATAAATCAATCCAACTAATTAAAGAAAAGGGAAAACATTAACAAAAGCAACAAATCCAGAAATTTTTCCGACCCCTAAAAATAACATCTTTAATACTATAGGAAAAGTTTCATGAAAAAAGATGAATGACTTTGAATATAGTTTAACCCACTGCTAAAGGAAGGATCCCCGCCGGATCCTTTACCTAAGGATTCTAGGGATCCCGTGATGGTAACCGTTCATCATATACCTAACAAAAACTGACCGCACAATATATGATGAACGATAACAATCACGAAATCCCTAGGATTCCTAAGAAAAGGATCCGGCGAGGTTCCTTTTCCCTAAAGGAGATAGCTTGATTTGAGCCAATTAGCTGATGAAAATGGAGAGAGAGAACTTTTGTCTACAGTTTTGGGTTTCAAACTCTTCACTGATGTCTGATGCATGCCAATTTATGGCAGCATTTTTCTTAAATCCCAAAAGTACCCTTCAAAAACCTAGTTGATAATTTCCCCAAAAGCCACTTCCTAGTTCCTGTGAAAAATAATCCCAAATTTTGATTCATTATATAGTCTTATTTTGAATCAACGTGTAGTGCTCATTAGCATACAAATTAAGTACTGTTGATGGGTGCATAGGTCATAACTAGAAAGTTTTACCCGCGCGTTGCTGCGGGATTAAAAATTGTAAGAAAGATTATGTTTCAAAGATGTAAATGCAACAGACACCAAAAATTGTAGAAGTTTTATTACTTTATCTAGAATGACAAAATACGACAAATGTTGTTTACTGCAACGCTCAAAGTTTTTCTCCACTACTGTTGATTGTTAAGAAAGCACCCTAGGCAAGGAAAGAAAATATTGTAACATATGAAATAAATTTATATGACAATGGAATTATACTGTAAAGAAAATAAGAATATAGCATGGTTACCTTTTTCAGCAATTTTATAGCACCTCATCAACTTTTGTGCGTTTGCCTCTTTGATTAGTTTTGTCTCACTACCTTAAATGTATAACAAAGATCGAAAAATGACAAATGTATAATAGATAAAAGCTGGATGAAAAATAGGAGAAAACACTCTTTGGTAGGGTGTAAATAGAAAGTTATATACCTGTCGATCAATTGGGGTGGCAAAAATTGTATAGTTGAAGCTGCAATGTAAGTGTTCTATATCACTGTGACTGTGCATCATTCCTTTCTTAGTTTCTTTTAGTTCAAACCTAAACCAAAGAAAACAAATAAAATATTAAATACAACTGATCATCTGTCTTTGCAATTTATCTTTGCAATTTAACTTCTAACATGACTAAAGAAATCCCAAAACAAAAACTATAATTTGAAAACTGTGCATAGATGGTCAACCGTGTTCAAATGTCTTACTAAAGTACATCCACCAAATTGGAAATATCAAGTTGTGAAAAATGAAGCTAATTCCTTTATAATAACAAAATGTTGGTCAAAATACCACAATGTGAACAAATATATCATAAAGGACAAATAGAAAAACGATACTTACCAATATCGACATATGGATTGCTTCGAAAGAATGTTACATGCAGTGTTATTATCTCAATGGTTTGGTCTGCGATAAGAAGAGTAACTATTTAGAAAACAACATCATTGCTACTTGCTAGTCTTCCTACATGATTTAAGAATATAATTAATTAAATAGATATGGGATCACATTGACCATAAATTATTACATGCAACTCAAAAAAAAAAAAAAAAAAAAAAGGTCGTACCCAGTGCACAAGGCTCCCGCTTTACGCAGGGTCAAAAAAAAAAAAGAGAGAATAGAGTTGTCAAAAAAATCAAAAACCCTTGCCGAAAAAAGTAACTGTTATACAATTAGATCTCTTTTAATAATTGCATGTTTAAATCTTTTTCTTGATTAGTAAGAAGTCATAAATACAATGTTTCACAGTTCATTACATTTTCATTTCTAGCCATCAGAACCTGAAACACATAACTAATGAGTGTTATAGAAACTTACCACAACATTGTCAAAAGAGAATATAAGACCATAAGCTTCATCCAGTTTCACGACATATTGTATTCGTTTAAGAAAATCTTATTGACTTTTGTCTTCCAAAAATTCCTACCCACAGTAAAAATTAACAGTAGTAAGTCATAACATAATTAGTAAATTAATTTCGACAGAGCATAAAAAACAATGACTACTATACATATAACTCCATAAATTACACCACATCAACCTTGAGAGGTCCAACATGTCCAAAACTCTCAAAACCTTCTCCATAGTCAGCTCCAATCGCCCGAAAACACTGAGGAGTGGAGGAAAAAAACATAAATTTATCAAAATTTCCTACCCAAGGATAAGTTAAAAATGGAAAGTATTTCACTGGCGAATATATGCATGAGTATTAGTTACTATTTTGAACTATTGGTAACACAGAAAATACTCTTCCATTCTCTTACCCACCAAAAACAGAAACCACTATAAAAATCTCAAAGAAATTCTTCACAAGATTATCCAAATTACAAAAGTGGTAAACCAGCAAGTCATGTTTTGGATCAATGTTGGACCACATTTGTTTCACTTTAAGTGTCATAATTACAACCTCAAGATTAGATTCTAAATTCCACAATTAGACGAGCAATGCTTCCTGATTCATGATTATTGACATTTGCAATTCACACAACCTTAAATTTTAAAAGAACAAACAAAAGAAACAGAACATAAAGTATCCCTCTCTTTTTACCTTCTCAAAATGGCTCAGGGAAGCTGTAGTCAGAGGCTTAGCTTTCTAGTGTTTACAATCCACGAACTAAAAAATAAATAGAAAATAACCTCTATAACCAAATACAGCAGACCTATTCTAAAAGATTGTAAACCACAAACAATCTTGTTCGAAAGAGAGGAGTCACCTACAACAATATTGAAGAATCAAGAACTTAGAAACAAAAAATTAACTGAAAATTGAAAATGTGGAATAAATGAGTCTTACTTCAATAAATGGGCCCTCTGCTTCCGTGAGGACGCCTGTGCTTTTCCATTGCTCATCAATAAGCTTTGTCAACCGCTCAGATGGAAGTGCTCTTAAGTGTTGACCATTCATCCACCTTTAGTTTGTAAGAATATGGAAAGAAAATATAAACAGGAAATGTCAATGCTTCAGTAATGCCCTTAATTCAAGAATTCTATAAGCAGCCTAAATTCTCAAAAGACACGATCCACATTAAATCATGAAAATCTAAATCTAGATTTGGGATACTACGGAAAACATGCAACTGCAAAATGTTCATTCAATCTGCTTCTCCAGGTAGGGGAATGCTAGGTAGAAGCAAAAATTAGCAACCGTTCTCGGCATATAATAGATTAAAAGCCAAAATTACCTTAATTTGGTAGCGTCGAAAATGGCACCACTTTTGTTGACGCAACCAATTGAAAATAGAGTACAAAATTAGTCTAACATAACACTTGGATATCTAAATATCACACATAAGCTGAGCAGCAGGTTTCTCAAGATGATAGGGAGCAAGAGAGTGACAAAAGTTTCACTAACCAAGTTGCTCAAGGGTGAAGAATTCATTTTCTGTGCCGTCGCCCCAACCCAACAGTGCCGAGTAGTTCACCATTGCCTGGGGTAGATAGCCCATAGTTTGTCAATTGGCATATTTAGCCTGCATATAAACATTTCCAAGTAAATTCATACCTCCAACCAAAAGAGAATTGAATAAACCACACTGTCATAAAATATCATGAATTAGCTCAGAAAATTTTCTTTGACCCAGATTTTCAAAATCAAAATCACAAAAATTTGAACAAAGAAAGGAGAACCCAAAAACCAAACCCGAAACAAATATGTAAGAGAACTCACCTTGATGCCCTGTGGATTAGCAACCATTGTTGGAGAAGAAGAGAGAAGAAAGCTGCTCTACCGGTGAGCGAGTATCAGGTTCTGAGTGGGAGGTGAAATCACAAAAAGAAAATTTCAATCCATTTGCAAATCCAAAATCACAAAACCCTAGATTTAAACAAAACAAACCCGAAAAACTCACCAGAAAACCCTAGCTGTTTTGGGTAAAAAAAATTCCTTCGAACCAACCTGAGAAACTGAAGAAGTATACTTGAGTTCAATAAAAATCGAAATTTAAGCAAGCTTTCTCACCTGGAAACGTTGGGTTAGATCAGGCCAGAACAAATTCTGATCAAATTAAAAATGGGTAGAAGCTTCTAACCCCTTATTGATTTTCAAGAAAACAACTTTGATAACTAATTCGCGAACAACAAAGCAAGAGGCTGAATAATTTGAACAACCAAAAAGATGAAGCGGTACGGCTAGAGAAAACAAATCGGAGACGGAAGAATAACACCACCACATTCACCCCCAATTCGGACTACTACGGGTTCGAATCTCTGCTTAAACACGAAATGATTATAAAAAACCAACTGGGTTTATGAAATTTGACAGATTTGAGGAAACCCAGATGGAAGTCAAGACATCAAGCAAAGAAATATGGTAAAATTGTGAGTTGATTGAGAGAAGAAAAAGAGAAGCTAAAGAACAAACCTTGTTGGAGGTCTGAATGCGCCTTGAAATTCCGAGTTAGAGTGAGGAGTTCTCGAATTGAGAGCGGCGGAGTTCCGTTGCAAATTTTCCGAATAAAATTTCCACGGGTGAAGGGTGATCGCGATTTTTTGGCTGGAGGAAATGAGGTTTTAAGATTTTTGGAATTTTGAGTGAATGGATGGTGTGGCTGGTTGCAAGACAGAGAAAAAGATGAAGCAGAAGAGTCCAGAAAAGAGGAAAAGAGACAGGAAGCATCGATGACAACACGTGTAAAAATGGTCCAAACGAAATTAAACAAATCAAGCAGGGGCAAAAAGGGAAGCACACTGTTAATGAACAGTAACTTTTTCGGTTGGGTTTTAGTATATGTATAATTTCTTTTTTACCTGATCGGATAAATGGTCCCCGTGGTCATAAGGTATTCGGATGATAGCCCATGTGGTAAAAAAATTCGGATTTAAACCCTTGTGGTCTAAATCTGTTAGGATTTATGCCCTTCTGTTAAATAATGCTGACGAGGCTGCCACATATATGCCACGTGGCTGCCAAATGTCTGCCACGTGGCAAAAATAATATTTTTTAATTTTTTTAAAAAAAACCTGAATTTTTACACAAAAAAAAAAAACCCAGATCTACAAGAAGAAGAAGGAAAAAGGAGAGGGAGGAGGGTAGCGCGGTGAGGGGGGGAGCTGGTCTCCGGCGGGAAGAAGAAGTACGGGGGGGACGGGCAGAGGGCGGGGGGAGCTTCTGGGTTTTTTTTTTTTTTTTTTTGTAAAAATTCAGGTTTTTAAAAAAAATAAAAATTATTATTTTTTCCACGTAGCAGACATTTGGCAGCCACGTGGCATATATGTGGCAGCCACGTCAACATTATTTAACAGAAGGGCATAAATCCTAACAGACTTAGACCACAGGGGTTTAAATCCGAATTTTTTTACCACAGGGGCTATCATCCGAATACTTTATGACCACGGAGACCATTTATCCGATTAGGCCTTTCTTTTTTTTGCTTTTTGGTGAAAGCATAGTTGATAGTTGAATTTGAGCAATAACGAAAGAGTATTGAAGCTGAACAAAATACATCCCCTCTTTGATCTAACTGATATCAGTATAATTGAAATGTCACATTGTTTAAAAATTTTCCTTCGGTTTTAATTTCAAGTATGAACTAATTAACTTTAGTTTTCTCTCACACCAAAATAAACACGTTAAAACTGATTTTGAGTACATTACAGTTCATATGAGATTTTGGTGCAATTTCGAAGACGAGGCTATGCTATTGGAATTTTGCGTAGTTGTGCATCGAGCTTTATTTGACAATCTTTCGTGACTTGAATTATAGTTTTGAATTGCCATTCAATATAATTAAGTTTTAAGTTTTCTTTTGCATTTTTTCTTCCTATACTAAAGTAATTAAATCAAAGATGGAATTAAGTAGTGAAGTTTTAATGACATGGTACATGCCACAAATGTCATTTCGTATTTGATGAAAAAATAAGTAACAAAAAATAAAATATTTTGGACAATGTTTATGTTTTCCTAAGCCTAATAGGATAAGTGCAATAAATATAAAAATGCAGTACAACTAGTCTTTAGTTTTCTCTTTCCTAGAATATTTTTAGGATGCGTTTGTTGCACTGGACTATCTTGAACTGGATTAGCTTTGATTAAGCTGGACTAACTTAGACTAGACTAAGCTGGACTAGCTTATACTAGACTAAGCTGAACTAGCTTAATATAGCGTTTGGTGCAGTGTCGGACTAAAAAGTAGAATAAATAATATTATCACTGAATTGAACTGTATATTCCATAATATTTTGCATCAAGGCATGCTACGAATTGATGCCATTATATATGGAAGAATAGAACTACCCGCATAAATCATGACAGGGAAGTGGAAAGTGTGAAAAAAAAAAAAAGCACAACCATGTGGACACATGCAACAAGAGCTTCACTTTTCGACCAGCACATGTTTACAGATCAACATGAATCTCAATTTGTGGACTTGGATCTTAATAATAGAATGTAAGAATTTGGTGAAACATGTTGCAAGGCATAAAGACAGTAATGTTAGCGACTTATTTAGCGGGCGATCCCCACGGAGTTTACAATGGGGACAACAACCATCAAATGCCATCCTACAAATCCCACATGTTTCGTCTTGTGCATCCCATGTCCATGTCCATGAAGCGACAGCATGCCACCTGCAGGTCCAAAGGGATAAGAGTTAGAGCTTCAAAGTAGATGAAATAAAACATATCCCAGAAGAAAAAAAAAGGCACATCAAATTTACACTTGGACAAATTCACACATGCAGTTATTTCCAATTGATTAATGAACGTAAGAGATAGAAAAGAGGTAAAAAAGACATCATCTGTTTAAAATCCCCAACAGATATTCGCAAAGAGAGAAGGGTCAAGAGAAAACAGTTACGATCAAATGCATAATACGTCCATTTCCCATCAAAGATGTCTCAAGTTAAAACAAGATCACCGAGCAAATGGGATTGTCAAAATATCACGATCGTTGTTAAAAAGATAATCGCACCGAATCATAAACAGGGGGAGCATATGCTAGAGATTCATGACTAACATAATAGATACTGGTCTTGTGATCGACATTCGTAACATTAGACTACAATTAAGGTAGTAAAACTCTACAGCTCATTAACTATTCATAGTTCCAGAGGATGACAAATCATAGACATTCAATATCGTCAAGTTGAAATTCATTCCACCACGTTTAGATGCAACAGTTTGAAGATGGGAAAGAAAAGAGCATTACAAAAGCTATTTCTAAATGGTATAAACCAGAAAATTTGAAAGAAAGAACAAAATCAAAATCATAGGAATTCGAAACTATCAAGCCAAAATTCATTCTACCATATGATTAAATGCAACAAAGTTGAATCTTGGAATAAAAAGTACAGAAAATTACATGAGCTAGTTGCAAATGGTATATAAGCTAGAGTAGTTTGAAAGAAAGAACAAAATAACATAAACACAATGAGAAGGATACGCAAAGATGTTGACTTTCATCTTCTCCTCCTGCAACTGCAAAACCCCAATATTCCCAGAATTTCAGTAATTTCAAATTTGATATTTCGATTAGCTGATTATAATACCCCAAATCTACCTACCCAATACAAACTCCTCGATCAGAACTCAAGGGAGATCGCAAACTGAACCATTTGGGGACTGTGTGGCAAATCACTGCAAAAGTCCGATTCTAATTTCAATTCCGGTTCCCATCTCAAATCGAGGTCTTTGTTCATGATGCAGGGTTGGGGACGAGGAGAGAGGGAGAGAACGCGAGCAAAGAGGAGAGTAGAGAACGCAGAGAGCGATCGAAGGGATTCGCTAGTCCCATGGTTCGCAACGTCTCTCGCTAAGACCGTCATAGCCGAGGCGAGTCCGGCTTATTCCCACTAAAATTATCTAGTCGAGTCCAATGAAGGCCAATGAAGGAAAACAAACACACCCTTAAGCTCCTTTTCTTGCTAATAATTTTAGGTTGATTTAGTTTCCTTGCAATAATGTCAGAAAATATTGCATACGACTTTTTACTTATAGCCATTGGTCCGAGAATGGCATGTCGTGATGTACAAAAGAAGCCTACCGATTAATATCTATCTAAAAAAAAAAAAAACCATTTGATAAAGAAGAACTTTTACATGTTTGAAAATGATATGTAACAAAGTGTGAGGAGAGAGAGGTTAGGACTAGATTAGTAGCTAGATTAACCTTAATTTACTAGTTTTACCATGTTTGAAAATGATATGTAACAAAGTGTGATGAGAGAGGTTACGACTAGACTAGTAAATTATGACCTTACTTTAGAAGCAAAACTTTTAGCGTACGGGAAAAGAAAATTTCATTAAATTCGAATAACAATGTTCACATCAGAAGTTAATGTCTTAACCAGTCACTCTGGCTCAAAACAATGTATGAAAATTACTTCTCGCGAGACAAAAGAAGCCACTATCTTACTACAAACATGAGGAGCAAAAAAAAATTATACTGACCTCAATTATTGTTTCACTCTAAATATCAAAAGAAGACCTCACAACATTTGGTTGAATTTTACCATTAATCATATCCACGAGGCATTTTGAGTCTGATTCTACCTGAACCGCATCAAAACCTTGTCGGCACAAGGCAACAAATACGCCCATACTGCTTCCGCCATTAAGCTGGACTCGCATGGAAAGTTTACAACGCCACCAGCCCCTTGAAAATACATGCATAATCCTGAGCCGCCCTTCCATACCCTCGACGTCCAAATACATTTAACTAAGCTCCATCACAATTCACCTTAATCATACGACACGACGGTTAGCGTAAACAACTTTTGCAAAAGACAAGAAATAGAAAAGAATACAATTTTTACAGATGACGCTTTATCATAGCAGTTGCGAAAAGCAATGATGTATGTGCACATTATAGTTTGTAAAAAAAAAAGCCATAAACATTTTGAAATACACAAATTTCTATTTTCATTTTAAGAAGAAAATGGAAGGAAGTGAGTAGTCAGTTTGTTTTTTATTTTTTATCATAACTTGTGGTAAGAAAGAAAGACATCGTTGCTTAGGGTCAGAGAGGCTTTTGACCGATAGAGAACTTATTCCATTTTCATGAATAATTATGATTTTTTTTCGTTAACATTTTTGTTTTTTCAGAATGCAACAGACCCCTTGAGACGAGACCCCTGGGGGCAGCGAGTGTAGTTTACGGAGAGGGAGTCATAGTTCCAATAGCGAAGGAAGTACATTTTTCACATGATTTTTCCAAGCTTTGATTCCACTTATAATTCCAATTATCCCATTAGCATTTGCACTAAAAAAAAAGATGAAGACCTCCACACACATTTTCTTTCTCCTTAGAGCATTTCCACCCATAGTCCAATTGATAGGACAATTGGATTGATCTGTCCTTGGTCCAAATGGTAGTCCAATTGTGCAAAAAATGGATGGCAATTGGGCAAAGGACTTGTGCCCTTTTATCTGCCCTTGCAAGAATATCATTGGCTTGTGCCGTTACAGGCTTACAGCTACTCAATTGCATCAGTGGAGGCTACTCATGTGACCGTTGGATTTTAACATTTTAAAAAAATTATAAATTAAAGGTTGTCTATGTGGCACAATCTGGTGAATCTGATTTAAATAAAATTTAGTAAATCAACGGCCTGAGTTAATTCAAATGTAAATAAATCTAAAATAATACAAGTGATTTTTTTCAACAAATTAAACACAGCTAACAAACTTACAAGGTTCAACCATCTTCTTCATTTGCCTTTTATTTTTAATTATTTATGTTTGTTTGTAATGCTATATTTTGTTTTGTATTTAAAAATTAAAACTAAATTATCGAACTTAAAAATAAGGTGTTTTATTTTCAAAGAACAAATTTACACTAAGTACACACTTACAAAAACATAAAGCATGAAAAAAAAATCAATTTATAGAGTCCTTATTCTTCTTCATCCGTCGCTAAGAAGGCGGTCCAATGACACAAAGGAAAGACAAACAACAACAATAAAAGGAACACGAACATCTGGAAACTTGTGTTGCAAGGATTGTGATCAGTAAAAGTAAAGTTCATTTCTGTCAACCAATACACAAAACCTGGGTAAATATAAATAAATATTTATTTATTTATTTTTCTGATATCTTTTTTTTTGGATCATATATATATATATATTCTGATTTCTTGTATAGCTGTATATTCTATATTTAACTTTCTAATTACTTTCTGCTGTTATGCAAAATGTGTAAAGTTCTATATGTATCCATATACCAAAGTGTGGGTACCTAAACCCTACTTTGGAACCAAAAATAAATTGTTCATACGATATTAGTAGTATCTTTTGATTTAAAGGGAAAGATTGTCAAATGCCCTTGACAAGTATGTTTATGTATGCGTGTATCTCTGTACTAAGCCTAAACCAAACTAGTTAGCTTTTACATTAAATACCAAACTAGTTAGCTTTCACATCAAATTATTGGTGTAATGTTTTATCGATGTATGGGGTTTAGACTAGTCAAAATTAAATATGTATAAAATGTGACCCTTTTTTTTTCCTTTTTTTATATTTTTTTATTTTTAAATCTGAGCTCACAATAAATAAATTTGATGACAAAATTGGTGATTATAACACTATTTTCTTTTGAATAAACGTGGTTGAAACGTTTAAATTTGATTTTGGGTCGTTGGCTTCGTTTTTGGAGTCGGATCATGAGGTTCACTTAGCCACGAATGATTGTAATATATCATAATTACTGACACATTAGTAACGTAAGCATTTCACTTGGATAATGTTTTTTGTTAATCCATTCCTCTCAATTTGTAGCTAACCGCTTGTGACTTAGTTGATTAAGACCGGAGATTTTAACTTATTGATTAAGAGAACTCCCTAATAGGAAAATTATGATTTCATTTCATAAGGAATATGATAACATGTTGATGTGTGTGTGTGTGTGTATATATATATATATATATATAGAGAGAGAGAGAGAGAGAGAGAGAGAGAGAGAGAGAGAGAGAGAGAGAATTATTTACAATATTACTCAGTCCAGCATAAGAATTAAAGGCTTGAATCGGCGCCAAAGGAGAAGTTTTCTTACGATTATTCAACTGAAGTCCTTGCTTAGAAAAAAACTATGAAGTTCATCAATGGTAGTGGAATCATGCCAAAACTGAATCGCATCAATGAAAGATTCAAAGGGAAAACCATGTAAAGTGACAAAGATCAACTCAATTGCGTCAATCGGATCATCGATGTTGGCAAGAGCATTAGCAATTTCTTCAATTTGTTGAAGATAAACTGTAATTGTAGAGTCACCCTTAGTGATGTTGTGACGACGAGAACGAAGCTCATGAATGTGTGATCGAGAAGCAGTTGCAAGTCTTGATTCCAATTTTGACCATAGCTCACAAGCCGAATTGACTCCAATAGTGTAGGGAATGAGAGAATCTGAGAGTGTAAAATTGATCCAGATCATAATGTTCTAATCATTCTCGAACTAGGTCATATAATGAGGATTCAGAGTAGAGGTGCAATTTCCAGATGAATCAAGAAGAAATTTGGGCGGAGCAGTCATCGTTTCATCAATTATTCCGATGAGGTTGTATCGGCAGAAGATCAGAGCGAACAAAGCACTCCATGTGAGATACTTTGTTGTGGTGAACTTGATTGGAACCATAGATCCAATGTTATGGATTGTAATCGAAGAAATTGTCGAAGGATTTGAGGAATTAAGGCAAGAATTCATAGAAGCGGGATGAATTTGAGATTCAGATTCGGAGGAAGGAGATCCAGAAGTCGCCATTGCTAGATTTCTAGGGTTGCAGCTTCGAAGAAAAATATGAGCGGGAAACAGAAGAAAGAGGATCGAAGATTGTTAGACACAGGTGATAGATACCATAATAGGAAAATTATGATTTCATTTCATAAGGAATAAGATTACATGTTGGTGTATATATATACACACACTAGTGACTAACTCACTTGTATTAACAACTAATTACATCTTGTCTAACTAATCACTAACTAATTACAAAATTGTTACAACTGTCTCATAACAAACTCAACTATCTTGAGTAGACTTATTTACAATATTACTCTTAGTCGGATAAGACATGATTGTTATTATTAAGGGAACTCCCTCCAGCATTTGAAGATACCTCCTTGTAAGGAAATTGTGAGGGCAAAATCTGACTACATAATTTTCCAACAAACCACACTCTATGGTAAGTTTGATCTCGTCATTCGTTGTTGCACACAGTGCTGGGAAAATGCCATTTCTTGTTTCCTTGTATTTTTGGTTCCGTCGTATCTTGTTTCCTACTGGTACGGTTTTTTAGTCTCTGAAAAAGCAGTGTGGTCAGGCTGCTAGCTCTTTGGACAGGATATAATTTTCTTTTCGTTTAATTTCCCAGTTAAGCACGCAAACATCAAATTCGTTTCTTGGATTAAAAGCCAGTGCCATGCATGCACGTGCATACGCATTATGTCAAGTGAAAAGCTCAAGTGTATCAACAATCCCATTATGACACGTGGCATGTGATATCTTACTGTCCCCATGTCCACGTGAACCCGTTCACATCTTGCGATTTTGATCGTTCTCCCCCTCACGTTGGGGACCTCCTCATGTAAAAGTGTTTGCGTTCTCTGATTGGTTAAGTTATTCTCTCTCACACATAAACACACGTTTTCATTGGATAATGGATAATGCTTTGTCCCAATTTGTTAATCTTTTCACCCAAACTTTGATACGAGAAGATTTTGGATAATGTGACAATTATGTAAATTAGCTTGGGAAAAATATAGCTTTCATTAGCAAAAATTGCCCTCGCAATGGTGCAGATTTTCCAACTGTAAAAAATATGTTGAAAGTTCTAAATATATATACCATAGACAATACTAGTTACATATATGTGGAAATTTATTTACAACTCTATTTATAATAATTAAGGAACAAAATATATGTCGAAGGGTGATAAATTTTGCAAGTTAAGAGCAGTATTAACTGCTCATTGTCCAAAATTTCTAAGTACTTATATACTAATTAGCTGTAGGCATTTTCATTTTGCTGTTACAAATTGGAAAAATGAAAGTTGTTAAAAGTAAATAATAAATGACAATTTTAGTGGAAGTGAGAGAACAAAAAATCTATGTGATTTGAATTATTGATGATAGCAATAAAAATAAGTTGAACAATATTGCGTCATCTAAACAAAAAAGAACCTAAACCTTTTTTTTTTTTTCAAAGAAACGATAGTAGATTCATTGATAGAGTCATTACATTGGTTTGTTACAAGGCCATTCAAAGCTCCATAATCTCATCAATAATTAAATCCAAAATAAAGTTGGAGGGTGATCATCCCAATCACACATGACTCACCAAGAGACCAAAACGGGCAAGCCCTATGTGCAATATTGTTTGTTTGGCGATGGGTATGGGATATAGTAGCCTCAGTAATTGTTGAAAGTAGCGCCTTTATGTCCACCATGATTTGCCCGATCTTGGAAAAGTGCATGGAAAGATTTTTAGCCGCTTCAACAATCTGAAGCGAGTCGGTATATACGTAAAAAAAAGTTGTAATTGAGTCATGTTAAATTCATAATTTTTTTTTTCACATGTGCGTCCATCATAATATTAATCATCACCACCGGATGATCATATAGTCATAGCCATTAAATCAAAATGAGACATTTAGATTCACTACTCAATTCAACTTAACTACCAAATTTAACATACAAATCTGGACCTAATGAAGAAAAAAATGAAAACGGAAAAATTGAAATTTCTAAAGCATATAAATCTCACATAGGTCACAATGAAGAACCAATAGGAATCAACATATTATCTATATCAACAAAATTATTCTAACTTAAAATCTCAGTGGCCTGTATTTAGATGGTAATCCTTCAAACTCCCTTTGCCATGCTTTTCTCAAAAGCCCTGTTTCCTAGTTAACTATCCTTGGCCCTAATTTCTATTTAACCATATATGGTGGCCTAATATGATTAGAGGTCTCGTGGCCCACAATGAGCTACGATGTGACCGATATGGCTTATTCACAGTGAATGTACAAATAAGTGTTCATTAAAGAAAAACTACTAATAATTTGTGGTGAGAAAGAAAGAGATAATTACTTGGGGGAGACCGCGAAAGGCTGAGTGAGAGTCAGAGAGAGGTGTAGTTTAGTATATTTGGCATGACTTTCGTGGCTAACAGTAAAGGGCAGCAATGATGATGTTTGTTAGCAATGATGATGCCTCTTTCTTGTTTTGGGGAAAAGGTAAAAGCTAGGCACATCATGATGATTCCTATGCCTTGTTTTGGGGAATAGGTTGCTTTCTGATTGAGGAAGCAGAGAAACGGAGAGAAGGAGAGAGAGTGTAGCCTATTTTTGCTCAGTGCAAGACAGCAGAGGAGAGAGCGGCAGCAGCTGAGAGAAATGGAGCTGTCTGTTGACAGCTCCGATTTGTGAGCAGTGGAGAGGGCATTCGGCTCTCCCATTTGAAGAAGAGCTGCTGCTCTCCTCGTTTATTTGTAATCACTCAATCAAAAGATAACGGTGCCACGATTTGTGCTTTTGGGAAAGAAGTGATTTAGTATATGTTTTCATCTTCTTTATTTGGTTTTTGTATGAGTGAGAATTATTGGGTGCATGTGAGATTTGGAATTTGAGAGTTGAACTCTATTTGTAATTTTCAATTTGATATTAGTTGAATTTTCTCACTGTCTCTTAACTGGACATAGGCTTACGCCGATCTAGTATAAATCCTTGTGTTATTTTAGATTATTTGTCTTGTCATATTTTGCAAATTAGCTTATTGGTTTCGTACTTGATGTTTCCGCACAACATTTTGACCGATAGAGAACTTGAAAACTTGTAAATGAGAGATTATAGGTTCGATTTTTGCCAAAGAAGAATTTGAACCACATTATTGCTAGTCTATTGTGAGGATTAGCTTATATATTCCTTCTTAATATAGATAATATCGATTGTTCAAAAGAGAAGAACAGGCTTTGACCAAACAATAAGATAGACTAATAGGCTAATAGCGGTAATGTTTTTTTCCTTCCCATTTTCATGAATGACCATGACGTTTTTTTCTTAATCTTTTTGTTTTTTCAAAAGGGTAATGTTAGTAAGCTTAAAATTCTAAACTAAATTTTGTAAACAAAATGATATGATTGTTGATCATTGAATTATCACTTAAGTATTAATTAATGTGTTTATTTCTTATTAGGGACACAAATGAGTTGATTTCCTTAACATTATTCTTTTCAGAATGCAATCAGACACCTTAAGTACATTTTTCACCTGATTTTCGAAGCTATGATTCGAAGTCATAATTCCAATAATCCAATTAGCCTTTGCACTTAAAAACAGAGACTGACTTCGACACACATTTTCTCTCTCCCTATATTATCTCCACCCATAGTCCACGAAAAGTGAGACTACTAGGCTAATTGTGGTGACTTTTTTTTTGGTTTGTAGTCGTTCTGTTTGTTGTAATGATTGATACTCGCCTACAAGTTACACCCTTGCAAGCAAACGAATATAAAAAACATTCTCAAAAGCTTATAAAAAAAAATTGCCATACTGATGACTCGGATAAAAACAACCAAAATGCAATAAATTTTAAGGAAAATAGCTACATAAGCATATTTTGTCATTTTGTTTACAAAAATATTATTTTCAATAATGATAACATATTTATCATGTATTGTCGACAAAAAAATAGTATTAAACAAACACAACAATAATATAATAACGGTATAATAAACATGAATTATTTATAAAAAAATCAAAATATATATATTATTGCTAATTATAATTTTTTTTAAGAAAAACAATAATCTCTTGGTGAGTCGTGAGCATGTCCATATTGTGCGAGGACGATCCCACTTAACTGAGAAATTTTTTATTGTGACGGAAACACGAGTGGTACACCACATGTTTTTATGTAAGTGGTGGGAAATTTTATTTTTTAAGTTATTAAATTTTAACACATTGTTGACCTTAAAAACTATCAAGCCTACTTGGTGCGCAGACCGAATAATTAATAAGCTAACTACGTCATTCGGTTGTGTGCGGAGTGTGCCAACTTGTCGATCGTGCTCAGCCAGGGAGTAAAATGTGTTGATGTTGCGTTGAGCGCACTGCTGACTTCTTGATCTTGCGACTACGGCTGAGGAAGGAACACGTCTCGGCCTTCGAGTTCTAGAGCCTGAAGACAAGGCTGCTAGTCTTGTGAAGTTTCATGGATCCTCGGCGGCAAGTTCGGTTACGGTGATTATATTCGTAAGAGTATAAGCACGCCAAATTGGCACCAAACTATACGGACACAAGTACTCAAATGAGATGTATGTCTTGATGGTAAATGTGGTTCAGCCGTCAGAATGCCGAACTCTAAAACTTACTTGTGAATACCCAATCATAAAACCACTCGACGTTCAATGTGCCGAGCTCAATAATTTGTAACACCTCACTTCACCAATAATGCTAATGAGATGACCTCTGTCAATAAGGACTTGAAAATTCTTCTTGACTGAGACTTGGATAAGTAACCAGTCGGCCTTGACGCAATGCTGTTTATCCAAACTGAAGGTGCTCCGCGGTCGGTTGATTCTACGACAACATTGATGTTTATCCAAACTGAAGATGTTCGTCGGTTGCCTTCACAATGCTGTTTATCCAAACTGAAGATGTGTTGGCAGAAAAAGAAAATAAAAATCTCAAGGTTGTTGAGAGGTTTTGCGTAGAGCGAGAGTTTGCAGGGCAGTTTGTGTGTTGAATTGGAGAGACTTTTCTTGTTGCCACTGCCTTTGTATTTATGGCAAGTCTCCTTGATTGCCAATCCAATAGAGACCTTTTCCGAATATACTCTCAAAAACAATAACTGATATTATCTTTAATATATTTCGGCAAAAATCTCTCTAATCTCCTTATGCCTGTGGACTTTTACGAGAGGAACAACAGGTGTCCCTTTGAAATCTCGAAGTGCCCTTTCACACGGCATGCATACTGTGCTCCCATCATCAATTCTTATCACTCCAAACTCATCTGACAATGCCCATCACCATGCAAAAAGGCCTAGCCTACCTAGGTTTCTTATCTCATCATTATCCAAGACCATCAAATCCTAGGCTTATCACATCGTCATAATTCCATCACCCTTAAACCCATCCAAGCATGCATCCTGATCAAATGAATTTCAAATTCATTTTTAGCTTCCAAGTGTCGTCAGACATCCCAAATCAATTCGAACTGTACTACTTGCTTGAGATATAATTCGCATTCTATTCATCTGGTTTAAGAAGATGAAGATAATCCATATTAAAAGATAATTATTATGATAAAAACCATAATATTATCCTTTAACAATAACAAAATTATCTTCACTTTTTCCATTCGACGGTTGGGAGCTATGCTCACTTAACGACCTTGATTGCACGGGCCGATGGTGTAAATTTGGATCCAAACACACACATCTCGTGTGCCGGTCACATTGAAAAATCTCTTCACTTAGGCCATCTCTAACCAAAGGAGGGCCAGGGCTTTTTTTGGCCCTATAGTCCTTCAAGAAATTAATATTTTAATGAATACTATCATGCCATTTTTCTTACCATCTCCCATCGAGGGGCCAGAGGGCCATATGCCAAACATAACTCTATGACAAAAAACCATCTCTAACCGAATGGGCTATAGGGCCAAACATAATTTATTATTTTAATTGAATTACTATGGTTATTTAAATTAAATTACCTCAATAATTTTACATTATGGATTGTCAATAATTTTTCGAGATGGAATCTCAATAATTTTACGTCTCGAATTTTATGTTGTATAATTTCTATGTTGTTTAATGTTACTTAATGTTATTTATTGTTGTTTAATATTGTTTAATGTTGTTTCATATTACTTAATATTGTAATGACTTAGGAAGTTATAGGAAAAAGAAATAGAATTTATATTTAAAAAAAAATTGTAAAAAAAAAAAAATCAAATATAACGGCTAGTTGAAGTCAGTAAATGGCCCGGTCTGGGGCTGGTTGGGTTGGGTTAGCAGATTGGCCATTTTCTCCTTTTTTTGGCCAGGTAGGGCTCATGACCCATTTGGCTTAGCCTTCGGTTGGAGATGATTCTTATGTTATTTCAAGTTATTTTCGATTCTATAACCCTCTGGTTGGATCGGTGGAGATGGCCTTAACTGTCCGGAAGAGCGAGGAATTATGTACACGTGGTTGACGCGGAAAGGCCTTTTCAATTCCCATCACGAAGTCTCACAACCCACTGCGACTCCGTACTCGCTCTTCAATCGACGGCCCATACTCATCCATCACCCCATAAACACTTCCCCACCGTCTGTTAAAATCCACGATCAGCAAAAGCGCGGGAAACTGAAATGTTATCTGCGAACCAAGAAGTGCAAAACTGCACCAGCCTGAGCCAGAGTGATTCACTCAGTCAGTTTTCGCGTTTCGTTGCTCGTGCGTGAAGCTAAGACGCAGCGTTTCATCTCTCTCTCTCTCTCCCTCCCTCGGAGCTACGTTAGCGTGCTAGGGTTTCTGGATTTTGTGGGAATGGCGCCGAGGAAACGCAAGCTGACTGCGCAAGAGAAAGAGCAGGTGGCAAGGGTCGGCGCCCAGTTGGAGGCGCTGGTGGCTAGGGACACCGCTCGGGGGGGATCCGCTGAGCGAGTGACCCGGAGTTTGAATCAGACAGCTGCCAGTGGGAGCTCGGCTGAGCCCCGGCCAGTGGCGCCGGCGAGGAAGAAGGCCAAGGGAGCTCAGAAGAAAAAGGAGCCAGCCAAGAAGGTGAAGCCGGCGGCGGAAGAAGCGGAATGGGAGGCTGTGAAGGAAGAGAAGGAGAACTCCGTCGAGAGCGAGGCAGAGGCAGAAGCGGAGAACAAGAACGAGAAAGGGAAAGAGAAACTGGAGGACGACGGAGAAGCTACGAAGCATACTGGCAACGAGTGGGACAAGAGGACCATTGTGATTGAGCACTGGTGAGCCAGTTTTATCCCTCTATCTTTCTTTGATCCTGTTTGGTTGCCGAGAAACTTTTGGGATATGCAAGAAAATATTGTTTCGCATAATTGTGCTTCTTGTTTTATTATTTATTATTTATTTTGTTTAGATTATGATATTCGCTTTGAGCCTTTGAGCATTTTGACTTTCTGTTATAATAGCTATTCGAGGGGCGTGTGGTTTAACTTAGTATCTAGGAAGCATAAACTGGTGTTGAAATTAAGGTCTCTTTTGGCCACTAAACTGCAGTTGTTCGTTTAGAGCCGGTTTGGTGATACTGTGTTAAAAAAAAAAAACTAGTTTTATTGAGCTATGAGAATAAATAATTGTGAAATAAAACAACAAGAGTATTTGATAAATTTTTTTTATAAAAATATTTTTGAAAAAAAATATTATTATAATGTTTAATAAATTTTTATGTAAATTGTGTAAAATAACAATAAAGAGTACAATACTCGATGTGCCCAAAAAATTAATATCTCTCTCTCTCATCTTATACATTCTCGTGTTCTGCCTCCTTTATCCCTTTCACGCTGCAACAGCAGCCAAGGCGTAGCCGTCGCGACGCCACTCTTATCCGACCACCAAAGACCCAAAAATTGATACTTCTAGAATCCTCTCTTACTTGGTTCGAATCTCTACCTTATTTCATCAAATTCAAAGTCGATACGTTCGAATTTCAAATGTAGGTCGCGAAAGTTCGTGGGTTTTCCGTGGATTCACGCTGGTTAAAGGTGGTGAATTTCTCTGTTTTTATGGTGTTTTGTGGGATTTGATAACTACAACGGATTGGTATCATAACCCAGTTGAAATTTTGTAGAAATCAAAAGAAAAATCAGGTTCAATCTTTAGGACGGTTTCTAAGTTGGGTCTGCGCTGGGAGGGACTGGGTCAGGTCTGCATTGGGAGGGATTGGGTCAGGTCTGGTTGGGATGGTGGGGCAGCGGCGGTGAGGGATTTGGGAAGTGATTAGCTGTTGATGATGAAAGAGAACCTTAATTTATTTCAAATTTTGTTTTAAAGATCAGGGGCTTGAAGTTGTTTAAGTGGTATGTGGACGCGAGGAGCGAAAGGGAAGAGAGAGAGCTTCGATAGGGTTTCTCGAGCCTCTGCGGGAACACTTTTCTGGAGAAACAGAGAAGGTTGCGAGAGAGAGGTAGAAGAGGAGGGCACGACTGATGATAGAGAGAGAAGGGTAGGATTGGAAATTGAAAAGTTCATTTATTTTTTACTGTTCACCGTGTTTTACCAAATTAAACCGTTTTGTTGAAGTTGCTTTCTGGTTTTTAGTTTTTTTTTCACTCATAACTTTTGAAAAAAAACTAATTTAAAATGTTTACCAAACAATTAAAATGCTTCAACGTTTTTTTATGCCCACTTTTTTTTAAAAGTTAAGCTAAACCAAACCAGGGCTTACTAGTATGATTGTTGCAGGAGTGTAGTTGATTCTTTGTGATTGAATCAAACTATAGTACATTCTTTTGAAAGAGGCTTTTGATTCTATCAGTTCCTAAGTGATTGTAGTTTTGAGAGACTTTTGGTATATGTATCACAATCCAGCTGTTCCATTTTATATGGTTGGTGTAGCTTCATTGCCTGACAGAAGTTTACAACCCTTGCTCCCATTTGGAAAGTGAAAACTATTTGTTGGTTATGAAGTGGCCCAAGCGACTTGTTAGTCGCAGGTTTGGATTGCGAAAACAGCCTCTTTTAGAAACAGTATTATTATTGTGCAAGTCTTGCTCTCTCAAATCCCACATTAGTTAAAGCCTTGTGCAATCCACCGCCTTTTTTGTTTTTTAAGATTGTGACGATTGTTTTTTAAGTGGTTAGTTCTTAGTTTTTTGGGAAAATTAATGAAAAAGGTTTGAAAATTTTGAGTTTTAACGAAAATGACAAAATAAAGGGTAAGGTGAATAATACCAAGATTGACTTTTTAGTGTAAAAATATGGTTTTTTGTTGAAGTAAACAGTACCGATAGCTTTTCGTTAAAATTCCCTAGTTTTTATTGTGTACACTTGGGTTCCCCATTCCAGATCTTTGTGTACTAGGCTGCCATATTGGTGTTTTTTTCTTTGTTTGGTAGTTTGGCTTTTGCTACGTACCTGCAGCTTCATTATATCATCCTTATTAACTGATTTGTTTCATTTCTCTAGCAGGCAATGCAAGTCATTCAAGACAAGAGCTGATGAGGTGAAAGATGGCTTGGAGAAGGGCGTTCCTGGCATCAAAGTTCTACTAAACCCTGATAAGGTATACTTATTGAAGGATATTAATGTTTTCCATGGATTCGAGCTTATTTGGATGGAAATATGATAGTAACGCTGAATTAGTAGAAAAACCAAAAACATTAGTTTTATGTATTTGAAATGAGTACGTTTACAAGAAATCATCGAAACCATAAAGTATCATGGGAGAAACATTGTTTGATAGTTATCCATATTTGATTTTCTGTAGACTTGCAGTCCTCCTACAGGATATTGAAAGTAACTATTTCCTTCTTCTTTTATTGTGAATAGCCAAGAAAAGGATGCTTTGAGATACGGGAGGAAGGCGGCGAGACATTCATCAGTCTTCTGGTAATTCTTAATCCAATTACTCTATTCTTACAAGATTTAAATTGCAATAATGTTTTGTCAATAAGTCTTTTCCATTCTGAAAGACATGATCGGAGAGCGAAATAGGTCACTGCGAAATAGGTCACTGTTATGGTAAGTTTCAGTTTGAAAAAAAAAGGGCTAAAAATGATTGATGATAATCGCTAAGGGAATTAGTTTATATTGATGATGAATCTTAACGGGATGCTTACCTTTTTACAGAAGGAAACATCATAATCTGTAAGATTCTTCGATGATAATTTGAATAATTTATTCTGATGAAGAGAGGGTGACCTTCATTAAACGGGTTTGTTTTGGTGCAGAGATTAGATGATCAGTTTTAACATGTTATCAGCTTATTGAAAAGTAATCACTTTTTCCGAAGTTGTCATTGATGGGTTTTGTTTTGCAGGACATGGAACGACCATTTTCAGAAATGGAGGAGCTGAACATGGAGGAAGTCATTGCCGATATAATTGAGAAGATCAAATGAACAATGTAATACATGGCATGCCAGAGGAGTTTTTGGTTAGTAGGGGTAACTGTCTTTTTGGGGGGTATCCAAGTTCATTTGGTGTTTTACATTTGATCGTATAGTTGCACCTGGTGAGGCCAACGATCTGGATATATTTTGGAAAAGCTCGAAAGACTAGACGTTGCATGCAAGCGAATGTAGGTTACTGATGATAACATATTCTTTTTGTTAATGCTTGAATTTAATCGAGTAGAACTTCTTTGACAGCATAATATTTCGATTTCAAATTTCTAATCTTCTGTGACTTTATTCTCCATTGTGCATTATTGAAAAGAGCTTTAGATCCTTTTATCATTTCACCCAAAATTAATAAAAGATAAAGTCTTACTGTTTTTATAGAAAACCTTAATGTATATTTCATTGTATCAAACAGTTTACAAGATTAAGCATAAATAGAAGAATAATCGGGAAAGAGAGAGGAGAGTAGGGGACAATGGCAGCTAAGCAAGTCAGCTAAGCAATCATGAGAGTATGATGACCTCCACATTCTCTAACACATGCTTTACAGCTTATTAACAAGCTTTACACAGAAGAGGGAATAACACAGCTCACTAAACCCTAGCTAAACACAGCTTTACAGCTATTAGGGTTTAAAGAATATTCAATAATATTCAATAGTTTTACAAGTAATAAAATTCTCTACAAATCATTGCACAGCATTGTCTCCGTCTTTCAGTTTTCGGGAATGAAGATGACCAACAACGTTGTAAGATCTTCTGCTTCCGTTAACGATTGATAATCATCCACGTACTTCCCTCTTCTCCGTTTCTCTCTATATGCTATAATACTAATTTCTTTCTTTAAAAAGCCACGAAGAATGAGAAAGACCCCATTACCATCACAATGCACAGGAAGCTCGAAGCCAGCTGAGTCGAAGCAGAATCTTTAGAAGGTGGCAGTGCTGACTGATGCCCAGCAGCTTCAGGGGGCGGACCGCGCTTGAATATTTTCGTCAAGGCATCACCAGCCCCAGCGGCAGCACCACCAGGCCCTGGAGCAGACTTGAACATGTTGGTTAGTGCTGAAGCATCTCCATTCTTCGCTGCATCTGCTGCTGGCGCTGGTCCATTTAATTGCTTAATCATTTTGTCCAACTTGTCTTTACCACCAGGGGCCGGAGCAGAGGTGAAGGAATTGGCTAATGCACTAGGATCACCACTCTTTGGTGCATTTGCCTTTGTCCCTGCTTGTCCATTAATTTGATTAATGATATTGGATTGGAGACCTGCGGGGACGTCCAAGGCCTCTGCGACAGCCGAGCTGATGAAAACGAAGAGTAGACCGAAGACGGGGACGGGGACGGGGAGGGGGGAGGCTTTGTGAGTTGTCATGGTTTTCGATTTGAAAATTGTGAAGGCTGTTTGATGGAGGTAAAGAGCCTTCTGAAGGGTTGTTTATAGCCAAAAGATGTCATAGAGATGGCAGAGGGATTATATTTGGAGAAGACAACCATGAGATACTAAGTTTGGAGGATCAGTTTTTGGGGTTTTAACTGTCTTTCTCCAACCCTCCCTCCTCTCTGTTTTTTTTTAATAAAACCCCCTTCTGTTTATATTGTAACAAAACAACTGTTTGATTTAGGCCTCAACTCTCAAACCCCAAATAGCAACTCAAAACTCTCTCTTAAGTAATATGTTTATTTTTTAATGTATTCTAAGCTAACGCTACATGTGCCACATTTACGATCATTTCAAATCAACTGAATGTCTCTGAAAACAAATACAAGCGTAACTTTTTAAAAGTTGATTGCTTCTTTCTTAACTTAGGCGAATGTCAATCTGCACGTGATTCGCTCGTGACTCCGTGTATACATTTTTCTTCAATCATTAATGCATTTTAAGAGTAAACGAATGCCATGTTATGCGCGTGATTTCCACGTGATCATTTGGTACCTTTTCTTCTATCCTTTCTATTTTTTTTCATAATATTTTGTTGACTATTCCTAATTAACCAGTCAAAACTTTGGCTTTTTATTTATTTTTGTATGGCAAAGAGAATTTCACTCCCACCCTTTAGGCTCCACCATCCAAATTTTCTGTCTAATTATCCAATAAATCTCTTTATATAAAGCTCCCAAATCCCCACTTCACAAACCAGGGCTTGAAAATAAAAATAAAACATTGCTTCCAAAGCAAGAAATAAGGCAAAGCAAGATAAACAATAAAGATGGAGAACACAAAGGACTCCGTCATCCTCTGCCTTGCCTTCTTCCTTGTCTTCTCTTCGGCTTCGGCCTTTGACATCGTCAAGCTTCTCGAGAAGCAGTCGGATTTCAGCAGCTTCACCAACTACCTCAAGGAGACCAAGCTCGGAGATGAGATCAACAAGCGCAGCACCATCACTGTGTTGGCAGTGGACAATGGGGGCATCTCAAGCATCTCCGGAAAATCCCAAGATGTGATCAAGAAGATCCTGAGCGCACACGTGGTTTTGGATTACTATGACCAGAAGAAACTGACCAATTTAGTTACTTCCAGCAAGGTGTCAACCCTAACCACAATGCTCCAGTCCACTGGCCAGGCCAAGGACCAGCAAGGGTTCATCAACCTCGGTAAGATAGACGAGGGAGGGCTCGCTTTCGGGTCAGCTGTCAAGGGCAGCAAGCTCAACGCCAAGTTCGTGAAATCCGTTGTCTCTCAGCCCTTCAACATTTCAGTTCTTCAAATCTCAAATGTGATTGAAATTCCTGACATTTCTGCTGCCTCGAGCCCTGCCAGCTCACCAAAATCCTCTGCCTCACCAGCTCCTTCTCCATTAAAGAAATCATCCTCTGATGCTCCCAGTCCTTCCTCTGAGGTTTCATCCCCACCTGTTTCTGGTGATGCTTCATCTGCATCCTCACCATCTGCTGATGCACCAGCCGGATCATCAAGCTCTACCACTGGTTCACACCGTGAGATGGCTGTTGGCGCTGGAGTGGTGATCATGAGCTTGGCTTCCCTTTTGTTTGCTTAAGTAGTCTTCAATCAATGAGGAAATTAAAAAAAAAAAAAAAAGAGAATGAAGGATCGGAAAAGATTTATCTTAAAGAGTTCGCCTTAGTGGTTTTGTGTGGCAAATGTATGGAACATACATTCATGTAAGAAGCTGTTTTTTTTTTTTTTTTTAATGCATCAGATACCCTTTACGTACATCTTTTCATGTGATATTTTCGAATCTCGGTTTCGGTATTCACAAAACCAATATACAAAATAATGAGGAATAACAAACATACTACCAAAAATATGAGTCTTCACAATAACACAAGAGCTTCTGTCCAACTAATTGGATGGGGATTGGGATTAGAGTGTGGCTCCACAGGGATTAATGAAATGAATAAAGGGAATAGAGCACAAATACGAGGAAGCAAAGTACGGCAACAGTCACAATTGTATGTAGTCAGAGCGGTCTTTCTCTCAGCAAGCCTGGATATTTCCATATATGTCTGAGAGCTGCCCAACCAAGTAGAACTTAGGGTTGCCGTTTGGAATTTGCTTTTGCCGCTTACCTAACTTTATCAAGTCTCTTTTCTTCTTCAAATTTCTTCTCCTCAACTTAACAATAAAACTTTGTTTTTGCTTCTTAAAAGACATCAGACAAGGGCAAGAGGATGAGTCCAAGGACAAAGACACCGATCAAAAAGGTACAATGTACGAGACACTGCTTGCAGCTCTTTTCAGATTGTTTCCATACGTTATCACTCTTGTTTATTAACATGATTAATTCATATGAAATATATACCATGGAATTACAGGATAGTGTAGGGCTCGTTTAGATGTGTTTTTAAAATGACTAAAAGCGTTTTTGATGAAAATCTTTTTGAAACCAATTTTTAGTAAAAATCCAAGTGGATCATGAAAAAGCACTTTAAGTGCTTCCTACAAAAAACACCGGATATGGTGCTTCTTCCAAAAAGCACTTAAAGTGCTTTTTAGAACTCAAAATCAATTTCACCAAAAACACTTTCAATCATTTTAAAAGCACATCCAAACAAACTCTTATTCTTTATGTCCTAAATAATTAGGTGTAACTTATATTTTTCCATATCAATTAAACTTTTTCGTACCACCGAAGTTGAAAAAAAAGCATGAAAATAATAAAGAATAAGGAAGAGGAGAAGGGAGAACCAACGTTAGTAAGGTCTGTGTGTTGCGCAGATTAAGTTACGCGATAGGTATACATGTTCCTCCTTTTTTTTTGTAGGATGAAAGCACATAAATTTGAGTGCGTTTTTGCTCTAAACCTCCCCTAACCCAAAGCAATCGGTACCTCCCTCCAAAATCGCGTCACATGCTTATTTAACTAACCATAACTACTGTCACTCAGTAATACAGTCTGGTGGTATGTATATTCACTTGTAAGTGAGAGATCTTAGGATTCGATAACAAATTAGGTTGTCAATCGTATGATTTAGCCAAACTTCTCCCTCCCAAAATATATGGTTGTACTAAAAAAATACAACCATAACTACTTTATGCATTTAATTAAATATTTATAAAAAAGAAACAATTAAATGATTCATATAAAAAATTACCATTTGTTATCCTATCAATTAACAATTAATTGATTGAATTATCTTTTTTTTTTTACAAGCGATATTATCTACAGGGTTAAGCTTAGCGTCACAATGGGCTAGCAATAATGCGATTCAAATTCGTCTTTGGTATGAATCGAACCTAAGACCTCTTACTTTTAAATGAAGAGGAATACTACGATACCTAGTATTAAGTGGCTAATTATCCTATTTCTATTCCTCTCTTCTCGGCTATAGCACAACTCCACCTTTTTAAAAAGAGAATAAATCTCCTTCTACACTAACGGAGAAGGAAGTAAAATAATAACTGATCAATAAAGAAAGAAAGAAAAATAAGAACTGATCAACAGAGAAAGAATAAATAAATTGAAAATTTGAAAGTGAACATATGCGTCCAAAATTTAAAGGAAGATAAACTGATGCCATTGCATCAACCCCAACTGCTTTACCAACAGAAAGGAAGAAAAATAAGAACTGATCGAACAGCAGAAAAAAAAAAATGGTAAGTTTTGCTGTAGCCGAGAAGAGAGAAAGAGGAATAGGATAATATTTCAATCTATTGTTCAATGGATAGGAAATGGTAAATTTTTTTTTTGAATTGTTATTATTTTTCATAAAAGTTTAATTAAATTAAATGCATCTAGAATTTGAATCACGTTATTGTTAATCTTTTATGAAGCTAAACTCATTCCTTTTTTTTTTTGTCAAAATATAAATTTTATTAAATTCTAATAGTAATGTTTACATCTTTAATAAGAATATTAAAATGAAAATTAGAACCAATAACGTCTGGTAAATAAGAACAACTATGCAAAGTAGCAAATGGACACGTGCATGATTTTAAGAGAGAGGTAACAGTTATCTTGAGTTAAGGGATTGAGCAAAAAGGCTCCATAAATTTAGCCATGGTGGCGCTGTCACACATAAGGACCTTATGATAAGGTATATGGTAATTTTCTCTTAATAACCATATGAATGATTTGTCCAAAAAAAAAAAAAAAAACCATATGAATGAAATTTAGGGCTTACGTACTCATCTTGCATTGAGAATTTGAATTGTGCGAATTTGATAATATATTAAAAAGACTCCATGGAGAATTTGAGGGTGCATGTATGGCAGAAGAAAATGAGTTAAAAATAAAAAACTAATGACAGAGCTATAGAGTACTTGAAGAGTCATCTTGCAAAACAAGAAACCCTATTTCGCCTTTGCATTTGACTTGGTAAAAAATATATATATATATAAATAAGTTCTTATGAATAAGTATACATTTTTTCATGCGATTTTTTTTTAAGCTCGGTTTCGGCATCACAGGGGCGGAGCACACAAACTCGGTTTCCCCGCACCCCTGAAAAACACCACCGCCACCCTCCCATTCAATTTTGATGACCGCTCGCTCTCTCCCTCTCTCTCCCTCCTCGATGTTGCACCGCTCTGAAGCCAGCAACAAGATTAAAAGGTTGGAGAACGGTGATAGGATCGATGTCTCAAGGTGACTAAAGGTGGTGAAAAAGAATGTATTATCATTTATCAATCCTAGCCAAAATTGTGATTTTTATTTAAAAGCTATTTAAATATTGCATGTGACTCCCCCAAGAAATACTCAAAAGGAACCATGCATGGAGACCATCCATATATATGAGTTCATGTGCAACTTTAGAACGGAAATCTAGTTTTTCACCAAAGAGGGTATGAAAGATTCATGTTTAAAACATAGATCTCCTTGAGACATCTTAATAAGTCTATATATATTTATATAAAGGAAGAAGAAATAGATGCTGAAACCTTCATAATATCCAAATTATCATTTTCTCATTAGGATTTATTTAAAAAAAAAAAAAGATTCACACAAAAAAATAAAAACTACGTATATAGTGAGACTATAAGTGATTAGTAAGGTCATTATTTTCAAAATATATTTTAATACAAAACAATAATAAAAAAATAAAAAAATAAAACACAGTAAATAAAAGATGAAAAATATAAAAGAGTTAATTTCCGCGCACAAGTGTGGCAAGTGGCTACTATTTTGGTAAAGCCATTTAATAAGTTCTATACTCATAAATTAGGGATTTGGATCCTCTCCTGAGCTAATGGAGAGAATCCTCGTAATCAATCATCGTCGGCTGTGGGATTTTTATCCAATGATTACAAGCAGGAGAATCCTTTTAAAGTTATAATAATTATAACACGCCTACGATGATTGGTTAGGAAGATCCTCTCCATTAACTCAGGAGAGATCCAAATCCATAAATTAGTACCTTACCATCTAATACTATACTTTAAAGTTTTAATTTGTCGTACACTAGCTCTACAACATGTATATCACTGACATCATATAATACTATTACACGTGGAAACAAAATTTATTGGTCAACAAAAGAAAAGAAGTCAAACTATGACCATATATCGATGTAGACTCGTAGAGGGAAATGTAGTATACCATTAGAGCCACGAGCCCGAACATTACGAGAATATGTTGGAGTGTGTTGGGTAAGAATAATGCAATGTCATGCTCTAAATTTGGATTGCTTCTCGTGAGTAAATAACAAAAAGTTGAGCAGTTTTTTTAGGTGCGACTTAGAACTAATCCAAAATGTAATTCGGGCAAAAGAGAAATTCACTCCCAGCCTTTTGAGTTCTAACATCCCACTTTGTTATTTGTCTAATTATAGCAATCAAACTCTGTCCCCATATAAATCCCACAAACTCCCTCCCCACAATAAACCAAGCTTTCAACTGAAGCATCGAAGGGAGAAAGCAAAGCAAAGAAGAAAGATGGAACATGGCATCCTCTTCTCCTCCTTCTTCCTTGCCCTCTTCCTCCTCTTCTCCGCCTCGTCGGCCTTCAACATCACCAAGATCTTAGAGAAGCAGTCGGACTTCTCCAACTTCAACAGCCTCCTCTCCGAGACAAAGCTAGCTAACGAGATCAACAAACGTAAAACCATCACCATACTCGCCGTGGACAATGGCGGCGTTGGAGGCCTCTCCGGACAATCCTCTGACCTAACCAAGAAAATCCTGAGCGTCCACGTTATCTTGGATTACTACGACTCGGACAAGCTTAAAAAGCTCTTCAAATCAAACAAGTCTGTAACTCTCACCACAATGTTCCAATCGACCGGTCAGGCTCGCCACCAACAAGGTTTCATCACCGTTTCGGTGAAAGACAACCATATCTCATTTGCATCCGCATACAAGGGCAACAATAATGGCGGCAATCACGTCAACCTCGTTAAGTCGGTTGTTTCCCAACCCTACAACATTTCAGTTCTCCAAGTGGGGTCCATCATCGACGTGCCTGACATCGAGAACACCGACTCTGCCCCCGCCCAATCACCAAAGTCTGCCAAGGCTCCCAGCCCCTCGAAGTCTAAGAAAGGAGGTGATGACGGGGCTCCCAGTCCGTCGGAAGACGATGAGTCATCATCTGACAAGGCTCCAGCCCCATCAAAGAAAAAACACGACAAAGACGACAAAGACGAAAAATCCTCGCCACCAAAGCCATCTGATGATGACTCGTCGTCAGATAGTGCTCCAGCTCCTGCACCCTCGTCACCTGCTCCATCTGCGGCCTCACGCACTCGTGGGATCGTGGCTGTTGGTACCGCGGTTTTGATCATGGGGTTGGCTTCACTTTTGGCAGCTTAAATTTAAGGGTTGTTAAGAGATAATTAAACATCCAAATCAAATCCAAATTTCAAATAGACTGCCAAAATCCAAATATTTACAATTGTGACACAACACCTAGTTATGTTAATGAATTTAATTACCTACCATAATTCTGGCAAATAAGTGCCTTATTATTACAAAAGTATCCACTTTATACTTCTCTTACGATCATTTGTTTCTGTTCTATTTCTTTTATTTGTTTGACAATCATTGTAGGTAAATTATTTTGCATGTATGTATCAGATATATTTTGTTATTACTATACATATGTGTGCGAATAATTTACCTATATTTTTATGTAAAATATAGGTAATTAATTAATTTAGAATCAACATTCCTTTAGTTTGTAGGTAACTTATTTTGCATGTATTATTACGTATACTAGGCACGTTTTGTTAGTATATGGTAAACTGTTTTGCATGTATTATTACATATATTAGGCACGTTTTGGTATTAATATATATGTGTGTGTGCAAGTAGTTTACTTATATTTTATTTTTGCAAAATATAGGAAATTAATTAATTTTGAACAAACAATATTTATTTATTGTGTATGTATGTATTATTAGTACATATATTTACTAGGAAATTTTATTGTTATTATATATATGTTGTGCAAAATAATTTACTTATATTTATATGTAAAATATTGGTAATTTTGAATGAAATAAAAAAAAAATCTATTTGTAGGATATACTAATGTATTTGTTATCATCGTTTGAAAAGAAACCGACAAATGCTCAATTTTACACAAATGTGAAAACAACTATATAAGGAATTAAAACTCTAATATCATGTATTTTTTGTTATTAGTATGCATTGGAATCATGACGTTTAAATATTTTCTTTTGCAAATCCGCATAAGCTATTTGAAAACATTTAATTGAATGAAATAATTAAAATAAATGTAGATAACAAGTAAC
Organism: Malus domestica; assembly: GCF_042453785.1. NCBI lineage: Eukaryota > Viridiplantae > Streptophyta > Magnoliopsida > Rosales > Rosaceae > Malus > Malus domestica. Next base: position 7,719,596 of record NC_091675.1, on the reverse strand, counting down.
AGATTGCCACTTAGTACTACAATATAGTGGTATTCCTCTTCACAATTAACAGACTAACGTTAATGTTATTAAGGGTAATTTAGGCATTCAAAAATACAATTTTGCAAACTTAAACTCAATTATGGGTATTTTAGTTGGAGCCTAGTCATTAAGCTTTTGTTAACTTGTGATGATTAGGTACTGATCACAGTTCATTAAGCCGTCTCCAATGGGAGGATGGGAAAAAAAAAAAAAAACCCAAATTTGGGGTCCAAATCCTATCTAAGGATGTATTTTGGAGGTAGGAAAACTAGAATTTTGAGTTTGGGGTGGATATTTGGATGTCTTATCCCCCAGATGGAGAGAGATTTTTTAGTGTGACTGTCATACGAGGTAGTACACTAGGTGTTCCTATATAAATGATAGGTTATGTGTGTTAAAAGGTTAATAACTTAAAAATTAAAATTTCCCATTTACTTGCATAAAAACACGTAATGTATCATCCATATTCCATCACAACTAAAATTTTCTTCTAGATGGATGAGGTTTCTAGTGGGTCGAGCGCTCCGCACAACTTTGCTCCATCACGTGTAGGGCTGGAAAAAATTCCCAAAAATCCCGAACCAAACCGAAAAAATCCCAATCCCAAACTGAAAATTCCCAAACCGATTCCGAAAATCCCGAACCGATCCCGAATCATTTGGTATGGGATTCGAGATTGCTCATTCTAAGTTTGGGAATCCCGAAAATCCTGAAAATATATTATTATTATTATTATTATTATTATTATTATTATATATATTTAATTATATCTAGAATAATTGCAAGTTTGCAACCATTGGATTGTTTCAAAACAATTTGGGTCGTCCATTCTTTGTTAGGGGTCTCCAGCCTTACCCACTCTCTGTCTCATTTCATTTTGACAGCCCTCTCTCAAACTCTCTTTGAGTCTCTCCTTCTTTAATTAGAACTTCAGCAACCACCAACACACCCTCCCACAGTCTCACTCGAATTCTTTCGACAAACTCTCTCTACTCCGGCCACCACCACACCTCATGACCACACAATCTCCGACCTTCCACCCTCTCTCCACCACACACAGTCACACAGCCAACCCTTTCTCTCATGATTCTCTGTTGCGATTTTCTCTCTGAAACTATCACTGATTCTCTCTCTGTATGTGGGGTTTCGAGTTAGGGTTAGGATTTCAATATGGCAGTTCGAATTAGGTTTCTGTGTGTGGGGTTTCGGATTAGGGTTAGGGTTTCGAAATGGGGCTTTGAATTGGGGCTTCTGCAATGGTGTATACAAAGTGAATGGTGGGTTTAACGTCGGCGGAGCTCCGAGGAGGTATTTACCTTACTTTTTTTTTCTTTCAGTTTGCTTTTCTTTTTGTTGTGCACCCTTTCATTTTTTTTCCTTAGCTTTTTGAATGGGAACCGAAAGCATGAGACGGATGGGAACCAAAAACAGCCAATGGCCCACTAAATTTGGCCATAATTCATCTGATGTTGCTGGGGTAAAGAAGGAAGGAGATAGGTGGAGTCTGCTTTCTTTGATCATCTGCTTTTTTGGGTTTATACCAATTTTGAATTTTCTACAATTGGTATGAATTTTCTGGGTTTATACAAATCCCGAACACGTCCCGAAATCCCGAAAAAATTTCGGGTATCTCGAAATTTCGGTTCGGTTTCGGGTTGTAAAATACCGTCCAAAAAATTATTGGGTTGGGAATCGAGCTTTGGGTTTCGGTACGGGATCTCGTCACGAACCAGCCCTAATCACGTGAACAGGTTTTGCGCAACAACAAGAAGATGGCAAAATAATTCTTTGCGGGCGAGTACACGGCAAGCAGGGGTTCTACGGCCTAGATTGTCGGGCCGTTGAGATCCAACGGCTATAGTACCTTATGGGTTTTGATTCAGATGGCGCGCGAGCTATTTCTTTTAAACTCCAACGGCTCAAATTCAATTTAATTAATTTTAACGGTAGTAAAAAGATTTAACTGCTCAAATTTAAATGCAACGATTAAAATAATATTATTAATAAAATCCTAATCAGGTCCAACATCAAAATTCTATAAATACCCATTCATTTGCTCACTAATCCATAAAAAAAATATACAAAAACCAATTCCAAAATTATTAGCCAAAAAAAAAAAAAAATTCAATGAAATACAAAAGTTTAACAAATTATAAAGTTGGAGGCGGGAATTATAGGTCTCTCACAGTTGGAGCAAAAAAATTACCTAACGTCTCTAACCTCATATGTATAGGTAAAAAGTTGAAAATATAGGACTAAAGTTTGGGATCTCCCAATTTGGGTTAGAGTAAAGATAGCCTTCGAGGAAAATTATGGGAATAGGGACATTGGGAGGGCACAAATTTTGCAAGTTTTGTTTTGGAAAAGCAAGAAAAACAAAAATGCTATTCTTATTACATTTTCTATACTACAATTGTACCACCTTTCTAATAGAGATGTAACTCATATGTATTTGGTCGACCCGCCTCTATTACTTTGGAAGAAAAAAAACACAAAAATATGCTTTATATATATATATATATATATTTTCATAAAACATTGAGCCGGGAGAAGGCAATTGTTCCTTTTTTCAAAGAGGGACTTTGTTTCTTAAATGGGAGAGATTTTCAATGCGTTCGGAATATGGGACAGTACTTCTATGTTACTATATAATCGGAGGAAAGGTTTTTTTTTTTCAAGTGTCCCTCAACTTTTATAATGACATATATAAACTATGTGCCCGTGTTCTGAACACATGTAAAAATCTCTACTTAAATTGGTTGAAGTTTTAAATTAACCCTGCTAGATTTTTTTTAATTAATCGATCCTTCTTTTAATTAATAATTGTTTAGCATATATTGTCATGGATTAATTTCTCACAAGTCGTAAGTCATCACAAAATAACTTTCATGACTCACCACTCGATACTGCGGTCTGGTGATATTCTTCTTCGCTTAGAAGTGAGAAGTCTTAGGTTCAAATCTCATGGATTACGAATTCGCAGCCAAATTAAGTTGCCTATTGTGTAGCATAGCCGAACTCCCCCTCCTCTAGTGTAAAAATATCGATGTACTCAAAAGAAAACTTTCATGACTCCATATTACTGACTACTCTGGGTAACTAGGTGGAAGATGTTAAGAATTTGGCTTTTCGAGTGATTTCACTTCATATTCAACACAACGTCATAACCCTAATTTCTGCATTTTTTTTTTTTTTTTTGGAGAACCTCGGCGGTACGAGGGAATTTTATTGATAAGAAAAAAGAAGATACACCTAGACAGGGGGGGACATAAACCTAACCCCTCATAGAACAAGAGAAAAGAAATACAAAAAAGGGGGGGGGGACATGCACCTTACCCCTTTTGAGAAAGGAAATACCGGAAAAAGAGGGGGGGACATAGACCGTACCCCTCTTGGAAAAGAAAATACAAGGAAAAGACTAGGCGGACATAAGCCCAAACCCCTCTATAAACCTAAAAGGTAATAACCTGCAAGACAAGCTGCAAAACAAAAGGGAATCCAAAAAGGTTAGGAAAAGAAAGGAGAACACACATCAAGAAGAGGAGACAAACCTGTAGGTTGGCATGCCCAAGAAATCTGAGTGCAGAGGAGGAAGGATCTCTATAGGGGGAGTGGAATGCCAAACAAGTGAAGATGATAGAAGCCCTAAATTGGCTAATTTGTCAGCAACAACATTCCCTTCTCGAAAAATATGAGAGCAACGAAAAACCATGTTCTGCAAATGGAGAGTACAATTGTTCCAGCGTGTCTGGAGCGACCAAAGGGGAGAGAAAGATCCAGAAGCAAAACATGATATTACACTAGAAGAGTCGCTTTCAAGCCATAAATTTTGCTAGCCCCGCGCGTGGGCCAATTTGACAGCAAGGATGACAGCATGGAGCTCCGCATAGAAAGAAGTACGATGGCCCAAGCTTAGGGAGAAACCACCAAGAAAATAACCTGCAGAGTCACGAAAAACCCCGCCACATGCCGCAGGACCCGGATTACCTTTAGCAAGGCCATCAGTATTCACTTTGACCCAAGAAAAAGGAGGGGGGTGCCAAAAAACAGGGACAATAGAATGAGCTTTACAGGAGTTAGGCGATATTCCAAGAGAAACTAAAAGTTGCCTATCCAAAATGCCTCGTACATGGCCAGGGGTGAGAGCTCCAACCTGCCTAATCCAGGCCGAGGTGGAGCGGCAGAGACGTGAGAAGGAGGGAGGTTTGCCTTCAAACTTCACTTTATTACGCATCTTCCAAATAGCCATTAGTAAGAAAAACCCTGAAGCTAGCCAAACATTGCGAAGATGTGGAGAAAACTGTTTTGACAGAAAATCAAGCCATAGATCAGAGAGGGAGCCCGTAGGTGGAATAATAGTGCCAAATTGGGTAGCTAGCCAACGCCAAGCACATTGTGCAAATTCACAGTTAGAAAATAAGTGGTCAATAGATTCAGAATTCTTGTGACATAGTTGGCATATTGGAGCCAGCGGGATGCCTCGGCGCTGAAGTTGATCCTCCGTTGGGAGCTTGTTGAATAGAATCTTCCAAACTAAAATAGAGTAACGAGGTGGGATGAAAGGACGCCAGATAATGGAAGCCCAACTCTTGACAGGAAACCGATGACGAACAATTTCATAGCCATCGGAAAACGAAAAAACACCAGATGTAGAAACTTCCCAAATTAAAACGTCCTTATCCTCATCAATTGGAAGAGGCATTTCTAAAATCTCTTTAGTTAGGTCTGGGAAAGTAGAAGAAAAAATAGAAGGAATAACCCATTTTCCCATACGAATAATATTTGAGACCTTAGTACGAGATAAAGAAGGAGCAATCTCTGTTGCACCAACGTTAATAAATCCTCACTATATACACATTGGATCATTAGATATTGATTTTTTTTTTCCAGATCCGTTTTTGTTCTACATGTTCTTCATGACTAGATTCGTGGTTATAATTATGATTTTGGATCGTGAATTAAATCTAGAGTTATAGTTATATTGGGCCATTTGGGCCATGTGGCTTAATTTAGGGTTACGGACAAAACAATGACCCTTGAGTTTATTGTAGAATTAAACTTGCTAATCTACCAGCATATGCATGCAATTGCAAAAGGTACTTGCCATCGTAAGTTCTTGTAAAACAGTTATATACACTCATATACATACGTATGTATGTTAAATTTCTTATAGGCTTTTGTATTTAGTACTCCACATAATGTTGAATACATCCCACATCAAAATTTAATATTAAATGACTTATGTGTAATGACAATTTTGACATTATCAGATTAAAAAGAAAAAAATAAAATTTTAAATACACCCCAAATAACTTTTAACGTATTATTTTTGTTCTTCAACTATCAAAGCCCCTCTCATCTTCCATTGTTGAATAAAACCCTAATCAATAAAACTACATATCAAAACCTTAACTGCACTTTCTTATACGCCCATCCCTCCTTATAGCCAATCCCTTTTTTTTTTCTTCTGGGTTATTAAACTTTATAAAAGTATCATAATTATCTTCTCGAACATAGGTTGCCGGGCATCTAATTGTGAATCAAGATCACATTTTTTTTTATAGGAGGCCTTTCTTTCTTTCAAATACCTGCTTGTGAGTTCCCAGGAAACCATACTACAAAATATTTATTTAAGCCTATTATTGATTCAAGCCTAATATTTATTTACAATGTCACTACTCCTACCTGTTAACCATAGCACAGTTATCTCTACTAATGCATCAAAAGATTAGAATACTCAGAAGGAAGAAGAAGATCTTAGAAGAGAAAAGAAATAGAGAGAGAGAGAGAGAGATAAAATCTTTCTGTATATTTTCTTGTTATGTTTCTCCTTGCTACATTCACTATATATCCTTTTTTCAAGAGTTAGTTACATTTGTCCTGACCTATACAACTTGGACTAACTAACTAACTAATTCTTGTATTCTATCCTTTCACCTTTTGACACATGTCACAATCTTGATGACACATGTCACAATTTTGACACATGGCCGAATCAGCATCACTAAAGGCTTTAAGACGTAACTCTCCTTTACTATACGTGATGCCTTTAGACAAAGACCCTTTGAGATACCTTAATATCCTTTTAACTGCAGTGAAGTGGGAGAGCATTGGGGCTTGCATAAATTGACTAACCTGATGCACAGAGAAAGCAATATCAGGTCGGGTGAACACAAGGTATTGTAAGGCTCCAACCACACTCCGATAGAGCCTTGGATTATTGAACGGCTGACCATCATCTTTGAGGAGTCTATTATAAGGCAAGCACGGTGTGACTACAGGTTTGGCATCTGTCATGTCAGTCTTCTTCAACAAGTCAACAATATATTTTTCTTGGGACAGAAACAATCCGTGAGCAGTTTTGGAAATTTGAATGCCCAAGAAGAAATGTAAGGGACCAAGATCCTTAAGCTCAAACTCATTGGTTAAAGCTGCAACCACCTGTGGAATAGTAGAGGATGCATTTCCAGTAATGATGATATCGTCCACATATAAGAGAAGAACCACAATAGCACCATCAACAGGTTTAACAAATAATGACGGATCTGAAGTAGTGGTTTGGAACCCCAACTGTGGTAAGAATTGAGTAAACCTATCATTCCAAGCCCTTGGTGCTTGTTTAAGACCATATAGGGATTTTTGTAACTTGCAAACCAGATAAGGAAACTGAGGATCCTCAAAACCTGGAGGTTGAGACATATAGACCTCCTCATTTAAAATGCCATGAAGAAAGGCATTCTTCACATCTAGTTGTCGCAATGGCCAATTATAATGAGCAGCAAGAGCAAGGATGAGTCTTACAGTTGTTGGTTTAACAACCGGGCTAAATGTCTCACCATAATCCAAACCTGCTTCCTGACTAAACCCTTGGGCGACCAAACGAGCCTTATGTCTGGCAATACTCCCATCAGCGTGTCTCTTCACTTTAAAAATCCATTTACACCCGACCAGATTCTTGTTAGGGGGAAGAGCAACCAAACTCCATGTTTTCTGAGAATAAAGAGCATTAAGTTCCTCCTTCATTGCATTGAGCCATACTGGAACCTTCAGTGCAGACTTATATGTTGCAGGTTCAGTGGTAGTCAAATCAACCACTGTGGAGGTGTGTGCAGCAGCAAAAAACACCTTTTTCTTCACAATTCCACTCTTGGAACGAGTTTGCATTGGATGGAGATTTACTGGTGGGATATCAAGGACTACTTGTAAACTTTCTGGATTATGATCAGGAACCACAGGAGCAGGAGAATCTTGTGCAGCAATGAACTGGGGTGAGGATGATGACTGAGAAGAGGGAGAAGGTTCATGGGCTAGAGAAGGAGGAGAGGATGAAGAAACAAGAATATTTTGCAAGGTTGGCAGCACAATAGGTAGGATTGGTGTATTACTATCAGGTTTTACTCTTGGAGACTGGGAACACTGTGACTTAGAACTTAGAGCACTGTATGGAAAGTCAAGTTCATTAAAAATGACATGTCTTGAGATATATATCTTTCCAAGAGTAAGTTCAAAGCATATATAACCCTTATAGGTGGAGGCATATCCCAAAAAGAGACATTTGGCAAACTTAGGTTGTAATTTGTTGCTGTTATAAGGTTGTAAAAGTGGAAAACAAGCACAACCAAAAACCCTTAAGTGCTGGATTTCAGGAATAGCAGAATATAAGAGTTCAAAAGGTGATTGATTTTGAAGAATGGAAGATGGCATTCGATTGATCAAGTAGATGGCAGTTTGGCATGCAAAAGACCAAAACTTAGAAGGTAAATGTGCATTTTGTAACAAAGTAAGAGCTGTTTGAACTACATGTTTGTGTTTTCTTTCAGCCAAGCCATTCTGTTCAGGTGTATAGGGACATGATTTATGATGAGAAATGCCATGTTGAGCAAGAAAAGACTGCATAGGTTTACAAATATATTCACCCCCCCATCACTTTGTAATATCTTAACTCTTGCTGAGAATTGAGTAAAGATAAAATGTTAGAATTTAACAAACACTGAACACATATCAGATTTATTTATTAAGGGAAATAGCCAACAGAATCTAGTACACTCATCAACAAATAGGACATAATACTTGAACCCATCCACAGATACACTAGGTGCAGGTCCCCACAGATCACTATGTACAATTTCGAATGGTATTACAGATTTTGTAGAGGTATGAGAGAAAGGAAGTTTACTAAATTTCCCTTCTAAACAACTTTGACAAAAAGTATGTGACACATCTGTTTTAACAGCAACTTTTGACTTTCGAAGGATAAGAGACACTATGGGATTAGAAGGGTGACCTAGTCTGCAATGCCATAATGTTGAATTCACAGTATGTCCAAGAAGAGCAACAGGTGGATGAGCTTGTAGATGAGATGATGAACCTGATGGTAAACTAGGAAAAGAAGGAATTGGATACAGTTCATTGTTGCAGTGTCCTTTATACAAGATTCTCCCTGTGATTTTGTCCTGAATCCAAAAACAATAAGCATCGAATATTAGCCAACAATTGTTGTCAAGACATGTTTTATGAACTGACAACAAATTATGAGACAATTTTGGAATGTAAAGAACAGAATTTAATCGGAGAGACTGCGATGATGGCTGAATAATAGAGTTCCCAATATGAGAGACTTGCAAACCTTCCCCATTTGCTGTTTGAACAGTCTCATTGGTTGGATATGGAGATGCTAGAGACAAATTACTGAGATCGTTTGTCATGTGATTAGTAGCACCGGAATCTGTCAGCCAAACTTGTGGAGTTGCAGAATTGGATAGGACAGGAACATTAGAAGTGGAGGCATGCATATAGGCAGGGGCATATGCACTAGAAGTGACCATATGTGCAGAATTAGAAGGTTGAAGATTTGATGCACAATTAGAAGACATCATATTCATCATAGTGGACATGTTAGGAGAGACCACATGCATCATAGGAGACATATATGGAGTCTGCATATAACCAGGAAACATAGCTTGCATAGCAGTCATTTGTGAAGGTGGAGATCGATTCTTGTTCCTATAAAAACAGGTTTTGGCAGTATGATTACTACGATCATAGATTTGGCATTTCTCAGAAGTCTCAGATGTGTCAATGGTTCTATACACACATGTAGCAGCACTGTGTCCTTGTTGAGAACATAATTGACATACAACATTATGAAGCTGAGAAGGATTACCAAGAATTCCAGGAGTAAAATCATGAACCACAGGTTTTGAGTTGAAATACCTTTGTCCCTGATTATTAAAATATTTCTGACCCTGAAAGTTCCCAGCTTTGCCTTTACCCTTGTACTTAGACTTGTGACCACTATTAAAGAACTGAGAGGAACCAGAGTTCCCATGAAAACCATTTGAACCCTGTAATCCAGAATTAAAAACTCCCTGAGATTCAGAAAATGCAACCCCAGCATTAGAACCTTGATTCTTAGCAAACAATGCAGTAGAAAATTGTAAACTTTGACTGTTCTCAATAATTGCTTCTTCTGCAAGCAATTGAGCCCGGAATTCTTTAAGAGAAATCACATTCTCTCTACCACGAATTACACACCGAAATGTGTTATACTCCGCTGATAAACCATTCAAAGCCAAAATAACAATGTCTTCATCTTCAAAGTTAACCCCTGCAGCTGCAAGATAGTCCCTTGCCTCTTTAATTCTCTGAAGATACTGAGTCACAGAATCTGCCCCTTTCTTGATGGTCTGAAGATCAGACTTGAGTTGAAAAATCGAAGTCTTGCTAACCGTGGAAAACCGTTCTTGAAGACAAACCCACAAATCTCTAGCACTGATACTCCCAATCGCACAAGAAATAGCAACAGACGATAGTGTTGCAGTGATAAGCTGCATAAGAGCCCTATCATGCATCTTCCATACTTTGTAATCATCCGTCTCAATTCTTGAACCAACACTACCAGTTAAAACTTCAGAATCACTCGAGTATTGAGGTGGACAGCAAGTCGAGCCATCAATAAAACCCATTATCCCATATCCTTCAAGCATCAACTGCATTTGAAAATGCCATTGAAGATAGTTAGAATCATCCAACTTAACCGACACAGAGGATGATACAAAGGAAATCAACCCAGTAATCGGAGACTGCAAGATTTGTAGTTGAGAAGCTGTAACCATTATGAAGAATTGTCTCTGAGGAATAAAAACAAACACTTGGTAGGCAAGAAAAACCCAACCAAGTCAGAGACCGTAAGAGTGAAGAGAGGTGCCCAGAAAATCACAAAGAAGTCACACAGAGATAAGAAACGATGCGGAAGCACAATAAACCAGAAACGAAGAAGCTGTCTAAGCAATTCGGGCGATTGATACCATGTTAACCATAGCACAGTTATCTCTACTAATGCATCAAAAGATTAGAATACTCAGAAGGAAGAAGAAGATCTTAGAAGAGAAAAGAAATAGAGAGAGAGAGAGAGAGAGAGATAAAATCTTTCTGTATATTTTCTTGTTATGTTTCTCCTTGCTACATTCACTATATATCCTTTTTTCAAGAGTTAGTTACATTTGTCCTGACCTATACAACTTGGACTAACTAACTAACTAATTCTTGTATTCTATCCTTTCACCTTTTGACACATGTCACAATCTTGATGGCTTGATTATATATACTCTAACACTACCAATCAATTTTAAATAATTTTGATCTTGAGGTGTATGATTCTTGGCAAATAATATTCATCAGTTTGGTATAACCAGTATCTCTAGGGTTATCTTGGATAGAGTTTCTTCACAGCAGTGCATAGGCAGTGATGGTAGTCTGAACTGTGGATTTCTGTTCACGTCGGTATCCCCAAAGGAATGTTTCAGTTTGATCTGTTGGATTTTTATTGGAGTGCTACGACTACTCGCAGAAACAATCGCTAGAACAACCAAGTGGAGTTTAGAAATTCTGGAATGAGCAATGGAGGACATGGTTTCCTAGTTCTCGGCGCAACTGGCCCTCATAGGTGAGGAGCAACAGATTGTGGTTGATAAACTGGAGGGTTTACTGCTAAGAACTTCCAAAGTTTTCTTAGTGGGAAGGGTACTAACTCGGAAAACTTTGAACAAGGAGAGATAAGAAACAAATGAGTATTATAAGATTTGAAGAATGTGGGGTTCATAGAAAATGTATGGTGTATGTTGAGAATGTGGGTGTGAGGGCATTATGGGAAGTATGTGAAGTGTGTTAAGATAATTTTCAATTGAAAAAGCAAATATGAGGTGTATTAAGTATGTAAGGTTTATTCAACAATATGTAGGGTGTTAATATAATAAGTCTTCTTATATTATACAGTCGATATAATTGCTTTTAATTAAGCATCAACTTAAAGTGATTGGCTATAAATTGAATAAGGATGTTAGTAAGTTAGCAACTTTCTCACTCATATCTTATTGTTTTACCTCTCGACTATCATTTTCATCATGTAATGTTGTTTGATGATGAAACTGTATAATTTCAAGGCCACCCTTAAAAGATCAGCTTTGCAAAAAACGTAATCAAATTAGAAATCGTTTTACCATTTGATTATCATCAATGTCAAATTCTTATTATTATTATATTTTTTTTACAAACAATAGCGTTAGTGTGTTAGAGTTATGGGAGAAAGATGTCGGTGGGAATCGAATATGCACCAGAATGTATAGACATGATTGCTTTTCACCACTACAGTAAAGCGTCATATGCAACATAATTAATTTATATAGACCGTTAAATTATGTTTTTCAAATGATCTTTAAAAGGTGACCTAAAAAATAGAAGGTCTCCAGTATGTTTGGTTTGGTTGCATCTCTGCTGGAGTTCATTGGTCAGGGGGAATTGACACGAAAGGGAACGAGGAATAAATCATTAGATAACATTGTAGGATGCAAAAGGGTCAAAGAAGTAGAATAAGAAAATATAAGTGAGAATTAAGTTGCCAGCATTGTTACACAAAAAAAAAAAAGTTGCTAGCATTACCCATGTTAAATTGAGGGTGGTGCTACATACACCAAATTTATGTACTAAATGATATGATACTAAAAAAATTTATTACCAAAAAAAATCCAACTTGAATTAAAAGACAAATTTGATACCTAAGTGCCTAGTATTTTCCTTAAATTAGATAATGATCTTGATACATTCACTTTGGTGACATCGCACTAAATTATCCCCTACACGTTGGGTTAGTGGGTGCCCCATCCACTATACGAAGTTTTGGCTCATATTCGATTTAATGCGTACCATACACTGTTTCTCTTAAATATTATCATTGGAAGTTTAATTATTATAAATTAAATTCTCTATTACTATTGAATTAGTATCTAATTTATTCTTATTGCAATCTATTTGCTCTTTTAGACGGGAATTAGTATCTGATTTCTAGAAAAAGACAAGCTTTATTTGAAGATCGCAAACTAGATTATCCTTATAATTATAATAAGTTTAGCTTTCGAGGTGTGTATATATTATATCACCATTAGGAATATAAGTTCTGCCATTAGGGTTGTGTACAGTAAGTACTGCTTCGTCAAATATTATTCTAGTTTATGAATTATGTTATAGGCTTGTGGAATCCCGCAAGAAAGGACGAACCAATAAATCCCCATAAGGCAACAAAAAAAAAAAATCTTGCGCAACTCATAAATGGGTGATGAGTCTGATGACAGAAAAAGTAGAACAAAATGGTTATATATAATGAGAGTATTAATTTTACATTAGAAAAATAATGGACCTTGCATGTGTCTATATGTAATTGGATTACTTTTTATATTGCCAATTGGTTTTATAATTGAACCTTAACATTTTCATGGTATCAGAGCAAGTTGTCCCATGTGTGAAGCCCAACGTCCACATATGCTCTACGTCACCCGATTTGTATAGTTTTCACATGCTAGGCTTGAAAATTTGAGGACATGTTGAGAGTATTAAACTCATAATGGGAAAAGAAGAGACCTTACATGTGATAATAAGTAATTGGGTCACTTCCCATACATATTACAAATTAACTTTTATGGTAAAACCTCAACTTTCTTCAATACCAAACATGCCTTGACAAGTTTCTGTTAAGCTAATTAAACCAAACGTCATTCAACACTGTTCTATAGCTTGAACGATGAAACTTTGGCCAATGAAATGTAGAAATGGTTTTAAGATTATTACAATCCACAACATTTTGGACCGCTAATTATTCTTGAGTGCATATATCTTTCTGAATATATTAGCATCCTCCTTTCATAAGCAATATACAAATCTCATCCCTAGCAAACAATGTATTTTCAGCGTATAACTTTTATAATCAAAGTTGTTCAATTTTTTAATAATCATTTGAAAATCATCCCAACAACAACAATAATTTGAATTAGAGATCGTTTAGTTTTCAAATATATCAAATAAATCGATAATTTATCATGAACGTGTTACTTGGTACTCACTTCGTCCATTTATTTCATACATTTAGTAGACTAAATGACCTTTGGTTCAAATAATTTTTGAAAGAATGATCTTCAAATGAACATTATGAAAGTAAAGGGTTCAGATTATAAAAGTTATACGGTGAGTATATAAGTAGGATATGTGCATTCCCCTCTCAGGGATGCAAGTGTTATCCTATTTTTCTCTTTTATTTGGATATAAAAAGGTAGTGCCGAGTGTGGAAGCTACCTTTCCCTTGATTCTCACTTCAAATGAGATATGTATGAAAAGCTAAGCATGTTGCATAAAGTTTGTGGTGTACATATGTTATGGAATCTTCGGCGGCCCCCACCAAAAACCTAATATTTGTACGCAAAGAAATGTGAAAACATATTACGTATGGAAAAGTCGAAAGAATGACAAAAAGAATATGGAATATATGGAAAAATCATGGTGTGCTACTGCTACAGTTGTTCTCCAAGAGCCAAAACACCTTTACTTCGTATACACGTAGGGCAAGGATTCTCTTTTCTGGTTCCAAATCACTTAATTATTAAAAAGACCTTGAGGTGTCCAAGTGCCATTGGGTTCTTAATTATACTCATGTCCTCATGTATTAGGTAGGCTACCAACTTTGCAATCGCACCATTTTATACTTTTACAAAACTATGAAAGAGGTGGTAGTCGTTTTTTATCACCAATTATTTGCGTTTTTTTCCCCGTTAGAATGAGGCAAAGCCAAAAGAAAACTACACAAGAATCATCCAGTTTATCATAAAACGAATTAGTAATATGAAGAGTAATTCAACTTCTTATAAGTCCTTGTAAGGTTTCTCTCCTTTCACCAATGTGAGTCTCATGTGAACAACACAAGTGGGGTGAGATTTCATGAAAAAATTTGAGGTTTCACCATAAAGCTAATTAGTAATATGGGAAGTAACTCAACCTCTTATAAGTACTTGCAAAGTTTCTCGTTTCACCAATGTGGGACTCTTTTACCTTCATATCCTCACAACTAGAGAATATGTATATAATAAGAGATATCAAAGGTTGAAATTCTATAGACTTTGATATATAACAAATTAGTAAATTTTTGGTTGTATTTTTAGTAATTAAGTTTTAATTGAATACAATTAAGCAAGATATAGGGCAGCCTCATTGAAATGTACATGAAGATTTCCTCAACTTACACATTTTTCACTACTATATATTGTACTTAGGAGCTAGGATAAAATGAAGTTTAAGGTTGATAATTCAAAGTGTGTACATATATATATATTATAGAGTGTGGTGACACCAAACAATATAGTTTTGAACTTTTGACCAAAAGCACAACACAAATATTATCTTTGGACAAATGGAAAAAAATAACTATAATTTGGAGCTTAAAATTAATTTCAATTTCATTTCATATTAATTATGTCCTTTCGTGACTGCATGCCTTTGAAAGAAATAGTAACTGTCGGAGCTTGAAACAAAGAAATTGAAGTAATTAGCAAATACATTATAAAGTCTGCAGGTCATGCGATACAGCTTAAAGGCCGGATGCAATCCACTTGACATGGGGACGAACTTTCTAGACAAACAAATTTCTGTGTTGAGCTTGAGACCCTGATTTTCAAATTAAAAAAAAAAAAACAAGAATATATATATATATATGTATGTATATATTATAAATAGGTCCAGGGAAACTTCAATGTATCGATAATACGAAAAATGAAATGGTAACAAAGATCTACATGACTGGAATCGAAGGAATTGGGTACCACTTGAGATTTTTCAGAACTATTGGGGTTAGGAGGGGTCTATATCACTAGGACCTTGGGGATGTAAAAAGTGGAACAAAACAGAAGCAAAGGTGACATTGCGCTTGAGGGGCTTGGAGGCCTAAAGGCATACAAAGGTGACATTGCGCTTGAGGGGCTTGGGGGCCTAAAGGCATACAAAAATCCAGCATGAAATGCTCTCTACATGCACGAGGGGGAACATGAGAATATAAACTTTCAGACTCAAAAGTTAATCGAGGACCACTGTTAATTTGACTTTTGTCATCTAATTATGTGGATTAGTTACATTAAATTTTGACATCTTATTAAATATGTTACCGATCAACTGTTAAATAACCTTTTTTTATTTAAAAATTATCGCTTATGAAATATGAACTTAATACGTACTCCTACAAAATAAAAATTAATTGTCATTAGACTAAAATTGATCAACTGTTGAATTAAATATACCTGCATCATTAACCAAATGCACCCACATAAATTAGGATTGTTTGTGAGTGTATATATGATAGATCGAGTTTGTCAGATTCGCCCTGTATCACGTAATCACGTGAAGTTTTGATCCTAGATTCTTCCTAGATTCAACATCAACCACTTGACAAAGATTTTTGGTTAATTTCAAAGAAAGAAAACAGAAAAGGAAGGAAGCAATAGATAATGACAGCCCCATTCTATGTCTTTTAAGTTACCTAATCAATAAGAAACTCAATATTGACTAATCAAACAAAATTTTCCTTTTTTGCCAATTCGCAAACAGTAAGAAACAGATAACATAAAGGCCATCATTAATGATAGCATAAGCCAACATTCGCACCGAAATTGATTTCTTGTCGCATGGTTCTTGATTTGTTATTGTTAAATTCACACTGAAGAGCATCAAAGTTCTTGTGTGGTCATATTTTTCACAGGTCCTTTTGAACGTGTCAAGAAACTCTACCTCCAAAATATCCTACGTATAACAGTAATCATGGATTTGACAAGACGGCAGCTCAAAGGCCCTCCTTTCTCCTCTCCGGCTACAGGACCATGTAAGCCCATGTGATGACATATGGGCAACATGGGGGCATTTTTTTAAGTGTTTGATCATTCAGACATTCTGGAAAAACGATGAATTTTTGACGATGATAATTGAGACTTGGTGAAGTAGTGGTCCTTTTGAATGACAAAGTACATCACCTTAGGGCTCAATTATACGTGAATTGACTTCGACGGACATATGTATCTCGAGTCTGTGATTAGATTTGAGTGGTATTCAGAATTTGGGAGAAATCTTAATAATAAAATGATTAGGGAAAATAATCAACTGTCTAATCTCAATAATAAAAGTACTTAGTATCTCATCATTTGCTTTCACTTAATGTATGAATAAACCTAAACCTAGTTGGATCGAACTTTGATGTTTTCAGCTAGTTATTAACCATTAATGAATGTTTTTGGATTATGTATTCAAGCTCAGCCTTGGTCCTTTACTTTTGTTTTTAAACTATAGGTCTTATCAACAGACTACTAATTTAGAAATTCGGATCCTCTCTGTGAGAATTCGGGAGAATCGTGAATTATGTATGTTCATCGTATATCGTGTAATCAGAAATCATTTTAATTTTTTTTATTTAAAATTGAACACAAACAATACCTGACAAAAACTGACTGCACAATGTACGATAAACGGACACGATTTACAGATCCCCAAAATCCTTGTAAAGAGGATCCGAAGAAGATCCTGTTGGCAAATTTAGTACATAATTTTTTAGTACATGAACTCTTTGGTACAAAAGAAGCCAAAGATTGGGGAGGGGGTAGTAAGAGTCAAACCCTAGTGTGAAAGTAAAGGGATATCAGGGAGACCGACTATTTAGAACAAATTTTGTAAACTATATGACGTGATGGTTGATGATTGGATTATTAAGTGTTGATTAAAATGTTAATTTCCTATTGGTGACACATTACATAATTTGCAAATTTGATCTACCTAGCATTACCAGAAATATATATATATATATATATGGAATTGTTATTAGCTTTCCAAAAATCTCATTTTACACTCCTCACAAGTGTATTTTTCTTTCTAATTATAGAAAGTTTGGAGTGTCAAA
The DNA here is from genome assembly GCF_042453785.1 of Malus domestica. Taxonomy (NCBI): domain Eukaryota; kingdom Viridiplantae; phylum Streptophyta; class Magnoliopsida; order Rosales; family Rosaceae; genus Malus; species Malus domestica. Next base: position 7,702,324 of record NC_091675.1, on the reverse strand, counting down.
TGAGATTTTTGGAGTGCTAATAATAACTCCCTATATATATATATGTGTGTGTGTGTGTGTGTATACTCTACCAATTTAGTTTCAAGCACCACATGAAGACGCATTTAATAAAATATGCATGCAATTAGATGTGTGTTGATCCGTTTGGGAAGAACTCAAGGCGTGCACCTTTACCATCTATAGTCATACCTTAAAACAAATAGGAAAAAAATTGATTAAAATTGAAACAGTATTGAGGAAGACCAAATCACATTTGAATTATCATGCATTTCTGGGACCAGATACTCTTAAAGAATCTTTTCCATTCTTCGGTTATGTAGAAAGATAGAAATAAAATGACTACAATTTTGGGTATTCACTTAATCTATTCAAAGGCTCATTAAAATTATATCAACTAATACAGTATACAAACCACGAGTTGGTGGCCCAGTGGTAAAATGCGGATTGCAAGGCTTCCTTTAAACAAAAAACTGGAGGTCTTGGATTCGAAACCCGGAAGAAAGTGTGAATAACCGTGACTTGCCACCAATCTCACATATTTACTGACCACATTGCTAATACTTTTCTTTCCGAGTTGGAAATTCGAAAATCACACTGCAAAGAATCACAAAATACAACAAGCCGGATTTGACAACTTAACTAGGGCAAAGCCTTTAAGGTTAAAAGCAATTATAAATGACTACGTTTTTCCAACAATAATCCCAAACAGCAGCTTTCAGTCGGAAAACCCACCAACATCCCAAGATCCACACAAGAAATAACAGCCCCTAGTCACTCCCACCCCCTTCACGTGGACATCTCGTGATATAAGTGAGTGCAGCGTCTTTCCATCATTGACTTTCCTTTTTGAATCTTTTCTTAATTAATGAACAGTGGCATGCATTTGTATACAAAGATTCCCCATCACCTAAAAATAAAAAGAGAAAAAGGAGAACAATTAAGCTACACAAAGATTCTTCCAAACCCCAACCCCACGGAATTGGATGTTGATGGTGATGATTTGTGCCCTAAATCAAAAAACCCTACGCGCATCCATGCACCCTCTTGTTTTTAATCCCATTAGGTCCCACAATCACCATCCTTTTCAGTTTCTCACTCCCACTCATAGAGTATTCCCTCTTGTTTTGATTTGTCCCTTTGACACACATATATATACCCCCTCCGACCACCTGTTTTCTCACAGCAACCCACTCCATTTCCTTCTCCTCCCCTTTCTCCACAGAAACAGCAACACATTACAACCAATACTGCCCACCAGAGAAAACCCTAGTTCTAGCAACCAGAACGAAAAAATGTCTGGGGTTTGGGTTTTCAATAATAATGGGGTGATTCGCCTGGTGGAAAATCCGCAGGCCGAGACATCGACTAGGAGGAAGGCTTTGGTGCACTTGCCGAGTGGGCAGGTGGTGTCGTCCTACTCAACGCTCGAGCAAATATTGACGGGGTTAGGATGGGAGAGGTACTATGGAGGTGATCCCGATCTCTTCCAATTCCACAAGCGATCTTCGATCGATCTAATCTCTCTCCCCAGAGACTTCTCCAAGTTCAACTCTGTTTACATGTACGATATTGTCATTAAAAACCCCAACGTCTTCCACGTTCGGGACGTGTAGACATATGTATGACATCAGTTGGTACCTTACGTTGTGTGCGAGTCTCGTTGATATATTGTTGATTTCTTTTTCTTTTTTCTTCATATCACTAGCTTACTTTGTTCTTTTAGTGATTGATATGCTTTTGTGTTTGTTGGTATACATCGGGTGTAATAAAGAGTACATCTACATGCATGGTGATTGTGTTATTTGGGATATATTGGGTTGCTTTGTAAAATATTTTGGCTTTGTACCATCTGATAATAATAGTGTATATCATTGAAAGAAGCAAATGAGTAGACTCTATTTACTTTTTGTTAACTACAATACTTAAGCACAGGTCGCAGCTATATATGATCGATGGCAGTTTGGTAACTACAATACTTGTATGATTGTGTGAAAAAGAAGGGAATAGAGCTAAATATATAAACGCTGAATTTATAAAAGATTAAAGTTCGGGGAAGTTAATTAGTTACAAAGCACGTCACATCGCACTTCAACTTTTGCTCATCTTCATGCCTACAAAAAGCCCAGGAAAGTTCTAACACCTCTTTCTTTCATTGTTCTTGATTGCTTTTGTTTTCTTTGTTTTCAACATCGCGGACAATGTTTGTTTCAAGTTTTGGAACATGATTATCATTTTGAATTATTAAAAGCTTGGAAAATCAATTAAAAACAGATATACACAATTTTCTTCTTAATTGCAATTATGTTAAGTACATAACTGGCTAATTGATACTCTAATCCAACCCCACAAAGTTGTACTCTAAAAGAAAAGCTATATTTTTCCTAAATTAAGTTACATTGTTTTCACATTATCCAAAATCTTCTCTTATCAAAGTTTGGGTAAAATATCAATATATGGGTACAAAGCATTATCCATTATCCAATCATAAAACACGAGCACTTTTACAATATTTGTTGAATGGGTTTTGATTGGGATTCTTAAAAGTCACATGATGAGGTCCCCAACGTGGAGGAAGATCAAAATCTCAACATGTGATGTGAGGGGCTTCACGTGAACATGGCACAGTAAGATGTCATGAGCCAGGTGTCACATGTCACGTGTCATAACGAGATTGTGGGTTCACTTGAGCTTTTCGTTTGACAGACTGTGTATGCACGTGGCACAGCCTTTTAAACAAGAAAACGAAGTTGATGTTTGTGTTGTTTTCTGGGAAATTAAAAGAAAAGAGAATTAAAACATGTCCAAAGATTTAGCAGCGTGACCACACTGCCTTTTTTAGAGACAAGGATTGTCTGTCCTCAATTTTCGGTGTTTTTTTCGTGCCCACTTATTTTGTGTGGTCATGATATTTTATATTATTTTTTTATAGATATAATAAGATAAAAATGAATAGTAATATAAAATGTTGACGTTGCTTAACCGTGACCACACGAGGGCACAGAAAGGGCACCGGAAGTGGAGGGCACAGGGAGGACACCGGAAATGGAGGGCAGCCTTGTCCCTTTTTTAGAGACTATGACTGTAACCAAATAAATTTAAAGAAACAAGATATGACGTTTTGCAAGCACTGTGCACACAACAACAAATGATGAGATCAAACTTACTATGTATAGTAAGGTTATTAATTTGTTGGAAAATTATAAAGTAAGATGCATAATGCTAAGGAGATTAAAATTTTAAATTAGATATGCAAACTAAAGGTGTCACTAATAGGAAATGAGCACATTAATCGATATTACCACATCATTTGGTTTGCAGAATTTGGTTTAAAAATTGGTCTCCCGCATTACCTAGGTAAGATTAATTTTCCCAGCACAATTTCCTTACAAGGAGGTATTACCAGATACTGGAGTGAATTCTCTTATTTAATTAAGTTAAATATTGGTTGTTAATCAACTAAGTCACAAGCATGGCTAGCTACAAATTAAGCATAATGGATTAACAAAAGAAATGCTTACAATTACCAGTGTGTAAGTAAGAATGATATTAAGATTTTTTTTAAATTTATTAATAATATATAAGAGAAGGAGGAAGGATACGAAACTAATACAATAATTTAGGAAATGGAGTGTTTCGCACTCAAGACACATGAGTAAAAATCCAATACTCTATTTACTAAAATATTAGATCACATGCATGATATTAAGATCATTCCTAGCTTCGGACCCATAATCAAATTGGCCACCATATTCACTTTCACATTGGTTATTCTCCATCTGCTTTGGCACTAAAATATGATCCATTTTATCATAATCCTCAGTATCTATGGCATTGTTCGAACTGTTTACATCAACCCCACTCACCTTTGCAAACTCACAGTCCAGAATTTTGCAAAAATCTTCATCGTTGTCAAAATCCATCGTATAATATTTGGACTTTCCTACCTCTTCTGTTTTTGTTCTTGATGGTCAGTCAACTAAAATTACCATTGTTGACCAAGTTAGCATTTGTGGGCTGTACTCCTAACCGCCACGTTAGGGTTAGGGTTTTAGTCCTGTTGCTGTTGTAGAGTGATAGTTATGCCCCTGTTGTCCCTTCTGCCTGGCCAGAAATCTGGGGCCTGATCAGGGGTTGTGAGATTGTTGCCATTTGATCTGGAATTATTGAATGGTGGCAGATCTTGCTCGCAGATGTGAAATTAATTTTGTCACTCTCCTCCCATTACAAAGTGAATGGGATTTTAAAGTTTCTAAAGTATTGAGTTTAATATTTTTATTTTATTTTTATTTTTACAAACGATAGAAATAAATATTAAATTCTTCTAAACTACCTATAAATTTGTGTGTAAAAGAAACAACAGATTGCTTTAATCAACTTTTCCTTCCTCCAATCAGATTGTCATATTTGATTGGGTTTGTTATTGGCTTCTGCACTTTATTTGTTTTTGTATGGGTATTTTCATCTGCTTCTGCGGTTGTACTTTCTTTGTTTTTGTAGAACGTCTGACTTACAAAATTTTTTTCATCTGCTTCTGAGCGATCGAATTAAACTTTTCAACCACATTCATTCAAAGGATAATAGTGTTGCAGTCACCAATTTTTTCATCAAATTTATTCAGTGTGAGCTCAGACTTACAAAAAATGTAAAAAGAGGCCATATTTAATTTTGAAATAGTCTAAACTCCATACGTGAAATTCAAACTTGAGCGCATCCGCATCGGATGCAAATATATGTTCTAACCAATGTGGCCATCTACAGACATTGAGCCTTTCACTAGTGATTAAAATTTATTTTCAACAAACTTGAGAAATTTAATAAAATGAGAATTTTATAACTCTTAATTACTAAATGATCGATCAAATAATAACGACATTATTGATCAAATATTAGGAAAATTCTTCCATTCTACCAGTATTCGATGACCTAAATTAGTTTGAATTATTGCTCCAATCTAGCAATCATTTTCAGCAGAAACAACACATGATTAAGTCATTTTCTTCCTGCTATTTTGCTAATTAGATATAAGATTAATATTGAAAAGTAAGACCTGTCCATTTATATCATGTAGTGCAATCTGCGCAGATTATAAAGGAAAGGAATGAGAGGTAGAAATGGAGGGGGAGAGTGACGAAAACCAATATACAAGAGAGGAAAAGGAAACATAATATAAAATGACTTTTTTTTCCGAGTCGGGAATGCTCGTTGTTAAAGAGTGTCATCACGTTAGGTGTCAATTCACGAAGTGCTTGATTTTTTAATCAGGAATGGAGTTCATTTGGCTATAGTGTCATCTCAGTCTTCAAATTTTAGACGCAGATGATTTCAATACTTAGATGCGTTCCCTTTGGTAGCGTTTGGTACGCAGATGGGACGGAATGGGACGGAACAGAACGGAACAAAGATTCATGTCATGTTTGGTACTGGCAAGATGGAACAAAACGAAACTAGATTAAATGACTAACTTACCCTTTTTATTTGACTCTCTCTCTCCCGTTTCTCTGCTTTCTCTTCTTCCATTTGACTCTCTCTCTCTCCCGCATGCTCAGATCTCCCAGTAAAAATCAAACCCAGTAAATCAAACCCATACTTTCTCTTCAATTCCAGTAAATCAAACTATTTTCCCCCAATTTAAAACCAACGATATGAAAAGGCGCGAGTGTGGATTCCCAATTTCCATCCACTACCTGGTTTAGCGTAATATCAATTTACCTCCTCCATTTGAAGATTTAACATTAAACACACATTACACACACAATGCCTCAATTCCAAAACATGAAAAACCTCGATTTATCTCTCACAATTTCAGGATTAACATTTCAAATCATTGTGATTATTCAAATCAACAAACGGATAATACAAATTTTAAACCCAGAGAGAGAGGGGGTGGGGGCTTACGGAGAAGGGGAAAGAGCCATTGAGGAGCAACATGGGTTGACGGAAGCCATTGGAAGGTGGATATGGAGCTGCTGCTTTCAGCTGTGTTTCGTAAGAGAGTGAGAGCCGGCGAAAGAAATAGAAGAGAAGAGGAAGAGAGAGCCAACTCAGCCCGAAATCGAGCTCGAATTCATCTGGGTTGCTGGGTAACGAAGCTACGTTTGGGTAACGAAACATTTGGGTTGCTAGGTTTGTGGTGGAGGAGGAGGCTACAGGAGAGAGGGAGGGTAGACAGTGGAATTTTTGTGTTCCACATACGTGGAACAACCAGTTTCGGGGGGGGGGGGGGGGGAGGCGGGACGCAAAAACACCCAATTTTTGTCTCATGGAACAGCGCGTTCCACCCATTTTTGGCGTACCAAACGCGGGACGGAACGCCTCGTCCCGTTCTGTCACGTCCTGTCCCACGTACCAAACGCACCCTTTATAATGTGGCATAAATATATAAATATATGGTTCATTTTTTTAAATTCTATTTTTTACTATAACTTCTATTTTACAAAATTTGTTTCATATTTTTTTTAAATTCTATTTTTTCCTATAACTTCCGAAGTCATTATACAACATTAAATTAAACTAAGTAACATGAAACAACATTAGGCAATATTAAACAACATTAAATAACTTTAACCAACATAAAAATTACACAACATAAAAAAAAATTGTTTCATATTTAATTATATTTAAGTTGTAGTTTTTAAATAATAAATTATGTTTGGCCCTATGACCCTTTGGCCCTCGGTTAGAGATGGAGGCAAATATGGTCATATACTGTTCATTAAAATATTAATATCTTGGAGGGCCAAAGGGCTAAAACGAGCTCTCTAGCCAACCCTCGGTTGGAGATGACCTTAGTCTTATAGCCCTCTAAGAAATTAATATTCTAATGAACAATACCAGACCATATTTTTTAGCATCTCCAATTGAGGGGTCAAAGGCTCATAGGCCAAATATAGTCATGTGACAAAAAATCATCTCCAACCGAGATGGCCAAAGGGCTATAGGTCAAACATAATTTATTATTTTAATTGAAGTAATTTGGTTAATTGAATTAAACTACCATATTAAAATAAGGTTTTTAGACATATTATGAGTGTCACTTGTTACTAAATGAATAAATCATTCCTTTGATTGAAGATGTGGTTAATTGAATTAAACTACCATATCAAATTCCAACAATAACCTAGTGTCAGCATGACGCTAGCTAATCTGATAAATTATTTTTAATTATTTTTTAAATTTTAATTTGAGAGGAAGAAAATTAAATAAGGGAAGAAACAATAGCACTGTAGAGTAATGTGAATATTAATTTGGAGGCTGTTAAAGAGGATATCCCGAATTGATTAGGTCAACCATTGTAAATTGTTCATTAGTGATTTATTTCCTTATTTAGCTCTAGTTAGCCTTGATTATAGGCAACTAACTAGGATCGTGATATACATTGTGTGTATAAGAATGTAATCTTGTTTCTATGAATAATAAGAAATCAATTACAACATATCTAGTTTCTTAAGATGGTACCAGAGTGAAAGAACTGGGAAACACATCAAAGAAGAAATACAAACCCTAGCAACCATAGCCATGGGCGACAAACTAGAAAAGTCGACCTCTTCAGGCATGACTTTGTATCAAAAGTGGGAAAACCCTAATTATCCACTCTATCTTCATCACTCGGATCAACCTAGTGCGGTGCTTGTGCCGCAGCCGCTTATGGAAGACAACTATGGTATATGGGTCCAATCCATGACCATGGCTTTGATGGTCAAAAACAAGTTAGGCCTCGTCGATGGGACGATCGAGAAACCAAGCGATGACCAGATTGAAGAATTTCAACAATGGAACCGATGCAACAACCTAGTGAAAACATGGTTGCTTGGCTCCATGTCTAAAGAGATCTCGGGAAGTGTCATACACTGCAAAGATGCACGGCAGATGTGGCTCGACCTGCAAGAGAGATTTTCTCATGTGAACATTGTTCAACTTTTCCATATAGAGAAAGAAATTCATGACTGTGTGCAAAACAGTATGACAGTAAGCTCTTATTTTACTAAACTTAAGAGTTTTTGGGATGAACGTGACGCCTTGGTTTCGATCCCTTCATGTCGTTGTGAGACAAAGAGATAGATAACATCGTATGTTGAAACTCATAAAACGATGAAGTTTCTCATGGGTTTAAATGATTCGTATGCCACAGTTCGTAGCAGCACCTTGTTGTTAGAACCACTGCCTACTGTCAACAAAGCCTATACATTTGTTCTTCGACATGAGAAACAAGCTGAAGTCTCGAATGGGAAACATACTATCCAACCAGAAGCAGCTGTGTTTGCTGTGAAGGGTGTTGGCCGCGACACTGAATTAGACGATGGAGGGTCGCGCTGTGGAAAGTGCAACAAGACAAATCATCTTACAAAGAACTATCGTGCTCACCTTAAATGCACTTTTTGTGGCTGGAAATGTCACACATTTGACTACTGTCACAAAAGAAAAGCAGCCGCTGAAATTGAGTCAAACCGTTCATTCTCTTCCAAAGGAAATCAAGTTACATCTCATGACAAAAAGGAGGTGATGTCTAGCTTTCCTTTCTCTCGGGAAAATTGCAAGCAAATTCTCAACATGTTGAACAAAAACAAGCCTTCCTTTGCCAACCAAGTCGGTAATTCCTCACATGTAGAAGAACTTTCAGGTAAAGCTTTCTCCTTTACATATAATGGCAAGCTAAATGTCTGGATTTCAGACAGCGGTGCCACAGACCACATTGTTTGTAGTTCTGATCTTCTCACCCATTCCAGGGAAGTTGCAAACCATACAGTTGAATTACCAAATGGTTCCCTTGCCTAGGTTACCCACATTGGACAAATAATTTTCTCACCCCACTTCATGCTTGACAATGTCTTATATGTACTTCTTTTTAAGCTCAACTTAATATCCATAAGCAAGTTAGCATATGACTCATTCTATATCACCATATTTCTAAACCATTTTTGTATCATACAAGACCTACGCTCGGGGAAAATGATTGGGACGGGCAGTGAACGGAAGGGGCTATACTACCTTGATCCACCTAAGAAAGGAACATGCAATCACGTTCAAGTTGCTTCTCCACACTGTTGGCATCAACGTCTCGGACATCCCTCTCCCACAGCTTCTTCGATATTTCCCTTTTTCACTAATAAACCTTGTGCTTCCAATAACTGTTTGATTTGTCCATTAGCCAAACAAACCAGATTACCTTTCTCATTAAGCTCCATTTATAGTCAATCTTGTTTTAAGTTAATACATATTGATATTTGGGATGGTTACCAAGTTACGTCTCTTTCAGGAGCCAAATACTTTCTTACTATAGTAGATGACCATAGTAGGAGCCCATGGGTTTATTTAATGAAGCATAAGTCAGATACATGAACCCTCTTAGTCCAATTCATTCATATGGTCGAAACTCAATTCAATGCTAAAGTCAAAATCGTGCGAAGTGATAATGGTCCTGAATTTAAACTTGCAAGTTTTTACGCCTCCAAAGGCATCATCCATCAATCTAGTTGTGTTAACACACCTCAACAAAACGGTGTTGCTGAACGCAAACATCGGCACTTACCCAATATGCCTAGAGCGTTGCTTTTCCAAGCTTCTCTTCCTAAATGTTTCTGGGGAGATGCCATTCTTGCTGCGACATATCTCATCAATAGGACACCAACCCTTCTCCTCCAAGGGAAAACACCATATGAAAAATTGTTCCACAAGACACCAAACTATTCTCACTTGCGTGTCTTTGGTTGTCTGTGCTTTGCTTCCACTCATGCCCAACGACCTTCCAAATTTGATCCCCGTGCAAGTCGTTGTATCTTCTTTGGTTACCCTTATGGTAAAAAATGTTATCGACTCTTTGATCTCAACCTTAAGAAGATCTTTGTTTCACGAGATGTTGTGTTCTTTGAGGATTAATTCCCTTACCAGAATCATGAACTTTCCATTGTGCCACCACCATCCTCTTCACAACCCATTTCCATTTTTCCATTGACCACTGATCCCTCTCCTCCATTTTCCCTTTCAGATTCTTCCTCAGAGGCATTTCCTTATCTTTCTCCTTGTCCTCCTAACCTACCAGAGCCTACTTCACCATCTCCTACTACCACCACCATTCCTCCTTCTCCAACCCTACTCCATTCTCCAACTTCACCCTCTCACACACCTCCTGCTACTCCTGCCTCCCCTCATCTCCGTCGAGGCACGCGACCAATCAAACCATCCACGTTTTTGCAGGACTTTCACATTGAGGCAGTTATTCCTTCACGTGCGGCTCCCACATCCTCCACGAGCATGGTCACATCCCCAGGTACTTCTCATTCCCTTTCTCATTATTTTTCTTATGGTCGTTTGTCCTCTCACCATAAAGCCTTCACCACTGTTCTCACCCTCCTAAAAAAACCTACTAGTTTTCAACAGGCTGTTCAAGATCCTATGTGGCGTGAAGCCATGCAGCATGAAATTGCTGCTCTTCAAGCCAACCACACTTGGACTTTCATGCCTTTGCCACTTCACAAACATCATATTGGCTGCAAATGGGTCTATAAAATCAAGCTCAAACCTGATGGCAGTCTCGAGCGGTACAAGGCACGCCTTGTTGCGAAAGGATACAGTCAAATCGAGGGTGTTGATCATCGGGAAACTTTTGCCCCGGTTGCCAAACTGACCACGGTTCGTGTTCTTCTCAGCATAGCTTCGATACAAGGGTGGCACTTGCACCAACTTGACGTGAATAATGCGTTCTTGTATGGTGATTTATATGAAGATGTCTATATGTCCTTGCTGCCTGGATTTGGATGAAAGTGGGAGACTCGTGTATGCAAATTAAATAAATCCATTTATGGCTTAAAGCACGCCTCGAGGCAATGGTTTATCAAGCTCTCCACTGCTCTCAAGGCTGCTGGATTCCATCAATCACGGTCTGACTACTCGTTATTTGTCCGAAGCCGTCAAGGTAGCTTCATAGCCTTGTTGGTTTATGTTGATGACGTGATACTTGCAGGGAATAATTTGCAAGAGATAGAAGACACCAAGCAATTCCTTTCCTCACGATTCAAACTAAAGGACTTGGGGCAGCTTAAATACTTCTTGGGGATAGAAGTTGCAAGATCAAAGAAGGGAATCACTCTATGTCAACGTAAATATGAGTTGGAAATATTAGAAGACACGGGGTTTCTTGGTGCCAAACCCTCTCGGGTTCCTTTGGAATAAAATTTATCTCTCACACAAGCAGATAGGGAATTACTAAGTGATCCGTCTTCATATAGGCGACTCGTGGGCAAATTAATCTATTTGACCATCACAAGACCTAACCTAACTTATGCAGTTCATGTATTAAGTCAGTTCATGGATAAGCCACGACAGCCACATCTTGAAGCAGCACACAAAGTTCTAAAGTACATCAAGCAAGCTCCTGGACAAGGAATATTTCTTCCTTCCACATGGTCATTACAACTACAAGCATTTTGTGATGCTAATTGGGCTCGATGTAAGGACACCAGAAGATCGATAACTGGTTATTGCATCTTACTTGGTCAAGCGCCAATTTCTTGGAAGACAAAGAAATAAAGCACTGTGTCTCGTTCCATTGCAAAAGTAGAATATCGTTCTATGGCAACTACGTGTTGTGAAGTCACATGGTTGAAGAACATCTTGACAGATTTGCGAGTAGAACATGCACAACCTGTTACGCTATTCTGTGACAACCAAGCGGCTTTGCACATCTCCTCAAAACCCGGTATTTAATGAACGAACAAAGCACATAGAGATAGACTGCCATGTAATGCGTGAAAAGATTCAAGGAAGGATGATACGAACAGTCTATGTACGAACAACGGACCAGCCAGCTGACATGTTTACCAAGGCACTGGGTTCAGTCCAGTTTGAAGTCTTACTTACCTAGTTGGGTGTTATCAATATACACTCCAACTTGAGGGGGAGTGTTAAAGAGGATGTCCCGGATTGATTAGGTCAACCATTGTAAATTGTTCATTAGTGATTTATTTCCTTATTTAGCTCTAGTTAGCCTTGATTATAGGCAACTAACTAGGATCGTGATATACACTGTGTATAAGAATGTAATCTTGTTTCTGTGAATAATAAGAAATCAATTACAACATATCTAGTTTCTTAAGAGAGGCATCATTGTTTCTGAGGAAGGACGACACGTGCCCTGCAAAGAGTGGTCCACATTAATGGATTTTAAGCCATGTTTCGCTCTCAGCTGGGACTATTGTCTTTGGAATCTGTGCAATTTCGGTCTCAGTGAGCTGGGCGCACATATTCCCTCCTGTTTTGGGCTGCTGGAGACGGGCTGGCTGGCTGGCTCTTTTCGACCAACCCGCTAGCCTGGTGGATGAAATATGGTCCAATGGGGCTCACAAATTCTTTGGTCTAACCCTCAGTTAGAGTCAATTTTTGTATCATTTCGGACTATTTTTCACCTTATACCCTCTAACCATATCAGTTGAAGATTACCTTATTTTTTATCACAAAACCGCATGCAGTGTTAGACTACTAGAAATGAATCACGGATTAACTGATTGTAATTAACAGAAAATTGTAGCTTGATTAATTCAGACTGATTGTTAAAAAATATTGTAGGAAAGACTGATTTTAATTAGACAATCCTCTGCTTCCTGAGGTAGTAGGATTTTGGGACAAGCCCAATATTTCTTGCAACAGGTCCATCCACGCTTTGAAGAGTGAGAGTCAACAGTGGGAAAGAAAGTATAGCTATAGAGTCCACGTCCTGTTTGATTTCAAGACCTTGATGACTATAGTAAACTACTGAAATTGTTATCAGGACAGCTATTTGAAATCAGTGAACGACTGAACTTGTTATCTCACAAATAACATTTTATGATCAACCAAAATAGCAAGGGCAGTTAATTGAACTTCAATACTGAACCCACCAGAAGATCCAGGGATATATTTTAGATATGGAAAGACAAGTATGCATTACAGCACTCATATAGAAGTACTTGCAATCCTACAGACAGTTAAATTCATGACGAATATTAACCATATGCTGCTGACTTGTAGTGAAACTCATCGATCGTGGAATATATTAAGCCTTCCTCCTCAAGAGATCTGATAGCTTCCCTGGAATAGCGAAGTGAAATTCAGCGTAAGAACAAAAAGATAAAAGTTAATCCAGGAGGGAGGGAGAGAGAGAGAGAGAGAGAGAGGGTGTACAAGATCTTTCCCACAGGAACTTTCAGGTGCTGGGAAAGTTCATCTCTGTGTATCCCCTTTTCTTTTCCACTGCAATAAAAATAATTTAAGTCCCAAAATTGAACACAGTAAAAAGTTGAAATTAAGCGCCCGCAGCCAATGCATCTTACATGAAAAGGCGTGACACTAAGAAAACCAAAATGAGTAAAAAAGTTCCCAGTGAAATTGTGACTCACATGCTTGAAGGCTGCTGCAGATAATCAAGAACCAACTGATCACAGCTCTTTAGTCCATCAACGCTAACTTGCCCGGAGAACTACAAAATTGAACATTAATTGCTTGCTAAACAAGTAAAGATAGTTTGAGATGTAATTGTTCATAATCAGAGAACATACTTGGTTTGACGGGGCTGTCTGATATCCAGTTGACCCACTCCGCACAGGAGTGTTCAGAGATGAGTCCATAGGCTGAGCTTGAGTGGCAGCATTCCCTTGCAGCTTTAACGAATGTAAATACACCATAAGTAAATTAACAAATAATGAGGTACAGTCTATCCAAATTCCTCTTCAAGCTAATGAATGCACAAAACAAAGTAATTCTTCCATCAATTCAAAATAGTAATGATACCTGTAACTTGGATGTCAGTAGGTGGGTATGTATGCACTCAATGAAGTGGAAAGCAACTTCATCGAAGTTTTTCACAGGCCTGGAACAAATTCAAGGCATGTACTATTGATTTTAGTATGAGTGGTCATTAGGCAGTATGAACAAAGCATCATACAAAACAATCATACATTCATAAAAAATATGATAAACAAAAGCATCCAAAAAGAGTACTACTAGTCTGCATCAATCATGCAGTAAATCAACAATAACAGAATGCTTGCCTTACAGAAAAATTACAACCAAAACTGATGAATGAAAAAATATTTGACAAAAACTTTTACTCAGTTATCCAAAATTAAATTCAATACATTTTCTTAGAACAGTTGTCCAAAATTTAGCATCTTTGATTACGCACAAAGGCCTCGTGTGTTAAAATTGACGTGGATAGGACTATTCACTACATTGAAGGCATTTTGAAGGAAGAAATGGATGACAACTTCCATATTTTGTTCAAGTTACTCATGAAGAAAAGTTCTCCCTTTTAATCCTATACCATTTTTGTGGGAATAAGTAGGGATATCTTTTCTTCATGAGTAACCTTCAACTTAGATAAAAATATGAAAGTTGTCATCCATTTCTTCCTTTAGATTAGTGAACCTCACTTACAAACACGGCCAAAGACTTCAACATAACTTAGAGGACAAGGGGAATCTCCCAAAAAGTTAAGAAATTTTAGAGCCAGATCAAAATCTCTGTAGTTACAAGACATCTCCACTATTACAAATCCATCATTATCTTGCTTCAAACTTATAAGATGCAATGTTGGTATGTGTTTACATGCACAGTGCACCTGTGCGTATACAATGTACAAATACTAATATGTGACAAGTCCTCCTGTTATCATACTACTACAATTGAAAATCCAAATTAGCCATATGATGCATTGGCGCAACGAGATCTACAGGCACTCAGAGTTATACAAAAAAGAAAGTTTTCTATAACCATACCTCACAGAGAAGGCAACTATCTGTCGAACACCTTGAAAGACTTTCAAGTGTCCATTAACACGAACATACATTCCATCTCTGTTGCAAAATAAATCAAGACTTATATTATAAGAACGTCACAATGTTTTGGTCACTCAACAATCCAGATATCTATATAAGGTGTCAAAATTTCAATGAAGAACTCACTGATGATAGGGAGAGAAACTTACTCTATTTCCTGCATTTCTCTGGAGTCAAAATTCTCATTCACCCTGTTAAGAAACAGAGTGATCCAAAACTTAAAACATTTCAGGTATATATCCATTTTTAGCTTAAGTTGCTAGATTGTGCATTGCTTGGAACACCAAAACGCAATAATCTCTTCAAAACAGTTAACAATGTGATAATATAAACTCAGTCAAACAGGGCAACGCAAAAAATTACCATCTTCTGCACTTGATTCGCCCTGTTCCGTCATCCACAGTGAAATCAACATCAGTGTTCCTTTCGGCTTTGTCAAAAACCATCCCAACCACCGATACCTAAACCAACCAAATATCATATTAACTGAAACATTCCAAAAATCTCTCTTTTTGCCATTAAATTGATTGTTATGAGAGACAAACAATAAAATCCTGATGAAACTAAAAACGGTGCATACATACATTAGCAACATCTGCCCCGCTGATCACAAAGTTCGATTTTTCGTCACCGGACTGATAGGCTTCGCTAACCTGCTTCACCGTCACCGGAACCAATCCGTGAGTTTCGCGTCTCTGAAACAACAATTACAACAAAAATACTTCCAAAATCAATCAAACAACAAAAATCAAAGGCAACAATTGAGATGAAAGTGAGCAAACACCGACTTCGCCGAAACCCTAAATCGGATTTTAACAAAACTCAAGCAAAATAACCTTCAAACACATAATTAATTAAATATATACTCTGATTTTTTCATTTTTTCACAGTTATTGAAGGGAAACGTTACCTTGGCCGGAGAGGGAGTGGAATCGCCGAATTGAGTGGACTGAGAAGCCATGAAACCGCCGCCGGAGAAGGCGTTCGTGGCATCGAATTGGGAGCCTGAGAACATCTTTGAAACCCTTGGAGAGAGAAAACGATCTGGGAAATGAAAGAGAGGAAGTGGAAGCGGCGGTATGAGATGAACTGATGCTTTTATATGAGAACTTTAGGAAGGCGAGTATTCTTCCCGCCAATCTTGTTTAACTTTTTTATTTTCCCGCTAAATCTTCATCTTCTTCGTATCGGAAAGAAGACACGGCTTTCACGGGCCAAATCGAATCCGTCTTTATTCAATGATAGGTAACACTGAAAAAAAATTATTATTTACAAGTAGTATGTCATTATACACTCATCAATTGTTTATTTTCTAAACTAGCAAAATATGTATCAAATTTTTTCGGAAGCCAAATAACTGCTTTTTAGGATAATTATCAACGCTATTATTTGTAAACAAATAAAAATAATCATCCATAAGAACAATTCCAATAGTGGGCTAAATGCTAAATTTTCCCCCAAATTCCCCCCCCCCCCTTATGCGAGTGGACTTGCTAGCAATTAGGCCAGTCTCGGCCCATCCATGCTCCAACGTGCCCCACGAGTGCGCCTACAAGGGTTTCTCGACATGGTGGGCCCCTCTGTTAGGCCGTGTGTCGGCCACCCACTTGGGCTCCCAACAACTATAATTACATCCAAGGGTTGTGATTTAAGGACCGTTGGTTGATCCAACGGTCCAGATGCAAATTTCATTTTTTTATAATATGTTATTTTAAAATACATTGAATCCAACGGCTAAGATCGAATATAATCAAATCTAACGGTAAAAATATATATATAACGGCCCAAATTTAAATCAAATGGCTAAAATAATTAAAAAAAATTATTTAACACAAAATTCACCCCAAAACTCTATAAATACCTATGTATTTGTTCAAACATCCACACAAAACTCAATTTTCTCTTACAATTCTTACAATTTATCTTTCTACCATTTCCAAATTGTTCAACATGGCAATATAGCATATTAGAGGTCATAATTGTACCTGTGAGGAAAATGTTGCTTTATACTTAGCATGAGTTTCTGTTAGCGAAGATGGTACAGTTGGCACAAATCAAAATAAGAAGGTTTTGTGGGATAAAATCATTGCAAAGTTTCAAGAAAACTGCAATGGCAGCGGGCGGGATGGTGGTGGTGTTTATGATCGGTGGAAGACTATTAACAAAGCATGCACTTTATGGAAATGAAGCTTAGAGATAGTCATGGTTGGCATGGCTAGTGGAAGGAGCGCCACAAAAATTGTGAGTTTTGTTCTTGATATTTTATTTGTCATGTACATAAAATTTTAGGCCAGAACGGTTGAAGTATAAAAGCTGTTTCTAGGCTAAAAGCTAAATTTTCCGGGCTAAAATATTTGGCTTTTGGCCCAACCATTGAAGATGGTTTAAGTGTAAATTTATATGCAAAAAAAATAGTCAATTTAAAAAAAAATACTAATAAAATGTAACCCTATATCATGTGAAATGGAGAAACAAATTCATGTGGATATCTGTTACTCAGATTGGTCATGCTTGGTAGGAAACCCCAATAAACATATCATTTCTTCAACTTTCATATAATTTGTTGTTTGTCATTTAGATTTAGAAGAAATGGTATATAAATTAGAAATTTGTGTTTCACTTGGAGAAAATGTCTTTACTTAGATATGTCACTCACTCTGAGTTCGAAAACATGATTCCATGCCCATAGTTGCATGGAGTTGTTAGTCTCTAATTAATCCACATAATTTTGGTCAATCAATTGTCTTATTTCTCAGAAAAACCAATAACGAACCACGTAACAGACAACACACCGTATATATTTTCTAACAAAGCAAAAGCTTTTGTGAGTTTGATAATTAGTTATTAGAGAAGAGAATCAATGAAAATTGAATATGCATAAAAAATGCACAAACATAATTATTTTTTGCAGCTATATTAAAGCATAAACAAGAATTGAATTCGCACAGAAAATACACCAACATTTTTTTATGCAATTATAGTAAGAGTAAATTGTAGTAATAGTCCCTCAACTTTAATCAAATTGGAGTAATGGTCCCTCAACTAGAAATCCATTTCCATTTGTCCCTCAACTTATCAAAATATGTAGCTATAGTCATTTTCATCAATTTCATCAAAATTTAGTCAAAATAAGTTATGTTGGAATAACCATTTATATAATTAGGGTCTCTCAACTCATCAAAGTGTGTAATTATGGTCATTTTCGTCAATTACATCAAAAAATTTGTTAAAATGAGTTATGTCGGAAGGACCATTGCTACAATTATGTTAAAGTTAAGAGACCATTTATCCAGTTGAATTAAAGTTGAGGGACCAATGGTAATGGATTTTTAGTCGAGGGACCATAGCTACACGTTTTGATGAGTTGAATGACCAATGATAATTAATTTTTAGTTGATAGACCATTACTCAAATTGAGTTAAAATTAAAGGATCATAGTTACAATTTACTCTTATAGTAGAGCGTGTTTTCTGCACTAAAAACGTATTTTCTATTGAAGTGCTAAGATAATTCCCTTATGGTGTAATTACTGAAAATATGTAAGATATTTATAAAAGGGAAAAACCAAAAATGACCACAAGTTGACTTTTCCAATAAGATTTTATCCGAATTCTCATTGTGATGACCCACGAGATTTACGAGTCGTGTCCGTTTATTGTACATCGTACGGTCAGTTTTCGTCAGATATTATTTATATTCAATTTTAAATATAAAATTAAAATAATATCCTATCGCACGATATACGATAAACGATAACGATTTACGAATTATCGGAATTCTCACAAAGTTGATGCGGAGAGGAACCGGATTCATCTCTTTTAGAGAGCTACTTTCCCACACGTTTGAACTTAATCCATAACATTTCCCGTACAAAATTGTATGTGGATTCCCATCCATCACACAAAGAAATATATGAATATCTTTTCAGTTTTCCAACTGATTTTTGAAGTCGTTATTACTCACTTGCTCTCTTCTTCCTCTTCCCCCTAACCATCAAAGTTCATCCCATTCCCATTTCACTCTCTGATTCTCTCAGCCTCCATTCCCAGAGCAGAATCCATGAATTTGCTCTGCGTAAATTGCGTAACCGCGACTCCGTTCCCTGCCAATCAGCATCTGAGCTCGCGAGCTCACACTGTGCCGAGCCGTAGAAATGCGCCGTCCAAGGCTCCGGCGTCGTTTGATTACAGGCTCCGAATGCGAGGAGGCAAGAAACCGTTGCGATTCCGAGTTTCTAATGCCGCAATCGAAACGCGGAGGAGCTTGGCGGCGTCTGCGGGAGAAGGGCAATTGACCAAACCTAGCGCCGCCATGGAGCAGCTCGACTTCGAACGCGGCGTTTGCGTGCCGTTTCGCAAGTACAGTCCAGAAACTGTATGAAACTGAACTCTAGCTCAGTAAACTTATCTCTCATATTTTATTAATTTCTTGTAAATTTTAGTGAAGTTTTATCCTAATCTTGTGATAATATGCAAATGATCAAGCCTGGTTGGAATTCAATTTATCTGTTAGGTTTCTGAACTGAACTCGAGTTTGATTTCGGATGATCCTCTAGTTAAAAATTGGATGTGTTTTTTTGTTTGTGTGAATTTGTTAGGCACTTGTACTCAATTTGGCATGAATTTCTTGATGTTATTTATAATTAGGTGAGAAATACGGTGTTGAAATCCAGAGGAGCAATTGTGTCGTTACTTTCGAGGGGCGTGGAGATTGTGTGGAGTTTGGGATTGTACTGGTCTACCTTGGCGTATGACTACTTCGTAGGAAGGGACGAAGAAGTTGTTTCAGATCGTGCTCGGCAGCTTAGAAACCTCCTATGTGATTTGGGGCCTTCTTTCATTAAAGCCGGCCAGGTTTGAACCTCACTCATACGAGTTATATCCTTCTGTCTTTGCTTAAATATGTCAGTTTACTTTCATTGGATTAACTGCAAAACTGAACTTTGTCATAGCAAAGCAAAATAACAGAAAATAATGCATCAACCGTAGGTTTACTATCACGTTTTAATTAGAATAAGATGGATCATTCAATGAAGATGTAATATGTTGAGATCTAAAAATTTAGATGTAATGCTACATATATTAAAAAGATTGAAAGACGAGAATTCATTGTGGTTGATTTTATGCATTTGGGATTACGATTTTTAGGTTAATTCTAATATTTAGGTAATAATTATTGATGAACAGATCTTTAAATTCATATTCTTGTGTTAAACACATGCCTGATTTCACCCATGTATTGAAAGGTTCTCGCAAACAGACCTGATATTATCAGAGAAGATTATATGAACGAACTGTGCATTCTTCAAGATGACGTTCCTCCCTTCCCCAATCAGGTAAAATCTCAATTTACCAAAAAGTTATTGGTTCCAGTTGCTTGCATTTGTGATGAGACACTTCTACTGTGTGAGGTTTGCTTAACTTATTCGAGCACATGGCATGCATTGCTTCAGGTTGCCTTCGACATAATAGAAGAAGAAATGGGGCGACCCCTCGAAGCTGTTTTCAGTAAAATTTCTTCTCAGACGATAGCAGCTGCCAGTTTAGGTCAAGTATACCGAGCTACGTTACGTGACTCTGGCAAGGAAGTTGCTATTAAGGTTTACCAAAGGACCTTTTCTTAGGTCATTAACAGCTCTACAGTTAATGTGTTGTGACAATGCTGAAAACATTACTGCGGCAAAAATGTTGAAAAAAAATTCTAATTTATGTTTTTTTCACTTACAGGTTCAGAGGCCGCAAATAGAACCTATAATTTATCGGGATCTTTTTCTTTTCCGAACTCTTGCTTCATTCTTAAATGGCATCAGTCTGCAGAAACTGGGGTGCAATGCTGAGCTGATTGTTGATGAATTTGGTGAGAAGCTTTTGGAGGAGCTTGATTACACTTTGGTACCTTTCAGACCTGTGCTATAGGAGGACAAAAATTGGACTTTGGCGCCATTATATTATGCCTATGGCCTCATTAACATCGTCATTTCAATGCAATTTAAACCGCCATTTTTTCTTTTGACCTTTCTAATTTGTACTCCAACTCTCTTTCCTCTAAACAGGAAGCCCGTAATATTGAAGATTTTCTTCTGAACTTTGAAGGTGATCCTACCGTCAAAATTCCTCTAGTTTACAAAGAGCTTTGTAGTTCACGTGTTCTAGTGATGGAGTGGATTGATGGCATTCGGTGCACTAACCCACGGGTATGATTGTCAAGATAAAAGACGGTATTTTAAAGCAATGAGCTATCATATCTATATCAATAATAAACTGCCCCGCATTTCAGGCTATTAAAGAAGCTGGTATTGATGTGAATGGGTTCTTAACGGTTGGAGTCAGTGCCGCATTGCGGCAATTACTGGAATTTGGGTTGTTCCATGGGGATCCACATCCTGGAAATGTTTTTGCCATGCGTGATGGGCGGATTGCATATGTGGACTTTGGGAATGTTGCTGTGCTTAGTCAGGTGAAATATATACTTCCATGGCATTGATTAATGAATGAGAGAGCAGTAAAGCCCCTTTTTTTTGTCTTTAGTACATCGGCATCTGACACTTTGTTGATTATTGAGGTCAATGAGAGAAATCAATATAAAAGGGTATTTCTTTCCATAGCATACACGGCCAAGATACAAAGATGTATCACTTTCCCTTAGTTCAGAGTATTGTAATATACTCTTTTAAATTTTGAAATCTTCAATTCTCCTTATGGCCACGAGGGTTAACATAACATTGTAACTATGCATACATGGACCATGACAGCCCAGCCACCAAACCTATTGCATTTCTATTGTCTTTATGGAAATAGAATGTTTTATATCTGCTATTTTTTTATTATGGGTTAGTAACGTTAGTTTATCTTAATTTACATGTCCTACATATTGATCTATATTTTAATTTTTTCAGCAAAATAAACAAATTTTGATTGACGCTGTTGTCCATGCTGTAAACGAGGACTATGTTGAGATGGCAAATGATTTCACCAGACTTGGCTTCTTGGCTCCTGGGACCGATGTCTCTCCTATTGTTCCAGCTTTAGAAGCGATATGGCAGAACTCTGTTGGAAAAGGACTGTCTGACTTTAATTTTCGAAGCGTTACCGGTAATTTCATGTCCTAAAGTCTTTACTTTTACTTCTGTTTTTAGTTTTCTTTCCATGGAAAATCTAGTTGTTTTAGAACTCTGGAACTTGGGAATGCATCTCCCTTGTCTACATTATATAATATACATTGTGGTTTAGAATCATTAGATGTTCATTTGGGACACTCATAATATTTGAAGCACATTTGCTTGGGGATGTAAGAACTATAACCGTATAAAGATGACATTTAGCATAATTTTAAAGTTCCTTGGCATTATACTACATTGGTCCGGCTTCACCACGATTAAGGGTTTATAGATTTACAGAGAGCCACCTCATACTATGTTTTGTAATAAAAGAATACAAAGTATTATTGCTGTTATAATATTTTCACTGTCAAAAAATTGACAAGAGTATCCTATAGAACACCTCACTATTGTCAGCAAACAGTAAGGGTGTCTACTGAAAGCAAGAGTTAGGCAAGGTTGATTTTAGTTCTCTAATATTAAGATTTTAACTGGAAATTGTATGATGCCTTTGCTCTAGCTTGTCAAATTTATAAATTTTATGTCGGGGTACCTGGTAATGTTGGGAGTTACCTGATTCTTATAAGAGAACATTGCATTCAAATTCATTGTGCATGTGTGTGTGTGTGCGTGTGCAGACTGCTGATATGTTTTCTATTACGATTTAGTTGCCTGCAGGGTTTTCTGATGCTTTGAGGGAAATGAATAATTGCGTTTTGTTAGTTCCTTTTATTTTTGACATGCACTATGCTTTTTGCTGGCTCTGCTGCAGGGAAGTTTAACCAATTAGTCTACAACTATCCCATCCGTATCCCGGAGAGGTTTTCCCTTGTCATCCGTTCTTTATTGACTCAAGAGGGCATCTGTTTTACTTTGCAGCCAGACTTCAAGTTTCTTGAGGTAAAGGCGGATCTTTTTTCATACTTTTTGTGGGTATCATATCTTTTAATTGATGTTATTCGGCATGTAAAAGTTTTCCGTAATAGATTCAACCCTGTGGTATATGTTGAATTTTTTATTTAAAGGTTACTTTTGCTATTTATATGCTACGACGGAGTGCCTGCCATGTTTTACATTTAGAAACCTCATATCTCATATGCAAATTTTGTTATTGCAATGATAGCCATCTGTGTTGTACATGCTTTCCTTCCCCATACTATTATTGACATTATTCAGTCAAACAGGTTGCCTATCCATATGTGGCAAAGCGCCTCCTGACAGATCCAAACCCAGCTCTCCGTGAACGCCTCATACAGGTGAGTTCAAACCTAGCTATTATGTATGTGATGTACTTGGAAGTCTGTTAGTTGAATAACTTGAATTTAAATCACATCCAATCCAAATACATTCAAGAACCCTTCGTACTCCTTAACTTGCTCTGCAGTTGAAAAAAGGAAGAAAAATAAAAAGTTGCTGCGAATGAAACGTGCAGTATTGCCCACAGGAACAGCTATATTGATTTAGAGGAATTTTCCGATTAACTAGTTTAAAGCTATTTTTGCTGAAATAGAAATCCTTTGACAATATGCTTCTGGTTTTAGGTACTATTTAAAGATGGTGTTTTCCAATGGAAGCGGCTAGAAAACCTTATTGTTCTGGCCAAAGAAAACGTGACCAAGATGAGCAGCAATCCTGCATTCCAAGCTGTAGACACGTCAGTATCTGCTCATGGGCCTGCTTGCCTATTTGTTTGTTCTTCTGCTTAGGAGTTTAAAACCCTATATTTTCTTGGGCTGTTTTTTGCAGGCAACGGTCAAGAGAATTGCAAGTTAGTAGGAAACTGGACCTCACTGACACCATCAAAGATGGAGCTCGCCTTTTCATTTTTGATGAAGGAATTCGTAGAAAGCTTATTCTTGCTTTGACGGAAGATTCAAGGCTTCACATTGAAGAGGTACGAAAATCTGACAAAACTATTATTTTCGTAAAAAAATAAAAGATAACGACCCAAGAATTGAGTTTTGATAAATTATGTTGTCAATGTGTCTTCTCTCTAGCTTGTGGATGTGTATAGACTCGTTGAAGATCAGATAGACATACCGTCAGTTGCAATGGAAGTAGCACGAGGTAAAAACACTTCATCTTGCCCTTTTTAATCTCAAGTTTTAGTCTACGAATTAGAGTATTTGCAATCGTATGTTTTACAAAAGCCGAATCTCAAGTGGATTCGCTTATATCAGTGGGTTTCATTTTTGCGAGAGATGTGGTAAGCAATGTGGTACAAACCTACAAGTAACATTACTTGCCAGATTGTTTATAACGTGGCACAAGGAAACCGATTATTTTTTTTCCAAACTTTTGTGTTTATATCTCAAAATCCTGTGCTCGGACTTGCAGATTTCCCCAGCGTTATACGAGATCTGATGCTTTCGTGGACTGATTCGGTGTTATCTGATAGATAGACCAAGTTTTGGAGTTGGGCTTCAAAAACGTAATCCGACTTACGAGTATTATACGACACGAATCTTTACACTTTTATCGGATGAGAACCTGTTACCTCAAAGTTGTAAATTGCCTTGCAAACGTTGTAAATGATAGACATTCACTGTATCTGTATACGAACGGTTATATGGTATAGCAAAAAGTATCTGCAAACCAGTTGCAGTTTTTGGGGCAAATCACAAAATATTATCCCTTTTGGGGCAATTGAAGTAGTAGTGACACTATTACCAAATATTTGTAATTACAGTTTGATGCGCACATTAAATTAGAATAGGCACACCCATTAAACTCTATGATTAATACGTCAAATGTGTAATTAATTCTTGTCTAATTCTAGAACCAACGACAGAGATCGTTATAGAGTCGTTGAAGATCAAGTAATCTTGTGGGTACTATTAGTACTAGGACCGTTTTTTCGAGTTATAAGTTATAACATCATTCATATCATTCTTGAAAAAAATTAGACAAATATAAAATTATTAAGACGTTCATTTGTAATAAAGAAAATAGACAAATACGTTTCTACAAAGAAACCATAAACTCTTAATCTAACAATCATATGGTTTCAAATTTGAGTGATTTTTTTTATAGACATGACCTTTGAGAGAAGGCATAAATGATAAAAAGTTCGAATCGTTGAATTACATTATGGAGTGAACGCCACAAAAAAAATGTATAAAAAATGGTTTAGAAGAAGCGTTGTCATCCGTTCCCAACCTTAAATAGATTAGCACTTTCCATTTTATTTGGAAAACTTTACTAAAATACTTACTAATCTCAATGGCTTGATTGATCTTTTAATACACACACACACTAGCACAACACTTTATCTGTATGAACAATTTCTCTTAATAAGTGCATATTTTTTTTAATATTACATAATTATTGTTTTGTCCTCCTTATGTAAATATTGTGTATCAAAAGTGAGGGTAAAATTAGAAAAATAAATATATGATTGTCATTTTCTTAAAAAAAAAGAAGGTAAAATAGGAAAAATAGGGATATGATAGTCATTTTGTCAAAAGGTAGAAAATTACTATTTTACCCCTCTTTTAGTGTATATCAAAAGTGAGAGCAAAATTGAAAAAAAAGTTGGCAAGGAAGGTTCTCTTAATAGAATGTATATATATATTACATGAATTAAATATGACTTTTAGATGATAATCTAAATTAAATATTAATGAAACATTTTTTGTCAACTAAAAGAGGATGAAAAAATATTTTTATCTTTTATCACAAAATAAAATTATGGACAATAAAGTAATTTTGCACAAATTAAATTTTACAATTTTTTTTTAAACATCACTTACATACGATCCTAACAAATCTCTAGTTTAAAAAATAAAAATAACTCATCCCCAATTTCCAAGTTATCTCTTTCTCTCCCTCTCTTTCCTTCTCATTTAAGAAAAAAAAAACAAAATAGGCATATACACAAGAGTGCATTTTTGCTCACCACATTCAAGTGATAGTAATGCTCACTCTTTATTTATCACCGTTAAATGAGTTTTAATTTGAAGCAAAATGTGTGAAGATATGGTAGTTACGTTAAATACATGTAGGTATTATATCCAATTTCAATTTCTTTTCCCCCAAAATTCCGGTTTTGTCAATTTCAACCAACCAAAAGACAAGAAAAAAGTTTTTATTGGAAAGATTTTTATTTATTTTTGGCCGAAAATTTTAGTAGTAGGACTGTAGGAGGTTCAGGAAACCTCTTTCCTTCAGTTTCCTCCCTAAAAGCCAGTCCCAATATCACAGGAAAAGAAGAAGAAGAAGAAAAGGAAAAAAAGTACCATCTTCAGATCTTCTCCCCTTGCTCCTCACTACTCCTGCTGCACCAGGTAAACCCTAATTCTCCCATCCAAGCATTCCAATTGATCCAATTTCAATGGGCGCCACTGCTTCTCTTGGAATTTCTTCATCGGATTTTACTTTGGGGTATAAATTCATCGAATTTTACTGAATTTTCCCCCAAATTTCTCATTCGGCATAAATGCGTAATTAACAAGCTGTTCCAAACTTGTGGTTGCTGAGAAAGCTGTTGATTTGAATTTGCTTTTTTATTTTCTCCCATTTGCTTCAAGTTTTGATTTTTCAGATTTTCTTCTTTTTAGAAAGCAGAGCATTTCAATTTTGTAATAGGCAACTGATTGTTTTCAGGTTTGCGTGTGATTGGGTGCAGCTTCATTCATGTGGCAGAGAGATAGAGCAATTCATTTCGCAGCTGGAATTCAAACTCGTGCGATAGTTTTCGGCATTGAATAAGCATTGTTGTGGATTCGATCAAGGCACGTTTAGTAAATCAACCCGTCTTAAGGGCTGCGGCGGTGTATGCACTGGGTATGTTGCTGATTTTGTTTTGTGGTTACTGACTTTTTATATGTATGTGTATTTGTTTTTAATTGAGCCAGTTCTTTCCATAGGACCATGCCTCGTAAAGTAAACTACGGAATTGATTATGATGACGGGTACGATGCTTATGAAGATCATGATTATGATTATGATGATGATGATGAGTACGGAATAGAAAAGAATGGTTAGTGATCGTTTTACTTGAATTTATTTTCATTCTTCACCCAAAGTTGTCCTTGAATCTGCATGGTAGTTTACAGCTTTGAAGTAATTCTTAGTTTGCATCTTTCCATTTTTGGTAGTGTATATTTGGTTTGATGGATCTATTTTGTTGGTTCACTCTTCAAAAATACACAAAGATTTAATTCACTTTCATCTTGAAATATACTTTTGCAATCTAGAAGTAGAAGATGTTTGTTTGTCCAGTATTTGAGATTTCACATAATGACATACTACCTTGCAATCTGAAAAATGCTAAGTTTGTCAAATGCCAAGTCTCTGTCAAAAAATTCCTTATTTATCTCTTTACCTTGTTCGTCTACTAATTACAGCCATTACATATATACATCTTAACTGTTATATCCGCTGCTGAATGGGTAATTGCAGTAACAGGCAAAGCAGTTGAGTCAAAGCGCGAAACTGAAAGGCCTAAGGTCTGGAGTTGTTCCATTTGCACGTATGATAATGAAGAGAATACGTCTGCATGTGACATTTGTGGGGTTCTTCGCAACCCTTTGTCTAAAAGCAATAGAGATAATAAAACAGGTATTAAGTGTATCCTAAACCTTTGTGAGCTACTCTGTGAGTTTCTTATTTTTTATTTCCTGGGAGTTCTGTGTGGCAAGGACATTCCTTTGCCTAAACCCTCCTCTCATTTTTTTTATGTAAGAAGATTTTGCCTGTATTTGTTGGTTTGGGAAAGGATACCGTGCTTCATCTTATATTATATGACATTGCCCTTTGGGTAGATCTCATCTTTTTTAAGGAACAGTTTGTATGTTAGTCTTTGTTACTCAGATTTCATTTCAATTTAATGCCTTTTAAAAAACAAAATAAAAGTCAAGTTCATTGCCCTTTTTAGAAATCTCTTTCATGCAGTTGAAGGCAGATGCAAAGATTCTGGAGTATCCATAATG
Source organism: Malus domestica (assembly GCF_042453785.1). Classification (NCBI taxonomy): domain Eukaryota; kingdom Viridiplantae; phylum Streptophyta; class Magnoliopsida; order Rosales; family Rosaceae; genus Malus; species Malus domestica. The sequence continues at coordinate 7,674,491 of NC_091675.1, read as the reverse complement.
GCCAAGTCTATTTTTGCATCATTGCCGCACCAGAAGCCAAAACAGGCTGTACTATTTCATCAGCAGAAAGATGATTCTATGATAGAAGAGGGCAATAACTTCCACAGGCTTGGGGATTTCAAAGGACCTATTCATGAATTCCTTAACACTTTTAATGTTCATAACAAACACCGTATTGATATAGGTCTGCACTCTTTTTCCTAAAGATGATTTAGAGTAGAGTTAGAACATCACCATTTTCACAGTTGAGAGATACTATTTAATCCAAGCATCTACCATCTTTTACTGCTTAAAGAATGTCATTATATATATTTGTGGCATATATGTTCTGAGTTCTAACTTTGCTTGCTTTGATGATACAGCTCCTTTCAAGTTTGATGTTCCATCCCCAGATGACGTGGTTTATAATGGATTGTGGTCCTCCAAAACAGGTTCAAAAGGTATACTTTTCTTATATTATTAAAATTCCAATGTGGGTATTTTTTTGTCACAACTTACAGTCCACACAGAAAGGTTCCCCGTATTATTATATAGTAACCTATGGACTAGAAGAAAGCTATCTTAAAATTTGAGATTTTTTATAACATAATATATGTAATCCAGACTTTCAATATAAGTGATCTAAAAGTCCTTGCCAAAACCTGGACAAAACTTTGCTTTGTTTGAATTTGTTTGGGGGTCTTCAACAATGGGTTTCCTTCAGACTCTTAATTTTTTTTCTTTGGTTGGTTTTGGACTGAGAAGAAGTCTGCTACGGTAACTGACATATAATGCCTTTCTAGTGCACTAAGTGATTAGAAGTATCTATTTTTCAGAAAACAAGCTATATTGGTCAGTTTTCTAAATGTACTTTTATTAGTCTTTTTGTGAGATAAAATTGTTTGATATGATTCTCTAATATGTTTTATTTGCAGCTGGTGTTATTGACTTGAAATCTTCAAAAGCTTCCCCAAATGTTGCGAAGAAGAGTAGTGCAGTTAGTGCACAATCAAGTGCTGAATGGTCAGGTAGTTCATCTACAATGGCACAAAAAAGGGAACAAGGTAGATTAGATAAGGAAATTCAGTTGGAGAATCAGACAGTTAGTTATCACCATGGAAGTAGTGGCGCGATTACTATACAAGAAAATGGTAAATTTTCAGAGAGTTCATCTGCTTCGCAGCCAACAAGCAGACGTGACAGTGGGGTTGAGAGCACTTCTGAAATTAGGGGCAAGTCACAGAGTGTTACCAGTGGCTTGAAAAACATGACTTTGGATGCTCGATCTGGATATTCTAATAGTGTTAGTGTTAGAGAATCTCGTTCACAAGCGGACTATAAACCTGAGAAGTGGATGCTTCCTGACCAAGCTATAGATACACTGACTCAACTGAATCTTGCAATAGTAAGCCCCGCTAGATTATGGTCTTACAATCCAACTCATTGTCTTCCTCCTACTGCCAATTGATAGGAAATGGAGCCAATTTTTGTTTCACTTGTTATTGTAGGTTGGTCATGTTGATTCTGGAAAATCAACACTCTCTGGTAGGTTGCTTCACCTTTTGGGAAGGATATCTCAGAAAGAAATGCACAAATATGAGAAAGAGGCAAACTTGCAGGTAATCTAATTGCAATTTTTTATTTGAGTACTTTTGAAGGTTGAATCTCGTGTTCAAATTGGGTTCATGATTTATCAGGGAAAGGGGTCCTTCGCATATGCTTGGGCATTGGATGAGAGTACCGAAGAAAGGGAAAGAGGAATAACTATGACAGTGGCTGTTGCATACTTTGATTCCAGAAAATATCATGTTGTTGTGCTCGACTCTCCTGGCCATAAAGATTTTGTTCCTAACATGATATCTGGGGCAACACAAGCTGATGCTGCAATACTTCTCATAGATGCCTCTGTTGGTGCATTCGAAGCTGGTATGGATGTTGGCAAGGGACAGACAAGGGAGCATGCACAACTTATTAGAAGTTTTGGTGTTGATCAAATTATAGTTGCTATTAACAAGATGGATATTGTTGAGTACTCCAAGGATCGATTTGATTTGATCAGACAGACACTTGGAACATTTCTCCGTTCCTGTGGTTTCAGAGATTCTTCGGTGTCTTGGATTCCATTGAGTGCCATGGAAAATCAAAATTTGGTAGCAGCTCCTTCTGATGTCCGTTTATCGTCTTGGTGAGTGCACTTGTTTTTCATCACTTTAAAATCACTGCTGATGATGGATAAAAGATGAAATGTTGTCTTTATTCGAAATGTAGGTGCTAACTCATTTTTATTTTACATATTAGAATTAGAACTTTGTGTATTAGCTAAATTCTGGGCTTCATTATGAAGTTTTTGGTCTACTTGTTTCTCTTCATGTTACTCACCCTCCTCCCTCACTCTCCCTTCTCTCACTCTCCTATTCTATCTCAAACTCCGCCTCTCAAAGCAAGCTTTGTTCTGCGTCAAAAAACATTTTCACCCACTAGAAGGATCTTCATCTTTTTATTTATGAAAACTTTTCATATCATTCAGAAGCCACTGTAAGGAGAATAACGGGATAGCAACTTGTTTTATGTGAGGTTCATTTTCAGTAGGGCCCCATGTAATAAAATCAAAAGTTCATGTTGATAGTAGCTCGCCTGAAGAAGTAGACAATCGTGGCATTCTTAATGAAAACTTTGGAGAACTTTTCCTTATTGCTGCTGATATTGTGAGTGAAAATAGTTTGAGGTAACTGAATTGCAGGTACCGTGGACCTTACCTGTTGGATGCAATTGATTCCCTCAAACCTCCTACAAGAGAGTTTTCAAAGCCATTGCTGATGCCTATATGTGATGTCATCAAATCTTCTTCACAAGGACAGGTGTCTGCTTGTGGTAAATTGGAAGCAGGAGCTCTTCGAAGTGGATTCAAGGTATGTTGGTGGATAGTATTAGAAGTTTCCATAAGTAATCTGACTACACATCTGTCATTTCTCATATTAATAGTTCATTGAATCGGTTAAGATCATAGATATTTCCTCTGTTTGAGAATTTTCACACACATGTACAGCTCACATGTATGCATGTGGAAAATTGTCCTTTTATCAGACCGGTCTATGTTGGTATTCTGAAAAGTGACATTGTCATACAACTTTTACGCATGAACACAGTTAAGGAAGGTCTTGATGTAGTTCAAGATTAAGTGATACATTCACGCGATTGGATTGCTTTGGAATTTTTATACATATATACACAGTTTGTAGTTCAAGATTAAGTGATACATTCATGCAATTGGTTGCATTGGAATTTATTGTACTTATATACCACAGTTTGTTGCTCATTGGGTTTGGTGGACATGAGCTATTGAACTGGCTGTCTGTTTCTCTTTTAATGTTACCTGCTGGAGAAAGTTGTCCGTATGATTAGATGACAGGCTCATGCATATTCTAATGCAAGTAATCAATTTAATTAAATTCAAGTACATCTAATATAAGCCAACAGTTCGTTTGCTTTACCACTCCTGTATCTTTCCTTGTACCATAACCATAACCTGGTGAATTGTGTAGGTTCTGGTTATGCCTTCGGGAGAATCAGGGACTGTACGCTTGTTAGAACGTGACTCTCAGGCTTGTGCAATTGCAAGGGCTGGGGACAATGTGGCTGTTACTCTGCAAGGCATTGATGGAGGTCGTGTGATGGCAGGAGGTGTGCTCTGTCACCCTAGTTTTCCGGTTGCAGTTGCAAAACATTTGGAATTGAAGGTGCTTGTTTTGGATGTTACAACCCCAATTTTAATTGGTTCTCAGGTGTGTATTTCATTTGCATGAAAATTTTACTTTTCTTTTTGCGCCACTGTTTTTTGTGGAAATCAAATATAATACGTCTGGAATGAGCAGTTGGAATTCCACATACACCACGCGAAGGAGGCTGCGAGAGTGGTAAAGATTTCATCATTGCTTGATCCAAAGACTGGAAAACTGACAAGAAAGGCTCCTCGCTGTCTTACTGCAAAGCAGAGCGCGGTCGTAGAGGTGAATAAAATCAAAACCATTGCTGCTGTTTCAGTTTACAGTTTACAGGTTAACCTCACGGTACTTTTGGTAGTAACAGTAACATTATTCCGATCCTTTCCTGCCCGTATTTCAGGTCAGTCTTCATGCACCGGTTTGTGTTGAAGAGTTCTCCAACTCCAGAGCCCTTGGGAGGGCCTTTTTAAGGGCGTTAGGAAGCACCATTGCTGTCGGTGTTGTAACCCGGATTATAGAGGAGCAGAAGTAGTTCGCGCACGGTTACGGGGATTAGGTCAGTTTTTGGTAGTGGTGCATAATTTTGGGGTTTGATAGGAATTTCGAGGTTCGGTTGTTGTATGTGCATTCAGCAGTCTCGGCTCATAAACTATATATACACATGCACACACCAAGTGGTTTGTACCTTGTTGAGGACCTATAGGTAATTTGCAATTTTTTTTTGGTTCTTTCAAATAATTACGTGAAATGAAAATTAATCAGGGTTTCGTGTATAATTTTTTTTTTAATTGCGTTTATCCCTGCATCCGACGGCATTTCAAATCCTCCATTCTTACAGTAATTATTCTTAACTGCAGTCGTAGGAGGATTGGTTTCTAGATTTTAGCCTAATTATTGGTCTCCGAATTAGAAGTCCGTGAGTATTGGTTCTTAATCTTGTCACAGCTTGAACTTAGTTAGTTAAAAGAATCATTTCTCCACGTTGTGATAAATTAATTAATAATATCGGCTGACTATCGTTTGCTCCTCGTAAAACATTTTTATTTAATTAATTAATTAATTGATTATATAAATTTTCTCAACTCTTTCGTTTGCACGAGATGAAATCCATGATATTACCGTGGGATCTTCTATGAAATTCTTCTGATGGCATATTAATGAAAAAGAAAATTAAATAATTGAGCAAATAAATATATAAAATCGACTTGGCTTCTTCTTTCACATTCGTTTATTGTAATTAAAATATTAGATATTGGAATCAGCCACTTGCCGTGTTATTTGAATTGTTCTCTAATTAAACAATGGGACTAAAATCATGAAAATCATCATCATTTAACACTTGCACGTCTAATTCCTCCAAACATAACTATTTTTATATTTAAGCACTAAAAACCACCAATGTCACTTTCTTATATGCATATTTTTTTGAGGTTGTTGTGGTTATATGAACAATTCTCACACAATAACTGAACACTAAGAGTTGATATAAGTACACTGTTATTGTGACTGAACTGTAAAAGAGGTTTGTCATATCTGATTCGACAGTATTTATCCGCTTTTAAGACACCACGTATTTTCATACAACATCATGTGAATAAAGTTTACACATGCGTCTCATTGATATACAATATCAAGATTGTGCGCATGTATTGTGAAAGTCATTTTTATGTGTCACATGTTATGCACGTAAATTTTCTCGACCTAAAATTAAAATTTAAAAGTCATATCCTGTATTTTTTTAATTTTTCTTTCGCTATGAGTGATCTGTAAAATTAATAATTATATTTTACATATAAAAATTTTAAATTTTTATAACAGTTAAATCTTGTATAAAACTCGTAGTATTAAATGTTACACGCTGAGAATGTCATTTTAACGTAAATATTTTAGTCCGTGGTTTTACGCCAAAGAAAAGAAGGACAAAAGAGTTGCTTTTGACTTTGGAGAAGGTGCGACTGTGCGAGGAGGCTTGACTATCCAGGCAGGCAAATGCAAATGCAGTACCGCCAACCTGTGGGCACAACCCGTCGCCTCACAAATCACAATTTCACACGCCTACCTTTTGAAAGTCAATCCATTCCTTTCTTTTTTTGTCAACCTCAGTTAATGTTTTTTCTTTTTAAGTATATCGATATAGTTTTACATTAAGAAGATAGATAATTCGACTAAACCATACCCAACGGACAATCTAATTTGGTATTGAAATCATGATTTACGAGATTCGAACTTAAGACCTCTCAGTTCCAAATAAAGAAGAATATCATCACAGATAACTTCAATTCATGTTTGATCAACCATATAAATTTTTTTTTTTTAAATATGATTTTTTAACCTGAAAAAGAAAAAGAAAAACGTTATTAAAACAAATCACATCGTATATTAAATTCACACATACCAAATTGTAATAAAGAATAATAAAAAGAAAAAAAAATAAAATAAATGCAAAACTGATTATAAATATGTCTCAGCCCAAAATAAAACTATCTTTTACTTAGTCGTCGACAAAACTGATTATAAATATGTCTCAGCCCAAAATAAAACTGATTATAAATCGTAATAAAGAATAATAAAAAGAAAAAAAATTTAAAATAAAACTATTTTTATTTTTTTTTAAATATGATATTTTAACTTGAAAAAGAAAAAGAAAAACGTTATTAAAACAAATCACATCGGATATTGTAATAAAGAATAATAAAAAGAAAAAAAAATTAAAATACATGCAAAACCGATTATAAATATCACCACACTGTAGTACTACATGTTAACTCCTTCTGCTCTCTTCATTCCCTTTCTCTTCGTGTCTCTTCTCATAATAAAAAAAATATATATAAACCACCATACTATGCAGGTGTCGGCGTCGACATATCCATATTAAACTACTGTGAAATTTTAGTAACAAATTGTCCATAATTTTGCTGAATTAAGTAAAACTCTCCATGTAGTCCACTCCACTCCCCACATCACAAAGTGTGAATGCTAATGGATTCTGTCACTCTCACATGAGCTTTGGTCAAAGCAAAAGGGCATAACAGTCATTTACTCGAAAAATCGATGTGTAACTTTACCTTGTATATATAAATATTTATGATATACGTAAGCGTTTTCTTGATCATCTGATTAATTAAAAATGTGTGGTCACTCATTGTTAAATTGATATCAAAAGTGGAGTGAACGTGCTTTGAATGTTTACATCTTACCCCTTAACAAATTTTAAAATGGATGATCATGAATTTTTTTAATTACCAAGTGATCAAAAGAACGGAACTCGGTATATATATCGGAAAATTTGTAGTTGCGACGGAAATACGGATGGTACAACACGTTTTTTTATGCAAGTGGTGAAAATTTTTAATTTTTAAGTTATTAACCTTTAACACACATAACCTATTATTTATATAGGGATACATGATGTACCACTTCGTGTGATGGGAATATTGAAAAATCTCATATATCCATCTTTTGGAAAAGAAGAAAACGGAGAAAAAAAATAGAAAAGAGAGAGAGAGAGACCCTACCAACCTGCTCCTCCCAAAGCTGACCTCTCCCAATCACACACAGAACATAAACAAAAGAGAGACCAAGAAATGATGCTCTCTTTACTCTCATAGAACTTTAAACAAAGACCAAAAAAATAAAATAAAATCTCTCTCGTTCCTGAGGCCCTCTGTATCCTCCTCTTTGGTCTCAATCTCCACTTTGGGTTTTCCCCCATATTTCAATCGAAGATTCTTATATATTAGGTGAGACCCAGGTTCCCAATTCTCTCTCTGTTTTCTGGGTTTTTTTTTGCCCTTTCTGATTGATACTTTGGTTGTGAATTTGGGTTGATTTTATTGGTTTTTGTTGATTTTACTGGATATCCATTAGAGTAAAGTTTTCATCTTTTAACTTTTCACCACTGATTTCTCAGTTGACTGATTAACCCATGTTTTGGTTTGATCAGTTTTTGTGATTACTAACCGGTTCTAATTCATATTTTGTCAGAACAACTGTGATTCTTTGTTGTTTATGCTGGATGTTAATCAATTTGTTTAATTTGAATGATTTTGGGCTGATTAATTTATTTTTAATATCCATGCAGCTTAATCGATGTTTTCTAATTCGATATAGTTACTTGGGTTTGCTTGTTCTAATGTGTCAAGATATTTGGTTGTTGAATTTGATTGGATGATATATTATTGATTAAGTAGGTTTAAGGAATCGCTTGTGGAAATTGATTTTCTGTAATGGCTGTTTGCTTCTGTTGACTTTCTTAAGGGTTGAACTAATCAACGTTCAACCTGGAGAATTTGACAAGCAGACAGCGTAACCTATTAAAACCAAATCAGAAGAAGGAAACAAACGAATTGAGATTATATATATTGTGTTCTATGTTGTTTGGTTACTGTGCTTAGCTAAATCCATACGGTTGACCTGGTTCCTTTCGATTCAAAGGATACTGAACATACTTTACTTTCCTTAGTGACCTTGCTGCGCATTTGGATCATAAATTTTTTGGTAATATGCTAATTTAACAGAAAGTTTTTTTGATGGGTTGTACTGGTTTCAGTATATTTTTTTGAAAACTGGTCTTACTTGGCTCATTACAACTGATCCTTGTTAGAGTAATGTCTACAAACTCATCCTTCTCATAACTCGCGTGCGTGGTCCCTCTTTCTCAATATATATCATTTATATGGTTCCTCTAATGTGCTTTAATAGCCATAGTCATCGGAAATTTTGTTTTTAATTCTAGGTTATTGAAGTTTTTTTTTCTTTTTCCAAAGAGTGTAGAATATGGTGAGCAATTTTGCATTTCTTCATCTTCCTAGCTTTGCCGTACTCTATTCATTCATACTTACCGTGATCCTTTACTGTGCAGAGCCTCATGTAGGATGCTATCATATTGGATCAGTGGCTTTTAACCTGGGAGATTGGTTAGTCTATGCTCAGAGTTTCCATTGTTTAAGTGGTGCTTCTGATCCGGCGCATGCCATGTGCTTGTGTTAATTCTAAGCAATATCCCCCGTCATGGCCTTTGAAGCTAATCAAAGAGGGCTTCAACCCTGTTTAATCAATATGGATGATATTGAGTTAAATATAAACTGGGAAGACGTGAATTGTCCTATATGTTTGGACTTTCCTCACAACAGTGTACTACTTCAGTGCTCATCTTATGAGAAAGGGTGCCGTCCTTTTGTTTGTGACACAGACCACTTACACTCCAATTGTTTAGACCGCTTCAAAAGTGCATATGGTATGTCATCTCCTTCAAAACCAGTTGTGAATCCTGCGGAAAATACTGAGCCAAAGGCATCAGAAGATGATTGCAAGCCTACTTGTCCTTTGTGTAGGGGGGAAGTTACTGGGTGGGTTGTTGTTGACAAGGCTCGTGTACAACTCGATGTGAAGAAGCGTTGTTGTGAGGAGCATCGCTGTACATTTATGGGTTCGTATTTGGAATTACAAAAACATGCTCAGCTGGAGCACCCTCATTCTCGTCCTTCAAAGATTGATCCTGCTCGGCAGCTTGATTGGGAAAATTTCCAGCAGTCCTCCGAGATCATAGATGTTTTGAGCACTATACATTCAGAAGTCCCTCGCGGGGTGGTTTTAGGAGACTATGTGATTGAATATGGTGATGATGAGACTGGGGATGAGTTTGAGGACTTCCATGGGGATGAACGCAACTGGTGGACCTCCTGCATCTTATATCAGGTTTTCGATAACTTAAGGAATTCTAGAAACAGAAGAAGGTCAAGAGTTGGTGACACAAGAAGAGGAAGTCGCCGAGCAAGCTATGATAATTCAAATTCTGATGAAGGTTCTGTGACATCTGTTGAATTCCCAGAGTATAGGGCAGATGAGATGGATGATGAGTTTATGAGTACAACTGGCCCCTCCAGAGGTGGCTCTAGTTATCGCAGGTCTGTAATGTTTCTTTAAAATGAAATTTGTAACTTATCATGTTATGCTATGTATCGCCGAGCAATCATCGTTCTTGCATGGATAGTTAAAGTCATGACTATTACACTACGGCGAGAAATCTAATCCACCATCTTTTCTGATATGCCCTTATACAAATGCACCATTTGATTCATTTCCTTGTTGGACTGATTGTGCCAATAGGAATCTCTTTAAGTGCAGCTTGGAGAGCTCAGTACCGGCACATGTGCATACTGCTGAGCTTTACGGCTCTTGTTTAACTTCCGTAAAAGATTGTAGAATTCATTTATTTCTTGGCTTTACCTAACAGTTATGCATATTTCTCTTTTATTTGCAGTTCCCGTAGACGTCGTTCTCGCTTCTATGACAATTAGGTATGCTTACACATTCGTTCACTCTCTAGTTTTCACAGAATAGAAAGTTGTTTCACAAACTAATCTGGGCCTTAATATCTAAAAGACCGACTCATTTTCTGTGTGGCGTTAGGTTTCGTCGCCCTCAAGCTCTCGTCTTTCGTATAATAAACCCATCTTACAGCACATCTATCAATTTCATACGACGTGTATTGTATCTTCTGGCAGGGCGTAACTAGAATAGAACAAGTGAAGGAAGGAAGGAAGGAAAGAACGAGATCCATCGGAAGACACAGGAAGTGGATTGGCACTGGGATGGGATGCTGGGATGCTTGCTGTGGCTCTCATCTCTTGAGTGGTTTTACATGTAAAAGATAACCTACATCTGGATTGTACATTCTTTCTTGCCTAGGTGGACGAGGACATGATTATTATTTTTCCCTCTATGTTCCTTGTTTGCAATCTTGATCAATTTCTCACTAATGATGTTTTTGGACAGTAATTTAGTATGTAATTACTTTTTGTTTTTCGGCAACTTGGTGCAAAGGCACAACGTACTTATCAAACAAGGACACTGTTTGACTCCTTACATGCATACATATGAAGAACTGCTTTGTCTGCAAAGAAATGAAACACTCGTAGAATTTTGGTTTCAAACCACAGCTCGAGATAAATGTAATCCAGTAAAAGATTCATAAGCGGTTGTTAATGGAGTTGAAGCTACCAAATTTTGAGGAGTCGGTATCAATTTATGCTTAATTTACGAGTCATTTTTCAAATGATTCTTATCGTCGCGGTAGCCATTCCAAATTTTATTCCGATCAAAACAGGAGGTTCCCTAATCGGAGATCTCTGGATCACTGGCCGTTCGCCTCCGAAAGCAGGCGAAGAGAGTCGATATTTGAGTCACATCTTCGAATTCGAGGTGTGGCCTTATCTCATCTCTCAAATTAGACATTGAAATTCTACTTCACATGACATTTAAAAGAAATGAATACTGCAAAGGGAAGCAGCAGGAGGACTTGCATTAAAATACGCATATCCATTTTTCACGCCATAATATTTTGCATAACATTGCTAATTGGTAAAATTGTAGTTCATGCAAACAAAATATTGCCACCTGCTAGCTATGAATACTCAAACGAATACCCAAGATACTACTTCATCAAAAACTTCTGGCTCACATATCGATACCCGTTCAACCCCAGAGATACGAGGTGTTGAGGACTAATATGTGCAGTTCTTGGGTAGGTTCCGGATGACATTGCTTTTCATTCCCATCTTACTGCGCATTGCCTCCACTCCCGATCTCCTCATTTCCTTCAGTACCTTCATCCTGACCATTCGTTCTTTTGACTGCACTGTTGCCAACCCCATGCTCCTGTACCTGAAAATAAGAAAACAATTCTGCTGTCAAATGATTTGTTTTCTTTGTATATTGTTTATGCTGAATACAGGGGAAGCATCAATCGACTCAATCCAAATTCTTTTTTAAAAACTACAGACAAGACCCACAAACCTTGAGGCTAATGCAGCTGTAATAGCGGCACCATTCGCAGGTGATGGGCGCAGTTTTTGGCGATAATAGCGCAAGTACTCCCGGGAACCAAGTGTTTTGGATGATATACCATCATCGGATCTTCTAGTAATGATGAGCTCAGAGCCACCACTCCCAAGTTCTACACTGTTGGCCATATCACCGGATACAACCAGTTGTTTGCCAGCCTCATCCACATAACTGAAAACCGAGAGAAGAGCAGTTCAGCTAAGATATTCCAACATGTATAGAAGCAAAGTAATACCTAGAACACATTAACGTGACCAAATAGCCATAAACAGAATTAAATAAACGCAACGTATGGGAAGGACAAAACCTGCTGCTGTAATCATAGAACTCTTCCAACTCAGCTTCTTCTTCATCGTCGTCATCGCCATAATGTACCTTGCAGTGGCTTTTGGCCACCATATGCTTCCTAACCGCTTCCAAACTGTTGAAAGGATGGCGCCTATCATTGCAGTACAGACACATGAAATCCCTTTTAACCTGAAAAGTAAGACAGGAACAGCCAACGAATTACTAAAGAGAAATCCAAAACAGGAAAAAGTTTATCCAGGAAAGGAACGTAGAACATGTTTCGGTACCTTAAGACCAAGATAAGTAAGGAGGCCTTTTGGATCCTTTAGATACTCAATATCAGGAATGAAGAATCCATGGTGTTTGTGCATGTGAACCATGCAGCTCTCTAGGGTATCGTGCTCTAGATCACACATAAAGCAACAAGTTGGATCCAACTCCTCAAAGTCATCATCTTCATCCATATCCTCTTCTGATGCATGCTCATCCACATTCATATCAGTCAAAGATTTTGCCAAATCTTCATCAGGATCAACCTCCACCCACTCATCTTCACTTTCTTCAGTTTCCTCATCATTTGCCTCTCTTTTCGGGGGAGCTTTGTTAACAACACGAGGCGGAAGCGGCCTAATTATTGCCTTCTCTTCTTGTTCACTGGCCCCTTGGGAGGCCCGCAGAATGTGACTTCGTGACTTGAGATGCTCAGCATGAGCCTTAGAACTTCTATACCCTTTGCCACAAAGACCACAACTGTAGAGCATCGGGGTTTCACTCAAACTGTTTTTCTCCTGAGCAAGTGCAGCTTGTCTCGCTATAAATAACGCTTCTGTCACTCCAGGAACCCCAGCTATCTGATTGTTTTCAAGAAAATTTCATAACATATTAAAGCTCATCAAAACATGTCCGTCATTGAATAGGCCGGTAAACCACAAAGCAAGAATAACACATCACAACATATCAAGCGAAAACATTTCGCCAACTGAGTAGTACCAAAACAACATAATGCATAATCAATCAAAATTTAACTCAATAAAAACTCAAAATACAAGCATATTGCTACAAACTTAGTGGCAAGAATTGAGACCAAGGAACGACTAATTACGCAGAATCTATCATCCTATATGAACATGATAATAACTAAACGGAAATAGTGAATTTAAATACATATTCAGCTCAGTTTCATCAGAAATGCATACATACACTATTAACTGCTCATAAAACAACATATTACAACATCAGCAGGTCTAGAATTCAATCAGCAATCAAAATTTTCAAACATCTGTTTGGAATCAAAGATACGAACAAACAAACACGAACTTTATATTGTTCCAGAAGATTGGAATTCGTTTCCTCAATCCAGCATTTGGGAATTTCCTATCCTTCGGATTTCCCATCTCAAAATGGCAATAAATCGAATAAAAAACATCAAAAGCAAAGCAAAACCCTAGAAATTAAGCTGTAAGGAGAGAAGAAAAAGAGAGGGGACCTTGCGCTTGAGATTGTAGCGGTGCCATTCTGACTTGTAATGGAGCTTCTGCTCTGAGTCGTCCAGAAACTCCTTGTTGCAAGAGTTGCATGTTAGCCCTGACATTCTCTCTCTCTCTCTCTCTCTCTCTGTGGTTTGGGATACGACGGAGGAGGAAGGAGGCGGCGGGTGGGTTTTATGGGATCAAAGAAAAACGTGCGACGGCTCGCAGTTGGTGAAAATTGAAACGGTGTATGAAAGAGAAGAGTGTCGTCCACCAGCCACCAGGTGTTTGATTGCGCAAGCTTCAGCTTCAGGGAAGGCGTATCCCAAATTCAACCCCCATGGGCCTGAGTTTTGGCCCATTAGTCATATTTGGGCTCACGTGTTTGAGGCCCAATATCATGAAAGCGTTAAATGTTTGCTCTCGTGATTTTTCTAGTGATGGAAATAAAACATTTGAACTTGAGATATTTTTTTCAATGTAAAAAGGGAATACATGTGTAGCTGTTGGAGGGAGGAATTGAGATTTTTCCTACTCCAAAACATTTTTCATTACTTGTATTTAATTGGCAAAGCTGTCCTCAAACCATCTAGTAGTAGTGACATGAACACTTCTACTACCTCCTTGATAGCGGGAGGAGGCGTTTCATTTTGGTATCGGAAACTCATTCTAATGTACGAAATATGTATGGATAGATCCTCACAACATTGACTTGCACCTGAGTTTCGTATAACATTAAGCACAATCTCAAACAGTCTTATTTTATAGAATATTGTTCCAACACTTTGGACGTTTGAATCATGGAATGTCTAGAGCATGACTGGATTTGTATGTCACACTCACAAGAAAGATACCCAAACTCTTTTTCAACCATCATTAAAATAAAATGGTCGTCTCAAAAAAGTGAAACAAAATGTTTATAAATTTCAAGTTGGAATCATTCCCGACTTAATGAAATAAACAGATACACTTTTTCGACCAATTATCTTAATCTACATATATCATATGCCAATTTAACTCAAAATCCAAAATGATACCCGAATTTAGATTTATTGTTCTTTTAAAATTCTTCAATAATCTAAAAAAAATTCACAATTACAAATCACTGACAGACCAATTTGCAAAACAGTCCTCACCAACATGTCATAACCACACGAAAACGACATTAGAGTCCCAAGAACGACGACATTCATCATCACGAATCTATCCGAGAAGCACTCCTCCAAAATCCGGCACCGTGAAACCGGTCCCATATCTCCTTCTCCAACAACTCAGCGGCTTCAGATTCATCCTCGCTCCCCTTCCCGTCGTCGACGTCGCCGTCGCCGTCGCTGTAACTGCTCGCTTTCCTGAAGAAGTCGTCGTCGTCGCTATAAAGCCCGCCGCCGGCGAGCCCATTGGGCCTGGGCTGCAACAGTGCCTTCCTGTGGGCCGCCAAGCACTGCCGCTTATTCTTCCTGTGGGCCAAGGCCTTCATGCAAATCCCTTTCGGGACCTTGTACACAGTCAGTATCAGCAAATTCATCACGCTGCACGGGCAGCAGCAGCACACCGCCGCACACTCAGCCGCGGCGCCGCCTGCCACCTCGCCGACCCTGCGTCTCTCGCGAGGCGGAGGCCGGGTTAGCGGTGGCGATTGAAGCAAAGCATCCCGCGTCATCCCCGAGTCGAATCGAAGAGGATATTCTAGATTGATCGGGAATTGAAATTGTTGGAAGAAGGGGTCAATGGAGATGTGGAGGCGATTGGGAATTTTGCGGATTCGTTGTGTTTCAGGGGGAAAGATAAATTTCCCCAGAAAGCTAGAGAATCCAAAACCCAAAATTCAGAGAGAGAGAGGGGACGACAAATGCGAATGGATGGAGAGAGAGACAGAGAGGGAGACAGCGAAACGGACGGGAGACAGATCAGGAGAAGAGAGCGAAACGGACGGGATCCAGGGAGCGAATCTTTAGGCAAAATCGTAATTTTCTTTAAGAATCACTGGTATAACTTTTATTTTTAATTTAATTTTTTCACCCTTTTATTGGTGAAAAAAATGTTACTTTTTTAATTTATTTTTTTATCACACAAAAAAACGATAGACTCTCACCACAAAAACATACAGTGTTCATACATACAAAATAGGTAAGCATATACTAATATGGTCTTAGTCAAAGTGTTAGGCTGTTTTTATAAAAAAAAGTTAAAGTGCTAGACTAATATACTTTTTTTTTACACTTAAGTTTGAATTTTAATAAATAGATAAAAAAGACTGATATGGTTGATATATTATATTAGACTATAGTACTTATAGTACATATTATAATTTGAGTTAATTAATAAACACATCTCTTTCCAAAATCGAAGAACAACACTCAGGTACACCTCCTTATCCACTTCAATTATGATTAATAAATCTTGACCATATACATGCCATATCAAGTATTGAGGTATCCTCCTTCCTATCCACCTCAATTGTTATTATATGCAAATGATGTTTTACCACAATAATAGAAAGTAGTGTATTGGTGCTAAAAGATACGTCTTTTATTATTCAAATACCAGTCTCCTCTAATAACTAAAAACTAAAAACTAGAGGTTTTGTATTCGAAACTCGCTGCTGGTGTGGAAGCTAGATTTGTGGTCAGTGAAAAACTGAAATGCCCATCCCCGGAAAGGAATGGACCGAAAAGAATTGATAACTATAATTTACCACCAATTATCCTTTTAAAAAAAAATAATAATAATAACTAACTAATCCACTAATACTATCACCTTGCTAAAAAGACAAATCATTTATTTGAGACATATGAGTACAACAACAATTAACTCAAGTAAAGGGTTCAAAATTGAAAATCCAAAAGAATAAAAAATAGTAGGTCCGAATAAAAAATAGTAATAACGGTGACAAACCTCCACGAATAGAATTTTCTGAAGAGACAGATTTTGCCAAAAGCGCACTCAAACTCCCAACTCCCATTTTTAACCTCCACAACGGACTTCTATCTACTTTCCATTCCCTCCCTTTTTGCCTCCACGCACATGAGAGAGCGACCATGGCCACCATCGCCACCGCTACCACTTCCAGATCTCGCCGAGCCCTAGTCTCCCGATCTGGCGGGAAAATTGTCCGTCCTCGACGGTCCGCCGGTGCCAGGACTCCCTACGACCGCCCTAGGTTGGTCAATCCCGCACCACCCGAAAACCCTAATTGGTTCTCCAGGCTCATCTACTCGCCTACTCGTAAGATTGCCAGCGGTGCCGGGAAGATTATTTCCTCCGTCTTTGGTCCTGACTCTTCCTCATCTTCTTCTTCCTCTTCAGGTAATCTAATTTTGCATTTGTATGTGTTTACAGTGATTGCATGAAGCTTAATTTGTCTATGTTCTGGTAATTTCAGAGTAGGAATGCCTGAAATCGATAGTGTACTCAGTTCCGATAGTTACAATGTGGCATGTGTAGGTGTATTAGGTTTTGGTGCTAAGAAAATTAGAGATTGTTTACCGCTCCAATTGTGTGCTACATGCTTCGAATTTTGGAGATCATTAAAATACAGTGGCAATTTTTTTTTTCGAATTACCCAAGTTTTTGCAGATTTCGGTTTATTTTATATATGAAGTGTATGGAAGTTTTGTGCTTTAATGAAGAAAATAGAATGCTCGACTGTTGGTTTTCGTGGCCTTTTACTAGAGTTCTTGTCTATTTTTTTCAGAGGATGGGGCTGATGATGATGATGATGATGAAGATATCTCGACTCAGGAAGATGATGGATTGAATAAGGTAATAGTTCTACGTGTTGTATTGTTCTGTTGTGTTGAAGGCATCATTATGCTTATAATTGTGCTATTCTTTTCAGCACTTGAAAGAACTTGTACAGTTGTACTAGATGTTTTAAACAGTAATTTCATGCCCATTGATAAATGCACGAATTTAGGAAGCATGAGCGTACTTTCACTCGTGTAGTGGGTTCTAGCAGACTAGATCATGAATTATGGTTCAAAACAGAGGTTGTAGAAAATTGGTTTAGAATTTGTATACTCGGGGTGCAAAAGTTTAGGGTTGTGGGGCTGATAAAGAATATAAAGGTGGTTGTGGTAATTTCTTATAGCAGTGCAGGCGGAACTTTAAGGATGCTTCCAATAGGTTAATTAAAGTTATGGAAAAGATTGTGGTAAGCGATTTAGTTGAGTAAGAAAAGGATATGATAATGATATGGGCCTACCAAGAATTTTGAGAGGGATAAATTTCAGGGCTGTCCTGGGACTCTGAACTGTAACAAAGTGCCTGTAGTTAAAACCACTTTTTCTTAGATTTGGGAGTTTCATTTTGTTGTATTAGACATGCAATGCTGATTTTTGTTGTTGAATTAGAGGAATGGGACATCAGAAGAGATCAAGTTCCTTGGGAAGGATCCCCCATCAACACTAGGGAAGAGCGACAACAAGCATGTAATTGAACAACTGCTTATCAAGGAGACCTTCTCGAGGTAATGCTGCAGCTCCTTGCTATTCAAGATGAAAGATTATACTTTTATATTTCACATTTGGATTTTCTTGGTTATTGCTCGCTTCATTCTTCTTCCACTTCTTATATTAGACTTGTAATGTTTGTTAGACATTTGTTTGTGTCTTTAGAATATCCTAATTTATTTCCTGCATTGAGCTCTATAAGTTCTTATTCTACTTCAATGAATCTCAGGTTATTGAACCTTGATTTCTAGAATATTTTCTTAAGGATTTATGCTTAGCTGTGTTTGTTCACACTTTAAGTTTAGGACTTGCATTGAGTCATTGATGATTGACCTTGTCATCAATTTAAGCACCTTACCATGAGTATAATGTTTGTATGATTTATGTACTGTTTTGGTTTGAAATCTGTGTACAAGAGAGGTTTCCATAAAATGTTGTGTATCATGCAACCTTTCTGCTGATTATTCTTTATCCTTATTAATCAGTTATTTGACTTCAACGTTGCCTTTGACCAGGGAAGAATGTGATAGATTAATAAAGATTATTAAATCAAGAGTTGTAGGTTTTACAAATGCTGAAGATGCAGAGAATACAAGACCAGGTGAGACACCTAACAAAACAGTTGCCAGTGAAAGTGGTTACGGTTACAGGTCTAGAAATTTTACCAATTTTCGACATTTGAATTTTGGTGTTAATTGCATTGCAGATGTAGAGTCTCCTGTTATGGAGGCAAAAAAATGGTTGAGTGAGAAGAGATTGGGATCAACTTCAAAGCCAGTTTTGGATCATGGAACCCACACCTTGAGCTCTCTCATGTTTCCTCAAGTTAGTGCTCTTTCCTCTGGTATTAAATCATGGCTATCAGTGCTCCTTCCTCCTGGTATTATATCATGGGTGTCATGTGCTCTCTGTCTCTTCCTCATGTCTGGCATTTTGTCTTTGGGATGAAATCTTCTATAAGTTGTCATTTTATATCAAATAAGAAATTGTAAGCTTTCTAATCTTTTGATGAAAGAAAACTACACTGAAGATATATGATATACCTTCTCCTTGAGCTTATGCTAGCAATTTGTTGAGACACCAAAGTCTGATGTATTACAATTTAGTACTTTCAGTGTACCTACTTTTCAGTATACCAGTATGTTTTCTAAGAAAGAAAAGGAGAATACTACCTTGTTCACATTTTCAATTTGTTTCTGTTGGTGCAGGGTGGTGAAGACGAAGGTGGTTCACCAGTGGATGTGGCCAAAGTGTATATGCGGGCACGTCCTTCATGGGCATCTCCTTCTATTAAGCATGGAGAACTGAGATCTCCGTCATCAATAGGGATGCAACATTTCGACGAAGAAACCCCATATTCAACTGGTGGCAATTCTGCGCCTACATCCAAGGTACCATTTGGAAATTTTCTCGGCATATCTTTTTTGCTTTTGGGTTTGTGACAGGTAGGATTTAGATTATAGACTCGAACATTATTGAAAAGGTTAAAATAACTTGTTTTGTAATCAAGGATAGTTTGTAAAGTTGTAAAATGCAGGAAACCCTTGAAAAAGTTAGTGATTTAATATTTTGGCAAACAAGCCAAACATTAACCTAGAAAGATGGAGTAGAGTGGGTATCCACGTGTCAAGACAACTTGTTGGGTCCAATGACGGCATTGTCACTCACATCTGGGAACATGTTGAAGCATGACAGAATTTTTTGTCATTTATTTTTTTAAGAAACTACAGAATTTTACTAAAACAATAGAAGGAATTACAACAAGTGGATAAGAAATCTGCCAACTAGAAAAACTAGCCAAGACCTTTCAAGTAGGACCACTTTACTACTAAGTTACTAACTAAGCTGAACCAAATTCATTTTACGGCTGCTAACACATCCATCACTATATAAGAAAGAGAATAATCCCTTAAGTCATTTGAAACTGATGCCCGGTATCTAACTCTACCCCATAGTTCCTCTACTTCCACTCCCTTATAATCCTTAAAAAATCTTCTATTACTCTCCAACCAAATGTTCCAAAAAACTGCCAACGCCAAACAGCTCCACAAAGCTTTAGCTGTCTTCCCTTTTCCTAAAGCCTCAAACTTGGTGTTTAGAAGCTCAAAACATCCCTTTGGAATAACCCTCTTGCTCTAACTTCCTTGAACAATTTCCACCACAGCTGTATCGAGTGAGAACATTGGAGAAAAACATGATTAACACTCTTCTCCTCTGATTTAACAAACTGCACCGCTGAGGAGAAATGCAAATGAAATGCCTTCGCTTTTGAACTTGACCACAGGTGTTGACCTTCCCAATAGCCACTAACCACGCAAGCACTTTGACTTTTGGAGGAGCTTTTGATTTCCAAATCTGAGTAGGGTGGAAAATGTTGAACAGTTCCATGTTGCACAATAGGGAGCCATAGGATTTGCATGTGAACGATCCTGACCCGTAAATGTGTAGTGGCCATTTATTAAGAAAAATGCAACTTAATAAGTAAAACCTTGGACGTTGATGTTGAACCTCACATGTTTCTTTCTTTCTTTCTTTCTGTTATCTGTGTTTTAAGTGAGTGAAACAGAAATTAGGGAATGCCTCTGGTTATTGATATGATTGTGCTAATTGATTTTAATGCACAGCTGAAAAGGGACGCCCCTGCTACTGGGTCCTGGAATATTCAGGAGGAAATACGAAGAGTGCGATCTAAGGCAACTGAAGAATTGTTGAGGTCCCTACCTTCTACCAGAATTGATTGGTCTGCATCTGCTTTAGAAAAAAGAAGTGTCTTGGGCTCTTTGCCAGGTGGCCAACGAGAAGATGATGTGGGAGATAAACTTCACAATTGTAAATATGCCATAGGTTTGAATTTGAACTTGTCCTTAGGAATAACTGTGTCCAATGGCTCTGACGGTATCTTTTCTTACTGGCATGAAGTAAATTTGTTGGTTTAGTCCAATAATCTTGTCCTCAGTAGATGAATAAATTGCATCATTCTATAGTTTATGGGAGCCCTTATTGGCTTTCCAAAATAGTCTTCACACTCCTCCCTTATATGTTCTTTAATTATTTTAATCTCAAAATTTATTGATACAATTATTAGTAACACTTCTATGAAACTGATATTATCAAGAAAGGAGAAAAATTGTGGAGAACAGTTGTGCAAAATGAATATTTTGGAGTGCCAATAACACTCTCCTGTAACTTTTCGAATACAAGGAAATTAACATATAGGAATCTAACATGTGGGACCTCTGTTTCATTTTTTGGCAAAGACACAATAGGGTTTCTCATTCTCTTAGGTCAACCAGTAAAAAAGTTGTCTTAACAATTTCCAAATACACTTTAACCAAAATGAGTTTAGAGAAAAATGAACAAAAAAGTAGTGCAAGGTGACCATTTTGGAGAGCCAATAACATCCCCTTTAATTTTTAGAGTACAAGGAAATTAAAATATTGGAAATCTAACATGCAGAACTCATCTTCTGCTCTTTCAGTTTCAGAGAAGACACAGTATGGATTGCAGAAAGAAGATTTGCCACTTCTGGTAATTATCAGTTCTGAAGAAATTCACCAGAACTGTTTATGCATATATATCATTTTGTTGCAATTTGACTACTAACATATGGTTTGTTTAATTTTCTTTAAGCTCAATTTAAGTCTGATAAAGATTGAGCTAGTAGATATCTTTTTATAACCTTTTCTTTTCTTTTTGTGAAGGATTCAGATGCCGCTTCTATGGATGGCAAGGGTGATGCTTCTTGTAATTTTCACTTTATCTTTCTCCAATGGATAGCGATCATGCTTATTGTGCATATTACTGCATATATATGGGTATATTATACCATCTAATTCATCTTTTACTCACTAAGTTATCTATCGAATAGGTAATCAGAATGCCTTAGAGGAGATGTTTAGCTCTGGACAACGACTCGAGGCATCTGAATATATCAAGACCGCTCCAAGGTTAGCTCCTTCACACAATTGTAGCTTAATTAGCCAAATAAAACTTCCGTCAACTAATTCTTATAGCTTCTTCACAAATCATTTAATGCATACAAAAATCGTTATTAGAATACAGGTTCCATTTGAAACAGCAAGTTTATGATTCTTTAAACATCAGTTTGTAGTTAACCTAAAGTTGTTGGTTATGCATGTCAACTTGTAGTTTGATTAAGGGTGTCATCTGAACAAAACATGATAAGACATGTCAATACTTATCGGGTAATGTCTACTCTGTCTCCAAATAACACGGCTTATGTGTTTGAGGAGCAGTTCTAAATAAAACTTAAAAATGGGTAAGTAATAGTTGATATTTCATTTTCTAGCGTCCACATATTTTTGTAGTAACTCAGTAACTACTATTGTTGAGCATGTCTGATACAAGGGCCAAGCTGTGCCTAACTCCCATTCTGTACTGTGACTAGTTTGGGTTGGTGATTTTGATCTTTCCCTCGGGCCCCCTCCTCTTTTATTTTGCCTTTTTGTACCCGATAAGGTCGATAGTTGTTTTGGCTTATAATATTCAAATCCACTTATCCATCACAGTGATGCTGGTGGTGGTGATTTTGATGGACATAAGGACACAAGTGGGTCTGAACAACAAAATCCAGTGGTCGGAGGAACCATACAAGGTGAACTTTTTCGACCCTGTAGTTGTTTGGGTTATATAAGCACTAAGCAGACACATTTGTGTTGTTATTGTACAGGTTATATGTTTCATGTTGCACTGGCCATTTGGGCATTCACATGTATTGTATTAATATGTATATGCTGCAAAGGAATTTTGTTTGTCTGGCTAAATAACTAGTGCGAACTGTGTATTTACTGTTCGGTGGTATATCATTGCTAAATATGTGCTTTAAAATCAGAATGTAAACACTTTATTCAGCTAGGACTTATTCAAAAGACTTGATACTATGGGAGGACAAGTTAAACTCACGTGTTCTTCATTTCCAATGGAATAATATGAGCTATTACCTAAAACTATTTTACTTGACGTGCCATGCATGATATTCTCACCATTTTGTGTCAGCAAGTAATATAATTCCAGATTGTCATTGTTTTATTTGGATGGAGGTCTATGTATGTTGCTTGGGTGACGTAGTTCTATTTTGTACTGAATAATTTATCCTGTCTGAAAGTTGGCATTCATAAATCTTTGAACTTCGGTTGTTAAATAGTAGTTGATATTTGACTAGGCATTTGGTTGTGCATCAGGCGTTCGTATTTATATTCAATTTACTTTTCAGTTCCAGATTCAAAATTACACGATGCAACATGCTCGATGACAGAAGTGACTGCATCAAGAAGTGCTTATACTGCAAATGGTTTCCCTTCTTCAGTAGCTGGGTAAGCGGTCGCTGACGTCATTGTTTTGGTGCTGCATTATCTGCATAATCTTATTGCATTGGCTTTTCCTTGTTTCAGTTTGTCTGCACAGTTGAATACAGCAGAAAACGCCATGCTCAACGGGGAAAGTAATCCAGTCAGCCCAAGTCATGAGATCGCTGCTACAGATCTCACTTTAGATGACATCCGTGAGTTTTTGAATGAACCTACCGTCGAGGTCACCAACAAAAACGAAAATGATATTGGTGGCACAATGGAAAACGATGGCGCGTATTTGAATGAAGCTACTGTTGAGGTCCACGAACTGATTGAAACTTATATCGATGTCACAAAGGACAATGATTTTGTTGCCAGTGGCTCCCAAAACAGCTATAGCATGCCCGATGACTTATCACAGGAGCTGACCCAGCCAAGCCCGGTAGCCAAGACTGACACTGTTGTGGAGAAGCAGAAGGGAAGAAGACTGTCCAGAAACAACAGGAGAGGCCGGTCGCGGGGCAAATAACACTGAATCGTACCTTACAGTGTAATTTATTTCGTACTAACCCATGTAATTTGGCAAGTGTTTTTTGTTTTGTTTGGGTTCCAGGTCAACAGGGTAGGAATCACGCCACGGGTTTTAGCCCACGTTTGGCTTGACTTAAGAGTAGTGTTCCTAGTTGATTGTAAGTGTGAAAACCACCTGTTTGAGTAGTGTTCCTAATTTTCTCATGTCTGCTGAACCTTGCAATTGTAATGATTTTCCTGTTTATGAACTGACTAATTCGAGCTTATCGTTGGATCTCGGTTGGATCTCTTCCGAGCATCATCCTCCTTGTAGGCAATTGTTAAAGTGTCTGAAACTGCTGGGACCTCTCGACCTTCGTATGATTTACACTAATTGGCTTTGACCCCCTTTGTTAACCAAAAAGGCGATTGCAAGTGCAAAGAATTGATTAAAAGTTCTAGGCTAGTATGCTACATTGAATTGTAATAAACAAAACAATTCATAATAATCTTTTGCTCCAACAAACATAGGCGTAGTTGCATTGGCTAGAACGGAAGTGCAACTCCTTGAACACTCAAGTCCAAATCTCTACTTTGTAAATTAGTTTAAACTTTTAAAGTAACATATCGTTCTTTAGAAGTAAATATTTTTTATTTTAGCACAAATGGTCTGAAAGTGGTTTAAGTAATCACTTTATGCGGCGGATTCGATTCCACCGATCCCTTCTCTTTAACAGTTTTTTTTTTAACAAAAAATATTATCTACACTAAAATATGTGAACACTTTCTCTTTAACATTTAAAGCATTTGTTCAAAAAAAAAAATTTAAACCCTTAAAACTTGCCCAAAAAATTAATCACTGTCGTCTACACATCAAAGATCAAACTCTCAGAGACATTTTCACAAACACCATGGATGCGCAATTAGCCCAGCAGACATGGGAGCTCGAGAACAACATAACCCCCATGGACACGCCGCCGAGCGTTGCGAAGCCGAAGGCGGACCCGAAGGCCGACGCCATATTCTACTACGACGAGGCAGCGCAGGCCAAGTTCCAGCAGGAGAAGCCCTGGGCCAACGACCCCCACTACTTCAAGCGCGTTAAGATCTCCGCCCTCGCGCTCTTGAAGATGGTGGTGCACGCCCGTTCTGGCGGGACCATCGAGGTCATGGGCCTCATGCAGGGCAAGACCGACGGCGACGCCATTATCGTCATGGATGCTTTTGCTTTGCCGGTTGAAGGGACTGAGACTAGGGTTAATGCTCAGGCCGATGCGTATGAGTACATGGTGGAGTTCTCCCAGACCAACAAGCAGGTCTGTGATTTTTTTAGATTATTTTTTCGAATTTATTAGTATTTTTCATTGTTCAGAGCTTGAACTTTTGGGCTTTCAGAAACCCTAATTGCTGTTTTTGTTGGGCTATTGCGTCATTGAATTGCTGCTTTGGTGAAAATTGTTCAATGTGGTATGGAAAAACCCTTGTGCCACTGTAAAATCCTAAATTCTAGAGCTGGCTTCTGAGCAAACTATTACATTGAATACATGTCTATATAGCCCTATTTTATACAAAGTTGCTGAGAAAATGAATTGCTAGAATTCTTACTAAGGTTTTTGTGATACATATAGTTCTCAATTTTTTTATTGTAATTTGTCGAGTTGAGTTCTTGTATTGGAGTCCATGTATTAGTTCTATTTGTGCAAGGTTAATGCGCTTACTGAGCGTTTTGTTGTGTAGGCGGGGCGGTTGGAGAATGTGGTTGGGTGGTACCATTCTCATCCGGGTTATGGATGCTGGCTTTCGGGTATTGATGTTTCAACACAGATGCTGAACCAGCAATATCAGGAGCCCTTTTTGGCTGTTGTTATTGATCCAACTCGGACAGTGTCTGCTGGAAAAGTTGACATTGGTGCATTCAGGACGTACCCAAAAGGATATATCCCTCCAGATGAACCCGTCTCTGAGTATCAGACCATTCCACTGAACAAAATTGAGGACTTTGGTGTTCACTGTAAACAGGTTATAATGTTATTATTCTAGAGTTCTTATGCGGAACTTTGGTTTGTAGTGGGTCTAAAACTTAGTTTGTATTTGTTTATGCAGTATTATTCTCTGGATATCACTTATTTCAAGTCTTCTCTTGACACCCACCTCTTGGACCTGCTTTGGAACAAGTATTGGGTGAATACTCTTTCTTCCTCTCCTTTATTGGGTAATGGAGACTATGTCGCTGGACAAATTTCTGATCTAGGTACTTTCTTACCCGTCTCAGATTTCCTATTCAAGTATTTTCCGTACCTGTTTGATAGATTATTTACTGAATACTAAGTTGTGTCCTTTGCATCATGCCAGCTGAAAAGCTAGAGCAAGCAGAGAATCATTTGGCTCATTCTCGCTTTGGACCATTAATTACACCCCCACAAAGAAAGAGAGAGGTAAGTCTCTTCCCATTTCCCTGTTTCTCGCTCATTTGACTTAGAAGAACCGTCTTTTATATGGATTTTGACCCGTACAACTATAACTGTTACTCATACACACACACACACACAGAGCGCCACTCCTTATATTCATGTAGTCTATACAAATTGTCAAATACACACCTTTACTATTTGCGTCATTCTATATGACTATGCTTGTAGATATACATGCAAATGTGATGTGTGAACATGACGTCATTATCCCTTTTCGTTGAATTATATTTCTTCTCTATTTCATGAAACCAAATTAATAAATAGATGTTACCGATATCTGTAGATATTAAGAAGAAAAACAAAAAGATAAAGAATCATTTGGACTTACCTCTGTGTTGTTTCTTCTATTCTTGATTATTGTTCTCAGCTTAGAAACAGTCTTTTGTAAGTTTTATTTATTTATTATATTTACAAAAGAAACCAGGAAACAAAAATACAGCACTTTTGAATCTTCTCTGCAACATTGATTTCTGTTTTAAAACTTAGCAGCCATGGATTTCTGTTTGCCTGCACTCACTAAAATAGAGAACTTTTTTGTTCAACAAATTCAACTGTTTAGAATTAGAGCACCCATAGTTATTCTTCTGCTGTCCTTTTTATGTGGGTCCTGCTTGTCCCCATATAGAGGCCTTTTGGATCCAGATAATGTAACAATGCATGCCTGGGTGATTTCATTCCTGTGCAGGACAGGTTTGGGATTGAGAGAAGAATGTTACATAATGAGAATCTTGTTACTGTTTAACCACCATTCGAGTTGCGTATTACCCATATAGCTGGTGATTGAATTTGAATGGCTTCATGAATTTGCAGGAAGAATCCCAACTTGCCAAAATTACTCATGACAGCGCAAAGATAACTGTCGAGCAGGTGCATGGTCTGATGTCACAGGTAACCCCTGGCCGTGCCAATCTCCATATATCCTCTGTTTGCTTTGTGCAGTGGGTAACGTCCATTTTGTCCTTAATTAACAGAGTTGCTCTTATTTCTTTTTGCTCAGGTTATCAAGGACATTCTATTCAATTCTGTACGTCAATCCAACAGATCTCTCCTACAACCATCTCTCACAGAACCATCATCTGACCCCGAACCAATGGTTGAAAGTTGATTTTGGCATTCTGGCGGCAAAACTGATGGCGGAGATGCTTCACTGCCTGAAGGAAAACTTGATGGAGTCCGGATCACTGTTTATGATCCCGATTTTTTGAGTCCTTTGTTGCTGAAATTCTTTTACTTGCTCCACATTTGTAAATCCTCGAGGGGTTGACGCGTAATTTTTTTATTTTTTCTTCCGGAATTCCCATTTTGCTAGTCCTAGTATCTATATACTGTATTTCGTGGATGGTTTGACAGAATTAATCATTATACTGGAAGTAGCCTTTGGGGCTCAAATGGTGAATCATGTTACCTTTAGCATTTGCTTTGGTTTTTTTCAACTCTTACTCGGGCAACAAGTCAATAACCAACAGCTAGTCTTGCAATTTCTGAGCCCCCAGCTGCCCCATGGAAATATATGAATTTAAGAAATGGTTTGGTGTTGTAAGCTTGAATTTTTATTCAAAATCTTTGAATATCCAAAATTTCCCCCCTTTTTTCGGGTTTGATTAACTCATATAACATAGCATGGCAGCGTTTTCCTTTTTAACACTGTTTGACTTCTTACATGTAATGAGTTGCTCAAACTCTGATGTCTGTAAGGAAGAATGACTACTTACATTTTTTAACACTGTTTGACTCCTTACATGTAACGAGTCTCTCAAATTCTGATTTTCTACAATTTCAAACTAACATGCCATATTCTAACTTGGTCACATTATCAAACAAAAACAAAACTAGGTCACAAACAAAAAAAGTTATAAAACTCTTATTGGGTTAAATTAGTTATCATCTTTAAACATCAACTTACACAAAAAATTCCCCTCGCGTACAAATTTTGACCTGAGATGGTCAAGTGGATCACTATTTGCTCTGGTCCACTGCTAATTGTGTAGGAAATTCTAACAGATGGAGCACCATAACATCAGCATGCATGCTACAAAAGATTTAAGGAAGAAAGTTCCAAAAAAGACCTAAAATTATAGGTACAAAAGAAATGGGCAGTCGGCAAGAAAATTGGAAGGATGAGGAAGGCAAAGGCAATGCAATTGCTATTTATACAAGTATCAAATAAGATTGGAGGAAATAAATTAAATGACTCTTGAGGGAAATAACAGACACCCCACTTTATGTATATATACATACGCACGCACACACACAATTATATATATATATATATATATATATATATATATATGTATGTATATGTATATGTATATGTATACACTGGTGACTTTCACATGCAAAGAAAACAGAAGGCTCGTGGGTCTTTTTCCCACTTTGTGTAGGTTTAGTTGCAGGAGATTATAATTATGCAGACGATGCTGCTGCTGCTGCAAAGTTGGGACCTCAAAACCATCTTATTCACAATCACCATCCCACTATGGAGAGAGAGAAAAGCTCCATGAGCTAAAAGCCTAAACAAATCCTCCACTTTTTATCTCTTTAGTGGGTTTCTTTTGTGGACTCTCCGCAAGCAAATCATGGATTTCATGACTTTCCCCCCACCTCCTCTCTCTCTCTCTCCACCATTTTTTGGGTAGGATTAGATTCTTACAAGATAACAAAAAGGTCGGTTCACAGGCAATGGTCCTAAATCTTTCAATGTCGCCAGCCTTGTGTTTTGTGTACAACTTTCTCTGCACTTGTGACAACTTCACATGCCAAAAACCCTCCACCACTAACTTGCTAGGGTTAGGTGTATGCCCTTGTGTGCTCTAATCTTTGTACCCTAATAGTTGGAAACATTTCATGAGCTTAGGCCTTTTCCAAATACAAAAATCTAATGCTTTACATTTGTACACTTTCCCACCACCAAGTGTGGTCTGCTACCTACATTAGGCTAAGGACATCTTTCATTGGTGTCTCACATTCATCCATGTGATCCCATCAAATATTTGCCCAACTTCTTATCACCTATACATCTCCTTTCATGTCCCATGATTGAATTGTTCATCTCTCTAGCTACATTCAATTTTCATGGTGTGCAATGTTTTCCATAACCCATCTAATTACATATAGATGGGGAGATACTTTGGGATCAATCCATTCATTTTCTTGTCTTCTTTTTGCTCCTAAATTTAAAAGCAGCAATGGTTTAATCAAGTGATGATCTTTTGAAAGTGAAATCTAACATGTTTCAAAATATATATGCACTATATGATTAGGGCTTAAGAACGTAGTTATTTGCAAGTGGTGGATTGTCTTGGTGATTCGGACCTTCTTCTTCAACGCAATGCGTTCCTAATTAATTCTCCTTCCTTTCCCTTAGTGTAGATTAATGCTGAATATTGTTTGTACTTAGTTTTAATATAGTTTTTAGCAAGTGGTGGATTACCTTAGTGGTTAATTATGATCTTCTTCTTCAACACACTGCGTTTTATATTAATTATCCTCTCTTCCCCTTAGTGTAGATTAGTGCTGAATATGGTGTGTAAACATGGCAGTTGTGTAAAATTCTCAATTAGATCAAGGTCCTATTACAAAGTCAACTTCAAGAGGATCACTAAGTCTTCAAAAGAGGACCCCAATTTGGAATTTGCTACATCTTACTCTTCACGTGTCCTAGGAAGAGGGTCACTAAGTCTTCATTGGAACATAAGTTTCCAACCAGACAACCACAGAAAAATTATACTAACCAATGATTAAGCTCAAAATCTATTAGTTTTATACAAAATTTTGAATCACGATAATGTTAGAGTCATCAGATTTGCTCACTAAATAATATGTTAGTATACGCGTTCAGTATATTATTCATTTGATACAAATAAAGTTTTGAAAACATCAGTTTATTGAAGGTTAGGAACACTAAGAAGTCTTAATAACTTAAGTTCGAATCGACCAAAAGCATCATTTGATGAACAAATTTAGTGTTTGCTAACCGTACTCATTTCAACTTCATGTGAATTTCCAGGGGAGGGTTGTAACCAAGGAAGCTCCAGATAACCTTCTTAAAAGTGGAGGTAGCTAGGGAGAGGTAGTCAGAAGGAATACTCATGAAATGCTCATCCCACTTAGTGAGTGGGTTGCCCAATCCCTATCAACTCTGCAAAATAGTTACAAGTAGGGACTTCACAGTTATCGCACCAAGAACATTTCTGATTTCCTGGTAAAACATTTTGCAGTTTAGGGTAAATTAAAGAGTTTCTCCCAAGAGCAACTTACATGGTACATGTACACTCTTATTGTAACGTTCCGTATTAATGGTATACGCTACGTATGGAGAAAAACTCATATATATAGGTTAATTATTGATGCAGAACGTTACGGTAACAGTGTATCCATACTATAAAAGATAAGTTGTTATCTATAAGATTGGGACAAGGGCCATGCCTACTTCCGAGAATCATCTTCCTAGTGATGTGGAAAAAAGCACTGTGAGGCCTTCATATCTTGAGCAGGAGCAGCAGAGCCAATTATTCTCATGGCATCTTTGCTCTCTACCTTTCTTTTCTCCCAGTATTGTCTGCTTTTGCATTTCCATGTCAATAATCTCCTGTTATTTGGTCGTAAAGGTTTCCATTTGGAGGGACGTAAACGAAGTAGGCGGTGGGCCCTGCAGGAACCAAAACCCTGGACCAGTGTACTACGTTACGTTGATGTGCATTTTGCAGAATAATATTGAACTACATATATAGATATAGCTAGCTAGGGTTTGAACTTTTGAGTGGCAAAGCAAAGATGCTGCTTAGTAATAATTATCATTCAATAAAAAACCATGTTTATGCATAGTTTTTCTTGGCATGTGATGGTAGGGAGTGACAAAATAACTCTGTAAATTATAAATAAAAAACAAATTATAAACTTTGAACGTATCATGTTTTAGTTTTTCAGCAGTTACCTTTACCATCTGACAAGAACAATTCTACGTTATTTTTTTCTCTACAAGACGAGGATGGTTTGAATCATGTGAGTTTTTAGGACTACAGTCATTTGTAGGTGGTACATAGGGCTGGCAACGGGGCGGGGCGGGCTGGGGTTGGCAGTGCCACCTCCATCCCCCACCTCTATTGTATTTTAATTTGCCCCATAATCGCATCCATTTTTAAACAGGGATTCTCCGCCGTCACCCCCGCCCCCGCAGGAGAATGAACCTCCAAATTCGCACCCGTGAACCAACCTATCACTTCTTCATTACATGTCGAAAGACTTAATGCTCTCTACAGAACATAAGTAACTAGCTAAAAGCGTACATGACCTTGTGCTAACATAAAAATAAAATAAAATAAAATTTTCTCCATAAAAGTTATGGTAGAAACTGTAGATGCATTATGGGGGATAAGATTAGGGTTAAAGACGAAAACCCTATACTTAACGTGAAACCGCATACTTTTCTGTGTTTATTAATACTAATTCGTAAAATTATATAAATATACATATATAATCCGGTCAGGTTTGAGTTTAAGAATGAAAAAATCATCACCGTTCCATATCTGACTCGAATTTAAACAAAACAAACTCTAAACCCACCTCATACTCGTTTAATGTCTTCCATACCGAACTCCGCGGAGTTTTTTGTCATCTCTCGTGTGGTACGGGCTGCAACTAAATATCCTTATAAACAATCAAAATAGAGAATAAAAAAAATTAATTAGTCCTAATCAATTGAACTGTAAACTGACTTTTTGCTGGTGGAAAGTTCATTGCTTTACGGTCCACGTTCTTTCGATGCATCGTACAGCCTTCAAGTACAATATTCCAATTCTTTTTATTTTATTTTTTTTTTTTGCTTGATTTACGCTCTAAGGAAATGACTAATGGCTGAATTGAAAATTAAGCAACGCTAATTGCTAAGATAAATAAGTAAAAATATATTTCCATCGATCCATGTGTCCGCAACTGAATGTAAATTGGGGGTTAAGGACTTTGTCAATTAGATACCGACAGAAAAGCAGGTGATGAAAGTCATTTGGAAACTTCTTCTTGACGAAAAATCAGGGGTTGTTTTTCTTTGTTTTAATAAAGTAAGTCACTCTCAATTAGCATCATCCATCATCGTTTTAAGAGAGATCGACCCTTTGATTATGGGGTACGGAGGTATCGTACTGTTCGAGAGTCTCTTGTGTTTCATGCTTTTCCTGAAAGTTTCGAGAAAGTTGTCATTAATGGGATTTTTCTAATTCTTCGTTCTTGAAGGAAAAAATGTGAAATTCTTTTTTTTTTTTTTTGTAAGGATCAAGAGATTGGATCTAGTCGTAAGAATAATGCTTTGACTAATAAATAACCCACTCCTTGGTCTTCGACCCCCTCAATCACTATGAACGTCCCCAGTCAATGCAATATAATCTGTTTATTTAAACTCTCAATTAATCAAGTCAATCAATGAGTTTATTTGATTAATATTAGCCATTTAGCGAGTTTTTAAATTATGGAGATACATATTCAAACATGGGTGAAGGAGTATACTGCCTTACGCCAAGATCCGCTTAATTTCTTATATCACTGAACATAAACATATAAAAGCGCTCACTATAAAATTAAGAGTAATGTTAAGAAAATTAAATTTTGTAAACTAAATGATGTAGAAGTTGATAATTTAATTATTACTTAATCGTTAATAAACGTGCTCATTTTTTATTGGTGACACCTCATTTGATTTACTAATTTAGTCTACAAATTTAATTTCCCTATCATTACTCTAAAATTAAAGTGTTACACTAATTCTTTTTTTTCAATTAAGTTTGAAGGATCCAACAAGTCCAAAAGCAAAAGAGTTTTGAAGGATGCTTCTCTATGATTAATGTCCAAAGTGTGCGAGTCAAAACCTCCACAAGTACGGTGGTTGTACTATTTTGACCAAACCTAATATTCTTTGTTTGTGCTACTAAATCTAAACCGTTGGATATTACATAAGATCTAATACCCTCTTTCTTCTTTTAAGTATGCTTTTCTTTTTATTATGTTACTGGAAGTGTTCGATTTCATATTGTTTAGACCGATGACTGTTTTTTGGCCATACAAATAGTCGGACAACAAAATCATCACGCCAAGGGATTGTAGACATATGGAATATATGGTGCTATTCACACACTCATTTTTATCTTTTATACATCTCTCTTAATTTTTGACCTGCAGATCAAATAATTAATCGAAGAAGATCAATAAACAAAAGTTAACAAGAGTGAGTGTGTTGGAAGTAAAAAGAGAATGGGTGAATAGCACTATCCATATGAAATATGGCTATAAAGTCCGTGATTTTAAAGAAGAACAATTAAATATCAATATCTTTCTTTTGGGTTATACGTATCTTATACATCTATCGAACAATTCTTCTATGACCCTCATTTATTTGATGTATTTTTCCTCTATTTTTGACATAAAAATAAAAAGTAAAAATCGAAATGGTTATCCACTACAAAAAAAAAAAAAAGAAAAAAAAAGGAGAAGTTGCTTTTGAGGAAAAAATTATGAAAACTAAAAAGCCAAAATGACCATCCACTATGAAATTTGACCTTTCCCGACGAAATTTTTTGCCAGCATTGTCGTCGGGAAAGCATGGAGAGGCAATTTTTTTGTAGTGAAGCATCATCTGCTATATTTGCGTTTGGTTTAGTGGCACCAAGTTATTACATGTTTAAAGTACCTGAGTTTAAAATTTAAATCCCAATCCAATAGAATCTCCTTCTCTCTGACTATTAACATCAGTAATCACAAATGTTTTTACCAACCCTAAACACTAAACACTAAACAGATATGCTAAAGACTAAGACTTTTCAGCTCCCTAAGTTTTCAACCCCCTCCCCAAATAAGAGGAAATTGGTGTAGGGCCCTTGTCCTTAAAAAATTAAGGGGTCAATTAGCCTTTGAAATCTTTGATCACCACACAAAAACAAATTAATTTAAATAAGAAAATGCGCACCAATTCCTCGAGAAAAATTCCAGTTACGGCAATATATATTATATTATGGTCCTGCCTCGTACAATTAATTAATACTGCAATTTCAATTAAAAAACCATTACATTTTCTTTTTCCCAACTCCAATCTCTCCATCAGTTATGGTCATTTTCTAGTATGGAGGCTATATTAGTTACTACTAACTTGACCTTCAAAAAGATTAATTAAACACAAACATGAGTGGGTTAGAAGAAACAAAGGTAATAATTGCATCTTAAAAAACCATTGAAACTAATCCATTTGCAGTCAAGCTTCGTTTAGGAGCAAGAGAATAATTTGGCTTTCTTGTTCACAATAATAGTAGAAGCATATCAAAGGGAGTCTTGTTGGTTTGGGGTCGTCTTGTTCACAACAGGTTTCCTTGACACTCGCAAACCGAAGAGGAATTTGGCCCTGACCCTTGCAAAGCGGGAAGCTTTGTTAGGTTGGGGTCGCCTTTTTTATAGTAGAAGCATATCTATGCAAAGAAAAACCAAACATATGTTTCATAATTGGTATTAAACCACCATAATAAAATGGAAAAAACTACAACTAGATTATAGTACTAAGTGACGATAATCCGGCCCTTTAGGATACATAATTTTGTGAATTAACCTTCAAATAATGCTCAAGTTTTGTATGGTCAAATTGGCTAGAGTATTATTTTTATCTAGAAAATAGCAGAATAACTCTGAAACGCCTATTTTGTAACACACATAATGCAAGGGTATTCGCACACCATTTTTACCTTCCACACATCATTGTTAATTTGTGTTCATTAATCTTCTTCAATCAATTCGATCTGACGGAAAAAATTTGAGAGGGGATGTGTGAAAGATAAAAATGAGTGTCTGGATAGTACTACCCATAATTAAATTGTTAAAAAAATACACATATAAATTAATAAACTAATATGAAAAATCTTTTGTGATTGCCTTTGGAGGACTGGGAGGATAAATTTTTCATTGTGATCGGAACATGACATGAGTGGTGCATCACGTGTTTTTATATAAGTGGTGGAAAATTTTATATTCTAAGTTATTAACTTTTTAACACATATATCCCACCATTTGTATAGTGACACGTGGTGTACCATCCCTTGTCTGGGTCACATTAAAAAATATCTCGACCGGGAGGGCATGGAAGCTTCCAGCCTTGAGAAAATTTTTAGTTGTGACGAAAACACGGATGATACATCACGTGTTTTTATGTAAGTGGTTGAAAATTTTAATTTTTAAGTTATTAACCTTTTAACACACATAACCCACCATTTATATAAGGACACATGATGTACCACTTCGTGTGACGGGAACATTGAAAAATCTCTCACAGCCTTGAGCAACCACAGTTTGACTCGTAATCCCACTAAAAAGGCCGGATTAGAGGATTAATTGATGGATTACGATCGAGGTAGACTTCTGTTAGGCGCAACATATGTCACCCACGCGGGCAGGTTGGGCGCGTCCAGTCCGAGTCAAACATTAAGGTGTGCATGTCCTAATTTCTTTTAGAGTAATATTATTCATACCATGTTTTTATATCATATTTCTATACCACTTTAGGTGGCATCTGATGTGGACAACCACATCATTTGAAAAATTTGCAAAATCCAAGGAAATGAAGGAGAAAGACTCATCGTATACCATAATCATCATTTAATTAACTAGTTTTTCTTAATTATTAGTTTATTAAATAATGAATTAAATTTAAAAATCTAATTAATTCAAATGAAGTGGCTATCCACATCAAATGCCACCTAAGGTGGTATGAAAATATAGTACAAAAATATGGTATGAATATCATTAATCTTTCTTTTATAACAAAGAAAATAAGAGTAAATTGCCCAAATATTTCCTGAATTTGGTATTTAACTTCCCAATTTTTATTGTAAATTAATGACTCGAACTATTTTTTTTTAGCAAATTTCTCTTTAACTGTCCATTATTTTATATTTCTGTCCAATATAGTTACGTGCATAACATACTTTTTTTTTATAATTAATCATTAATATATGTATTTTCATAATACAAGTGAAGTTGTAACACTTTTATGTATTTAAAAAAAAGTGTACTTGTAACACCTATTAATATTATACATATGTACAACTATATTATGATAACACGTATACTATATATTAGTCGTATTTCGTTGAGGGATTGTTTAAATAAATTTATTTGAGAGACAACAAGTAGTGCTCAATCTATAATGACTTTTAATAATTCGACCGTTGAACATTCATTTTTTATGCATAAATCACCCTGCAAAAATTCATCAAAATCGAAAACCATTTTGACAACTCAAAATGAACTCCTTGATCTGACTAATATTGATGGCACGAGGTATTTTATGTTGATAGATAATGATATTTCTCTAGTTTAACTTTTGAAGCATCTTTCGCTTAATATTAGTTGATGTCTAAAATGTACGCTCGTTAACAAAAATTTTGTTAGTACACCAATAACATTAGTTGGTTAGATATTTAATCGTTAGAAATAAGAAGAATCGGTGAGGATTGAATCAATACAAAGTTGCATATTTCGTCACTACAAAAAGCGTCATCTGTCTCATTAACTAATATTATTCTCCAAATAATATATATGTTAAATTTGACCTTTATTCTTCGATTTTAAAACCTGCCACCATCTTTTTAGGAAGAATAATGCATAAAGAAACTCTCTTCAATGAAGATGAAGAGGAAAAGAAAAGAAATATTTCTGAAAATTGTTGGCCACTTTCCAATTCCCATGCTTCTTGCATACGTTAGTGATTAAATTATATGTTTAATTGTTTTAGAAAACAAATTTTATTCCTTTTTTTTGTTTGAGCACTACTGTTTTTGAGGTGTGATTTCTGCATGTGTTTTCATTTTATTTGCTCTTCTATTCAATATAGTTGGTAATTAGAAGCCAAAAAAAAAGTGTGGAAGGTGGAAATAGAGTTAAAATCACTTGTTTTTAGACAAGTTGATGTTAAGAATATCACGTTTAAGAATGGAAAAAATAGAACAAACTCTGGAAATCGAAAACAAATAACCAAGATAAATAACACCAAGAATTTACGTGGTTTGGCAATATGTGCCTACGTCCACGGGACATCAACAACAATCTTTCACTATATCAATAATGAGTACAACCAATAATCTTGCCAAATCTCTAGAACTATGACTTGACGAAAAACCTAAAAGAACAAGAACAAGAAATACACTCTCTTTTCTTTTCTATCGCACACACTTTACAATATTATCTCACTCTAATCCCTTGAGTGGTATACAATTTATTGTTTTGCTCCTCCTCATACTAGTACGATATATAGACACAATAAAGGTTGTCTTCAATGAGGATTACTAATCCTTATTGGAATCTAGTTATGAATTTTTCTCCAATTGAGAAACTAACTCCAATTGAGAAACTAACTCCAATTGGGAAAACAACTTCAATTGGGAAAACAACTCCAATTGGGAAAACAATTTAATCCTCTAAGACTATAATTCCTTATAGACGTAGGACAACTTATCATGGGCTGGAAAAAACCCAATAGCTGATACATTCTAAGCTTCACTAGGAAGAGGGTTTCAACCCGAGATGAATGAGATCAAGAAGAAAGTTCTCCCCACCAAGAGAATGCATCACTTACAGAAGAGTAGCATCATAGAAAAAAGTTTGGATGTCAATTTTCACACTTTTTTCGATTTCTCTACTCGCTCTTGTATTTCTAATTTTCAGCAGTTGAACGGATCAAATGAGCATGAAGACATAAAAGCAATGTAAATACACAAAATAAGAGTGTGAAAATAACTTTCCAATTAATTTTGGTAAGCAAAGAAATAAATGTTCAAAAGCTTCTTAACATGATCGCAATTAAATGATCTCTATATAGCTTGGTTTAATTAAAAGAAAAGTAAATTGTATAAGAGTTTTGTGATGACTCTGTCACCTAATTAACGCTCGGAAACTGCGCCTTTCATAGTGGAACACTAGAACCACAAATGGATGATGATGCGGTTTTTCGATTTGAATTTTGTGATATTTTAATTGTCCATTGGTAGTACATATGAGTCAATTTCTAAATGAAAGACCAATTTATTTTGTGATAGCAATTTATAACATATTGAATGACCTAAAAAATAAAAAATTATTTTGTGGTACCGGAATATTATTTTGTGTATGACTCCATTCATGCTATAAACTTATAATATGGATAAATTATGACTTTAAAAAGTGACCAACTATCATCTGCCGCATCACGTGGTCTACAAAATATAATTTAAAATTTTAGTCTTCCTAACTTATCTTAAAAATAAAAATAAAAAGTTGGGTCGAAAAAACCAGAACAAAAATTGGGACATGTTTATGCTTGACTATTTTCAGCATGGAGACGGCATGCAATAAGCTGACTTGATGGAAAACCTTCAACATGTTGGCATTATGTTTGCAAATTAACTTTAAGCATATTATCTCCACAAATTATTGCAACCATCGATCAATGTTTGTTCCCCCAATGCATGGGGAAAAAACTCAAAACCCCTTTTTACTTTAGGATTAAGCAGTGATTTTTTTTTTTTTTTGCAAACATCACTGTTGAGACCAGGGGCAGATCCGCATGGATGCCATAATAGCCATGGCTCATATGGAATTTCACCCATTTATGTAGGGGTGTGTGGATACTTTTTACTTATCACACATTTTTTTAATTTATGTCAATTGATCTTCTTTACTTCATTCGATCAAACGGCCGAAAAATA
The DNA here is from genome assembly GCF_042453785.1 of Malus domestica. Taxonomy (NCBI): domain Eukaryota; kingdom Viridiplantae; phylum Streptophyta; class Magnoliopsida; order Rosales; family Rosaceae; genus Malus; species Malus domestica. The sequence goes on along the minus strand of NC_091675.1, from coordinate 7,635,740 downwards.
AAAAGGTGTGTGAGAAGTAAAAATGAGTGTATGGATATCACACATCTTTATGTATATTGTACGCTAATTTTTACAATAAAAAATATATGGTATCAACAGTGATGTGAGCATCTCTAAAGTAGGAAATTAAATTTCTAAGATCGTGTGAGTTCAAATCAAATAACGTGGTTGTAAATAATTAAATTATTATTTAAATATCGATTAATATATTTATTTCTTATACTGAGACATCATTTGAATTAAAATTTTGATATTTCTATTGTTATCACGGCTCGTAAAATAAAAAGAAAACAAAACAAAAACAGAAGAAAAATGACCGTCACGGAGTCCCCACAGTATTCCTCCACGCGCCGCATTGCGCAAAGGGGTGGCAGGTCAAAGACGCTCGCATATGGGCCCACTCGTGGATCCCCACCTACTCCCAAACTCAGGTGTATATAAATCAAGCCAGTGTGGACTCCCTAGCTCTCCTTCATTCATTCACTCACTCCCACCATTTCACCCGCCCCCGCCGCGGGCTCCGAGACCCGAAAACCCGATTCCCCCATTCCCTCCTCCCCTCATCCTCTCTAACCTTTTCATGGTAGGTGACCTTACGTCTTCTCTCACTAGGACTCTCTCTCTTTCTCTCTCTAGACTCTAGGGCTTTATTTTATTTCAGACTACATATACTCCGCCTCCTTTCTCTTATTTTTGCTCAAAAACTAATCAAGTCCTCTCTCACTGCAGCTCTGACCTCCTCCGAGCTCCCCAGCGACTCCTCCACCATGGGCAGCGATAAGGCCATCAGCCTCGAAGAGATAAAAAACGAGTCCGTCGATCTGGTATATACATATATCCATATCTATATCCTTTCCTTTTCTCTCTTGAACTCTGCTGCATGTGTTTGGTTTCCGCGAAAAAAAGCTAAAAGGAAAGCAAAATTCCAATCTAATTGAATTTTTGGGGAATTTGGTTTTCTCTGTATCAGTATCGTGAGTTCATCTCACTCGCTTCGAAGATTTTTTTTTTTTTATAATTTTTTCCGCTTTCTTTCTCAATTTTTCGATGCATTTTGCTTTTATTTATTTATTTCGCTAATTTTCTCGCCTGCCAAACGGTTGTTGATATTTTACGATCACAGTTTGGGTAGCAGGAGATTTCGCATCGTCCTTTCAGTTCTTCGAAAATAAAATATTTATATTATAAAAAATTATAAATTATCTCTTATTTTTCGTGGTTAAATCGGCGGCGTGACTTATCTGTTTTTTTTGGTCTGTCATTTCGGCGATGGTCTTAGAGACACGACACACCAAACTTTCAGGCCATCTGAATCGTTGGGGCCGTTTGGACTCCCCTTCCGGTGGGACCAGATCAGAGCCCAGAGCGAACGGCTCAGATGCTTCCCTACCATATCTCAAGCACTTTTTATTTGTTTATAATTTTTAAAAAGACTGTTTCGGTTTTTACTTTCGGAAAATGTTTGTTAAAAAATTTATATGGTCTGCGCTTTTTGGAGGAGTGTGTGAGATACGCACCCGAAAATCGCATGAAATCAGCGGCTTGACAACGCAACGCTGATGTACCAGAGAACATGGCTGGCAACCGAATATTAAATTACCCTCACGGGCCCTATTTGACGCGTGTTTGATACGCACCTCTTTTTTTGGTGATGCTTAAATAGTTTTATATGCAGAAACGAATAATTTTTGATTTGTCAGATTGAACAATTCCATATGAAGACCTGTGTTGATTTTATTCCATACTTGGGCGTATTTTATTTGCTTTTTTGATTTGGGATTTGGGCGTTTTGACTGCCTTCCTTGTATTACATATTTGATATTTGCTTGGATCTTTCATTTATAATTTAATATATTTCTTTAATTTTTGTTTTCATTGGTCAAACGTTAAATGTCTGTTGAGGAATAGCTAAATTGTGTAGTAAATGATAATCTCACACTATTTTTTTTCTGGTCGGTGAATAAATAAAGGGTAGTGTTATCTGTTATTTAGTATTACGACCTAGTGGTATTCCTCTTTGCTTGTAAGTGAGAGGTCTTATGTTCGATTCTTGTCACATGCCAATTTGAACTACATTAAGGCTAAGCTCATCCCTTGCTTCTTAGTGTAGATTATTAAATTAAATGAACTGAAGAAAATTAATGACAGAAAATTAACACAAAAGTATGTGAGAAGTAAAAATAAGCGTATGAATAACACTACCCTAAATATAAAAACAAGTGACATAAACATGGGTGCGTGTGCGTAGGGTAAAAAGAGCTGTTGTTAGTATTCATGATTGTAATTTTACCCGTGTTCTTGTTTGGTTTATGCAAGATAAGGTCAAAAGTGTGTTCATGAGCAGTTGAAATATCATTGTTCACTGTTTTAATTATTTTATTTTACTACGTCATGAAGTCAACAAGGGAGAAAGAAGTGTTTGACTTTTTGTCCTTGAAACAATTGTTTTTTTATCTTCGTGGAACCTGCGTTTTTTTAAGGTTCACATGAGGCAGTGATCCAAAAGCAGATCCCATCTGTCCACACATGTATTTCGTGAATCTACTGACTATTAATCTGTGAATCCTAACTGTTGAGGTTTTTGTTGACTGAAGAAAAATCTTAAAATATCATCAACTGTTTTTTTTGCTAATTACAAGTAAACTATGGTGCATTGGTGAATTCTTACAGTAAGTTTTTAGTTTGAAATAATTGTATGTGTGTAGAACCGAACGTATCATGACAAATGCGGTTTAAATATCGGTGCTGCATTCAAACGATTCAGATAAATTTTGAAATGGAAATGTTTCTGTTATAGGAATCATCTGAAAAATTCATGTAAAGAAAATAGGTGTTGTTTGAATTTCATATTGCAGAAAACAGTTGGTTGCATGCAGTTACCCCTAAGAAGTGAGCTGTTGATTCATGTTTATTTGTTCATTTTGTTCACAGGAACGGATTCCGATAGAGGAAGTCTTTGAGCAGCTGAAATGTACAAGAGAAGGTCTGACTGCAGACGAAGGAGCCAACAGGCTTCAAGTCTTTGGACCAAACAAATTAGAAGAGAAAAAGGTTTGTTACAGTTTCTGACATATTGAAATCTTTTGTTCCAACTTTTTTTTTGGTATGACCTGTGATGATTTTGTCTTCTGTAAACAGGAGAGCAAACTGCTCAAGTTCTTGGGATTTATGTGGAATCCTTTGTCATGGGTTATGGAAGCTGCTGCTTTGATGGCTATTGTCTTGGCAAATGGTGATGGAAGGCCTCCTGATTGGCAGGACTTTGTTGGCATTGTTGTTCTTCTGGTCATTAACTCTACTATCAGTTTCATCGAAGAAAACAATGCTGGTAATGCTGCTGCAGCCCTTATGGCTGGTCTAGCTCCCAAGACTAAGGTGAAGAAATAAAATTGTTGTAACAATGCTTATATTGGTACTGCCAATATTCTTATGAATAGTTTCCTGATTTTTTGTGGTCACCTGATGTAGGTTCTTAGAGATGGTCGATGGACTGAGCAAGATGCTTCAATTTTGGTGCCTGGAGACATAATCAGTATCAAATTGGGAGATATTGTTCCTGCTGATGCCCGCCTTCTCGAGGGTGATCCTCTGAAAATTGATCAATCTGCCCTTACTGGCGAGTCCCTTCCTGTTACTAAGAATCCTTCAGATGAAGTGTTTTCTGGCTCAACATGTAAACAGGGTGAAATTGAAGCAGTTGTTATTGCTACTGGTGTGCACACCTTCTTCGGTAAGGCCGCACATCTGGTGGACAGTACCAATCAAGTTGGGCACTTCCAGAAAGTTCTCACTGCCATTGGGAACTTCTGCATTTGTTCAATTGCCCTGGGGATACTAATTGAGATAATAGTAATGTACCCAATACAGAGGCGCAAGTACAGGCAAGGGATTGATAATTTGCTGGTTCTCTTGATTGGAGGAATCCCAATTGCCATGCCAACTGTTTTATCTGTCACTATGGCTATTGGCTCCCACAGGCTTTCTCAGCAAGGAGCTATCACCAAGAGAATGACTGCCATTGAGGAAATGGCTGGCATGGACGTCCTCTGCAGTGATAAGACTGGGACTTTGACCCTGAACAAGCTCACAGTTGATAGAAATCTGATTGAAGTGTTTGCCAAGGGTGTGGAGAAAGAGCATGTTATGCTTCTTGCAGCAAGGGCTTCTAGGACTGAAAATCAGGATGCTATTGATGCTGCAATTGTAGGAATGCTTGCTGATCCTAAGGAGGTAATTGGTCTCTCGCTTTTCTTTACTTTATCATTACTTTATGGTCCAAGCTTTCATAATCTAATCTTCTGTGTTGTATAATAAATTGGGCAGGCACGAGCTGGTATAAGAGAAATCCATTTCCTACCATTCAACCCCGTAGACAAGAGAACTGCTCTGACCTACATCGATTCCGATGGAAATTGGCATCGGGCTAGCAAAGGTGCCCCTGAGCAGGTAACCTTGTCTTAACTCAATTCTAGCCATTGATTTGGGGAAAAATATCCCTCTCCGGACATAACAAATGCAGATATTTCTTATCCTCAGATATTAACCCTTTGCAACTGCAAGGAAGATTTCAAGAAAAGGGTGCATGCGGTGATTGATAAGTTTGCTGAACGTGGACTTCGTTCTCTAGCTGTTGCAAGACAGGTTTGAAAGACAAACCTTTATCATATGCTTATTGTTGTGTCAACTGAATTCCTGATATCATTTCTGTCATTAATTTATCTCCAGCAAGTACCAGAGAAAACAAAAGAGAGTCAAGGGACACCATGGCAGTTTGTTGGTTTATTGCCGTTATTTGATCCTCCTAGGCATGACAGTGCAGAAACAATTCGCAGAGCTCTCAATCTCGGTGTGAATGTGAAAATGATTACAGGTAGGCTTCATTGCCCCTTTAAACTATGACTACATGTAGTTCCTCCTCCCATTTTTCTCCTGCCTGGGGAATTTCGATGCTTTATTCATTCTTTGTAATTTGTTCTTCCCATTGTGTAGGGGACCAGCTTGCCATTGGCAAGGAAACTGGAAGGAGGCTTGGTATGGGAACAAACATGTACCCGTCTTCCGCATTACTTGGCCAAGACAAGGATGCAGCCATAGCTTCCCTCCCTGTGGACGAGTTGATTGAGAAGGCTGATGGATTTGCTGGAGTGTTTCCTGGTGGGTTCTACCGGAACTTCTTTGTTCTTTCTGCTTTCTAATTAAACATGCAATCTGTTTAATGAGAAGCTTTCTTGGTAGTAGTTTGCATTTCCAAAGCACTTGTTATTGGTTTAAATTCAGCCTATACTCATGATGGTTCATAGCATTCATAATGATTTATAATTTAAACCAATACCAAGTGCTTTGGAAATACTCCAGTTCTGAGGATAATTGTGAGTGTTGCCAACAAGTACCGAGGACAGAGCAACATTTAATTCAGCACTTGTTGGCGACAGACTCACAATTATCCACTATTTTTTTTCATTATTAATTAAATGTGCACAGTATATGAATGTTCTGAACTTGATATTGACCCTTGTTCTAACACATCTTTTTAATATTATAGAACACAAATATGAAATTGTAAAGAGGCTGCAAGAGAGGAAGCACATCTGTGGAATGACTGGAGATGGTGTCAATGACGCTCCTGCATTGAAAAAAGCAGATATTGGTATTGCCGTAGCTGATGCTACTGATGCTGCAAGAAGTGCTTCAGATATTGTTCTCACTGAACCAGGATTAAGTGTGATCATAAGCGCAGTACTGACAAGCAGAGCAATATTCCAGAGGATGAAGAACTATACTGTAAGTTACATTTATGTTTATTGAGTGGATATAGTGGTAAATCTTCATGAATATACGTAGAGTTGTAAATCTTCGTGAGTAAATGTATAGTGGTAAATCTAGTGTTTTATAAATTTTCCCAGGCCATTCTAATTATTTTGTTCCATTTGCAGATCTATGCTGTTTCAATTACCATACGTATAGTGGTAAGTGAAGCAATGATCGGTATTTAGATATTAGTGTTTTCCTATTTTAGGCTGTGTGTTGGTTCTCACATTGCTAAGATTTATGCAGTTTGGATTTATGTTCATTGCTTTGATATGGAAGTTTGACTTTGCACCCTTCATGGTATTGATCATTGCCATCCTAAATGACGGTAAGATCATCCGCCTATCTGTTTGTATAGGTTACAATTAGAACACTATAGCTCTAAATGTGTCCGATTTGTTTCTGCCAGGAACCATCATGACAATATCAAAGGATCGAGTGAAGCCATCTCCACTGCCAGACAGCTGGAAACTGAGGGAGATCTTTGCTACTGGTATTGTCCTTGGAGGTTACATGGCACTAATGACTGTAGTCTTCTTCTGGCTTATGAGAGATACCGACTTCTTCTCGGTACGAATGTAATCTTTTTTTTTTCCATTAATATATAAGCTAATCAGGTCACAGTTGTTTTGGCAAGTGTGTTCATTCTTCTGATTTTATTCACTTTTTTTTTTCATAATGCAGGATAAGTTTCATGTGAGATCTTTGAGAAATAGGCCTGAGCAAATGATGGCAGCGTTGTACTTACAAGTGAGTATTGTGAGCCAAGCCCTTATTTTCGTCACAAGGTCTCGCAGCTGGTCGTTTGTTGAACGCCCTGGACTTCTCTTACTTGGAGCTTTCATGATTGCTCAACTGGTAAGCATTTTTGCCAACCGTTTACGTTTATAATATTTCCTAATTGCGCTACCAGATGCAAAGGTTTTGTAATCGTAGTAATTTCCAATAATGCAAGGCCATACGACAAAAAAAACAAAATTTCCTTTTCTTATAATAGCTCATTCTGCAAAATGGCAGGTTGCAACTCTCATAGCAGTGTATGCAAACTGGGGTTTTGCACGGATAGAGGGAGCTGGCTGGGGGTGGGCTGGTGTCATCTGGATTTACAGTATAGTGACATATGTCCCTCTTGACTTGCTTAAATTTGCAATCCGATACATTCAAAGCGGGAAAGCGTGGAATAATCTTTTGGAGAACAAGGTATGTTGCATTCCGCTACATTGTAAGCGCTACTCTACATTATATAAGTCAGATTCATGTTTCTTGCCACAATTTACCTTATTGTGCCTTCCCAACAGACTGCCTTCACTACAAAGAAAGATTATGGAAAAGAGGAAAGAGAAGCACAGTGGGCTGCAGCACAGAGGACCCTTCATGGTCTTCAGCCACCTGAGACGAACAACCTTTTCAATGAGAAGAACAGTTACAGGGAACTTTCCGAGATTGCAGAACAAGCCAAGCGGAGGGCTGAGGTTGCAAGGTAAGGACCAGTTGTACTCGTACATAGATAAAGAAGCGCACGTGTCTGGATAATGATATCTGCCGGTTCTGTGTCTTGTTTCCGGGAAAATGCTCCATCTTGCATCATTTCCCTTTGCTGGTTCGACTCGTTCTTTATTGAAATCGAGTTCTAAGAGAGTTTTCCATTTTTCTTGCAGGCTTCGGGAGTTGCATACTCTGAAGGGTCACGTCGAGTCAGTTGTGAAGCTCAAAGGACTCGACATCGATACAATCCAACAACATTATACAGTTTGACGAGCCTTCCAAAAGGGAAACACAGAGAGGCTTAAGCTTCTACCTCGGAAGAGCGATAAGCGAAAATTAATGACGATGATGATGAAGCGCATAGCAATAACCTTGTGTCTTTAGATTAGGTTGCAATTAGTTTACCTTTGATGTTAAATATTGGGCAGAGGATTCTCCTCTTTCGTAGCCTAAAAACATGAATTTTACAGCTTCGTTGCTTTTAATCATATGTCGGCCTTTTCATGTGACTGCTGCTTGCTTTTGCATCATTACTGCACAGAGTAGGAGCCTACAAAGCAAGTAATAAGGATGGATCCAATATTTTATGGGTAGGACATAAATCTTAGCTTTCACTTTTTTGATGGTCGATATGAAATTTGCAAAATCCGTGATGGAATTTTACGAGTTTGATACTAAATCATTACAGTATTGTGACTTAACCAAAAATTGCATATTTCATCTCTTGGAAGCTTTTCTCAAAGCTGTAGAAGAAAATTGTGTTTTAGAGTCAATATTAATTATCTTATTGGGCAAAGCATGATTTTGGCTCATGTAGTTTAGTGAAGTTTTACTTTGTTCAATTGTTGCAGCTTAATTCATGTTGTTTAATAAAGTTTGCAATCCAAGGACAATAATTTTAATTTCACAACGTTTTTAATGGAATTAGCAAGTGAGAGGTATGCGCGTAACACTTTACCCTACAAAGTTTGTGGTTTATTAACGTAATAATTACGTTATAAATAAGGCGATGGTATACAGAGATGAGCATTAGAGGTCTCGAGTTCAAATACTTTGTCCTCGATATTGCTTGTATTAAAGAAAACAAAAACAAGGGAATGCTATAGTTTATGACAGCCAATGAAAGGGTGAAGATATAGCATGTAAGGAATTGGATCCTCTCCGAGGCAATGCCTCGGGATCCTCCTGACTAGACAACACGGGCCGTTGAATTTTGATCCAACGGCTACAATTATTATAATTTTTAGAGGAATCCTCATGTTTGTAGCCGTTGAATCTCGTGTTGTTTGGTTAGGAGGATCCCGAGGCTTTGCCTGGATAGGATCCAATTCCAGCATACATGTGAAAATTTTGGGCAGGTTTTCGTGCCACGTCATCAGTCCGCTCAAAACAACTTAAGGAGAATCCCTGCAATTAAGTCTAGTGGTGGATGGAGGTCCGATCCTCTTGTGTGTCTCAGGCGCACGGGTGGCCGGACACGAAACTCCCTAACTAAGAAATCTCTTATTTTACAGAGGCAAAGAATGAAAGATAGTTTTATCGTAATTTATTTATATTGTTTTTTTCGTGGCAAGGGAAGGGACACAAGAAAGGGAGAGAAATTTGAACCTAGTAGATGTCGGATAAATGCTCTCTCCCACTAGAGCTACAATCATGGGTAAACCATTAACGATGATTATTATGATAAGCAACTAGTACTTATGGAACTCAGTGGATTAGCCTAGCAAATAAAATTTTTGCAAACAAAACCATAAATATACGGAATAATCTAGTTCACAGCAGCGCAATTATGCCTAATCTCACCCTGCTTTCCGGTCTTGATCCCTACTCTTCCAAGCTTTGTCATAGCTGCCACAAAAGCTCGTTCAAAGGCGGCGGCATCCGCTGCGAATAAGTTGACAATTTTTCTTGATTTGGTGTCAGTGAACAAGGACTGATCAGAAGTGAACAACCCTTTCCCTTGCTGAAGGTTCTTGTAGTACACATTGTCGAATCTCTGCGGCGTGTGTGGGTCCATGGTAACTGCAATTCTCGGATCTACATTTTTGGGACACTCTTTTCTGAGCTCCCTTGCATATGCGACGTTCATCGTTGGATCGATTCTGTTCTTGCTCTTGAAGTTGTAGATCCGGTGAGTGAATCTGTTGCAATGTGAGAATCCAATTGTATGTGCTCCTGTTACACATGGATGTTTTATTTTAACTACGCTCTGGACACGAAAAAATGAAGTGAAAATATTTTTTTTCGGATTCAGGGCGTGACAACTTTTCTTTATGTACCTGAGAGCGCGACAAGATCAGTTAGAGAGAGACCGTGTTTGGCGAACAATGAATCAAGCTCTTCTACGTTAAAATCAGGATGGGGAAGATGTTGTCTCACACTTGCTTTTGTAGAAGTCCTCCCATCAAGTCTTCCCAATTCAACTTTGTAGAATGGTCCCCCAGTCTGCACCCAAAGAATATATGCTAAACTTTCTCTAATTCTCTACTTAGTATGATTTGATTAGTAAAAACACGCATAACTTTTGACTTAATCAGTGACCTTTAGGAAAAAATATATTCCTTTTTCAAGCAGTAAAAAGGAACAAATTGCTTTTGAACTCGATTAGCATAGAGGTTAAACGTTCATAAAAAAGAGGCGACTTTAGACCAACAAGGCTCTCCGCTTTGCAAGAGTTGGGAGGGAGAGAGTGGGAGAGAACATATATCGTACACAGTCTTACCCTTGCTTTGCAAAGAGGCTGTTTCCACGACTCGAACATGTGACCTTTTAGTCACAAAGGAGCAACCTTTTAGTTGCGCCAAGATTCACCCTCAGAGGTTAAAAGTTCATAACCCACAAAAACAAACCCCACATTGAGGTGAAAATGAATTATGCACTGAACAGCAATAGTTGTGGATTTTTACAGTGTATGAAAAATTATCATTTTTCTCAGTAAAACTGTAAAATTGTGAAGAAAAAAAAAACCCCCACATTGAGGTGAAAATGGATTATGCACTGAACAGCAGTAGTTGTGGATTTTTACAGTGTATGAAAAGTTCTCATTTTTCTCAGTAAAACTGTAAAATTGTGAAGCTTTAAAGCGTTGAAGAGACAAAATTGTGCTTGTTTTACCAGTCTTATGACATCCCTTGTGGCCAAGGCCAGAATGTCAGCACAAGAAACCTTGTTCCTGCAATTAGGCACTCTATCAACAGCAGCCTTGGCTTTGATCACCGTGTCAAACCCGTCTCCGGCGAGTGAAAGGTTATCCGAATTATCCTTCTCCGCTGAGTTGTTCCGAAACGCTAGCATTATTGAAGCATCGCATCCCTATCCAAAAAACAAAATACTTCACACACATTGCACATACATCTCTGATAGCACGAAAGAACTTCGAAGCAACGAAAAAATGCAAGTTTTATGTATGAAAGATCAAAGTTACCTGAACGAAACAATCGTGGAAGAAGAGCCGGAGAGTGGCTGGGGCTGTGACAAAAGTCTGCTCAAACTTCAGCTTGACTGCAGCATGAACAATTGATTCAACATTAGGGCATGATTTTCTGTAGTGCTCTACATGAAGTTGAGCAAAGGTGCTTTTGAGGAGGAGGAGAAGAAAGAGTAAAGGAAGATAGAAGGTGCTTTTGGAATTCATTTGAAAAGTTGAATACAGTAGGTTCTTGATTGCGTTAGTGTCATGCATGTGAAGCATGTCTATATAAAGGTTAATTAACGTGAGGTGGCTTTGTCTGTGAAGAATATTCAAAGAAAATAATGAGAAGTTAAATTTAAAGAATAATAAGACAAAAAATTTAAATAAATAAATAAATAAAAACTCATAAGACCAACTCCAATGGTGGGCTAAAAGCCAAATTACTCCCCAAAATTTTCCCCCAAACCCACTCCAACCCAAGGGGAAAATTTGGGCTACTGCTAAATGCTAAACCAAGGCCATATTCCCTCCGAAATTTAGCCCAAAAATCGTAATTTAAAATTTTCAATATTTATCAGAATTTATTTATTTTTAGATTAAAATGTTTATAAAATTAATTTACGATAATCTACATTTTTTTTTTAAATTTAATTTAACAAAAAAAAAAGCCTAAGTTCATTCATTAATAATTCCGGGCTAAAATTTTAGGCTAGAACGGTTAGAGCAGAAAAGCTGTTTCTTGGCTAAAAGCTAAATTTTTCGGGTTAAAATATTTAGTTTTTAGCCCAACCATTGGAGTTGGTCTAAGACCATCTCCAACCCTTAGGCTAAAAGTCAATTTTTTTAGCTCGGAAAATTTGGCTTTTAGCCCAGAAACATATTTTCTGCTTCAACCCTTCTGCACTAAAATTTTAGCCCGGAATTATTAAAGAATGAACTTAGGCTAATTTTTTTCTTGAATCAATTTTTTTTTAAATATGTAGATTATTGTAAATTAATTTTATGAACATTTTAATATAAAAAAATTTAAATTCCGATAAACATTTGGCATTTAGCCCGGGGGGTATTTGGCCCAGAAATAACATTTGGCATTTAGCCTAAAATTTTAACATGGGTTGGAGAGTGTTTGGGGGGTAATTTGGTTTTTAGCCCAGGTTTGAAGATGGTCTAAAGGAGTGCTTGGATGGAAAGGAGTTGGATTTGAAAAAATGATGTGACAAAATGGCAAGCACGCTGGCATGCTGATAAAGATGTCTGGATTTTTGGATGTTTAGGGTTTTCAATTTTAGATTCTTCCATACAACCGTACATATTGTTCTATATTATATATTGTAATTTTCTTATAGTCCTCAAGAAGATCAAGTGGTGATGATCATGTAACTGAGTGCTATAGGAAGAGAGAAAATATCTCTCGGAATAACTAAGCTTTGGTGGTGGGATAGTCAGTATGGCAATCACTTTTACATATAAAGAGTTCATGCACATTGAAAGTTATACTTAGGTATGCTGGGATGGTACCTAAATAAAGTAAAATCCGTTCTTTTGTGAGATTATATGACCATTTAAATAATCATACTGCCTTATTAAAGTTTTTGTTCCATAAGCTGTCGTATTGTGAAATATTAAAGTAAAGTAATTGGGTATTGTGGGAGTGTCATTGTCCAATCTATGTGCTATTTGGCACATGACAAGCAGATAGTACTCAGAAAAATGCATAAAAGGCCATAACTGCTCTAAAGAAGACATGCTAAATCCAAATTATCTGTCTCTCATTCCTGTTGTCATGTGGTCCTTGAGGAACAACAAATGATGTGTATAAAGATTATAAAAATAAAGCTTTAAAGTAGGTTATAAAGAATGGTTTATAACTGGTGTAATTCTATTAACTAGAAGGAATTCTATCGGATTTAGAAGTTTTTTTTTTTTTTTTGGGTATTATTTGTAGGTAAGTAAAATTTATCATAATTAGTATAAATAAACATACAAAGCATAAACAATTACATCCAAAATTCCTCAAGCCGTTCTCTCTTTCTCTCCTCTCTAGCCGACCACTCTCTCTATCTCTCCGAGTAGTTAGTTTTGCAACAAGATTTACCCATCAAATCTCTCTTCTATCTTCACCAAAAAAATAATATATCTGTCTTCTATAGCCGGCCACTCTCTCTCTCTCCCCCAATAGTTAGTTTTACAACAAGATTTACCCAACAATTAAAATCGTTGTGAGAAATGTTGTATTGCTTTTTTGTAGAGTGAAATTGTTTATAGGTATAAGAATACAAGTCACATAGTATATTATTTCATGTGTTGTAATAAAAATAGACAATAATGTTGATATGCTATACTTCTTGAGTATATTAATAAAAAAAAACAAATTTATGTGTTATAATTTGAGTGAAATAATAAAACTACGTGATCGTATGAATAGAACAAAAATTGCTCGTTTCCACAATAGCAACCTTCAAACATTGCCACGTGGATAACCCAGAAAATAAAATATTAGTTACAATGGAATATTATCTTTGTTTGAATATAGGGCAGCCCACATGGTTCAATAAGTAATATTGCTGAATCAAAGCAAAAAAGCAACCTTCTATGTCTTGCCAAATGCTATTTGCTGACAATTGCGTCATGGGCATATCATATCTAATAAATTTCTCACATTTCTTACATAGAAAGGGAAAAAAACTTGTCATAGTTTCAAAAAGAGGAGAGGAGATGCCAAAACAAATATAGACAAAGTTTTAATAGGTATATCGAAGCTGTTTATTTCTTATTCATACGTTAATGTCTGATATTTAGATTGATACTGATTTCTCACTTAGATTTAAAGATACAATCATCCAACACTTTTGAAAGTTCAAACATGAAACATAAGTTTGTAGAATCTCTTAATACCCTAAAAGAAGCAATCATGTCTAGAATTAGGTCAAAAATTGGAAAAGAAAATTTATGAAAATAGGAGTCGAGCGAAGATAAGGCGCAACTTGATCTTAAAGTATAACGAGTCGGTTGATCGGCCATGGAAGTTAGATGAAATTCAAAACATTAACGTTCAGACAAAGAAAATTATTGTATATCAAGAATTATCTCAATAGTTTAGAGATGAGATTTAAATTCGATAGTTTAGAGGGGAGACCACTATAAGCTGAGCTATACCTAGACCTGTAAACGAGTTGGGTTTATCAGGTTTGGATCGGGTTCAATCTGACCCGTTAAGTTAACGGGTCATCCATTAACAATTATTTAACAGGTGACCCATTAACAATTTTTTTTTTATAGAGTTTATTTTTTATTGTTAAGACTTTGCAGAAATTACTAAAACATTATCAACTAAATGGTGCTAACGGGTTGACCCAAAGTGACTCATTATTTAACGGGTTCATCTGTTAGCGACCCGATCCATTAAGCATTTACTCAAATACTAATATTAACATATCGGGTCGGGTAGGACTAACAGGTCGGGTCCAAAATTTCAAGTCTAGCTATACCTATATAGATTCGGGCTCATTCATAATATGTTAATCACCCATCTAATTTTAGCCCTAATCTGACATTGGGACCCTCAAAGCGGCGTGCCGTTTGTGTCAGTCAAGACAACGACAACCAGTGACACTGAGTCAGTTTCCCTCGGTCAGCACACAGCCTAGAAAGCGAGGGAAAAATGGCAGCGGCGTCGTTTAGGTGGCTACTGCAGCTGCACAAGGACGTGCCAAAAGCCGCTCGGTTTTACGCCGAAGGGTTGGACTTCACCGTCAATGTCTGCACTCTTCGATGGGCGGAGCTCCAGTCCGGCCCGCTCAAGCTTTCCCTCATGCAATCCCCCAAGTAAATTCCTCTCTCCCTTCTCCGAGACTGGGTGCTCGATGCACACCAGGTGTTTGATGATTTGTCTAAACCAGATGCTTACACGTTCTTTGCCGCAAATGTTACCGTTCGTTCGTGTTTTTCGTAAAAAGGGTATAGTTGAAAGAGACCCAACTCAACGTAAAACATCAAAATTTCTTGGTTTTTTTTTTTTTTTTTTTTTTAATTTTGTATTTATTTTATGGTTCATGCTAGTTTTGGTAATGTGGCACAGTAATTGGATTTGAGCTTTGCGTTTGGAAGGAAATGGCATCTGCTAATGATGAATGTTTGACAGGGATCATGTGATGCAGAGCGGAAACTCTTCACTTTTGTCCTTCACGGTGCCAGACATTAATCAAACGGTGACCAAGTTGATGGCGTTGGGAGCTGAACTCGATGGCCCTATCAAATATGAAGTTCACGGCAAGGTGATGACTAAATTTCTGAACGAAACCATTGCGATCATTTATTCTTCTATCATCGCTAGTCGGTACCCTGGATGCTGAGATTTTAATACGATTACATTACAGGTTGCAGCCATGCGATGTATTGACGGGCACATGCTAGGCCTCTATGAACCTGCTTAGGAGTTTCAGAAGCAAACCCCTTGAAAAATAGGGTGCCTGAAGGGGATGTGAGGAATCTCGGGCCAATCTTCCCCTCTCTCTGTAATCGTCCTTGTAGCGGAGGAGATTGCTCCAACTCTACGATGCTTCACTTAAATTTTAGCAAACTCCTATCATTTGTATAAAAGTTGATTCATTGAAATGTTTGCCCGGTGTCTCAGTACTGGCACTGTTGAGCAGTTCATGAGAATGCGCCAGGTGGTGAGACGACGAGGATATTATAGGCAAAGCGGAAGTCAATTAGAATGTAAGAAGCTGTCAAAGTCTAAAATGGCGTGAATTAAAACGATGACACAATTTAGATAGATCAAGGCAGCAAGATACAGAATTCCAGTCGGAATGAGCAGGTGAAACTCAAATATACAAATTGCCGAAATCGAATATGGTCCTATTGTACTCTACTGCTAAACAACCAGAGCTATATTCCTGCACCACTTTTGGCTATGGCTTTGTACAAATCCAGATGTTCCGACTGGTGTAGCATTACGAAGAGTTCCCCTCGCATATTTCCCGAAGAGTTTGGGGCAAATTCAACACTATTTCTGCGTATGCTGGAGTGGGATCACAAAACAAATACGAAAAACTAACAATAAGAAAATGTAGATGCTCACAAAGCATGCACATGAACTGTTCGGTAAATTGTCTACGATCCATAAATCTTGTTTGTAAGTTTCCATAGAAAATTAGTACCTTACTGCCATTAGCAACAAAGTTGCAGCGGGTTTGTTTTTTTATATTTCAAATGTAATCCAAGACCAAAAACTTTATCAGAGCTTGCCAAGTATCATCAGATAGGTTGAGGGAAATGTTCATCGAAATTTTAAACATCATTTATATTGGCAGAGCAGTAAGCAAGTGAAAAAGTCATCAACCAGAAAGAATACCTTCGGGTAAGCTCTTATTTCGCAAAGCATCCTCTGCATAGAAGAGGGTGGTTGGACCTTCCAATGTTCCGTTTTCCTTTTTGTTCATGGATGATATATTTAGACTGCTTTTTCTGGGTTGACACACTGGCCATGCTACCACACTGACATGAGTTGGAAGCACAGAAACAAGCTCTGCATATTTAAGCTTCACAACCACCTTGCTGCAAACAGAAAATCACATTCTTCAGGATGATGGAAACACATTTACTCGCGATGATGTATACATAACCATGCCTGCTACCAAGATGGCACTCAACCACACGTAAACTAATAATTGATTCGATTATATCATGGGATAATGGATATATAAAGCAAAAGCTACCATCAACTACTTTTGTCTTGTCAAAAGAATACATAGAAGTGAACAAATTTATCATTGTCCTACTCAAGACAAAGCTATATTAAGTGCCAGACAGACCAAGATATGTTAACTCAGATGCGTCAGTAACAAATTACCCAGCTCATACAAGTACTCTAAAAGGGACTGGCAATGAATATGAATACGCTGACATATCATTACGAATGTGTTTAGCACATCAAGATATTATTTCATTGATGCTTCAAAATCCAAATACACAGTATAATGCAGGGGAACAAAGCACCAACCAATCAAAATCAAGTTTTGAAAAGACGATTAAGCTGTAGGGAAGGGTAAAATGAATTTCTTTGATCTGATTCCCATATAACTCCTTGACAAGCCTAACCTGCATGACAATCAGTGAAGTTAAGAGTAGTAAACAATTAAATAAATAGGTGTAATGGAACAAAGCTATAGTGTCCAACCCACCCACCCCTCAATCCCACGTCTCTAATTTGCACATCTCATCCAGCATATGTTTATCTCTTCAATATTTGGTAACAAGGCAGGGAAACCCACCCTTCACCCTCCTCTAACTAACTATTTTTGCATATTCTAATAATTACAAATTTTAGTTTACATAAGCCAACAGCATACCTGTTCCCTTCTGTCCACATAAGCCTGTAACATCTCTCCAATGTAATCTATAAATTTCTGAAAGCACATCATCAACGACAAATAATCAGACCAGGGGCACAATATTGAGTCAGCAAGGCTAATGCACAAACCCAATCATACCATAGCATTGGAGGAAAGAAGATCATTTTCTGCTTCTCGTATTGGCAAGAAGTACGGAATGGTGTGTTCGAGGACTGTCATCTTCTCAAGAAATGACTTGCTCTCAAGCACACAATGGTATAGGTCACAAGGTTCTCCTGCGTCATTGCAGATGCAGATGAGTTAGCATCCCCACCGCTAAAGGCCCAAGTGTTGAATGTGTTACAACCTTATAGCACATATTTTTTTCCCAAAAGTAGAGTAATTTTCTATAACCATCTTGATGAATGTGTTACAACCTTATTGGAGGTAGATCTAACTGTTACACCCCAATCTTTTATCAACTATTACCTTCAGTTTGCTTATGGAATATTTTACACCGCAGAACAGTGATCTCAGATAGAAAAATGACATGATACCATAGTAGACACTGAAAATATTAACTAATTGAAAATAAATTACTTCGCAGCATACCTGCATAAGATGTCTCATACAGTATGCCAATTCTTGCCCCTTCCAAACAGCAAATCACCTGTCCACATATTAAACCCATATTCAGGAAACTTCTCACAAAAACAATACTCAATAAGTTTATGAAATAAAGATTACCGTATGTGTATGCTATATCTAATATATAAACTCTACAACTAGGGTATAACTTATAACCAAATCACCATGAATCCTGGCATTAATGTTTGTATTTATGTTCACTCCCAATTAGAAATTACATCTACAATTATTAAATTATCAGGAACCAATAGACAACAATGCACAGTTATTCTACGACCAGAAAGGCTTCTTTGCTGGCATAGGGACAATCCTCCAGTTACTGATTGAAACAAACTTCTCAAAATTACCTTATTTCCGATTTTATACGTAATTTTTTCTTGACCAGGCAACATGTTTACGTCTCCCTCCATTGCCTTTCTTTCAGCCTCCATGTGAACCTGATTAAAGTCTAGACCAATTAGATTAGGCAATTTTTCACATTTACTATGAAAAATGAAACACAGGAAAACGAGATATCAATTCCATCACCAAATTCTAACATCAAAAGTTTAGGGAAGCCACAGTAAATCTCAATCACTTTAAAGTATTGAATGGAACTGTACCCGCTCTCTTATTGTTGCTAGTAGTCCATCGTTCCATTGTTCACCATCCAAATAAGTCTCTGCAACAAAGGATATATTTCAATTCTTACTCAAGCCAAAAGATAAACCAAAGTTTTCACACAAGTCAACCCAAACAATACACAACTCCTTAATGAATAGGAAAACTTGGTAAAAAAAAAATCAGAATATTCGATGAGTTATATTGTTTAAATCAAGCTTATTATCACAGGTGAGCCATCAAGAACCATGACTTTGAGCAATACAATAATTCCTAAACAGGTGAGCCATCAAGACAGCACACTAATTTGTCCCTTGTGGGACTGGGGCCATAATAGTCTTCCCCTTCAGTTGCTGGTATCCTCATCAAGAGAAGGTTCAATCACACACTTCGCCACGACAGGCTTTTGGTCAACTAAAATACCAACCCGATAGTGGTTGGGTTCCTTAGACCTGTATATACCAAAGATGACCACAGTGCACAAATGATGTGGGACTTGAGGTATCACACCACATATGTGCTCTCCTCCAACAGC
The DNA here is from genome assembly GCF_042453785.1 of Malus domestica. NCBI lineage: Eukaryota > Viridiplantae > Streptophyta > Magnoliopsida > Rosales > Rosaceae > Malus > Malus domestica. Next base: position 7,616,917 of record NC_091675.1, on the reverse strand, counting down.
ATTTAGGAACATGGGAAGGAAAGAATGAGTAACTTGACATAATGCAAAGCTAGATACTATTGATTCCAATTACATTTGAAATGAAGCATTAAACATAACACTTTTTAAAGATACCTTGAGTTTGTATAGCCCGTGCAGCTTCAAATTCCTTCTGTAGACGCTCATAAATTATCTTGTCGGCATCCCTGTTAAAACAATAGAATCATTAATAAATTAGTAGTAGTAATATACACGTCCACCAATAATTACGATTCTATCTCTAACTGGAATAATGATGAACAAGGGCGCCTTTTTCTTTGGAGGCAGTAAGGCACACACATAGAATCGTCATCAAATTCTTCGCCTATTTTATTAAGGCTTATATCCACACTTCATAAAGAAATAAACATAGACAGGGGCATGTGCCAAGTATTTTTTTCACTGGCGTATTTTATATGTAAGCATGTATATACGCATGCGTGTGTCTGCAATATATGTATGCACAATTGCACATATATGCTTACACATACAAGATAAATACTACTAAAGTTACTTTCAAACAGCTTAGACAACTCTTTGCTACAAAGTCAGCTAAGACATCTTTAACATTTAATCGCAAGAAGCCCGACAACCATAGTGCGGGTTTATTTTATTATAATTAAATTTCTTTTGAATATTAACATAAAATTGCATTACTGATTCCAGAATCCCGAAGTAGCTGATTGTCCCAAATTCACAAAAATCACAGGAGACTATCAGGTTATTCAAAAACTTGTTAGTCTTTTTCGAAAAATATTTGGAATTTCAGTGACCCACGAATCATAATCAAATTCATACTCAAAATAAAAAGATATGAAGAAATAATGCTACCCACATTTTTTAGATAATCAAAGGAACAACTGGACTTCATTTGGGTGAGGCCATAGCATCTAAAATGCCTGCAGTTATAAACATAGGCATACGATAAGAATTCTTAGTAGATTTGTTACTTCCTTCTTCCACTCTTCGATGATATTCTTTTCTCCTATTTCATTGCACAAGTAATCTCTAAATAGATTCAGTAAGTGAAACTCTAGCATGAGAAAGAAAATGAAAACAAAGGAAACAAAGTATACAAAAAGCATATATCCTTGCGCCTAGAGGAAGCATCGCCAGAAAGGCCTTAATTATTTGAAGTCACTCAAAAGAATTTTATACGAGCATTCCATAATATTTGAAAGCAATGACAGTTCCATAAAAATACACTACGATCTCACAATAACCAAAAACGACATGGTGAATAAAGACTTAACAAATTGCTCCACGAATACTTTACCTAGAAAGACGCTCCGCTAACTCGCTATGCCTTTTGAGAACATTTGTCCCTGTCAAATACAAGAAAAGCTTCAATGGCCTTCACAACAAGCAAGAATTCTTGTAAACGTTTGTCATAAAGAACAAAGACAATAAAATACGAATACGAAAAGGGTTGCTCACATCTAGCTCGTATGGCGTCTAACGAAATATCTTCCTCTTGCATATAACCCTGTTACAAAATAACACAAAAGTATAATCTTTGTGACAAATACGTACAGAGTTCCAGAGCACTGATAAGTAACAAAAATTTGACTGTGACCATCACCAAAAACACATTTCAATTAACTCAAAAATTAAAACTTGAAAATTGAAAATTCTACACTGCAAAATAACATAAATTGAGTGATAAATGATAATTAATACCATTTCTCCTGGGGCATAGGAACGTCCGCTCAGCGATTCAAACTGCTGCAGTATTTAACAGAAATTGCGAAGCAATTCGTATAAAATATGAAGAAAAAAATCGAAAAATCCAATCAATTTCTCAGCAAACATAACAATTTAAAGTAAAAATAAACGGAGAATTGCAAACGAAAGAAAAAACTGACCCTGCGAGATGGGTCTCCGAGATACGCCATCTTCCTCGATCTCCGCCTGAAATGCTCTTCTGCGTCGTCGCTGTAATCCATTCCTCACAGGAAAGAGAGAGAGGAAAGAGAGAAGAAGAAGAAGAAGATGCTCGGAATGGGTCGGACTAACCCGGAATCACAAAAATTAGGGATTTTGTAGAAAGTCGGGTAAAATTACTTGACCCGAACCCGAGCATAAAGTCAGGTAACGAACTGGGCCGCCAGGTTAAAACTTCCACGTCTTTCGCTCGCAGACGGGCCGCCAAGAAATTCACCTTATTTTCTTACCTCCGTTATAAATATTTTTTTTGTTGAAAATAAGTTTTCTTTTCTAAAAAAAATTAAACATATTTTGTTGACCTAACCAAGAAAAACAGAGAATTCTGTTTTTTTTAGATAACAAAAAGAAATAGGTACAAGATTTGGACAAATTCACAAATATTGTAAGATTAAGCTTTCGAATAACATCATATAATTTAGAAATTTTTGGTTGCATTCTAATTTTTATTTATTTATTTTATCAGATAGAACATTTAAAATTGAATTTGAAAAAGTTGTTAAAAAACTGAGGTGCTAAAATATGCGTTAGTAGTAAGTCACATAAATAATGAAATTCATGGTTAAAGAAGGTTTATTTATATTTGGACGTCATTGTTGCTCGTCATCTTGACGTTTCTTGTCACTAAATTGATCAAATATTTGTTCTTCAAAAATTATATGTCGCTCATTTTAAAAGATAAGTAACGGCCATCAATTTACGTTCCTAAATTACAAATAGTTCATATTGTACGTACATTTTTTTAAATAACTATTTTGTTTTTTGTTTTTTTAAGAATTAAAAGTTTAAATTTATACTAAAAACAAAATAATTATCAAACGAATTTTTTTTTTTTTAACAAACGATATTATCTACACTAAGAGTGATACGTGGACTTAATATTTTTCTTAATACAAACGAGAATGCTACTCTAAGCTACAATGAAGAGAGAGAATGATATGAACTCGAGATGCAATGATTTTTGTTTTGACAAACGATAGCGTTAGTAGGTTAAATAGTTAATTGTTAGAAGAGAGGAATCGGTAAAGATCGACATTACATCATGGTGCATAAGTATAATTACTTTCCGCTACTACGGCAAAACGTCATTGCCACCAAAGCAATTTACCACTCCATAGACTTAATTCTTAAAAAAAAATAAGATTTTCAAATTTAATGTAATAAAACTTCCCAAAACACAACAAATATGGTAAGTATTTTTTAAAATAAAACAAAAATACAGAAATAAGAAGGAAAAAACACCGAGAAAGAAGAGAAGGAAGAGAGAGAAAATCAAAAGAAGGAGAAAGAGAGAGAGTATCAGCAGAAGCGATCGAGCTACACAGAGCGGAAGTTCGAATAAAAATCAGCAAACACCCAAAAAATACAAAAAAAATAAAAAAGCAGTGAAGAAATTTCAAAAATAAAAAAGCCCAAGAGAGATAGAAAGCGAAAGGCAAAGTTCCGAAGTCACTGAGGTTCGATTTTTCTCTGCAATTCGTCGAAGAAGCTCGATAAGGTCAGAGTTCAATCAATCTCCCAAAACCCCTCTCTCACAAACACTCTTCCAGCTTTTCACTATTTGATTTGTCTGCTTTTTTTTTTGGCGCTTCATTGCGCTTTCTCCTTTTGTTCGAATTCGATTTTCCTGCAATTCGAGCTCTGTTTCTTCAACTTCAATACGCCGAAGTCACTGATCTCGTTCCCCCGACTTCAAATTTCGCGTCTTGAAGTTGAAAGCTTGCGAATTGGGGGAAATTAAAATCTGGGTTCGGATTGGCGGGGTGGTGTAATTCAAGTTTGCGAGGAGTTCGAACCCGAATTTTTGGTGATTCCAAGTTAGGGTTTTTTATTTGTAAAGGTTATTTTTATTAATTAAGCTTGATTGTGTATAGTTTTGTTGGGATTTAGCGAGCTTTGTTACTTGGGTTGATCTCTAGGGTTTTGGGATTGAGAAGATGGGATTTGGGTTTGCATTGTATGGCTCGTGGGTGGGGCAATTTTGGGTCTTTTGGATACAGGGTTAACCGAATTCCGGTTCTAGATTGGGGGTTTTGGGGTTTTTTTTTTATATGGTAGATAGTTTGCCTCTGTTTGTGGGCATATGCAGAGTTATGAGGATTGATTTGCAATGAAGGATATGGAGGAGTGCAAATTCTGGGTTTTCTGGAAACAGTAATAACGGTAATTTTGGCTTCTGGTGCGGTTTCGGGGGGATTAGTTGTTTCTTGTGGATGGTGTATGAATCTGTTTCTTGAGAAATGCAACCTCAGCAGTTCTCTAGAATTGATTTGGGTGATCTGAAAGCACAGATAGTGAAAAGGATTGGGGCCGAGAGGTCAAGGCGGTATTTTTATTACTTGAACAGGTTGTTGAGTCAGAAGCTGAGCAAGAAAGAATTTGACAAGTTGTGTCACCGGGTGCTCGGGAGTGAGAACTTGCCACTGCACAATCATTTCATACGGTCAGTCTTGAAGAATGCATGCCATGCCGAGACCCCACCACCAGTCCATTCACCAGTTCCTGCGAAGCCTGGGATACAAGCTGCAAACAGTTCTCCAAGTAGAGAAGATGGGCAGGAACAAAGCCTCTTTTCGCATCAAAATCAAAATGTACCCGCTTGGTCGAATGGGGCGTTGCCAGTGTCCCCACGAAAGGGTAGGTCCGGGATACGCGAATGGAAGCTAAGGGATAGGCCAAGCCCACTTGGACCAAATGGGAAGGTAGATACTGTATCACATCATCCCACTGGTGCCGATGATAATGGCGGTAAGTTTATTGTGGAAAACGGGGATGTGCATGCATTTGATCATCAGAGACCAATGCAACGTTTCCAACCAGTTGCTGAGCTACCTGGCAGTGAAAGAGATGGTGCAGTTCGGCGGCCCATAGAAAAACCGCGGATACACAGCAAAGACCAGACTGACTTAGCTGTTATTGATCAAGAGGAAGAAGGAGAACAATCAAACCGCATGAGTTTCTCAAGAAGTCCTCTACTTGCGCCACTGGGGATCCCATTCTACCCAGCCAGTGTAGGTGGGGCCCGCAAAGCTTTTCCAGTTGGTAGCAGCTGTGATTTTGTTAGTTATTATGACAGTGGGGGATTGTCCGATACGGAGACACTTAGAAGACGCATGGAGCAGATTGCTGCAGCACAGGGTCTTGGAGGTGTTTCTACAGAATGTGCCAATATGCTGAATAATGTGTTGGATGTGTACTTAAAGCGAATGATTAGATCCTGCGTTGAGTTGGTGGGAGGAAGGTCTACATCAGAGGCAAAAAAGAATGCTGCACCAAAGCAGCTGCAGCAGCAGATTCAAGGAAAGATTATCAACGGCATGTGGCCAAGCAATCATATGCATATACAGAGCAGCAGTGGGCCCGTGGAAGAGCAAAGATCTCGGTGCTCAATATCTTTGCTTGATTTTAAGGTTGCAATGGAGCTAAATCCACAGCAACTTGGAGAGGATTGGCCATTGCTGCTGGAGAAGATTTGTATGCAAGCATTTGAGGAATGAAAGATCCTTGTGAAGATAAGTTCATCCCAAAGTTGTGGTTGGGTCAGTCCGTTCTGGTTCAAAGGTCCTGAGATCACCAGTTGTTGGAGATCAATGGTTCAAATAATTGTAATCCCATTGCCAGGACGCACCGGATGGTTCCTGAGTGGGTAAAGTTCCGGGTATTGCACGGTGAAATCATCTGTTTGAGCATCAAATGTCTGTATTTTCTTGCCGCCAGGATCCATCCAGAATTATCTAACTGCAGCCATTCAAGGGTGTTTTCAAACTGAATCCCCATGTTTGGTTGTTCTGTTGTATGTTTAACATAGATGCTGCTGTATTTGCTACCGCTCCAGATCTCACGCTTTCGTGTAATTGCAGCCAATGGAAGAAATATAAGAAAATTTTGCAGGGACTGTGTTCTGTAGCTCGGTGAGAGGTACAATTGCTTGTGTAAGAGCTGCAGTATGCTCTGTATGTATTTTAGAATCTTAGAATTGATTTAAATTTCAATATCAATAACACATCGACATCAATTGAGCTGTCCTCGACGGCATTAGTTTAGCTTTAGTGTTCATAAATGACACTCAAAATATTTAACTGCCAAATTATCGTTCACTGCTCATGTGTTCTGGTTGACATCTGCGAATGCATATTTAACCTTTGATCATGCAAAACAGTTGATATATTTCTGCAAGTACGCACAGAAACACAATAATTCACATTTCTAAATCTTAATTACTGTCAAATTGATTGTAATTAGTAAGCTGTTTTATATTTCCTGTTGATGAAACGAAACATGTTTTCATATGCCCCATTTGTTCTCTTTCTTTTCCATTTCATCAGTCGTATAATCCTTGCTTACCAACATGCACTGTTTCTGTCCTCTTTTCTCCTCTTCTTTTTCAAGCTTCAACTTTGATCATCCTTTTTGTGTTAATTTCTCGTGGTAATTCTGATCGATCTCTGTAAATTAATTTTGGTATTTCCATTTTTATTTTTTATTTCATTTGCATCTATTGTTTTCTGTAATCATCTTGTAATAAAACTTACTGACCAATAACAGGACGTTTGAGGCATAGTTTTCTGCACCTTCATTGTTCTGCAATTTCTGGGAAGCTTCAGATTCATAAGTAGCACAACCTTGGTTTTAACCGTTGAATCTTGGTTATTGTATTTTTTGACCAATGACGTGACGGTTAAACCGTTTTCACTTTTCAGTTACAAACAATGAAGCAAAAGCAGAATTTCAGAAACAAAAGAAAAAAAAAAAACATTGGTTTCTTGGTTTCTTCAACATATATGATGTGGGTGTTGGGATCATTTTCGTAGGTTTCACTTGTCTTTGGAACTGTTGTCATTGGTTGTTAGGTTTGCAGTGGAAAGAAAAAGACCAGTCAGATATATGTGGCTTCATTTGACGGCACCCATGTTTACCTGAGAAAGTAGAAGCTTATGGAAACCCCTCAGTTATTGCAGTTCCACGGTGGATAAAAAGGCTCTGGATATTTTCCTGAAATAGCACCACAGGATTTTGCAAACTGCTTTCGACTTTTGGGCTGTTTCCTGGTTTTGCACCATATTTGCATTATTCGTCTTATGTTGCTTTCTCTTATGTAACATGTCTCGCACAATCTTTGTTTCTCTGGTCACATGACTACAAATAGTCTAAAGGTGCTCCGGAGAAATGGACATTTCGAGTTTTTTAACCGTTAGATTTTAGTTTTTGTGTTTTTGAACAATGATCTAATAGTTAAAAATCCAAAGTACATAATACTCCAGAGCATTATAGAAAATCTCCACTTGACTGACCATGAGATGAAAGAGACTTAAGAGTATACAACTGCGACTTGAGTTTTCTTTTCCTTTTTATTTATTGGTTATAAGTAACTTATGTGGGTTTCTAGGGTAAAAATTCAAAAATTCAAGAGTATAATGTACTTTCGAGTTCTACTATTGGACGTGTACTCAAGAATTCGAGAAAATGTAAGTTATGTAACGGGTCGATATGAGCTGCTTAAAAAGACAAGCTCATGAGCATGTGATTGAACGTACAAACGCACAAGTACAATACAGGACCAGAGAACTGTTGCCATCTCTTGGAGTTTGGAACATCAAATGTTGGCCTTACATGTGACCATTCTGGGCAGTAGCAAAGTCGCCTCATCCTTTCCAAGGGAGACCGAATCGTAGGATCTAACTTTTTCCCATGTCACTTGAACAAACACATGACAGCATCAAAATTGTTCTGTCGGACAATCTCATCAAATTACTTACTCGAATCGGAATTTTTATTCACTTTACAACCCCCTTTCAAAATTTGTCCAAGATCAGATTCCGGTGACATTCGAATGCCATGACTAACAGACGGCAGCCATCTCATCCGATAATACGCGTCGGTTTAGTAGAATGAAGTTTGAAAAACGAATGGTAAATTATCGAACTGTACTGAAAAAATGAGCTCTGTTGTAGATTATGGAGAATTCTGTAACGATCATTGCCAAAAATAGTTGGGATAACTAAAAACCCGACATCTTGAGCACCAAAACGATGCCTTGTAAACTGAAAACCGAAAAAGAAACACGTTTGAAGAAACAGCACCACTTTGTATAATTGTATGTATTCACAGTTCCACAAGTGAATGCGGATTCCGGCTGTAAGCCCAACAGGTTGGATTTATTAGTTGAATGAGATGAGACGGAAGAGAATCAATATGTACATGGAAAGGGTAAACTTTATAAAGAAGAAAGATACAATGAGGAAGTCTTTCCTCCAAATGATTTAATGACCGAATTATGTGGAGGGTGGCGACGGTGAGGGTGCTGGTGCTGGTGCTGCCGCTGCCTTGCATATTGGGCACCAATTCTTAAGCCGCAGCCACTGGTTTACGCAGACAATGTGAAAGCTATGCTCGCAGCGCAATCTTCCAACTTCATCTCCAGCCACATACTCTTCCTATGAAAAGATAGACTGATAAGTATTACTCTATATATAGAGAATTAGATTCAACTAGTACGACCCGAAACAAATCTAAAGTATATCTGATTAGATCCACACTGAATTTTATGACATGTTAAACAACATTTGGAAGCATGCTGAGCTAGTTATAACTTCTAACTTATCCAAGGAACTGCCTTGCACTAGTGTAGGTTCAGGGTGAAAACTTCGGGAGGCAACCCCTCTACGATAGCATTAAATAATCATCAGGAGCCCAATTTTCTTAAACTTAGAGGTGCTGCTACATAATTACACTTGGTTTTAAAAGAAAAAAAGATCAGAGCTATTGGAAAAGGACCTGGCAGATACTGCATTTGACATCCTCCTTCTTCCCATCGCAGCTTACAGATGCATCTTCTTGGGGTGTAGACTGATAGATACTTTTCTTAAGGCAATCGGACAATGCTTCTTCTGGCAATGCTGTGCTGACAGTACCCATCCTCTCTTCTAGAGCTAATAATTCCTGACATCCAAGTAGGTGAATACCGTAAATGAAACAGATGAAGATAAAAAAGTTAAACCTACTATAGTATTTTAAACCATGCATTAGTTGATTAGTCGAATTGATTCATTACAGAGGCACTGATCATAACAAAAGGTTCAGATGCACCCTGACCAGTTCAGAATATTATTCAAACATAAATGAACAATGAGACATACTACGGATTATTTCTCTGTGAAATGAATCGCAGTGGACAACAATAGCAAACCTCATATGTCATGTTGTCAATATCCAGTCTCAAGTCTCTGTGATGATCGTAGATGTTTAGGCCATTCAGGAACAAATTGGTCTCGAGAACAAGTATTTGCTGAAATATGAAAAAAGATCAGTTAAAGAACAAAAATTCAATCATGCAAACACAAAAATCTATAATAAGTTAATAACTACCTCAAATGATAGCTCTTCATCGTGCTCAATTCTCTCGAGTGCTAGCAATACCTGCACAATTGTTTGAGATAAACAGATTAAGAAATGAAGGCACAACTACGTAAATTCTTTAGTGCTCCTTCCCATACAAGGCAACACGTTGTAAGACCACACAAATGTTCGTCAAAATTTCATATAATACCTCCGCTATCCCATCCATGTTGTAGCGTCGCAGTCCATCCTGATTCATTAGAGAGCGGGAAGACCCGACATCTGAAGCACCAGCTCGCAGAATGCCATGTAAAGTACCACTGCTACTACCTGGCCGGCTATAAGAATTCTGCCGAATTAAAGGAACTTCAGCAGATAACTGTTGTGATGAACTAGAAGCATTTGAGTTGATAGACATTTCAGGTTGAGATGTATGTGGGCCAACTGCAGAGAATCCATTGGATGACGAGTTGTTTCCACTTCCTTGATTAGGAAGCAGCCTTCCCCTCGAGTGACCAGTGACAGTTCTCCGAGTCCTAACTGATGCAACACCATTGTTATCCCTGTTAGAAGGCATATTTCTAGCTCTTCTTGAATCAGCAGAAATTGAGATGCCATGGCTAGAATTGGAATTTTGTGCTGACGATGACCCATTCATCTTCTTCCCCTTAGCAGCAGAACTACTTTCTCCTTCGGAAGTTCTTTTCTTTATGGTCTCTCTCTGACCAAGGCTTGAATCTGATGATGCACAACTGGACGGGACAACGTCAGATACTGAACTGCATCTTAGACTTCTTAAACCATTCCTGGCTGTGCTAGCCCGTGTCTGGATGGTGCCTTTAGGTCCCATAGAAACATTAGAACCCACTATCGAATCTTGGCTGCGCAATCCAGATCTCTGATTAAAACTCCTTCGAGACCTTGTATTTGATTCTACACGGGAGCTTCCAACTTCCATCAAGGTGATTTCACTAGACACAGAATTTTTAGATTCAAGGTGCAACCCTCTTTGAATTTTTCCAGGTGGCGGAGCGATTTCTGAAACTTCTGGATCATCCTGAACACTACTGGTTTCAGATGAATCAGTATCCAAATTAGAAGATAGCTTTTTATAAGGTTCTGAAATGGAGTTTCTTGTGTTGCCAACACCAACGCAAGACCTCGAGGAACTTCCAATTATCTCTTTCCCGCTTGACGAAGAGCGAAATGCTGGCCTTGACGGTTTGGCCTTTTCAACTTGAGCACTTTTCACAGAGTTCAATCTTCCACTGCATCCCAGTCGGCTACAGAGCTGAGCATTGCGGTGTCTATTGGGGGTTTCCCTCAAACCAAGACCAGATCCCTTTTTAGAGATGAGCCCATTCTCAGCTCTTTTACCCGAAAACTCATCCATGTATGTTGGTCGTATGTTTCAATTCTGTAACAACAGTAACAAAAAAATTTAAGATCATTGATACCATTTTACAAGTAAAATTACATCAATTTCCAAGTTCCATGAAGAATTTTAGTGATAGACAATCTAGATCTAGATGGTGAAGTATCATACGGTAGTCAAAGAAACTTTGGTGCTCAAAATTGGCAATTTTTTTGGTAGGGGGAAAAACAAGGAAACAAAATTGCAGACATTTCAAAACTAATAATCCTAAGAAAACTGTAACGGACAGGTATAAACAAAACAAAATATGTTTCATATGTTACATTTGCAAACACTATGTCACATATGTAGGCAAAACTACACACAAAAATGTTAACGGAGAAATGAGTCACTCATTCGTTGCGGAAAGTAACAAGAATCCAATGTAAACCAAAAAGTTACGAAGAATCCAACAAAACTTCGTGGCTGCAAAACTTGGAATCTGATTAAGGTTCTCACTTCAACTATCCATTAAGGTTTAAATTTCCAGATCTTTTGATGACAAAGTAAGCTGGAGGCCAGAAATACTGATGCATTTCCTCTGCTGGAAGTAATAGTCCCCACAAACAAGTTTCCTAGTCAGAGGCACGGAATCCTTATTCTACTATAAAGGATAAGCCCTTCTTTCACCTTTAAAAATTCGACAGCGGCTGAGATGCCATTGACATTATAAGAGAATTTTCTTACTTTACCATAACCGTTTCGTTGATTATTCCATCATACACGATTAAAACTGTCCTCGACAAACTATTTTGGAATTCATTATCTGTACTCATGTCTACTCTATAAAAATGCATAAACGTCATGACCATTATCAACCATTTTGTATCCTACCTCCAAACTACATCACAAAAACTCCAGAACTCAGAGCACTAGCAATCCATGAAACATCGAAACAAGCATAATTTCTATGCAGAAAACAGAATAACAATTAGACAAAGAAAATACATATAACATGCAACAAAACAGATGATTAGAAGCCCAAACACGCAGGATTAAGCATTAAAAGGCAACAATAAGCAAATTAAGACCTCTGTTGGGATTAGCTATGTCATTGATGATACAAAGAGAAATCCGATGTTTTTTGTTTTCCTGTGAAAGAGAACCCAAAAACCCAGAATTTTGATTGTGTCAAAACATAAAAAGGAAGAAAAGCAAGGAGTAAAAAAAGGACTCCAGATGGCCACATGCCCCATAATATCATCCCAAAAAAGTGGCCACAAACCCCTTTTTTTCTTGAATTATTCTCCACACAATGATCCTATTTTCTATTTTGATCAAAGACTCCCTCCCCGTGTTTTCAGGACTTGAAAAAAGAGAGGAAAAAGCTGAATATTTTAGAAAATAAAAACCAGTAAAAAGGAGGGGAAAGTTTATCATCATTTCTCCTCCATATATATTCCAACAAACCCAACAGAAATTTTCACTTTTGGACTTGAAAAGTGCTTATTTTTATTGGTAAGGAAGATAACTCAGTTGAAAAAAATGATCAGAATTCAGAACTCCTCACCAAAAATTATATATTTAAAAATAATGAAAAAGTTTGGAGAAAAAAGGAAGAAGATGATGATGAAGAAGCAAACGCAGCAGCTACCCAAACCAGAAACGATAACCAGAGATAAAACCCAGATGGAATTTTTTTTTTTTTAAAGCTGAAGAAAACCCAATACAATTCAACAATCGTTGAATTTAGATAGGAGTTAAAATTTACCTATTTCTTTCTCCTCCTTGTTCTCCTTGTTCTTCTTCTTCCTTCCAATACCCAGAAGCCAACAGTTGGAGCTTTTTAAAACTCTAGAGAGAGAAAGGAAAGATGGCTTTTCCTTTAAGAGTGAGAGAGAGAGAGAGAGAGAGAGAGAGAGGCGAAAAGGCCCGTGTGAAGGGAATGATTCAAGGCTTAAAGAGAAGTCCTTGAAATATTGGACTTTCATTTTTTTTTTTTTTTTTATTTAATTTTTAACAATTTTGGAGTTTATTTCTTTCCTGCTTTGGAAGCTTAATTCGAACAAACAAGCAACAGCCAAAGTGTTGTGCCGTCCGAATGAGAAAATGAGCTCGGAGAATTTTGAGCCGTTGTATCACATAAAGAGTCGATGATCGACGGCTGTGGAGGCATGTGACGACATGGTCAAATATTGGTTTACCATGTCACCCCTCACCGGCCCCCGCACCAACTTCGCCACCTCAGCCGCCGTCCAACCTCAAATTATAGTTTTTTTTTTAAATAATTAAAACTAGGACTGTTTTTATTTAATTAACTTTTTTTAGGGCCAAGTAAATTACAATCCGCCTTGAGATTGAAGACTTGATGAAGTGGGTCTCTTTCACTTTGCTTATCAGATTCAGATAGATGGATTTTGAAGTGTGTGAATAAGTGAGTCAACTTATGTGGATGAAAACTACATATTCATACAAAAATACACTATTTATCCATACATATCTAATACGCATTCATAAATCTATATTCTAATAGTAAAGAATACTAACTCGTCAGCGATTGAACGATAGTGTACATATAACTTCATGTTACGTCAAAATAAATAAGAGCGCAATTAAAAATAAGTATAAGCAGTTTAGATTAAATTTGCCCTAAGAATAGAAACACCATAAACAAACTATTGAGAACAAGTTTTAAGTCTTAGTTAGAACTCATTTCGAACTGCTTTTAAAATGGTTGAAATCGTTTTTTTTTTTGTGAAAATATTTTTGGAACCAATCCTTAGTAAAAATGCAAAAGTGAATATTGGAAAAGCACTTGAAATGCTTCCTATAAGAAACACATAATTGGTACTTCTTGCAGGAAGCACTTGAAGTGCTTTTGGAACCTATAAACATTTTTATCTAAAATACATAGTAATCAAAGAAATTAAACATTTTTCCTAGTAAATAAAATATTTTAACTAGGAGTATTACTCAAATATAGTAACATATAAATAAAAAATTATACGCAAGTTACTTTTTATATTACAAAAGATGTTACTACTTTAAGCTATGGTAATGAGCTACTTAGATTCATATTCACTTCTAAATGTGAGGTTATATTTGAATCTCGTTAACGACGAGTTCAATATCAAACTATATTACATGTTCATTGAGTGACTTAATTCAAACTCTCACATTTTAATATAAATATATCGTTATACATAAGTTACACTAAAAAGAGAAGAAAATGCCTCAACACAAAACATAGTGAGTTCATGGAAAAACTCTAACCACTAATTTTATTCAGAAAAACTGGATTGGATGTTTTGTGCATTTTTATTTGCTACTCAACTCATTCATTAGAAATTATTTTTTAGAAGAAGAGAAGGATAATCAAAATTAAAAAATAAATAAAAAGAAAAGAGGATTTGAGTACACAAGTTTTTTATCCACAAAAACAAAACCCTTGAATTTGGCAGAGGATCGAATCCACAGAATCTTGAAACTTGAAAGGGAAGGAATTTGGTAAAGGATCGAATCCACAGAAACTTGAAACTTGAAAGGGCAGGAATTTGGTGATCACGACGTCGTTTATATTGGTGGATCCACACTCATCACTTTTTCGACCCCCAATTATATATTTCTTTACTTTTTTTTTTTTCTCTACATTTTAAAGGATATTTGGCAATTCCACGAAAATACTTTTTCAAAGAAACTCTTTTTATGCAATTTTAAAATTTTATTTTGACGAAAGAAAGATAAATTGAATAATGTACACCAAATTAATTTGAATTATAATTATAGGAATTCAAAGTTGACAACTTGGCTAAGCGTATTTGAATGCAATTTCAAATTTTCATTTCAAGGCTTTTGGTTATTTTGGAGAGATTTTTCAAACGTGATCATGCGTTGTAGTTTAAGTGAAATAGTGACATTATGTGATTTTATTCTCAGTATATTGAAAGATTGCTTCAAAATGAGACATATAAGTCATTTTATTCATCTATATTATAACACGTGCAATGATACATCACGTGACAAGTGTTCATGTTGTTACACATAAAAACTTCTTGTTATTTTGAAAAATCAGAGCACATAAATTGAAGCATCTTGTTTGTAAACTCATTGTGTATATGATTGTGATGTTTTGCTTGCACATCTTTCGTGTGTTTAATTTCCTTTTGTATTTTTCTCTCATCCATCGCAATAATAATAGGAGGTGGATTGTCTGCCCTCCCATTTCCATATTTTCTCATCCCCTCCTGTTTTGTGTGGTTACGGTTATGCCACGTCAACATTTTATATTCCTATTACTTTTTGTTTTATTATTTTTATAAAAAAATCAATATAAAATATTAATATGGCTTAATGGTAACCACACAAACAGGAGGAGATGAGAAGAATATGGAAATAGAAAGACAAACAATCCACCTCCATAATAATAATCAATTACGCAACGAAGAGGATGAAGTTAGGTTGCCCTAATCAAATAAATACACGTAGTGTGTCTCCATCTTAATTTGTTATACAAGCAGATCTGTTTAACGTACGTCTTTATTGCAACATTACGCTTGTAATTTGTTTTTTATGAATATTTTATGCATGGCCTGCACGAAATGAGTTAAATCAACAAACCTTTTTAAAATTTTATTTTAAAAGAAAAGTTTAATAAAGGTAAATTTTACGTGACATTGCAGTCATTAACTTTGAAAATCTGTTAACTTGTTATTAAATCTGAAATTGTCTTCTTAATTTTATTGAGACTCTCGTATTTGAGATATATATTGGCTTGGAAGATCATAATTTGTTCGTAAACTTCAATCTTTTATATAGTTTGTAGGATATAAATGATTGTGGTACAATTTTAAAAATATTTATCATATCAAGAAACTTTATATTTTTATTAACTTTTGTTGTAACCTATAGCATTGCGCGGACATCCTTGCTAGTATGTCGCTCAACACCAATTTTAGTGGTATGAATTCCACATTGTGGCCGTGGAGAACTGGGCTCAAACCCCAGCAGCCACATTTCCAATAATTCATTTTCAATTTTATCTCTTGGTCCTTCTAAGAAATCACAAAGCTTGGATTTCCTTTTTTTTAATAATTTTTAAAAAAATCATTATTTTTTAATTTACATACCAAAACGAACCTCAAATTTTAATAGTTAATTAATTTGCCATGTGTAGCATTACTACCTGTGAGGCTGTGATGTAACTTTATGTTCCTCCTATTGTTTTTTAGCGACTAAATTAAATTAAATATGCTTAAAAGTTAAAAACCATAATATTACGAGTTGATGATTTTTTTTTCTCTTGTTGGAAAGAGTTGATCACTTATTTATTTAGTTAATTTAAGTAAGGACAATTAATGGCCTGCAGAAGAAAAGCAGGATGTGCCCCAAATGGACTACATGAGAGCAATTGCCATATATTATAGTTTAAATAATAAGAAAAAGCATGCTGTTCAAAAAAAAAAAAAATAAGAAAAAGCATTAGGGTTTAGACTTTAAAACATAATGAACACAGCAGGGACTAAAGCTTTATTCCACAAGATAATATAGGGCCACATCAATATTTTTTATATGTTGCTTTTCTTGTTGGGGTTTTATTTTTATTTTATTTACATTTTGCTAGGTGGTGATCTGATTAATTATTTAATGGACCTAATATTCTTTGGTTTTTATAATATTTGTGCACGTACGTAATAAACTTTGTTTAGGTTTGGAACCGATAATGATTCAACAGCACACTCTTGTCCAAATTATAAGCAGAGCAAAATTAAATTTATGGAAACCACTTTTCTACGTTCGAACTACTTCGACTTCTCATCTAACCCCCACACAAACAACTGATATACAAAGCAACTGCTAACAACTTACACAATTATATAATTGTAATCAAAATTAGATGAAAATTGCTCCTAGGTTAATGTATTATATGATGAGGTTTTAGGGTTTTGTCTAGTATGAGATGGATTTTGCAAGAGAATTGCGCTGTTTGAGTGAACATTCGATCATAATAATATAGCAAGTTGATGTGACAATCACATCTCACAACTATATATTACACAAGATTTGTCTCATAATTGGAAAATCACTTATTAATAAAGATAATATAAATTGATTTTAAAGATCAACCATCGAAAATGAACCACTAACTATTTCCCATGTTCGTTGTCAAGCTAATGATTTGGCCCAACGCCTTGCAAAATTTGATCTATGCGATATTGTCACTCGGTCTTGGTTCGAGGAACCTCTTGACTTTCGGATGGATCTCTTTGTAATAGATTGTTAAGGTTGAGTTGTGGGTGCTACTTCCGCCCTTTTGTGCTTGTATTGTGATATCAAACCTTTATTCATTTTGATGAAATCTATCATTGCGTTTCCAAAGAAAAAAGAAGAAGTTATTTTGACAAAAAAAAACTATTGATTTGGTTACAAATTTTCTTTCAATGTAGAAAGGTCCCAATTTTATTTTTCATCTAAACTAAATATTAATAAAATACTGTTTGTCAACCAAAAACTAATAAAATTACTATTATGCCTTCTAATACAAAACTGAAAGAAGATATTATAAAAGAAAACAATGTGGACGTTAAAGTAATTTTGTACAAATTTTTTTTTACTGATTTTTTTTAAACCTCACAGCTATATCACTTTATCAATACCCTCTCAACTCATTCTCTCTCTCTTTTCTTACTGCCAACCCTTATTTTTCTTGGGATGTCTGCCAAACTGTTAAAAATAAATAACTCCTCTCATAAAAAAATTAAAAAACAAATATTTAAAAATATATATTTTTCAACACAGAGAGTATGTGACCTTTGCTTGTTCTCAATTAAGAAAACCATTGAAAGGGCGATCCAGATTAAAATTGTTGTTGTACGTTAGATGAGAATAAATATTAATGACCTTTCCTTTTTTCAGAAACAATAATATATTGCACGAACTGTATTCAATTTGTTGTCATCCATCGATGATGAAGCTGGCCTTTCCACATGTTTTGTGAACGAATTGGTGGAGATATCATTAGTGCCATTCTTGCACACGTTTAGATTTTGGTTGATCACGTCTTTTACAGCATCCACTCATTATTTCAGATTATGAGCAAAATAATGCGGGCACATAGACTGTTCTGACATCGTATGGATCGTTCTGACATTGTTTTTATCTTTCCCTGTGATTTTTAGATCACAATTTCTGTAATTGTTTTAAGGATTTTTTGGTGTTTATCTCTTTAATTTTAACTAATACTCAACGGAAAATTAGAAGTTGATTGATTGTAAATTGAAATTATTTTGATTGATTTTGGCCATGACTTTTTAACTTAATTTGACCTGATACTGACTCATCAACGTTTTTATATATTTGACAGTATTGTGCATATAATGTATACAAATTTCGCATTCAAAAGTTCTGATTAATTCGACAAGGTGAGCTAGCTCTATTAGGATATGAGCATCGAACTCAATATTAATATGTATATTAATACAAACCCGCGTTTAATATTGGGTTTAAGAACTAACATATGGTTGATCCACAATATGGATACCCAACTCGATATGGATACTTTATTTTTCTTCGTTATCAATGGGGAATATTTGATAGAGAGATTTGAACTTGAAATCTTATAACTTGACTAAGAGCTAACTGGTAAATCAAAGGGGTCGTGTACTACCTTTTTTTTTTCTTTCTAGAAAACCTCGACGGTACAAGGAAAATTTTATTGATATCGAATAAAGGGTGCACCTAATCAAGGGTACATATACCTAATCTCTCATAATACAAGAAAAATGATATATAAAAAAAAACACATGAAAAGAAGGGGGGATATAAACCTTACCCTTCTAGAAAAAGAAATAAAAAACAAAGATACAAGGAAAAGAGGGGGGACATGAAACTTAACTCCTCTAAAGCCGAATCTAAAGATCTAAACTTGCAAAACAAAACAAGCACCATCACAAGGTTAAGAAAGAAAAAAAAGTGAGATAAACATGTAAGCCGATGTGCACATTAATTTGAGAAGCAGAAGCCAGGAAAGCTAACATAGTCTGAAAATAAAGCAGTACGAACCGCTACCATAGGAGAATCATGCCATACTAAAGTTGGAGAAGACAAGTTCATGTTAGAAAAATTAAGATTGTCGAGAGAGTTTTTATTGTATGAAACAACAGAAGAAACTTCCACCAACAAAAGTTGAACTCATGATCTTCGCTAACAAAGTAAAAACTAAACGCTATTAAGACGAAATGATCGTTTACAAAGCGGGGTTTTGTATGCCCGGACAATTTATTTTGAGCTAGAAACCCTACTACAGTTTTCTTTATAGAAACACTAAACTAGATTAACGTCCACATTTAACATCTTCTGTTACGTTAATACCAAGAAAATCATATTGTAATTATCAACTAAATTATTAGTTATGAAACAAAGAAAAGGTCAACTTCTGCCACATGTCTCGAATAATATTATTCGATCTAATAAAAACAAAAATTAGAATGTTTAGATGGTTTGATTTCATGGCCTCCATCTAACCCTGATTAGCACCACCACCACCACCGCTCCACCATCCAGTTTTGAGTTGTGCGCACGTAATTTTCGCTTCTTTTTATTTCTCTTCCAATCAATCTCTTTCTCTTCCTTCATATATTCATCACCTTCCACACCATTTTCTCATTTTCTGTAATTTTCTTATAAATTACGTACCTTTGGATTGGTTTACCCTTCCTTCAACTTTGGATTCAATCAAGGTACGTTATTCTTTTTGTTCCTACAAATTTACTCTTTCCGATCATGATCATATATTCCTTACGCCATATGCTTTCCTTTTGTTTTTGCTTGCAATCTTGGTTTTTAGATAGTGGAAGAATTTTTGTGAATGTTGACTATAATATGTTTTCAATTGTCAATGTTGTATTTGTTTGGTAACTAGGGTTGAGCATGGTTTGGGTTGGCCAGATTCGGACGGTGAATCCATTTTATCGATAAGCCAGCTTGTTTGGTAATTAGGGTTGAGCACAATTCGTATTTGTTTGATGAATGTTATGTGTTTGTATTAGTGTCTGGCGCAATATTTTCAATTGGTTGCCATTTATACGATCTGAGGTCTTAAAACAAACCAACCAAAAACCATATGAGATTTGTTTAGGCAATCAAATTAGGTAGCGTTTCTAAATGAAATGGTAATACATGCACCGGTTACAGAAAACATGTGGTTCCTTTAACAAAACAAATTAAAGAAGGAAAACAAGAAGTGGTTCATAAGAAAAGAGCATAGACCTAAGAAAAATGCATGACAAACAGGAACGGGAGAATCAACAAAGACATGTTAGCCCACACACTTAGCCAAAACAAAAACGTTCTCTCATTGAATGATTGGAGAATGTCATTCACGGTATAACACGAGTACATTATCACCGTGATATCTTATCACACAAGTATATTACCATCGTGATATTTCATGGTGGCATACACTGGGAAGAAAAACTTATATATAAACATTGACAATGTATCCGTGCTAAAAATTAATGCTATCAAACCAAATATGAGAGTAGGACCCATCTGAATTCAGCCCCATTGGTAACGTTTATATATGGACCCGGATTAATCATACGTTCTTCCCCATGAAAGGTCCAGCGCTTAGATTCATATTTGATGCAGTACGATTTGGTCCAGGCTTAGGTGAGCCTGAACTGCATGTTTATTTGCTACGTGGGTCACAACAGTAAATGACATTAAACATCTAAGGGGGGTGATGGGCCATTCAGGCCCATTTCTATCATTTCTTGGGATACAAGTATTTAATTACGACAATGCGTAACACGATGTAGCGTTAGATATTGAGTTAAGTGTTGCCTATTCAAAGATGTTAAAAATTTGATACCTATTAGCTCTATTTTCTCTTTCTTCTGATGAGGATCTGTTATGCTGTTTGAAGACTTTATGATGTTAAATTGAAAGACATTATATTGTGAATTAAGTTTTCTTAATAACATAATCGATTTTTCTTAAACCCTTATTACAATAGTAAATGTTTGGACATACTTATAATCAGTCTTGTGTTTAATTTAAAAATTTTCCTGCTGTTATTCATGAATTACAATTTAATATGTATGATTTTAAGATCCGACATGGTTTTTCTTTGTAATGTTTTTCAGTTTTTAGTTTTTAAGTGCGTCTTAATACTCATTTCTAACTTTTGTTTTCTTTAGATAATGCAGGGAGGTAGTAGTAGCATCTGAAACTTCTCATCTCGATATATCCGTAAATTGAATTGTCGATCTTTAAAACCTTGTATACATGGCAACAAGATCTAAAGATAGTAGCCCTACTCCAGGGAGGGAGAAGAAGAGCACATCATCCCCATCAACCACCAAAAGGCTCGCCAAGTCCCGAACTACAGTCACTGAAAAATCCTTGTCAACCTCATCAGCAAAACAAGTCCCAAACTATCTCAGGCCGACGTTAAGCGCCTCGAGGCATGAAAATTCGCTGAGGTCATCGTCCGCCGGTGCCAAGAAACATGGCCCTGAAGATCATGCAGCATCTCAAAACCCTACATTGAATAGAAGAAGATCTTTTGACAAGCCACCATCAGCTTCTAGGATTCAGAAGGCATTGATCTCCCCGGGAAGGGACGCGCCACTGCGATCGTCGTCATTTTCAGCGAAAATCTCCTCTAATGCTCCGAGACCAAGAATAGAGAGGACGAAATCGAGCACTTTTGGGTCTGGAAAGCCGCAGCTTTTGCCTGCAAAGAGTGTGAAGAAGAGCAGCACAAGCAGTTCGGTTAAGAAGGAGAGTTCATCGGGTTCAACAAGAGCTCCGAAGAGCAAGGACATAACGCATACACTTAATCTCGAAGTGAACTTAGATGCTATTGTGTCTTTGGAACATCATGAGGTTGAAGAGGTAGGAAAGATTTCGACTGAGGAGCATGATAAAGTGATTCTTCCGGATCCAAAAGGCGAAGAGAGTGAGCACTTTGGTGATCATGATGCTGGTGTTTCTGAGGCTGAAGCAAATAGTGGTGAGGATGAGAAGGTGAAGGCTAGTGAGGGTTCAAATGGTAATACGGAGGAATTGAAGGAAAATGTGGAGGAAAGAAACAAAGAAAGTGGAAGTGTATTGACCGAAAAAGAAGAGAAGCCGGGGGATAATGATCAACAAGACGGGGAAGAGAATGCAAAAAAAATAGATGAGAGCGGCGAGATAAAGGAGGAAGAGGGTGTGGCAAGTGAAGATCAGGAAACAAAAGTTGAGATGAAAGAAGAACAGGAAAAAGAGAGTGATAGTAAAGAAGAAAATGAAGGGGAGGAAAGAAAAAATGTTGAGGAAAAGGCATTGGATGAGAAGGAAAGAGAAGTGGTTGTGGATGGTGGAGTTGAGGAAGTAAAGCCAACGGAGGCAGGAGAGGCGGCTGTTGAGGTGGCAGAGGAAACACCAAAGCCGCGACAAGTGAGCGGGGGATCTTCACAAGGAGGAGGGAAGAAAGACTCAGCTCCTGCATACAATGATGTGATTGAAGAGACTACAAACAAGTTGATGGAGAAAAGGAAGAACAAGGTGAAGGCATTGGTTGGGGCCTTTGAGACTGTCATAGATTATGAATCCAAATGATAAACCCTAATTTCATAATATGATGCTGTAAAAACTCTGTACATTTGACACATAGTTTGACATGCTGTGGTGAAGTCAGGTCAAAAGAATTGAGAAGAGAAAAATAGTTGGACTGGATTGAAATGCAAGAAAGATGGGGAGGGTGTAATTGGGACTTTAATATTTTCTCTGCATGAATTTGTTCATTTTTACCTGTATTATGATATACCATACACTTGTACATTAGTTATTATTATTTTATTTTTTTAGTTTTTAGCTCAAGTTTATTGACTCCACTTTTCCTCACTTTCTTACTCTGGTGTAACCTTACGTCCATTCTTTGATGTGAAACTTACAAAATTATTGTACAAAACATTTTGAAACAACCAATGAGTGTCTGCCACGTGTCATTTGAAATTGAAATGTGTGCTATGGTTATTCATATCACACAAAATTATTTTCTCCACCAACAAAAATGTAAGAAAAAATCTGCAAATTTTTCATAGATGAGTAATTGTATATATATTTGTAAAATATATGATATATCAAATACAGAACTGAATTATTGTATCCAATAACCACCAACAATTTTATTATTCAAATATGGAATAAAAAAAAATTGAATCCAAACAAGAACAAATAAATAAATGAACTTTTTCTATATATAAGATATTTTCTTGGTGCCTAAATATAGGCCGGTCACCCTTCTGTCTCAAGCTAGCTAATATCCTCTAAAAATTATCCCGTCTGCAGTACCTTAGCTGCAAAGAAACTTGTCTCTCAAACATCAGCTGCCGGTGAAAATTCGCTATGAAAACATCAGCCCTGCGATCGACATCACCATCATCACCATTGTGATCATCCAAAGACTGATCCTTCGGAGGATCACGGGTCCTTGTGCTTTGAACCCTTCTCAAACTGCGTTGATTCCCATCAGTACTAGTATTTTCATCTTCAATGCAGCTGTACAGCCCCAACCGGTCATTGAAGCTCAAACAATGCCTCGTAGAAGCTCGAGAAGAGCAGCAACCGAGGATCGAAGCCAAGCGCAATCGGTTTAATTTGAAGCTGAGTAGAACTAGGTTGATTTTGTTCACCGCCCTCTTGAGGCTGCGGCTTACGAGTGTCAAGGTTTCCCTAGCCATTGCTAGCTAATGGTGTTGAAGTGAGAAAGTTACGGAAAATGTGAGCTTGGTTTTATAGACAAGTACGAGAGAAGATTGTTGAGCAAGCTAACTGCTAATGTGGTCACTTGAAAGCGTGTTGGGAAACTATTTGGGCATGTTTGAACGTGAAGGCTGCAGTTTACAGCTATTTTTAATGGATTTTTAGTGAGGAATTACAACTATTACAACTATGTGATTTGTGTTTTTGTTACATGGGAGGTGTGACAGAGCTTGTGTGTTTCTTCTGTTCTTTTTGGTTGTTTGCCAATCAAGAAGAAGAAAGGTTGTCGTGGGGCCCACCACTTTGCTAATTGAGTCTTGCACTACAAGAAATTGAAGGGTTTATGTTGGCTAAGGCCTAACTGGTGGTCGCTTAACTGGTGGTCGCTTAACTGCTCTAAATTTTGAAGTTACTACAGGAGGTTTGAATTGCAATTGATTTGAAATAGTTAACTCTTCAAATGCTAAGAGGGGTTATAAAATTAAACAAAATAGCCAGGTTAGATGAGTTCGTTTTTGCTCACCGCTTTAATACGGTGTACCTTTTATTTTTTCTCACTATTGTCCACGTATAACATTTTTTATGTTTTTGCACACACAAAATTGACACGCTTGTTGATATTATTTAACAGGTGAGTTCCACACATAATAATAGGGCCCACATGTATTAGAGAGCATTAAAGTTTTTTTGTGTCTAACTAACATTTAATCGACCCCCCCCCCCCCTACTCCACCTCTCCTAAGTTTTGTGCATATCCCCTTAAAGACTTGTGCTTTAGAGGTTTGTTAAAAAGGCATTCATGTCCTGTTTTTCTTAAAAGTCATGTTACTTTTTGAATTGGCGTTTCTTGTGTTCAACGTCAACCAAATAAAGAAAAACAGAACATGAGCACTACCTTGAGCTGAAAGAAACACGAAAACATGAGGACATAAAAAACAGAACAGACGAGAGACGAGTTCTAAAGTGCATCATGGTTTAATTTAATTTTCCTTGATGTAATGATAAAACAGGGGGGCTCGATCGAGAGCAGATTACAGAAATGATTTCGTGCAAAACTCTGTTTGAACTTACAGAAATGATTTCGTGAAACCAACACGAATGTCATATGAATTTCCATGATCAGAAAACATGAACAAGCTCGGCTACTGCTAGAATTTCTCTCTAAAAAACCCGAAGAGAAACAAAACTCTGAAAAATGGGGTGTAGCTGACCAAAACCGAGAACATCCAAAAAGCTGGTTTAAGAGTTCTAAACTCAGGAGTTTGCGACCAACTGCTCAGGAACATCAACATGAGAGATTCCTACCTCGACCTTTGCGTCTATGACATCAGCTACTTGTTTGTTCGCTCCATCCTCGATCTGTTTTAGTTTCTTCGACCAACCATACATTTGTCTCTTGACTTCCCTCTCATCTATTTTTAGGTTTTTGAATCCCTGTTCCAAGTTGGCTTCGGGTTCAGCTTCAGGTTTAATAAACGCAACTTGCCTGTGCCCAACATCCTCATATAGCTTTTCAATTCTGGCTTTCCAGACAAGGCCCATTTCCGTATCCATCTTTTGGTAAGGAGTTTTCAGAAAATACTCATCAATCCCACCTGCCTTGTCTACGCAACGGAGAGCATGGGTAGTGACTTTGACTCGAATGTGGCGGTCTAGGATGTAACTGAAGAGCCGCTTCTCCTGCACATTTGGTTTCCATGTCCTCCTCGACCTGTCACCACCAACAAAGGAAAGTTTTGGTGGTTAATATAACCCATTCCGACAACTCAATTAAAAGATTACACAACCAGATGATTCAAAATTGCAGTCACATAAGTCACCCCTGTTCTATAAGTTGCACGTTATATACTCGGTTCTGGTGGTTAATAACTAAACATATCCCGTTCCCATCAACACATTAAAAGATAACAGAACCAAATCATTCCAAACCTAGAGTGATCTAAGTCAGCCCTGTTTTATAAATTCGAATACACTCGGAGAATCTGTATGCTATGCCAAATTCTTAAAGGAAACCCAACCCATAACTTTTGAGGCAGCTCAGGCCTCAGCTGAAATAGCTCTGAGAATACAATTAAAACCGCGAAAACGGTTCAAATGGTAACACAAATCCATAGCTTTCATAATTTCAACTTCAAAGAAAATGTTCGAAAGTATACAATGTAAGACATCCAAAAGAGAAACAACCCCGATAACTAAAACGAAGTTAAATCAAAGTCACTGATCAAGCCCAAAATTATACACATTTCATATAATTTTTACAATTTTCTTTGTCATTGTCAAAAATTAGAGCACAAATTTATTTCTAAAGCTCAAACCTTTGGCATTAAATTGAAAAACGAAAGAGAAATTGAGGAAATAAACGCGTACTTGTTGCCGCCGTCTTCGCTGATTTGGTTGCCGAACTGGATGTGGCGGCCGGCGTAGATGCCGCGCTTGGCCCGACCCATGATGATATTCGAATCGGGTATGCCTTTCTTCTTGAGCTCCTCTCTCAATCGGGTGGGTAGAGTTTTGCTTCCCATGGTGCCTTTCTTCTTCAGCTCCTCCTTCAGCCGCGGCGTTAGGGTTTTGTCGCTGAACTTCTTCATCACGCTCTTGATCGTCTCCTTCCCCCTCACCGACGCCATTTCTGATCCACTGTGTGTTCGATTCCTAATTCCTAGGGTTTTGCGGTAGCGATTGAGGGTTCAGACTGTTCAGTTCATTTCCTATGTTTTCTGATATTTCCAACGCGCTGCGTTTTGGGAAGCAATAAGCACTGCAGGTGCAACTTTAATCTATGTGTGTGTTGGTTTCCAATATTCCATCAACGGCTCTAATGATTTGATTATTTGATAACCCTTGATTGAGTTGATTCCATAATAAAGGGAATTCTTTCTCAAAACACTTTCAACTTATAGAAATTCATATTTATAATTAGATCCGTTTATATTAATTTTTAACATTAATAACGCTGAATTTTTTGACAAAAAAAAAAATGCTGAATCTTGTATATCTACCATAAAATGTTTGGGTGTTCCTCAAAATGGCCATGATTTTTTTATTACAAAAGATATTATCAACAACAAAGAGGTGAATAAGTGGGATAAGCCTCACAACGTGCTAGTAATAATGTAATTCAAATTCATATTTGGTGAGAATCAAACCTAATAATTCTTATTTACGAGTGAAAAAAAATATTATTATACCGTAATACTAAGTAATAATAAAAAAATATCTTTTGAACAACTTATCTTTTTCTAAATACTTGATTATGATGAATTCCAAAAGATGCGGTTAGTTTAATTCTGTTCTGGGCTTTTACAGCTACAATTCCCACTTCGGCCTAGCATGGCCCAATTTATATTTTAGAGAAAATTGAATATTTGTTTTTTTATACGATGAAGAATGAAAATCAAAATTATAAGAGGATTGTAGATCAACTTGTTCTCTTGTACTAGAGATTTCGAATCTGAATATTATTCCGACTTGTTCTCTTAACCAAATAATAAGATTTAAGTTCAATGATGAAGTGTACAATTGTGAGAGTGACTACTATTTATACTAAACAATCTTAATGAATTTCCGATTAAAATCACCCAACTAACCCTTCCATCAGTCATGCCAATAACTTTTCACAAAAGCCCTAAAAGTTTATTTCGAAGATCAAAGAAAACCAATGTAGGAATCTTACATATATGGAATTCCAGTCAAATTATGAGTGGTAAGTTTTACGATTCAAACAAAGTTTCAAAGTTTCAATCCTAAACTAGTTAGGACAACTTAAAACTATTCAAACAGACTTTTCCATACCAATTTGATACACAATAGTCAGTCTCTAGCACTCACAATAATACTCATACACTAACGTGTTTAAATACTTGTTGTATATAATATAGGCACAAAGAATTACATATTCATGTACTTAAGAAATCGTTAGCTTTCTGGACTAGGTTTGTATGTTTTGTTCATATTTTATATATATGCTTCACTTTTATTTCTTTAGCAAACTCTTTAGCCTTTTTCCATCAGCAAAGCTTGAACAAAGGGTTAGGGTTTTACTAAAAGTAGGATATTCCGTACGTTTTTTTTTTTAATTCTGCACTTTATGTTGCTATTTGCAGGTGATTCAAAGCTAGCGCAGGAACTATCTGCCCTAACATAGTGAAGCGGATTGTGCCAATATTGGCTGTGGTTTCAACTATATTTGGAATATTTTCTGGCATTGCTTCAATTCACAGGGTGCGTACGTACGTAGATCGCATAATTTTGGTCCATGTTTGTATTTGCATAAGTTATACCAGGAGAGAGCGTGGCTAATCAACATCGCTTGTTGGTGATGGATGTACATATCAAAAGAGTGAGAAAAAAGAACAAGACTTGGAAGTGCCCAAGGACTAGATGGTGGAATCTAAAAGAAGAAAAACAAGTCATTTTCAAAGAGAAAGTAATCACTCAGTGTGTGTGGGATAGAGAGGGGGAAGCTAGCCAAATGTGGGATTCCATGGCTAGTTGTATTCGAAAAGTAGCAAAAGATGTATTAGGAGAGTCCAAGGGCTTTGCCACACACCAAAAGGAATCTTGGTGGTGGAATGAGGAGGTACAAACAAAGGTGAAGGCTAAGAAGGAATGTTGTAAAGCCTTATACAAGGATAGGACCGATGAAAATGGTGAAAGGTATAGAAAAGCGAAGCAAGAGGCGAAGAAAGCTGTGAGAGAAGCTAAGTTAGCGGCTTATGACGATATGTATAAGCGACTAGATACCAAAGAAGGAGAGTTGGATATCTATAAACTAGCTAGAGCAAGGGAAAAGAAGACAAGGGACCTAAACCAAGTGAGGTGCATCAAGGATGAGGATGGAAAGGTTCTTGCTACATAGAACGCGGTTAAAGATAGATGGAGAGGTTATTTTCATAATCTTTTCAATGAAGGACATGAAAGGAGTGCTTCTTTAGGGGAGTTGAGTAACTCAGAAGAGTGTAGAAACTACTATTTTTATCGTCGAATCCGGAAGGAAGAAGTGGTTGTAGCTTTGAAGAAGATGAAGCATAGAAAAGCAGTAGGCCCAAACGATATATCAATCGAAGTGTGGAAAGTTTTGGGAGAGACAGGTATAACATGGCTCACTGACCTTTTCAATAGGATTTTGAAAACGAAAAAGATGCCAAATGAGTGGCGAACGAGCACTTTGGTGCCTATCTACAAGAATAAGGGCGACGTACAAAATTGCATGAACTATAGGAGAATTAAGCTAATGAGTCATACAATGAAGCTTTGGAAGAGAGTCATTGAGCATAGATTGAGGCAAGAGACACGGGTTTCGGACAACCAATTCCGGTTCATGCCAGGGCGCTCAACCATGGAGGCAATCTATCTCTTACGAAGATTGATGGAAAAATATAGAGATGGGAAAAAGGATTTACACATGGTCTTTATAGATTTGGAAAAAGCGTATGATAGGGTCCCAAGAGACATTATTTGGAGGATTTTAGAGAAGAAATGAGTACGAGTAGCATATATCCAAGCTATAAAGGATATGTATGAAGGAGCAAAGACTGCCGTAAGAACTCATGAAGGACAAACCGAAAGCTTTCCCATAACTGTAGGATTACATCAAGGCTCATCCTTAAGTCCTTACCTTTTTGCGTTGGTAATGGATGAGTTAACATGACATATTCAAGATGATATTCCTTGGTGTATGCTTTTCGCAGACGATATAGTGTTGATAGATGAAACTCAGGAAGGGGTAAATGCAAAGCTTAACATTTGGAGATAAGTGTTGGAATCTAAAGGTCTTCGCCTAAGCCGATCAAAGACAGAATATATGGAGTGCAAGTTCAGTGCAAATGGAGGCCAAAACGAGTTAGGGGTGAGGATCGGAGATCAAGAAATACCAAAGAGCGATCGTTTTCGTTACCTAGGATCTATCTTGCAAAAGAACGGAGAATTATATGGAGATCTCAACCATAGAATACAAGTTGGATGGATGAAGTGGAAGAGTGCATCCGGCGTGTTGTGTGACCGCCGTATGCCACTGAAGCTCAAGGGAAAATTTTATAGGACGGCAATAAGGCCGGCGATGCTGTATGGCACAGAATGTTGGGCGGTGAAGCATCAACACGTACACAAAATGGGTGTAGCGGAGATGAGGATGCTTCGTTGGATGTGTGGGCACACAAGAAAGGATAAGATTAGGAATGAGGATATCCGAGGTAAAGTAGGAGTAGCCGAAATTGAAGGAAAGATGAGAGAAAATCGGTTACGGTGGTTTGGACATGTGCAAAGAAGGCCTACTGACGCTCCGATTAGAAGATGCGACTATGGGACAGAGGTTCAGGGCCGAAGGGGTAGAGGAAGACCTAGGAAAACTTTGGAAGAGACTCTAAGAAAAAACTTAGAGTACTTGGATCTAACGGAGGACATGACACAGGACCGAGCACAATGGCGTTCAAAGATTCATATAGCCGATCCCACTCAGTGACTTGGATTTTCCAAGTCTCCAACCGAGAAGTTTTCCTCACTCGGAAAATTAAGGGAATACTACCTCAACCTACATGCTCCACTCACAAAGCTTCAACATACAAGCTTCAACAAAAGAAAATTCAGAGAACTTAGCGAAGAAGGCTTTGGTGTATTTAACACAATACGTTGAAATGAAGGAAAGCTATTTATTGATATCCCCGATAAGTCACAAATATGTACATATACATGAGTCAAAATAAACAAACAAGAGGGAGCCTTCACAAAGGTTTCTTAGGAGAAGTCTCAGCAGTCAGTAGAGCCCCAGAAAGAGCAAGCACTGGAGGGGGATCATTTGGAGCCTTAGTACTGGACAGAACCCTAGAAGGAGGAGGCAGCAGAGGTTGATCATTTGGAGCTTCATTACGCGGTACAGCCCCAGAAGACGAAGGCAATAAATGCCTTTGGAATAAACCCACAAATCTCTGATGATCAAGTAAAACCTGACCATCAGATTCATTCATCTGGTCAAGCTTCCTCTTCATGTTTGTAGCATAGTCATGTGCGAGCCGGTGCAACTGTTTATTCTCATGCTTGAGCCCTCTAATCTCCTGTTTGAGACTCATCACTTCAGCCGCCAATGATTCAACTTGGCGGGTTCGAGCAAATAGGCGTTGGGCCATGTTAGACACAGAACCTGCACACTGAACACTGAGAGCCAGAGAATCCTTAACAGCCAACTCATCAGACCGTTTGGAAAGTAGTCTGTTATCTTTGGGAGTGAGAAGGTTCATGGCCACTACCGCAGCGGTCATATCATTCTTCATCACGGAATCCCCAACGGTAAGAGGACCAGTAGGGGAGACGAAGGATGGGCGCCATATGTTGTCTGGAGAAGGCGTGACTGCCTCTTCAACAAGGTTCAAGTCAAAACGACGGTCGGAGTGGTCAAACATTTTCAAAGGTGTTGAAGAGAGAAGAGGTCGGACAAATCAAGATCTTAGAAGTGCAAGAATGGAGCTTCTACTGGTGGAGATTCAAGTGTGCTTTGGAACTTAATGCCAGCCTCTATAAAAATCTGCATTCGACGGAGCTTCAGAAATTGAAGAGGCGTTTGCTTTCTCAAAAGCTGGGCTGCTCAGAGACCACGAGACGTTTGCTTTCTCAAAAGTTGGGCTGCTCAAAGACCACGAAGGCCGATCTCAGAAATCGAAGAGGCGCTTGCTTTCTCAAAAGTTGGGCTGCTCATAGTCCACGAGGGCCGATCTCAGAAATCGAAGAGGCACCTACTTTTCCAGCCTTGTCAGCACCTGTCAGCTTTGCGGAAATTATGGGCATTATGTCGAAGATTTCTGGTGAAGTAGAAAGCACATGAATCTTACTGTTTAATCACCCATTTCTCACACGCAACATTAGCTCATGGGTACCACAGATAACTTTGCCAAAGTTCTTTGACAAAGTTGAGACACGTGAAGCTTGCAGCTCCCACTACACCGCTCTGACCAAGAAGGGTAAAAGAATAGCAAAGAAACAGCACTAACAAAGTTTAGACACATAAATTTTGAAGGTCTAGCTACCATATTATTACCCACAAGGGTAAAGGAACAGTACCATTGCTGGATAATTGGAAAGTCTCTGTGTGTCAACCTCTGTGCTTCGTGGCAAGATAGACTAGCAAACATGCCCAACCTTTTCTCACATTCGAGAAAACACTCCCAACAAGATTGCTTGCTCCAAAATCGAAGAGGCACCGCCCTCCGAATCTCGAGAGCCAAACTCCTAACATGATTACTTTCTCAAAAATCGAAGAGACACCGCTATCCGAATCTCGAGAGCCAGACCCCTAGCAGAATTGCTTTCTCAAAAATAAAAAAGGCATCATTTTTCGAATCTCGAGAGCCAGATCTCCGATAGGATTGCTTGTTCGAAAACCAAAGAGGCACCACTTTCCCAACTTCAAGAGCCGGATCTCCTTGGATAAAGCTTGTCTGTAATCTTTACACGCAACATCAGTTTTCCAGATACCACAGACCACTTTTTCAAAGTGCTCTGACAGAGTTAAAACCAGTGTTCTAAAACGCGGTCAAGGCGGCCGCCTAGGCGGCGCCTAGGCGCTGGGCGTCGGACCGCCGCCGCGATTTTTCCAAAAACGTTCAATAAATCGGCAAGGGTATTAGGCGGTGTCTAGGATGCCGACTGGGCGGGCTGGGCGGTCGCGGCGGCGAGCTAGGCGGTCTCGGCGGTGAACTAGGCAATTGCTGGAAAAAAAACGAAAAATTTGACCTGGACTCTTCGGATTTCTTCACCGGAGCCAGCAACGTTTTCAAGGATCTTCGCTGTGCTAGAATATGTTTTGGGAAATTTTGCAGGGCAAGAAGATGGGGAATTAGGCGGAGAAGACGATGGAGAATTGGGCGGAGCAATCGAAGAAGTGGAGCTCGTCTCTGTGAACTGAAGATGAAGGAAGAAAAAATGTTACTGGCAGAGCAATCAGAGAAGTGGAGCTCATCTGTGAAGATGAAAGGAGAGAGTGCGAAGAGAGAGAGAGAGAGAGAGAGAGAGAGAGAGAGATTTCAAATGTAGTGGTGCGGGGAGTGGATCTCAAATCCAAGTTTACAGCCAAAAGCTAATGGTTTTAATGAAGAAAACCATGGACTGTAGTGGTTTTAATAATGAAAACCACCCAAGGTGGACATGTGGACATGTGATGCGAAAAGGTTGATGGTTTTAATAATAAAAACCACCACGTGGGTTTTTTATATTTTTTAAAATTTGTTATATATATTGTGTGTGTATATAAATTTTATATAAATTATAAATTATTTAGATAATTTTTTTCCTAAGAAAGCATATCATATATGTACATAAAACATTCACATATATATGTTCTTTCATAAGAAATAACATATTAATCAATAATTATTTATATTTGATATAGTAAATTTAATTAATTCATAAAATATATAAGAAATTTACCTAAATCCGCCTAGGCCGCCTAGGCGCCCGCCTAGACCCCGCCTAGCCGCCTAGGCGCTAGGCGCTAGCCCGCCGCCCGACTAGCGCCTAGCGTTTTTTAGAACCTTGGTTAAAACATGTGAAGCTGGCAGCTCCCACTACCGTGTTATGACCAAGCAGGGTAAAGGAATAGCATTACTACTTGTTGTTAGGGAGACTCCTATATATGTTGACCTTCATCCCCAACAGACAGGCAGACCTGCAAAAATGCTTAACCCTTCCTCATATCTGATAGGGCACTCCCAAAGAAGCCTTTCGAAATATTCAGCTTTCTTTCCCCCCGATAATACCTCTGCAAACAAGCTATACTAGAGCAAGAATATCTCATATCATCAGGGTTAAAAGCAAGAGTATCCCATATCATGTTTTTTCCCTGTCTTTTCCTTTGGCCTTGTTCTTACCTGCAAGACAAGGAGAAAGAGAGCAATCAGTCAACACTTGGAATCAAGTTTCCAGTCAGGAACTGACTGCCTGGAACCCCTTACTTGATTACGTACCTGGCATTGCTCTCGAGTACTCATCTTCAACATCTTATGCTTCCAGGGAAGATACCGCATCTGCCTGAGGAACATATAGGGCAAGTGAGAAGGATACAAGGAAGCATGTGGAGACAAGCGTAACAGCACACGTGCCGATACATCCACTACTCTGTCAAAAGCAAAAGTATCCCATATCAGCAGGGTCGAACGTACTATAGATTTGATGGACTTGTTTTGACTCTCAAATTCTTCAGTCGGCCTTATACTCTGGAGGAAACCAGAAAACCCTCCAGCCCAGTTCAAGAATAAGCCTGTGGAAAGTTAATTCTTCAAAAGCAAAAGTATCTCATATCATCTCTTCTCATTTTTCTTCTCTTTATCCTTCATGCTGCCTGCAAGATAGGGAGAATGTGAACAATCAGCCGGAACTCGAAATCAAAGTTCTGATCTAGGACTGATTGCTTGGAGCTCTGATTGCTTACCTTGTCTGTCACCTCTTTCAGCAGATCCCCTAGCTCGGCGACTTGGAGGACTCCTACTACATGGTTTGTATCGCGCTTGACCAAGCCTGAAACTACAAGTAAGCTTCAAGTGAAATCGATACATTACCTTGTGCATCTCCACCAGTTAAAGATACCACCCCTGGATGGAGGAAGAGTACTTCCAGAGAAGATGCCACATCTACCTACGAGACAGATAAGGCAAGTCAAGACGATACCACACTCCGGAACTTAGAAGTTTCGTGATTACGAGATCATTCTCCCACAATATTTCCTAATGTCATTTGTATTAAATCATTCACTTGTACTCACTAAAAGAGAGCTTGAACCTATGTACTTGTGTAAACCCTTCACAATTAATGAGAACTCCTCTATTTCGTGGACGTAGCCAATATGGGTGAACCACGTACATCTGGTGTTTGCTTTCCTATCTCTATCCATTTATATACTTATCCACACTAATGACCGGAGCAATCTAGCGAAGATCACAAAAAGCGACCGTTTTCGCTACCTAGGATCTATCTTGCAAGAGAACGGAGAATTAGATGGAGATCTCAACCATAGAATACAAGCTGGATGGATGAAGTGTAAGAGTGCATCCGGCGTGTTGTGTGACCGTCGTAGGTCACTAAAGCTCAAGGGAAAATTTTATAGGACGGTAATAAGGCCAGCGATGTTGTATGGCACAGAATGTTGGGCGGTGAAGCATCAACACGTACACAAAATAGGTGTAGCGGAGATAAGGATGCTTCGTGGGATGTGTGGGCACACGAGAAAGGATAAGATTGTGAATGAGGATATCCGAGGTAATGTAGGAGTAGCCGAAGTTGAAGGAAAGATGAGAGAAAATCGGTTACGGTGGTTTGGACATGTGCAAAGAAGACCTACTGATACTCCGGTTCGAAGATGTAACTACGGAACAGAGGTTCGGGGCCGAAGGGGTAGAGGAAGACCAAGGAAAACTTTGGAAGAGACCCTAAGAAAAGACTTAGAGTACTTGGATCTAACGGAGGACATGACACAAAACCGAGCGCAATGGTGTTCTAGGATTCATATAGCCGACCCCACTTAGTGGGAAAAGGCTTTGTTGTTGTTGTTGTTGTTGTATCTTTTTGTCGAAAATCTTATGGTAATCTGCTTATTAAGTGCTTTTTGGTCCTTTTTTTTCCCTCTGAAATTGAACTCAATTGAATTTGGTTGCCTTTTTTCTTTGATTGAAGTTGAACTGAATTGAATTTGGTTATCGTAGCCTTCTGTTATCCCCATCGCAAAAGATGCGAAAGGCGTAGTCGTCACTTGCAAGTACCCGTGTAATCCTCGGATTGTTGTTCCTGGGTACCTATCCATCGGATTCCTCGTCGTGTTTTCTTTGATTGCATTCCCGTTTCTGTTTTACCGACGCGTTATGTGGAGTAGTAAAACATTCGTGGCTCTGTAAGTATCTCATGCATGCATGTCCATATTACCGTACGTACGTATTTCGATCCTGAAAAGCACTTTCGAGTTTGCAGAAATAACTAAAAATTTCTTCTTTTTTTTTTTTATAACGTAGGCTCCCAATACTATCTGCATCATTTGGAGCGGTGGAGTTGGTTTCGTCAATGCTGTACTGTAACAAAACCAAAGCGTATGTCGATCTAAACTCTAGCAGTAGCATCCCCAGTTGCCTTAGTATTGCTCTTCCTTGTCTTTTTGGTTCCACGCCTCCCCTGTCTTCATCCTTCTTGTGGAGCTTCGCAATCAAATACTTTGAAGAAGAGGATTCGAGCCATAATAAATTCAGCAGCGAAGTAGCACCTACATCAGATGTAGCTTAATCTACAGACTCTAGTGGGATGGATCATTTGACCTTTTTAATGCTTATTTTACCCCTACTCCATTATTTTTTATCGAGCACTGTTGTAATTTAGTCTTAAGTCATAAAAGGAGATTCGACTTTAAATACCAAAAAAAAAAAAGAAAGTATTTTAGTTATTTAAAAGCGTTTTCAGAAAAATTGAAATGGATTGTGTTAGAAAACATCTATGGGTTACGCTTCTAGTAGCAGCGATAATAGTTAAGCAAAAGAAGCAGAGGTGGCGTTGAAAGGGAGTGAAAGGTGTAACTCTCAAAAAATTTTGGTATCTTATATTTATATGTAATAATGATGTTATATATTAAAAAATTATTTTTATTAGCATTTTAAAATCTTATAGTGCACTTTTGTAAGTGTAATTTTTTTTTTTCAAATATAAAAATTTGGAGTGCACAATGTGATATTAGGAGTGCCGATAACAACACCTTAAAAAACGATTTTCTTTTCAATTTTATTATATAATAATGCTATATACTCAAGTGAAACTCTAAAGTTAGAGTTTTTGTAGCTTTTTTTTTCTTTATTTGGCTGCTTAAGATTGAACTGTTTTTTTTATTATTTAGTGAAGGTTATTTTTGTAACTCTCTTTACTTATTTAATGAAACTTGCAAACTTACATCAGTGAGTCCTACATGTTGTTTTGATTTAAGTTATTATTTTCTAGTACCAATATATTGTCCTACTTAAAACAAATACTTAAAAATAGGCCATTTTATGTTTTGATTTAAGTTATTATTTTCCAGTACCAATATATTGTCCTACTTTAAAAAAATAAAAACTTAAAAAGAGGCCATTTTATAAATTTTGCACATGGCCACGAAATCTCAAAGACGACCCTGAGTAGAAGCTATTCTAGTAAAATACTGTGAAAGCTTAACTATTTAAACTGTGAGTTTTTATCTTATTAGATTGTATGGCATATTACGTTGTAAAGATTATTAATCTAAAGCTAAAAGGTGAGCATGCATGTCTTCGTTTTTTCATTTGCTGAAGTGATATTCTCAATTACGCCTTTAACCCTTTTCTCACATTGTTTCCATTTCTAATGTTCCCTTATGTTTTATGAACTCATCAGTTTAGTCCTTTATGTTTCAAACTGATCAATTTAGTCCCTTATCTTTTACTTTGGTTATCAATATTGTCCTTAATGTCTAACTTCATTAAAAAATCCGTTAGTGTGTTGGGGTGGAACCCATATAGGATCCACAAAACCAATAAAAAAAACCATTTGTGATTTAAAAAAAAAAAACCTTGTTTCCATTAATAGGCATCATCCAAATCTTTGTTTATAGTACATGCCTGGAAAAAACCACACATCATAATCTACTTTTTTGAGTTTCCTGTCCGTCCCTCCCATTCAAGGTAAAAGCAACTTTTCCACCTTCCACACTATAAAGAGCAACATGAAATGGGCGGTGTTGGATGGTCCTCTCGTTCGAGAATGGCTTATCATGATGTTTTAGGCTAATAATGCAGTATCATTTGTTTTAATTTATCTAAACAACGTTGTCTTGTTGATTTGGAATGTTGCGGTAGCGTAATGGGAGTATAATAAGTCTCTCAATCTACTATTCGTTGTTGCCATTTCGAATGACTAAATGTTGTTTTTAAGGTGCTCAAATTGGCCCAAACAACCAGCAGAAACAGCTCATGGAAACCTGTAAAAGATAAGCCCGTATGTTCTTTGAAAACAAGAAAACGACATTATACCTTCTCTTTAGGTTTAAGTCGTTTTATTTTATTTATGGTGGAGGACAAATTCTTGACTTTTTATGCAGATTAATGTACAATTTTCAATTCTGTGTTTGCATCTTTCTATGAAAACTCGCAATCAGAAAAGTTTAAGATTTACATAGATTGAATACTGTTTTGTTTTTTTATATACTATGAATGCGCATAAAATCGTCCTAGAAAATATGTGGGTCAAGTTTAAAGTATGAATAATAAAGTAATCAAAATTTGTTAAAACAGAGTGTCGTTGGAGATTTTGACGCAAATCACTTGCTAGTTTAACAAAATTCTAAAACTTTTCTTAGAGATGTTGTTAGTATTGAGGAAGAACTTGTTACCTGTAAGAGGCGGAGTATTTTACACTAAGGGAATTATGTAATATATTGGTTGTGAGCTCGTCATTTTATATTCACAATTAAGACATCTAACTTATAAATGCAGAAAAATATTATTAACCCGTAGTACTAGAAGAAAAACGTTGTTTGACTCTGAATGATATGTTATCACGTTGAGGTATGTATACATAATACTGCAATTACACCAATTACAACTAATCAGGTTTAACTTGAAAACCCAATATTACAAGTATTTGACAAAAGTCAACAGTACTAAGTAACGATATGAAATTGAGGGCACGTATTAGTGTGAGCATCAAGTTTAGGGCATAGTGCTAATGAAATTTGGGATGGGGTGTGATATCTACACATCCCATTTTACTTTTTACACACCCTTCTAATTTTCGACCTTCGGGTCGGATGGATTGAAAAAAATCAACAGATAAAAATTAACAAGAGTGTGTAAGGAGTAATTTGAGGTGTGTGGATAACACATCCCATTTAGGATCTGTCCGAAAGGGGCACCCTTCGGCAATTTTAGGCCACAAACTTCACATGTGGTTAGAACATGTACATGGATGAAACCAAATGCTTTGACAATAAAGGCACCGAAATGTTTGACGAATGAGGATCCTTTCCAATCCCCTTTGTGAGGATTATAAAGATCTTCTAATTGTATTCATTTATTGTACATCATACGATCATAAATTATTTTAAAATTTTTATTTAAAATTAAATACAAATAATATATGAGAAAATTGATCGTACGATTTACGATGAACGAATATGATTAATGAATCATCTGGATCCTCACAAAGAGGATCCGTTCATGTTTTGACAATTCTTTTAAAACAGTCCGAAACTTTTTTAAATAATTAAAAACACTTTATACCGAGTTAGCACAAAAAATCACTTCTAAGTTTGGGGAAGAGATCCTCCTTCAAAAGCCACAGATCAAGTGATTCGAATCCTTAAAATTTGATCAAACGGCTAAAAATTATTATAACTTTTAAAAGTTTTTATTAATTTTCTGTTTTTAGTCGTTGCATCAAATTTCAAAGGTCCAGATCACTCATGACTTAATCCCGTGAACTTTGAAGGAAGAGATCCTCGGATCTCTTTCCCTAAGTTTGTGCTTTATGGAGACCTTTCGAGAAGTACTTTCAGGTGTTTTGTAAAAACATAAGTACTTTTTACATCTCGAAAGACCAAAAAGTCTTATAATGATAAAATTGTGAACCAACGCCACATAGAAGTGATCAGTAACATGTCATATTTCAAAAAAAAAAAAACAAAACAAAACAAAAAAAAAAAAACATTTCTCATGAAACGCTTATACGCTAAACCAAAATATCACGACATTAAGGTATCTAATCAAAACCACAAAGAGGAGGCCCTACTACAATTATCATAGTCAATTAGTCATTAAAGTAATGGGATCATTAGTCTATCCATAAGTTCATATTCACACCTAAATACATACCCCACAAATTGATCTTTTTTATATTCCACTCAATCTTCAAGCACCACTATGTATCTCAATTGGATCCATCATACCCTCCCCTGCTACACCAAACAAGTCTCCATGCATCCTCTTCCTCATTTCTTTATTCTTTAAAACCCCCCAAGAATTCAATTATTTTCAAGAAACCAACCACCCCTCTATTCCTCTTGGCTATAAGATCCGCTTTGGTCACTGTGTTTATATTCAAACCCGCAATTCTGTTCGGATTAAAAATATTTTTGGTCACTCTGTTTGCGCCCGATTTTACTCAAACTTTCGTTTCGTTGCTCATTTCTTTAATCCCACACAAGTCTCTTTCGGATCTGCCGCTCTGCGTGTTCTCAAGTTCTGTGGCGTCACTCTTTACCTTGTATTCCGGTTTCTAGATGCACACCCACAAAACAACAAACGAAACCCAATCACAGCCCCTAAACACTTTTAACCAAAATTAATCCGATTTAATTAAGCCACCCTTTTGACCAACCAATAATTCTTCCACAGATGTGAATCTTCGCTTCGTCATCACACTTCATAATTTTATCTCCATGATCTCTTTTTCCGCACTATAAATACTCATACATATAGTGTGCTCTGCAACTACCACAATCCTGCAGCTAGACCAAGTGTCGAACACCTTGCAAACTTACTTTTCGATTCATGAATTCTTCAAGAAACTCGAAGTTTTCGATCATTTCTTCATCTGGGTAGTTTTGCTTTACGTGTTTGTATGCGAATTTCGGCAATGGCGGCTCCGAGAACATCGTCTGGATCAAACCCAGGTTCCGATCAGTGTTCTAAACAGGAAATCAGCATGAGGAAATCTGAGCCGTTGATTCCCGGATTGCCGGATGAGGTTGCTGAGCTCTGCCTGCTTTATCTTCCATATCCGTACCAGGCTCTGGTGCGTTCGGTCTCTGCTTCATGGAAAAGAGCCATTACAGACCCTAGCTTTGTTCTTTGCAAGAAGTCTTTGTGTTTGCCTTTGCCTTATCTTTTCGTTTTCGCCTTCAACAAATCAACGGCTAGGATGCAGTGGCAAGCGTTGGATCCGCGATCTGGCCGTTGGTTTGTTTTGCCTCCCATGCCGTGTCCCAAGGCCGCTTGCCCGCCGGGGTTCGCATGCGCTTCCCTGCCACGTGAGGGGACGCTCGTTGTATTGGGCGGCGTGCGGGCGGACAGGGAATCCTCTATGAAGACAACCATCGTCTATCGTACATCCACCAATCAATGGTCAACAGCTACTCCAATGTCGACCCCGCGGTCATTGTTCGACGCGGGAAGTATCAATGGAAAGATCTTGGCCGTTGGAGGCGACAAGGCTTGCAATGGCAGTTCGATCAGGGCCGTAGACTGTTACGACCCGGTGAAAGACACATGGGCGCCATGTGCCACCCTGCCAGCTGGATTGGCCAAGTATGACTCCAACGTGGTGGGCAACAAGATGTACGTGACCGAGGGGTGGACGTGGCCGTTTATGCACTCGCCACGTGGTGTGGTCTACGACCCCGATGATGACACGTGGCAGGAGATGAGGCCGGGAATGAGGGACGGGTGGACGGGCGTGAGTGTGGTCGTGGGCGGCAGGCTCTTGGTGATATCGGAGTATGGGGACTGTCCGATTAAGGCGTACGACCCTGATAAGGACACGTGGCGGTACGTGGGTGGGGACAGATTCCCATGTGAGGCACTGAGACGTCCCTTTGCTGCGAGCGGGGTGGAAGGGAACATATGTGTGGTGGCATGTGGGTTGAATGTGGGAATTGGAAGGCTGTCCGAGTGCGAAGCAGAGCTAAAAGTTGAGTGGCAGCTTCTGCCAGCTCCAAGTGCTTTTAGGGGATTTTCTCCTTCTAGTTGTCAACTTCTTTTCGCCTAAATTATTGACTTGTTCAATTATATACACAATTTCTATGTTATAACTTCCATATTTGTTTGGTTATAATATTGTTCTACAGCTAGCTATGCCTAGTATTTGCTTTGCTCTTCCGCAGACATGGAAGCACTTTTGTAGCTTTGTATGAGCACTTAATTGACCCAAATTACTATAATCTGACCTATAATTAACTTATTAACCCTCTTGGTGGGCTATGAAATCAGTCATATCTTATCCAAATCTTTGTGCGAGATTTTGCATGAGAATGATTCTCTCATCTTCTAATCTCTCTCCCCTTTCTTTTCCTCTTATTTGAACGGTCATGGTTAATTCACATCAACATCTTATATTGATTTTTTTTATAGAGATAATAAGACAAAAAACAATGAGTGAGAGGAGAGGAGGGAAATGGATGAGAATAGAATGGGAGAGAATCATACTCCTATTTTGCATTGGTTCAAATTAAAGTTTTTGAATTGATGCCATACTTTTTAGTAAAAAAATAAAGAAATAATGGATGACAATCGTTTTTTGACAAAGATAAAAATTTCGACTACAATCAACTAAGAAAAATGACTTATAATTTAGGTGGTTATGATCGTTTAACCCAAATAGGGATGTTGTGCTCGAATCACCTATCTTCAATATTGCTGGTTTGAAAGATAAAATAGAATCAACCAATCATTTGGGTTGGTTTTCTGTGTTTTGAGTCGATTCAGATCGGTTTTCTTACTATTAAAAGTTGAATTACTTATTTGAAGGGGGTTGAGAGTTGCAACATCTTTTTCATGCTTTCAATTATTGGACGGAAAATTCAAAGCAATCCAATTAAGGCCAAAGATCTTTAAATAAGATTGCGAAGCATCCACTTGAATTGATTTATATTGACAAGCATCATTGATGTTTTGAAAAAGCAAGGCGTGACAACAATAACTCGTGACTTAGTGCACGAGAATAGTAGCGAGATGGATGAAAATGATGAGGGATATGATTCCCTTTTTTTAAATTACCATTCATTTCACATTACACCGCCGTAGATTTTTGCACCGAGTTTCAAGGAAGTTTTCATCAAAAAAGCAAAAGCGTGAGTGCGACGATCGATATAGCATCAACGTGGAAACTGCACATGCACGATTGATTCTAGTATTTTCGAAAGTCGCTTGCGTCAAAACAGATAAGTCACAAATGTTGACACGCATTTGAGGAAAATAAGGAACACAGAAGACAGAATCAACGCGTATATAATAATATCTAGATAAGATAGATTTAACATAAAGTTGTTATCTTATGTAAATTGTACTTGTCACCTTTGGGGTTGGAATCTTCTACATACGCGGTTTTTACATAACCATTGGACCTGCCTTCCAACCAGCCAGATTAAGCTACGTTTTTCTGGAAGTTCCCTCTCTCTGTGTATAAATCGGAATTGCCTTGCACCTTGTAAGCCGGCGAACGGTTTCAGTTTCCGATCACTTGGAGCAAATCTCGTAGCAGCAACCAGAGACAGGAAAGAAAGGCAGACAGGCGGAGGAGCAAGCAAAGCCGGAAACCCTAGAAAGGCTCGAGGTCAAAGGAAGAAGGAAGAAGGGTATTCGATCATGTGTTTGGTGTTCGTGTGTGATGAAGAGGAGAGGGTGCTGTCGAGGCAACCGGCACCGGGGGCATGCCCTTACTGTGGAGGAATGGTGCAAGCCATGGATGTCGAGAGCAACTGGAGGTTTTGCTTCCTGCCGCTGTATTGGAGGACCAAGCGCAAGCTCTACTGCAGCTTGTGTGCTAGAAAATTGGTAGTGCAGTGATGAACTCACATGATATGTAGAGAGCTTACAGTTTTTGGTTTTGTATATATAGCAGAATATATACTGCGAATGACAGACTCTATTAACATGTACTTGCAATCGTTTTCGATTTCTTTCTAAATTTCGTCTGATTGCTCCCGTTCTTGCTCCAAAACAATATGAATGAATTTTCCGACTGAATCGAACCGCCTTCCGGATTTTACTTCTTAACCAATTAGGATTGCTATTTCTCCAACTGTGTTCTAACACATTCAACATAAACTGAAAGAACAACTGAAAAAAAATCCTATGAACCTATTCATAAACGAACAAGTTAACCTTGAAACTCGTACACAATTCATGGCTGTGGACTAATGAGGATGACAGTAACTTCACTTGCAGAGTTTCAACTTTTTAAAATACGCCGATACCGCGGATTTGGGGTAGGGCTTTGTGGCGAGACAGGTTGGGAAGTTTTCGGGTTGCTCAATCCACAGCTTGTGCGCTATGCCACCTGCTTTCAGCTTCTCTGACAAATTCAATATCTGGGGTTCACCCTTCACCTCAAGAGTAACCTGCAGCAAAGGTTAAATAACAACACTACATGCAAAACAAAAACCAGCAGTAGTCCAAGCAATTCTCAAACCCAATTAACCGATTAACAAGAAAATTCCCAGCATAAATCTCAATAACCCAATTGAACGAACAGTAACTTTAAGCTATGCAACCTCATATTACCGTACATGTTTACCTCTGTAAAGACTCTAACTTTATGCTGTGACACGACGAATTTCATACATTCTGTGCGCCCAAGTGGACAAAATTCACAGTATAGGCTAAAACCCTTTTTTTTTTTAAAGAAGAGGTAACATTAACATCAAAGTTCAAATTTCCCTCCTCGTAGTTTAGATTACGTTAGAATACCGCTCCGGTAAAAGGAACATGAAAAATACTAAGAACCACACCTTCATTCCACATTTGGTAACCAAAACCCTGAAATCCAAACTGATAAACACAACAAAATCCAATTTTTTTTTCCTTCACAATTTAAAGCTTTTGGATTTACCTTATGCATAGAATCGATGTTTTCCGGGCCACAGTACTGGAGGGTGACGGGGTCGTCTTTGTGGGGGACCAAATGGCGGACGCGGAAGCATGGCAGCCCTGTGTGACCACGCTGCCCATCGGCCACGTGTCGATTAGGTCTCGCCGGAGCACGACGTACTGAACCAGGACGTCCGTGGTGTCGGACTTTGGGACGTCCGGATTGCCTTCGGCTGCGGGTTGGCTCATCGAGTTGTGAATAAGTCGACTCGGGGCGGGGGCCGCGTTGGACGGAGGTTTGGCCCCAAATCTGGTTCGAGGGATTGAGAGTGAGGGCGAGGTGGGACGAAGTGGCGCGAGTAGACACGCCATGGTATGGGTACAAGTTGGAGCATCCACACTCTGTCCTACATCTCAATCAGTGTAGGAACGACCCATTTGTCAAAAGAGTAGGGCCTAAACTTGATCTTTTTGTATTTAGCCCAACTTCAGGCCCAACCCAAGCTCGCCATCACTTTTTAACAGGACGGTGTTCTAATTTACGGGAATATAGATGTTATTAACCAACTGGACAAACCCACGTTTACAGCTCAATGTTACTTTTTTTTTTTTAACAAACGATCTTATCTATACTAAGAGAAATGAGGGTGGGATTAGCCTCACAATGGCTAACAATAATGTAGTTCAAATTCACCTTTAGCGAGAATCAAACTTAAGACCTCTCACTTACAT
The DNA here is from genome assembly GCF_042453785.1 of Malus domestica. NCBI lineage: Eukaryota > Viridiplantae > Streptophyta > Magnoliopsida > Rosales > Rosaceae > Malus > Malus domestica. Next base: position 7,572,235 of record NC_091675.1, on the reverse strand, counting down.
ATGAAGAAGAATATTACTTGACCGTAGTACTAAATACAAAAAATATAATGACTGTAGCATTTGCTCGTGGACATGGCTGAATGGTCTTCTTCGAGTCCGGAGATGCTTCTGCTCCTGGACATGACATAAGTTGATTGAGCTTAAATTTTTCAAACCTGTCTTGATCACATTTTAGCATCCGCGGCCAGGCCCAACATAATAGTTAAAAGAAAAACACAGTTATAAAGCAAGTAGTGGAAAACGTGCTCTTACCTAAAAACAATGTGGGAATTGACTCCAACCAAGCTGTAGCAAACTGGTTGGAAGTTAGGTAGTTGAGATATGAAGCAAAATAAAGGAAGCACATCATGTTGCTTCGCTCGCAAGAATGAATGAGTGACAAATTGAGTTCTTCGACTCTTAGTGGTATGGGATTGGATGAATTTGCTTTTGAGTAATGTTATTTATACCATGTTTTTCTATACCATCTTAGGTGACATCTGATGTAGACAACCACATCATTTGAAAAATTTGCAAAACCCAAGGAAATGAAGGATAAATACTCTTCGTATACCACAATCAACATTTAATTAACTAGTTTTTTCTTAATTATTAGTTTATTAAATAATGAACTAAATTTAAAAATCTGATTAATTCAAATGATGTGGCTGTCCACATCAAATGCCACCTAAGGTGGTATGAAAATGTGGTACAAAAACATCGTATGAATAACATTACTCTCCATCCTCCCTCCAACAAAAGATTCTAGTGACTTCCAAACTTAGGTTTCATGGCTAATGCTTTCACTATTTTTAGGTTTTGATTAATTCCATCAGCTTCTGTTTCTTGTGTTTTCTTGTTTGCTCGTTTTCCACCTTTCCATTGAAAGATGATATTGATGGATACGTTTTTTTATTTCTTGAGATTCCGTATAATTTCCGTAATCTCTAATTTTTTGTATAATTAAATCATCCCCTTTATGTATTTCTTGTATAGCAATTATACCTGTAAGTTGTAAGTCAAGCTACCGTACTCGTATATAATTCAATGATAATTCACCCTCAAGACTTTCGAGGGATTCAGCCACTTACCTTCTTTACCTTCCTCGATTTGGTCTTCTGTGCAATCCATAATTTTTTATGGTATCTCATAGCCCTTTGACTAACGTCAAAACCTTTTTTTTTTTTCTTTTTCCCGATCCTTTCCCTCCGTTTCTCACGCTATTAATATCAGGCTTAACTCTTCCAACCATTCTCTCTGGTTGGCTCAGCTGCTTCCGGTTCTCAAGAGCCTCCAATTGACGGCTTTCGTTGACTTGATGGTTCTTTGGAGTGTCCCTGCAATTTCTGCGCAACAAAGGCGGCAACGTGACTTACCACGTCCAACCCGGCGTATGCTGATTGGGCCTCACAAAATCACCGAAGACTTTTAATGTGCGCGTGTTTTTTTTGTTTCTCGTTCTGACGGGTCATTCTACTAACGTTCTCTCTTAAATAGCTCATATTCATCTGTTAAATTTCTCTTAGTTCTTCCATGCTCGTACTACAGTTAGATTCAGCAATGTATGTCAAACGTTAAAACGCATCCCAAATTCTAATGGATGTCCAGCTCAACACAGCAGAAGTTCAGTCCAGTTTTCCTAAGAAAAAAAAGTACTCTCTGTTTTCAATTTCCCCTTTTCTATGGATGGGAAAAAGGATAAAAGGTCAGCAATATTTTATAGTCAATATTCCATACCAAAAATTGACCTAAATAATTGATTGAGGGGCAAACATGTCTTTGTACTTCACACATCCGATCCAGCGGATCACCATACGTTTATCCATATCCGATTAACACTAAAAATAAATCAAAAAATAAAAAACGATAATCCACAAAGGAATCATACTGCTAAAATATTATGCGAGGAGACCTGAATTTATGGTGAAAAGTTGTTAATCATAATCCTGTGTCAAGTCCGTTCGCAATGTCGATCCAATTAGCAATTATCGTTGTTCTTTTTTGTTTGTTTTTTGGTCAAAATTCAAATATTATTAAAGATAAATTGAAATATTTACATCAAAAGCTAGAGAGGTTAATAATCATTCTGATTTAAAGCGATCCCATGTATGAAAACCTCCTACACGCATAAAATAAAAAGTCACTTAATACGTAACCCTATTACAGACACGAGGAATAAAAAAACCTCTACTGAACACAATTGTTAGCAATTATCGTTGTTCTCATATCCGTCGAGATGTAGGGGCAAAAGTATCTTTTTACCTCATTAGTCGTCACTTGGTTGTTTTTTTTGTTTTTTTTGTTTTTGGAAAACTAAACGTCACTTGGTTGTTTAGATAGTATTAGGTTGACTGACTTGGGCTTTAATTTTGATAAGCGTAGACTTCTAGAGAGTCTGTTGGTGACATGGTGTCGTGGCGCGAGATGAGTGCCGGTTTTCTTTTTTTATTTAGAATTTTAACAAAATACTTTTGGTACTGTTCATTTTTAACGAAAAATCATATTTATATATTTTTTTGATATTCTTTATTCTTCTGCCTTTAAAATGATTTTTCATTAAAAGTGAAGTTTTTTTAATTTTTTTTGTTAATTTTCCTTTCTTTTGATGGTTAATTCACTTATTTATTTTTATTTTATTTTTTTAATATAACGTTATACCAACAAAAAATGACCACAATGATTTTTCTGCCCCAAGTCAGGAGTTTCGTTGATTTGAACAAAGATCTTTTACCGTCTCACGACTCTCCCGACGAAGAAACAAAGTTAGCCATATATATTTATATATTTATAAATTTTTTTCTGACTGCCCACGTACAAACAACACAAACCCCTCCATCCATCCAACAACCCTAAAACTAAATAAAATTAAAAATTATTAAAAAAAATACCACCAGTTGTTACTGCTCATCGTGTTCCTGCAGATCTGAGAGGCAATAGCAACTCTTTGACTTGAAGCTCTTCAGCCTCCTGTCGAGCAGTTTCTGTGGGGGCCTCCTCCTCTCCTGATCCTCCTTCTCGTCCGATGAAGATTGCTCCGACGACGCGTTCTCTCCCTCGCCTTCTCGATCGCGGTCGTGTTCGTCGTCATCTTCGTCTCCGTCTTCGGCTAGGGCTAGCAGCGGCATGGACTTAGGGTTTGGCCAGTTGTAGAGGGAGGAGGAAGACGAAGATCTTCTCGACCACTTGGAGGCGATCAGAACCCGCCGCCGCTTGTTGAATGGGTTGTCCTGCTTCTCCACCTCCTTGACTGAACTCACAGTGCTGCTTACTTCTGACAGGCTGGCAAATGACTTTGATTTTCCTGAAAAATAGTTGGATAATCCCCTCCTGAAAAAATTAAAACAAAAATTAATTAACTATGGGACGGATCAGAAACTGAAAATTCAGTAAAAATGATCGGTATGAGATTAATATTTGCAGATCTGGAAGGGTTTACTTGATTGGGAGAGAATCTTCGAGTGATCCAAATGAACCCAGAGAACCCAACCCTCCTCCGCCACCATTAAACTTGCTCTGCACCTCGTCGCCGTTATCGCCTTTGGAGTCTTCCTCTTCCTCGCTGTCATCCGGAACACCGATAGACGACGAGCTGTCCGACGACGCCTCCTCCGCCACCGCGGCGCCGCGGTCCTGATTCAGGTACAGACCGCCGCGGTTGCGGTTGTCCTGCTTCGGCGCGGGGCCGTAGGACGATACGTCGAGGGAGAAGGTGGGGCCCACTAGGACGTCCATTCGAAGCAACGGAAAAGAACGAACTGGGAGTTTCCGAGACGGCGATCGGGGGAATTACGGATTTACCCTTCACCGATGCGTCGGCGTCGTCGTTTGAGCTTCCAGATAACGGGGCTTGTATTCATCAATTGAAAGGAAGAAGAAGAGGAAGACGGAGAGTCACATGATCCAGGGCGTGCGCAGGTTAAGGAAGCGGTGGAGGATAAGAGGAAAAAAACAGGTTCAGAAGGAGAGTAAAGGTGGATAGGCATATATATAGACAACAGTGAGTCGCATGAGTTTTGAGGGGGCAAGGAAAAGGCTAACGTCCACCGTAGGCGAATAGGGACGCATGCGCACGCGCTCGCGCTCGGACACGTTCGCGATTACGTGGCGACGACAGTGACCAAGAAAATCCATTTCCGGAAACTCTTATTATCTTATTTATGTCAATACAATATCTCTACACTCTTCCTAGTTCCCACGCTTTTTAAGAGAAGATAATATGTATTTATATGCATTACAAATCCTTTATTTTTGGTCTTTTATTTATTTTTTATTGGTCAAAACAAACATTTAATCGTTTACCGATCAATGATTATTTAATAAATAAACGAATCATATTTTTTATGTTAACGTTGAAAATTAAATAATAATAAACTGTTAAACAATTTTTAAATTAGTTGATATTTTCATAATAAATTGGTTATGATGACTAAGCAACGTTGTAGAATGCAAATGAGAGTCGAGAAGATAAAACAATGAGATTCAAGTGAGATTGTTGTTAGCAAGCGGAAGTGCTAATATTTTTGTACTAGTTACTAATTATTCTGCCACTTAATATTACAGTTTAGTGGTATTCATCTTCGTTTATATGTGATAGGTCTTAGGCATGATTCTAACTAAAGACGAATTTGAACCACATTATTGTTAGTCCATTATGAGACCAAGCCCACTCCCCCGCTCTTTTAGTATAGATAATATCTTAATTAAGAACTTTCTAGTCTAAGAACAAAATCGGGGAAGTGTTATCGAATGATTTCCTGCCCAGTATGGAATGAGTAAAGAATAAAACTACAAGTCTCAATCTATACAAAATGCACTGGGATTTTGTGTTTCTTTCGGTTTCTGAACAAATTCAAATTTGATTAGTAATTTTCTCTTTTATTAAGAGGAGGGAGGATGTTTGAACTCGAGATGTGAAGAGAATGCCTTAACCATGCAATTATTTAATTTGAATTGAATTTCGCTGACATTTTAAATTATGACTTTTTTTTTTGTATCTCACATTTTTCTTTATTACGTAATAAGCTATCCTTTTATGTAGTTTGGGCGCGTCGTAAGATGACATGTCTAGTTTAAGTGGGATAACTAGAACAGAACGTCCACGTGATACATAATATTCTGATTGGTCTCTTCCGAACTAACTTTTTAATTGGTAACTTCCGACCAGACTTTCTAATTGGCTAATTTTTTACCAATAAGAGAACGTTATCTTGTGATTGACAGTTATCTGGTGATTGACGTTTGCAAAAACGATTAATCAATCACGAATAGACAAAAAAGTTCGATCAAATGTAACGATACGTCTATTGAGATAGGTACCTCCTAATTGGATACTTCCCACCTTATATAAGAGTAGTCCTATTATTTGACGAATGTATCTTCTACATTATCTTTCGTGTAAATAAATAAGTTATGAGTAGACAATGGCCGAACTTTTCTTTTTTTATGGCCAACTTTAGGGTTTATAAACTCTTGGTAGAATGTCAATAGCTCATAATTATGCACATTTTTTTCGTTTAGGTTAAATCCTTCACCTCATAGTATAAATACTTCGTTATGTTTAAAAAAATAATAAGTGAGGTTTGTAGATGTAGTAGTAGAGAGCATTTCTACTATATACACACTTGAGCGAGTTTTAATCCTCTTTTCCTCCTATGTGAGTTTGTAACCTTAAAGAAAAATAATAATAATGTTTAATATTATAGCCAAAAAATGAATACATAAATTATGTCAGTCAACTACAACAAAGTGCATATATCCTCTCTTATAAATAAGCAAGTCGAATCCTCTTATTTTCTCGTGAATAATAATAGTTCACATCATCTCTAAATAATAAAAAAAGAGTTTGTGTAAGAATAACATAAAATAAGTGTTCTTTAAGTTTATTGTGAAACTATGTGGTGCTGCTTCTTTTAGCGTGTGTGACCTTTTGATCGTGTCTTGATAAATTCTTTTCACCTTCAAAAAAAAAAAAAATAGTGTCGTCTTATTGAAGAGAGAAATGATATGTTTTACCAAACAAATACGATATTATTCAAAGTACATTATTCCGTTTATAGAAGAACAAATATTTATTTAGTACAATAAAATTATTAGCGTGTTAAATAGTTAGTTGATAGAGAGAAGAAAATTGGCAAAGATCGAATCCGTATTTTAGAGTATATAAGATTACTTCTAGTCTTCTGGATACAACATATTTAATCAATTAAAATTAAAATAACAAACAATAAAAAAAGTCAAATAAAAAAAAGTAATAGAAAATCCTATCTAATATATTGTGAATACATCAGCAACTGAGGCGGTGAGTGTGGATTAAATGCATCCCTATCCATTTTGCCTGAAGAATGATTATATCATAATATCTCTTTCATTCTTTTCTGCCGACCAAGCCACATACTTTAATACATCATTTGTATTTAGACACAAAACTTTCTTGTGTCAAAATATTATAATAAAACAAATTAATCTTTTATTGCCCCTTACGTATATACAATAATTGTCGTCGCGGATATTTCTCTTATTATTTTTATTTTTCTTCCTGATTTAGTCCTCTAATAAATAAATCGTTAGAAATATTTACTGATTAATTTTTTTTACTGATTTAAACAGTTTTGCTCTCATCGATGCATGGAAATATATTTGTTAATATTCTGATTGGTAGATGAATACTGAGTCTTTGTGGATAAGATTACATTTTGCAAAACATAGAATTTGGACCACTTATGCATTTTTTTATATAAACAAATATATTTATGTAAGACCTACACCAACTCTTTAGGTAAAAGTAAAACTCAAATTGTAGGTTTTATTCTAAACCTCTTCCAACTTGCTACAACCCTCGGGGTAAATATGAGTTTTAACCCAAAACTCATTGCAAATTTAGCTTAAGATTCCCTATGGGTTAGTGGGTTGGCCCACCATATTTGTGATTTTTTTTTAGTTTTATATTTACAAATTCCTTAAATTCAGCAGCTAAAATCTAATATGATTAAATCTAACGGTAAAAATGAAGATATGATGGTCCAAATTTAAATCCAATGGCTAAAGTAATTAAAAAATTTCATGTGTTTCATATTCTTTTATAGTATTCCACGAGTTTCATGGTGTCGGTTTGGTGATTTTTAAATATTTATCAGAATCTAAATATTTGTAGGTTAAAATTTTCATAAAATTAAATTAGAATAATCTACATAATTTTTTTCTTAAAACAAGTTACTTTAAGAATAAAATTATCCCAAATTTATTCTATAATAATCTCGGACAAAAAATTTAACCCAGAAGGGTTTGAACAAAAAAACTGTTTCTGGGTTAAAACCTAAATTTTATGAGTTAAAAAAAAAAGGTTTTAACCCAAGGGTTGGAGTTCTAGATATAGGTTAAGTAATATAATAAATTGTATCAAACACATCATTTATGAGAATTGAAATTAAAATCTTTCACTTACAAATGAAGAATAACATTACTAAACTATCTACTACGTGAGATTATACATTTATAACACAAGTTCTAAATTTGTTAGTGACCTCGTTGGGGAAAACCTTACTTAATCTCATGTGTTCTACTCCTCTGTTCTTATCGCACACACAACATTATGAAGTGCTAGGATATGCACCTCAAATACGAATAATCAACTTTCCAATGTGAAGCAATTATATCTAATGATTTATTTCTAATGGTGATAATCCAGGAGGATCCTCGCCATATCCTCTTTATGAGGATCTTAGGGATCCTCCAATCACATCCGTCTATCGTATATCATGCGTCAGAAATCATTGTAAATTTTTTTTATTTAAAATTGAATATAAACAGTACCTAACAAAAATTGATCGCACGATTTACGATAAATAGATGTACAAAGAAGATCCAACGAGGATCATTTCTCGATAATAATATAGGATAACAACCTCTTACCCTCAACCTTTTAATTGACGTGATGTGTGAAATAAAAAAATAAAAAAAAGCATAAATATTTTAGACCCAAAATTTGTATCCTTCTATTGCGATTTTGCCCTCCACCTCAAAAGTCATATCAATATCTCGGATGGTGTCCCAATAATTGTACAACTAGATCGAGTCGCCACTCTAACATTAAACATAAAACTAGTGCGTTGGGAGCAGAGCACCACCCATCGGTTAGTTTTTGGATTAGCTTAAAATAATGCCGAGGAGGGAATATTTAAAGCAAGATAAGATTTTGAAAAACCCAAGGGATTTGGGTCCATCTTAACCTGTCCCAAATCTTAAATTTCAATAATGAACAATGACTTATATGTCTAAGAGTTTGATTGGGACTTTGGTAAATATGTTTAAGTTGTAAGTGATAAAAAAAAAAAAGCACATGAATTCAGTTTATTTTGGTTAACAATGTCGGTAATGGTTGTTTTTTTTAAGAAAAATAAACACATAGATGATCTTTAACTCTTGTTGGATTTTTATGCCCAACATTGTTATAAAGATTTTACAATGTCATAAAATTTTAACCCTTCAAAAAGTAATCTCAAACACGTCAGTTATGGTTATGGATGGTCAACATTGATGATAAGGTAGTTAGCAATATTACCAACATAATCATTTCACTCAAATCTTGTCAAAATTTGGATGAACCAATAAGGCACACGCAATACATTTTGTTCCAAGTAAGTATTGGAAAAAGTAGAATTTGATTTAAGGGTAAAAAATTGAATTTAAAGTTGGGAGGGCCATATTTTATCAAAAAATATCAGTACGGTCCGAATATTTGAGAAAACTTTGATTAGGCAAAGAGACTATTGACAAGACACACTAGCTATACTTTAATTGGGAAGGGGTCACGACCCAACTGTCCATTTTTGTGGTTGTTGGAGTTTTTTTTTTTTTTTTTGCTTTGATCATTACGAAAAGAATAATGTTTAACTCGCTTTCTAATATAGGTGGATTTTATCTACAGTAATCGGGTAATGTTTGTTAGAAATGGTGAGAGCAATATGATTAATTTTGTGTTTCTAATAGCGTTATTGGTAGGAAAATATTCATTTCAGATGTTAATATGTAGATGTCATCATTAGTTACATCATGACCAATGTAAGATCAATCAACTTTAGGGCATGTTTAAAAGTGATTGTGTAAAACAACACTTATGTTCATTAGCTTTTGTTGCTATAAATGATTATTTTAGAAAACACGTCGAGAGCCTTAAAAAATTCAAATGCTTCTTTAAAAATAGTTACATGATAAATGATTGGAGCAAAAATAATTACCAATAAAAAGAGCACCATCACTAATTATCTTGGACCAGCCATGCATGCTAAATAGAATAATATATAGCTTTTTTTTGGGGGGTAAATTGAATAATATATAGGTTGTTGGTATACAGATCCAGTTGCAAAATTTAGAAACTTAATTATTTACTTGAATAATATATAGGTAGAGAGATCTGGATTTTTCAAAAGCATATAAGATTTTATTTATTTGTTTAAGCAAATAAAGAAATTGGTTATTAAGGTGGACTTTGCCTTATTGGCAGACAGATATTCTAACCTAGTCTTCCATAAACATATCTATTAATCTAATATATGGAAAATTAGTTGAGTGGAGGGTACGAGGTCAAGGTGAGGAGGATGACCAATGGTTTAGCCATTTGCAAGCCTACCTTATCTCTTCAGATAAACCAGTTAATTAATTTCATAAACAATAATTAGTTTATTAATTAAAGATTCAATAATGGTAAACTAGTTTGGTTTTGGAGATATGCCATATGATGTATAATAATAGAGAAATGCTAAGTGACTTAATTTCTCAAAGTGGAACTTTCATGGGCTCTCTGACATTTTACAGTTCAATATTAATTTTTGTACCTACATTATAAAATATTATGGAAAAAACATGAGGCGATAAAGAGCCTCACTTTTGAGAGAATATACTTGGCATTTCTCATAATATATATATATATATATATATATATATATTCACTTTAAAATAGTCATCTGAACTATATTTAGTGTAAGATAACTATTTCGGAATGGTAGTAATAACTCTTTTCAAAAAGTAATTTTCACATTTTTTTTTCCTCGATACACAACCATGTTTATTTTTTGCTTTAAGCTTGAGCAAGGCTAGAGAGAATCATTGTATATAAATAAATATTGTCACGCATAAGGAGAGAAAAATACTTTATCATCCATTAAATCGAACTAATAAATTGGGTCAAGGCATTTTTAATTTTAGAAAAGTAGAGATAACCTTTCTTTCTTGTGTGATGACCCAGTTTGATGCATTAATACAATTATTTTTCATTCCAAATTTACCCCTGAGATTAAAAAAATGTTCGTTAAATCATGAATCCACATTATTGTTAGCTTATTGTAAACTTAGTCGATCCCTTCATCCTCTCAATAGAGATAATATCGTTTGTTAAAAAAAAAAATTAAAAATTATTGCGTTGAGTAGACTAAAATCTAAAAGCCCCTTTAAAATTCATAGAAGGGCATATCCACTGCATGTATAGAAATCCCTTGCAAGATCCCCAACCTTTAATAATGATTAATAATTAATAATAATGGCTTATTCGTGTAAGTGACAAAGTTAATATATCTAGAGCATATATCCCCCAGTTGGTAAAACAATATGGTTCACATCTCAGATACCATTCAAAATTTAAAGTGAGTAAAAGCATTAATTTGTGATACAATTATCTATCTACAGTAACATATGAAAAATAAATTGGTTTCAAACTCGTCATTATGATATTCTAATATGAAATCTCTCACTAGAGGTGCAAGTTGGAATGCAACGGGGTTTCCAATTACAATGGTAAAATTTTCGAATCTGAGTTTTTTCGAAAAGCGAAATGAAAATTTGAATGCATTTAGAGATTTCGAGAATTCTGAATTTTACTGATTTTTTTTATTTTTATTTTTTAGTGTTCCAAACTTATTTTGATAAAAGAAAGAAGAGAAATTACACAAAAAGCCAAATTGTAAGACTATACTTGGAGAGAGACAACATTTTTTATTCTTTCATGGATTGTCAAAACTTATCCATGTGACAAGTGATGTCATGATTATTTCTATGTTTGAAGATGAGTTTTTATCTCTTCATTTCTCTCTCATCTTTTTTTCTTCGTTACGTTTCTTTTTCTTTCTCCTCCTGCCTACCTCTTTCTTTCTCTCTCACTCCTTCTTCGTCTTCCTCTCTCTCCTACTTCTTCTTCATACATCTCTCTCCTCTCCTCTTCTTCTTTGTAGTGTTACCTGGATTTATGAGTGTTTTTTTCTTGTATGAGAATCACAGGGAATTTTTAATTATAGTATTTTTCTAATCTGATATATGATTATGAAATTTTAGAACGGAAAATAGAAACGTTGTTTCTAATGCGATGCTTTTGAAAAACACTCCTACTTCCAAAGAAAATGACTACATTTTTGCTCACCACCATTTAGTGTAGTGTATGCTTATCACCTTATTTATCACCATTAGATGAGTTTAAATTTCGAGATTTGTGCCTATCTACTACACGAATCTTAAAATTCAAACTCATCTAACGGTGATAAATAAAGTGGTAAATATACACCACACTTAATGGTGATGAGCAAAAATACTTCTTATAAAGAATACCACAAACCGCAATACTAATTGACGGTTAAAACATTATTCACAATAGTACTTTCAGAGTTTTACGGATTGGAAAAAGTAAAAAAGAAAATGTAATTTTCAGTGTCTTTTTAACTTGTCATATGTTTCTAGATATTTGAAGAACGAGTGTTGTTGGAACGAGGCATGACCAGATTGAGTGAAACACAGCACAAACATGTCTCAATTCTCACCCTCCTCCTCCGATGTAAGGGAACAAAAAAAGGAACAATGCAATGCATCACTGTGTTTCAGTGTCAAATCATTATTGGCAACTCTTATCGTTATTGTTGTGGTCCTCATCATCCATCATCCATCATGATCATCTATTTTTCCTCCTCCATATCCGACCATTGAATGCTGCAACCTAAACCTTGACAAAATGAAAGAGGATTAATTGGTTGTTTTTTGAATAATCATGTGTTGGTGATGTGTCACTTGCTTATTAATCAAAATTTTCATACATCAACACCTGACAATTAGGTCAATATCGAAACGTAACATGTTATTTTAAGAACATTTTTAAAGGCTGATGCTAAATATGAGAAATGGAGGTGTAGAATGTTTTGGGCCTCAACTTCAGCAAGATATACATGGTATTTACGTTTCATTTTCTCACATATATTGGAGTGTGAATGATGATAAAAGTGTTAAAAGTCGTTATAACTCTTCTTTTAAACGTGGTATTCACGTTTTTCTTTTTAACAAAAATGTTATTTTCATACGACCTAAAAATACCATCCATATTTTACTAAATTTTACATATTAAAAAGAAATTTCCAATGTTCCCACGTTACAAACCCTAAGTTCACAACCACAAAATATCAAAGTGGCTTAGGGCTTCCTTCCCATGGGGTTGACATTGACTAGTCCTTATGTGAATCCAATGTGCCTGCAAACTGGTCCCTATTTGCAAGCTTGCTATCACGTTAGAGAAAGTGGAAGAAAACTACTATACATCCATCGTGTTCACCACAAACTTTGATTTTGGGAAATTAGGGTTTCCAATTTCCGGTGACAATTGTTTATAGACAATGCAGGCCAGATTAAAGAAAGTAAACAAGAAAACTTGCGTAGTTAACATCACTGATCTTGCTTTAGCGTAAGACACTGTGTAAAACCTAACAAACTTTACCCTTCTTTTCTGTCGAGTAATTTCAGTGATTAGCTATGTTGACAAGAGATTAGAGAAAAATAGGAAGAAGATAAACCAAGGGAACAAACTTCCATTGATGATAAATTTTAATTCTTCCGTGGGCCTGGTCTGGTCTCCATATAAGAAACAGTTGTGCAGAAATGTTTGAATTTTTGGAATGGAAATAGTTTCTGATTTGTCCCTAATGGAATTATTCGGTTTGAAAAGCTACGAGACGTGAGTCGTTTATGTATGCGTATCAAACTGTAATTTACAAGTCAGCAATACCTTCTTATTATGAAGAGACGAGGACTCTTCTCGTACAAAAGCACAAAACCCTTTCTTATTTCTTAACATTTACGCTTGTACGAAGAAAAAAAGAAGTTCGAATGGATAAAAGGGTTAAAGTGAAGAATCAGTTTTGTTATTAATAGACTAGGATACGAGAAGGCAATAACTGAAAGAAAGGAAATCGATTGGGCTAGATCGTTGCGCTCCTACCATAATCATAGAAAAGGTCCCTCATATTTTGCATGAGTTACTTTTTGGTCCCTCAACTTGTTTAATAGCTCCAACTCCCTCCCACTCCCCGTACTCCCCCGTATTTGACAGAAAAATTAACAGAGTTAACGAAAGGACCAATTACGCGACACTAAGTGGAGTTGAGGTACCAAATATAATTCGTGCGAGTTCAGGATCACTGCTACAATTAAGACTTTCATTTAACTGACGTATAAGTGTTACATCATAGCCGGCCCAATGAACAAGATTTTATCAACTGGAATAAAACAAGAAAGATGGCAGTGACGATGACGCCAGTTTTGTTATCCAGAAGAGGGCTTTGTTTGTAACACAAAGGCCTCAGGTTCGCCTACAAAGCAACCTACTCTTCTTTTCTTAAAACTTGTAGAGCACACAGCAACTCATGTCTTGCCCAGCAAGTCTAATAAGAAGAACGAACAGATACACCGAGCATAAGCAGAAAAGTTTCGAGTCAAAGAGGAAAAGTTGGAATCAAAGGCGGAAAAGTGAAACGAAAAGAGAAGCGCCATTGACAAATTACTGAAGGCTTTACACAGGTCCATCAAAACGAGAAGGTACTTTATTCTCAACAGTATTCCGACAGCACTTGGCTCTCAGGCATTTTGAAAGTTCTCAACAATGCCGTTTCGGAGCACAAAAACTAGCATCTCATGAAGGTCCCTAACTTATAAGCTTTCCCATGTTCTTACAAGTAATTAATTCAATCCTAGGTAGACCTCTTTGATGCACTTTATACGAAAGAATTGTACACAGAATCTAGCAAAGCTATAAGGTTTCTCCGGCTGCCTAACCTAGTATAACTTAATCAATGAGTCTGAGAAGAACGAAAAATGGATAGCTATACCTGAATATATTATCTACGCCGGGGTCCAACTGGGTTATAATTGTTCATCATCATGCATGGAATTGGAGACCCCATGGCCTAGAACTCACGCGCAATGGAAACAGTGTTCAACTCTTCATAACATTCAGATGAGTTACAGGGATGCCATATCTTGGAATCTCAGGCAATGGGACAGCAGTATTCAGTTCCAGGCTCCTGAGAATGTCGTCATATACAAGATGAAAGGCCAATCATGTAAAGGGGAGGATAATCCTGCCATGTGATTCCACAATGCACATAGTTCAACAATCACACAACCGCAGAGGTAGTACGGCGGAGATCTGCTACTCCATTGAATTTCCCGCTCATTTGCCTACCTTTGAAACTGCCATATCTAACAGGCTTTGGCTGAAAAAGAGACATGAGCATTTTTTCAAAAGTCTGCACAGAGTACTTTGCATACTTGCTTGAACTTGCATCTTGCTCGACCAAGGGCCCATAATTCTGCATGTAACTTCTGTAAACAGGCACAACAGCCTGCACTATGAGCTGGCATGTCTTCTCCCTTAGATCTTTATCTGACATTACCCAACTCGATTGCTTCTTATACATGTCATCGAACGTTTCATTGAAGCTTTTTAACCTCTTCTTGACAAGATCACGGGCAGTGGCACGACCACCTGAGAACAGAATCAGACCTTCTCTGCTTAAATGACCTGGAAGTTTCCCCCAGCTATCTCTCAAGAAAACTGTGAAATAATAGTCTTTGTACTGTTCATGTTCTCGTAACCAAGCATCCCCCAGCAGAACCCCCAGTTTAGTTCCCTTCAGGTGCTTGTATAAATGCCAATGGTTGTTCATTGCAAAAAGGCTGGCCAAGCTGGTATCCTCATAAGCCTTTATCCATGCCTCCAAATTTAGTTCAATGGCTTTAACAATTTCTAAAACCTCATTTATAAGGAGCCCTTCTTGGAATTTCTCATGCTTCCAACTTCGATAAATGATGAGAACCTGAGTTAAGATTGGCTTATAATCATCCCCAAGCAGTTTATTACAATAATCCGTAATAAAACTGACCAATTTCGGAACACTCCCATCTTGAGGAGGCGGGTTCTGCCTTTGCAGTTTCACCTGAAGCAGTAGCTCCCAGAAAATTTCAGCTGCTCCATCAATGACACTCTTAATGAGATCCCTTGTCAGAATTTGGATTTCAATACATGCTGGTCCACCAAAAAGCCGGTTGAAGTCCAGCCTCAATTTGTTTAAAGATGCAAATATATCCAACAACTTCAAAAGCTTTATCGGATCTTTTTTGCTCTCTGTAACAGTCTTACCAAATTGTAGGAATGCAAGGATACCAGCCTGAGCAGCTATCTTTGCAAAGCAACCCATCCACACATCCAATCCAATCCTCTCAAAAACATCATTACACAACTTATACTCCGCCTCAAACAAGTGTTTCACAGCAAACTCCAAATGCTTTCCCCACTTTGATATATATCCCTCTATGCTCAGCACATCATTAAACTCTGCAATTGATATCTCAAGGTAATCCAAATTGAGAGCTTGTAAACTTGCCCTTACATTCGAACTTCGAACTTCAACATAAATAGATATACACTTCTCAAGTCTGTTATTAGCAATCAATCTTCCAAGTATAGCTTGCAACTTCTGGATTACCAGAACAGGTAATGGTGAAGGCGCAATGCATGCTTGTTCTCCAAGAGAAGATGATGACGACATTGGAAGTGGCACGCTATTTTCTGTGAGGAGCCTCCTAAACTCATTTTCTAATTTTTCCAAAGCAGCCTCCAGAAGCCCTCCATCGAGGTCGGCCTTTTCCTCCTCACTCTGCAATTCTCGGAGACTTTTCAATGATTTCTTCAAATTTGAAAGGTACCTGTCATCCGCAACCGCATTATCCTCCAAGTACTCTACTATATCCTCCAACCACTGAATTGCCAATCCACAATTGTCACCCAGAAATCTCAGAGCCTCTTCCAGACGTTTCATCACCGATAAGTAACCAGGCAGATCACTACGCGGATCTGACAATAGAGACTTCTCGAGTCCATGAACAGCATCAAAAACTTTAAGCACAGCTGCAGCAGGGCCAACAGCGCGGTTAATATGACCACCAACAGCAGCAAGGGCTTCCTTGTCTGCGCGAATGGGTCGAACTGCAGCTTCAAGAGAAGGTAACCTGTGGTTAATCTCTTCAAATCGGTTTCCGGCTTTCTCCAGAGCCGACCCTATGCCCTGTGATTTCTGTAAGCTTAGCCTCAATGCCTTGCTTGCAGATATCAAACTCTCAATGCTATTATCATTCACGGAATGCGCCATTCAAATCCTAATATCACACAAAAAAACCCCAAAAATCAAAAGCTGCAAAACTACAAGTCTCACACAAATTGGGAGCGAAAAGAAAACAACAACTTTAAGCAGCTAAATGCAATAAAATTGAAATTGGGCTTTTCTTATATTCCTTTATAAAGTGAAATTTTCTCAATTTCTCTAGGAATTATCGAAAAAAAAATAATCTCATCTGGGTCCTTACCAATCGAAACCCACAAGCCAAGAAAGAACAGAGAAATCTCACTGAACCCACAAAAGCAAAAGCAAAGCAAATCCAGATTTTCATGAGTTAAGACATACAAGGAACGAAAAAGAAGGTAACTCACTTGAAGTTGGAGAGAGATCCAGTTCACCCGGCCGAGTCGAATCGGCTTGTGAACCCAGGACGCAGAGAAGCCCTAATCAGGAATGTAGTGATAGAGAAAGACCACTAGTTGCAGAGTTCTATAAATCGCATCCGACGAGAGTGATGACAAAGTGCATGACAGTAAGGCAAAACCGCAAACCCCCCTGCTCTCTCTTTGCTTTGTTGTTAAACTCGTTTTAGGCTTTTTTGCCACTCTCTCTCTCTCTCTCTCTCTCTCTCTCTCTCCCTCCTCTGCAATTTGTTTACTTTTTTTCTTTTCAGCCTCCTCTTCTCTTCTTCCGCTCACTTTGCACACAAATACAGAATCCAAGGGCATCAAACTCATTCATAAGTTAAAATTTCTACACGATTTGAGAAATCATTAATTCTTGATTTATTGGGAGAGTTGGCCCGTTGGGTAGGGCAACATGAAATTATAAATAGGATGCCATGGAAAAGGATTTGGATCCTCTCCTGAGCAGAGGGTTCGAATCCTCATGGCTAGATGACAAGGGAAATTCAACGGTTATAAATAGAGAGTTGATCTAAAAGTTATGATAATTGTAGTCGTAAGATCAAAATCTAATGGTCCATATTAACTGATCAGGAGGATTCGGATCCCCTGCCCAGGAGAGGATCCAAATCCCATGGAAAAATACTCCATTAAGACAAATGGCAATTTAACGGGTGTCTAGAAATTCTCCTCTTTCTATAATCTTAATAAGTTGCTCTTTTATTTTATTTTTTGATTTTTACTTTTGATGCGACTAAAATTTGAATGCAACGAAAAATGTTTCTTATATGTATGTGATCAAATAGTGTCTGAAAACCGTGTTTCTAAAAAGGCATAGATGTAATAAAAATGAATAAATTTGTTTAATAAGGGTGGGTGGAAGTTGGAAATTGGGAAATTTGTCCAAACTTTCTGTTGTATTGTTTTCTTATTTTCTTTTTCTTATGGTGCAAGTTTGTGTTATTTTTTCATGTGGTCATAATCTTTGAAACTTTCAAATGACCATTTTTAATAAGTTTTAATGTTGGATGGTTACTTTTAACCCAACCTCCACACCACATGGATGGTAGATATAAATTTATAATTGAGAGAACCCACGAAAAGTGTACTGGGCGAAGGCATGAAGAATATTCTACTTTTTTTATCAACTTTTTTTTCTTGTCACGTTAGTACATGAAAAATTGTTCAATATGTTTGTTATAGAATATGCTACTTCCAAATTCCTGCAAGATTCATTTTCGTGTAATAATTATTGTTTGATTATTTTTCACAAGATGTGATCAGGTAATGTGATACACGTCAATTGTATTGTTTACTTACAAACATTACAGATTTTTCATTTTTAACATTCTTTTTATTATTATTATTATTATTACTACAAACGATATTTTCTATACTAGTCATCTAGACTAAAGAGAGATGAAATAACGCATCACGAAACAAAATGATTACCAACCTAAATCTTTGAAGAACCAAAGTTATTGGAGTTCACCATTTTGATAAAAATCTCAAAAGATAATTTGATTAATTGATGAGTGCAATGGATAACATCCACGACTTAAATAAGCTGTTTACAACATCTTTGGACAATCAAAAGGTCTGATTTTTATCACAAGAATTTAAATGCATTTTTGAAATCCTAAACGACCTCAGATCGCTAAAATCCATTATATTTCACTACGCAGTTGTGTGTTGAAAACGCCGCGCTGTTCTCTTTCCGAAAATGTATCATGGCCCAAATTGGAGATCGGACCCAAATCTCAAAATTCCCACTGCATCCTTTTGTCTTCTGACAGTCAATTTCTTGTTCAATCCGCTCGGGCATTTGTTCTACATCAAGAAATGATTTGAATGTGGAACGCAATAGTTTGAAGAGAAATACTCTAACCACCAGAGCAATCAACCGCCTTCAACACAAGCATCTGTTAGCTGGCCAACTTACTAGACCATATAATTGCACCGTCTCATTTTTATGCTTTTTCTTGCTTGTGCAACAAAGTCAAAACCAGCTAATACTAAATTAATTCTCAGTTAATGAAACTTTGCTATATACATAATTTAAAGTATTAAACTTACTAAGCTCATATGAAAGGAAACACAACATATGTACAAGCAGCTTGACCCCATATGAATAAGCTATCTAGCAACATATCTCATGTAGAACATATAAAACAAAACTTCTCATGCGGGAAGGTTGTTCATAATGGAGCGCAATTCAGACGCGACGCCACTGATATCCTTTCGGTCTGTTGGGGATTCAGCAGAACAAGCAATCCCAATTCCGAATGTCAAACTCAAGCACTCCTCGAGTTTTTGAGCTCTCGAGCTGCATTGATCGTTGGGAGTGTCCTTGTCACCTCCTTGAAGAAGTAGCAGATCTGCAATCTCTGTAGCTCGCTCCAGGTAAGCCGTCTTCACAAAGTTATGAAGGTTGAAGCCGTCACTAAACATGTTGTCGGTAGGTCTCTTCCCGGTGAACATCTCTAATAAAAGAATGCCAAAGCTGTAGACATCTCCGTATGTCGAAACCTCACTTCCCATACCATACTCTACAATTCAATTAGACATCACAAATTATCACTTCAAATGTAAATAGAATAGCTCTCTTTGAGTTACTTTAGAGTAAGAAAGAAGTGAAGGGAACTGTGAAGCACAAGGGATGAGAATATTTACCTGGAGCAGCATAACCAACTGATCCTCTTATCCCAATGGAACTTGTTTGATGATTTGTTGGCGCGTTATCGGTTGGTTTTAAGACAAATCTTGCTAATCCAAAGTCCGAAACATGCGAGTCAAATCGTTATCCAACAGAACATTACTTGGTTTAAGGTCACAATGAACAATTGGCGTCTCACAGTGATTGTGAAGATAGTCCAACGCACAAGCAACCTCAATCGCAACGTCTAGCCTCTGAATAAGATTCAGATATTTGGGAGTGTGTGTACCCTCTTGTGTTCCAGAAGTTGGATGCAACCACTCATCCAAGTTTCCATTGCCCATGAACTCGTAAACCAAAGCCTTGAAATCATGACCGTGAAAATCAACACTTGAACATGCTGTTATAATCTTGACAAGATTCCGATGCCTAATATTTTTTAGTGCCTCACATTCGGCTAGAAAGCTCTTAGAAGCTCCTTGGTGTAACATGTCAAACACCTTCACGGCGACAAGCTGAGGTGATCCGTCAGCAGCATCAAGAGTTCCTTTGTACACAGATCCAAAGCTACCCGAACCAATCAGATTCGTTGAAGAAAACCCATCGGTAGCTTTGAGGAGGGTACTATATGACACTTGCAAAATAGAGTTCGTCAAGTTGGTGCTCCGTAATGCAATTTTTTTGCTTCTCTTCCTTAAAAGACAGAGAGTTAGAAAGAACAACACCATAGCTATTCCTATAAGGGCAGGGACTATGGAGAGTACTAATTTCAATCTCGAAGACAGTCCTCTCCCCTTGGACTTTTTCGAGATGCACTTGGGCAGATGGAAATCAGCAACACCGCCGCAGAGATTGGCGTTTCCGACAACTGAACTTGCACTTGCATTCTTAAAAACACCTTGAGTTGGTACCGCTCCCCAAAAATCATTGAAAGACAGGTTCAAATTCCTCAGGAAGTCAAATCTTTCTAAAAACTGTGGAATTTCACCCGAGAAATTGTTGCGAGAAAGGTCTAAATCTTGTACTCCTCTCAGTGAAACCATAGATGAAGGTATTGTCCCATTGAAGTAGTTACCTTGCAAGTGTAGGACTTCTAAACCCAAACAACTACCAAGAGTGCTAGGAAGTTCTCCGGATAGCATGTTATCAGAAACATCCAGCACACCTAGACTTTTCAACTTTCCAACTTCCATGGGAAGGGAACCAAAAAAGCGGTTTTTAGACAAGTCTAAATATTTGGACAAGGAAGGGAGGCCAAGAACTTGATCAGGTATCACACCGTCAAGGTTATTCCGGGAAAGATTCAATTGGACCAGCCGACGGCATTCCCCTAGGCTCCAAGAGATGCTGCCATTAAGGTTATTCCCTTGCAATTGGAGCGTGGTTAACATGGTTAAATTTCCTAGAGAGGAAGGAATGCTCCCGGATAATTCGTTGCGCCCAAGAGCCAATAACCCTAGACTAGATAACTTTCCAATGTCATTGGGGATGTTACCTGTGAAGTGGTTATTCCTCAAACTCAATGCTTCCAAGCTGATCAGGTTCCCAAACCCGAATGGAATGTTTCCATTTAGTTGGTTTTCTTGCACCCCAAACATTTGAAGCTTTGTTGTGAGATTGGAAATTGATGAGGGAAGAGTCCCACCAAAATTGTTGGTGCCTAAAAACAAGTGCCCTAACTCTGTGGCATTTATCAAGTCTGAGATAAAACTCAAGTCACCGTAACCACGACTTCCAAGATTGTTTTGGTTAATGGCGAAGTGTTGGAGGTTATGAAGGTTTCGCAAACTCGAAACTGGCCCGGATAGATGGTTCTCTGCAACAATGAATCTGGCCAGACTTGTGATGTTGGATATTGACATGGGAATTGCTCCGGTAAATTGGTTTGTAAAAATGTGAAAGTTTTGGAGATTGGGAAGAGTTATTCCCAAGTTTGAGGGAAGACTCCCTTGAATTTGGTTTATCGACACAGAAAACTTAACAATATTAGAGAGGTTGTAGATGGAAGGAGGGATCATGCCAGACAATCGATTCAAATCCAACGAAAAGAAGGTTAATTTTTTCAATTGGCCTAAAGAACTAGGGATGCTTCCGGACAAGCTGTTATTATATGCAGCAAGCATCTCAAGAGCAGAAAGGTTTCCCAAGGAAGGAGGGATCGCTCCGGTTAAGCAATTAAACTCTAAAACTAGTGTTTGAAGCTTGGACAATGAGCCGATTTCTGAGGGAATTTTACTCACTAAGTTGTTGTAACCAAAATGAATAGTGACGAGGTTGAAGCAATTGGATATGTTGGTCGGAATAGGGCCACTGAGTCTGTTGTTGTACAGAAGTAATACTTGCAACCTACGCAACCGCCCGATTTCAGCAGGGATTTGATGTGTAAAGCTATTGTTTCCGAGGCGGAGTTCCCTTAGGAAGCTCAGGTTTCCAATGTGTTGAGATATGGAACCCTCCAGGTTTTGGGACCCTAAGTTGAGCACGGTGACCAGTGGCGGATCCAGGAATCTTACCCCAAGGGGTCGCAGTGTAAAAGTTCAAATAAAAATTTAGGATGGAAAAACATATTGAAAATGAAATCATAGTACTTTCATTCATAATTCATAATGGAAACAATATTACAAACTATTGGGGAATGAAGCGTCGATTAATTCCCGCCACTGGCTTCCATACTCCCCGTTGGTGTCATTTATCAAGCCAATTGCCTCAAGACAACTTTCCATTGAGAAAACTGTGATTAATGAGGTGATGAAGTCTGTTGATTGGTACCTCTTACCACATTCATCACCACGGAAGTTGCAGAAAATTGTTGAAAAGGACATAACAAGCTCTGGAACATGGCTAGATCTCCGGAATGATTCTGAGGAGGTTGTTTTCGAGATGGTAGAAGATGTTTTAGAAGAACTGATCATGGAAACCATATTTTAGCAGCCCTTCTGAAAAATTATACTACCTATAGATTTGGTCTGCATTGGACAATGGAAATTAGGCACTCGGGTTGGTTAGAAGAACTGGTTTTAAGTCACTTGAGAAATGTCTTATGACTTCTTGAACAAGCATGCAAAGATCAGTATTGGGCACCCTTTGGATCTCATTTTGTGTACACTGCGTATAGTTTACATCAAACCTCTTATAGCTACTAACCATTAGTGTCATCTTTTTACTGTATGGGGAGGTCAATGTATATATCAAGCTAGATAATAAGCCTTGTGTCTTTGGTCTAGTGTCGACGGAGTAAGTCAACAATGTATTTCAATCTAGCTAGCAAAACGAAGTAAAGAAAATAAATAATATGAAAGGTTGACTGTTCCAATTACTTGTTGCTTTCTTTCAAATTGTGTTGTTTACATTTCTTAGATTGACACTCTTTTGGATATTTATTAATCCATAAGAAACTTAACCTGTTCATGAATATCTGCTTGTTTGGGTGCAAGTACAAACTGTACAATGCCAAAGACCACCATCGGCTCTCCATCCCATGTTTTGAATTCTTCTTGCAATTGTTCTGTTATGTGGCTGCCAGTATGGCTGAAAATGTAAAGAAGGCAATGAATCACAGGCTTCACAGTTAACATGAGTGCATGAGTATATCCCACAAACTTACTGCATCTGAATTTTCAGGGGGTAAAAGATAAAACACAGTGAGTAGACAGAAGGAAAAGCCATATTGCATGGAAAAGGAGAAACTCACCTGGCCAGGCTCCCAAGTGAGATAGAAATTACCGCGGCTTGAGACGGCAACATATTTTCCATCGGGTGAGCGATTCACAGAATTAAAAGTTCCAGTGTAGTAACTTGCACCACTAATTCCACTAGAAACTGTTCTGAAAAAGCAATGGAGATACATGAAACTTGTTGCCTTTGTATCGTTAATAAAAGAGCAACCAACTTAAACAATATGAAAATCTGAGGAAAACGAAAAGAAACCATCTCAGATATTCACGATATACGTAAAATCTCAAACTTTGAAATATTGTGTGAACGTCTTAAGTTTCCAACTATAATCTTTAATCCGACCAATGAATGAAAACATACCTATTAAGAGTAGCGGAAACAGTCTCCTGAACAGCAGCCCTCCAGTTGTAGCCTCTGTTTGATGTCACATAAATTGCACCTTCGTCAGTCACCATCTCTGCACTCTTCTCACCAGTTGCCTTTATATACACCTGGAAACATTACAAACAGATAGGCTTATCTCAGCTTACCAATATCCAAACGGAAAACAATGTTGATTACTTCATCCAATGTTTTCATTACTTCATAAGAAACTGCATCACGGATATCAGTTATCACTTAAATTGCATAGAATCACGCTAAAAAGGGATATTTGAGATTAAATGTAGGATTCGTTGCTTTCCATATAAGCATTATTTTGAAGAATGTATATGTAGGATTCGTTGCTTTCCATGCGAGCGCTGCTTCTTCTTCCTCTTCCTGCCGAGTCTTGGTTCAGGATTTTTGTCGAACAGTTGGCGTGCGAGTCCGACCCGACGACCCCAGCTCCAAGAGGTCGCATATGGGAGCTTCAAGGTTGTTTCCATGGTTTCCAAGGGGTCGTGCGAACCCGACGACCCCACTGTGGATCCGCCAGTGACGGTGACCCTCTCACGATGTCTTGGACTGCAAGTTACACCGTACCACTTGCAAAAGTGAACGGATTCGTTCCAAGAACTCAACACTTGATGAGGGTCTTGCTTTATTTGAGCTTTGATGGCTAGTAAGGCAAGCCGATCTCTCTCATTTCCTTCCAAGTAGCAGATAAATGCATTCAAAATTGTGTATACAAAGATCAATCTCACAGCCAACACTCCCATATTTTGAGCTCCCAAGTTCGAGAAAAGGCTTGAGTTGGAACTATATCCCTACCACGTATCTACTGTTTAGTTAAAACATAACATGTGTTACAAAATTTGATCTGGTACGTACCTCCGATTGTGTTTCTTCTAGGACGAAGAATGAGTGTGTCGAATTGGCGACGATCGATCGCTTCCAATTGTTTGGGTAACCAGTACTACAGTTTCTGAGAAGTGGGTTGTGAAATTGGGTAGTGAGTGTCGTTTTGAGGCATGAAAAACTGACCTCTGGACAATTTATAAGGTTAAAAATGAGGACGTAGTCAAGGATTGCTGCTTGTTCTTCTGTAGCTAGAAGTTGTCTTCAAGGCATAGACTTGACCTATCAAGTCCTCAACCTAATTTTTTTTACTTTCTTGTTGCGATTGATTGATACATAGATGTATAATTGGGAAAAGGATCCGCGTCAAATTCTTTTTTTTTTTTGGATCTTAGGAATACCATGTTCGTAATTATTCATCGTATATCGTGCAGTTAAAAATTATTTTAAAATTTAAAATAAAAAAAAATAGTACACAATGAAAACTGACTGTACGATACACGATAAACGGTCACGATCATAAGATCTCTAGAAAAATGATTCGGCGAGTATCCTTTTCCATATAATTGAAGGTGAAATGCATGGTTGCAATTGATTGATACAAAAGTTGTATAATTCAAACTGTAACAAGCATTTACTGTTGAAATTTATATATTATAATATTTAATTCAATATTTGAATGAAAAATACTTTAACCGTTTGTATCAAACCGTATCTGTCATTAAGTGGGTGCCATCTTATACAAAGTGGCGCCACATTGAATATGGACCCTTTAAATGGTGCCATCTAAAAGAGGTATGTATGCATCTCTTCGTCAATCAATGTCTTCAGTTTTATTTAACCTCATGAAAGATAGAAAATTAGAGTTAATTTTTACTCTTGAGAAATAGGGTTTCTTCACTTTGTTTTTCTTATGCTTCATGTGTAAAATTCAGAGTCGTGTCTTGAGAATACGGAAAATATGAAGTTCGCCAGAGTCCGAAGATTGAAGTGTTTTGACTTCGGATTATAAATTGTTGAATCCTGGGAGACGGACGCCTACCGAACTACAAGCACAAGAGTATGGGCGAAATTTATCTTTAGGACATTGCATTTATGCAAACCTCAATCTCCAAGTTTATCAGTTTTTTCTAACTTTCTATCTAGTTGTTTATGTTAATCTCATATATAATTGATGTTGTGAATTTCTTTATGATTATTATCATTGAAATTATATTGTTATCTTTCATATTTTCTAATATTGCTCCAACATTTACTTCTACACCTTCAAGGTTCTTTCTTAAATAATTAAAAAAAATTGGGGTATATCATATATGTACTCGTTCTTAAACGTATTTAGCAAAAGCTTAAACACTTTTTTTTTTGTTAATCTGAGCAACAATTGTGGTTTGTTATGTACCTATCAAAGATAGGTGTGCCATACTAGTACTAATCTGAGAGCGGGCTCGGGTTTAGTATGAGATGATAATAAATCCCTCACCATCTTGACTTAATTCTGTATACAACTAATTACTTCAATACTTTGCTTAATTACAAGCCCATGTTACAAGGCTGTGCTCATATGACAGCTTCTTCAGCCACTCGATTTTGTGTTTCAAGATCCACATTTAATTATTATATAAGAAAATATATAGGAGAAACCATTCATTTCAATACATATATGCAATAAAAACTCTACCATTGGCATGAATCCAGAATCAACTCATCCTCAAAAACATTTTCTCAGTAATTTTTATTTTTTTAATTCCTTGCGTTATTACTATTCTAATCTACTTGAAAGAGAGAGAGAACGTTTGAACCTGAAGCGTAATAGGTCAAAAATGAATGCCTTATTCACCATAGGCAATCCACCCCCTTGCAATTTTCAAAGTTACAATCGCACCCTTTAACCTTCGCTTCAAACTTTCATTACGCATCATCTTGAGAAGACACCTTTCATGTTAATTTACATTAAGTCATGTTGATGCATAAAACCGGAGGGGTCTTGGAACAACGTAAATCTGACAGTGAATCTGCAGGAAAGTAAAGAACACAAGATGTATCGTGGTTCACCCCAATGTTTGGGCTACCTCTACACTGATGTTGATTGTATTTCTCTCTAACTGTATGTATGCATTACAAGGGTAAGGGGGAGTCCCCCAGAGAAAGAGATAGTTTGAGAGTGTGAGAGGGTTGCTGGATATGAGCCTCTCTTTGAGGATGTGAGGCCCTTTTGATTGTGAGGGTGAGGAGTCCCTTTTATAGACTAAGGGCTTCTCCCTTTTTACATAGATCATGGGCTCAATGTCTAGAAGCCCAAGTAACGATGCCCAATATAATATGGTACTAACAGTAGTCCCCCAAGTTTTCAGTCAAGAGAGTCTTTTGGCTGGAGACTTGAAATTCAGTCCATGTATGAGCTAAAATAGCTAGATGTCGTCTAAAACTGATACTCAATATGAGGTTGTGCCCAATCTGAAATGATGCTCAACCAGAAGTAGCACATGTTGCGAGGATGCTCGGCTTGTGGCTTATGTTGCCTTGGTTGGCTCAGCTTGTGGCATTGAAGGTGAGGGAGTCCCTTTTATAGAATAAGGGATCGTTCATCAATACATAAATGATGGGCTAGAGTTGATGCTCGCGGCGAGGCGGTTACTCAGTAGGTAGCGATGCTCTCTAATGATGGTGAGGGAGTCCCTTTTATAGAATAAGGGTTCGCTCCTCAATACATAAATGATGGGTTAGGAGTGATGCTCTCAGTGAGGCGGTTGCTCAGCTAGCGGCGATGTTCTCTAGTGAAGGTGAGAGAGTCCATTTTATAAAATAAAGGCTCACTCCTCAGTACATGAATAATGGGTTATGAGTGATGCTCGCGGCGAGGCAGTTGCTCAACTAGCGACGATGCTCTCTAATAATGGTGAGAGAGTCATTTTTATAAAATAAGGGCTCGTTCCTCATTACATGAATAATGGGTGCTCTCTAATAAAAGTGAGGGAGTTCCTTTTATAGAATAAGGGATCGCTCCTCATTACATGAATAATGGGTGCTCTTTAATGAAAGTGAGGAAGTCCCTTTTATAGAATAAGGGATCGCTTCTCAATACATAAATAATAGGCTAAGTCCCCCCAAGTATTTTTCATGAGGTCCAGTTGTGGAAGCCCAATATATGGTACATAGTGTAATCCCCCAAGTCTTCAGTCAATAAAGGTTGTTGGCTGAAGACTTCAAATTCAATCCATGTATGGGCCGAAATAGCGGTTGATCGGAGGCGGTCTTTGTAGACTATGCACTGAAACTTTGTAGGTGAAGCTTTGCAAGTGACGCTTTGAAGTTGGAGCTTTTGTAAATAAAGCTTTTTGAAGCTGAAGCTCTCAAAGCTGGAGCTCTGTAAATGAAGCTTTCGAAGCTGATTGATATCAGTGATGCTCATGAATGTTGACATGAATGATGGTCATGAATGTTTATGTATAATTGACATGAGTGATGCTCATGAATGTTTATGTATGATTAACATGAGTGATGCTCATATATAATTTTGGAGTACTGGACATACTTTTGATCACCTAGTTGGTGATAATAGCGGCAGGCTGCCGAATAATTTTGGAGTACTAGGCATACTTTTGATCACCTAGTTGGTGATAATAGCGGCAGGTTGCAGAATAATTTTGGAGTATTGGACGTATTTTTGATCACCTGGTTGGTGATAATAGCGGCAGGTTGCCGAATAATTTTGGAGCCATAGGGCCTAGCTCTTTTGGGCATATGGGCACATAACATTCCAGCCCATTATTTTAGGCTTGCCGTTTTTTTTTTTTTTTTTTTATTACCCTCTTATGGGGTTTATATAGATGTCTCCAAAAAATAAGAAAAATAAATTACATCATTAAAAAAAAAGACTGCTGTAGAAGGTGGGTATAGCAGATGGTTGGATAATGGGATAACATGTGCAGCTGGTAGTTGCGGAGGCAACCACAGAGATCCCAAAGAAATTGAAATTCTCTATAGAATAATAGGTGGTGTCCACCATAACATCAAACATGCGCATGTGACCACTGCTTCCTCATGAGTGTTTTTTCAGTGGGATACTTTTGCATGTTATCCCGTGGGTTTTTTTTTTCAGTGGGATAGTGGATAACCACTGTCCAAATCCACAATCATGGTTTCCATGCTTGCCGACAGTGGTAGGGATCAGATTTCTTGAGATCCATCTCCAATCTCATTTTCCTGCTTTCTTGATATCCCTTTCCAATCTCCTCATTATGGCAGTTTTCAAAACCTTTTTTACGGCGTGGAGAGCGACACCGTGGTCACTGACGCCGACGTCGATGATGAGCAAGTTGTAGTCGAACGACTTGGGAGGGCTGCCATTGCCGGAGGAAGAGAAGGCCGAGATTGTGGAAGAGCGGGAAAATGAGGCCTTTTTTGGTTGCTGGTTATTGCTGGTCAGGGGGAGGACAGTGAGGAACAGCAGGATGAGGAGGCCATTTCAAACATTTCTTGTTTCCAACAGCACGTCTTTTAGGAAAATTACCATAAGCAAAGCTTTTATATAGACAATTATGTGTAATATTATGTTGGTTATCTTTGATCAAATCCAGCGGCATCATGAATGGCTCAATTGAGAGATAACTTTGCAGGACGCCATTGGATAAAACTTCGAGATTTGTGGGGTTGCTGCAAGAAAGCTCGGGTCGATGGATCCGCAATGAGCTTGGCCCACATCTTGAGATTTGAGAAAGCTTCAGCATCAGGGTTCATGGGCGGAGGTCTAGCTCGGGAGAGGGCCGCACCGGCTTGAGTGTCGGCCAAACCATATTTCAGAGCCTCGTTATCGGGATTGATCTCGAGACCCTTCTTATAAGCCGAAATGATGCACCTCCGTCGACCTGCACGGTCTTTCCGGCACCAAATCTCTCATCGAACCCGACGTCGACATCCTCATTTGTGACGCCCTTCGTATCCCGATGCACTCTTGCATCCTGGCCTCGGTGTCACCGGTGTTGGAGAACATAATCGACCAGCCGCGTAAGCACCGGAGCTCCGAACGGGTCATTCTGATTCTCGGCGTTTCGTACAACGCCGTATTGACCTTCGTTCGCTTTCTCTACTCCTCCAGGTTTGCCGCCGTTTTCTCTACTCCTCCAGGTTCCCTTGTGAGTCGGTTGTTTTGTTTGTATGAAGATGGATCTCCAGCTTTCCTTCATTTTTTGCTGCTTCTGATTTCAGAAGCTTATAAATTGAATGAGTTGGGTTCTGTTTCGTTTTGTCCTTTGACTTAGAAACGATGAGTACTAAATACAACTGAAGGGAGAGAGAGAGAAAGATTATTGGGTTTCTGAGTTTTTGTGATTTTGCAGATTCACGGTGGTGAAATTTGATGAAAAAATGAAAGAGAATCGACATAGTTTTTTTGTGTCGATTCTCACAGACGGCGCCAAATGTTGATGCACAAAACCGGAGGGGTCTTGGAACAACGTAAATCCGACCGTGAATCTGCAAAAAAGTAAAGAACACAAGATGTATCGTGGTTTACACCAATGTTTGGGCTACGTCCACACTGATGTTGATTGTATTTCTCTCTAATTGTATGTATGGATTGCAAGGGTGATGGGGAGTCCCCCAGAGAAAGAAAGAGTTTGAGAGTGTGAGGGGGTTGCTGGATATGAGCCTCTCTTTGGAGATGTGAGGCCCTTTTGATTGTGAGGGTGAGGAGTCCCTTTTATAGACTAAGGGCTCATCCCCTTTTACATAGATCATGGGTTCAATGTCTGGAAGCCTAAGTAACGAAGTCCAATATAATATGATACTAACAAGTCCAAATGATGCCCAAGATGTTTCTTAATCTTCATCCATTTGGTAGTATGCGGTGCAGCTTTTTTTCCAACACGAATATAGCCCAGCTTCAGTAACAAGCTTCAACTTCTATTTAACCCATCATCAATAAAAATAGACACTATTCTTCTCAAATGGCCTCTTCAAACCTCCTAGGGTGGACAAAATATTGAATAAAACGCGAAAAAAATCAATCAATCGCAACAATTAGATGGATTAGGTTGATATTTCACATGGCAAAATTAATTTGTTTATGAAACCAAACCAAACCACGTTTGGCGATTCGGTTGCCAATTTGGTCCCTTCAAAAACTACGGTTAAACACTTATACGAAATCAAACTGAATATATTTGTGATCATGAACTTTAGCTCTCTTTGCTTTACTCCGATTCTTCATCCAAAACTTCTTTCTTTAACTCTTTGTGGTGGGCAAGGGCAAGTCACTGCTTTCAAGCATAATTTAATGAGTTTACGACTCAAATAGTTAAATGGTAAAATTTTGCGTTCAACTCTAAACAACCAAGATAATATCGCTCAAACCAAACCGACCAGAAAAATCGATAGAGGCGAAAAAACCGATCCATTAACACTTTGTGGCAATGTAATCTTCAATGTGTACTAAGTCAATCAAGGAAAAAGCAAACTATGATTTCAAACGGTGAACATCGAGGAATAAATGAATCTTGAATAACACATCATATACTTCTACATATTCCGAAAGTCTAGTGCCTTCATGCCTACCTCCCACAAAAATAAAATTTCATTGGAAGGTAGGGGGAGCTTTTGACTTATAACGCCAACTGTCCCCCATATCAATTAAGTCACCATGATTCCCCCTAATTACGTATCAACTTTTTTGACTTTCATTTCATAGATTAAAATACGACAGCTCAAATGAAAAACGAGGACCACAAACTCAAGAGCTTCATCGTCTTGAGACGGCCCCGATGAATCAAAAGTAAAATTAAAACTGCAATATCAAAACCCTCGGGTTGATGTTTGGATCGCTTCCGTATTATTATATTTTAAGTGTTTAATGTTTTATAATCTTTATATATAATTATAAAGTTTTTTAATTAGTTTCCAGTAATTAATAAGAATAAATTAATAAATTTAGGAGCATATACTTTACTAAAACGTTGTATAAAAGGAATTAAAATTTGAAAAAATGTTAGCGTAATGTTTTAAATGTAAAAAAATATTTGTAAAAACTCGTTAAACTTCAACTTCAAGAGATATTAGTGTAATTAACCAATAAAATAAATATTATTTCCAGTTTCCCACCGAATGAAATACAATAAAATTAATTAAATAATTTGGAAAGAAGTAAAATTAGTTAAATTAAACACCGCTGAGACAGATTGAGATTCTTCCCTCAATTTGTTTCCCATTATCCACTTAATTAAACTACAAGATTTAAAAATAAAAATAAAAATTTACATCCATTCCAGTTCCACCACCTTCCTCTCAACTACTTCAAACTGCTGGAACAAATCCATCTTTCTACCCACTTTTCTTTTCTTTCTACCCACTTTCACTCACGTCGACTCAGACACCAACCCCACGTTCTCCGGCGCGTGCCGGTGCTCCCCTTCGTACGTTACGATCAGCATCGCAGGATCATCCGGAGCGCGCTCCACGTGTTTCCTCGCCGGGCACCCCCTTACCGTACTGCACTTGTAATATCCCCTGTTCAACAAAAACAATTAAGCAAACGTCGGATTCAATTCTCACCGTCCGATCATATATCACCTCACGATTTTTCATTTTGATTACAAATCAACGGCTGGGATTTAAATTAAGTACCTTGGGTAAGGCGAGCCCTTGATCGGCTTCTGACCGTACTTTCTCCAGGAGTACTCGTCCGCTGGAATATCCGCGATTTTTGAACTTATCGCCGGCACACGAATCGTTTTCTTCACCCGATTTTTCCTGAATTACCAAAAATTAAAACTATTAATTTATTAATTAAAATTGCGGATATAAAAAATATTTTAGGGGGTTTTAGTCGTCGGTCAAAATTAAATAATCCCACGCGCGGAGAAAAACAATACGCCAGGCTCATCTTAACGTATCAGCGTCAACGCGTGCTACGACCATTAAAGCCCAGCAACCAAAACCGTTGACCCCAGATACGGGCCGGGTCCACTAAATAAAACCGAGTTGAGTCGTCCGAGTCAACTCGCTTCCTCGGATGGTCCAACTAATTTTCTCGTGGTTCGTGAGACAATGGAAAAACCAGCCAAATCCTATCGTCTCAGTAATCGTGCGAGAGGCGTATTTTAGCTGGGGACAGGAAGTGTAAACTAAAATGCGCGGGTAATGAATTACACGTACCTTCTCTTGGAGCAATGGCACTTGCCGGAGCCGGAAGCAGATCCCGAGCCGGAAAACTTGCACGACGTGTCGTCGGAGTGGTCGTGCTCGTGGCACCTCTTCTTATACGGCGCCGTAGAGAGGGGAGGCTTCGCACCGGAAACGGCCGGGGCGGGCGCCAAGAAGATCGACGATCCGAGCTTCCCGTTCGAAACGCTGCCGTCTCCGGTGATCGCCGACGACATGAATGACGAGCTCGACGAGACACTGAAGCTCTCCTTCGCGAACTCAATCTCCGCGCTCTTCGGGTTCGACGTGAAGGCGTTGGGCCTCGTGAAGTCGAGCGTCATGCTGTGTGGCTGGGATTGGACGAAACTCAACTCGATCGGAGTCGAAGGGACGATAGCCGGAGTAGTCACTGGAGCCGGCGCCGGAGTCGGAGTAAGATTTAGAGCCGAAGCTAAGTTGAGTGTTTGTGAAGACGAGGGGTGAGAAGTAGGGAAGTGAACCGGCTGAACCGGACCGCGTCGGAACCGGGCGTGGCCGGTCCGATTGAGGAGGGAGATGACCTTCTTGAACTTGGAGACGGTGTGATCGGTGATGTCCGTACAGTCGACGCGGGCCGATTGGTTGTTTGACTGTTGCTGCTGATGAGAGAGGAACCGGATCAGGTGCTCCATGCTCTGCAATCCTTGTGATGCCGCTTCCTGTATGGCCTTCTGATCCTCCATCTTCGGGAAGTTCATCAGCTCCACCGCCATCGTTTGGGTTTCGAGAATCTCCGGCCGGCGAGGTTGGGAGGTCTCTCAAGAGGACATGCGAGGAATTGAGATTTGGGGTGAGGGCGGTTGAGTGTTGAGGGGTATGGGGATCATATAAAAGGCGGAGGGAGGGAGGGAGAGTCAAAGTACGATTTAGATCGGACGGCTGAGAGGGGTTTGAAGATTTCTTAGGGATGGGATTTAGTTAAAAGGAATTGTTATTGACACTACAAAATTTTTGTAAACATTCCAAACTTTCTAAATTTAAAAAGAAAAATACACTAGTAAGAAGTGTAGAATGAGATTTTTAGAGTGTTAATAACCTTTTTCTGAATAAACTAAACAATTTTCTACACGCTTGGGACCCAGGATGGGAAGGGAGGATAAATTTTTAGTTGTGACGGAAAAACAAATGGTACATCACGTGCTTTAATAAGAGTAGTGAGAAATTTTATTTTTTAAGTTATTAATTTTCTAACACATATATTTCATTATTTATATAATAACACGTAATATAACACTTTGTATACCGGTGATAATGAAAAATCTATCGGGAGGGAGAGAAGGAGGAAATGTCAGCGTGGCCGTGTGGGACATCGACAACTAGAAACTGATATGTATTATATTTTCTCGTGATGGGCAAAATAACTACGGACAAGGTTGACCAGACCAGAAAAAGGACAACGGGTGAAACTGTGAAAGTAGGAGGAGACAGAGTTTGGAGTTAAATAAAGTTTGTGGGATAAAATGTTAAGGAGATTTTTGAAAGTCAGATTTTATATGGATCATTTATCATTAAATGTTCTTGGCATATTTTTTTTATTAATATTGACGAATTTAAATATTATTATTGTTAGTTTATTGTAACGTTAAGTTTAAATTTTTTTTTTTAGGGTAGATAATATTATTTATTTAAATAAAAAAAATTATTATACAAAAATTCGTAGAGAATCTCATTTTACGAAAATCTTCCTTACATTTCTCAAGTTTGTACTGTTTGGTTGATTTGAAGATGAAACGTGTAATCCCAATGTTTGAATGCTTCAAAAGTCTTCAATAAACAAAAAAAAGTCAATACTTTGATTTTATTGGAGTCTTTAAATTGTATAACTTTCTTTATAAGTAACTAGCATATGGGGCATGGGCACACACAAAGTGGGTCTGAAATATATATATATATATTTTTTTTTTTTGAAGTAGAAGGAGAGAGGAAGAGAGTGATAAAGTGGGAATGAGAAATTTATTTTTTACATTTCTACCCATATTACTTATTCATGTTCAATTTTAATTAGAAAGTTAAACTAGTAATTTTAAATAGTTCTAGTTGACAATGAGTGTTTTATTAATATGTAGTTTAGATAACTATTATTGATATATTTCTATTCACAATGTTTAAGACTTTACAAAAAGTCGTTATGACACACCTCAACCCGGAATGTCCACTAGGACTCTGAATCGAGTTGTGTTGGCTGACACCTAGAAGGTAACGAAACCATACAATATAGTGATGTAGAAAATGTGAATAAATTTAAACCTAAAAGTGCCTAAGTACATGAGTGTAAGGTGAGCGGGTATGGATTCATTTCATATGCGATGTCAGATCATAAGTAAAGTACAATATGGTAAGATAAGGATCATACCATCTTAGGAAGCCACTATTCTAGGATATGCCAAGAATCCTCATCGATACAGAAACTATGCTACTAGAACCTGAAATGGCACAAAACAGAAAAAACGTGAGTGGGCAAAAACAAAGCTTTTTGAAAACCATTTCTCTTTTCCAAAAATAATAACTCCTCACCGTAAAACCTGTATAATTTCCCAGAAAATAATACTACGTATATACGTAAAAACAATGCACAAAGGCAGTAAAAACCAAGTATGTCATGTCATATCATTTCAACAAGGAAATATGTAAACTGACACACCCCGTCCCGAAGGAGGGCATGCTGGCCGTCACGTGAGAGTGACGTAACCATTTGCACAGTACGGAAGCTTTAATTATACAATTTATAAGTTGATACACCCGAAGGTGAGTCCTAATTTTGTCCAATCTGTCAGAACACCGTCGAATTCCTCGTAGTCACCACACCTTTGTGATTCCTGAACCTGGAGGGGCGCAAAACCAAAATTGAGTGGGTCAGTAAAACAATTCTTTTCCAAAACCAAACATTTCTCAAAACGTTGTAACCCCTCTCCGTAAAACCTGTATACTTTCCCAGAAATGTAAAATATAAATATACATATATATTCTCAAAACTTCATTTTTACTATCTCAACATTATCTCTTTATCAATCATGCCATGCCATGTCATCTCAACATTTCTCATATTAATTATGCCATGCCACATCATCTCAACAGTAATAAGGTATGAATGCATCAACATAATCATATCAGGTGCAAGAAAGTAATCAACCGTAGGCCCTCTAATAGCCCTATACGGTTGAACCTAGAGCTCAAAATCTATCATTATCACTCTACCGGAGTCACCTCTGTGACCCGTCCGGCCTTCTGCACACAAGTTACGCTCTAGTGCTTCTCATAAATCATCTGTGCACATAATCTAAGGTCACCCACCAGTCGGAATCTCACTAACACTCTCGCGACTGGTCTGTCGTACCCACTCCGCGTGGACTGTACGACTAGCATCTACTTGGATCCAAGGCGAGCGTGCGATGCGGTGAATACTATAAGCACTAAACCATGGTGCAGGATTTGAGCTCAATATATATCATCATCATCATAACAGTAATTAAATACTCATCTGTGCGTCCACCGCACCATTTCATACATATGCATCATAAATCAATTCTTACCTGTGCGTCCACCGCACCAATTCATACATATGCATCATAAATCAATTCTTACCTGTGCGTCCACCGCACCAATTCATACATATGCATCATAAATCAATTCATGCATGGCATTTCAACTCACATTTCTATATACTTTTCATATCAATTCTATGCATGGTATTTCACTTCCCGTTTTTCCACATAACTCATATGCATTTCATTTTAAACATAATTTCATGCATTTTCAATTTCTGGGAAAACGTTAAGTATATATATATATATATATATATATATATATATATATATATATATATATATATATATATATATATATATATATATATACGGAAAACAAAACTGCCCACTCACCTGGAGTTCATCCAACAACTCCCTAGCACCACACATCAAGGCGTCACGACGATCGCCGCCTAGAATAGTAATCAAATCCAACCTCAGAATTCATATCGATAGAATATTTAACTTATATAAAATACGTCACTACGTAGTTCGATCCGGAAGATCTGCCACTCAGATTTTAAATCCATAACTTCCAGAGGTCCACAATATATCTCTAGGATAACATCCTAAAATTTCATTACCATCCAACGGTTGGATTTCCGTCAATTTCCAAAACTAAGTGACGGTTAACATTTTATATTATGGACTTACAATTCCAATTCCGGAAGATCCGTAACTCGGATTCCCAATCCGTAAGTTCCAATAATCCTCAAATATTACGTACTATAACGTATCAAAGTTTGGTGATGATCCAACGGTCGGATCATCAATTCACATTTTCACCTAAATGTGAAAACTATAAAACGTTATTTGAACACCTAACCAACAATCTTCAATAACTTTCTCATACGGTGTTCAATTTAGGTATATGAATATACCACAGTGATCTACTCGACGTCACGGACGTCGACATATTTTTAAAATAATTTTATTTTTATTTTTTATTTTTACTGTAGCACCTTCTTCTTCCTTGGGTCGCCGGACTGGTTTTTCCGGCGGCCGTTTTCTGGGCAGTTTTTCAAATTGCCATAACTTTGTCATTTCTCAACGAAATCAAGTGATTCAAAAACGAAAGTTGTAGCCCTTGAAGAGACAAAGATAATGGTACCTTGCACAACACCTAGTTCGCCGTGGTTTGGCCGTAAACTGCCTCGAAAGCCTCGGAGGTCGCCGGAAACTGGGTATTTTTCAAATGAGTATAACTTCTTCAATACTCAACGAAATTGAGTGAAACAAAAAGGAAAGTTGTAGTACTTGACGAGACGAAGAGATTGATACCTACCTCGACTCCTAACTCGCCGGGGATTCGCCGGAAAAAGCCTCGAAAGCTCCGGCCAAACTTTGAACTTGTCGATCTCCGTGTTCTTACGTCCAAAAACTTCCAACGAAGCACTCCGAGCTTCCTTGGGACCTCACCAAGCTCGCTGTGATCTTGTTTTAGCCTAAATCGTAACCATTTAAAAGATCATGAACAGTACCATTTCACGGGAACTTTGAAACTAGGGTTTTCCGAAGCAAAACTTACTTGAAATGGATACCATCGTGATCGTGAAGTCTTCAGGGTTCCAATGGTGGTGTTAGATTCGTCGTTGGTATAGGTTTTAGGTGGTTTTGTGGTGGTCCGTGTGAGTTCGAAGGAGAGGGAGAGAGAACTGAGAGTAATCGTGAGGGAGGAGAGAGAGAGAGTGTGAAGGACAGTATACGGGAAATGGGGAGGGAAATAAGGAATGGGGATCCCACGTGGTCCTTTTCCAATCCCCAACTCTAAACCACAAAATTTTAAACTAAAAATCTAAGTTCCATCCTTATTAAATTCCATTTTATTTTCAAAACTTAGGAACTTAGATAATTATCAACTTGAGCTTCACATACTTAGTATTTCTTAAAGGCAATTTCGTCCATTCACAGCCACGAATGTAATATTTTGGAACGGGCTGTGACATAAACCAGGTGAGATAAATCAATGTAAAATGATATGCCAACCGGAGTCACCTAACGTGACCTGTATGGCTGAACCTATAGCTCATTAACCAATTCCTGCACATGAGTTGAAACCACCTAATATGGTCTGTACGACATGACTAGGTGTAATAAGTATGCTCAAGTGCTACGATTACGTGAAGACTGTGCGAATAATCGCGGGTCACCTACGAGTTGAAACCACCTATAGTGGTCTGTACGACAGGACTGTGCACAAAACTTAGATCAAAGATGAGCATGCGGTGCAGGAGGTGAACATCACGTGAAGCACTATGCCCTGGCCACGGGCGAGAGCAATAACATCGGGGTGCAGGTTTATGAGCTCTAAGTGCCTCTATGTATAACCATCATAATGAAACTCACAATCATCAATATATATACTCAACTAGAACTTACCTGAGCGTCTGCATCATCAAACAATAACATACACAACTACTAAAAGCATATACCAAAATATAAAGCATTTGACATGGCATATAAAACACAAAATCATTTAAATCAATTTTTATGGGAAAACCATAAAGCGTATATACATATATTGAAAACCAAAAGCCCACTCACCTGGAGTCTGCGCTACAATTCCCTAGTACAAACATCGAGGCGTCACAAACGATCAGCGCCTAGAACAATTATCAAACCATATCTCAGAATTCTTGTCAATAAAACACTTAACTTACATATCCTATTTGGGAAGATCTGTACGTCATATTCCCGATCCGTAAGTTTCCAAAATCTTCAAATATTATGTACTACAATGTATCAAAGTTTAGTGACGATCCAACGGTCGGATCGTCGACTGCTATAATAATCGGGTGGCGGACCTTAATGAAACTAGGTTCAAATGACGGAAATTCGTTAATCAAACCTACAAATGGTATCAAGGTATTCAAATTTAACCTAGGAAGGTCAAGGGACATCTCGTCCCACGCGCTGCCACAGGTGGCGGTCGCCTGCCCCGACTTGCCAGAAAATTCAACTATGTCAAAAAATTACCAAATTTCACAAAAATAAAGATCTCAGTGAGTAGAGCAACTTTTATACCTGTGACCAAGACCAATTTTGCCAAGCAAATCCCCATTTTCATTAAAATCCATTGGAAACCCAATAAAGGGTGGTATTCGATTCGACTTCCATACTTGCTCCAACGCCTCAACAAACTCCTGGGCTTTGCTCATGAACTCAAGAGAAGTCTAATGGTGATGGTGATCGAAGGGTTACTTTCAGAAATGGAGGATTTTTGCCAATCTTCCCCATGATGCCGCCGATGCTATCCCACAAAACCAAACCAAATCTTGTCAAAGTTGTGTGTAATTTTGAATGGGGAAGGCTTTTGGGAAGTTCTCAGGTGATAAATTGACGTAAATCGCAAGAATTTTGCCTGAAAAAATCATCGGAACCCATCGAGTTCCACTGTTCCGCAGGTCGGGTTGCAAGGATCCGGTGAGGGATCCATGATCTCATGTTTCTCACTCTCTCATTTCCCCTCCTTTCTTCTCTCCCCTATTGGTGACTTACTGTTTCCCTTCTTTTCTGATTGGGCGTCTTGCCCCACCTTTCTCTTCTTTATACTTCATCTCCACCGCCCATCATTCTTCCCTTTAATCTGGGCCACACACATGGCTCTCCAAATTTGGCTCCAGAAATCTAGAGTTTTATATAGAAAATAGTAATTTACAATTTTTCCCTCGACTTTAAACGTTAATATCTCATTCGTTATAACTCCAAATTACACTCCGTTTGTGCCCACACGTTTGTAGCAACGAATACTACAAGAATACGCCAAGAAAATAACCTTACATGACACGACACGACAATCAACTAAAGTCAACACTTTGCCTCAAATGGCATTTTTGTAAACTCACTTATTAAAATTATAAAAATCATAATTATTAGGGACGAGCTAGTACACGTTATGCAAGCATGAATTGACAAAAACTCCCCACGTTTGAAACAATTGTAGGCTCAATTTTTATCATGAGGGTTATCCGGACTTTATCAAAATGAGAATCATTTATCCAGTTAGGTCTTATTTTTCTTACAGTCACATATCATGCTTATTAACAACTGCTAAATTGAATAACGTGTTGGTACCATATTATATTGGGCCTAGTTACTTGGGCTTTCAGACATTGAGCCCATGATTCATGTAAAATGGGAGGAGCCATTAGTATATAAAAGGGTATCCTCATCCTCACAATCCTCAAGTCTGATCCTCACATACAAAGCTACAAGGCTCACAAACAGAGAAACTCTATCAAACTCTCTCTTTCTTTGGGGGACTCCCCATCACACTTGTAATTCATACATACAGTTACAGAGAAATACGATCAACATCAATATGGACGTAGCCCAAACATTGGGGTGAATCACGATATATCTTGTGTTCTTTACTTTCTTATAGATTCATGGTCGGATTTATGTTGTTCCAAGACCTTCTGGTTTTGTGCATCAACATTTGGCGCCGTCTGTGGGAAACAACACAAAAAGCTATGTCGGTTCTCATTCATTTTTTCATCTCACCACTGTGGATTTGCAGAAACCCAATAACCAAACACCTGCACAGTCACTGCAAAACCCATGCCTTCCGTTCCAGCTCCCCGCCACGACAACATCTACGGACGAGCTTCACAATTCTTAGATCTATTTCTCTCTTTCTCTCTATCTTATCTGAAAGTTTTTTTTTTCAAGATGAAGAAGAAAACACATGCTGGGTTCAAGTTTTTGATCAAGTGATGCGCTCAAGAGGTGGGGCAACTTAGTAGATCCTCACAGTGGAGGTTGTTTCGGTGTTAAAACACTCTCTCAGCCTAGCAAGGCGGAGAGGCCATGCTCAGGTCACTTCTCTCCACGTGGCCGCCACTCTTCTTAACTCAAGAACTAGCCTCTTGCGGCGGGCCTGTCTCAAATATGCAGAAACCCAGAACCTCTATCCTCATCATTCTCCAATAAACCTACTCAGAGCAGAATCCTCGCATGCCCAAATCCCTAACAAGCACTCAGGAGGACACTATCAACCCTACCCTTCTTGCATTCAAGCCTCGCCAAGTTCTGTTCACAAACCGAGACATGGAGCACATGAAGCCCAATAGCTCTGCCGACAGAGCACAAACTCTGAGTCTCGACCAAAAGGGTCCACTCCTCCGCACCGTGGCTCAGTTCCTGGAAAACAATGGGTTCTCCAAAACCTTGAAAAAATTCATTTATGAAGCTGGAATCGAGAAAAGTGAACTGAAGGATTTGCCATTGGATTTGGGAGAAATGTACTGCAAGTATTCTGAGATGTGGTGTTGGTACAATTATGGGCCCTCAAAAGGTGCAAATTTAAGCGTCTGACAAAGTAGTAACGGCAAAAGATAGTGTGCACCATGCATGACAGCAGCGCAGAGACAGAGACAGAGACAGAGAAAGAGGTGCGGTGGAAAAGAGAAAAGCAAAAGTAGAAAAAATAAAAGAAAAAAAAATAAAGAGGAAGGAATTATACCTGGTCTGTCATCTGCCAAAAGGAAGAAAATAAAGAGGAAGGAATTGCGGTGCTGCCCTTCTTTATGCCTCAAAAGAGCTGAAAAATTTCTTTTGATCGCACCCTAGTCAAATGACAATGGGTATGGACACACAATTCCTAGCTATATCATGTAATTATTGTCTGCCATTTGCCAAAAGAAGAAAAATAAAGAGGAAGGAATTGTAACTGTTCGTGGTGCGGCCCCTCTTATCTTGTAATCATAAATAAAGAAAAAAGGCAGCATGTCAAAAAAAAAAAAGGCAAAATGTCCGCAAGCCAAAAATAATGGGGTGGAATGTTATATGGAGGGCGAATGCCCATATGCCCAAAAGAGTCAGGCTCTATGGCTTCAAACTCCAACCTCCATCCCTCCACTTAAGGTTCACCCCATATTGTCACCAACCAATTGATCAAAAGTATGTCCAGTACTTCAAAATTATTCGGCAGTCTGCCGTTATTATCACCAACCAGGTGATCAAAAGTACGTCCAGTACCCCAAAATTATTCGGTAGCATGCCGCTATTATCACCAACTAGGTGATCAAAAGTACGTCCAATACTCCAAAATTATTCGGCAGCCTGTCGCTATTATCACTAACTAGGTGATCAAAAGTACGTCCAGTACTCCAAAATTATACATGAGCATCATTCATGTCAATCATACATAAACATTCATGGGCATTACTCATGTCAACATTCATGAGCACCACTCATGTCAACATTCATGAGCACCATTCATGTCAACATTCATGAGCATCACTCATGTCAATCAACATAAACATTCATGAGCATCACTCATGTCAATCAGCTTCGAAAGCTTCATTTACAAAGCTCCAGCTTCAAAAGCTTAATTTACAAAAAGCTCAAGCTTCAAAGCTTTACTTTCAAAGCTTCACCTACAAAGCTTCAGTGCAGGGTATACAAAGACCGTCTCCGAACAACCGCCACTTCAGCCCATACATGGATTCAATCTGAAGTCTCCAGCCAACATACTCTATTGACTGAAGACTTGAGGAACTACACTATGTACCATATATTGGGCTTCTGCAACTGGGCTTCATGAAAAATACTTGGGGGACTTAGCCCATTATTTATGTACTGAGGAGCGAACCCTTATTATATAAAAGGGACTCCATCACTTTCATTAGAGAGCACCCATTATTCATGTATTGAGGAGCGAACCCTTATTTTATAAAAGAGACTTCCTCATCTTCATTAGAGATAGACTCTTAGCCCATCACTTATGTATTGAGGAGCAAACCCTTATTATATAAAAGGGACTCCCTCACCTTCATTAGAGAGCATTGCCGCCAGCTGAGCAACTGGCTCGCCGCCAGCATCACTCCTAACCCATCACTTATGTATTGAGGAGCGATCCCTTATTCTATAAAAGGGAATCTCTCACCATTATTAGAGAGTATCGCAGTCTGCTGAGCAACCGCCTCGCCGCTAACATCAACTCTAACCTATCATTTATGTATTGAGAAGCGTGCCCTTATTCTATAAAATGGACTCCATCACCTTCAACACCACAAGCTGAGCCAACCAAGGGAACATAAGCCACAAGCCAAACAGCCTCACAACATGTGATACTTCTAGTTAAGTATCATTTCACATTGAGCACCGCCTCATATCGAGTATCAGTTCTAGACAACATCTAGTTATTTCGGCCCACACATGGACTAAATTTCAAGTCTCCAGCCAAAAAACTCTCTTGACTGAAGACTTGGGGGACTACTGTTGGTACCATATTATATTGGGCCTCGTTACTTGGGCTTCCAGACATTGAGCCCATGATTAATGTAAACGGGGAGGAACCCTTAGTCTATAAAACGGCCTCCTCACCCTCACAATCCTCATGTCTGATCCTCACATACAAAGCCACAAGGCTCACAAATAGAGAAACTCTCTCAAACTCTCTCCTTCTCTGGGGGACTCCCCCTCACACTTGTAATCCATACATACAGTTACAGAGAAATACGATCAACATCAGTGTGGACGTAGCCCAAACATTGGGGTGAACCACTATACATCCTGTGTTCTTTACTTTCTTGTAGATTCACGGTCGGATTTACGTTGTTCCAAGACCCCTCCGGTTTTGTGCATCAACATAACGTAAAAAAAATTAACGGAAGAAAACAAAGAGGGCAAGCAAATAATACCAACCTAATATTTTGTAATTTAGGACGTTAATTATACTGTCAAGCTTATTACATGTGTGATTTGTGACATCATAACATAGTTACATTTTTTTGATCCATTCATAACTACCAACTAGAAACTTTAGACCATATGCATATTCAAGTCAAACCAATCAAAGCTTAATCGTCCAACTCTTGGAAAATGAATAACATGTTTATGTTTT
Organism: Malus domestica; assembly: GCF_042453785.1. Classification (NCBI taxonomy): domain Eukaryota; kingdom Viridiplantae; phylum Streptophyta; class Magnoliopsida; order Rosales; family Rosaceae; genus Malus; species Malus domestica. Next base: position 7,528,340 of record NC_091675.1, on the reverse strand, counting down.
TAGTGCCTTGAATTGGTAAAACTTGAGCCAACACTAATCAATTTACTTCAAATAGTTGATTTGACCAAGAATTCAACATATTTTGCAAAATTATGCAAACAGAAAAATATTGATGCCTAAATAGTACAACTTGGAAATTGCAAAAGACTATCCCACAAAAGAACATAATTTAAAAAGATGGGAAATCAACGTGCGACCACTTGTAATCATATTATTTATTTTAAGTAAATAGAATTTGAACCAAAGACCACGTGGAGATTATATTTCTCTTTTATTTAAAATCATTGACAAATCTTTTTCTTTTCTTATAAAAATTGTTTTGCTGGTATCTCGTATTTTACACGTCCCATTATTCCTTGAACTGCCTAACGTTTTAATCAAGGGATAGGACTTTTTTTATTTTCTTTTGGTCAAAGCATGGTATAGTAGTTGACGAATACTTCAACTAGTTTTATTTTTTCCGTGATGAAAACTCCATTGAGTTTTTTTATGGCTTAATTTTAGTTACGTCTTTTAGAATTCGATTTTAATCTAACTTTGTTTTGTGTAATTTAAAAGTCGTCACTTTACTTTTTAAAACTCAAAGTTCGCTCTATTTTGCTCTTGAAATTCGATTTTGATCTCATTTTGCGTCATAAAACTCGAAAATCATCTATATAAAACTCAAAATTCGTTCCACATTACCTTATATTTGTTAATTTCTTATGTGGGATTGATTTGGGTGCGCTACGTTAGTCAATTTCTTTTTTATTTTATTTGTCTTCAATTCCTTTTAAACTTAATATTATCTTATTGTTGAATGTTAACGCATAATGAAGATTTATAATCAATTTTTCACACATGTGACATAGTCTTATTGGGTGTTGGGTCCCACATATGTATTAGGAGACGACCTATAAGTTTCAGGGAGAAGAGAGAGTCCACAAGTCAAAATGAAACAAATTTTAAGTTTCAAGGAGTAAAGTTGTGACACTTGAGTTACAGGAGTAAAACGAGATTAAAATGGAGTTTCATGAGGTGTAGCTAAAAATAAGCCTTATTTTATTGACTTTTACTCTTCTTTCTCTGATAATTATTTTTTGCTCCATTTGAGAAACATTTTGATGCTGAGGTTTATAAGTCACAGCCAAATTCACTACTCTTTAATGTCAAATATCGTTGTATAAAAAAAAAATTGACTAACTACTTGTACATGTATAATTCCACGCGTGTTGATTTAGTATATTGTATTGAGATTTTGCTAGCGTCTATTGATTAATCTGTATATTCGCTTTAAATTCTTATGTTCACACAAGAAAAAATAAGTACTATGATCCAAAAACCAATAATGTGACACTCCCACACCATAGAAAACTGATATCCATAAATAATTCATACTATATACAATTTCAAGGGTCCATGCCAGAAATATATCACGTGATGGGTATATGTTTTTTTAGTTCATCACGATTGATTGATATGGTATCCAATATGTAGGGGCCTCTAAGATATTGATCTTATCATACAAAATCTCAATAAGCACCCTTCTTGAGTTATCATACAATGTAATGGATATTGATGGAAAATCAATAAAATAGGGTTTTTTTTATTAGCACCTTATATATTATTGAATACACCTCACATTAAATTTAATACTAGATAACTTATTTAACCTACTATGCAATGACAATTTCAACCCTAAAAAAAATAAAATTCTAAGTACACTCCAAATCATTTTAACTTATATATCTCAAGATTATTTATCTTCTTCTACTCTCAGAAAAAAGATGAATATTCTTGATGACCCTTAGATGAAGGCACTAGTTTTTGTTGATAAAGCTCTCACTTTCTTATTAAGCAAAGAAAACTGTTATGAAGTGATGATATCAATGCATCTCCAGGAACATGGAAGGACGTCATAACTTGTTATAAAACATAAACAACGCCCATCAATGCAACATATCATTTTAGGTTCATTTGCAACAATAGAAACTGCACTAAAATATTTTACTTGAATAATGTTAGTGGGAGAGTCATCCACAATCACTTGAGATGGAGGTATCATCTCCTTACTTTCCTTAGGGTTGTTATCCAAAGATGAAGATGGAGAGCCAAGTCCAAGACCACTATATATTGCTACATTCTTCCGAGCTGTGTTATTAGGTTCATTTTGATTCAAACCTTCAATGTCCTTTGATCAGTTGGATTGCCCTGTCTGTTTGAAGTTTCATCTTTCAAGGAACACCTCTCAACTACTTGAGTAGAAGACAAACATGAATTCCGTTTAACTCAAATGTTTACAGGGAGGACCATTGAATTATGTGACAAATGAGCACTGTTAGCAGTTAAACCACCTTGTACAATACCGAATAAGTTCTACTCCATTGGTCTCTTGTGAGCTGTTTATTAAAGCAATGTAGGCACCCAAGAGCTAGACATACCTTCTGGTTCTCTCCATATGTATCTCTGCACACAGATCATGATCTTGGAACAAGAAAGATACTTCCATGATCTTTCACTTGCACCTAGGTGTGAAGAGTGTGAAGTGTATGTAGAAAATGTGGGGTGTAGAAAATACAAAGTGTATGTTGAGAGTGTAGGGTGTGAGGGTATCATGGGGAATTATATGGGGTGTATTAAGATAAATTTTAATTGAAAAAGCAAATATAAGGTGTAGTAAGTATGTATGGTGTATTCAACAATACGTGAGGTGTTAATATAACAAGCATGAAAATAAATATAGATATAATATTATTTTATGAACTTTATTTGTGAATGTATTTAGTGATTGTGTCAAAGTGCTTTTAAAATAACTGAAAATGCTTTTGGTGAAAATATTTTTGAAATTAATCCTTAGCAAAAATCCAAGTGGATCATAGAAAAACACAGTAAGTGCTTCATGCAAAAAACATATATTTGATGTTTCTTCCAAAAAATACTTAATGTACCTTTGGAATCCAAAATCAATATTACCAAAAATATTTTAAGTCATTTTAAATCACTTACAAACAATCTTTGAATAAGTAGTAACATTTGAAGTAAAGTTAATGTCATATTAACTCCAAAAAATTTCTTGAACCTCAATGAGAATTGATCATCTTGTATTTGACTTTTGCATATAAATTATTCAATTAAGACGACCTCAAAAAAAAAAAAAAATCATTGCGGACACGTTTGATATGCAAAGGATTTGATTCTTTGCTAGTATAAAAAAAACCCCACATTCTTATCTCTTCAATATTTGATGCTCCTCGCACTCAAGGAGATAGTGCTTAATAGTGCCATTATTTTATTCGCCATACCATAATTTTAAGGGAAGGAAAAGAAAAGTCAAATAAAATGGGTTGTCTTGGATAATAATATATTATAACAAGGTTTTTCCATAGATTGTAACAAGGGTTTCCGAGTAGACAAATGTTAGGAAACTCTCAAAATAAAACTCTTCATGTACCTCATATTTAATGTTAACATTTGTGTTAATATTATAAAATAGTATGCCAAAAGATTAGATAATAGAATATTTATAAAGCGTTCGACTTTTAAAATAATCTTCTTAACATTTATGTTTGGAGTACTTGAAGATATCATCCAACTAGCAATGACTTTTGTATAAATAATATAATTACGAGTCAATACATCCTAGTTGATACTTTGAGTTCATATTTTTTATATGAATTATAGTTCACACAGCATTGGACATTGAATTAAATATTGCATTTTTTTATTGATTCAAGACATTTAACATGTCGATATATATTAATTTAAATAACCTTTGATTATCGTGCGAATTATACAATAATATATGATTCTTAGCATCTTGGTAGGCGTTGAATTCTCTAGATCGGCATCATATTATATAATTTTTGTGATAAATCTCACCACCTTGTGAAAGCTGGCCATTAGTGGAATAAGCACTCCATAATCCTTTATTTTAGTCTCAAACAGATTTTTTTTTGCTCGTTAAGAGGACCGGAATGGATATTTTCTTGGTTGTAATGAACCGTTTGACTAATGACTCTACTCTTATCTATAATTCTATCTACCCTTACCATTGGACTCTAGTATCTTGACTAAGGAGGCAGATTCTCAGCCTTCCCACTTTTCGTGCCCTCCCATACCCTCCTGTTCGGTGTGGTCACGGTTAAGTCACGTCAACATTTTATATTTTTTTATAGAGATAATAAGACAAAAAATAATAGTAATATAAAATATTAATATAGTTTAACCGTGACCACACAAACATGAAGGCACGGGAGGACACATAAAGTGGGAGGGCAGAGAATCTGCCTCCCTTGACTAAAATGGATTTTGTAATCAACCAAATTCATAGGACATAATTATTGGGATTTGACTGCAATATTTGTTTGTGTGTGGTACAATCATCATGTAGATGGTCAGATGGTGATTGTGTTAAACACATATGTCACATTAATTATATAGATGGCCGTTAAATATCAGATGGTGATTGTATTAAATATATGTAAATATTGCATTGTGTATGTTAGAGTGAAGACAATAAGAGCTTGAGAATACCTTAGTTACACCTAATTTTCTTCTATTTCTATCTCATTTATTGACAAAAGGTTGATTATTTAGGATATAAATGGTGGGACCATTAATTTCTAAGCCCATGCTGCATGGCACGTAGGGTGGTCGAAATGATCGGAATGCCCTCATCACATGATCACAGTTGTGTCTAGCATCTTAGGCGGGATTGCGTAAGGGTTAGGTGATCCGATATGGGCCCATTAGGCTTAAGCATATTCAAGAGCTCATTTGCCTATATACTTTCCCGCTTTAATAAGAATTACTCTCCCTATCAGAACCCTCAAGATCTCTATATAAAGTTATAAACCCTAACTTGGGTATTCTTTACGATCATCTGATAACGATCATGAGATATCTCTAATGATCCCATACACGCCTAGCATAGGCTCACGTAATCTACATGCGTTCATCTACGCGTAGACATATCCATGGACAATCATCTCTTTTAAATGCCCCATCATAGGTTATTCGCCAAGGATGATTCACGATGTAACACATACCACACCACCACTCATTCTCTAAAACTACTCTCATGATTTGGTTCTCCTTCCTGGGGATATGTAGGCAGCTCATCATGGGTTCAACCACACTCCCCAATCAACCCCATTCACTCATGATCGGTGTTGATATGTGATTTTGACAAATATCGCCACCATCCATTAAAATTATGTAAAAGTTAGCTTTTCTCAATGTGTGTTTGTCATTAGCAATACAATCTAGTGATATTTCTCTATACTTGTAGGTGATAGATTTTAAGTTTAACTCTTATGAATGATGATTTAGATACCAAATTATGATTAACTTATTATGTAATTAGCTCAAATCCTCTCAATATTGTTCCAATTTTATCGGAAAATCCACCCAATATCGTTGTATCTCAGAAAAAATAATTTTTCTGAATGAGCTCAATGGGCCGAAAACATTTAGCAAGATGGAGGTCCACTAAATTGTACAAGGGCCCGCAAAAGGCGCGTATTGGGCTTTCTAGCCAACCAACCACCAAAACAGCGACGTTTTGCTTCTCTTCCCAATCGACATTTCAACGTGCGCAGGCAAATCAAATAAGGCAACACACAGTGCAAAACGAAGGTTGCGTTAGAACTTTAGATCCAAGGGGCAAGGGACCAACCCATACACACACAGTGACGCCGATACAAAGAAAACCCGAGACGACGCCATTGAAGAGCAAACCTCCATTCGCAACCACCGAAACAATCGTATCAACCGCGACGGCCTTGCAGATCCAGCTGCCGCGAAATCCAGGTGCGATTTCTTCCTCTTAATTTTTCAATTGATCTCGTTTGTATGATGCATGAATCGTACTGTTTGCGTCGTTTCTTTTTTGTTGTTTTTGGTTTTGTAGTGAGTGAATTAGGTTCTGGATCTTTTCGAATCCGATTTTGATGTGCTATGGATCCTGTTTGGTTGCTGAGAAAGGAAAATTGAACGAGAATGTCGTTGTAATAGAAATTGAACATAGTGTAATTGGAACTAGTGTTTGCGCGGTCCTCTTTTGCCTGAATTCAGCATAAAACTTGAGTTTTTAGTTTGATTTTTTTCGGTTATTTTTCAGCGAACAAAACGAGTATTTATTCAATGTAATGGTGTGGTGGTGTTGATAGGGAGGATCAAATGGTGAGTGAGACTTTGCCACGGTGATTGGCGAGGACTCACAGTGGGGAGCAAGAACGGAGTGGATCGGAATCGGATGGACAAGAACAAGAGCCGTACCGATCTGCTCGCAGCTGGACGAAAAAAGGTACACAGAGCTCTTGATTTTATCAGCAAATAGAGCATTAGGGTTTTTGACTCATTCAATGTATTTCATGCCCTAATTTTTGATTCCTGATAAAATGTAACTTGTCTGAGCTGTATCCTTTCACTAGAAAAACTTTTGTGTACAGTAGGTTCCTATAGGTTTCCTGCTCTATTTTCTGTTTTGTTTCTTCACTGTCTTCGTAATAAATCAGAGAGTGCAAATGAGTTTTTGGATTATAATATATAGTCTTGTATATTTGCCGGCAGCTTCAACAATTTCGCCAGAAAAAAGATGGTAAAGGCAGTGGAAGTGGAAAATCCACAAAGACGTCTGATAAATCAGAGAAGCATGAAGCTGATGCTGATGTAGTCTCTAGTGCAACTAAACCTACAGCGGTGCCTCAGACCCCTGAAGGAGAAACTGAGTCTCGTGTAGATGCTAATCTGGAAAACATTAACTCATCAGGGTCACATTCCGGGGAAATTTCTACAGCTTCTGACATTAATGCTGCTGCTCCCTCGGCGGTTCCCATTACACATGAGAGAAATGCAGTTGAAACTTTGATTTACCAAAATGCTGAGTCAGCATCACAGGAGGTCGGATTCAGTAAGTGTGATGTTAACTTTTCAGCCACGAACATGGGGGAGAGTACTGGGGGCACTGATGCTGAGGTGGCAAGAATTAGTTCATTGGACTCTTCACATGTCATGGATTCCAGAGGGCTAGCCAAAGATGCCAATATGTCTATATCGGTTGATGTGTCAGCACAACCTACTTCAGTTGATGATACTGATCAAACAAAGGGTAGAGATGAGGAATCTTTGCCTCCCTCACAGAATATTAATACATCCTTGGTGCAGGAGAGGGAAGATCAGGTAACAGATGTAGGTTGTGCTCTTCTCCTCTTGTTATTTAACTTTCTAAGTTTCTATTATAGATTATTTTGGGATTCTTTGGGAAATTAATTGGGCAGGTTAGGAAAAATGATGGGTTTGACATATAATTAGAATCTCATTTGTTGCTGGGTAGGGGCAATGCAGGAAGCTGATGGTCTGGATGCAAAAAATTGTAATCGTAGTCAAGAAGCAGATATGGAGCTTAAAGGAGATGACAGGATTTTTTCATCTGAGCTTGATAGAACTTTTGAAAGTTTCTCTGTGCAAGCACATTCCTTAGACGAGCAAACTGATACACTGTATGAAGCATCTGATAGAGAAGTGGAACTTGCAGGAGATAAAAGTGTAGCTCTGTCTGAGATTGATAGAACTGCTGAAACTTTCCCAGATCTTGAGTCCTCCATAGATGACCAGACTGGCAAGGCAGATGAAGCATCTCTGTCAACTGGTGCAACCATGTCTGATGGACTCTCAGTGTCTGATTTAGCTCTACCTGAGGCAGATAGATCTTTGGTTGTTAGTGCTGCTATGGAAAACCGGCAGGTAACAGAAGATGTTTCAGGCGGAGAAGAACATGGGGCCCTTTCGGAGGATCATCATCAGAAAAAAGGACTTCAAAGGCCTCCAGAAGCCAATATGGTGATTCCAGATAAAGAATGGACGGCGTCTCCTGTTGCAGATGTCAGCTCAATCAGTCTCTCACAGCTCACAGAAGTAGTTAGGAGGCTCAGCGAAGAAGAGTTCCGGGTTCTTATGAAGTCAATTGAATCAGTTTCTAATGCATTTCAGGGGACTACTAATTTGATTGTGCCAGAACATGTATTTCTGGAAATGTTTGAGCGACTTAAAGAAGAATTGGTTCTCACACATTTGACAAAAGATATCAGTGACTTGCAGCTTGTGCAACAGTCTGAGATGCAAGTGGAGTTTGATTGCCAACACGATCAGTTACTCGATGAAACATCTCTTCTTCGTGCTTCACTACAAGAAGTTCGTGAGAAGAACCAATGCCTTGCTGAAGAGCTTTCAGAGTGCAGATGTGAACTCCAGGCTGTTGTTAGTGGGAAGGAGGAGTTCCAAGACAAACTTCAAACGGCGAAGGCAGAGGTTGAAGAATTTTCTGCTAGAGCAATTGAGTCGCATAGTAGCCTGGAAAGGTCACGGCAGGATTTGTTGAGCCTGTCAGCTGAGTTAGCTGACTGCAAGTCTTTGGTGGCAGCTTTACAGGTGGAGAATGAGAAATTAAATGGGAGTATTGCTTTGTGGGATGAAGATAGAAAGAAACTTGTTGAGCAAAATGATCTTTATCTTCACGAGAAGGAGAAGCTTTCAGCAGAGTTAGTTGATGGCAAAAGTTCTGTAGAAGCTCTACAGGATCAAATTTCCAGCTTAAGTGGGAGTCTGGGTTCAGTAACAGAAGAGAGAAAGAAGCTTGCGGAGGAGAAGGAGCATCTTTCCTCTGAGAATGACAAACTTTCTATAGAAGTGGCTGACAGTAAGAACACAGTATTGGCTTTGCAGGTAGATAATGGCAACTTGAATAGAAGCCTTTCTTTGGTTACAGAGGAGAGAAAGAAGCTTGAGGAAGAGACAAAGCATATTTTCTCTGAGAATGAGAAACTTGCAATAGAATTGGCTGCCAGTAAGAATTTAATACTGGATTTGCAGGTAGAAAATGAAAAATTGAATGGAAGCCTTGCTTTGGTTACAGGGGAGAGAAAGAAGCTCGAGGAGGAGAAGGATTATTCTGCCCATGAGATTGAGAAACTTTCTTCCGAAATTCTTGTTCTTCAAGAGCGGTTATCTGCTGAACATGAAGAACATAAGAGGTTGGAGGTTGATTTAAAAGAAACGACAACATGCCTTGAAAAACTCTCTGAAGAAAATAACTTTCTTACTAGCAGTCTGGACATACTTAAAGCTAAGATAATAGAGGTTGATAACAGTGGAATCAAAATTGCATACCAAGCTGGTGAAGGTGGGGATCAAGTTGAACTTTCAGAAGTGCGGAGTAGGAGTCATGAAATTGAAACTGAAAATGAAAAAAATCATCAAGATAGTGAAGGCTCCTTTATTATGGTGGAAAAACCTTCATCTGATGGCAGTGGAGGAGGTTCATCAGTTCTGAATCTTGGGAGGGAAGTTTTTGATGATTCCTTTGGGTTTGTAGCACTAAAGGGACGTGTGGAAGAGGCAGAGAAAATGTTGAATAAACTTGTAAAGGAGATTGAAGGCATCTGCTCTCGTTCAGAATTGTTGAACAGGTCAGGTGATAAAGTCTCCACTCCTCCAGTCTTAAAACTGATTCAAGCCTTCGAGTCAAAGGTGCACCTTGATGAACATGATGGGGAGGAACGAGGTCTAACTGACAATCAATCACCGGCAGATTCAATTGCATCAGTAAGAGAGCAAACTGGAAACTTGAGAGCATTATTTGAGCAGTTGCTCCTGGATGCTGCAAATGCCAGTGAACTGCTCAAGGAGGAACGAGATGGGAGGAAAACTGCTAATGCTACATTCGTTGAGCTGAAAGATCAGTATGAAGACTTGGAGGAACATAGCAAGAAACTGGAAGCAACCAACATTGAGCTTGGTGTCCTATATGAAGCTTTAGAACAACATAGGGCCAGCATTGAAACAAGGAACAGTGAGCTTGTAGTTCTCTGTGAGTCCTTAAGACTACAAGTTACTAATCTCGAAGCAGAAAACATGGAAGTTGGAAGAAAGCTACATAAGTATGAATCAAGAATTAATCAATTGCAGAGTCGATTGCATGATTTCCATCTGAGTTCAAATGACACAGTATCTCAGATCTCTGATCAATTAGAAAATTTTCACAAGGAAGCGGCAGATAGGGTCTTGATACTTGAGCAGCATTGGGATTCCACTCTCGCTCCGGTTGTTGAAGCGATTGGAAAGCTTGGTGAGTCTATTGGGAGTTTCACCACAACTACACCAGTGTCTCATTATTGTTTGGATTCAAGCCATTTCGTTGCTTCTGTTTATGATGCCATCACTGTTATTAAAGATCTGACGGAGAAACTTAAAAGTTCTCAAACAGACCGTGATGCTATATGTATTTTACACAAAGAAGTGAATGAGAAATGTGACGATCTCCATGTAAAGAATGAATTGGCCAGTGAAATGCTGCACAAGTTGTATGGCAACCTTAGAAAACTTCTTAGAGTTTTGCATGGGTCTATAGATGAAAGTGAGATGAACCTGGAAAATGAAAAGCTTCCTGATCCTCTGGATTACAGTATTTATGAAACCATCATAGAACAGCTGGAGAATTTTCTGAGTGAGGGATTGCAACTCCAATCTGTTAAGAAGAAGCTAAATTCAGAGTTGATGGTTAGAACAGAAGAATTTGAGGAACTGAGACAAAGATGCCTGGATTCAAGTGCTATTCGGAAGTTAATAGAAGATATTGAAGGTGTTCTAGAAGTGGAACATGCTGAGTTTCAAGAAGATAAAATGCTTGCTTCACACTTGGAATCATTGGTATTGTGTCTTGTTCAGAAGTTCAAGGAGGCTGATACGCAGGTAGGCTTATGTAAAGAAGGTTTTCAATCTAAGGTGATGGAATCTACTTCAATGCAGGAAGAAATACAGCAGTTAAATGCCTCGTGTTTCCAGCTTGAAAGTGAAACCATTGTTCTCAGGGAAAGTTTACGTCAGGTTGAGGAAGCCCTTCTTGTTGCCCGTTCTGAGTTACAAGAGAAACTAAATGAACTTGAACAATCAGAGCAACGGGTGTCTTCCCTGAGAGAGAAGCTTAGCATTGCTGTCTCCAAGGGGAAAGGCTTGATTGTCCAGCGAGATGGTCTCAAGCAGTCTCTTACAGAGAAATCTAGTGAACTGGAAAGATTCTTACTGGAGCTGCAATTCAAAGATTCCAGGCTTCTTGAGGTTGAAACAAAGCTCAAGGCATATTCAGAAGCTGGTGAGCGTGTGGAAGCTCTGGAATCTGAGCTTTCATACATTCGCAATTCTGCTACTGCGTTAAGAGAATCATTCCTTCTCAAAGACTCTGTCCTTCAGAGAATAGAAGAGATTTTAGAAGACCTTGATCTGCCAGAGCATTTTCATTCGAGAGATATTATTGAAAAAATCGATTGGCTGGCTAGGTCAGCTACTAGAAACAGTTTTCCTCTGACAGATTCAGATCAGAAGAGTTCTGCTGGAGGAGGTTCATATTCTGATGCTGGTTTTGTTGTTATGGATTCCTGGAAAGATGATGTACAGCCAAGTTCAGATTCCAGTGATGATTTCAAAAGAAAATATGATGAACTTCAAAGTAAGTTCTACGGGTTGGCCGAACAGAATGAAATGTTAGAGCAATCTTTAATGGAAAGGAACAACTTAGTCCAGAGATGGGAGGAACTTTTAGACAGGATTGATATGCCATCACATCTACGGTCCATGGAGCCTGAGGATAGGATTGAGTGGTTAAGAAAAGAACTTTCGGAGGTGCAGGGTGAGAATGTGTCTCTCCAGCAGAAGATTGTTAACCTTGAGAGCCATTGTGCATCGCTAACTGCTGATTTGGAAGACTCAAGAAGGAGGACGTCTGACCTTGAGGAAGACCTCCAGACATTCATTGAAGAGAGAAATAATCTTTCTCAAAGATTGGAGCTTCTGAGCAATCATCATGATAAACTTTCAGCAAAGGCAGCTGAGTTTGAGCTTGAGAATGAAAAACTGCGGGAGGAAGTTTCTGATTTGCAGGAGAATGTAGCCAAGCTGCTAGGGAATGAGAAGCAAATTCTCAGCATAGAAGATGATATAAGAAGGTTGCAGGGTCTGGTCACTGATGCATTGCAGGATCCTGGAACAAAGTCTGAGTATTCTGGTGAAAGAAGCATTGAGTGCTTGGAAGGGTTACTGAATAAGCTTTTAGAGAATTATGCAACTCTTTCCTCTGAGAAACCAGTGTTTGGGGTTACAGCCGATGGTACTGAAATTTCTGAAGCAATGGTTGTTGAAGCGAGAAGCACAAGCACACCTGATATTGCTGAATCAGATATAGTTGCTTTGAAGAAAGAGCTGGAGGAGGTTCAACGTGAAATTTTTGATGTGAAGGAGGAGAGAGATGGATATGTGGAGAAGCAACGGTCTTTGGCTTGTGAGTTAGAAGTGCTAGATAAAAAAGTGAATGAGTTGCAAGGTCTTCTTAATCAGGAGGAGCAGAAGTCAGCTTCTGTTAGAGAGAAGTTAAATGTTGCAGTTAGAAAAGGAAAGCAATTGGTGCAACAGCGTGACAGTCTGAAACAAAATATTGACGAGATCAATTCTGAGGTGGAACGCTTGAGATCTGAGATCAAGATAGGCGAAGGTAAACTTGCAGAATATGAACAAAAGTTCAGGGATTTGTCCGCTTATCCAGGGAGAGTAGAAGCCCTACAGTCTGAGAGTTTATTCTTGCGGAATTGTTTGAAAGAAACTGAGAACAATTTGCAGGAGAAAGGAAATACTTTGAGCTTAATCATAAATATTCTAGGAAACATTGATGTTGCAGATGATGCTAATTCTGGTGATCCAGTTTTGAAGTTAGAACAAATTGGGAAAATGTGCTGTGATTTGCATGCGAATATGGCTTCTTCAGAACAAGAAGCTAGGAAATCCAAAAGAGCAGCAGAGCTACTCCTTGCAGAACTGAATGAGGTTCAAGAGAGGAATGATGGTCTCCAGGAAGAGCTAGCAAAATCTGCGAGTGAACTTGCTATACTCTCCAAGGAAAGGGATCTTGCAGAGGCTGCCAAACTCGAAGCTCTTTCACATCTTGAAATGGTTTCTACTGCTCACTCTGAGGAAAGAAAACACCAATTTTCTGAATTTTCAGGACTAAAGTCTGGTGTAGATCAACTCAGGAAGGGGTTTCATGATGTCACTAGTTTATTGGCTGGTGTTTTTCACCAGGACTTGGTATTTTTGCAAAACCTGGAGTCTGGTATTGGTTCCTGCCTCAAATCAAGCAGTGCTGCTGATGTGGTTGATGTGCCCCTTTTCACTACAAGCAATGGATTCATCACGAGTAAATCAGACAAGGTGCTTTTTTTTTATGTGCACGCTTGATTATTTGTTCCAGTATGATATGCTCGTATTTCAATATTCTTATCATTCTATATGGCTTGTCAAAGGCCGTTTTCTACCAATTATAAGTCCTTTATTTTGTATGCCTTTGTTTCAACTCTGTCGTACCTTCCCTGTGCCCGAAAATTCAAGTAAACTTCATTTAAAGTCAAACGAGTGCAATGGTTTTGTTTGAAAAATGTATACTTTGTTGACTGCAGTGAGCTGGTTAGAAATAGAAATGAAGCCCCTTAAGTTAGAAATGATTATTGAAGAATTGATTTCATGTATATGTATTTCTCTCTGGTCTATTTATTTTATAGGTCTGCTTTATTTATAAATTCCACTTATTGGTTAGAAAACGATGTGACAGATGGCATGGCATTAGCTTCGCTAAAAGTAATTGGGACTCATGTTACAGTATGTGGGATTAAGAATGAAGAAATAAATACAGTCACGCCACTTTGGATCCAAAATTTGAATTATAGTAATAATCTTATCATTACCTTTACTGTTATTATCATCATCACTGAGGACTATTATTCTTGTATCATAATTGTTTATAATTTTACTGTTATATTTTGTATGGCAATTATAGTCTTTAAATTTGATGTGAAGCACTCTTCACTCTTATTATTTTAATTTAGTATCATTTCGTTCATTATTTTCTCATCTTTTAATTTTGGCTTCCCTGTTCAGGAGAACTTTATTTCGACGAATTCTTGGTCAGACTCCAACATGCATGGCCAATTTGATGACAATTTTATAATTGAAATCTTTACTCATGCAAGGCATTATCTGCAAGAACTGGAGATGGAGATTGGTTTGCTTAAAGAAAAATTAGATGAACACTCAATTTCATTACATGAAAAGGCTAGCAGTATATCTAAATCAATGGCAATTGTTCGTGGAGAATTAACTTCCAAAAATGAGTCATTTGAATCCTTGAAGAGAGACTTGTTGCATATGGAAATGGTTGAAAAGGAAAAGGATAATGAGCTTCTTCTTTTGCGCAGAAATATTGCCTTGCTTTTTGAAGCATGCACTAAATCAGTTATGGAAATGGGTAGAAGAAAAGCTGAATTGGTTGGAAATGGTTGGTCTGCTGGAGAACAAGGGATGAGATTGAAGCTAGCAGAACTTTCTGAGGATGGACTTTCATTTAGTGGAGAAGATCAGTTTCGCTCTGAGGAACGTGTCAGGAGTATGACAGACATGCTATTGTCAACTGTGAGTGATTTTGGTTCTCTGACAACTGAAATTGTGGAAGGTGGCCAAAAGGAGTTGAAGATTACCATTTCAAAGTTGCAGAAAGAGCTTCAGGAGAAGGACGTTCAAAGGGAAAGGATTTGCATGGAGCTTGTAAGTCAAATCAAGCATGCTGAAGCAGCTGCAACGAGTTATTCGATGGAGCTTCAATCTTCAAAATCTTTGGTGCATGATTTGGAGAAACGGGTGGAAGTGATGAATGGCGAACATAACTTATTGGAGCAGAGAGTGAATGAGTTAGAAGATGGCTGTGCTACTTCTACCGAGTTACAAGAGAGGGTCAGATCACTGACTGATGTGATTGCTGCTAAAGATCAAGGTCAGTTATTGAATCTACTATTACTTCAGTTACTGCTGTTGAATTTCACACATTTTCAAATAATTTTTTTTTTCTTTAAGTGAAATTTAAAACGGTTATTTTGGCACCAATTATCAAAATTGCTTGTGATTGCAGAGATTGAGGACCTAATGCAAGCACTTGATGATGAGGAGGTGCAGATGCAAGGTCACACTTCCAGGATTAAGGAACTGGAAAAGGTTGTGGAACAAAAGAATCTAGATTTGGAGAACCTTGAAACTTCCCGCGGGAAGGTTATGAAAAAGCTTTCCATCACTGTCAGTAAGTTTGATGAGCTACATCATCTATCTGCAAGCCTCCTTGCTGAGGTGGAAAAGCTCCAATCACAGTTGCAAGAACGGGATGATGAGATATCCTTCTTAAGGCAAGAGGTCACTAGGTGCACGAATGATGTTCTTGCTGCATCACAAACCAGCAACAAGAGAAATTCGGAAGAGATCCATGAGTTACTAACATGGCTTGATATGAATATTGCTCGGGTCGGGATGCACAATGGGGATCAGAACAATGATCAAGTTTCTGACCACAAGGAAATATTAAAGAAAAAGATTGATTTTGTAATTCAAGAATTGGGGGATCTACGAGCTGTGGCTCAGAGTAAGGATACACTGTTGCAAGTAGAAAGGAGTAAGGTAGAAGAATTAACGCGCAAAGGAGAAACTCTTGAGAAGTCTTTACATGAGAAGGAATCACGGCTAAATTTGCTTGACGGTGTGGGAGATTCTGGCCGGGGAACTAGCAGCACCTCTGAAATTGTTGAGGTTGAGCCTGCGGTGAGATTGTTATATGTTATTTATTTACAAACTCACATTTTAGAGGCCTCTTTCAGAGTATTGTAATGTCACTAATGACTTTATTTTGTGGATTTTTAATAGAAAAACAACTGGGCAGTAGCTGGGACCTCCGTTGCACCTCAAGTCCGCAGTTTGCGCAAAGGCAATAATGACCAAGTTGCG